>NC_133897.1:25406360-26743916 GCF_964199755.1 Larus michahellis | reverse complement strand
TGTTTTCATACATAGAACTTAAAATTAGCTTTAAGAATTTTTAAGGTATTTTTATATATAGGCACATAAACACACACACATATATGCATGTAATTATTGTAAAAGTCCTCTAACGTATTTGTAGAAAAAATGTTGCTATTTGAGCAAGTGAGATAAAGGGAAAGGGAAGCTCAATGATGATCACTCTACTGTCTACAAAGTTCATGATCTCAAAATAGCTGTGGGCCAGAAGAGGCCAGAACTGGCAACTCAGATGCTTAGAAAAGAGACCAAAGCAGAAGAATACAGAAGGGGTAGCAGCAGTTCTCCTGTGCCTAGGGAGTGGTTTGATGTTTATTGTCTTTATATGTATACACGTGAAGGCATACTACACATACACATACACATAGAGAGAGAGAGAAGAGAGATACACACACATGTATATCTGCTGATTGCCAGAGTCCATCCCAAGGCTTATGTTTCAGTTCATCATCAGATACAGCTGAGCTGGAATGAGGGCTGTTACAGTCATAGGGAAGGAATAAAATGGGAACCAGCCGAGGCTGCGCCTCTCCCTCCTACTCCGTGTGTTGGATCAAAGACACATGGAGAGCCCCTGTCCCACCCACCCCTGCAGATACCAGAACAGACACAGTTCCTCCCTGCTTCCCGTCCTCTGGCCATCAGGGACAAAACTGTAGAGAAGCACCAGCCAGTGGCATCAGCCAGCTACACTCAGCTGCTGAGGCAACCAAAACCAAAACCTCTGACACTCAGAGAGCTTCCAGTGATTTCAACTCAATGTTCTCTGCTTGTGCTAATCCCATTTTTTCTAGCCCTTTCTTCCTTCCATCCTTCCCTTCCACCTCATTTTTTCACTCTGTATTTACACTGTATAGCACTCCTCTCTTCAGTTCTTTCTCTCCCTCCAGAACTTTCCTCTCCATCACTTTTCATTTTGCTTATCCCCTCCTAACTGACTCTACTCCCATAAAATAGTAGTATCATGAAACTGTCACACTGTTTCTCCACCTGGGGTCTGTCTTGTCCATTTTATTTGTGAGCTTTTAATGGAAGAGGCTGTATGAAAACTCTTGACTGTATAGTGCCCACCATAATAGGTCCTTCTTTTTGGTGGGCCTTGACACAATATCTTGTTAAACATGAGTCATGATAATCAGATCCCACAACAGCATTATTTGTCTAAAATAGTGCTTCTCCTCCGCTCTGCTGTTTCCCCACCACAGCCACTTCACACATTTACACAACTGCTTCCTTTATATATCAGTGCTCTGTAATCAGCGTATGGTTCATGTTACAGGTTTCTCAGGTTTCAAAGTGAAATAGAATGAGCTTTCTTCCATTTTGAGAATATCCTTCTTTTTAAGAAGTCCAAACAAAGACACAATTATTAGTAAGTTCACAAGCAGCTGCCAGAAGGCAGAAAATTTAGAATGGAAACACAAGTGAAAGAACAGAAATACTGCTTGTTGTTTGCTCTTGGTGCGACAGCAAGGGAAAATATTTAGAAATTAAAATGATTAATTTATTTGTAGTTTTAATAAAGCAGACGTGGTTTTGTAATATTTGCCAACGTCGGTACTCCGGAGCACAACGATGGGTCAAATCCTTCTGTGGTGTAACTGTTGGCTTCTTAGGGTTCCTCCAGGGGTGAGTGTGGTGCAATGCTATTAGCATCAGTTAGCAAGCAGCCTTTCATTTGTTTTCATGCAAAGCCTGAACAGTTTGCAATAAAGGAAGAGCAAATTACAAAGGCTCAAGCTCCTAGATCAAATCTGGCCTTAATTTTGGGGTTGGAAGCCTTATCCAAAGACTCATAAACATCAGTATTTTAGGTTCTTCTTACTTCTCTGTTATTGATACAGCTGTACAGTGCTTATGTCAGTATACATAAAACATACAGACTCATGCTGGAATATATACCTGAACCTTCTGGTTCAACTTCAGACCTTAAAAGAGAAACCCCAAAGGGAGCAGAGGCTCTGCTCCAGCAAAGCACTTAAGCTTCTGCTTAATTTTTTGTGAACAGATTGCTCCAGCTTTAGAAGAAGTGGTATTGAAAGACTGCAAATTAGAGGAGCTAATAGAGGAGAATCAGTTGTTACCCTGTACTACTGATCTGATGAATTCCAAGGTTCAAGCAAAGGAGAATTGAAACCGTTGTTTCCGTAGTCTCAGATTAGTCATAAACATGCATTTTGCTTGTGTTTAAATGCTTTGTCAGAGCGAGGAAGTAGTCTTCCCTCAAAAAGCAACGTCTGTGCCTTTGGAGCCAGACTCCTGACTATTCACAAAAGCGTGTCATAGTTGGTCATCGTAGTAAACTGACTCAGTAATGGAAAAGGGCTCTGGAGGATCACAGGTTTGATGGACTGGTTTGTTTATTTCTTTTTTTCAGTAATATCATAACTGTTCTGGCCACAGAATTTATCCCATTTGTCTTTGAAAATCGTGAGCCTTGAGAATACCCATTTAAAAGAAGACCAACTCATTAGAAGGCAGCGCATTATATCTTTATTAATGTTGAACAGTGTCTTATACCATAAAGGGCCTATTGAAATTAGTGACTTAATTGCAAAGAAGGTTACTGCTCAACAGTTTTAACTGTTGCTAAATATGTGACTTTACAAACAGCGCCATAAAAATTCTAAGTATTTCTAAAATGTCCCACTTCTTTGGTCTGTGCAATAGGAAGCATTGCACTGTAACTTTAAAATGCCAAAAATAATCAAGAAGACATGTTAGCCATCTCTTAAGACCATTTCGTTTCCAAGCCAATAAATTCAGCTGCTGAATTTTTGTCCTTTGTTTTAGGATGTGACAGTTCTGTTGCATAACTACAATTAAGGAATCTCAAAAGGCTCCAAAATGCTATAATATTCTGTGGATGCAAATGCAGAGTCCTTTTTCATTTACTTTTACAGCAGGGAAGGGGCAGTGGAATGGCAGCATGTTGCCTTTTTTTAACATCTAGTTTATGAATCATTCTAAAATATTCTTTCATTTGGAATTAAGTTCAGATATTCCTGTTCTGACAAGCAGAGTAAATATTTTAGCAAGGACTTTTTAGAGAGAAATTTTGACAGTAACATACTCCTCCCTTAGTGTTACAAACAAAATACTTGCTATCCAAACCCAGAGTCGGCATTTGAATGGAAACGGTTCCAAAAGAATACGTAGGATGTTACAAATGTAAAATGCATTTAATGAAAGAGTATACAGATGTCTTTCATGTATTTTAAATAAAAATGTCTAATTTGAGACTTGAGAAAGTCAACAGCGATCTCCGAGCCATATGCTTGTTATTACAATAGTATGTTGTGTATAACTGTCATTCAGTGAGAAACAACACAGACCAAAAAGGAAAAGCCATATAAAAACATGAAGTTAGAGGAGGAGAGACCATCTTACAAAGCATTTTTATTATGTTTTTGTCTTGATTAGAATAGATCCCTTTCTTGCTTTTTGTGTGCTCGCATAATTCCTGCTGATGTCTATAGGGTTTATTGAAGACATAGGAAAAGGAGAATAGAGGCCAAGCTGCGTGGGCCATAGTGAACCAAAACTGCAAAGAGATGCATACTTGACAGAGAGTTTAAAATAAAAATAAACCACAGTTTCTTTGCTTGGTTTCTGGAGCAGAAAGTCGCAAAACAAGCAGAAAACTTTTGGTTCTTGATGAAATGGTTAGTCTAGCTTCCTTACCTCAACTGCTCTGTTTCAGACTTTAACCTTCATTTCAATTAAAAGAATTTGGACCTAATTCTACTTAGGTTTCTGTCTGTGAAATCACGGCTTTGGAAAATATTTCAGAAGTAGCTTTAGCCTTATGTTTGCATTTTGTTCTTTGCAAATGTGGTGGAGGTAACCTTGATTTGCTAGTTAGTGGAGTCACGCTTTATTGTGACAGAAAACTAAGAACAGTCCTTCAGTGAAAATAACAAAGACCTACCCCATGGTGATTGATGAGAACGTTGTACAAGTGAAATGAGCTGGAAAGTCATCATCTTGTCTTTTCCTTTGCCACAGGAAAAGCATAACAGAGAGATTTCTTTTCTTCTGGTCCTGATAAGGAATCTAACGAAGCATAAGGAGAGGTTACACAGCATGGAAATGTGTTACACCCAGCTGCTCACTAGCTTGCAAAGCTGCAGTAAATAATACAGTTGCTATTTAATAAACAAAAGAAAACAGAAGTCCTTTGATAGTGATCCCTAGCATCTCTCATTTGCCCTTCTGAAGATGCAGTTTGTGTCTACTTAATTGACTGTCATTTTGGAATAACATAGAGTTTGATATTGTATTGTATGATTTGTAATGTTTTTTTTGTTGATAGGGAAAACAAAAGACTTATCTTTCTAGGGCCCGATTCAGCAAAGCACAGACGTATGTTCTCCAGGTTGGCTGGATTGTAGCTACTTTTATTCTCGTAGGTTTTCCATGAATGGTTACAGTGAAGATACACAAGACGTAGTTTTGTTTTCCAAATATGCTTACGTAATCAATAGCATACTTTTCTGCTTCTCACAAGTTGCCCTTTTGAGAAGCAATGCATTTGTCACAAGCTACATTTGTCACGTACATAATTTGTGACACTACTTTAAAAAGACACTTCTTCGTGGAAGCAGTTTGTTCCATTGATCGGCTCTTTTTACAAGTTAACGTCTAACATATCTTCGACTTTGTATTAAAAAGCTCTTAGAGTTTGTTTTGTTGAGCATTTGGGGAGGTGGGGGAAGGGAGAGAATATTGTGCCTGTGAAACGTTGGGGGCAATATTCTCCCCTCCCAAGAAGGCTGTTGAATCTCATGTTGCACGTCATGCTGCGTCCCCAAGCCTCACCCTCGACCCCAAAGTAGAGCCGATTCTTATCTGTTGTGCTAACATTAAGAAATAAGTAGGCTCATCGCTCATAGTCACTACAAGTTGAAGATGCCTCCTTTTTTAAGAACCAGTCAAGTGTTAAAAAGAAAACAAGGTGAGGTTTTACGCTAATGTAAATCAGTGTCATTTTGTTCTGAACTGGAGGGGCTATGGCCCATAGCACTTCAGAGAAGCTCAGCAGATGTATGGGACCATATCCCACCACTGCAGCCACAGCAAGCATCTCAGGCACATCACTACCTGTTACAGTTTCTTATGTCTGAAATGCAGAGATGAGCTGCTGAGGTGCGCTAATAGCTGGCATCTTCTGCTGACCTACCTTGCTCAGTAATCACCTGGTCTGTGGGAGGCAGCAACCCAAAGGGATGGAGTAGGACCACAGGGTGCAGTGAAGGCATGAAAAGGAGGGTCAGAACTGGGGATGGGGCAGGAAAGGCCAACAGGGTGAATGAAAAGAGGAAAGAAAGAAGTAAAGGAAAAGGTAGGAAATCAGAAAAGAAATGAGAAAGTGATAGACCGTGTAAGTGGGCAGCCATTCCCCTAGTCTGGTGCTATCGGCAAACTTACACTTTCATTGAAAACAAAAGACTTTGTGCACTTGCTTAACTCCTCTTGCAAAATCTCTTCTCTATGCCTTCCCTGTAGGGTAAAGTGCTTGCCTGTTCCCCTTGTAAAGCTGTTGGTTCAAGAGCTATTGATTTTTTAATTCAACATAATAGAATTGCAACTGAATTGCTACTGTAAATATGTAAAACTCAATCTGCTCCGTGCTTCCAAGAAACAAATCTCTTCTTCCCTGCTTTTGATTTAGGTGTACTAAGGCATCATCAAGATTCTTATCCTGAAAACAGTTCATACAATGCTATAACAGCATTGCAAAGCTATATGTACAATTTTTGGACTGGGGCTCCTGGACAACTAGTTCCAGTAGGCCACTGTCCCCTTTCGACTCTTCCTTGAAGCCAATTTCTACCCATAACTTCCATCCAAAAAATCTTCCCTCTTGTGTATATCCTTGGTTTTCTTGAAGGTTGTTATACCTTTGTAACTGAAAGCAAACTGTAGATCTTTGGAGTACTTAAACATTAACCAGTTAATCTTTGCAACACTCATGAAGTAGTTAACCATTATCCCTGAATTTATAATATGGAGCAAGAGAGGCAGCAAAGTTAAATGAACTCCTGTGACTAGAGCTCAGGTAGTAATTGGGCCCAGTGTTGAGCCATTGTACAGCACTGACGAGCAGCACGATACTTCTGCCATGCAAGTACGTTACAACCAAAAAAAAATTATTGAAAAGTGGCTTTTAAAAAGTGCAAAACTGAGCTTTATTTATTATGTATTCCCTGGAGAGGTTAGGAAGGGATTGTCTTCTTACTTTCCTCTGTGTTCACATCTTCAATAAAAATTGTTAACTATTTATTAAAAGAATGTTTCACTCCATTTCACTGTATTTCGATGTCTGGTGTCATGCTGACGTTTTTGCCTCAGAGAAGGCTGTCTACATCTCTCTGAGGGTCCTGCTGGTTCCGACGAGTGTGGGAGGAGGGTGGAAATATTAAAAAGCAGTGGGACCAGCTCAGGTCTTTCTTTGAAAATTGATGGATAGAGTCCCAGTGACTTCATTGGTCTTTGGTTGTGCCTAATGCGAGACCACCTTCTTCCTCAGCATGCAAGTGCTCTTCATGACTATGATGAATTCCCAGACGTATTTATGATGGAAGCAATCAAAATTAATTAGGCCCAAAGTCCAAACTCTACAGTAACCCCAACTTCTAATTCACAAAAGTGATTCCGCTATCCTGCCAGCATCTTTTACAGTGCGTTGACCTCTTATGTATCTGTATATGTCACAAAATGTATTTCCTTATATATCAGGAAATGGAGCAGGCCTGCGTTATAATAAGTTTAAATCAGTTTTCTATTAAACAAAAAGTGCTGGACTGAGTTTATAACTTCGAAGGAGCCATAGGAATTAGTTGCCCAAGTCCTATTGATTTTAAATGAAGTTTGGGTTTCTGATCTGTGGGATCCTATTGACTGCTTTTTTCTCAGTTTTAAAAACGCATAACTTATTTTCGTGTTGCCATGCAGGTGTTTCATAAAGAACCCATGCATTTTTGGTGGATACTGTTTAAAAAAAACACTGAGAGAGAAATTAAAGGAGCAGTCTTCTTGAGCCTTTTGTGTCTAGCCAAGGATTTGACAGTTTTCAAAAAAGTCTTGGCTGAAATGTTCAAAGCTGTCTTGGGTGTAGGAGATCTGTCCATCCAGATCCCCTGGGATACTTTTGAAGTCTCATCCTTTGTTGTTATGTATCAGCGTATAAACAAATCTCAGCCTTCTTGATGGCACACTGCAGACAAATCCAATGAGAATTATTGCAGAAATGTCAGTAATGTTGCCAAGGTGTTGATAGACCATTAGGAAGAGTAGTCTGTCATAAATCCCTATGTATTTACATAATTTGAATGCGCCTCTGGACCAGAATCCATGTAGTCTAAGCTGTTTGCACATGATTTTGAGCATGTTAAGATGTTAGTCTTTGTTCTGAGGTTAGCCCTTCTTGTGCTCAGGCGACCCTGTAGGGCAGTCATCTCCCAGGGCCTTCCACATTATCTCTAATGTTCGCTTAAGTTAGCAGTCCCCAGAAGATAAATTTACAGATTTACTCTTCTAGGAGACTTTACCTCCTAAGTCCGAAGCTGTTTGTAAAGCATTTTTCTTGATGTATGTGCACAGCATTGTTTCAGCTTTCTAATCACTGACCAGCTGGCTTGTTAGTGAATAGAGCTGTGGGCCCCTTGCCACATTTCATGTGAGGTCTTGGCTGGGTGGCCAAGCAGGCAGCCTGCAGCCAGTGTCAAAGCAATTCAAGAGGTATTGGCACAGCAGTGTCCCCATTAATTTCTGCTTGTCACATGCTGTCATGCAAGTTACACCAGAGAGGAAATGACCGTTAAAAAAAAAAAGTACGCTTGTGGCACTTGGTCCCCTCCAGACGTTATCCCCGGGGTTAAACAAGTGGATACAATTAGCTGCTATCCACAGACAGCTGCAGGGAAGGAGAAGCCGAGATCTGGGCCCCACAGCAACGTGTCTTTCCTGTTAGCGAGGAGTGTCGGCTGTCAACATATGCCATATTTTTAACCCTTCCTGGAGGCTGAGTAAATTAAAAAGAGCTATTATGACCGATGGTGTCATGAAGGTGCTGGTAAATAGCTGTAGTGCTGATGGAGCAGCGTTCTTCTCTAGGGAAGGGGGTTTGTTTGTTGGTACCATTCCTCCTAAGGACTGGTGTGACCAGCACTGGAGGACAATCGGCTCGTCAGTGGTCAATAATTTACTGTAGTTTGTAGATTCTGGCACGGAGCGAGACAGCGCTTTCTGTGAACTCCTCTCAGAAGCATACTGAACTAGTTAAAGGGAGTCACATCCAGCTTTGTGGATTTTCTGGGTGGACTAATTTATCTGATTCCATTAGGAAAGCTTCTCCAAGGATTGCAACAAGTGATGATTTGCTTAGGATGTCCCAAAATACAGCTTGGGAATGCAGAAGCAAAGTCTACAAAGAGGAAACGGCGATCATGTCCCACAACGAGAGAAGGAAATATATACTATTGGAAGCAATCAAAAATCTTTTTTAAAAGCTGAAAGCCCTAAGCTCTACTGAGAGGTGATAGAGACAGGGAGTATATACAGTGCTCCATAATAGATTGACTTAGTCAAGTGAAAGTCTGGGGTTTACCCCAGAAGGAAGAGGAAGCATCAGTCAGAGGAAGAATGACTTGCCTTGTTGAGAAATATGCCCATTAAAAGAAGCTGGAATTATATGAAAAGTGTACTCCAGAATTCGAACCGCCGCTCTGCCCCAGCTCTCCAGCTTGACCTTATGTGATGCTTAGATACCAAATTTTAACTGGTGTCAGTCCCCAGACATGTGCCAGAAGGGGCTTCAGAGCCAATGCATACAAATCACAGATGCTATTTCAAGTCATTTGTTTGGGGCTTACCAACTGCATGAGCCAGAAAAGAGTTTGGGGGATTTCTTGGTTCATTTTAGTCCTCATCTCTTTTTCAGATGGTATGAGGAATAAAAGAACAGAGTGGGTAACAACTGTCAAACCAGGATGTGCTGTGAGAGACTACTGTCTCCAATGCGGTTTTATGAAAAGCTTGTAATAGAAGAAAGGAAGTTTCCCAGAAAGTATTTGGGGATGTACAAAACTGTGATGATATCACCCAGAGACACAGGAAAAAAATCTGTTTGTTTGCTTATCTAGGCTTAGATCTATAAATTCTGTTAAGGGCTGTGCCTTCTCTTGTTTTTTTCTACTGGGCACAAGGAGTGGAAAGGTTTGAGCGGTGAAAAGATTGTTAATCACAAAGTTACATTTACCTGCTGTAAGAATTTTGCAGCCAGGATGGGTCTTGGTAACAGTCCCACATTTGCCAATTTCTCTCAAATTGTTAAAACAAAATTCCCCTCTGTTCTCATTTGATTTGCATGTATTTTCTCTTTAAAATACCAGATAGATAGAAAATGTTATGTGTATCATTTGCATGTCTGGTAATTCCACTTCAATAGGAATTTTTGGTACACTGAATCACTGAAAATAATTAAGTAGGACAATAATTATATAGGTTTTCTTTCAGTCATGCAAACTCTTCTCATCAAATATGAAAAATAGCAGCTGATAAGGTAAAACTTGAAATACCTTGGAAACTGACTTGACAGGTGTTGAGCTATAAAATGAGAAATCGATGTGGAGAGACTTATAGAGACTTAAATTAATATTGATCTGCCTGAATGAAATGCATCCACATGTGTGTCTATACATGTGTATGTACGAACGTATCCCACAGGTGTTAAGTACACGTCTCATACGCCGAATTTGGTCTTTGGTTCACAGCTACTGAGATCAGTATGAAAATATGGCAGTATTAAGATGCTGATAAAACAGCGAAACAGACATGTACTAAGGTTGAAACTTTTAAAGACCTCTGAAATATTAATCCATGTCTCTATTTTAAGAAGGGCAGACAGAAGGTTACTCAGAACAGTTCCTTGAACACAATTGGGTGCATCTTTTTGTCTTAATCTAGTCTTCATTGTGTCATCTTTGCTGCTGGTGAGCACTGGTGTTTGGGGAGTGCTTGGAGCACTCCAAAATATGCTTGGTCAGGATCTCCTGCATCAGTAAAAATTCAGTGGTTCCCTTCTAACTCAGAAGGGATAGTTGGTGGGTTTAAGCAAAGGGAATACAACATATTAAACCTGCTGTGGTGGCTATGAATTGAATTCAGTCTACAAACAAGGCCATGACAATAAAATGAAAATAGTGCCTCAGCATATTGAAAGCTATTATATACATACATAAAATTCAGTCGTAAACCTATTGCAACGCAGTATTGTTAAGCCTCAAACTTTTCCAAAGACTACCGTGGACCTTTATAATTCAGTTAAAATTTTGCATTTCCCCTGAATCTTGTGTACAGTTGTGGTACTTTTGCTTGAGACTGACGTGCTGCTCATAATGTACGGGCAGGTCTATGCGTAACAGTGACATTTGCTGATTTGACTGATTATTGTATTCCACAGCGATTTATATAGGACTTTCTAATCTTGGTTACCTTACTACTTCTAATAGCAACCAAAATAGTCTTCAAAACAGTGTTTTAGAGACTCCGGTCCTTCAGGTATTGTATCTTTATAGTTGTATAGTTGTAGTTTTAAGTTGTTATACAAACAGTTCTAGCCATTTAAAGATAAAAACAAACAAACAAACAAAAAGCAAAACAACCCAACTATCTTCATTTCACTGTTTATACTTTTGCAGTGGACTAGCATGGATAACGTTGCCTTCAATGGGATTATTCAACACACCAAAATGCATGTATACATACACGCATACTTTTGTGATTGTGCATGTCTGTAGGGTTCTGCATCCTAACTGTATAACCCAGAATCACTTGTCTGAGCAATGCTTTCTTTCATATAAAAGTAGTTTAAAATAGATCAGAAACTGTTTATCAGAATATATTTTAAAACATTCGTTAACCTACTCTGAGTGTATTAAAATATCTTTGATATCATTAAAATAATTCTACAAGTAAAAATAATTATGCAAATATTTTACTTCATGTTTAAATATATATATGTGTTAATTAATTTTCAACCAATTGTTTACCTTTCGTGGAGCAGCATACAAAAAACCAACAATTATTTGGCTAATTCCTTGCATGAGCTTGGCAGATACTAGTTCCCTTCTTCTAATAATACACTAAATGAATTTGCTGTATTTTTCTTTCTGCACAGCATTTTATTCTATGAAAAGAAAATTATCATTTTATCTTGTACAGTAAGGTTGATTAATATGTCTAAGAGAATGGATCATTTGGATTTATTGTTCTCTTATCAAAACAGTGAACATATTTAAATTGAACATGCTGTGAAGTTCACATTCTCTTGGTGCTCTCTAGTTAATTGACAGGAATACCACAGCAGTCTTCTCTTCTGAGGGATGACCCTTACCCTGTGAATACTTCCATGGAAAGCAATAGGACCACTCTGAGATAAACTGTTACCTAATATACGGAAAAGTAAGAGCTCTGTATCCTGGGCGTATATTGGGTTGGATCATGGAGGGCTCCTGAGAGGCTATAGTGTGGCTAGGTGAAGGCAAAGAGCACAGCCTCCTCCTTCCCTTTCTGAATACTCTGCAGGGAGACTCATCAGAATAGCTTTCTCCTGAGAGAAGAAGGAAAAGGGCACAAGGGCAGGGGTCTGTCTGCCTCTTGCTGTGTCTCAGACGCTGCACCCAGCCAGCTGCATGGAGTAGAGCATCCTGCAGCTCCACAGGCTGTGGCAAATTGCTTCTCTGTCCCCACCATCAGAGTCATGGAATTCTAGATAGGCTGTAGTGATGGGTTCCCAGCGCAGTGTGAGGACAGATTTAAAAAGGAAAATCACTGCATTTAACAGGGAGTCACTACATTATTACTAATGCCTTTGGGATTCAGTGTAACAACATTAATCATGTCTTTTGCTATTCATGTATCTGTACTGTGTAATTCCTCAGGAATGCCATTGTTTTTTTGGCATTAATTAATGTTGACTATTTGTTACAAAGTATAACCATAGAAGTGCTGTAATTATTCTGCTTCAAAAATAGGCCCCAGAGAATGTGAAAGCTCTTTAAACTTTCATTCCAGCATGTTTAAAAAACACCCTTTAAAACGAAAGCAGTTTGGTGGCTGGGGGGGAATTCTGTATAATCCTGTAGGTTACAAAGGAAGCCTCATCCTGCTCCTCTTCTGCTCAAAGAAGTTTCTGCTATTTAGTGAGAGGCGGTGAGCCTTTTCGTCAGACTAGCTTTACTGATTCATTACACATTGCTGTCTAAAACGCATCCCCTTTGTTTACACTTGCAGTTGTCTCTTATGCAAACACTCCTACAGGAAATGTTCGTCCCAACACCTGCCATCCAAAACAGGGACATTCCATTCTGCTCAGCAAAAAAAGAAAATTGAGTTACAAACAGAAATTCTGGGTAAAGGATGCAGGTTGTTGCGCAGGTGCATGAGATACTCCACAGAGGAGGAGGAGAAATGTTAGGAGATTTCAAAGGATTGTTGTGTTTTACCAAATGTTAGCACAGAAATTGAGCAGAAATAGGAAAATAAGCAGGTTAAAAAAAAAATCCATAAAAAGCCTGTGCATTAGTATAAATTTAGTGTCTGTTGTAGTTGACAAGGATCTGTACTGTGTTGCTTTTATTTGGTGATACGACTGAGTGTATTTGTGGGCTTCCACAGACTTACTTTCTCTGGTATTAGGAACTCTATCGCCATGACCAAGGGCTACCTGGTTAAAGGTTTTTCTTTCTTCACATACTAGCCGATGGAGGAAAAATGTGAGCTTCACGTGATGAGCAGCTGTTCATATGTGTATGTTACCTCTGGGTGCATGTATTCTCTGAAGATATTATTCTTGGTTTTCCTTCAGCTCCCATCACACTGTGTCCCCCTTTAAAAACACAAAATCTAGCATCTATGCCTTTACTATGGTGGTGGGTTAGCCTAGCCGAACAGCCAAACTCCCACCCAGCTGCTCACCTACTTCCCCCGCCTCAGTGGGATGGCTACAGAAAATAAAGAACAAGGAACAAGAAAGCTCATGGACTGAGATAAGACAGGGAGATTTCTTATTACTCACCATTATGGGGGAAAATGAACTTGCCAATTAAGATAGATATTTAATTGCTAATTCAGGTGGGGGGCGGGGGGGTGGGATGCAAACATTCAAAGAACACCTTCCCCTGCCTTTTTCCAGGCTCCACGTCACTCCTGACTCTCCCCGCACCGAGCAGCAGAGGGCCGGGGGGTGTGAGGGGCTGTGGTCGGTCCATACCATCTCCTCTCTGCTGCTCCTTCATCCTCGCGCTGTCTGCCTGCTCCAGCGTAGGTCCTCTCCACAGGCTGCAGTTCCCTCCGGAATATCCACCTGCTCCAGTGCAGGTCCTCCGCGGGCTGCAGTGTGCAGATCTGCTCCACTGTGGAGTACCTCCTCTTTCTCCTCTTCCTCCTCTTCCTACTGCGCCTCCTCCTCTCACCTTGGTGTTCCCTGTGCCGTTTCTCATTCCTTTTGTTCCCTCCTCCTCTTTCCCTCCAGCCTTTTGTGCTCTTTTTTAAACATGTTTTCACAGAGACGCCACCATCTTGGCTGACAGACCCAGCTGTGCCCCGCAGTGGGTCCATTGGAGCCGGCTGGAACCGGCTGGAACCAGCTGGAACCGGCTGTGTCTGGCACGGGGCAGCCCCTGGTCTCCCCTGACAGAGGCCCCTGCGGCCCTGGCTGCCAACACCGAGGCACCAACCCCCACAACAACTCCCTACTTTCTGTTTTCTTTGAGTAGATATTTGAATTATTTGGTCAAAAGCCATGGCGTTCTCTTTTGGATTAGGCAGGCAGAGTACTCCAGGAAATCTGGCTGATGTTAAACGACACGTAAGTTACTGCAGGCAATTGACAGACTTTTTAGTTGGAAGTCAAGATGGTGGGTGACTCCTAAAGGATCAGAGTGGTAGTTTGAAAACCAATGGCTTGGAAGGGATTCGTGGATCAGAAGCTGGAGGAGGATTAAGAGGGGTCAGCGAAGCGTAGAGTCAAGAGGGGCTAGGGCAAGGAGGAGACAAAAGTCTGTAGGAAATCAAGGCTTTCTGCTCCTGCTGCCCCTGAGTCGGGAAGCGTGAGCCATGAAGGCGACCCTTGGCAGAGGCAGCAACAGCAGCTGCTCGGCCTAACCCAAGCCTGTCCCGCTCCGTGCTGGCACCAGAGGCAGAATATTCAGGACATATTTCTGTGTATTGTTGAGACTTGTAACATAATACAGTATTGCTTGAAAAATTCATCGTAATTTGGTCCTGACAGTCAGTGCTGATAAATTCAGTAAATATCAGACTGAGCAATGCCATCACCATATGTGGTGGAACATGTAAAAGATGCAGCATTACCATAACAAATTTTGCTCCTAACTGTTTCCATTATGAGTCTTTTACAAAATTAAAGCTACGTATTTGCCTCTAAGGAAAGTGTATTTGTTCATTGCATCCCAAAATAGCTGTTTTCAACTGAGTTACGGATAAATATTTTAGATCTGTACATAGACCACATTGAAAATGTAGCCTGAAAAGGGAAAACATTGTAAAGCCATTATTATCTGAAAGTAATCCCAGTGGAATAATGTGTATATCTTCAACCCGGGCAACAACCATCGTAGGTTTTGTGATATTAGAAGGATGGCAGAAATCTCTAATCTGAAACAGCAGGCGCTATTCTGTGTCTATGTTTGTAAACATACAATATCCAAAGAACATCTGAGAGACATCAGTAGAGGTTTGATCATGACTCATTAGAGCTTGTTCCTTAAATCTGCTAAGGCACGAGTCTTCTTGATTGTCAAATAGAATTGATCATTTTGCAATTAACTTTTGAAATATGATTTTAGCTGTAATTTCAAAGTATGGTATGCCTAGCTACCACGGAAAATTTCTCAGGGAAAAGCAGACATGGAACAAACTAATCCTTGAGGCACATGAAGACTCCCTTGCAGTTATTTCTACATCTTGGTAATTGAGATAATACTGGGTAATCATCACTAATGAAAATGAATGCATTTCCATCAGACAAGTGGAATTATCCTGATTTAATTAGCTAGTGATCTGGCTTGTGCGTGTTTACGGCCTTTATCCAATTTGCTAGCACAGGTTAGTATCTTCTGCTATTAGTTACAGTATCAAAGAAAGCGCGCGGCCCAGACTGTCTGATGTTTCTTGCAAGTGGCTGACTAAGAGTACGAAGTCATTTTCCAAAAGTGAGGCCTAGTGGCTTCGGACTGGGCTTACGCACAGCATAAAAGTCATCATTCATTATGGATAAAGAAGTAATTCAAAAGGTCTCTCTTTTGCTTGCTTTGATATTGAAAATGTATTAATGCAAACAAATATCAAATTCTGAGCTGCACAACTTAATATTCTGTATTTAAAGTGCATAATAATAAGCCTAAGCAAATGCCTTGGTTTCTGCTCTTTTTCTAACTGGCTGAGAATTTAAAAACAGGACGATAATGAATCACAAATAACAAATGGTCTTTCTACATCAAAGTGCCCTACTTTACACACATGAATCTTTGCACTATTCTTCCAAGATAATTTTGAACTGAAATCTGTTCATATGTGTAAGTAATAACGGATAGCAAAAGAGCATAATCAAGAGTCCAAAATTAATACTAAAGCATAACCTGTATGGACTGACTCTGAATTTCCTGGAAGAGGAAATATAACACTTTTCCCCCCAGTTTTCCTTCTTCTTTCTAACACCTTTGAAATTTACGCTTTCCTGGTACACTTTTCTGCGGCACGTCTAATTTTTTGTGTATGAAGAGAATTTCAGTAGATGATACTCATCTTTTTAGTCCTATGGGTGGAAGGAAAGGTATACCAGTTTCCATTTTCAAATATTTTCTTTTTTTACCTGTGCCTGGAAGAAGACTGAATTTAGAAACTGAAGACATTGCTTGCAACTTGCAACTTGCAGAGCAGAATTGCATTTGCTGAGCTTAAGGAAGAAAGTCGAAACAAAACCAGCATCAGTTGTAGGAAAAAAAAATATTCTTGATATGTTTGGTAACTGCAGGAATGAGTTTACGTAGTTGACAAATGAGTAGGATACAGAAATGTCACCAAAAAGGGACTCTCCAGGGTCTACTGACTAATCCTTAAGCTCTTTAAATTATTTTCTTATTTTATCTGATATTATGTCTACCAGGAATAAAAAAAAATTATACCCAAATTCAGTGCAACTATTAAGTATATACTTAAGATAACCATGCACTTAAATGTTCTTGGCATGTTCTTTACATCTGCAAGACTGTTCCAAAGACTGTTGGGATTTGATGTAAGTTACAATAGCACAGAGTGAGCAGATATGACATGTATTAATTCTACTGATGACTGAAACCGCAGAGCTGTAGTCCCTAGCTCTTCCACATATTTCTGAACTGCAAAGGGAAATTATATAAATACAAGAGGATTCAATATACTTTGTATATTTGTTTTAGAGGCGAAAACCCTATTATACTAGTTATCAGAATTATCGGATCTCAATTTTTCCTGGGGAAACAAAAGGAATAAAAGGGATCAGCTAACAGGGAATGAGGTTCTCAGTTTACCACCGTCCTTCAGAGGTCATAATAAGGCTATCACAGCATCCATAGTTCCATGGTAATATCTCCATCATCAGAGTCTTCAAATAAAAACTGATTACTTTATGAGCAGCCCACTGTTACTACTGTTTGACAGAGAGAGTTACAGGCTATATATAGAAATGGCCGTGTTTTATCAGAGGTCGGAATAGAGTTTCCAGCCTTAATATCTGTACTTCTTATACTACTTTCTGTAGAGATGATCAGGGAACATTACACAAAAATAATAATTTTGTATTAAATTATATAGCAATATCTATAAAGTGTATCTTAAAAAAGTATCCAGCTAAAGCAAAGTTTTTAGCTGCTTTTAAACCCATTTTCAGATATCATTCCTTTTAATAGTGTGCCTTGAATATTTACTTGAAATATGCCCAAGTCCATAGAGAGGAACAAAGCAACCAACTTCAATTTATCCTTCTTCCCTTTCTCATGTCATCCACCTCTCCAAGATCATTTTGGTTGCTAATAACAGGATTGGCGGACACCCTGCTGCGTGGCTTATGGAAAGGGCATATGTCACCAGCAAACAGAGAGCTAGAGTTTCATGGACTCAAGTCAAGTGCATACAGAAAATAAACTTTTTCTTTATCCCTTTTGTTTCTTACTTGTTGCAGCCTCATCTGGTAACAGCCCGTTTTACAAATATAGTTTTCAAGTTGACAGTATCCTTCTAATTTGGAACTCAGGGGATTTCTAGTATTTAGGTTTGAGTCTGTTGGTTCATTCCTTTCATGTTACTAAGATAAATGGGAAAACATGAGCACAGACGAAAAAGTTTCTTCAACTGTGGAAATGTCATAGAAGATTGCATCACTATAACAAAACAGAAAGCAAAATGAGAACTGTAACTTATGATTATTACACTGATTTAGTGATAAACTTTGATCTAAAGGTAGCGTCTGTCGTATTCAGTAAATTCTATGCAATAGGTTTTGCCAAGTAAACTTTTTCCCTCTATAACATTAACTCCTGGTGAATTTGTCATTTAAACAGCATTTCTGATTGAAACAGATCCTTGTGCCTGTTGAAGTGAAATTTCATCTCGCTGGGACAGGACAAAGCATAAGCTTCTGAGATGCACCTCACTGGGACAGGACAAAGCATAAGCTTCTGAGATGCAAAGTTCTGTGTGGTTTAAAGTTAAGAACAAAAAGCTATGTATTTTTCTTACTTGGACAGCATTCTTTTGAAGTTGTCCTGGGATTTACAGACATGCTTTTGCTATTTCTTTTAAGTGTGTTGACCAGTCTTTATAATTCTATCAATCAACCTCAAATAATTCAACTAGAAACAATACATTAACTTGATAAGGACACCTGTTCAAGTCAGCTGGTTCTAGCAAAGTCCTGTCCATTTTATATTAATAGTTGTTTTTATCTCCTGTGCACATATTTAAGTCAGTATTTATTAAATTACTTTCAGGTTATGACAGGGAGTTTACTTGTTTCCCACCTTGTCTTGATAATTGCTTATTGGTTTCTTCCCTGTATTTAGGATATGATGCTTCAGCTGTTTCGGGGACTGGATTTTCTGCATTCACATCGTGTGGTGCATCGGGACCTGAAACCCCAAAATATCCTTGTAACCAGCAGCGGGCAGATAAAGTTAGCTGACTTTGGCCTTGCACGAATCTACAGTTTTCAGATGGCTCTTACCTCAGTGGTAAGTTTCTGGAGGCTTTTCTTTTTCTTTTAACGCAACAGCGTGCTTTACTCTCTGTGTTCCTGGCTTTTTATCCCATATTATAACGCTGCTTCTAAAACCATCTCTGCCATTGAAGTTACTTGTGTCTCCGAAAACAATTGCTTTCCATGCAGGATTCGAGTTGATGTGGTTACTTTGTACAAATAATCAATTACTGATTACTGGTCCTAAACTAAATCATGACTGATTACTGAAGGATAGGTACATGCTAGTTTTCTGAAACTCCGTCAGTCTAGCTTCTGTTGTGATACTGACTTCTTTTGCACGTTAAGCCAGACAGGTAGGGTGAAAGTTTCTGAAGTACCTATTTTAAGATAAAACTCTTACTGATCACCAGGTATCTTGCCTGAAAAAATACACAGATGCTTGTGAAAATGCCACACTGTCATGCCTCTGATTTTCCATCTCTGTGAATATGGGTTCAATGCTTGCTCCCATATGTTACCGAGTGATTCCAAGCAGGGCTGTGCTGGAGGCAGCTCAAGTGGACCCGGCAGCCAAAATCACAGCTATTTCCCAAGCCAGCTGTTAAAGAGCACCTCCAGTATCTCTAGGCCCCCTGCCACTGTTGCCCCTCTCCCAGCAGCTCTCCTGGTTGTCCTTGGCTCGGACATGAGCTCACTCCCAGAAGGTTTGGCCCTCTTCTGCATTAATGCTGGTAGAGAAGCCCTGCCAGCTCCTTGCTTTTTGACCCCATTTCCATGCTTGCTGGCCCTGCCCCCAGAATCAGCTGCTGTTAGCTTGGCACAGCATCTCTGAAGTGCATTGAAGAGTAACCGTGCCGCGTGCATGTTGTGTGTCATTTGATTTTGTTGCCTGCTCGTGAATTTTTTTGGTTCCATTTTCTATTCTGAGTATCAAAACTGCCATGGCAGTATCACTTACGCTAAAGACAGGAAAGGGAGAATGCTGAGAAAAGAAACTGAAAGGAGTCCACTTTGCATTTTACATTGTATTGTAGAAATTAGTCTGGCTGACGTTGATAAAAAGCAATCCGTTGTTATTATTAGTTGCCGTAAGAGTCTTCCCATCATTGTGTGATGTAACTATGACATCCTGGGTTCCAGCTTCAGTGTGAACGAAGGCAGGAAGCAACAAAAAATGATATCATCATCTTGCTAAACATAGAAAAGTACCCTCGTCACATAAAGCATATGTAAACTTGTGTTTTGGGGCTGGGTTTTTTTTTTGTTGCCTGTATGTTGTAGCCTAATCCAAAGCTGAAAGAATCTCTCTGCGGAGGTCAGTGAGGATTGATCACATTGTAACTCAAAACAGAGCTTTGCAGAAAAGGAGAGAAAGGTTGTTCCAGAATTGCTGTAATTTTTCACGTCCCAGTTACCAGTCAGTGACAGCTTCAATGAGTATTTCTATTGATGCATAAAATCATTTAAGCTAAAATTGCAGAGTGTTGTAAGGCTTCCCGCAGGGCATTTTTTAAAATTTCTGCATAAAATTAGGAAAAAATATCCACGGAACTCATCAGGAGTTTGTCCATTATCATGTAGCCTGCATAGGAAGGAAGGTCAAAAGACCCAGAGTGCATCTACTGAGGCAAAAACATAACATTGCCAGAATTGCTATGCAAAGGATGTATGTATGCTCAAGCATCTAGTACTTGCATGCTAGAAATCATGTTTCAAAACCCATTAGCTATAACCCTTAGCACTGCTGTGAACAAGAGTTGTTCAGACTCAGACTAAGGGATTGTCCACTTTCAAGTTTGTACTGTGTTCACACAAGCATTCAATTGTCATTGCTAAAGAGTACTAAAATAATTGAATTATTCAATGACCAATGGCAAATAAAGTATATGGGCATAGGCATGAATAATGGCTTTCACACCTAGAACTTAGTGTATCCTTTTTTTATTTTAAAAAAACAGCTACAATCATGGCTTTTTTGAGTTAAAAATTTATTGGTTTTAAAACACTTGGTGTTTAACACCTTCAAAATCACCTTTTGTCTGGGTGCGTGGAAACCTACAGGGGAGTGTTGCCTACAATGCGATGATGTGGTATGGTTTTAAATGTCAGTCTTCATTGCTCCTTATAGGCTTACTGCTGTGTTTAGAAACTTTTACTAAATGTGTATTAGCTGTGACACAGGCCATCAGTTTTCCTTTTCTGAACGTAACTTTTACCTTTGGCTAGCTGCTTTGGTGTGTGAATTCTTCCCTTTTTTCCTCCATTAAAACTCGATACAGGAAAGAAAACTTTGAAAGAAGAAATCTGTTTTTTAAACATAAAGATATTCTTGACTTTACCATTTCCAAAATAGTCTTAATTGCAGTTCTTCACCAGGGAGTAAGTAAACTTTCATTGACTTCAGCAGGACCAGCTTTGTTTTGAAGTGTTTGCAGAAAAAAATGTTGCATTATAAAAGACAGCATATATCTACACGAAGTCCTAGCTTGCAAGGATTTGCTTCAGAGTTATATTGAAAAGCGATAGTGCAGAGCCCAGTGATAAAAGGCACATTGCATGCGCTATCGTTGTGATCAATACAAGGGCTCTGCAGCATTTCCTTCAGAAGAGAAGCTTGCTGCAAGATAAACTACAAGAATCATCTTTTGAAGTATCAGATCATTCCCAAGATGCATCCTCATTCATTGCTGACAAAGAAACCCTTCAAAAAGAGCCTGCCATGAAAGTAATCCAGTAAAAACTGATCCAATACAAGTACTCTGGGTGCTGCAAACGGCAACTTCAAAGCAGTCTCTCTCTGGTAGCCAGTTACTTCCACACTGCTAAAGAAACCTTCTGGCAGATCAGTCGTCCGGGCATATTGCTGTCATTTAAAGGAACCTCTTGATATCTCTGTCAATGAATGAATAAAAGATTCAAACTAATGTTACGCAGGCTTGTGGGGGGCAGGGTGGAGATCACTACTCCCAGCTGTGGTCAGACTGAGAACTGATACAGGTTTGAAATAACAGCACTAGAAAGAACGAGGTCGGGCGGGGTTGTCTCAGAGGGTGGGTAATAGGGCACGCTTTTGGTTTTGTACAAAGTTACACGCTATTTCAAGTGTTGGTCTTGGCCCTTGGGGAAATTTTGAATAGGCTTTGTGATAACAGAGAAGCTCCATAGGACAGAGGAGGTGGATTGATGTGACTGTGTAATTTTAGAGTTTGATAGCAAAAGCTAATGAACTGTCACACTTTTTTTCTTGGTGCAGGAAAATGGGCGCATGGTTCTAACTTTCTCTGAGCAAAGGAGCAAGTGGCTTTTTACAAAATCTGTAGTTACATTATGAAAAAAAATAAGCCATTTATCTATTTTTGTTGACTTCGAACTGCCTTGAAGAAGGGAAATGAAGCTGAATCATGGTACATGAGAATGCTAAGTGAGAAAAGTGCACGCAGTTGTGATCACAGCATCTAGGTGGAGCTGAGGCTGTCTAGCTTTTAAAACCTGACCTGCATCAGGATCTGAGAGAAACTGGCAAAATGTTAGTGTTTGTAACACGCTCATAATACTTTCTTTGAAAACATGTGTGCTTTACCTTAGATGGCAGCACTACTGATGCCTTTTTTTCCTGTGAAATGCCAACAAAATTGCTTTATGTCTTCCCCTTAAAAATAAAGCACACTTGTTTTCAGATTTACTGAACATCAGAAGGGAAAACACATCACACTATCTGCCGATGTTCTTCAGTTGTTGAATACTAGACTCGGGTAAAAAATCCCGCAGTTACTGTCAGTGATTAATTTTAGATTACGCTAGCATTTTATTTGAGTGTTTCTTTAGGATAAAAACTTTCCATCCATTTCTGGCAATCACTTCAGCACAAATGGTTTACATGTCACATTGTGCAGGAACTTGGATTTCATTTTGTTGGTATAGTAGCAAGGGAGCATAAAATAATTTTCAGTAACTGGGCTTACTTTGTAAAAATAAAAATATAAATTAGTTACAGAAACAAAAACAACAACAAAAAAGATAGAAAAACTCTCTTCCAAAGAGGAAAAAGTGCTTTCCTGTTTTCTGCCCCCTGTTGGCATTGTAATTTTCTAATAAATGCCACCTGTCAGTAAATAATGTGAATGTAAACTCTCATCTGAGCTAATATGATAGTTAAGAGCACACTCAAAGAACTTTCTTCTGCTTTGCCTTGTTTTTGTGTTGTTATTTTTTTCCTTTTATTTATGGCCACCTCTTCCTGATACTATGCTTCCCAATTTCCACATATTTATTTGTATGAAATACACCCTGCAGAGTCCATTATTATGTTGGGTGTGTTCCAGCATACCTGGAATCTGTGGCAGTACAGCTTTAACCTGAGATGCAGTGGGTATCCTTAAATGGGCCTGACTCAGCAATCTGTTTAAAGCGCTCAGTTAACATCAAACATAGGTGTAGATTGATGGAAATTAATCAAGCACTTGCCTCTGGTGAATCAAAATCAAAATCTGGGCTGGGTTAAAAAGTGCCCTGATGGAATCAGTACAATGACACTAGATTTTATCTCATCCATAATTTGATAAGAGCATAAATCTTCCTCCCTCTGACAGGTGGAAGCGACATGGTTTTGGTATGCACTGAGCCTTCACTGTTGTGAGGAAGCACATCACCTTAGATCTGAGCCACGATCTCCAGTTCTTTTTTCATGATGTATTTCTTCAGTCCACCCAAATGTCCCTTAAAAGGAAAATGAGTCACAGACAGACATCCAGAGGATCAAAATATGTCTTGTTGAACTTGTCAGTGATGCTGCTGAAAGGCTGTGGCTATTTAGGAATGCAGTATGATTAAATTGGTTGGCTTATTTAAGGAAAATCTGTCTCCCCTACTAACACAGAGTTGTGCATAAAAAGTCCATGTATCTGGCTTTGTGAAGAAACAAGTGAATTTCTCTGATATTTTAACATCTGGATAG
Organism: Larus michahellis; assembly: GCF_964199755.1. Classification (NCBI taxonomy): domain Eukaryota; kingdom Metazoa; phylum Chordata; class Aves; order Charadriiformes; family Laridae; genus Larus; species Larus michahellis. Next base: position 26,720,679 of record NC_133897.1, on the reverse strand, counting down.
CTGAAGGAATCTTTATTGAATCCTCCCAAACACCCTATAGGAAAGTTCTTTCCATCGCATAAAATGAGTCATTTATCTCTGGAGCCATCTTAAGAACAGAAATCATTATCATTGACAGTAAAGTCTGCAGCTGACTAAAAACATTTCAATATATATTTACATTGACTTCATTCAGATCAGGTGTTCACTAAGAGGGCTCAGATTTATATGAGAGTAACAATGAAAAAACAGATTGCTCAATGTCAGAATATTATCAAAAGGCAATACAGAAATACATGTGGACAAAGTTAGGAAACTAGAATAGAAGTTTCTTTTATTCATCTGCATTATGATCATATAAAATAATTTTCAAAACTGACTGTTAATTTTTGTTGCCCATTGTAAGAAGCTTTAAAGTTTTAAAGACTTGTCTGGAAGAGCAGTACTAGCTGCTCTTGTAGAGAGACAGAGGATTTATGGCAAGGTTGTTATTTTTAGAACCACATCCTAGAGATAGTATTCTAAGGGAGATGTTTCACAGCGTTAAGTAGATGCAACATTTCTACTGCTGCTGAAAGGATGGTCCTGCTTTTGACCACATACTCCCATCACTTCCCTTGCGTCGGCATTGGTGGTCGCGCCCTTCCAGTCCGACTAAAAATGAGCTCCATAAAAAGTAGTTGTTCATTTTCAGGTGGATTAGCAGATGCAAATCACCGCACGGCCACATGAGTGAAAGCACTGACACACAGGAGAAGGTGATCAGAAAGATGGGGTCGTCCACTCCGTAGACAACACAGTCTTAGATTTGTTGGAGTCAGTTATGAAACCACATCTGAAGTCTTCAGCTGAGGACTTGAATAACTAAACTAAGTCAAAGGCGGAAATGTTTTTCAAAACCTCACAACTCATGCTGACTTACACTGTTTTGAAGATGTTAGATGAACCAGTCACTGGTTCATTTAAGGCTCTGACTGTATCCAACTTTAACAAAAATGCTAAGGGTATCTGTATCGATGTCTGAAGTATTTTTTGTGCCCTCGGTGCCAAGGCCTGGGTTCAGGGCTCTGTGCTGTTCTTCCGCAGCTGATGCCACAACTCACCCTCAAGACCTGTGAGGAATGCAGGGAATGCAACCCTCTGCCCTGATTCAGACCCAGGTTTATCATGAACTGTAAAGAGCCTATCTTTTAATCTTTCAAAGAAAGTAAATGATTTCACAGTAAACAAGCAAATTGGCTCCACATGAGAATATTTTCTATGCCAGAAAACTCCTTTTCAGAGCTGCAAACATTATAATATACATCATGTGATACAGTTTGTCCACACTGAGCTGAGCATGTTTTGCAGCCCTGCAGCTGCACCAGTGCAACCTTGCAGAATAAATTTACCTTGTGCTGGTGGAAAAAGGGAAAAAAGGTACAAATCTGAGCACAGTTCGTATCAGAACTAAGGAAGTTTCTGCTGGGCTGGACCAAAGGTTGACTGTGTACACTGCCAAAGGATAATGTCCAACAGAAGATGTTTAGGAAGGAGAGTAACAACCATCTTTCAGAAATCAGAAATGTAGCAATTTCCAGTGCTGGAGACTGTATCTGGATCATTATCTATAATAATTACTGAAGTATCCATCCTTCAGAAATTAATCTACTTACTTTTTGAACCTTTTATACTTCGGGCTGCAGTTATCTTCTCCACTGTAAAAAAAGCTCTTTATTTTGTTTTAAATGTGACACCTGATAATTTTACTTAGGTTCCTCTTAATTCTGCTTTTGTGAGGCATTCTCTTTTCACCTCTGGCTGAAATTTGGTGGTATTTTGCAGCAGTACAGTTCCACTGGTGCAAGAAAAATTTACTCAGTGCGAATAGGTCTTCACATATTGATGTGAAGATAAAATGAAATGGTTTATTTTGTTTTCTTTTCTCTTTATTTTCCTTCTCTTTTACTTAAGAAGATACAGTAGATATTGTTAGTAATGGTACAGTATTGACTTATAGTTTTCATACAAATATGTGGTGAGTGGACTTTAGGATGTAGAAGAACTGAATCTGTAAGGAACAGGCTGGCTGTGCTTAATCTGCTAAATAAACGGGGGGGGGAAGGTTGTAAAAAGGGGAGAGAAAGGCAGAAAATTACTACTGTGTGTTTTCTCTATACTATAAAAGAGCATCCTGCTATTGTGTGACCATACTTCTATCTTCTGTTTTCAGATATAAAAATATGTGATGCATTTCCCCCACCCAGTGATTTACATCTTCTTTGTACTATTTTTCTGTTGATTTAAGCGGGTCTGTTTTTACATCTACTCCCAGAGATAATTGAGTGGGTTGGATTGTAAAAACAATTTGATTGTTTGACAAGGTCTCTCCCCGTGTATTTACAAAACTGTTCCCACATAATTTCAAACCATCCTGAAACGCTAAAATATCGCCTCAGGTTATGCTCTTATCAGAGCACACAGGGTAAGCAGGCATGGGCCTGTTTGGTACTTGAATGTGAGACAGCCAAAGGAAGAGGAGCAGAGAAAATAGCATACTCTCCTTGGAGCTCGTGCTGTTCCAGAGTGAAGGCAGGTGTCTGTACGCTGCTGACGGAAATGCTCTTAGGGCTTAATATATAATAAAAATGAGTCGCTGACATGTTTTTGCAGTGGCAGGGAAGTATCCATAAATTTTCTCTGTGCACTGGCCAAAGTTCTGCTGTAGAATGTATTTCTAACTGAAAATTACCTTCTACAGGTACACCCAAGAAAATTTCTCTTAGCCTAACAATATTTAGTACTTGTTCAATGTTGCTGGCATGGAATTCTAGAGCTCAAAAGTAGAAGAGATGTGAAATCATCCAGTCCTTTTGTGAATCAGGCAGGATTGTTCTCTGTTATGTCATTTCTAATGTTTTGCCCATGTTAACTTTAAATGTGCCAAGAAATAGGGATTCCATCGCTTCCCATGGGAGCCTGTTCCAAAACCTCTATATAATCACTCTCAGAAAGTTTCCTTGATGTCCAGCCTTCAATTTCCCATTCTTAATTTAACTCCATTATATTCTTTGTTATTGTATGCTGAATGGTAGCAGATGGCCAAGGCCCTGTAGTCGGCTCCCTGCATTAGAGAAATCAGTTACATATTGCTGTATATATTCATCCCTGCAAAGCATGAAAAGATAATTCATTTGATAAACAGTGGAAGTATAATAGTCCTAGATTATCCAGATTTCAGTAAATTATAGGGCACCAATGAATTAAACCAGATTTCTCTAGACTTCCCATCGTCTAGAATTAAGTGGATAAATCCAGAGGAAAATACGTTATGATAAAAGAATCATTGAGCTACAAGGTGAATTCCTCAGTTCTGGGGATCTTACAAATAGCTTGGTAACAAGCTGCAGAGGTCACAGGCAGGCGATGAACCACTGTTTAGATGCATGAAAAGAGCAAATGCAAATTTAGACTGTTATGTGGAGAATATTTTATTAGGAATAAGAAAATACTGATGTCACGACACAAATTAGTTGATCAGACCTCATCTAGAGTACTGTGAGATGTTCAGTTTCTCTGTGGCTGAGAGATGATTTTGGGCAGGGACAGGCACGGGGAAGGACAGATTTCTGTCTAACAATCAGGGAAGGGGGGACACTATTTTCTGTGAGACAAGAAGAACCTGACTTAATTTAACAAAACGAATCATGAGAGTAGATACAATTGATATCTAAAAACATCAAGAAGGAGACAGAGAGGGAGAACATGAGTTAAAAAAATAATGGTGGCCTATAGAACTAGTTAGTTTAAAGTGGGCTTAAATGACTTTAGACAGGAAGTTAGAAAACAAGTAGTGAGATTCTGAAGCAGCCTCTTGTAGGATCAGCACAGGCAAGAAATATAACTGATTTTGAGAGAGAGCTTCATGAATGCCTGTGGTACAGTTGGCAAATACTGATGACTGAGACAGTCCATTCCAGTTCCATATCTCTGTATTTGCCCCTTCAAGATTTCATGTGCATTATGTAGTCAATATCAAAGAGATGCACTTTACGAGTTCCACCCTGAATGGAAACAGCTTTCAGCAGGTCAGATGGATTGTCATAAATGTCAGAGCAAAATCATTTTCCAAAGAAGTAAATGGTGAGCTACTTGGCTTTATTAAGATGAGATGCAGCCAATAGTGGAGATGGTCTCATAAACCAAAGGAAGCTACAGTTAAAATAAAGGCATGAGAGTGCAGAGAATTGAAATGAGATATAAAACAGAGAGACACTCAACTAAAGAAGTGAAAAGACACCTTGGAAGTTTCCCAAATAGGGATGAAAGATGATCTGAAGGCAAAAATGGAATCATTGTTGGGACAGCAAGTTGAAAAAGTCCAGATAGAGTGGGAAGTCTGGTTGCAATGTTCCCCATCTGGAAATGGGATGAACCTGGCAAGTCACATCAATGAACGACAACCAACCTGACCGCTGAAAACCTGATCAGAAGGCTCCCATGAAACAGAGGATGCCAGAAAAGCTTGGATAAACTTGGAACTGGCTAACAGAAATAATCTGCAACAAGGACTTGAACTGAAAAATCAGCACATGAAAGTAAGCAGAAACATAGGCTACTGTGGAAGTGAAGTGCACACCTGGATGTAAAAATGAACCTGTCAGGAGACTGTTTATCTTTTTTTTACTTAGTGTGCATCCTGCAGACTTAATTTTCCCAGCTCAAATAATAGAAGTGCCTACCAAAAATCCCAGGGAAGCTGACTTCAGCATTGTACTCTATGTGAATGGTGAGGAAAAGGAACAGAAAGGAGCACTTCTGGTAGCTTTTCTAGGTAGCCCAGCTCTGATGGTGCTTCAGAATTTATACTCAGCCTCAGCTGTTCAAGGCCATGATATATATGTCAAGGACAGCCATCAGTCCGAGTGGATACTACTAAGAGCTAGAGAGAAGAGAGGGACACTTGTATTCTTACAACACACAGACACCACAGAGCCTGACAAGACATATTAGCAGTGACTGGGTTTTGCAATAAAGGTATAGCAAAGAAGCCAAAGGCACGCAGGGGATCTGTAAGATTTGCCAGGGAAATTGAATATTTTCTTATGGAAAGATGATACAGCTACCACAGGATCTGCTTCTCTGAAACTCTAGAAGAACAGTTCTATGTCTAAAAGACAATGGAAAAGGAGATTCTGATCTGATAAATTGCATTTGTAGGTAAGTAGAAAAATGCTATATTTGGTTTATAAAACAAGAAAAATCTACATCAGTGCCAAGATTAAGAAATAATTCAGTTAAATGTAAGTGTCATGAAAGATAACTGCAGAATGCTTTTCAAAAATACAAAGCCAGCCCGGATATATTGGTATATACCAAAACCTCCCAATATAGTTCAGTAAATTCCTCCAGACTGAAAGTCAGACCTTTAAGGTACAAGCAGTAGCTTAAGTTTTTGTTTAGGTCAGATCGATGAGTAGCAGTAGTCGAAATTAGTCTAATAAAATGCATAACTGGCTCTATGAAATGTGCAGAAAGGTAATAAATTAGTTACTGAATGAGACATGCTAAAAATCTTAAGCAGGAGATATGAAAATAAAATTTCAAATTGTTCTGAAATGCACACAGAAGCTGTCCATTGCAAAACTGGGAAAACTGAATTTGAAAATGGAGTCTGTAGAATTCAAGTGCAAATCGGAACGGCTAAAGTAGTGGATAAACTAATGATTGCTGTGGATTTTGCTACCTCTGTAATGAGTGCAAGGCAAAGTTGTTCTGCAGATACAGTCTATGAAAATACCCTTTAAACTTGTGATCAAAATGGAAGAACTGATTTGTGGGCAATTGGTTTGCAGTCAACAAGTTGTTCTGCTCTCCAGGGCAACTATCATAATGACATAGGAATCTTTTAGTAGCTTTCCAGTAAAGAAGAAAAAAAAAAGGGGGGGGGGGGACGACGACTGCATACTATTTGAAGACTCAGTACATTTTTGTTTTTAAAGTTCAGATTGATTTGAAACAGGATCAGAGTTTTGATCATTTGCTGAGCCTGAGTGACAAAGAGCAGATGACAAAAAGGAAAAAAACCCCAACCAACTAGCATTACAAAACATGACCAATGAATCTAGTGAGCACAGATACAGGAGAAATCTCTGATGCAAAAAAGGAGGGAAAGCAACCACCTGCAAGTTCATGCTGATTGTGTTCTGAGGTCATGTTGTAGATTTAAGAGAAGAATAACAGGAGTAGGGACTTTCTGCTTAGGAAGCAGGAGATATTTTTTTGATTTAACAAAGATATAAGTTATACCATGAGGGCCCTAGGCAAGATTGTAACCATGGAAACCTGCCATGTGAACAGCTCGCTCATTGTTGACCAGCAGGAAAGAAGAAATAAGTTTTGAAGAAATATATGGAGGCAGAGATGTGCCTTCAGCTAGTTCTTGGACTTTACTCTTAGCTATAGTTCAGAAGAAAAATTACAGCGCCATATTTTGTATGGCTATTAACATTCAAAATTAATACCTTTAACTTAAAAGAGTTATTGTTTATTACAATGAATATTAATTCCCTTAAGTCCCCCTTAAGGGGAAGTACACTAACTATCCAAAAAACTTTGGAGGCAATTCAGAACAAGACATCTTTGTCTGGGACAAGTTGAGTAGCTAGTGGAAAAGGCAGTCCACAGTATTTATTTCTTCTATTCTGCACAGATTCATCTGCTGTACTTAAGGTAAATTAGCTGGTTTTGGAAGAAATATTTTTAACAGCCTTATTTCTAGCACAAATGATCTGGAAATACATATATTCTGTTCTGTAGAACCGGAGAAAGAATGCCTAGTGGATGGTGAGTTCATTCCAAAAGAGGTCTTTTACCTTGCGCACAAAATCTATGAATGGAAGAGTTTCCACTAAAGCCAAGAAACTTGCAGCTGTACAGAACTGTCAACTCCACAGCCAGCCACCTGTACGGAGCATTGTGTTCCTATTACAGAAAGTTTATTTATTCATTTACCAACATTGCAAAATTATTTCGGGTGAAAAGCTGTATAAGTGAAAATAAGAGCAAGACTTTTTAATTTTAAGTGTTGGAAATGGTTCTTACGAGTTCTTCTCCCTTCACCTATCTGTTTTCAAAACCTTTTCAAAACCGTTTTTGGTTCACGCTGGGCACAAATTCCAGAGTTTACAGTTCCATGGCAATATTGACATGGAAACACTACAGACTTAGATCATGATCTCACTAGTATGGAAAGAACTTATGCCACACAAGAAAAAACAAGAATTTAGAAATGCTTAAATCTCCAAAATATCTTCACTGTCATTTGTATGAAAGAAAGTTTGAGGATAGGACAGATTGAGTGCCTTGGTAAAGTTCTGATCGCAAGTGCGGCCCTAAGTGGAACCATGAGGAATATGTTGGCAAAGAAAGATGCATCCTCAAAAGATTTTTATTTTCTCCTTTCATGTAGTTTACAGAAGGACAAATGTTCATGGTTTATCCACTAGGACAGCTGGAATTATCTCCTGTTCAGTTAAAAGCTTCCCAAATGAGAGCATCATGGTATGTGAGTTGAAAAGTTGATTGGCAGGTGGAATTTAGTATCATCTTTGGATAACACAATGGTCGCAGATGGTAGTAGTCTGGAAGTTAAAGATGAGATATGGAATCAACTAGGAAAGAAGGAGTGGGGAGAAACAGCAGGTGATAACTACAGGTATCAGTGAAAGAAAGATTCAGATCTACTTGTTAAACTGTTGCACAGTCTGGGGTTGGGAAATCGCTGCTCAAACTAAAGGAAGAATTTTACTCAGTGGAGGGCACGGAGAAAACAGAAAACAAGTGCAGGATATGCCATGGTTATACGGCAAAGAAGTTTCTTCCTAAGAGAAAAATAGATCCAGCTCGCTACAGCACCTACACTGAGAGTAGCGGTGAAGCACATGGCTGCAGATGCATTTGGACCTCAGCATGGACAGAAGCCCATCAGTCAACATTAACTGTTAGCAGTAGGCCATCTTTTGACATGGCTGAGGATACACAAAGTAGGAACACAAGAAGCTTGACAGTACCAGACATTGTAATGAATTAATTCTTCACTGGGTGCAGGATCCCAGGCAAATTGCACACAAACATAAGGGAAAAAGTCTGTCAGGAATCTGCAATTTTGAAACTTTACAGTCAAAGCTGGAGTTCAGCTGTGTACCTTTGTAGAACAGCACAAAAGGGACTGGAATCAGCATATAATATTCATTCTGATAGCATACAGAAGTCATTAAAGCTATAGTGTGCCTCAGCATTCATTATGTCTAAGTATGAGCTAATGATCTATATTTACGTCGTACACACTGCATGGATCTGCAGGGACCATGATTCTTCTGACAGGAATCAGATTTGGACCACTTGATTGGTGCAGAAACTGTCCTAATTTGGAACAGCTTGGATTTTTCTGAGGAAAAATTGGTGATAATCTCTCATAAATTAAAAATGCTCAGTGGCTTATAACATGTGAAAAAGGTTTTAAAAAGGGGGATTTGATACTGTCCCAGAGGGCTAGGGGAAATTAGGGTGTAAAAATCAATACTGAAGAAATTCAGAGAGTGCCACTGTCCAATGCTGACCTGAATAAATGCAGTGATGAATAGGAAGCCAATAGATAGATCCTGTAGTAAACTCAGCATTGTCCCACCAATCCCCACTGAGCACCTATCAAATACACACACACACACACACACACACGCACACACACACACACACACACATATATATATGTTGCCAAAAGGAAGTTGAAAAAACTGTAGTAGGTGATACATTTGCAGTTAGGATAAAACTATCAAGGTGTGTCCCTGTGTCCCAGATAACCTATTATTGTTAAAAGCAAAAACTATTTCTTGGGGATATCTGAGAAACAGTTGAATAGAAATTGGGCAGAGGAGGAAAAACTATAAGGGGACTTCAAAAGCTGTATGAATATCTCCTGACATAGAAATACTGTAAGTGGAATTTATCTGACCAAGTGGGCATCTAACTCTAAGGTAGTCCACTGAGTAAGTAGCCTAGTAGTAATCAAAGGAGATCTCCTAATCGGTGTAATCAGTAAAGTGAGGAGTGAATTATCTCAGCTCAAAGAAGACACTTAAGTCAGATGAATCAGACTCTAAAAGTAACTACTTCTTTGCACTGACTGTCAAGTTCAGATGTGAACATCTACATGGTATTTAGGTCTGAAGTCAGATGAGATGGATCCAGCCCAAGTCGATCCTGATACCGTTGTCGTTTGGGCTCTTGGTGCGTCATAAAGAACATCACTATCAAGGATTCCATCAAGATATGAGGAGAGCTGAGACAGTTCCTGGTGAAATGAAGTCTGATTGAAGCATAAATGCAGTGGCATGTTTTGGATAAATCTGTAAAAGCAATTAAGCACTTTTCTGAAATATATAGTTGAAATAATAAGAACCACCACCCAAAATACATGACATATACAAGGCCAGTTAGGAATATAAGTTATGTGGGTGATCAGGTTTGACTGAAATCCGAATGGAAATGCAGAAGAGACAGTGGTGTTTGAGAAGATACCTGTGAGAGTGAGAGAAGCAATGGGAAGCAGTGTACAAACATATACACACACACGTCACACACAGACTTCAGTAGGAACATATGCATCAAAATGTTGAGAAAGCTGAGACTTCTGGGTGAAGTATTTGGAATAAGTCCCAAAGGAAAACTGTATCCTTCTGTTTGGTTTGTTCAGGGAAACATGATTTTCTACACCTTTTTTATGAAGCAAAACAAAGAAATACATGACTTCCATCATCACTTCATGTCTTCTTGCCACTCCTCACCTATCCTATAAAAAATTAATACGAGAGTCCCCTATTTTGATTAAATTTTCAGGCAAAAGACTCTATAAACTAATGCAACCTGAGGATGTTGTGTCTTTGAAAAATATGGAATGTTTTTCTTCTAGGCATACATTGTTATATTCATAGCAGAAATATTTTGGGTGTAAGAAAATGTAAGGCCTAAGTCTGTGAGATTCTCTACTACCCCTAAAAGTAAGGTATGAGCTTGAAAATGAAAGCTATCAGGAGCAGCCAATGCATGATATCTTTGGGAGTACCATAAATCAGTTGAGACAAGAGGAAACAGCCTCAAGTTGCACCGGGAGATTTAGACTGGATATTAGGAAAAATTTTTACACTGGAAGGGTTATTAAGCATTGGAACAGGCTGCCCAGGGAAGTGGTTGAGGCATCATCCCTGGAGATTTTAAAAGACGGGTAGACCAAGTGCTTAGAGATAGGGTTTAGTGAAGGTTTTTGTCAGAGTTAGGTTGATGGTTGGACTAGATGATCTGAAAGGTCCCTTCCAACCTGGGCAATTCTATGATTCTATGATTCTGGGGTTTTTGAAGTGCTTTCTATTAAACAATGTGACAGTTCTTCAAGTGCAAGAAAAGAGCACGGCATGGATTTCACGTTAGAGCGCATAGAGTCATAGAGTCACATTGAAGGTTTTGAAATTCCAGTGCAAAAAACAGATAGGAGAACCTTTGAATATTTTTTAATTTGGGGGGGGGGAATTTTTCAGGTGTTCCATTTGAATCAAAGTATAATCAAACACACTTTTCCTGACTATTCTGTATTTTAAAACAGCTTCAAAATGAGTACTTGAGTAAATTTATTCTAATATTCATTACGAGTAATATATATTTCTTAAGTTCATTAGACACTCTTTTGGCTACCTTGCAAATATATTTTGGTCACTGCTTTCACTATATGCTTTCATCACTGGTACTGTAATTTCAATGACAGTACATCTCAGAAAAAGATCTAGCTGATGCTTTTTAACCCTGCTTAATTTGGATCTACATTTTTCATGTGACTCTTACATGTTCTGCTTCATATTGCATTTGCAAGGGCAGAACCAATCAAGTCATTCTTAAAATGCGGAATATGATTGCTGGAAAATTTTAAAATCTTGGTGTGCAGTTTAGTATGCTGGGGTGATTTGAGTGCCATGTTACATTAAGAAAAAACATATCTCAAAACATGCTCAGTATAACATTGAAACAGAGAGGATCAGAGGTAGATATGTATCCTCTTAATGTAATGATATTTTCCTTAATTTTGTTTCCACATTTATATTCTGGCTCCATAAAATAAAATCGAGCTTGGAAACATAGCTTAAAAATAGGAAGGGCTTTATTGGTTTATATTTTCTTATGGCTATTGCAGTAGGTCATAATAGCCACATACTTCAGCTGGTATAAATCCGCATGGCTTCATCAAACTAAGCCAATTTATAAGGCAAATAAGAGGGTCTGTCTTTAAATCAACAGTGAATATTTTGCATTTGTTTTATTTTTATTGTATATTTAAATTTTGTACTTAATTGTCTTTTTGTTTCTCTTCTGCTGTCTGATGCTGCTCAGTCACTGTTGCTTTGAAATGAATGGGACTATTTAAGTTAATAAAGACACAGCTGGCACTGTGTAGATTCAGTGCTACTAAGCTATGGATGGATTTAAGTGATTAGTGACACTAAAGACATCATGCACCTTATGTAATTTAAACACCAGAAGAATTAAATAAGGAGGGGCCTGTGCACGGTATCAGTTCTTGTGGGAAAATATGCTTCAGTGACTTACTGGCACTGGTTTTGGAATGTGGCATTTAAAAGTACCTTTTTTACAGTGGGAAAGAATTTGGTCAAGAATAAACAGTCTGACCTTGTTAAATGGACCAAAGTCTGTGCGTAACCTAGTTCCAGAAAACTAGTTTTCACCAGTCTGTGAAAAAAAAAAAAATCAGTTTATTAAAAATGCAACTAGATTTTCTAGAGAAAAATTATGTACATGGAACACAGTGAAAAAAAATGTTCAACTATGGCCTCCACTGTTTGGGGGAAGTTGACATCTGAGCTTTGAACATAGTTTGAACCATAATTTCAGAGAACGTTAAAAGCAGACAGTGTCATACACTGTACCCAGACGAATTCAAGTCATATATGGGATAAATGAATAATTTTCAATAGAAATCAAGGCTATTTGTATTACCATCAATATCTGAAAATGTAAAAGCCATGAGTTTGTAGTAAAACTGAATTATAGTATGAGCTAAGTTTTGAACACAAAGCTTGATATCTCCAGACGTAATCACTTGGCTAGCAAGGATCCTTTGATACAAACAAAGAAGAAAAAAATGCAGAGCAAGAAAATTACTCCATTTTGATTTTAGCTTCAAATTTTTTGATGGTGAACTGGCACGTTGTTATTGAATCTCCATGGTATGAAATCCTAGCTTCAATGCAGTCAATGGAAAACATCCCTTTAACTTCACTGTGGCCAGGATCTCATTCCAGGCTTTCATATTCTATTTGAAAAATACAGACACTTTCTCTGAACAAATATTCAAGCTGCTTTGGAGGAGTGGAGTATACAGAGAACAGTAATGACCTTTGGAAATGGTATTGATATAAATGCCTATCCAGTTCACAGGCTTCGGCCCCAGAATTCTCACAGGTACTTTGTAGAATGCAACCTCTTTTTTTGTTTGTTTCCCTAGTGCTAACACAACAGTGTCAAAGTAATGTATTAAAATTCACAAGGCCTTGCAGGTGATCCATTTTTTAACACAAGGGTGGAAAAAAATCTTACAATGGTTCAAGAATATGAAGTAACATTGAAAGACATTGTTGATTAATACTTTTGAGTGCATCATTTAGAAACTATAGTAGCCAGTTGGGATACACTAACACACCAATTATTGCTGCATAAAAATGAAAATGTATCCATAACTGCAGTTATCAGCAAACCTACTGAAATAGTAACATTTCCATTTTATAAAATTAAATTTGAGGTAGGCAGTAATAGATGCAACTGTTTAAAAAGCAGCATTAGATAAAACAAGTGAATTGAAGAAAAAAAAGTAGGTTTGTATGAGGGAAGTTCAGATTAAAAATCAGAAAGTGTGTGCATTAGGTTTTGACAAGTTTGGATAAAGAATCTATATTAAGCCAGAAAAGAAGAAAGCCTCTCTCAATGTAAACACTGTTTTCAGATTTTCATAGTCAATGTAAACATCTTCTGAACTTAGCTTGAGTTTCCTGAATTCTGTCTCGCTCTACTTTGTGTTTACAACATCAGCTATATATTTACCCTGCAGAGATTTCTTGAGGCCCTAAAGGGGGTGGAGTTCCCACCCTGCTGTGAGAAGGCTCTGTGCATATTCTATGTATAGTCACATTTGAGAGACTGACTACTGCACTGCTCCGGTATCGAACCCTCAAGTTCTGAAAATGGGAGTCGTACACTGCTAACTCTGAATGTATGCACAGATTTATCCCTTTCTATAATCTTGGACATTACCACTAACTCACAGAAAAGCAAGAACAGAGACCACAGCTGTCCTTAGAATTTACAAGCAATGATACTTTTTTCCCCGAACTTTGATTTTTATTTTTTTTTTACTTTATGTGTACCTGTTCGCATTTCCCTTCTGTTCTGACTGGTGTTTGTCATCCAGATCTGCCTGATAGCTCCAACCCTCCCCTTTTGAAAGACATTTTATTAGCAAGAGTAGATTCACCAGGAAGGGATTAAGGAGCTACTATTTACCCTTCTCTACCTCATTAGTGTGCAGGATAGCGTGCAAATACCAGGTTGTCTGAGAGGGAAACTGCTATGCTTATGCAGAACTTACTTTTCCTGCAGTTGATACACTGCAGGTGTAGTCTGACCCTCACACTATTAGCAAGTAAAATGAATAAATTTTTCAAAACCTCTTAAATTCATACTGAACTGAGGAAGCTATAATGTTCATGATAAATGGATGCTAATTCTTATCTATATTGAATATTCAATATCACTGTGTGTATTGTGTCACTCTTCCTCCTGGGTACTCCACTAGTAAGTTTTTCTTACTATTTTTCACACCAAGGAATGAAAAAAAGACTTTTTAAAATGAGAGAACTATGAACATCTTCCCATATCATAGGCATGTACAGTCAAAAATATGCAAAATACCTGAAGCTTTTTAAGTCATATTAAAAATCAAAGAGATTTTTTTTTCCTCTATACCTTCAGTAACATCACAAGCAGTGGTAGGCTACAGGACACAGATAACTAGTCTGAAAAAATGGAAGGCGTTTTATACTTTATCCTGAAGAACAGCTGAAGGTGAAGGGAACTTGTATTTTGTATTTAATATGCATTGAAATAGGCTCTCTGTTCATTTGCTGCTTTCTATGAAATTGAAGTGAGTTAAGATTTCAGTACAGTTGATATCCTGGTCTTAGTTTTCTTTTTCAGTGTTACTGGTCAAATCATCATGGCAGAGAAGCTTTCACCTTGTACCTTGAGAAGATGTTCACATTAGATTTACATTAGATTAATAACATGAATAACTCAATAGACAGCACCTGTAATTAAGCCCAGAAGTTTGAAAAGACAGGATGAGTATTGAACAGACAGTCCTATCTGTTGGATCTAATGTTTTCTTCTGAGGATTCCCTACACGTCCTTTGGGCTCTGGAACTCATTCAGAGGTGTGAGCACAAACCTCTCAATAATTCCTGATGAGGCGCATGCTAAAATGGAGAAGAGAAGCCCTTTAATCCTGACTGAACATTCGTTTGAGGGCTGAGATGTCCTGCTCTGGACACTGCTTTGCATAATTCCAAGAATTAATGTGTCTGTAGAACGCTTATAAACACTTAATGAATACTTAAAGGGTGGGTGTCAGGAGGATGGGGCCAGGCTCTTTTCAGTGGTGCCTGGCAACAGGACAAGAAGTAATGGGCACAAACTTGAGCATAGGAAGTTCCACCTAAACATGAGAAGGAACTTCTTTCCTTTGAGGGTGGCAGAGCACTGGAAGAGGCTGCCCAGAGAGGTAGTGGAGTCTTCATCTCTGGAGACATTCAAAACCTGCCTGGATGCGTTCCTGTGCAACCTGCTCTAGGTGACCCTGCTCTGGCAGGGGGGTTGGACTAGATGATCTCCAGAGGTCCCTTCCAACCCCTACTATTCTGTGATTCTGTGTAGAAGCACCTTGTCCAAGCGAGGAGCTCAACAGAGCTTCCTGCACACTTCCACCACAATCTCCAGGAAATGACCCATTGCATGACATGTATATGTATACATATGGCATTGGGACAGTATTTACACTGTAAAGGATTCCAGATTTGGTCAGTGGAACTGAGGATGATGGGCTGTAAAATTAGAGAAGTTATGGGACCATCCTGTCAGCCTAAACTCATTTAGAGAAACTATGGATTTGTGTTCTGACGTCAAGAAAGAACTTTTCTACAGTTAAGCTTTTGCTGTCATAATTCCCTCAGTAGAAACGATTCCTTTTGAGACTCTCTCATTATTGGAACAGAACATCATTGTGTTAAGAGCTGTACAAATTTGAATCTAGTTTTCTTGCATAGCATTTTCTGAAGACATTTTATCATATTCTATATTTATGGCCAAGCATTAAATTTTTCCACTATGATAAACTCTTAGTTAATATATTAATTCTTCCTATTATTCAACGTAATTATTTTAATCAAGGACTTTAACAATATCTCCTATTCTTCAGAGGAAATAAGATTTCTTTATGTGAGTGTATTACTCTCCTTTAATATTTGCAAGCGTCTGTGTGTAGTTATGCATATTGCTTTTCATTCTCAGGGTTTTGTCCTCTCAGGAATGTAATTTAAATTCATTTAAATTAACTTACTGAGTTTTTACATTAGTATTCAAGCTTATTTGGTCAGGAGGTAAAAACGGGGAAGAAGTTTGGAATTGTAGGAGGATCTTGACCTCTGTTATATCTTCAATGACTTATAAGTATACTGTAATATTTTTTAAAATTGTAGTGTTCTGGCTAGAATACAGCCCATCCTACCTCTCTCTTTGAATTCTGCTTTAGCACAGTTCCTAACGTCTTTGTTTCCTGCAAATATTGTATATTTGATGGCACATCCCTAGCAGTCTGTGTAGACTACATAGAAGGAGCTAGGAGAAAAGAGAGCGAAAAGAAAGTGAGGAGGCATAAAAAGACCAGGACAGTCATTGCATTGACAGGGAAAATGAGGCTGTACTAAATACAATGACAAGGATTTGTTTGTTGGGTTTTGCTTGGTTGGGTTTTTTTTAATTTCTTGTTGCTTTAGGCCAAGGAGTGTTTGAATTCACTCTTATTTCCAGTTGCTGCTTTGCCTTCTGGACAGAAGATGCTACTTTTTTATATGCAAGCAGTTTAATTTGCCACATAGCTGAAATTCTTTCCTAGTGAATATGTGAAATATTATACCCTGAATTTGCAATTAATGTGACAAATGACATCGATTTTGTTCTATTCCCTGCTAAAGGTGCTTCACAGACAGAATCACTCCAACTCAATTAAGTGCTATTTTAAAACTAAGTAAAAGACATTCCAGAAACTTTTTAGTCTTGCCCTCATCTAAAACATCCTGACTTGTTACATTATCTTTGTGCCCACGTGGCCGCAACAGAAAATCTCTTGTGCTACTTTCCATTCCTATGATGGGTTGGTGCATGAACTAATCAAAACCACTAACATCTATGTTGATCACTTGCAGGCTTAACATGGCCGTATACCTATTTAATAAAAGAAAAATGAGTGAAGTGCAGTAACATTTCCTCAGTTGCCATAGAAACCATTGCATCTTATATAGGATACTTGACCGCTTTTGGGCCCCCACCCTTTGATATGCCAAGTGGCTTTCTGTAAGTCCTTAATGTCCTCATCGCCTATTGAAACTGCAATCAGAATCAGGCAACGAGAACTTAAATGCTGCAACTTGAAGACAGGCAATTTCTATCTTAGCTTTATCTGCTTGAATTACAACCTACTACAATTGGATTCCTGTGAACGGCCACTCATATGGTGGGACCTTACAGCATCAGATGCTTTCCCTGGCAATCAAATGCACTTTTTGAGTTGTGGGGAGCAAACTTTTGCATCACGTTAACCAGTTCAGCATTGGTCTAACCTCAGCTGAAAAAAATGGCACCATTTTCCAGGAAAGCAGAACTGACAAAGCGCTGCCTGTGCACCTAAGCCTGCCCAGCCAAAATCCCAGCTGACACAGTATTTTGAGTCATATGCTGACCTTAGTATGAAAGGGAACTTCAATTAGATGTCTATTGTGTTTTCAAATATAGAAGAATGGCTTTGTGTTGAATGGATTACCCCACTGATTAAGACAAGGAAGCAGATGCTGCAAGGGCATATAGAAGGAAAGAATTTGATTTCTCCTTTTTTATTATAATTCAGAATCTATTCCACGTGACAGAGCAATTAATACATAAAGTAAAAGCCCACAAACATATTGGGACCATGAGAATTTCCCAATAGACAGAGGTACCAGTACCTATATATAATGAAACTCCCAGCACCTTCCGTGTCCCAAAAAGCAAATAGAAAGGATGGGGGAGGGAGGAGAATCATGAAGGGAAGTCTTTTTATTTTCTTCTTTTCACGTGAAGGTTTATAATTAAAGGGGAAAGTAAATTAATTACATGAATATTAAAAGGTTACTCTTCTATTCTAACATTTGGTCACAAGTTGTCTAATGAAAAGGAATGCAGGCTGGAGGGCTGCCATGCCTTTGCTTCTTTCTGCAGAGGGCCACAGGCTGAAGCAGTGATTGTGCGTGACAGATTCTGGGAACAATGAGCCTGCGCACAGATCATCCAGATGGAGCATGCTTTTCTAAATTACACCAACAACAGGGTGGCCCACAGGCAAACAAAATAGTTAAACAATACATAATAAAGTTTTTATTTGGTATTTCCTGTGAGCCTCTGCCAGTTGCCAGGGAGTGTACTGTATTTTTCTTTTGCTGTATTAATTGTTGACCACAACTGGCAAAGACCCAAACGAGCAGGGACAGATAAGGGGGGGAAAATGGCATCTGGACACTAAAGCCTCAAGTGTACTGGGAAAAAAAAGCACAAAAAAATTACAGCATATATCTGGAATTTTCCAACTAACGATGTGCGGATGTGGTAGCGCTAGGGAAAAAGAGCCAAACTGAGCCTGCTTTGTTCACTAAGAGAGGCCCCCCTGTAACATTCCTTTTAGCTGTGCATATTTTGGCTTCAGTTGTGCAGTTTTAACTATATACTGTGTATGGAGCAGTTCAGTTGTTGCGGCATGAATCTAATGATTTTGTTACAAGAAATAAAATTATGTCAATGCATATGCATTTTTGTTGCTGTGAGATGATTAAACAGAGGCTGTGTTTTAAATGTTAAATTATAGGTGTTAAGTTTTCAGAGGGAAGAGTGAGAAATTTCATTATGTACAACCCATCACAGCAACAGCTGCAAGGAGGAGACCCTCAGTAGCAGTGAATGCTGCCTTTTTAAACTCATCAATGAAATCAGTCCTTACAGTTATCTGGTTTAGGGAAAAGCCCACAATACAGCATTAACACTTGGATAAAAACAGGAGGCTGCATAAACATGCTAGTTTGATACTATTTTTCTATTTTCTTTGTCTTTATAAACAGTTAAGGTGTTGGCATCTTCTTAAGGAAGTTTTATACTCCTGGTTTACTATACGCCACGGCGTGATTTTGCTACTAATACACAGGTTGCTGTTATTTTCTTCTACAGGTAAAATAGCCTTGCAGATATTAGGCAACCTCTCCAAAGAAGAAGAAAGTTGGTATGAAAACTATCAATATGTATAGAGAAGAAAACCAACTGCACTAGACAGTGACAGGGTTTGCAGCTACAGCAGGTCTGTAGTTTGATTGACGGGGAAGAAATTATGGTTATGAGCTTAAATTGTTATATATTTCTATGGCATTTTTAGATGTACTTGGACCGTCTTCCAGTGACCAGTGGCCCTTGTTGCCACAGGCTTGTTTTCACTTCGCAACTCACGTGCTCTTTGTGGCGTTAAGTACTTTGTTTTTTCCTTTGTTTGTGTTTCTGGTTTTTGGGCAGATTTTTTTGGTGATTGGGTTTAGCTGCAAAGTATGGAAGTCGTGTATTCTATTATGTGTTTGTGCACGTGCAGTTTTCTTCTGTAAGAAAAGTATATAAAAAATGGAATTTCTTCACTTGGCATTATATTCATACTCACGCTGATAATCAGCAGGGCTCAACCTATGGATCAGTCATGTAGATTTCTTCAGCCTAAGCTAGGAGAATATCTGGCTATAGTGGATGGATGTCATAAGTAGCTGATTAAACTAGAAGGCAGGATGTCTAGATTCCCATTCATCTTCCAACACACAGCTACTGCTATTCCTTCCTCTCAAACCTGTATTCCTGTATCTTCTCCAGCTCAGTCTCCTAAATCTAAATCTACTACTTGCTCCCACTACTAAATCTAGCTCCCACCCCAAATCCTCTGTGAAGTCTGCCCTCCCACCGGGCTCCAGACGTGCCCCTCACCAACTTCACAGTCTCCACTGCTTTCAGCTTCAGACCTTCCTCATCAGTCCCCATCTTCTTTAAAAGTTTTTGTCTGATCCCAGTCTCACATGCCTTACTGGTCATTTTTCCTTCTTCCTTTCATAATCATAGTCTTCTTTCCCAGTTGGTGTCAGTTACCCTGACTCTCCACACGCACTCCCACTCCCCATTGTTCTTCAATCCAACAAGGGGATGTCTTAATCTGTTCTCTTAATCTGGCTTTCATACTCACTTTCACCAGTGTGTCCAGCTATTTTAATCTCTGTGACTGAGTCTGATAGGTTCCCCTTAAAACATGGGATAGACCATTTATAGAGTAACAGGCTTTCTACACTCAGTCAAATGCTTGAGATGCCATGATGTCCTGCTGAGCACCCTGGAGCTGGCCTGAAGCATGATTGTTGGAAACAAAATCTTCCGAAAGTTCAATAATTATACACTAGTATAAATCCTTACTGAGCATGTGCTGTTTTTCAGATTTATGACATGGCCAAATTTGGAGCCAAGTTTTACAAGGACAGCAAGAGGCACCTCCTTGACATAGAGGTCAAGTTCCACAGCCCTTGTTCCAAAACATGAGGGCACCAAAGCTTCTCTAAAAGAAGGTCACCAGAATTTAAGATGGGCAAACCATGTATTTTTCCCTAGCCTCACTCATGGAAACCCCTGAATGGCTTCAACTGAAATACTCCAATAAAGCTGAGTATATTCCAGAGAGATCCAGCATGGAAAATGTTATTGTAATCAGTGAAATTTTGGTGAAGTTAAAAAGTGCTGAAAACAGGGTCTTATATAGGTAACCTCGGTAATAGGACATGCTAAAAGCTTGACTGTATTATATATGTGCTGCTTCTGTTGATTGCCCCTTACCAGAATGAATCTGCAGAGTTCCGAGAGTCTCGAAGGACTCTTTCTGTTTCCCTCAGTAAAAGCCAAGGCACAAAATAACTCAGTTTTTACTAATATACGTGCTGTTACCTATGCATGGATCCCTTCTTTATACCATTGTAACCAACAGTTGTGTATCCTACCACATGTGGAAACTGATTCTTATTCACTTTAAAGACCCACTACACATTTCCAGTCCCTAATGGCATCTATAAATGTAATTTATTCACAATTAGGGACATCAGTTGTGAACAAGCTGTCAAAGTGGCGTAAAAACACTAGATGAAGAAAAGGGTTTTTCTTCATCTTTATCTTTCATCTTTAGCTACTGATCACTGACAGGCGTGAGAGTCCTTGAGTCCCATTGAAGTCAGTGAAGTTCAAGAGCAGGTCTATGCTTAGCAACATAAATGTACTGATACCAAAATTCCTTTCCAAATTACAGATTCCTCTTTTTCTCTCATGAAAATGAAAAATCATATATTTGAAACCTAGTGAGCTACTATTCATCATAAAATATGTAAAACTTCACTGGAAGTCAGACTAATTAGAATGGGCTTCATTTCCCATAAGTACATGGATTCCTTCTCCAGTCAAGGACAAGGCAAGT
The DNA here is from genome assembly GCF_964199755.1 of Larus michahellis. Lineage (NCBI taxonomy): Eukaryota > Metazoa > Chordata > Aves > Charadriiformes > Laridae > Larus > Larus michahellis. Next base: position 26,699,774 of record NC_133897.1, on the reverse strand, counting down.
CTTTTAAACTTTGAAAAAGAAGCTGATTTATAGATCATTTTTTATGGGAGCAGTAAGTAATCTACTTTGTACTTGCCTGAGATGTAATTGATTAAAATTACATTTGTGCCTCATGTGTGAGCTACAACACATGGCATTCTTTTGTACAGCATTTCCCGGTCAACTGTTGTTGATCCCAGGTCCTAGAGACAGGAACAGCAGGATGGTTAAAAGATGTCATGTCCAGAACTCGACATTATTTTTCACTCTGAAGATTACACCCCAGAACTGTTTTAAGAAATACCATGAGTCTCCACGTAATTAATTTCAGGGCATGTTGCCAGACTAACACTTCAATTATTCAGATGAAGCACTGGAGGCCTCTTTTACTGTTGCTGATAACACCTTTACTGTAACCAAAAAGAATTAAAATCCATTCTGTTTTTTTCATTAATTGTGCTGTTCACTTCTGTTTTCTTTCTGCTGAATTATCCTAATGGGTTATTTTAGTCTTGTTCCTACTTTGTTTCAAACAAGTTTCATTTTCAAATTTTCTTGCAGTAGCCCAAAACAAAACAAAGTTTATCTGGTGTTTAAAGATGCTTTGTAAATAAAAAAGCTTAAGAAGGAGTCATTTAGACCCATGTTTTGTAAAAGCTTCATATTACAAAAACTAACTTGGTCTAAATTCAGCCTGAGAGTATCCTTCTAAAAACAATCATACTGTTAGCTCTTGAAAACACTTAGTTTCTGATCCCACAATCATTAATGATTTTAAACAGCAGTAACATAACCCCATGATATTAACAAAAAAGAAAAATATTCTAAACTAAATACATTTGTTGTTTGCTATCATAAAAAATTCCTTTTCCTTGCAGACCGACACTTTCCTAGAAAAAATAAATAGTATTTATTAGATGGAATTGTATACTCTCTAGAAAACATAGGTTATTTATAATTTCTTGTTTCTAAAACTACTTCTTAAATACTAACACTTAAAAAGAAGGATGGGTCTAAATATAAATGACTCCACTGTCTGAAGATGTCTTCGTCTAAGCACCCAGAGCTTCCACTGAAATCAGTTGGAATTACATGCATAGTTGGCGCTAGGTTAGAGCTTTTTATAAGATGTCCAGTTGGCATTTTTAATACAGCCTAATAACATTAGCCTTTTCATGCATGACTTCTTTTTGTCTCAGAAGAATAGATGAGGTCCTATAAGTTTCGTCTGTCCATTCTCTACCTTTAGGTTTAGACCCTTAGACCATGCAGCAACTTCAGGGCCTGTTGATCTGTGTCAATCCCAGAGCTGTTGGCACTCGGGCTTGGTTTCTCTGCAGAAGCTCTAGCTTCTAGCACTGCTTCTCTCTTCTCTCCTCCTCAGCATCCATAGAGCCATGCATTGAAGGATTTCCTGACCACATGAGGATGTTATTTACAGAACTTCCTCTGAAAGTTCATGAAGTGGGGGTAGGATGTTGCTGTCCCTGTGTGGCTGTTAATGCTGTGAAAGTTTTCTGGAGATGGCAGGCACTCTTGCAGGGAATATGTAGGGAGATTTTTGCATGGAATGATTGCTTGTGAGAACAGATCTTTGTGGGGAAAAGGCATGGCCAAGCATGATGATGATAAGGAGGGAACACGTATAGACTATGAAACTGATTATTCCAAGGTCAACTGGTAGTAAGGTTGATGTTATCACAAAAGCTCTTGGCTCCCTCTCTGAGACCATTATAGCATTTAGACTAGTTCTTGAATATTAGTTCCCATTTGATTTATTCTTCCTTTTCAAGGATGTATTACATATTGTGATAAACATTTTAGAAGGCATTTCCTGTGTGTCCAGTTTTATCATTTTTATAAGGACTCTGCCTGAACAGTTAGGAGCCATGAGTGATTCACAGAGCAGCAAAAGGGATGTGACGCAGGAGGAGACCTCCTGGATATTGTATTTTTCATTCCCGGGCAGAAGAGAGGCAAAACCTTTTAAAGTAGTAGATCTCTATTCCATACTGGATGCTCCCTTGTGATGTATGTCCATTGTGCCAATGGCAGTTCAGCCTGTCTTCAATTTTAAGTATCATTCCTCTCCCTACGAGACCCCAGGAGAAGGTATTGCCACCAGCAGCAAACAACATTGGTACTGATTGGCCAGAGAGTACTAAAACATATCTCTGTAAATTGGATATTTCCTTCTCTCCTAGAGACTCGGTATGCTCAGTGTTTCACAACTCCTGGGCCTGTAAACTGATGTCCGTTGCCGGAAGCTGAGAAGATTCTCTTTGTAACATGTAGAACACAGCTAAACCCAGTTCTGGACTATTAAAAATACATCTCAGTGGCTCAGCTCCAACAGCAGATGCAGAATACATATATTAGTCCACACTCCCTTAACCACTGCTGAAATCGGAGTCTGTCAAACAGATGCCTGGAAGTGGATTTGTACTCTCAGAGAAAGTGTTTCCTCTCTAAGGCCTCTGTGCACACAGTGTGCAAGGGGTTAACAAGGGAGCTACTTTGAAAACAGAGGCAGAAGGTCATTGGCGGCAACAGCAAAGACTCCTACAGCCTGCCATGGAGAGCCTTTCACCCGGCATTTCCCACCCGGGGGATTGTAAACATTGGCTCGCAGCCACGGAGTCCTACAGAACTTCTCTTTACTTTTAGCATATACATTTATACATCTTAATGGAAACTGAAGCACGGCAAGTTATTCCTGCATGTCCAGAAGGAGTGAGGGAGCTTCTGTTCGAGTTTCAGTCTTCAGAGATGAGGGAAAGAGCCATTACTCACACTGGAATTTGAAAACATAGAGATATGCTTGTTTAGTGGTACTTCACATGTAACATAGCTGCTGTTCTCAGGCAAACTTTCTCAACTCACAGGAATGTGTAGAATGCTGTCACTTAATCAGAATCCAGAAGAGCTCTTTTATCTGCCATTTGTTAGTAACTAGCAATATTGTTCTTATCTCGTTGTCCTTTAGCCTGATGCAGTGCCCTCAGACATGAGAACTTGTAACATGAAAGCACTCATTACCTTGAACGTTCCTGTTTGTATAGTCTTAAGCTATTATCTCTTTAGCTTAAATAAGATGCTTTGTATCAATTTTGAGAGAGATGGGTCTGTTCTACAATATTATTTTTGCAAATAGAACATTTTATATTTTTATAAGTCTATAACCACTCTGGAGTAGTCTACAGTGATCTAGACTAATTCAGATCTTTTTCATCCAACTAATAAAATGTTATCTGTAATTAATCTACAGTGGAATCTGGCTTATTGAAAATAACATAAATTAATCATATAAGCTTTAAAGTTAAAATTGGGAAATAAAACCTAACAATGTCTAGTATTGGACCAACTGTAACATTCTGGTTTTCTGTTAAATCTTCAGATACTTAACATCAGTTTAGAAAATCCTGTAGCACTTATAAGTGGAGGAAATTTTCTTTTGGGTTCTTTAAAAATCTTGGGCTTCGCTTTGTACTGTGGATCCTAAGTTTTGGCTAGTGAGTAGCGTATCAAATAGCAAGGGAGGAGATGTTGCTTCCTTCTCCACAGAATAAAATAGAATGTCATCTTCTAGAGTTTTTATGAGTCCCATCCATTACAGTCAGAGAGATGGAATACAATCTGCCTAGATCCAAAGTAGAATCCAGCCTGGTTAATGTAATTAATGCCTGCTTTTATTTTTATCCAGTGATGGTCTAATGTAAAATGCATACACATTCCAGAGAGCAGTATCCAGAAACTCGGCTCCTCGCCCCTTCCAGCTGATTGTTCTTAAGCACTCAGCTACTTTCAGACAGAGTCTTGCCCCATGACTCATATACTCCTGGCAAAATAGTGACTTGGCTTCAGCAAAGGCAAGGAAAGAGCTGTCACCCAAAAAATCCCTAGCCTAGTGGTCAAAGTATTTGCTTGGATATAGGAGGTGCCAATTAAGTCTCCTTCAGGCTGAGTTTCCACTTTGAGATTAACATAATAACATCTGTACAAGATGTTAATGTGGATGCAAATACATATTACTTCCACCATCACTCTTAGTTACAGGCTTCACCAGGTAGGACTCCATATGGACTTCTGTTGAAAACATTCAGGTATCTAGGGTATCTCTCTGCCTAAACGTGCATCAATGCAGTAGAGCTTCAGCTGAAGCTCAGGTGCTTGTTTCTCCAGCACAGGCCTTTCTAACGTGTGTGACCATCTACACTTAAGACCCACAGACGCTTTCAGATTAAGAAAAGGAATTTGATGAGTAAAGATACCTACGAAGCTCACAGCCTTGGAAAGTCAGCTGATTGTGCTGGGATTTTATCAGTCTTAAGTTCACAAAGCTACTTAAATGTGAGATTCAGATAGCCTGAAGACTCCTCTTATTCTTTTTGTCATTCTCTACAGTCATTGGTTTTGCCACGAAATTACATGTCTACAGCAGGTCCTTGTCCTGTTGATATTTACTTCAAAACTCAACTCATTTCTAATGATCTGTGGTATGTTTAAGTACGTATAAACACATACACCTATCCATGTATTGCATCTGTATATAGAAAGTTAATCTTTTTCTTTTTTTCTGGAAACCTGTATAATTCCAACATTGGACCCAAGTTCCATGGGAGAGGGATCTGTGGTGGCTTTCATGGGTTTGCTTTATTTAGTTATTTTCTGTTCAAAACCGAACTCTAACACAGCACCCCAGGAAGTGGGGAGACTTTTTTCTGTTAACCAGACTCTGGTTTTCTAGTAGCAATGGAAAGCTGGTCTTCATTATAAAGCCAAACCATAAGTGGTAAAGCTCATATTCTCTAGTCTGATGAACTCGGGAAGAGACCATGCAGTCACAAGGGCAGCTTCTGAGGATCTCGGCATGGAGCCCACCATGGTTTGGTCCTTGGCACAAGTTAGAGCTACATGTTCTCCTTCTCCCAGGGACTGGGCATAAGTGATGTGAGAAGAGCTGGATACCACCCAGTGGGAATATGTAGGGTGCTAGATGAGTTGGTTTTGTGGCTACCTAAAGACGTAGAGCACAGCAAAGCAACTGGAACAAGGCCCAAGATCTGGTACTGGAAATTATGACTGTTCCCTCAGCTAGCTAATGCCAACAGGTGATTGAGCAAGTGGAAATGTGCCAAATTGCTGCAGCCAGATCCATAACAAGACCTGTATTCCAAGGCACAGTCGCAGGCTGTCACCTTTTTAATGCTTTGTTTCTTTTGGTATTGTGGAAGGAATTCTCTTCTTTCTTAGAGCAGATGTTTGACTTGATATAAGACTTGGTATAAGAAGCCAATGGTGTTTATTTCTTTCTGCCTTTGTGTTTTTTTTCAGCTCTGAAATAGATCATTAGAATTTGCTAATAATTAGTTTCAATCTACAAATTTGATTATTGAGTCTTCAAGCATGACTGAAGATTGGCTACTTTTTTTTTAAAGCCTGTGAGTGTTGTCAAGTATCTCTGTATGTAAATACATGGCAATATCAGCACAAGCCTCATTGCATGCAAAGCTGACCACTTCTGCAAAGAACTGAGCTGTCCTTCCATAGAAGGCTGCTCTGCAGCTCAGAGATTAGGGCATCATGGGTTTGAGTTTAATGCACGGCAAGCCCTGGCAAAGCTTTCTTTGACTTTCCTCAGCTCTGGATCAGGTACGACAGTGTTGCTGATATTATTTTTGCTTCTTTCGTTTTGTATAAAGATAAAACACTTTTCAAGTGAAGTTTCAGGTAGTCTCTCAGAAGTGTTCTCTGTAGGTGTTGGTAGAGAATTCTATGAAATATTCTGCTTAATGGAAATGTATTTCCTTGTATTAGTTTTGAGGTAAGTTCTGAATTATCACTGATGGTTGAAAATATTACCTCATCCTGAGAGACAGTTTTCCTTTCTAGTAGCTGTTGCACACAGCTGCTTAGTGCACAGAGACTTTTGAGGTAAAAACCACCAAATGTAGGTAAAGTATCTTCCGCTAGTGTTTATATACACACCCATGATGTGCAAACACACACACACACACACACGCACGCACGCACTCCTACTGACAACGGATGTACCTAGAAATATTCTTCAGCAGCACCATCACACTGGGTTATGTGGTTCTTCCTAGAAACAAAAAAGCAAAATTCTGATTAGTTTTGTGTATCTAAACCATCAAAGAAATTAATGGCTTTTTTATTTGCCATTATCTCACAGTAGATGCTAAATCTTGCTTTCTTCAAAGCACAAATGTTTTAGCATCAAAAAAAGGAGATCACATTCTAAAAAAACAACTTGATAGTGGGTGGTACATGTGATCAGGATTTGTGTCTTCTATAAATAGATAATATTTGGCTTGATGATTTAACTAATGAAATAATAACAAGAACTCTTCCACTTTTCACAAAGCAGTTAATCAAGCTTGTGCCTAAAACAGAGACAAATGTGAATAAAGAGATAAAATTGCTATTACCATGTGCATTTCATGAGGCCCATAGCACTTGAAAGGATGTCATATTTTTTTTTTTTTTTTAAACCTTTTGTCAGGAAATAAAGTGCTTTCTAAAAGCCACCGGGATAGTTTGGTACACTTTTACTTCAAAAGGGAAACTATTTTAATGTTTCTATAAACAGACAAAGTGTAATTATCTTTCTCTAAGAAAGAACCGTTCTCTCCAGCCATACCCATCTCTGTGATGAAACTGAAAACAGATAATAGTCGAAGAACCGCTACTCAAAAAAGAGATTAAACAAATATAATTATTCAGGCTGGTATTATCCCAGGAAACTAAAGCACCTTGTATAATGTAGTGATTATTACCTTCTCCACTATGGTTAGAAATAATAATAGGTCTTCGGAGATAGATTAAAGAGATTACGCTTTATAAACACGTAACGCTTAGTGAATGATTTAAGGATGGTGGTGGGAATATACAGTGAGGCAGTCCCCAGCAAGTAAAGCAGACACACTCCTCTTCCAAACCAGGGATGAAAAATATGTTGAAGCCATTGTACAAAGTTTAAACAGCCTACGCTCCTATCTTGGCCTTATTACACCTTTTGGACAGTGTTTTGGAAGGGCTCTCTCCCCATGCTGGAGGTTGCTGTGCAGGTGCTGCAGGGTGCAATAAGGCATCATCCCTCTCTCCCTTCCTCATCTCTTCTTTCATTGCCCCTCTCTCCAGCAAAGTTTCCCTGTATCCCATAGGTGTGTTCTGCTCTTGCAGTTCTCTGGGGTGTTCCTGGGGGGCATGGAGGTGGAAGGGGAGGGGGGCAATGTCCTCACTGCTGCAGCGGAGCCGTGTGGGAGAGGGCTGGAGGTGGCCAAAGGTCTGCCCGCATGGCGCAGAGCAGGACCACCTTGGGCTGCCCAGGGAGGCTCAGAGCAGCATGTAGGGCACGTGCCAGAGCCTGTGATCCTGCAGAAATGCAACCACCCCATAACTTAGTGTCACCTACCCTCTGAATTGTCACTTCTGCCCTGCGCAATCCTGGTTGGCAGGCAGTCTTCCAAACTGCAGTTGATGAAACATGACGAGCCAAATTCTTTCTTTTCCTAAGCAATTTTAATATTACATTGACCTCAATCAATGCTTTCTTCAAAGAAGAGAGGGAGGTGTGTTAGAGTCTCCCCGCAGTGGAGACTGAAGCCAGGCTTCAATCAATATGCAAGCCTGGATTTTTAGCCATCTGTAATTCTGTCCTCTACAACTAGTCTGTGGCGAATGTGTCAGGCTTAGTCATACAGCTGAGGAGAAATTTTCTACAAAGTTTGAAGAAAATTGTGCAAGTCATTTTAGAGTCCCAGAGCTGAAAAAGAAGCCATGCAGTAGCAGCTCTATCGTAAAGTTGGAAAGATTCCCCTTTAAATCCTCCTCAACAGTTTGAAGTGATAGATTTTTTGTGAAGTTGGGAGACCACGAAGCAACACTGAAGATCTTTATTCTACATAATGCACTATATATTCTATAGCTATGTTCCCTCATTTTTACTCAAAAAAGAAAGGGAAAAAATGAAAAATAGTCAAAATGTGCCCCCAAAATAATGTGAAATCCCCATTAGTGAGAACAGAACAAAGTAACTTCGCTTAAAAACCATGTTAGGGAATGTAAAAAAAATAAATTTACAAATATCTTTCATGAGGCTGAAATGCTTTAAGCAATGAAATGAGCCGGTGTCTAATGGCAAATATAATTAACAAAATCAGCACCAAAAAGAGTACAGTAGAAACCACAATTACAAAAGCGAAAGATTTGGAAGAAGAATTTTATTTGGTTTCAAAGATACTTTGTATGAATTTAAGCATCTTCCTAATTGCTTTTGTGGCATGATTTCTATGAAAGCTAATATTTTAAAAGGTTTTATAGGCCTCTTCAAAGTCCCCTCAGAACTAGTTAGAGTAGGATTAATCTCATCCAGCTTTAGATGTCTAAAAAGATGTCTACATGCAGGCCAGTCATAAGCAGTTGCAGCATGTCTTCATCTGACCTGTAAAACACACTTAGGATATAATAAGATCAGCTGCTGGGTGAGATAAGGAGTGGGCCATGCCTCTCCCACCCCATCACCCTCCTGGAGCCCCCTCTGAATCAGCGGAGAGGAGGGAAGCATGGCAAAATGCCTTCTCTCTGGAATGAAAGGAAGACCCGGGACCACAGCGTGACTCACTGGCTGGTAGATTAAAGAATGCCAGGAAACATTCGTGGGTACTGGAGCTCGATTGTCTATACTGTTAAATTATTAGAATGGTTCCTGGCATGGTTTTGAGTTATGCCAACCAGCCTTTCCTCAGACAGTTCCTAGGCACAGTTAAGCATGGACCAGAGACCATTCCCAATAAGCAGTTTGCATGCGGTCACCTTTTCTGGGAGGCTGAGAATTTAATAATATGGACATAGGCCACTCTGTGCCTGTTGGTCTCAGTGCCAAAGGAACATTTCCTGTCCCATTTAATTTCCTAGCACAGACATAGCCACTGTGTTACAGTCTGATCCCTGCTTTGTTCCTGTAGCTGTGCAACTGGGCATTGGTCTGTACTTAAGTCTGTGGCAAACCGAAATGTAGTCTTTTGTGTCTGTGTTACTCAACCCCATCCCTAAACCTCTGTTTGTCTTTGTCCTTTTTGAACTGTGTGCTATTCAGACAGCAACTATATTTGGAAAGGGAGGGCTGTGTATTGTGCAGATCCATTTAAATTAAGCAGTTATGCAAAAGTGAAAATCTGCTCTGTAAAGTAAATGGAAATTAAATGAGACTGACACAATCTTGTTTTCACATGGCTAGTGAGCAGATACTTACCACTGATTTGATTTTTCATCAGAAACAGGTACCATGAAGTGCAGGATTGAAACTCCTGGGGCTAGATGGTCCCAGATGGCAAGATCTGTCAGGTGTAAGACGGCAGAAAGCTTTATTTCAAAAGAACGTTCTCTTTCTTCTTTTCACTCTAAATGCAGCTTTCCCCTTGCTTCTCACTGAGCACATTTCCTTCTTTAGGGGGTCATACACAGCCTTGGTAGACTTGCAGATTTTCTTTTCCGTTCTAATACCTCTCAGATACATATTTATTTTCTCCTGAAGAGCTGCCTAAATCTATTGACATTTGAATTATTAGAAGCAGTGATCTTCAGCTACTGATATCATCCTTATCTGATATCATCCTTATCTGATATCATCCTTATCTGGTATCATCCCATCATACCTGGGTAGTGGAAACATAAAATGTGCACTGGAAAAGGAGCATAGTTACTCTTTTAGGTATGTACGCCTTCCAGTGTATGAATTATTCTCAGTCTTTTTGTATGTAGCTTAATCTATGAAATACAAACGTCATAGGGTATCCTCAGGGCAGGCAGAGTGAGTTGAGAAGCTAAAGGGAGAAAAGGAGCTAATTTGTCCCAGGCGCATTTGGAGGCTGTTGGAAGAAGAGGGGACAGGGTGTGAAATTCAGGAGAGTTTGGGGGGGCAAGGGAGCAGATGGGGAATGTGAGGGAAGGCAGAGCACATAGAATGCGACAGGGCAGCAAGTTGTGTCCACCCGAGCATTTGCACATGAGCAGCAGGGGTTTAGGCATGTTTGGTGATGTTGTCAGGGGGCCCATTGGCATGTGGCAGAAAGGCAGAGGCAGGGGAGAGGAGCCAGGAGGTTGGGGACAGCTGGGAGGAACCTGGCTGGTGTAAGAAGGAGCTAGAGAGGCCAGGCAGGGTGAGGGGAAGCAAGGAGGAGGCAAAGGAGGGAAGTCTATTAGAGAGGAGGACTAAAATGCAACACGGTCAGTAAAGCCTACAACCTCCAAAGTATTTAGGAGTGTTGTGCTGAATTTAGGATCTCCGTCAGCACGTGAGTGCAGACCCCTTCTCCTACAGAGCAATCACCATGTGCCACATTACGTGTGTGTCAGATATTGAGGACAGGCAGAATTTGAGGGCAATGTACCAATGCAGGTGCTTGCTTTTTTCATCCTAAAAATGGGACTTTATCAAGCAGCTCTTTATCAAGAGCTCTTTCTCTCAGGGAGAGCCTGTCTCACTGGTGGTGTGGCTTACCTAAGCAAAGCATTTTTTCATTCTAAGTCAGAACCGTGCTAAAGAGGAAGCGATGATCTAGTTGTTCAGCCTCACCATATCCTGTGTTCAGAATAATTTTCATTTCTACTTATCTGCAAATGTTAATGGAATGTCCACAAATATTTTCTTGGTTTCTATGGTAAGAGAAAGAGAGTGTGAAACTCTGTCAAAACCACTGCATCATCTGCATCATCCTGTGCTTTTCAGGAGACGACCCTGACCACTAGAGGAGTCATCTGTGGCACTATTTGTGTGCAAACTGACATTTAGTACATTTTGATCCCTTTCAGATTCACATTTTGAAATACAAACTTGCATATGACAAACCATAAAGGTTACTTGGTCACTTTTATAATTACACAGTAATGACAGAGTATATCAAAACAGCTCAACACAGATTACTTACTCTCTGACTATAAAGCAATCCGGCATTTGCTGGAATTTAGGTGTAAGACTTTGGAAATAACTTCTTTTAAAGGTTTAAGTTTCTGAATTACTCAGAAAAAAAAATCTCCTGGTCCCCTGTGTACGCATGCATGGATCGTAGCAGGGTGCAAACGCCTGGGGAACTGTGCCAGTAAGTGGTCACGTGGGAGAAGCAGCTAATATGCTGTACGCTTCCGCAGCCTTCCGAAAACAGCACTGTTCCCCCTGAGCGAGCACCCAGCGACCGGCCACGAGCTACGATACTCCTCTCAGGAAAGGCGCAGCTGTCCTGTGCCCCATGTCCCTGGAAAAGGGACTTCAGTTTGGGGCATACATTGTCAGAAGTATTCAAGCTGTCTCACAACCATGCATCCCCCCAGTCCTTTGCCTGTGGGAGTGCATAGCCTTAGTGTGGCAGGGCTGGTGGGGCTGGGGAAAATAAAACACCCTTCCACTCTGTGTGAGAAGGGTTGTGTGGATCTCAAACCAGGAATAGTGAGGTTTGGTGATATTCCTGCAGATCAGAGATCACACAGCTTTTGCTCCTGACACTGCACCCTGCCATTGACAAACAATAATGGATTGAAATTGTTATATCTAATTTCTCAAAGCAACGATTCCTCAATAAGCTTTTCCATGAATGTCCTGGGAGACTAAAAGTGCAGATCAGTTTGAGAAGTATTTCTGCATCAGGAAAAATGTGTATGTGTTTTAAGAGGTATTCTATCTGGTTCAGATTGGGCAACTCCAGTAAAAATCCCTGACCTCCAGTTACATTTGTCATCTTCCCCTGGCGCAAATGTCTGAAGAAACTTTTCTGGGTTTTATAGAGAGAAATATTTTGGAAAAGCGTCACTGGTATGGTAGCAAATCAGGAACAAGACAGATGTAGTTAAATAATGCCCAACTTCCACACGGGAATCTGTTTCTGTGGACAGGTATCTGGACATCTAGCTTGCCAGTGCAGTACTTTGCACTGTGTTATTGAACTGTTTCAAAGACAAATTTTATGAATAGACATCAAAGTGTTTAAGAGGACTGTTAGCAAATATGACCACTTGTGCAAATATCCGTGAACCTCCCTTCAATAGCCATTCAGTAGTTCCAAAGGCTGTCAGGGCATGTAATGATTGTAATAAATGTTGTATTTGCTTTTGTTTCAGCTGGCTTTGACCAGCAAATTCGGCTGATTACTTCCATTGTTATTTTTGCTTAGAAGACAATTATATTGTTATCATTAAAAAACCCCACTCGTCTTACACATTTCTTTGTACTGGTCTTGAAATTCAGAACTCACTATCCTAGTTAACATAATTTTTAAAATTATTTTCATTCTTATCTTTGCACTTGGTTTTTTTTCAGTGTTTTTGCTTTGTTCTGTGCTCCTCCTGAATGCTGCATCTCCCACCTTTGTGTTTGTTGGAGAAACAAACCAATAATTGTTGAGACCCTCCCTGCCCCCAGATTGATAGTCAGAGGTTTAAATTATAGCACGCTCTAAGAAAATATTGATATTTAGCTGATGATCTTGTGTTGTTACGGCTGGATTATAACTGCATTCAGGAGTGAGAAACTCCTGTGGCTCTGAGATTATATTCTAGCAACATAAAAGCTCACACAGGACTCTGAAGAAGCTCCTTGTGTTCTTCTGTAAATAGACTGAAGATACAGTCAGCCTCATCTGTATTTAGTCTACTTGTGGGAAACAAAAGGATAAATATAAACTGTCCCATCTCTGTTGTGGGTCCAATGTGCAGGACTCATCAAAGTACATCGATGGAGCAGTGCCAGTAAAATTCCCACTGGGTCCCTACAACTTGTTGCGACATGACCACCAGGACAAGAACAGCCTAAAAGCAGATGCTTTACAGGCGTATGTTCCTGGGAAAGGGTGTATCATTTGGAAATAAATTGTGAGAGAAGTTAGTGCTGGTCCAACCAGCAGCACATGAGCAGAGACAGTCATACAACTAAAAAGGTCAGAAATCTGCCAGGGGTCCCTGTGCTGCGTTGCTTAGTTGACAACTGACATTTTATGGTATCTCTGTGTGCGAGGAAACCACAGTGGACAGCCTTTGGTAAGGGGCAGCTTTGAGGAGGGTTTGACTTAATCTGTATCCAACTGAAAAAATATAAGTTATAATTTCTTCAGTTCAACATGAAGAGAGAACTTTTGAGACAGGTCAGACACGTTTACCCAGGTTGGCCCATACTCTTGAGCTAACTCCATTTCTTTTACAAAAAGTAATACATAAACTATGAAGGGCTTAGGACAGACAAGGGCTGTTTTGTCCTGTGGGTAAACCCACAGTATTCCCTAGTTTATTCTTTTCCAGTTTGGTGACTACATCTACGGGATCCACAAAAGTTGTTTAAGAAAAGCAGGTCTTGTTCAGTAGACTCATATTTCCTCTATGGAGAGTTCAGATGTCCACTGGAAAGTGTTTGGGGTCTGTACATTGCAAAAGCATCAAAGCATTGTTCTGGTAGCGTGCTGTGATACTGTGATCTCACACCAATGCTCTACTCTGACATTGTATTTTTGTGGTACCCTGAACCGCACTGTTCTTGACAAGAAGTGGCCTCACTTCCCAACTCATCACCACTGCAGCTATCCATACTGAGATTTTCCATCGAGGACCTTTTCCTATGCGCTGGCCAAACCAGTTTGCCCTGATCTGTGAGATTTTACACTTTGGATTAAACTAAATGGGAGCTGTATATACAACACTTAGGAGGTTGCAATTGTGTAGCTAAACGTGCTGTCTCTTACGTTCCTTTTTGTTTTACAGGTTGTTACTTTGTGGTATAGAGCTCCTGAAGTTTTGCTTCAGTCCAGCTATGCAACACCAGTTGATCTTTGGAGCGTTGGCTGCATATTTGCAGAAATGTTCCGTCGAAAGTAAGAAATACAGTTTTATTTTCTTCATGTTTTTCATTTGAAATTTGAAAAAATGTGCAGTTATGTCTGGTACAATACCAGACATACAATACAATACAATACCTTTAATTGGAAAGGCCTGATAGGATGTTTTATTTGCAGCATAAAATGTAAAAACCATTGCGAATTCATACTTGATGCCATCTTGGAGTCTTTCTTTTTTGATGGGGGTATGCCTCAGCTCTTGGTAAAGCCTGTATGAGCATTGTTGTATTCCTGTTACACCTGAATCCTAAATCATCCTGCAGATGAAAGTGGGCTAGAGAGGCTGTTGATCAATTTGAGTAAAGCCGCATTCTGGAAAGGATTTAGCCTGAGGAAGGCAGGGCATGGTGGTCAGCAGATTATTCTTGTGCTGGAGTTTGTGTATTGGAGCATCAGGTGTTTGCTTGTAGCCCCTCTTGGTATTTTTGACATCTCAGAAATCACTGTAAAGTTGATTTCTAGAGGTAGGAAACAGAGGTAGGATTTTTTTAAGAATAGGCTATTTAGCCTGAGTGTAGGGTAACAGAGACAGTTAAATGTAGTCCCAAAAAGCCAGATAAAAGATTTTTTTTGACTGATTCAATTAAATTGGCTGTCAGAACTGTCTCACTACAAAATATTACATCTGGATGCAGATGAGTTGTGAATTCAAGAAGAACGCTTGTGTACTGGTCTTTCCCCATGGGAGGACACTAGTATGGAGGTTGTACCATGTAGGGGGTGGAGAGGAACAAACCCCCAAGAACCTTAACAAGGTAAATCTGTCTCAATATTAACCAAATCACATGCATTTTTGTTGAGTTTACTGCAAAAAGTGCATGTTGGCATCACCTGGGTGATCTCCATGTAGAAACTGTATAGCATTTTGTAACATTACTGTGAAATCAAAGAATATACGTGAAGAAAATAAGAAAGAAAATGATAGACTGGATGGCCAAAAAAACCAAAATGAATACAATTTAAAAGGAGAAGCCATACTGCAAGGACCTTGAGAAACATTTAATTTATACAATGTGAAGTTCAAAATACTAATTGACGTCTTGCAAAATAACTCTGGGATTCTACTACTTATTAATGTTAGTATATGGAAAAATAATTTTTCTTGGGCTTCTTGCCTGGTCAAATGGCCTGGGTAGAATTATTATACTCCACCCTCTATGTCTCTGACTCAGAAATGAGGTCAGAAAATGAGAGAAAAAAAGAATGTGGAGTTTAGGAGTATCAATTAAACCCTCCATTGCAAACTTTTAAAGACTTAGTCTTATCCCATATACTGCCAGGTTCACAATAGCATTTAGCCATTGATGTTTTTTTCTGATTTAAGTAGCAGAATCAACACCTTCATTTTAGCATTTGCAGTAAGAGTGATACAGAACAAATGACTGATCACAGAACTTAATTACATGCTCAAAACTCTCATCTTTTTCTCATTTCATTTGCAGTATTCTGACAGACGCAAAATATTGCCGTATACAAACACCACCAATTTAATTTTGTTTTTCCCTTTGTGATGTATGAGCCTCACTGACCCTCCAAATCCAACATGGTAAATTAAATTAGGGACAGTTAAATTTTCTACTTGTTTACGAATGCAAATATTACATTAATATTACAAAATCAGAGACTTTTTTTTAAATGGAAATGAGATCTGACTTGAAGCAGAGTTTGATAAAACCAGGACTTCTCTTATTCTTGCCAAGTGCAGGGTCAGTCTGACATTCTCAGTCCTAAATTTGGGAGACTGTCAAAAACTGTAGAGGTCAGGAATCTGCCAAGTCTGTATGTACTATGTTGTTTCATTGGAAACAATATGACTTTCACATACTTCAGTATACAAGCATGATTTGGAAGACCTCATTGCCATAAAGCTACAGTGAACAGCATTGAATGCTATCTCCATGGACTGTTGTATTGGGTTAATGTTGCAATACTCTCTGTATGATATATGTTGTCTTTCTGATTCTCTTGATGGATTGCAAAAGAAAACCCATGTTACTGTGACCTTGGTAGCAATAAACTGTAAAATTTTGCAAACTCCATGGATTATTTCCAAAAGATTGAATAAATGCAACAGCTATTTCTGCTGGAAAATGGTGGTGCCCTTGGGTAATCACCCATCTGAGTTTCCACTGGTGTTGATAGGATAAGTGTATGAGAATGAAGCTAAAGCTTAGAAGTAGATGCTGGTTTGACATCAAGACAACCTTTTCTTTCTACTGTCTTACTGGGTACTCGTTGCCTTCTTTCCCTACTCTCTTTTGCTTTCTCCTTGAAAGATTTTAAAGCTCTGTTATTTTTAAGAAATGTACTGAGACTCCTCTGGTCTTTTTTGTATCATGGAGACTTCACTGGAAAGGATTTGGAAATAAAACAGTACACAGCATCACAAAATATATCAGAATCCTGTTTATGACAAGAAGATGTTTGACAGTTTTAGTTTGCTAGAATATAGTTTTGTAGGCTGTTACAAACAAAGTCAGGGTGCTGTACGTTTGGACAAGTATAGGAGAGAGGTTAGCGCTGTATGAATGGTCCAGTCCCTATGTTACAGATTGCTATGTCTCTAAGTGAAAGGCACCTCAATTAATTTAAATCACCCTTAATCCAAAACAGTTTAAGACAAATGCAAACGAAGTATTTGTTTAAGAAATAGATACAAAATACACGAAAGTGTATAAAGGAATTCATAGACACAATAAAATAAAATAAATATATCTTTGTCTAGATATACCTAGAGTAAATTTGAACATTTTTGTCATCTTGGCTGATTCAGCTAAACAAATTACACTTCTCAGCTGAGGACGATGGTCCTCCTGCAATCTGAAGTTTGTATAAAGTCATAGCTATATTTAAGACATGCACATTTTAATTATGGTGCAGTTTTGTAGGCTTCTGCATACATAAACACATAAAGGTTGTATCCAGAAACCACTCACATGGATTCCCAAGGTTCCTACTCTACTTACAGATCAGCAATAAATTGCTCCATAGTCAGGTGTATGTGTTATGTATGCAGAAGCTATTCTGATTTGTGCATCGTTTTCTGTCCATGTGCACTGCTGATGAGAGCACCTCCAAATAAAGCATTACTTGAAAATTTCCTCATATGGTAGATTCAATTTTAAAATTTCCATTCTAGTTAAGTAGGTTGCAGTGACTTTAGACACATTTGGATGGACTGTCCTTATCTAATGAAAGCGTAAATGTATTTGTCACAGTGACTGTTTTCTTTGTGATTCAGAAGCTATGGTGCATTGATAATAATAACTAGTAAGGCAAATTGTAAGGTGTGCTGTGGCTTGCAACGATATCACAGAATCCTTCAGAGATACAGCTGGCAGGACTGACAGGGGCCCGATGGCATGGGGGCATCCTTTGGCACAGCAGCTTTTTTTTTTTTTTTTAACATTTAGGTAAAAATAAGGATTACTTATAAAAAGGGTTTCACTCTGAGGCTGAGCATTTTCCTGGCTAGTAGGAAAGGGCCTTGTACCTCCTACTCAGTCAATAACTCATTAAAGAGAAAGGCAATCATGGGAGTAGCATCCACTTCTGTCTAGATACATGAAACTCTTCCAGCTGGCTCAAGGACTGCGGACGGCTCCAAAGCAGGAAGCCATGACCAGTGTTTTAGGGGAAGAAAGGAATGTCTTTCTTTTTACTTGGATTAGGTAATACTTAATCAAGGTGAATAAGTGTGAGAGGGAAAGACTGGAATCTGAATCTGGGTGAAATGATCTATAAAAGAAAGCAGGGATCACCGGTCTTGGACTCTCTTCTGAGTAGGCAGTCTTGAGAAAAAATGTGGAAAAGTTTCAGTGCTTAGTGTATCTATACATGCCCAGTCTTCAAAACCACAATTCTATATGATTTCAATCCTGCACAGACTAGGGTATATGTGGGACTAATGAGTCAGATATATATATATAAAAAATATATATATAATAATTCCAGCTAGGCAAGTTTAACTATAATATTGCACAAGCAACTGAGTTTGACTTTCTTTGTAGTAAATACAGAGCTAATAATCATCAGAAGAGACCATCAGTTTTTGTAGCCTATGTTATATTCATAGCCCAATCAAGCTGAAGAAGTCATACATTTGAGAGTGGCCAGTGTTGTGACTGCACATGCAAACATTACAGGTACCAATTCAAACCCAAAACTTGAAAGTCAGTCCTGTCCCAAAACCTTTTCCACCTCCCAAAACCAAAAGTAAAACAGTATTATATCAGTGCCCCAAGCGTCATCCAGACAAGAGGGAAATTAATTCCATGCACATGGGCTTCTTACTGAGACTGTTCATGCACCAGTTCCATGGTGTTTTAATCAGCCTGCTGTTGGTAAGATCATCGGTCCCAGAATTTCATCAGCCGCAAGATTGGCACAAATAGCATGAGGTTATTATTTATTCATTTTTAAACATTAAATCATGATTTTAGCAGTTTCCTCATTTTTCAACTTACTCTGCCAGCTCCTACTATATGTGAGACAGTGACTGCATTACCAGCCATGCTTGGAAACTGTAGCAGCAGATAAGAGATTTCTGACTCTACTAAAATACCTATGGCAGTACAAGTTCCCTGGTGGGCACAAACAATGAATGTGGGGAAACAAGCTATAGGCATATAAGTCATCTTTCAATGGTATAAATTTGTCCAATTAGATGAGATACATCATTGTGTGTAGAAAAGCCATGAGCCCAGGACTTTGTTGCTCTAGTAATGTATACAGATGTGATAAAATCAAAGATTAGAGCCTCTTCTGGTCATCAGGCTGTGATACGAGCACTGTATTTGGGACCTGCAGGCTGCCTTTAATTATAAAACATTTAACAGGTTTAAAAAAACTAGCAATATACCCATATTCATTCTTAGATACAATGTCTTGCAATATAGAGTAATTGTAAACCATGTTTCACACTAAAATGTAGTAAATCTTGATTCCCCTTTCCAAACAAGCCATAGGTTAGTAGTAGAGTTTGAAATGCAGCCGTCAGATCCATTGCATGTATTTTTTCTGTGTCAGCTCCAGAACCAGGTGGTAGGATAGGTCTGTGGAAGGAAATGCAGCACCCACCTGCCCCTGGATTCCACCTCTACTTGTAAGCAAGGGAAGAGCAGTCGGCTCTGCAGCTTGAGTTTCAGTTAATGCTTTGTGGGATAAATATGGTCAAGTGGTTGCAGAAGAAAATAGCCAAGTGTAACAGAAACACCTGTTTTTAAGCTGTCTCCAAAACCTGAAGCTGGATAGGAAAGAAGTTCGAACTTCTGTCACTAAGTGAAAAAGAATAACTCTTTTTAGCTGGATCATGTGGTAAAGTCTTGGCTTCACTGTGATCATTGTTGAAATTAACCCTGACTTCAAAGGGGATTGTAACCTCTCTAGAAACAATTCAGTGCAACAGAGTGGCACAAAGCGTGGTGGAGCTAATCTCTGTTGATGTGTGTAGTACAGCACTCGGTCAGAGTGATCACTGTGAATGATGGTTTTGCCAACAGGCAAGAAGAGGGCATTGCATAGTGCATTCCTTGCACTTCTTTCAGTGATCCTGTACAAGCTCTCAGTTGTCTTATCTGTGAAATAGACAGGTAACTCCCAGAGACTGTGAGGCTTTCATTCAAAATAAGGGTTGCAATGTTTGTGGGAGATATGAAGAACTGTCAGTTGAAGAACTGAGGCTGGAATTCACAGTATCTCTCTTCTGGTCTTCGTGGGACTGTGTAGCACAAGCGAAAGAGTGTTCAAGCTAAATTTGTAAGAATTCAAGCCTCTCTGCTAGTATGATTGTACAAAAAAAAGGCAGTTTCAAAGGAAATCAGGCCATGAGTATGTGAGCTACTGTATGCATGTGCTTATCCAAAGTAGCAGGTATATACTCCCATTTGTTACCAGTAGGCAATTAAGTGATAACTTGTAACAGAGCCTACAGGTTCTCTGGTGCTTTGAATGGGACAGGCAGCTTTTGCCTTGGAAGAGATCTGCAGGCCAGTTCATCCTCGAGTCTGTGCTGCTAACTAGCATCAGTTTCATCATAGGCTCATTTGGTCTGAATTAGCTGTTCCTATAGGTGCTAATCTCTCACAGATGTATTCTGTTAAGGTTGCACTTTGAAAAAATTAGATATACAT
Organism: Larus michahellis; assembly: GCF_964199755.1. Taxonomy (NCBI): domain Eukaryota; kingdom Metazoa; phylum Chordata; class Aves; order Charadriiformes; family Laridae; genus Larus; species Larus michahellis. The sequence goes on along the minus strand of NC_133897.1, from coordinate 26,679,769 downwards.
CTGGCAACGTATGTTCAACAGCAGAATCGCAGGTTCTCAACTGCCTAAGCATGTTCTTCATCTGGAGAATGAAGCAGAGACGGCAGTGGGCTTTGGGGAAAGTGATTCATAGAAATTCTGCTATTGCGGAGAATTGCTTGGAAATTTGAAGTACTGTGTCCTCTACTCCAGACATACCCTGGGTTAGTCATTCCTCGTGATGAGTTCCTTTGCTGTTGAATGGTCTTGAGGAACAGACAATGAATCCATAACTTTGCAAATGCATACCTTGGGGGAGGATTTATCTGTACTAAGTGACCCCCACTTTAAATTAAGTAACAGTATGTCATAGCTTAAAAATGTTTTCCATTGATATGGTCAATTATCCAAAGCACTGGGGAGAGCAAAAACATTTGTTTAAAGCCTGTAATCAACAGTAAAGAATCATATACTAGAACATTAGCAGCAAAATACATGCAATTTAATATGGAACTTGTTTTTCTAAGTACAGTACAGATTCTTGCCATAGCCCAAGTGCATCAGTGCAGGCAAAGGTGTGACTGAAGATACTTTGGTTTGGATAGGATAAGAAGAGAGAGACCATATATTCATATAACACACCATAAACAAAACTCTGTCTCAAACTGAAATCAATGGATAAACTTAGCATGATTTATGTAGGGTAGGAAATCATGGAAAAGTCACCAGGATTTCTGTAGGGAAGGATTATATTCCTTGTCCTTTTAAAATTATCTTTATGGAGTTGTTTTGCACACTGCTAAGGATTGTCACCAAACCAGGTTTTTAATTTCTTGCTATGTGTATGGATATTACAGATGAAATCCTGGTGATACGAACACAAGAGAAAGAAAGTCAGCCTTTCTGCACATACAAGAATAGTACCATGAACAGTCTGAAAAGAGACTCTAAAGATAATAGACACTCTAAAATATGAATAGTGCCATGTAAGGAGTTGTGAGGCACACTTCTATGACAGAGCTTTGTCTCATTTCAGGTGCATTTTATTTCTTTGTCAGTTATTTTCCTGTGCTTCAGCATATCTGATCATTTAGTCATGACAGTTTTAAGTGGACATGGTAGCTATGCAGCAGTAGGAATATTTTGCTTTGCGTACTAGATCCCGTATTGCTCCATACAGTAAAGTTTGTACCTTTTTTTCAGCTCTTAGCTTAACCCTCCCTTTTTGTGCTTTGTTCTCTTATTTTCAACACATTTCTGAAATGCCTTTCAAAAGCAGAGAGAGAAGAGAGCTGTAATATATTTTCAAGTCCTTTTTATTTTGGAAAGACAAGAGAAATAGAGGGAGCAGAAGGGGAATCCGTAAAAAAAAAAAAAAAAGGATGTAAGGATGTATAACTGGATATTGTGAGGGAAGGTATAATAAAACCAAGACAGCAGAGGCATCTGGGCAGAAAGCAACTGAGTAAATACAGCCATGAATGCTGCTTATAAGTTGAGTTTTCCACATAAACTGGCAAACATCTTAAATGTGGTTTAAGAGAGAGCTGTTCTCTTTATCATGCAGCAATTTTAAACACAGACTTTGCAATCATATTATCTGGTGTTTTCCAGGGAACCTTAAACTAACATATCTAGTGGACCAAGAGCTCGAAAGTGTAATCATTCACTTGTCTGCTTGCTCACAGTTAGATTTTGGTAGCAGGAAAACTAAAACAACAACCTTTTTTTTTTTCCTTCTCTGTTTTGTCTTTGTTTTAACAAGTGAAGGTGGATGTTGCAGCTTAGAACTGTAAAAGCTACACAGCTTGATTTGCAACCTTTGAACCAAGGTACTGTACAGTTCTGGCCTGAGTTTGTTTTTGCCATTTTTGGAAATTATCTTGTTTTCTTACAAGAATGATTTAAGTTGCAAGTGCCATAAAAGTTCACCACAGTCCAGACCAACTGTACTGGGAGAAGGTTCATTCCTTGGAAAGATCTTGTCAGCGTTCAAAATTCTGTGCTTTGCACTTTTCCTCCTTTATTCTTCTGCCATTCATGTGCATATGGGTGTGTGGGAGGCTGATGGTTTTTCCAAACCAGACCTAATAAAATAGGATTTTTTCTTCCTCCCCAGATAGGTGGCCAGCCTATTACAAAGATTTTTTTCAAGCATTTTTTAGGTTGAATGGACCCAAGCCACAATTTAGCTTAGTGACCTTAGTGATCTGATGGAACAGCAATGACATTTTGCTTCAAACTTAACTAACAAAGGAAGGCAGAAGACTGCACTTGTTCATGTTATTCCAGTTTTTGGATAAGCAGGATTGTTTCCTGTTTAATCTGACCTCAGAAGCAGGACTCCCATTGGCTTGGGGCAGAGGACAAACAGATATTAATGGAGAGAAGGGCAAACAGTCAGAATAATACCACTAATTATTGAGTATAAAATAGATGTGAGTTTCCAAGACAGCATCATCCCATTAAAAGTAAATATCATGTTGTTTTTCAGCTCACATATTCCCTCAAGCCTTTTCTAGCTGATACCTTTCTAAGCGTCTACAGTTGGGCTGATTGATAGCCGTTAGTCAAATCCAGTAACTATCGGTCTGTGGTTGGAGATGAGTGTTAAGTGAGTGCCAGGCCATTCACTTGTGGTTTTCCTTCTAGTTTCCAGCTGTGCCAGACTTTCAGTCAGAGGAATAGATCTGTTGGTAAGGGAAACCGTTGATAAACCATAGAAACCAAAAACTGTCACTACCCATGACAAAAAAACAGAAGGGAACCTTCAGGCAGGGGTAAGAAGACCCGCAGAGGCAGTGTTAGCTGACTGAGTTTAATTTGACTGTTAAGTTCAGGTGTGGGGTCATGTCAGGCCAGGCAGTAGCCAAAGGACTGGGGCTGGGTGGCTCCGGGCTGGCAGCCGGCGGCCACACACAGTTCAAGCCCAGTGGGAGCTAATGAGAGAGCTCCCCTCCTGGAAAGCTTCCTGTAGCTTCTTCATGTGCAGGTGGCACAGAACTAGTCTGAAATCACCCTGAACATGTCACCGTTAAAAAAATATACATTCCTTAGAGGGGTGATATTCCAATCTGCATTAGCCTGATTTGATATTCCAGTCTGAATTAGCCTGGCCAGAGGTCAGAGGAAAAGACCTTGTGGCTAGGAGAAAGACCACAACATGTCAGTCATGATGTAGATACTTGCAAGTCCTTGGTATTAACATCGTAGCATTTGTAATGGATTTTTGGAAATGCAACTAGCAGCAGAAATGCCTGGCTGGCTCGTGCTGAGCTGTGCTCGGCACAGCTGCCAGCCAGTTGATGTGAAGGTGCACCACCTTTGTGTCTCCTGGAGTGTCTCAAAGACAAGTTCATTCCTGGGATAAGCCAGAGCAGCCTGAGGGCTGCTTTGATGGTATCCCCAGCTGCAGATGGCTTTCAGCGATCGCTCCACCAGCCAGAGAACAGGAGAGAAGCAGAGCAACGTTACCCCTGCCCCTTCCTCTCCAGCCCGGAGAGGGATCGCCAGCTGTAAGCTGCCCAAAGACTTTCCTTTTGAAAGGGTCTCCTGGCTCTTTCACACAGCTTCCCTCTTCAGGAACTTGGCTGAGGGTGGCTTTGCTTTTTGCCTAGAGTTTGGCCGGGGGAAGCTCTGTGTACTTTTGTTTGACTCGTAATAGAACTAAACATTGTTTTTATTTACTTTTCTCTTTCATAAGAAAATGGCTACAAAAAGGTATTTAAACTCCAAGTGGGTGTATGGGATCCTTTCCTGGACACTGGTGCACTCCAGAGAGGCGGCAGAAAGACTAGATTTTAGCTGTGGCTCATGTTGCTGAGCTCCCAAGTGTGGGGTTTTTCCAAACTGAGTGTCTATTCAGAAATTTTGATCTGGGCAACTTTATTGATTTTTTTGTATTTGATTGGCCAGAAAAGAAATCTAATAATTAGCTGCCATTGGTCAGTTTTAAAAACAGTATGTCATAGTTCAGAAGTATATAGGACAAATCGGTCTCACATTTGTGTCTTTTCTTTTCAACAGCTTTGCACTAGCACTTCTCCATATTCAGGTTATCACCAAAGCTGTTACATGTTCTTTACATCTAAAAAAAACCCATAAATCTGCATGGGACAAGTAGAAAGTGCACCTAAAGGAACAAGACAACAGCAGGAGTTTAAAAACAGCTAAGGACAGCCGAGCAAAACATAACAGCTTTCTGAAACGTTGTACTACTATGTATCAAGTAAATAATTGGCTGTGAGAGGAAAGCTCAAAATGTCAGAGAAAGCAAAAGGAAGGCTGATATTTAGATTTCTGGAAAACCATTTCTCCAAAGGAATCGCAGTGCCCAGAGGCAGCTCCCCACTGCCTTTGTGGAAGAGCTTACCTATGCCACAGGGTTCAGACCGCTGCAGAGAACTTGCCAGCTGGTCTGGGAGTCTGTGCTTTGAATGTAGCTGCAGATGTCAAAGACCCAGATAGAGACCGAATTTGGGGAGGAAGGGAAGTGGCCACAGCCTCTCCTGCATGTGCATGCTGACTGCCACAGAGCAGCACACGTGGTATCCACATGTGGCTGGAGCTGCCTTTGCCATCAGTCCTCGGGGTCCTGCTGTTGGCTGTGTGCTCAAAAATAGAGAAGAGGCATGGCAGGGTACAGCTCACACTAGTTCCTGTCACTTCTTCCTTTGAAGCCGCAGTTCGCCTTGTGATATGAATGCACGTGTTGTTGCCTTGCTTCTAATTTTTGTTTGCACAGTGCCTGTGGCACTGCCATCACATTCTCTTGCATGGTCTGCTTGACCTGCCAACATCCTGGCCCTGTACAAATGAGTCCGTGTGAGACACAGCCACCATGGTATGCTGACTCTGCTAGAGACAGAGCCAGGATTTGACAAGTTGAGAGCTCTTGATGTCAACATGTGACATGCCTGGCTGCCCTCTTACGCTAGCGGCATGCTTCATTTTGCAGTATTTGAGGAAACAGCAGTCTGGCTATGCGTGGTCAAACCACATGACTTCTTCCAGAAACTCATGCATAATGTGCTCAGCTTTCCTTTTATAGATGCACTGAACGCGTACCATCCGGAAGCAACTCTAAGACAATCTCTGATGCTGTTTTTCTTCTTTTTTCTTAAATATTCTCCATATTCATAGCTTCTCTCCTAACATACCCAGGTTTGTCAGTAATAAGTGCTTTTGGAATATAGACATTTGTCAAATAAGAAATTCATCCAAGAGATTACTTCATTTCTACTCATTTATTATACTGAGCCGGAATAAACTGGCATGAAGATCCAGTTACTATTGATTTTGACTGAGTCTGAATCAGTTACCTAAAGATAAATGACTCAATCAGCTATATCATCCAGAATTTGACCAACTATAGTCTATTATCAGATCATTTTTTATTAGATTATGTCCATGAAACAGGTTTTATTATTATGCCAGTACAGCTTACGCATTGTTCTATGCAATTGAATAATTTTTTAAGTGCTGCTTGTAACCAAATAATTGGAGTGCAAGCTTTCAGCATCTAAAGAAGTATATGTAGCAAGAGATTTTTCAGTAATGTTCCTATCTATAGCTGTTAAATTAAGCCTGTTTGACAGTGATGAATCATACTCTGTCGCTGTAGGAATGAAGATACTCAGTTACAACTAGATCTCATCAGACTATTAGCAATGATAGAGTACACATACGAAGTCAGAACTGTATCCTGTCTGGGTGTCCTACCCACTGAGGCACAGAATCAGACTCACTTGCTTCTCTCCTGCCTTGGAATCAGTTTTCCTTTTCTGGGAAGTAATTACAAAAGGAGAGGTAGTTTTTGCTCATCTTGTAGATCTTTTAAGAGTTTGATGGTGAGGGCACTTTGCCAGAAAGTGAGAGTGGAGTTTAAAGAGGGTCCAAACTTTTTGGTAAACTTTCCATTTTTGGCAAATACTCCAGTGACAGCTGTATGAAAAGCAAGGGATAAAATGGCTTACCATGGAAGGAAGCTTTTACTCGGTTATTCACTTACTCCAGAAGAGGATTCTGTTTTATTAATTGTAAGCAAATCAGATTATTTTTTTTCAGAAATGACAGCCAACTCCCTCTGGATGTTGGGGAATTCTATGTAGTGGACATGAACGTGGTGAACAACCTGGTGATTTGGGAACTGAAAAGTTCAAGATGTGGGGTGGCTCAAGGAGCTACAGGTGCTCAGAACTTCAGAGACTGAGGAAACATTCATTCTGTAAAGACGGAGCCGTATGTTTTTCCCATTAAAATAATGTCAAAAGCCAATAGAGTTGTGCCACAGAAAACACAGAAGCAGGGCTATGTCTCAATAATGGCAAAGCAGAGTTAACAGCATAAAAGTTGTCCCAATATTAATTTTGGAAGCTTTGAAACACACAGATCTATTGCATAAAGTGTGTTAATGCTAATGCTGAAGTTGCATAGGAGAGGTGGCATCTGAGCAGTGTCGTCACCTGGAAGTTATTTTTATTTTTTTCTCTTTAATATAAGAAATTAGCTTTTTCTTTTGGTCAAGATCCAAGTGGGAAAAAAAGATTTCATGTGAAATCACTAACAGCTGAACAGGATAAGTAACCAGAGAGCCCTCAATAGGTGAACTCAGATTACTAGGCACTGTCATGGGCCAGTAAATGTAAACCTTGCAGCTTCTCCAGCCTGTGTAACAGAGTGTATTGCATGGGACAAAGAATTGCTTAGGGAAAACTTATATCTAGTTTAACTGGCCTTTGAAACCTGTATCAGTTTCCCTTGCATGGTTGCTATACATAATTTCTACCCTAAATATTTATCTCAAGTTTTTCTGCAGGTGTTTATTAATTCACTGTAAGCCTGCACAGCTGCTAAAAATTAAAGTATTTTCTTCACACCATCCTTCTAATCCACTTTCATGTCTTTTGACACTCAGACTCAGCAGCTGGAGAAAAAGTTTGAAGTTGAAATTTCACCTCTGCTCACATAACAGTTTACTGCTTAGTACTGAAATGTTTTCCCTTCCTTTCTTGTCTGAAGGGTTGTAATCCCCTTTCGGAGGTTTTATTTCTGACCAAGAGTGTTTTATTACAGCTGAAGGTGATGAGACATATTAGTTGCGGGGGGGTTGGCAGTTCTTCTGATGTTTCAGGTTTATCTGAAAATTTAGAGAGGCTTAGTGCAACAGGTGCTATTAACACCCAATATGGGGGCAACAGAAGTGATCATAGATCAAGACGTACTCAGTACCACATAGGAGCAGCTCAAGCCCCGCTGGAGAAAAAATGCAAGGATTCTTTCTCTTAGCTTGTAGTGCTTTCCGAGAGCAAAAAAAAAAACCAAACCTTTTTTTTGGATTTTATTCTGTATTGAGAATTTTATGTTCTAGATTGTATAGAACATTTTGAATTCTATGTTTCCCTTCAAACATGGAAATTTGACATCTCTTGGAGCTCTCTTGTCTGAAGTCTCAGAGAGTGCCCGTGTGCAGCATCTGTTATCTCATCATCACTTTGTCACTGCACTACTGCAGATAACAGAAAAGATTTTATCTTTCAGATTTTTTTCTGATGCTTTTATGGTTGGGTATTTGCTTTTCTGCCTTACTCTTCCCAGCTCTAGAATTTTTTTTTTAAAGACTAGTAATTTAGTCCAATAGATGTAACATTTTATGTATAACTCATAATGATCCAACTAAAGCATCATTCATAACACTGTCCTTTCTCATGATTTTATATTACATAGAGTATAAGCTCTTTTATCTACAGGGTATACTCCAGTCTGTGAAGCTCCTTGCTTAGCATTATTGAGAGAAAAAAACCAAAACCTAGAAAACCTGGGAACACATACTTGGCTATTGATTTGATAAGTATCTTTGGGCAGATTGAATGAACCAGTACCTGTACTGTATGTGTTCCTTTTACATTAACTTGCTTCTCCTTTGGTATAGAAGAATCGGGGGGAGGTAACAGTTAGTTTCCTTCAAATAATAATTTGGGTGCATAGACTTTCAGCTGACAGAAGACTGACAACACTGTTACACATTTGGTGAAAAAGAGTTTATTTCAAGAAAAATCAACCTAATGGCACAAAATCTTTTAGTTTAAAGCTTTACTGGGAAAGCAATCTGATTGAAAATATATTCACCTTGTGGAACATGAATTGGATGTTAATTAGAGGGCCTCAGACTTGAAAACCTATTATATATCCCCTTGATTAAAACTAGTTCCAGCGTTAGAGGCCCTCTCAGAGCAAAGTCCATTTTGAAAGGGGTTTTAGACCAGTAAATATGGTAAATGTCAACTGATATGAGCTTTCTCAGAGTCATCTTGACATTGCAAGAAAAGTTGTGGAACTATAAAAAATTTATCCTGTATTCTGGAGATTGTGATTTGAATAGCTTTTCACAATGAAATTGCATACAGCATAAAGGAGAAGATACTTCATGTAGAAGATGATTGCTTTCATTTCATTTGCATAATTGATAAAGACTAGGAACAGACTTAAACTCCTATTGCTTACCTTGAAGGTAGGTCCTTTGCTATGAAACAGGTGTTTTAAAACCACTTCTTTAAAATACAGCATCAAAGAGCACCTTCACACTGACTAGAATATGTCATTTTGGAGTGCTGTCTGCTAGATTTTTAAGCGAGGAGTAAATGATAAGCTAAATGAAAGGAGTGGTAAAAAACAGCTCTGGCATGCTCTGGAAGGAGGATTTGGATCTTTTCAAGGAAAATATGGGCAAATTTGTTCACAGGCACAAACACCTGGAGGTGAGGATTTTCCTGAGCTCTGCGCAGACACACACACCCTGCCTGAGCACAGCATCCTGCACACTGGTTTGCACCATCGCTTATGTGAGTGAAATGGAGCAGAGGGAGTCCTCTTGGCTCCTATCCATCCACATAGGACAGCCTTTATCTAACCCATAGTTCAATTATTGCCTTCAAATTCAGTTGCACAAGAAGAGCAAAGAAGCTTTGCAGTCTTAGAGAGTGCAAGTTTAGAAAGGGGATATGAAATAGATTCATGAGAGAAAAGAGAATACAGAAAACTAAACAAGGGATCACGAGAACAGCATGACCATGTTGGATTTGTCATACCAGGAGTTCTTACAGGATGCTATAGAAATGCAGAAGCTTGCAGTTTAGTTATATAATTAAACTTCAAACTGCTGACTGACAAGATAGATGTAATTTAACTATGTGCAGTGATAGGGTGGGTGTTTAACACACAAACGGTTAAATCATACTGGTAGAACTGTCAGTACGAACAAGAGGAATGCTTCTTTTTCCACTCTGAGCAGAGACCATACATTTTTTTTCCTTTCCCTTTTTCCAAGGTCAGTTGTGTATGTATTTCCAGAACTTGCTTCAAATGTCGGGACAGTTTTCAAAATGCCACTGTTATATCACGCTCCCTGAGCTGAGATAACAACTCTAAAGCCCTGGTGAAATAAACCTACAAATCTTCTGCAGAAGCAAATGTCCACAGATAAGAGAACTGTGACGTGTGTGCTGAGGGAATAAGTGAAGGACGTTCAACCTATCAAGGTTTTCCATTTCAAGAAATAGTGTTAAATGATGAATGCTGAAGCAGTTCTGCCCAGGAACAGATGAGATCTGCCCATGTTAGAGCATATCCTGGTCAAAGATAATATCTGCACTTACCTTTTGGGTTTTATATATATATATATATATATGTGTGTGTATCCTTCGTTGAAGCATCTTTTTTTTCTTATAAGAGGTTGTGGAAACAGATCTCACTTGGCTTGATCCTGGGGGCATTGATGTCTGCGGTAAAGCTCCCTTTTATGTCAGTGGTGGGGGACAAGGCCCATCATTCTGTTCCAAGGCCACCTGGGACCTTGAAACATGATGCTTATATGAAAGGTGTCAAACAAATGTTAAGCACCCAGAAAAAGATCTTCCTTTGCCCAGTTCCTAAGGGAGCTTTGAAGATGCTTGTATTTTCTCTCATTTATGGTCTTTCTCTTGCTTTTTGCTGTATTTTTAATCAACAACTGAATCTATACAGTAGGCTAACCCTGCTTTGATCGTAAAGCTGCACAGAGTGCCTCTGTTTGGCTTCCCTTTTACTAACATTTACCTTTCAGTTATGCATGCAAAGGGAACATGCATATCCATCTCCAGATTTCTTGTGATTGGTCCACTTTACAGCTCTGGCTCTTCCCAGACTGCCCACCTGTATGTTAAAAACCCTCCAAAAGTCCAGCATCTCCATGTGATACAATGATTTGAAGCAAAGCAGTGCAAACTTTTCATGATGAAAACCCACACTAGGAGACATTAATCTGATGAGCAATCTTAACCCCAAAGTGGATTGCCAAAATGATGCCTGATCTTTTTTTATTGTGTTCTCTCTCACTATTAATATTCTTTTCTATTTTACCTTTTACCTTCTCTTGCACACCAGTGGTTTGCAGCTTCCAGACACATTTCTAGCAGCTTTGGACCTGTACATGAAGAGTGTCCTGGAAGCTCGCTGTACCAGCTGCGTCTTTCCCTTGTTGGGTTGTATCTACACACAGCGCAGAAAGCATCTTGCTTTCTCAGCTTAGGCAGAAATCCCATATGTTTCTTAGGAAATAGACTGTATGTGCACTTGGGGTCAGAATGCTATCTTCAGTTTTAGAATTCATTTACTTCATTTTAAATAGCAATGGGGAGTAAATTCAACCAGCTACAGCACTGGACGTTTGCAGTTGTTTTTCAGAAACTACCTGTCTGCTTCTGTCTACTGGGTGACATGAGAAACTCCAGAGAAAATAATAATTATTGCAATTCTTTTGATGCATTAGATCTGATTCTCATAACATTTTAATACTGACAATGCACCAATCTTAGAGATGTTACTCATGAATGTAGTACTATCCTACTTGAAGAATGATAGATTTCAAGTAAAAAAATGGGCTGTTAAAGACTAAAATGAGAAACTCAAGACGACTGATCTCTTTTCTGTCAGATTTTAGATGAAGAGTATTTCCTCGGTCATAATGTTTATCTATCTCATCTTTCTTCTTGTATGTAGGAGAAGTTTCTTAAAAGTTTTGAGCAATTTGTGATCAAGTATAATGAGCCCTACATGAAGTAACTTCTTCTTATGCTGTGTCTGGCACCCACCCACACAAAGATATTATTAAAGGGAAAAGAGAGGGAGAAGTACAAAAAATGTTATGTTGAAAATGAGAACTCTGAATTGCACAACAGCTGAGGCAAGTCACTTGTGACTGGAAGTGGGTAACTGTCCAGAGCGTGCAATGTTGACAGCTGTGGCCTGTTTTCAGAGTAAATACTGTGCCATAATCATTTTACCTATCAGAAGGCCCAATGATCTTCATCTTTAAACAGTGATACATATTTTTTTCCTTTTATCTTGCCTTAGTTTCTCTTTTCATGCCTGTAGTACAGACTTGTCCAGGGGATCTGTCAAAGAGAAACAATGGTGGGAACAAGAGTGAGGACTCAGGTCAGAAATAATCCCTCTGAATAAAGGTTTCCACAGGACAATCCAGATCATGTTATTTCTAGTCATCTCATAATTCTAGTTTTAGGTCTTATTTGTTTTTAATTCTAAAAATGAAAATATTTTCTTCATAACAAGTAACTAAGAATCTGACAAAATTATTTGCCAGCTATTCACATTTTTAATATGAAAAGAAAAAAAAAAAACACAACACAATTTAAATATATCTCTGAGTCACAGACTATGTAGCTTGGCAAGTTTCCCATGGCGCGATGCAGGATTCCTTGGCAAATGTTTCTTGGCTTTAGCTTTTTTAGTTTCTTCACCATCACCTTGTTGATCTTATACACACAGACATAAAACCTCCTAGACTTTACTGCGACCTTACCAGCTTCTAAAATTCCTTATACCACTTCCATGAGCTGCTGCTATGTTCTTTCCCTTTACATTTTTCTCTCCACTGTGTCAAATTATCGTGGACTTTCTCTTTCGACACCTCCCTCATCTTGTCTAATGCCTTCAAAGCAGGAGCTACCTGTTCTTAGATTGCTGCTCTTCTTCCCAACACTTCCTTTGCCATCTCTTCAACCAGACTGTCTAAACCCTACATGCCCCAAAAGCAAGTTGTGCCTTTCCCACCCATGATGCTCTTTTCATTTTAAGGAGTTATTGTGTGACTTCAGTGAGTACATGTGGATTGGCAATGTACAGACTTTTCACTTGAGAGTATTGCACATATTCAAGTTATCCTTACTGTTTTTCTGTGATAACAAGGAAGGGAATGGGATTCCCAACTGCTGTTGTCACCACACTGAGCAAATGAACTAGCAGAAAGAATCCAGATAGTTATTTTGGAAATTACTTCTTACAGCCCTGGAAAGACACAAGACATTGGCAACTCTAGAATTGTCATGATAGCTTTCTAATATGTTTTAGTTAGAGGATTTCTTTACTTTTTTCCCATCTTCAGTACTGTTTTTCTTCACATGACCTTTCTTACATGTGTCCATTTTACCTGTAGTTTAATAACTCACCGTCAGACATTGAAATATATTTTCCAATCAGAATGCCACTAATTGGTTCAAAAAGTCAGCCACTATCAAGAAACATGCAGAAATCTTTTCTCACATGCAGAAATCAGTGCATGTCGTTTTATTAGACTATTGTTTTCTTTGTGTCTGCACTGCAGTACAGACTAGAGCAGTGCTTATCAACATCTTTAATTCCAATCTTTACAAAAATTCTAGCTTTTCTTATGAAAAGTTACAGACCCTCTTTGCTTTGTAAACCACAGGCGGAAAGTAAAGTCTAGAAGTAATGTGGCCAGTTTACAGTTAAACCTCATTTATCTCTTGGGTGTCATTGCATTGTCATTGTATACAATACTTTCAGAATTGCTTTGGCATGTCTGTGGAGTTGCACCAGGGAAATTTTTTTCATGGATACTTGCTTAGGAAATGTTTATATCTCAGTTTTTATGGAGTAGCACAGACATGAAACACAGTGTCTATAAAATAAAGTACTCAAGTACTTTCAGACACCCATATCCAGTTCAGATAGATAGAATATTCAGCAATGGTGAAACTCAGCATGAAACAACATGAACTGAGTATATTCCTTCGTAAAGAGAAGAGAGACTGCAGTTGGTGAATGGTGAAATCTAATTTGCTCAGCTACATATAAGCATGAGAGACTTTCAGCCAGAAAATGAGTGGTGCAAGTCCTCCTAAACTATAAGCAGATGGTAACTTTTTCAGGATTTGTGAGGTTTTAGACTGCGACCTTATGTCGTGATCTGTATTTTTATTTCTGTATTATCACAGAATCACAGGATGGTTGAGGATGGAAGGGACCTCTGGAGATCATCTGGTCCAATTCCCCCTGCTCAAGCACATGCTTATTGACTCATGAGTTTATTTTAGCGGGACAGGGTAGTAATATGGTGCCTCCAACTCATCTTCGTATCTGTAAACTAAGGGCATTCTGGTCCTATATTAGACATGAAAGGGGTTTTCCTCCATTCAGTGGGCACCGTTCCAGAGGCAGTGGTGTCTTACGTGCACTGTAAGTCTTTTTGGCCCATCTTCTTCCCTACTCAGGTGTGTGTTTTGTAACAGCAACAGTGTTGGAGCACAGATTTTGTAGCAAGCAAAGTCAGGGAAGGTTGAGAGGATCAAGGAACCACACAAAAGGCAAGTGTATCCCCATGGATAGCCCTTTCCTCCACTGGAATATCCCTCTTTCCTGAGGCACGCGTGCACACAGATTTTAGGAGTTCTTTGAAGTCAGAGGACAGACTCACATCTTCTGCCCCAGGAAACAAATACAGCTCCATGCCTTTCCGGAGGAAAAAAGAAGGCATTTTACAAAATCAGACTCTCAGAGTTTAACCAGTCCTACACAGGTTATCATCACAGAGAGGAGAACATATCCCCAAGTAAGGATTTCTGGATTCAGCTTGCATAAATAAACCTCAGGGAGTGAGTGGGTGAGTGAGTCAAGTGAAAGATACCAAGAGCAAAGGTGAAATTTTACATTTCTGTGGCTGCTGAGTATGCTCCTAGTGCAGTGGTACCAGGAGAGCCGATGTCCCCCTTTAAGAATATAATTAAAAAAACAATTGGCTTAAGGTGAAAGTTTGTATGTGTACTGGACTTGCAGTGCTGGCAAGTCATTACTAAAGAGAAACTAGTGCCAAAATGTGAGACGAGATCTTCATACGGCTGCTGATTAAGTGGATCTACTTCCCCAATCATCCGTCCAGTGTTGCAATTGAACCTCCAGCCAAAATTCACAAGGCAAGTTTCATTACATTAGTGGTGCCTAGCCTGGAGTTGGCATTCTGTTGTAGTCATGATGGTGGGATGGATAGGAGGCTGAAAGATGAATTAATAACACTTCATTATGATGAAATATCAAAGTATGTTGGAAGGTCACCTTGTGTAGTATAATTATATATTCAAAAGAATTTAAATTCTTGCTTCAGCCTTAGTGAATCTGAGACAGCAGTAGCAGCGATGGGAAAAACCTCCCTTAAAAATCCCAAGAATCATACTTGTTTTGGCATGACACTGCCTAAGGTGATTTGCGAACAAGGCTGACTTTGCCAAGCTTTCACATTAACGCAAGGTTCAGCATACATTTTAAAGCATTAAATCAGCTTTCCATTTGCATGGATAGGATTATTTGATTGTGTAGATTTTGTTAGTTTAAAGGGCGCCAATATTCTAATGCTGGAGCCAAAATTAAATACTCAAAGTAACAGTGTGTTAATAATTTTAAGCAGTCATTCAAAAAAGCGTCTAAGGTTGTCATATTGTCTGACTTTGGAAGACGTGGAGTGTGTCTGCTGCCACAAACAACACTAGGATTGTACCTACTGACCACTTTGAAATCAGGCTCAAAGCTTAACAGCAGAAGTAGATGCTTCTGTCTGAGTGAAGTTATGCTTTGGTTTTTTGTAGAAGCCAGTATTGCTGGAAAGCTTAAAAAAATACAAAAACCTCTGAGTTGAATCAGTCGTGTTAAAGAGGCTGCAGTTAGTAAATATCATGTATATCTGGAAGCAGCACATACCATTATTTATGGTTTATTCAGAGTCAAAATAAATAAAGCCCCTTATGGACAAGTGGCAGGCTACTGCATTTTACCCCATCAGTTTCAATCTGATGTCATACAGTTTCAAATCAGACTTGATGAAATTGTTCTCTCAATGTCTCCATGCAAAGCAGTTTGCAGTGTGAGTTGATACGACATGACCTGAGTGGGAACAAACATGAAGGAGACAAAATGCATGTGTAGGTCATCAAGGATGGTCAGCATGTCTTCCAGTTATTGCTCTGCTCTTTGTCTTGGTGGCACAGAGTTCTGCAGAGATTAATATGTCTAACTGAGAAATGTCACAGTGCTCTGGGTCTACTTACTGTATTTGGTGTGGACCTGCAAGATAGGCAGTGACATGGAGATCTATTGTCTATGTGAGAGTGTCAAGATGTGAAGTGCCATTTTTCAGAGTTAACTCATAGTTAGCAAAAGGACACACAGATCCTACACCTGCTCCTGCATATGGGCAACGAGAGGGGAAGGACTATAGCTGAGTGCTCCTTGTTCTCCCAGCATAGATGGGAGAGGTGTTCTCCTGTGCAGAGCAACAGTGAAATGATGTCTTTGGTTATCACTGCTGTTAAGGACGTGTATCGGACAGAAGAAAAGGAGTATGCAGAGGGAGGCAGGAGAACTGATGTTTCTCCTTAACTAAAGGCTGCCAGTGAAAACATGGAAATATGCATCGTTTGTCAAGTCACCAGGTCTCAGTTGAACAGTTTTGGAAACTGTAACCATAAGTTTACAGCATTCACTGTACTCCGGGAGCTGTGCTCCAGAAGAGAGGGGCAGCCTGGCTATCAGTTGACCCAAGTTAGTATCTCAGTTTGCAGTGTGTCTGAATTGCGTTTCTTGGAGTAATCTACCATTTGTTGAACCAAAATGGTACACAACATCTGGGGCCTGATCTTCACAGATGCCCTCATTCTTGGCTGGATCCTCAATCATCCATCAGTAATCCGTAGGAATGTCTTGGGAGTTTAAACATAAAATCACACTGTTGATCACACCTTACTGAATTCAACACGAAGGTGGCAATACAGCCACACAAATCTGAATTTCATATTTTACTTAGGCACTGTGGGGTGAAAGTATTTCATAATTTCTGAGTGAAAATATTTTAAATTGCACTTTGAAAATAAAGTGTACCACTCTCTGAAAGTATTTTTAGTTGCTGTTTTTTCTGAAAGCCTTTGGATGTTCAGCCTATTAATTTGTTTCTTTCCTAAACATATCTTTATTTATGCAGCAGAAGTATTCCTCTCCTTCAAGGTAAATTCTGTACCGTTTCACACCCCATTCTTTACAGACCTTCATAAATCCATTGTCATTTATTTGACCCCTTAAACTTAGGGGCACATTTCCGATATGCAATAGACAAGAAATTTAATTTTGAATGTATATCCATAATAATTAATCTTTGATTTTGTTATGTTTTAATGAATTGCATGACATTCACTCCGTTTTTTTCTCTAAACAGCTATTTAAGTATGTTCTTTGTAGGGAAAACTATTCATAGGATTCATAG
This sequence comes from Larus michahellis, assembly GCF_964199755.1. Taxonomy (NCBI): domain Eukaryota; kingdom Metazoa; phylum Chordata; class Aves; order Charadriiformes; family Laridae; genus Larus; species Larus michahellis. The sequence continues at coordinate 26,663,211 of NC_133897.1, read as the reverse complement.
GATAGTATTAGTTGAGAGAGTTGGAGGCAGAAGAAGTGAGGTCTCAAAAAAAATAACATTTTCACCCTGTGGTGGCAGCTGTCAATGACAAATATAAATTCACATTAATTAAAGCAAGTCACATCCTAAAAATATTTCTTTATTCTTTCAGACCACTCTTCCGTGGAAATTCAGATGTTGATCAGCTAGGAAAAATCTTTGAGTAAGTAATAACTAGTTGCATTATGTCAATATCTGTTTAATGTTGAAACACTGTGAGGTTGCTTTGCTGTGCTTTTATGCAATAATATGACTAGAACAAAGTATTCCTAGAACATATTTCCTATTGCTACTGTATGCAACATGATATTTCCGTGTATTCTGTGTCAGAGTGGGAGGAGGAAGCAACATGGAATATAGTTCTGCAGAACTAACAGCCATCATCAGGAAGTTACGAGAGACTTCTGTTTGGGGCTTTTTAAATCTCTTAAACATATTGTGCATGTATCATTCATGCTTATTCCTAAACAGTTAGATCCAAGATATTCTCTTCACATAAACAAATGCAGAGGTTTTATTTTTAAGTAATTTATTTTTGTATTTCAGAAAACAACATTAGAATACTTTAAAATTGTTATTAAACTGAAATCTCTAAGATGATTACCAACAGCTTCTTTGCAGAAAAGACTTCTGTACATAAGAAAATATTCTGTAGCCTGTAGCCTGTGTAGCCTGTTAAAATGATTAACAGTCCATATTTTGGTGAGGAAGGTGACTGTGAGAACAGAAGGAATATCAGCATTTTAACATGTGCTTTGTCGGAGATGAACTAATTGACTTAATTTTAAAACCATTTTACAATTCTAGGAGTTGTGTTTCTCTTCTTCAGATATATCAAATACACTGAGGAGGTAGGGAGCCTCTAAACTCTCTGAGGTAGAATAACTCTCTTCCAAAATACGTTCTTAGTTAAAAAAAAAAAAGTTATTGATATTACGGATATGATAATTAAGTAGGATTATATCACTTTTTCTTGTAAAAGCTCTTTATGAATTTATAAGAACTATGTAAATTTAAGATCTGATGTGTGTTTCATGTAGTTAGGAAATCAGAGCCACATAGAGCTGGTCCCACTCCAGAGAATCAATGCCCATTTGGCTCTGCACCCCTGCCTTCCCTTTTCGTATGGAGAGGCTGCAGGGATCCGGGGATCTGGATGAAATAAGAAATAGATAGGCAAAGAGAGAGAGAGAGAGAGAGAGAGAAGGCTGAAAGATTATTCTCTTGAAGATATTCCAAAGAGAAGATGGTAAATTTTCTAAGGAGAAGAGCTGAAATAGAACAAATAATGAATTTCTCTGTTTAACCATTTTTCCAGTTCACAAATCATAACAGATAGGTTTCTAAGCATTTTCATTATTTAATATGAGGTTCCTAAATTGCAGGTCTTGATTTCACACAGTTGACTTCCCTTTCCTGCATACCATACCAGTGTATGTGACTCACTTGCGTGGTTAATTTGTCATGCGCTGAATAGCTCTTCCTGCCCAATCCAGAAAAATCAGTCCTTAAAGTTTACTTTTTCTTCTTTTGCCAAAGCTACTGCTTTAGTCCTACAATATTCTGCTTTATTAAATAAAGACAGTTTTGATACATGCAACATATTTTGTAATTTAAAAAGACATAGCTGTGATTTATTTTTTTTTAAGGATTTTGATCTGTTTATGACATTTAAGGGGAAAAATCAAAATTAACTGGGCTAGGGTTAAATGCATAGCTGCCAGCGGCAGCCTCCAACAGGGATCTTTCCATCCCTAGGGGCCGAGATTACCTGTGCAGAAAAGAATTCATCAAGAAAAGAAAACGCTGTGCTAATTTTAGAAGAAATTCCTTATTACACATCAACTTAAAGAGAAAGTGTGGTTTTGCTTCTTTTGTGCAGTTCTCCTTAAATAGTTCAAAAGTTTCTTCCTTGAATTCGGGGGTTGGGGTGGGGGGGTATGCTAAATAGTATTTATTTTGTGTTTTCACAGCTGGAGAACCCCCTACAGTTAGGCATAGCTCTTCTTGTAGGAGGATTGTTTCTTTCTAAAGTAGTGACTCATTCTTGAGATTAATTTGAACAGAAAGTAGTTTCGGGATTTTCATGCAAACTGGACTGATGCATTCTTTCAGATAATGGCGCTGTTGGTTTACCTTTGTTTTACATGTGCAATCTGATTTGCGTCAGGTAAAATTCCACCACGTTTGAGGGTAAATCCCTCGGAGGTGGCCCGAAACAATTTCCTGCTTTTCCAGGACACCGTCAGCACGTGGGATATCCTCATAGATTTCAGGCTAAATGCTGCAATGGTTTGAGCAGACTTGTCTCCCGTTGTGATCAATGGGAGTGGAAAGTACTCGACGTTTCTCAAGACCAGGCCTGAACCTTTGGCAGGAGGTGAAACTCATCCAAGATACTCCCAAACTTAGTCACTGAAATGGTAGTGCTACCAGACCAGAATGAGGGCATCTACTCAGACATTCATTATTAAGAGTTTTGAGTACTACGTGAGTGTGTAACTAAAAGTATCTCTCCTTTCCACTCTTGGTCTTGTCCACCCTACCTGTCTGACAGGCTGCCTCCTTGTTTCTTTTTGTTAGTTTTGCCTGTGCCTGTGCTTATTCTGCCGTGTTCATGCTCTCTCATGCAAACGTTAAAAAAAAATGGGACTAACCAAACACATTTGAATGGCAGATTAAACATCATTGTTATTTAAAATATTTAACTCCCCCATCTTCCTACAGTGCTGTTTGTATTATATTTAATACGAGTGCAGATCCTCAAGCAGCTAATCACATGGCTTTAACCACCATGGCCAAGGGAGTTGCCCTATGCCCCCACAGTACCTGCGGTGATAAAAGTCAAATTCAATTTTTCATACATAACTTATCATTTCCCGAGAGTTTACTATGTCTTCAGATATAGTAAAATTAAATTGTCCTGAGATTTTAATTGCTTTGCCCTCCTATCCATGCTGTTGTTTTGAGAACTTATTCATTTTTGGAGGTATTTTAGGTGAGCCAAATTACAATCTAAAATCCACGTAGGTAGATGTGGAGTAATTCCACTAAGTTCACTGAGGTAAGCTATGATTTACATCGAAGTGTTTGGCCTATGGCCTCACCCAGTCTTACTACCAACCTCAGTAAGAAGAAGGTCAATGCTGCTCCCTAGTGGTATTGGGCTTAGTGCAGACCCAAGTACTAAGTGAAGTTCTTTTATGTTCCTTGTCATCTTATCCTGTCAGCGTTTCCAGTAAAAATCTCGATTTTACAGGCTGTAAAAATTGATTTTCCCCAAAACCTGACAAGTCTTTTCCAGAATTTCCATCAGAAACTGGCGTTTCAACCCCACAAATTTCAGCATCAGACTAAACCAAGAAATGTATGAGATGTGATCCAACGTTGGAGGTTTACCTATTATTTCACTTATTTGGGTTTTAAACTTTAGCGTGATTATTTAATAGGTATAAATATCTTCTATAATTTAAAGAATAAAGAAATAAATTCTAAAAATAAATTAAAATATTCTATTGAATGGAAAAGAAAAACTAAAATACAATTGCAAGTAGAAACCTAAAGACACTGAAGTCCTATGCCACTGCTGAATTGAGACTTTAAAACCTGTATTGTGAAGCAAATAAATTGTTTAAATTTGGGCAACAATTACAGCACATAGCTTTGAAGCATTATGAAACATCCCTTTTATTGCCTTACCCTCATCTTGACCCACACTCTTCTCCCAGTCCCTATTCTTGTGAATAAAGATCCTTGCATGCAATTCCCCTTTGAAACTTACTGCTTTTAATCATCCTGGAGCGACATATGTTGCACCATCCAGTCAAGAGCTGAGCAACTTTCTTCCAAAGCACTCAAGCCTTTTTCAACAAAAAGACTCAGAAAATTGAGACCTAGGCCAGAAAACTGTGCTGGCCACAGAATGATTTCTACCAAGCACACTGAGGACCTACAATCATCAGCCTCTATTCACAGAGATCGTACACTATTATACAATTAATCTCATTTAAACTAAAAGACTTAGTCATAAAGTAAACTGCCACTCAATATAGTCAATATAAAGGGGAGGCTGCACAAATATCAGACCTAACATTATGTTTTCCTTTCACAGTGTAATTGGACTCCCAGAAGAAGAGGACTGGCCTAATGACGTTGCCCTTCCAAGAAATGCTTTCACTTCTAGACCTGCACAACCTATTGAAAAATTTGTACCAGATATTGACGAACTGGGCAAAGACTTGCTTCTTGTGAGTTTCTATTTGTTGTTCTACAAGCTGCATGACTGATAGTTTCCACTATGCATGCAACATGCCAAGAAACATTTATGTTTCCATTTAATGGAGTTGTTAAAGTAGGTAGACAAATTCATTTAAATCTGTGAAACATCAGCACAAAGACACCACCTTTGTCTCAAGAGGTGTCAGAGCTGAGAATAGTTAGAGACTAGGAAACTGTGTGAGGGAAGTACCTGTTTGATCTGTCTTTAGACCTTATGCTTAGGTCCTCATTACTGACTGCTGTTGTGCCACTGATTCAACCATTCTTATAGTGTAAGCCTGACGTGAGTACAGAAACTTATCTACCATTTTTCATGGAGTAGTGGATCCAGGATAAAGCAGAAAATAGGCTGCAGAGGCAGATTACATCTGCATGCCTTCTATTGAATACTGAAAACTTGAGATTTGGAATTCACCAATTATTGCCTCTTACAAATGGCAGGATTGAACAGAAGCAAACAAATTGTGCTGGTAACACTGAATTCAATTAAATTATTTCCATCATTTTTATAGATATGTTATAAACCCCAGCCCTGAAGTTCAGTCTTGGAATGGAATATAGGGAATGGCTTGCCTCAGTTTGCCTTTTGCTGTGCTTGTTGAAATCTAGCTAAATTTGTTCTCTGGAAGCCTTTCAAAGATCTTACTTCACGTGGGCTCAGTAGAGTGGGCTTAGTGCAACTCTTGAAAGACTTGCTGCAGCCCTTCAGGAACTGCTATCTCTGGCCAAAGTTGTTTCTACAGAAGAGCAGATCGTCCTCCATTGTCCTTATGACTGCAGCTCCTAGCTGTGGTAAACTGGACTACATCTGGACACTTGAAATGACAGGGAGCAACACATCTATTGTGCTTGCAGGCAGCCTGAAAATGGAAGCCAGAGGTGGGACAAGAATTCAATTCTGGGAACAACAAGGAATAAAATACGGCAGAGAGCTCAGTGAGTGGGAGGCATGATGGGAGGGAAGAAGACAAATATCCATGTGGTGAAGTGGGAAGGGAAGCTGTTCCTGTTAGGCAAAAAGGTGAGAACTGTGAGCCACAGATGAAAGGGGAAAGTAAGGCTGGAAGTCACTGAATTAATTTCGGAAGATAAAAGGTAGAAATTCTGATACAAGAAAAGAAAGTAGGAGTAGGAAGTGGTTAGACAAGGATAGTAGGAAGAATACTATTTGGAGGTGAATGAAGGAAAAGAGAAGAACAAGGTATAAAACGCAAAGCTATGGGAGAGATTTCAGTGCTGGCTGGACAAAGGCAGGGATAAGTATCTGGAAAGAAGGCAAGCAAAGTACAACTAGGAAGAACAGGAAGAAACCGAACACAAAACTAGCATACGAAGGCTATAAAGTGAAAGACCCAACACTTATAGAAATGTTGAGCCTGGGAATGAACATATATACCTTATGATGCCATTTATGTTTGTATAAGCACAAAAGAACAGTGCATTGAAGACTGAGGGGATTCGAAAGTAGTTCATGAATAGTTGCTCCCAGCAGTCTGTGATACAGATGTCCTGTGGACATGAATTCAAGACAACCTGAATTCTGGGATTTCCTAAATTATGAATACTTGAATTTTCTAACTTGTTATTTTCTATTAGCTCGGGGGATGCCATATTCATATACTATGACCCCACTTCTTCTTTTAATATGGATGGTCGTCTTATCGTGCAACACCTACTGAAACCCTGTGTGTCTCATACTGGTTGAAGGTGACATGCATTAATGTATATATGCAATGTTGGCACTGTTAACTGTACATTTTAGTTAAAACCAACTTCTTTTCATACTTACAGAAATGCTTAGCATTCAATCCAGCCAAGAGAATATCTGCCTATGTTGCCCTCTCTCACCCATATTTCCATGATCTGGAGAAATGCAAGGAGAATCTGGACTCTCACATGTCATCCAGCCAAAACTCCAGTGAGGTGAATGCATCATAATGCTGACTGAAGATGAACCATAAATGAACAAGACGTGTAGCTGACAAGGCCACTGTCCCATACAAGCCCCATAGCTGTCCTAGCGAAGATCATTATTTGGAAGTTTTATGCACTTATCTTTTATTTTGGGATTGTGATGTGCTTATCCAAGGAAATCAACCTAGTTTTACTTTCATCAGAGCAACGCAAGGGCCAGGGCTTTCACCTGCTCCCATTGCAGCTTTATGTTTGCTTTGTTTTTGTTTTGTTTATCTACCTGGGAAAATGCCAGATGAAGAGAAGCTGCTGACCGGTTTTGCCGCCATTTTATCCTTTTAATATTGAATGCTGCCAGTGTGGACTAGGATGACCGAGTCACGGCCGAAACATGATGCAATCTCTCTAGCTGCTGAAGCATGCTTTGGTACTTTTTTATGATTATTATGTGATCTCTTCCAGTGATATTTAAAGAATGGCATTGAAATATCAGATTTCTGCAACCTGCAGTTAACTGATACATGCATTAATACATCCAGCTACTGTTCATTCATAGCGTATATGCAGGTGCTTCCCCCACTTGAAAACTTGGATGGATTATCATTTTGTTGTTCTATAAAAATAAATCTCTCAACTTTTAGGGTTTTTTCATACACAAACGAATTATTATCTAGGTACGTTTGTGTGCATGTTGCAAAAAACAAGTGTTTCAGAAAACAACTTCTAGAGTCCTGTTCTGAAAGACTCTTTCAATTTCCAAATGATCGGTTTGTGTTGAAATCCAGGCACATTCTAGCCCATCATCTAACCCATCACTCCTCCCTGGAAACAGCTGCAAGCACATCTTCTTTATCTCATTCCAGATTTTCTGATATGCAGCTCAAAGACATGCGCAGAGCCAATGCAAATCAATACAGATTTTCACCTTCAACCTGTTCTGATTATCAGCCAAAAAGGAAAATAGAAAAAATATTTCCAGTTCAGAAGCAGAGAATCCTATACCTGTAATAAGCACAGATATGTATTTGTGCTGAATTGTATGCTGTATACTACGCTGCCTTACCTGCAACACCCGCCATGCATCACAAGTGCGTGAACATTACTGTCACAAAATCCCTCAGATGTCATTTATTGAGCAGACTTGTTTTCTATGCAGAAATGCATGAGCTTCTCTCCTAAACCACCATGTGGGTATCTTGGCACAAGCTTCTCCACTAGGGTTAATGTGCCATTATTGAATGTCAAAATAACTAAGCAATTCACATGCCTTTATAGCACAGTTATTTTAAATATTACATTAAAATTTTATATTTAGTATTTTTACCTTAACTAAAATATATTTTCAGTATTTTTAAAAGAAGCTTTTATTTTTTTAATACTGTACTGGGAAAAAAGAAATATTTTAAATCCATAAAAGCTGTTCCCTAGCACGACTTCAGCGCATTTACCTGGATATAACTTGGGGGAAAATATTGGTCCAACAAGTTAGCCCTTCCCACAAAACCATAAATATACACTATTGCAGTGTAACTGATGTTAAGTGAGGCAGCTAGCTTTGCTTACTCCTGTCATAGTCCCTTAGGCTTCTCTCTCCCTCACCTCTACTTCATCTTGTCTAGCTAGTGAGCCAGCATTATATCCTTATTCACAGCATGCTTGGCAGAAGCAGGTCCTTAGCCATGATTTGAGCTATATAGTTTTTCCAGCTGTGGCATGGGAACTTGCAGGTGTCTCCCTGGCAGGTTTCTCAGCCCTGTGATGGACTGGCTGTTGTGGTGAACTTCACTGTTAACTCTCTTTCAGGTATCTGCTCTGTCTGTGACATGGCCCATTGCTAGATAGCGAGTGGATCTTGTCTGTCTCTTGGATAAAACTTTTCATTACTGTTAGCCAAATAACTATGTGTGACGCATGGTTGAATTCGGTCTATTTTCAAGAAGCCAGATTTTAAAAGGACCGCTTGCATGCATGCATGCAGCGGCCTGTGGTTTTCTTTATGCCCAGAATGATGCCTATGCAAAACCTACCAGCATGAACAGGCAAGTTGCAAATTAGGCCTGGCAAGAGCGTGCACGAGGCATCTGCACACTGAGATACTACAGATGTGTAACACAAGAATTTTGGAAGCTCTACGAGCGGCAAGCTGAAGGCCAGGGAGCGGTCACAGCAGCTAACCCTTTAATCTTGGCCTTGCCTCTGTCATTCTCTCTGTTCCTGCATCTAAGGGGAACTGCAAACTCAGTGCCCTGGTGGTGTCCCAGCCTTATTCCTCCATGGGTCGATGGACCTGAGCGTGAATAGGTTTTAACGTTCATAAAAAAAGATGGGCCAGAGTGAAATTTTTGCTAACCATTTTTAAACACTAATTAGAACAACAAACAGAGCCAACATTCATGAGAATCTTGCAACAGTAACAAATAGAAAAGTTTTCTAGATAGTTTTTTTTAAAAAACGTTCCACATTTTACCTAGTGCCGCAGCATTGTACATACTTTATCAGAGCATTCAGCTGGTGTGGCTCTCCAGCAGCTGTCAGGGAACTCTCACAGAGCTCTCCAACAACCAGCACAGGGTGGAAATGGAGGGGAGGAGAGGGTATTTCCAAATTAGGCTCAACACTCAGACAGAGATATGCATCTGTTCCATGTTAGAAGAACTTGTTGTATTAAGCTTAGTGAAGCAAAAGCTAGAAGAGAATATGATTGCTGAATGTAGGTACGTTATTAGGGTAAAACAAAAAGGAGGGAGGAGAACACTTTAAGCCAAAGGTTAGTGTTGGCCCAAAAGCTGATGAGAATGTGGAAATCACAAGGAAGTTAACTTCTGGAGCAGTATTTCCCAACCTGTGGTGTCAGAAGAAGAGCTCAAATTGCAGCAAAGAAAAGCAGGGGCTGGCTTACGGAGCCAGAAGCAGAGCTTCTGCAACGTGGTGCTGTATGTTGTCTAATATAGGATCAGGTTATAAATGGGGGTATTCAGAAGAACAGCTCGAGAAGGGCTGCATTAATGGTCGTGTTCTGGAACATCCTTCCAGTGGGAATGGCAGGAACGAAAAAAGAAATCAAAGTTCTGTCTTGGCAGGGTTATGGAAAAGATCTATCTAATGGGATCCTTGTGGTGGCAAGGGCCTAGATTCAAAGGACCAATGACTTTTCAAATTACTTGCTTTTCAAAATCTCTTCAGGAAGAAATTCCGTTTTACATGCCATAGGCTTACTCTTATTCCAGTCTTCCCTGCCAAACCGTGGGGCTTCACTTACGCTAACAAACTGAGAAAGCCTGTTCTCTGGCTGGGCAAAGTACCGGCACTGGATAAAATCCCGACAGGAATCATGCTTATAATTAGACATTACAGACAACTGTGGGACTGTGCTCGAGCCCGTACCCTTGCTCTTTTTAATTTACTGGTATAGCTCTAGTAATTGAGTATCTTTACTCATTACTGACATATGTGTAGGACGTAGGAATTGTATATGTGAAAAACAAATGCTCCTTGACACACATGTTCCAGACTGTGATGAAAACTCTTCATACACCTTTTAAATAAGACTTCAGAGTGCAATTCTTCTTCGCAATAACTAGGCCTGTATGTGTTCTATAGGAGCAGTTCAACAGCAGGTAAAAACCACTGAATAACAAAAAATATATTAAAAATAAGTATAGATGTTTAGCTCCTAGAGCACCCACAACTAGACACTGCTCTTCTCAGCAGAGAACAGCGTGTTCTAAGTAATGGGAGGAACAATTTCTATCTCCCACCAACCTTCTTTTTTTTTATCATCCTATGTAATTCTGCAGAAAAAACAGACCCAAAATAGCCAAGGAAAAAAAATCACCAAAGCCAGCCAGTGAAGTGCTTGGAGTGCTGAACCATAGCGATACATTTGCAGCAGCCCTTTTCTGTCTTCATCCTGTCTCCACGATCATTCTAGCTCTCCAGTTCTTCTCCTTCAACTCCCTTATGGAAACAGGTTTCCGTGACACTCACAGGTGCTACTTCCAACAAGATTCTTCCGAATTTTCAATAGCTACACGGTGTCAGTTTCCTCAACATCTTTATTACCAACTGTTGCTTCTTTTAGTCCAGCATCCCAGGACCAATGATCTCTTTGTGCACCTCCTTGCTTACCCATAGTTTTGCACACACCTATGTTGCCTTCTGTGTGCCAAGTAAAATTCTAAAAATAGGGTTTGTGTGTATTTCTGTGTAGGTTGTGCCTACACTCTGGGTTTTTTTCAGCCTGTTAGTCCACAATGATAAATGTTAGAGTACCTTTCTCTGTTGTTGCTGTTCTAAAACACACCAAAAAATGAGGATATCATGTTTGCAAAGTATTGAAATTTGGTGCTATGTGTACAGAGCCTTTTATGTATCCAGCATGGTAACTCTTAACGTGGTTTTTACACTCGATGGTTGTTTTGGTGAATAAGAAGAAATACTGTGCCATGCTACTTTTCACAGGTTCACTCACTGTCTTTGAGAAGCATGTTTTATTATTGTCTCTGCTGTTAGGTATTAGGCCAACTTTAATATGGAAAATAAAGAGAAAACATGCCGTTTTGGTCTTCTAGCCAACAAACGTGGAGCACTTATCTGACTCACAACTGAAAACACATCAGTTGTCAAATATCTATATGAATCATAAACCACACAGTTTGGTTTAAAAGGCCACGTAAGCTAATTATATTCCATGTAGAATACACAGTTGAATAATAAGGAAGTTTATTCTAAGAACTCTGTTTTATAGAACCACTTTGCTAGTATTTTTCTTATACATTAGTTTCAGGAATAGATTGATTTTTATATACAATGTGAATTAGAAGATACTAGGCTATTAAAGTGATTTCGTTGTGTTATGCTTGAAGCTTGAATTGATCACACCCTTAGAAACCTAACATATTTATTGCTACAAAACTGCTTCTAAATATCAAGATCTTTTTTGATGTTAACAGGATTTCACACTTTTTTTAATGTGTAAATGATTTTCTTGAGAGTAGTGTATTAGAAAGAACGTTTTTCCAAACTGCAGTTGTGCAGGAAAATTTAAGAAATATATTTTTACTTTCACAGAGAATAACATTTTATGTACTGAAATCTTCAGTAACTGACTGCTAGTAAGCTATCACTTTTATTTCTTTTTGATTACTAAGTATTGGACTATACAGATTACTTTTCATGAAGAAAAAAAATCAGAAACAATCTCTAGAAAAGGAAACAGGATTTTTTATGTTTAACCTTCCAAGTTTCACTTTCATATCCATTTATTTTGTGCAAGTACAGTTCAGGTGTGCAAAAATACAACTACAATTTCAACAGTCTAACAGGCTGTACAACTCAAATAGGAGTTTTATTTGTGAGCTATTTATTTTATTATATCTCTTTCTTTTGCAAGTTGTTAGATAATGGCTGTAATATAATTCTAGTTTCTGGACCAGACTCTGTAACCATCAAATCCCAGTAATTTATGTAAAACAATAAGAAACTCTATCAGCAATTTAAATCAACTAGGCCATTAAAAGAAGAAAGATGTGGACATATGAACTGACAAACATACTTTTACCAAGTCTTATTTCTTCCCTTTAGTTTGAAGCTTAGCAAGTATTGCATACTGATATGCAATATATACACAATATAAGAACCATAAAAAACACTTAGGAGCTTAGTGTGCGCAGGTGATATAAAAAATGTCTCATTAGGTTCTTGCAGAAACCAGCTAAAAATCATTATTTTAGCTATAACAGTCATAATTTTGAAACTGATACATTTTTACATTAAAAAATGATCCTGAAAAATTATGTATGTGTTTTTAATTCAGACAGTGATAGGCACCCAAGCAGAACTGAATCAAATAGGAACTTGTTCTCAAACTTCATTCTGCGAGGCCAGGTAAATACCATCAGTTCTTTACGTGTTCAGCAGAAGCTGAAATTATCCAGCACCATGCTTAGATGAGCCTTTTGCTTTCTGGGCAGAAAAGCCCAAGGTTGCTGTGAGCAAAATTAGTGGAAAATTTGCTTTGACTTAAATAAAGTTATTTGAGAGCTTCTGCAATATTCAAATTTCCAGCCTTCATTGAAAGGCTGTGCGAACAGCAAAGATAAACCAAAACTCCCTAACCATATGGCATTTTTTCCTTCAGATTAAATGTTTCATCTGTGTTAGAATATATTGGTGGGCTTCATCTAGCCTGATGTCAATGAGACTTTTGCATGGCTAGAGAAAATAAGAGGAGATTCTGCTATGGATATTTTGATACTGGGTGATTATGGTAGAGTAGATTTTTTTGTTTCCAAAACCATCAGACAAAAGATATTGCCTTCTTTTTAAAAAAGAAAACAACTGACTCTTAGTAAAGATTAAAAAGGAGACTTGAAGGAACTATTGGGAAAATATTGTTGGGATAAGGGAAAAGGAGTGTATTTATAACATGAAAAATGTAAATACAAACAATGTGTATTAAATATGCATTGAAACTGATACTTTTTCACTGATCTTGCAAAGTTGATCGGTTTTTATGGAAGGAAATAATCCAAGTATGAACTTGTTCTAACTACCATTTTAATGTTCATTTGCACTAAAGCAACCTATATTATTTGACTGCAAGGAGAAGGGAAAACAGGTAATGTTTAACTTGTGATTTACTTTGGTGATGTCTACATGGATATGCTGCAAAGCTCTCAAGCTTGTTGTCCATTTTTGAGCAAGCTAAATTTGCATCCATACTATTTTGCTTTCTGCACCTTAAACCCATCCACATGCCAGAAAAAAAACCCCACATTTTCTGGTGTTTACATGGATACTTGCTCCCATTGACATGCTCATGTTAAACCCAGCCAAAGAGCGCTGTCTCTGCCGCTGAATGGAAAATGAATTTTCACAGACTGTCAGCTTCCTTCATGCAACTACTCCTAAAGAGTTTGTAATTAACGTTCTACATTATGCAGCCTTTCCTCTTATTCCATGTTTCATATGTATGTCATGTTACGCAAATCCTTGGCCTTTTTTTGGAGAAAAAAAAAAACACAACAGTTCTTGAATGTTAGGATCAATTTTGAGTAAGCTAGATGAGGGAGGAAAATTGTGAAGTGCTGCAAAGATAGGGAAAATGGGCAGAGATTAGGAGAGTTCAGGACAATTTTGGCAAGTGAATTCGAATATGTGGAGAAGTTATGTATAAGTGTAGGGGGAAGATTTTTTTTCCACGTGCTCTGTTTTCTCCTGTCATTCACTTTCATAAGCACAAGATGATAAAGCAAGATTCTTGCACAGGATTTTAGTTCCAGATACTTACTACACCAACTCAAGTCATGAGTTCTAGTGCAATTTTTCAACATAGCAACAGCTCTATTTTTTAAATCAGATTTTGCAGAAGCTAGACTTTTTTCTGTGGAGATATGAAAAAAAAAAAAGTCTTATGAGACTGGCTCGAGAGCAGATTCAGCTGGACACACAGACACTGCCTGTAGTTGAACTGCAGACATGGGGAACGTATAGCTCTAATGCAGGAGAGTCACTAACAGTGTCCATTACTGTGCGGTGTCGTTGTGCATCGCGAGCTGACTCCCGCCGCAAATTGAAAATCCTTTGCCAGTGGCAAATGGCATGGTTTTGAGCACTTGGAGTTTGATAAGAATATCCGCATGCAAGTTTTGTTGGATCAGTCCAGGTGGTTCACTGTCTTACAGGAGCAAGTTTTAGAGCCTAGAAAATCTGTCTGACACTCAGTGTAAGTAATACTGCAGAACCATCTGCCATGGAAAAAAACGTCTTGTCGTAGGTTGTACAGCTGGAATGGAGCTTTCTGAGCTGCAGTGCCAACCTGAGAGCTACCATTCACTATTGTTATGCCGCCTCCAAAAATACAGGACATAAGGCCTGTGTAGCATTTTATTGTGTTTAGTCCATATGTGGGGGTGGCTGGGTAAATGTTGGCACAGAGTGGCTAATTTTGATCCTTCCATTAAGCATGAGCCACTAGGCTTGGCACAGAGACAAATTTCACAGTTCCAGGCATGGGAAACCTCTAATTCTACACAGTAGTTCTCTGGCATTTGCCAAATACATATAGTGATAGATCACCTGGCCATTCACACCGTCCTTTCCTTATCCCAGATCATCCTACTGTGACCCTGTGAAAGAAGCCCTGGGGAGTCTACTCCTCAACAACCTTTCAACACCCATCTTCCTCTCACTGCAGTGACACTAAATTACTTATCACTTGTATCTGACCCTGCTGATACTTCCACAGCCACTGAAGCACCTGTGAGCTAAATTACTACCTTGTGATTCTGCAGACCTACAGTCTGCAGGCAGCCAGTGGTTTGTACTATAGTTTTTCCTTGCTCGTCATTAGGAACTGGGAGATTTTGCAGTAGAATATGACAAAGTGTGTGCTACTTTTACACTCTTTGGTTCACCTTGGTACACACTTTGCTTTGGTTCAAGCAAAGAGATGAGCAAGAATAGATTAGATTGAACATAATGTATCTGATCAGCCGAAACAATTTTTATTCAGAAGATTATTTACTAAGTACAGAAGATCACTGGGCAACTGTCTATGATGTACATGTTTACAAGAGCAGCCAATGATGCTTCTGTTGTACAGAAGTTTTTAACAGATATAAACAAGACTAGCAATGTCAGCCGCCTACTGCTTAACCCACTTCCCTTCCCCGAGATCACTATTCCCAGGGAGAGGCTTCCTCCCAACTATGAAACAGTTCTTCCTTGCATGAAGGTCCCCAACTCTCAAAATGACTTGGGTGCATGTAGACAATCAGGCTCATTCCTTTGCTTTTTACTCTGGCAGTTTTGAGTACAGAGCCCTGCCACAAGTCCTAGGTGCAGAGGGACCTTAACCCCCAATATATTCTCCTGAGGATCTACAGAGGACAGTATGCTTACTGTTTCTACGACATTTTTTGCATTTTAAAAAGCAGTGTTGTAAGATCTCCCCTAATAAGCCTCTCTCGCTACACAAAAAGGATGACTGTGAATTCTGGACGTGCTGTGGAAAAAGACAAAAAGTGCTTTATTCCAGGTGGATGACCATGTATCAAAAAAATATCCTTCATTGGTGGTAGAAAAAACCAAACCAAACCAAAACAAACTGGGTTCAAAATGTAGCCTGGGTCTGCAGAGTGCTAGTTAAATAAAAAGTGTTTCTCAATCGTTTTCCAGCAAGACCTAAATCCATCATGATTTCTTGGAGGGACTTTATCTTGAAGTCTCTTGTAAGAAAGATGGCGGTAACCATGGGTTGCAGCTACAACAAAAAGTACATCAGAGATTGGATGCTGGCAAGAAGTTTGTGGATGCGAGGCTGTATGGGATGGCTTATATAAACTCGGTGAGGATGTGCTCATCTGAAAGTATTGATTGCCGTGCACATTTTGAACTGAAGTTACCTATCGTAACATGATAGAAGAACTGCAGTGTCAGGAGATTAGAGGCTGAAGGGACTGTAAAGACTGGTCCATTCTTTCCTTTTTCTCCCTAGACGTCTAGAAACCCAGTGGTTTCCAGCTTTGTTTTGTTTTGATTTATTTTATTTCACCTCCACCACCACCATTCTCCTTCCTATTGTGCACAATAAATTGAATAGAAAAGCATTACTCTAGTTTCCCAGCTTAAAACCAGAGCAGGCCAGCACTGTCTAAAAATTTTGATCACTCTCTGGTGGCCAATACTAAATGAATCAGTCATCTCTGTTTAGATTCCAACAAATAGTACTCAATATCCATGACACCTTCCTTGCATTCCGCACTGTTAAATAACCTCGCTGTCATTCTCCCCAGTGTTCAGAATCTCTTTTCCCAGAGACTGAAATCCCCTCCTACAACCTACTTAGAGTCACAGCCACATGGGCAAAAGAAGTTTACATTATGGCGGTGCTTTTCGGTAAGGAACAAGAGCCGGTTCCAATTGCAACAGGGCCTGAAAGAGTCTCAAGGACTCTTAGCCAGGCACCTTTCACAGGCAAGGCAGTTACTTCTGTTAAAGTGAGAAACACATTTTAAAATACTTAAGATAGAGGGAATGTAAAGATGACATTTATTTTTCTGATAGAATCTGTTTTCTACACAAAGCTGTATGATTTTGGCACTGAAACTAAGCCTACTGGAACCCATTTATTCTTTCCTTTCAGTCTTTGATTTCTTTGTAAATTCTTTTCAAGCGTTCAGATTAATGTATTTATGGTCTGTTTTATTCCAAGTCTTTTAAGTGGTCTCTATCTGCCATTGAATCTCATATAGGTTTTATTTTTTATGTAATATTTAGCTGCATTACTTTGAACAGCCTTAAAAGTATAATGTCTTCGAATGCTCTAGTTAAAGAAAAATTATACTCTCAAAATGATGTCTTAGAAGTTGAACTGTATACTTGGGAAATGATGTTTATATTATAACTCCTGAAAGCATCACGGGGTGCTTTCGTCTGTATGTCTGTCTTCTGCTTTCTGTGTACCAGTGTGTGTTTGTGTTTCCTCACTAGCTTGATACTCTTCAGTCTGAAGGCCCAAGTACGCCAACACATGAATACTGTACCTCACCTGAGCAGTCCCACGGAGCTGAGCGGGGTTACTCATGGGAGGATAGTCGCTCACAAAAAGGCTTTGCAGAAAAAGGCTTTCCTTTAGTAATTGTCCGTCGTTGTGAGGACACATGGTTAATAACAGCACCAAGACACCAGTAAATGGGGGTCAGTCTTTATTGAAGATGTGGACACATTTATCTGTAGGTTATTTGACATTAACCTAAATTATTGTTATTATAATTCAGTATATTATTTCTTATGAAAATACACTAGGCCTGTGAAAGGGTAGTTGCCAAAAAATGTGTCAAGTCTTGCTGCTTTGTTTATTGTTTATTTGCATTTAGTATACATTTCAGTTGTTGAAGTGAAGCTAATTTCATAGAGAGGCAGAAAGCTAGATCAGTAAAAAAAAAATCATAGATAAGCTTCATACTGTACATTGAGTTGTGCAACTAGAGTAGTATGTGTGTTCAGATGTAGTATTTTTTATGCTTTAGGGTATTTTTATTTGTTTTAATATGTAAAGAAATAAGCAGATTACTTTGAAATGCTATTGTAGAGCTAATTTTACACATAGTGGGGCAATGTTGTCTGAAAAACTAAAATTAGAAACCATTACATAGGCTGCCTTTGGCTTTATTTTGTTTGTAGGAGATCCAGCAGGTATCTGGTGATTTCAGATGCTTAAGCCAGGGGCCGAGTTTGTGTGGCATCTTGGCTAAACAAAAGCATAAAGGCAGCAAATTTAGGTATTTTTTTATGCATGGACAATTGTATGAAATAGGATTGGGGTTTCAAAGTATTTGAAATCATTTAGCATAATTTACTCTTGTTGTAATTCCACTGACTACAGTTAAACCAAGAATTTGACCTTGTAAGTCTACAAATTTCAGTGTCGGGCAGCTCAGGTCTATATAAAGATACTTAAGCTTAGTAAATCATCAAGAATGCTATATAAATGGTAATGTATGATAAAAATCTTAACTCTAGTAACATTATTTCTCTCAAAAATCCTATTCATTACTTTTTTTTTATACAAAAGTTCAGAAGTACACTTCTTGGTGGCATTGGGATATGTGGAGAAAAGCATGATGCTGGTACAGAAATGTATCAGAAATGAGATTCAGTTCTTCCTGCTCCAGACACTCCATGTGTGCCTACCTTACGCGTTACAAATCCCACTGAAGGTAACAGAAGACATGTAATGTATAAAGTTAAGGTTGTTGGTAACTCTCGCGGGATACTGGTTTCAGAATCTGCAAGATAAGTTACGTTCTCAAAA
Organism: Larus michahellis; assembly: GCF_964199755.1. Lineage (NCBI taxonomy): Eukaryota > Metazoa > Chordata > Aves > Charadriiformes > Laridae > Larus > Larus michahellis. Next base: position 26,645,162 of record NC_133897.1, on the reverse strand, counting down.
GGCATTACTAAAACTTGTGTTTTCAGGTTTATAGAATACTATGAACAGTGAGGACAGCTTCTGAGACACATCCAGAGTAACTTTATTAATTGATATTACATCAGACCAACATCCATTAGCAAATCAAAATCTGTCTGGGTACCTTTATTTCTCAGTATGATTTTACAAAAAATAACATGAAAATCATTCAGAAAGTTAAAACAACCTCTAACGCTGTTTGGCTTATTTTTTCTCTTTTTTCCCCCCCTCTTTTTTAATGAAATATCATTTGCTCTGGAAGTGTCTGGGATTTGATAATTCAAGGAAAACATGCAAAGCAGTTTCAAATTTATTTTTTTTTTTCATTCACCTTAGGGCATACACTCAGCTGGTGAAAATCAGCATAGTCCTGTTGGCTTCTACAGCATTGTATCAGTTTATACCAGCGAGACAGCTGGCACTTCGAGGTTTAGCATTTCAAGTCACTTTACCTACATATGCAGTAGGATTTTATTTTCAAAGGTGGAAAGTTACCTACGGTGCAAACTGTACTACCTAGACTACCATTATTCACAGGACATGATTTCACTGTATCACTTCATACTTGAAATTCATTATGTTCTTTTAATCAGGGTACAAACATGAAAAGGTGCGTGTGTTACTGTTTCTTTTAAAGGTGCATCTTTTTTTTTTTTAATTATGTGTGCTTAATAGTTACTATTCAGTGTTCTTTACATTCTTTGCATTCAGCATTAAAATCACCCATGTGTGAGACACAGTATCACCTACAGAGGTACAGAAAAACCTAACAGTGATTTCTTGAATTGTTACTGAAATATACTGGTTTACCTTTTAGTCATCAATATGACGTCAAGGGGCTACAACTTGCAAACTGTGGTATATAAAAGTATCGCACCATTGCTGTACGTGAAATCTCACAGCTTCTCTCCTCCTCTTGCCTGGCTGCCGATTACCATATACGCATTGGAAAAAAATACATTTCTGCTGTACAGAATGGCTGGGAAAAAAATGCAGACACTTTGGAAACGCTAGAGCTCCCTTTGCAAGCTTTCAAACAAAGCCCTTTGATCTAACTGCATGCCTGCTCGGGGTCCCAAATTTCACCCTATGGGGCTTTCTGCTCTAAGAACACCCTCAGTTGGGGCTACTTTACGTTGACTGCATTGAAGTTCATCGGAGCATGCACCTTACCATATAACATATTCTTTAGCTTTTACAAGTTTGTAAAGATGGCTGACTGCAAAAATAATCACGTCAATACAGTGAAATTGAATTAAGGCACACGGAAGGTTATCAATATTGTATTATATCAGAATTACAGTCCTTTGGAACTGAACGTTTTGCTGCTGGCAGTGCAAGAAAAGCAAAGTTGTGTATTTATTGTTGGGTGCTGAGGGTTCAGTATGAAAATCAATGTAATAAAAATTTTCACGGTGTCAAGTTCTTTTAAGTTGTTCCCAAATTATTGGAAAGTAAAAAGGCAAAAAATTAGTTTCGTATTTAAAACTGCTTTCCTGAGGTTTACTTCACCTTTCTAGCTATATTTTTCTTTTACCTAAAAATGTAAAATGAATACAAATGCAGTTAAGTATTGTATATTAAATACAGAAAATTAGCAACATGGTTTTCTGGTTTTTATGTTTTTCTCAACACCCTGGGTATTCTAGAAAATCGACATACCTACACGCAACCGGACACAGAAACGTAAGCACATGCACACCCATTTCAAGCATCTTACCATATACCTTTAGTTTTATAAAAACCTAACCTCATTTGTCCTGATTTCTCTTTTCTGAACTACTTTATTCCTTACCTAGGACAAATTCCATTTAAAAAAATAAAAATTTGAGCAATCACGTTTTCTTTCAAAGGCCTAACATGGTTGCAATTGCTGTGAATACTGTGTGGTTCAGCACTAGTTTGTCTTTACTGAAATCTTCTTTTTCTCGGTTTAGGCCAATTGTGCCTTAATTCAGCTATAACGGCTCTCGGTCATTCATGAAATGCAGTAATTTCCCCAAATGTGACATGATCCCACTGTTCCTAGTGTGTGGAACTTCTGTATTCCTGAAGATTCTGCTGCTTTCATCTTCCAAGAAGCTGAGCACACTTTATTGAGTGACTATTTTTTCCTGATTGGCTATAAATACGACAAGTAACATTTCTGGGTATATAGACATGGTAAAAGGGCGTGTTTTGAGTCAAACACAAAATGACACAACATCGAGCTCTAAAATCAGATGCATATTTTCTGTCTTCACTCCAAACCAACCAAAAAATCCTCATCAAAACAACTCAAATAAAGCTTCAGCTTATTGTAAAGATCATTATGTGCCCTTCAGAGCAGGATCCAAGCAGTCTCTACTAACAAGGCCTACAATAAGCCACCAGACACAGGAATCTAAAAACTATTAGCTCGAGCATCCAAACAGATTTCAGCTTCTGGATGAAAGCTCTAGACAGAAATGACTGCAAAGCTTAACCAGACCCCAAAGCCACAAAGGATTTTATAACGGAGAACCGAAACGTTGTGCTGCCCCTAGAAACTATAAGGAACCATGAAAGTCCTTTACAAAAAGTAGCTACATATAGTGCAGGTGTGATGCAGTATGAAATAAAAACAGCAGCTACCTTTACATTATGTGACATTCCAAATTAGTCTTTAAGCACATTATAAAATTACAAGCACAGTCCAGCCAGGGACAGGCACAAAATCTACTGCAGCGAGGCCTGTGAATGAGCAAAACAGTCAGCGTCATAAATACCCTTATTAGCCACGGCTAATCATTGTGAAAAAGGGAAAAAATCATGGAAATATTTAACAGATTAAGTAAGAGCTACCATACAGATCTGGATACTATCCGGTGCTTTTTCTGTGACAGTGCTCAGGACAAGATACCACAGAAGAAAATCCAACAGTCTGTGGACAATTACGGAACAAATTTTTCATACGGGAATTTTCTTCCTAGCCTTCATGTGTGAGAAGGTGACTTACCCCCTGCATGAAGTTCATAAAACCCAATTATGGAAGAGAAAATGATATTTAAAAAAAATAATCCACTAAGCAAAATATCAAGGACCTTGTAGAAATAAATAAGCACAAATGTTGCTTTCCTCGTTATTCACATAGATGTTCTCATCCTCTTTGCCTCAAAATTATCTGACACTAGATGTCACATGCTTATTAGCACCATAGAAACAAATGTTCATTTTAAAAGATTTAAATGTGCTGTCTTTGTCTATCATTTGCTTGCCATTTAGTGATACACAGCAAGCAAGATTTACAGTATCTGTATCATTCCTCATTTTACACCCCTACGTTGCGTTGCTTTGATAAACAAGGTCATTCAGTCTCCTGTCACACAGAAGTCCTTTCTCTAAGTATTTTCCTCCACTTTTAGACATCTGATCTAGCTGGCTGAATTGTCTGGCTGGACTCCCAAGCCTCCTTCGCAGCCAGGGAACAAAAGCTAATGGGAGTCTAATTAAAATACTCTGGCATGCCCACCGGCGGACTCCCTCCTCCCCGCTGCCTGCACAGAGCTTCCTGCAATGGCAAGTCTTCGCATTTCCAGGTGCCAGCTCAAAGCCACCAGAGCCTCACGGCACAAAGCATTGGGTGAATACACTCTCCTGGCTCAAATTTGGTCAAAACGTTGTTGAAGAGCAATTCTGTCTTGGCAGACTTGATGCAGCTTAGGTATTGCCTACGCTGCTGCAGCTGAGCTGAAGCCCAAGGAGAGCTCCGGTCCTACCGCCGTGTCAATGCAGGGACAGACAGACAGCCGTGCTGCCACACCTGGGAGCACCCTTGGGCCACCCAGGGCTGCAGCAGCGCTGGGAACAGCCTGCACAGGTGCAGTGCGGCAGCGTTAGTCACCGAAAACTAGATTGCGTGGGTGTACTCCAAAACGGCCCACATGTGAAAATGCATGCAGGGTGAGGACATCACCGTGCTTCACAAAAGGAGTATCATAATACATTTAGTAATACTCCTAATCTTATTTTTTATATATATTTTAATGCAGTTTGTTTCTTCTGTCTTCGACGTACTTCTCCAGCATCACAGACAGCTCCATGAGAACTTCAGCCTGATGTGTTCCTGAAGTAGCCATCCTTGCTTTAGAACATACCAACTGTTTTCTGAGGAACTAAAGTTATCCCTTCCCCACCTTGCCATTTTCAACAATAAATTTTATTTGCAATTGAGCAAATTTTACTTGCAGTTCTGGTGTAGTCACTTTCTTAGCGTTAAGTCCCTCACAGCCTGCTCTTGGTTTTACCAAGTAGGTTGGTATCACAAATTCCCATGCCCTCACCAATTTTTCCAGCTATGCCTAAACATAATGAACAGAGCTATGCCATTTCAGAAACAAAACTCATTTGTGCTTTGTATGATTTAACGTATTAACATGCCATTACTTCATTTCTACAAAGCTGTAACTAAGATACAGTCAATTTTAATGGTAAGGACAGGATATTTGAAATTCTGAGTTAGTAGATCCTGGTAACTCCCAGGCTTCTCTTAGCTTTTTCATTAACCTAATGCAATATTAACCTCGTCAATAGTACGGTGTTCCTTATTTTGCAGTGCAGATAGCTAATGAGTGATGAATACACACTTCTCATTTTTTCTCTTTTATTTTGCAAATAGAGCCCTATTTCATTGAATTCTACGCCAGAACACGCTGCTATTTCACAATACCTTAGTCTATGCACCTCCTGAAAGAAGAGGGAGGAAGGATGGAGAAGGAAGGAGGAACACCACCGTTCCACCTGTAACCGACCACTAGACAGGTCAAGAGGAGAAAAAACCCTCATAACGAAAAGCTGTCCTCTCCTGGGATGTTTATTCCAGACGGGTGCCCTGGGCCCCATGATACAAACGCACATTTGCATTGTATTTCTCCCCTCAGAACCACCCTCGGTTCCCCCAGCTCCCCCTCACGAAGGCCCGGCCCAGCATCGCCTTCCCGCTGCCGGGCGCCTGCCCCCCGCGCCGCGGGCCCCTCACCGCCGCCGGTTCCCCGCCATTGCCACCCCCTAACCGGCGTCCCGCATTAAAGCTCCCCAGCTTCCACAGTCCCTTCCTGCCCTTCCTCTTCCCGCCGCCCCATCCCCAGCCGAGCGGCGCTGAGGCGGGGCGTTAACGGCCGCCGCCGGCGAGGGGGCGCTCCGGGCGTGGTGGCGCCGCGGGCCCGGCAGGCGGCGCTGCGCGGCAGCCGCCATCGTCGCTCCGCGGAGCTCGGCGGCTGCTCGGGGCCGAGGAGGGCCGGGGCGGCTGCGGCGCGGCTTCCCGGGCGCGGGGGAAAGGACCCTGGGCTGGGCCGAGGCGACGGCGGGCGCTGGGTGTCGGCGGCGCCATGGGGAAGCGGGACAACCGGGTGGTGAGTAACGTGGGGCAGCTCGGCGGGGGCCAGGCCGGCGCTGGGATCCGCCACAGCCGCGGCACCTTCGGGCGGGCCCCGGCCGGGAAGCTGTGGGGAGCTGGGCGCTGCCTCAGTTCGACCAGCCGCACCGCTGTGGCGGCCCAGGCGGGCCTGTCCGTGCTCCGGCCGCCGACGGGAGGGGGGCTAGATGGGGGCCGCCGCCCCGCAGCGGGGGAGAAGAGGGGCCCCGAGCCGCCGGGCCTGCGCCGCGGCGGGCGGGAGGCCCTCGAACGGGCGGGAGGCACCCGAACGGGGGGGCCGGCCGGCCTTGCGGCCCCGTGCCGCCAGACAACAAAGGCGGGTCGTGCCCGGCGGGCCCGCCCGGGCCGGGGGGGCGGCCTGGGCGGCCGGCGGTGCCGCGGCCCGGGATGTCCCTCAGTGTGGGTGGGCACCTGCCCGCGGCTCCCCGGCAGAACCTCGAATGGCCGTGTCAAAGCTGGCAGCTGTCGTGACTGACGCCCGCTTTGTGATCGGCGAAGTGGAGGCGGTTCAGATGCTGGCCTGGTCCTTACAGGAATAAAATGTTCCCAGTGTGGGTTGCAGCATTCGCTGAAGTGGCGCCCATCGTCACTACGCCGTGTTTCCTTCAACTCGGCCTCCGGCTGTGCCCGAGGGATTCGAAATTCGGCTTTACGCAGCTCTGCTGACCTCGGGAGCCAGCAGTCACGGGGCCAGAAATGCGCTTCTACACCCCTGATTGCAGAGCCTAATTTTACACTGTTAGCACACTCACCCCTCCTCGTATTTCTCTTTAAACTTTTTCATACGCGTTAGCCATTCACGTTATGCTCGTGTTTCATTTAGGCATTGTAAATTTAAAATTGATGAGTTTTATGATTAAAAACAAGTCGTAAGACTTATTTTTTTTTCCCCTTTGTAGTATATGCTGTGAGTTGGTACTCAGATCCATTCAGGGAAATCTCGTTGCTTACCTTCGTGGAATAATATGTAATAGGCATGATGGACGTATACAAATGGATAGCTGAGTGTCTTTGATTACTTTATTACGGCATGAAAATAATGGAGTCCACTGAGAATGAGTTGGTGGCGTTAGACTACAAGATCCGGCCTATGCTTGACTTGTATTGCGCTCTTGTAATGTTTTTGTGTGTACTTGGGTCTCTATTTATTTATTTATTTATTATTAATTTTCTTTTAATGGGACAGTTGGGATAAACATACTAAAGCCAGCCAATCTTTATATTCCTATATAAAGTTCATTATGCCACGATGGCTGCTAGTAAAGACAAGTTATAATATAGGACCCTTTGCTTCTCTTCTATGATCATAGAGCTTTTCACCTGTTACGTCTCTCCCATGTCACTTTATAAATAGGCCATTGTTTTCACTATTTGGAGATGGAAAATAAATTTGTTTTTTTCACATCTGCAGGATACCTGCAAGGCAGTTGTAGTTTGTACTGCTTGCCCAGAGAACCCTAGCTGACTGAAGGTGCCTTATGCTTTTCATGAGCATGAAAGCTATACAACAAATACCTCTTAATAACTACTTGAGCAAACTACCGAAAGAAGAAAATGAATGTGCAGACAAGCACTTCCTTTATTGAGAGTGCATTTCTGTGCTCTCTCTTGCTAGTGACATGCAGTTTGGCAAAGTAGTGTAAATACTTCTAAGAAATGTTTATTGGTGAAGTAATTCTTCATAAATAAGCTGTTTGAAATAACAAGAACATGTTTTAAGACATAAATTTCCTAATTGTGGAATATAGAGCGGCATTCAGTCATTATGTGCTTGCTGCCAGAAAGTTAAAGAAAGCCACTGCAGGGAGGAAGCTTCCTAGCTGGTTATCTGGGGTCAGTTTGAGGAAGCAGAAAAACAACATTTGACAGTTGTAGCCTCCTCTGCAGGCAAAGAGCAAGTTTTGTTGGGGGTGGTGGGGTGTTCATTTCAGGTTAGTTATTTCGGTAAGAAAGTAGCTAACTTTAAGAGCAGCAAGAAATCCTGTTTTTTAGGAATAATAATTATGTAAGAAGCTAGAGCTTTCAGATACAAATTCTTGAACAGTAACCAAAAAGAGCTGACTCATTTTGCTCACTGGAGTAAGGCAAGTCACGAATTACGTTTCTGTTGTCTTTAGTGGATCTAGTACATTTAAATTACCTTTGTTTAGTGAAAACAGTGTTCAAATACTGCCTTCCTGCCTTGCTAAAGGAGGTCCTTTTCCACTCAAAGCTGAATTCAAATGCAGAATTTTTACTCATTTGTAGGTTTGTAATGTAATAAAATGCTAGAGTTAATAAGGTGAATACCTTTAAGTGTTATAACTATTTGAGTGCGTACATCCACCTGGCTACAGAACATGCCAAGCTGAGATTAAACTAGTTTAAATTGGCATACGTCAGCATTTACTTCCCCTTGTTAGTTAGTCTTTTTGCATGAATTAAATCAACAAAACACAGCCCCAAGAAATGGCAGCAAATGTCACCCTTAAAGTTGCAAAGTCAACTTGAGTCAAAAAATGGTCCACTTGAAAGAGTCCTCTCATTGCTTCAGTGTGGTCCAGCTGATGGACAGTGAGCCAAATTTGGTGTGGGAAGTGCTTCCCTCTGAGCTGCTGCCTCTTCGCAGGCAGAGCCTGGAGTCCCTTTTTGAGGACTGAATGTAGCCCCAAGAGCTGAACACCACCAGCCTGCTCACCGTCCAGCCCAGAGACCCAGCGTTGCTGTGGCCACCTCTCCTGCAGTGTTGGGGGGGGGGAACAGCAGGGGAGGCAGCAGCTGCTGCTTTTGACAGCTTTCACATATGGTCACTTGCTGTGTAGGGTGGTGTCTGAATGCTTACTTTATGGCCTGAGAAAAAGCAGTGTTGGACTTGTAAGAGCTGCACATATGGTCAAATCTTTACTTTAAATCTACAAAATGTTGTACTTTAAAAAACAAAAAAAAAAGAAAGAAACAAAACCCCAAAGTTAGTCATTGTTTTGATTATTTGAGATTTTTTTTTTTCCCCTCATCTCTGAACTGTGGATAGTATGAATAGCGTGTGTTATGTTTTGCAAAGTAAATTGTGAAGTGCTGGGATGACGTAGTGATAAAAGCCCATGAGGTAAAGGGGTACACGTACCTTCCTTTTGCATGAGCAAAGTATTATTGGAATAAAAAAATACTGAAGAATTTTTTGCTAGATTAGAGTTTTTCCATTAATTGCAGAGGTGGATTATGGATTCTAAGTTTTAAATTCACCTTTCATAACCTATTACCTTTCTAGAGTGAATATGAAGAGGATGCATGGGTTTGAAAGATGGAATACCTCATAACATTGGGGGTTTTGGGGTTTTGTATTTTTTTCCTCCTTAAAATAGCCCTAAGTCACAGAATTTTCATACGCGCATAATTGTAGCGGAGCACCACTGCTTGCTTGTTTTGGTGTTACAGCAAGAAACTTTATGCATTATTTGTTGAATCTACTATCATCAATTTTGAGCAGAACTCTAAAGGCATAAGATCTATTGTCCCAGAGAGTAAGCCGAAATCTAATTACATTTTCCATATCCCAAGGAAGAATATTTCAGTAGCAGTTGTGCTGTCCTCAGTTTGCGAAATCATTGCTCAGGGAGGGGAATTATTGTAAGGACCGTGGACTGTTTGTGGATGAATTCATTCTGCCGCAGCATAACTCAAATTGAAAGCACTTACCTGAGTTTTTCTGCCAGACCAAATCGGCTTGGTTTAGTTAAATATTTTATGTTTTTAGAAACAAGTCAGTGGGTGAGAAAATGTTTCTGTGAAGAACAGTACAGACAGATTTTGGTATTATAGAGCAGCTGATGAATTTTTTATTTCTTTTTGTTCTTTCATATTCAAGGCTTATATGAATCCCATAGCTATGGCCAGAGCGCGAGGTCCTGCACAAAATTCGGGACCAACAATACAAGACTACTTGAACAGGCCAAGACCAACATGGTAAGTGGCAATGCCTATCTGACCTTCTAAGTAAAAGATTTGTTCCCTCTTACTAAGATGCCACCGTTACCTACCTCCTCCCCAGAATACCCATTAATACATTTTGAAAGATTCCTTGTCTCTGACCAAGGCATTCTTTTCTAAATATGTGTTCCATCTCCTCTTCTTAAAACAATAGTATTTCTTTTTGAAATACATATTTCTCATTTGTCTTTAAATATTTTGGCAGCTTGCTCAGAAGAGGAAAATGTTGGTTATTTGACTTCTTTCACAAATCCTAATACCTAAAGCCTGCATATTTATTTATTTTTTAAACTAATCTCTAGACAAACATTTTGCTGGTATATTCTTAGAGCACAGTTTACCCTACCCAACAAAATCATCACTTTGAGATATTACCAAGAGCTTGCTCTATGTTCAGTCCATTTTGCCTCCTTTCATAAGACATTAGAGAACAATTTACCTAATTGCAAAGTTAGCTTTAGATCTTTCAGAAGGATTTAGCTAGCATACTTAAGTTATTAGGTTTAGGTTACCATATGCATAACATCTAAGACACATTCATTCTTCTTTCTGTTGGAAGTTCAGCCAAAGCTAAACTTCAAAAAGCCCTACAAAAAGTTAGACACTGCAGAAGGTATTTCTAATTGTGAAAATTGTGATGTCTCATCCTTTTTATGTAGGGAAGAAGTGAAAGAGCAACTAGAAAAGAAAAAGAAAGGATCCAGGGCTTTGGCTGAGTTTGAAGAAAAGATGAATGAGGTTGGTAATGTTATTAGTATGTTAATACTTGACTCATATGCTACTTTTCCTCCATGATTGTTAACAGCACCAAGTATCCATAATATTTCACTTCGCTCAAGCTTTTAATGAGTAAATGTTTTGTTTGTATTGGATGTTAAGGTTACCCCTTAATCAATGAAGAGCTTCTCTCAATTCAGAGAAACACTATATAAAAAGTTTTGAAAATTGCTGAATAAAACTGGAACTTTTCATAAATGTAAATATATAAATGAAACTCGTGCATTTTCCAGTATGATAAACTAAAGTCTGTTGTGTTAATCTTCACTTGTTTAAGGTCACACTATCCAAATATATTGGAAAGAGGTGTATTACTGGAAACAGATGTCTTTGGCAAGGAATGTACATCTGATATTGATACGGGAGGAGGTACAAAGAATGGCCTTCAATATACTGATAGGACTGTTAAGCACTACTTTCTCATCCTATGCTGATTACATTCCATGCTGGTTCCCTACTATAAATGCAGCTGTTCTGATGCTTGTGTTCAGTACCTACTGGAGATCACCATAGTATAAGAAAGTTTCACATATAACTCCTGTCGTATACGTAGGAAGACATTAGTATATGATTAATTTAACTGTTCCTTCTTGGGTTCTGGTATCTTGGGATGAGCTTCAAGCAGTAGTCTTCATTGTGTGTGAGTTTTTGGTTGAAGTAGATCATGCTCCTCCTGTGTTACTGAAGGACATAGTATCTCCACGCTTGCTTTACTTTTTTTACTTTTTTACTGTGCTATCTCTCCTATTTTACTGACAGATGTGCTTTTTTGTTTAAGACCTAACAGTACACAGTCTTAAAATAATTTCAAGAGAAAGCCGCCTAATAAAACACAGGCTGTTGTCAGAGACCCCTCGGGTAGCTGTGGGTAGCTGGTGTATCAAAAAAAACCTGCTGCAATACTGCGTAGATGCTACCTTGGACCATGGAAATATATTATGCACAGTAGTGTGTCCTGGCTAATCTGCCACATCTCTCAGCAGTGCTGTTCAGCTAATTCACAGTATGCTGACTTGGGGATCTGTGTATCGTGCTGCATTGCACAGGTATAATCTTACTTAATTCCTGATATTTCTGTCCCTTCAGCACAAAGCACGTTGCTTTGCCAATACAATATGCAGCTTCAATGTGAGGAAAGGGAGGGTCGGAATAATAATAATCATAAAAAAGGGAGCACGTGATGTGTCTGCCACAGGACGCAGGAATAGTGCAGATTGAAGCTAGCAGCCTTTCAGGCTCATGGGAGCAGGTTGATGTTTCAGAGCTTTTGAAGGGGGGATTTTTGGTAAACCTGGAAAGCTTATGAGAAATTGAAAAGGAGGAATGGGAGGAGACTTTTACCCGTGCAGTGTGCTTGGCCTAACAAAAATAAGAGCATTTCTACGAAGATGTGTATAATAATTTAATACTCAAATCATTGTTGACACCAACAAGGCCCAGAACAGACACTAAAGACATCCATACGTTGAAGAAGGACCAGGAGACTTTGTCTTGAAATTTTGCTTCATGTGATTTTAAACCAAAGATAAAATAAGTGTTTTTCTGGTAGGGTTCCCTGGCTTTCTAAAGCACTCCAGCAAGAGCACTGTGATACAAAACCAAAAATACCATAACTGACGACCTCCAAGATAAATGACAATGTTCAACTTGTTTGGATTTAAAAGATTAATGTGTGAACTAACAAAGTATTTCACTTAAAATTCTGCAAAATCAAATGCATTATAGCCTTGTTTAACATTATATGTTGTTTATTTTCTGTGGGTTTTGTGAAAACTATATAATGCCAGGTAGAGGACAAGATTTTGAAAAAGGTCTTTTAAAACAAGCTGCTTGGAAATGATGCTCATGTCACTGTTTCTGTTTGGTTTTGTTTTCAGAATTGGAAGAAAGAACTGGAAAAACACAGGGAGAAATTACTGGGTGGAAATGAGAGTTCCTCCAAAAAGAAGGAGGTAAGTTTTTTTTCAATTTCATACAATCTGTGTTTGGAACTGGATTTATCATCGATGCTGCCAATACAGAATGTCATAAATACATTTTGAAAGCCAGCATCAAAGTACATAAACCAAAATGCACAACAAAAGAACATGATGCCAAGTAACATTTGTTTTATTCTGTTTTTAAGAAAAAGAAAAAGGAAAAGAAGAAATCTAATAGGGTGAGCAAAATTTTTGGTTTTCTGAGTTTTTTTGCTTTGAGGTTGTTCCTATTTGTCATTTAAGCTCTTTTGGAAAGAATGAATATAGCTGTAATTTTAAATTTAGCTGTTAAATCGACTGATTTTTATTTGAGAGAGGTGGCTTACATTCTATAGAAGGAGAATTTTACTTCTGCTTAAGGGGAGGAAAAGAGCATTAAATATATACTATTAAATGAGAAATGTTAGAAGTCACTTTTTACAGTTTTATTTAAGAAAATCTATGTAACACCAGCTTCTGGGAAGTAAAATATCATTGATAATACTTCAAATTAAGAGATTTTAAAGAAAGTGTTTGGATGGACTTTTGACTATTTGCCAGACAAAATGCTGCATCTCACAAGCTTCACTTTTTGTTGTGTTTGGTCAAGTTGTCTTCATCTTCCTCTTCTTCATCAAGCTCTGATTCTTCCAGCAGTTCATCTGATTCAGAAGATGAGGTAAGAACTAACTTACTAGAATATAATGTTTTGTTTATGAGGCTTATTTTGGTAGTATTGTTTGAGGGGTTGGTTTGCGTAAAACTATTTAATTTTTATGCATTTGGTACATATAATAAAGTTGTGAATTTTAGATTTATATCTGTTCAAGAATTTCTTTATGAGCACTATAAATTTTGAGTGGCTGGCTTGTAAACTGGATCCATTTCTGTTTTGACATTGAATTGTATGCTTTTTCAATAGAACCCCCATCTAATCATAAAAATGCAAACATACCATTTTTACTTTTTAGCAAAAATCTTTGTTACAAATAATCAGATTCTACAGCACACATCTAAATAATAAACAAAATCTAGAGAACCTGGATTTTTCACCAGTTTACACTTTTTCAGTACAGAAGAGTTATGAAGGTCCTCCACTAAAAGAAATCAGTTGTAGTATACTTTATTATTCCTCAAGAGAACGTGATAACATGTAGGAATTTGGTGTTCCCTTTTCTTTACATTTAATGTAAGTCTTTAATTCTAGTGAGAATAAATTCAAATTTGTGTTTTTCTTTTTTTCCTATGATATTTGTGGATAGGACAAAAAGCAAGGGAAGAAAAAAAGGAAAAAGAAATACCGCTCCTCACGGAAATCTTCAACAAGCTCAACTTCCGAATCAGAGTCAGACAGCAAGGTAAATATGCAGCTGTGCTACCCTTGGCAAGTTTTCTCAGTCTGTGCTATTTGTCTACACAAACACTTCTGACTTTTGCATATTGATACTTTTTATCTTCCAAATTTAAAGCCATGCATTCTTATTGAAGCTGAGCGGCACTCAGATGCAATCTGGAATTTACCTCCACTGGCTACAATGCCTGGCAAAAATAATTTTAACTTTAGAAACTCCTCAAACCAGGACAGTGAACATGCTTTATTCTGGCAATTTTTAGCTATTTTTCAAAATTCAGATATAGGCAGTTCTTGTGCTGTTCAAATGTTTAGTTTTAATAGGACATTAACCCTTAAAAAAAAATGTTATGTGAAGTTCTTGTAAATATGCTATTTAATTGTACACCATCTGTGAAAATACAGATATTGCCAGATACCATGGCCAGGATATTGCCTTTCTAAATATCTGTGGACTGGGTAGTTTCCTACTGTAGACCATTGGAGAACTGAGCCTTTCCCAAATGCATATTAAATTGAGGGTGTCTCTTTTTTTTTTTTTTTTTTTTCCTTTTCTGACAGTAGAGCAATGTACATACACAGGCTTACTGAATGAACAAAAAAGTGGAAAAGATATATGAGGCAATTTGTTGTGTTGTGCTAGCATTTTTCTGTGTTACAGCGGACAGTAACTGTACTTCTTGTCTAAATATTAATAATACAGAGAGTTGTTAAGATTACATGTGTAGACTTTATGACAGGCTTTCACCAGAATACCTAATTCAGTGTGGTATAAATTGTGATGAATCACTGTTTGCATACACCTATGAATTTGCGCTAACGGGAGTTGGAAAACGCTTGCTACATGAAGGGACATGGAGATACCCTTACTGTTGAAATTTGAAGGCAGAAATCTCCATGGAAATATTTGCTTAATCCCTGCCAGATCAGCGGACATGGGCATTGATGGAGAATAAAGACTACAGACTGTTAGATGTTAGATGTACGTTATATGTGGTTACAGCAGTGACAGCTGGTATCCTTTCCATAGGCTCTCTACATGTATTGCAAGTACTCTGTTACCTGATTCCATACAGACCTTTTCACACCACTGGTTCATTAAATTAGTGGCTGCATCAAAATTATGGCTTTTTCATATTTTTCCAGTTAACTGCAAGGTAGAAAGAATAACTCTGAAGAACGACCTTCAATAGACAGAAAAAGACAACGGGTCAGGCGGGCGGCTTTTGGGATATCTACCTTTTTCCTGAAATAATTTTATCATGGTTTATCTTTTTCTTTCTACTTAGGACAGCACAAAAAAGAAAAGGTCAAAGGAAGATTATGAAAGAGAGAAGGTATTTTTACTCTTGAAATACTTACATCAGAACTGCATTTTACGTATATAATAGAATGCTCTCTTTTTTCTCTTTTTTTTTTTTTTAATACTGATTGCCTCAATTTACACCTATGGAAATTTTCTGTCCAAAACAACACAGGCAGAAGGTATTCAGTACCCCCGATTTGAGGTAGACTTGTAGTTGTGTTCAGCTCCTGTTTTAGTAATTGTGACTGGAAACTGCTGGATCTGTTCTTGTTATGAAGGTAAATGAAGAAAGTATCTAATCTGCTCTAGCAGATGAGCTGCATTCTAGTATTTTGGGGTTTATCTTGAGCAGTCACGTTGAGCTAAAAAGATGTGTGGTGATATTTCAGTGACATGCCTGGTAGGAGACTGCCTTGTTGCTGTAAATTAAGGAACAACAAGCAGAGGATTTATTTATCTAAATGTAGTCATAATTATAGATACTGTACTTCTGGTGGTTTTGAAAAAATCCAGAGAAAAATGTATTAGCTTAAGAAAAATTACCTTATTCTGTCTCCTCTTCTCTGAGCACGAAAACCCTCTCTCCCTCCAACCACCTCACCATTTTGTACACACATCTGAGGACTTTCTTCCTTCTGTTATGTTTAATGCAAATAATCTTGCTGACTTTAATTTTAGTTATTTCTACCCTATGTGTAAACTAACAATGCTTTGAGAGTCCACCCTGGTATTGCTCTCCAGTTACCTTTCTTATCACATCGGCCCCTACTACTCCAGTCAACAGTATTGACTTTGACGTTCAAATTCTCCATTGCGTAAGGCAAATGTTTTGATTATTTTTTTTTCCTTGCTCATGCTTCCATTTCAGAGTTTCCACTTCCCACCAACTTGTTTTAACTTTAAGTAGCTTTTCTTCAAAGACCAAGTGTCTACCATAGCCCCTTATTCTTGATTAAGGTGTAATGCTACTTTCACACATCATCTGAAAGCAAAGGGCATTTGCTTGCCCCTACCTGAAAATGCCCTGTCTCTCAAATGGGCTGCATCATGTGTACTTTTGGGAAAGGACTGAGGTACCTATAATAGACTAAATAGACACAGGTGAGATGTGTGGTCCCACCTTGCAAAAAGATGATTAGCAAGAATTTTGTCAGTTTCTGGCCTTAGAAATTGAACGGAAGAAAACAGCTTCAGCCTTAGGAACACCTTGCCTGGCCCAGAGCAGAGGGAGGGGGTTGGAGGGAAGCAGGTCATCAGAGCAATTTCATGCAGCATCAAAAATTTAAAATAATATCAAAAAAAAGACTGTCCTTTAAATATACTGAGATTATATACGAAGTGTTGAAGTGCAGCTGGCAGGGACAGCTTGTCCTGGTTGGACACAAATGTAGAGGGAGCTTTTTCTTTTAATTTCATCAACAAAGCAAGAATCTGAAGCTGCAGTGTTTGTATGTGCATATTGAGACATCTTCTTTACTCAGTAGTATTTAAAAATGGTGAAACATTTTATTTTCAAATGCTTACTCTTTCATGTGTTATGATTTAAAATAGATTATACTGTAGTATTATTCCCTTCACTTTTAGAAGGCTGCTGTATCTTGGTAACAAGAGAAAGGTATATGCAGAAAAAGATTATTGCCACTGAAAGCATTTTAACAGTTGGTAGGGTAATTTGTTGATGAGTAATTAGTTTAATGTCAAAAATATTTAAAAATATTTCACAACTTAGAAATAATATTTCAATCTAAGTTTTAAGCAGAAGTTTTATAAAATTTGAAAAGCCTGACTTTACTTGCAAACATATTACTTTGTGTAGGAAGGAAAAAATCACCACAGGAAAAGGAAGAAGGCCAGTCGTGGTGATGGACCTTTATCATCAGAATCCTTATCAGAATCGGATCAGACAGAGGAGGTCAGTGTGAAACCTCAATTTCACGTGTTATAATGCTTTTAGCTTACTGATTCATGAGTGAATTAATGAATTAGCTTAGATCTAATATATTGTTGAAACTGTTCTCCCCTGTACGGTTGATTACAGCACATTCAAAGTTGTTTGTATTTTTCTCATTAATAAAAACTTCTAATAAGAATTGTTTAGTACAGCTCCTATCACCTACAGTCATTTTGTATCCATTTTCTTGAAATTTTTCAACTTCTTATGGATATTTTAGAGCTCAATGAAATGAGACTAAGTGATCTGTGTGGTGACCTTTGCAGACTTCTCTCTGGTGTTTGTGAATAGATTGGCAGATTTCAAGATGGCTAAAATTTTATTGCTCCCTTTTCCAGTGAATTACAAAAATTGTGTACATAATAATATTCTCATCCTTGTGTATATCTACTTTGAGGATTTGTACTCTTTTAGGATTACAAAATTTGGGAAGGTTGCAATGTGTTGCAGTTTTTCATTAAGAATTTTTACCGTATTATTAGCTTAGTAATTTTACCTTTATATCTCTGCTGTTTCTTGTTCTGCTGTGTGTTAAAAGTGAAGTGTGTTCCCAAATCGGATAATGCATATTCTAGACTATAACACAGATAACCAGTGTTTCTTCATGGGTTATTGTTCAGTATATTCTACTACTGTTGTGCTATCATTCATTTATATGCAACAAAAGCTCAAACTTTTATTTAAAACAGCATTTCCAAAGCTACTCTCCCGTTACATTTGATTTATTTTTTTTATTTTTAGGTGCAAGCAAAAAAGAAGAAAAACAATGAGGAAAAAGAGAAAACAGCAAGTATCCTTCTTTACTCATACTGTAGTTTTAGGATATAAATGCTCTGTATTTGTTTAATTTCCAATTTCGCATTTTTCAGTAATACACATTTTTTTATAGCAAAAGTCTACACTCACATGAATCTAAATTACCGATTTCTCTATTTACCTGCTGAAGTCACTTTTTCATTTGTTGAACCAAAGGAAGAATTTGTCACTATTTTACCTATATAGATATACATGATTTGAGATCATAAAAGTTTAATGCTTATTGTAGCATACCTTTTACTCTATATCAACCTACCAGAACTACTAATATCTGTATAGCATCAGGTAGGGTAGCAATTTGCCACACAGACATTAGTGCTGTTCCTTCATTAGTGTTGTGTGTAATTCTTCATTGGTAAGCCACCTCTACCAGACCATGAAAAGGGCCTTGGGACATAATCACTGCAACATCTATACTAATATATTTTTCCCCCAACCAAATAAAAAGCTGTCAGCAACCTGTTATTTTTCTCAATGTTGTTGATTTGTTTCTGTTGGTAAAAGTGTGAGGAACGTTCAGCGGTGATTTATATAGAACCCAGACTCATCATGTGTACCTGAGGTTCCTCAGTTGGGAGTAGGGTGATTTTGAGACCCAAAGTGCTCACTTGAGATGTCTGTGTATCTTTCTATCTCCCCTGTCAGCAACAGTGTTCCTAATTAGCCATCTCAGTTGTCTAGATGAGCTATTACGAAGGGAAAGCTTAAATTAGTCACCTAAAAATGCAAGCATAGGAGTATCAGTGATACTCAATGCACATTTTCCGTGGAACTTGTTTGGTTTTTTTCATAATCACATAAGCTGTTTGCCAAAAAATTTGCAGTCACCGATTATGGGTTTTTTCTTAGAAGAACTGTGTAAGTAATATGTATAAAAGCTTTTATACCAAGATGGTTTTGTTTACATAATGTCACACCTGTTCAAGAATTCCAGTTTAAATTCTGCTTGCAAAAAGACAAGACTGTATCTCTCAGCTTCTGTATTACCGTGATCAGGATAACTTCAGGACTGAATCCAGTAATGTTAATTAAGTGTATTCATATTTACAATTGAGATCCTCATTATTTTATTTTAAACGAGGTACAAGTGCTGGAGATTCTAGCCAAGTGTAGTTGAACTACTTAATTTTGCACGGTAAATATAAGCACTTACTCTAAAATCTGTAAACATCTTCGTTATGCCCATGTATAGAAGATGTCACTGCTTGTCAAAGCGCTTCCTTATTACTTTCTCAGAAACCTATAAAGCACCGAAAGTCATTTAAAAGATTAGGAAATATAACAGTGGCAGTGATGAGAGATGTGAAATAGCCAGACTGTGATGGAGATAAATTGAAGACTGTTCATAATATTGCAAATTACTGGGTAAAATATGAATTTTCTTTTTGTGATTTCTCAATAGGCTTCTATAAAAATCTCCTTTGAAATGTCTTTGTAAAGATACCCTTTCTGTGCTCTCATTTTGCATTAGCAGAATTTAATAGATGGCAATTTTCTCATACCATAACTTCTATTTTTTTATTTATTTTTTTTTTAGGATAAAACAAAAAAGAGAAAGAAGCACAAGAAACATGGTAAAAAGAAGAAAAAGAAGATTGCTGGTTCAAATTCGGATTCGGAATAATATTTTAAAAAAACAAGACTATCAACAGAAGTGCAATGACTAAAGGAAACTTAAACTGTGAAATGACAGCAAACTTTACCAAACTGCATGAGTTTTCCTGTGTTTTAGAAATATTCCCAATCTTTCAGTAGCCAGCCAGGTGCAGCTGTGCTGGGAAAGACCATTGTTATTGCCTGCTGCTTAATACATGAGGTACAACTTTTATAAAATTCCAATAAGCAGTGTTAGATGTTTGAAACCGTATGAGATGGTAGTCCAGCTGAGGTGTAAAATATTGGAAAATAAGAGTTAAACTTTTTAGATAGTAAAAGTAGTCTTTTAAAGCATTAGTAATAGTCTTCATTTGTAAATCAGGACAAATAAAATCCCGAGTTCATCCTGCAAGTTAATATTATACAGCAGCTTGTAATAGTTTATGTCTGCTAATGGCATTTACAAAATGGGAAATTAATGATAACATTTAAAATGCTGCCTTTGTAGAAATGTTTATCATCTGCCCCATTACCGTCGTCATGCTTATGAGAAAGGGAATGCTACCATTTTGGCTAACTGAACAGGGTGCCTTTGCCTTTGATTCTTGCAAATCTCTGCTATTTTTAATCCGTGCAGCATCTCTGATTCTAGCGAAGCCGGAATTATTGTCAGCAGGCTTTTTCTGAATAAGCAGTTCTGGGCTTCTAAGCATGTGCTTCTGCATTAAGCAAGAGCAATGACATTTTGCAGTATAACTGACATTCAAAACCTGAAGATTTTACCTCTGAAATAGCGATAGATCTTTGCTAGTAAATATGCATATTTCATTTAATGTAATTTTGGTTTAGTTGGAACACTTCTTGCAAACACTGGTAGCTTTCTTTGTGTTATCTTTAGAATTGTTTTGCATGATTTGTACCATTTTTAAATTAACGAAATGCAGGTAATCATTTGTTGTAACCAGTTCTATGAATTACGTTCCACATGCAGAGTTTCATGTATGTATTTAGTTATTCTTATAGTTAAGTTCATTGCTGTGTTTAAGTGCACACTTGCTGAAGATATTTAGCATGTAAAAAGCAGGGTTTTGATACCTTAACAGCTTCATATTGAAGCTGATTTTACTCTAAGCAAGTTCAGTGGCAGACCTGTTACGTGATGTGTCTTGTTAGATAAAAAAACGACTGCCAGAATCTCATTAAAGATACTGTTTAAACAGTTTGTATTTATATTTTTGTACTTGAGGGCTACAGAATGTTGACTTAAATCATAAAGCTGTTTTACGTTAAATTAGTTGCTTTATAAATTGAAAAAAAAGCTTTTATAAATTAAATGTGCACGCAGGAAAACACAAGCAATTTGATTTTAGTTTTTACATGAAATTCTCATTCTGTCTTCCATTGAAGTAACATTGCTGGGCGTCCTCTGAGCCTTTAACAAACTGCCCGTCCGTCCCGAGTGGTCAACAACTATAGATTGTACTCTTCATCCACTTTTTTCATTGCACAGGTGCTAACTCAGAACTTCCCACTGTTGCATAAGTTGTTTCAAATACTGTTTTGCCAAGAATTTCAAGACCTTTAAGACCTTGATTATTAGTCTGCAAACCGTAACTAAAAACTGGGGTAGAGAGATGATTTCGTATTGCCATTCTACAGAGAAATTGACTTCTCAAGTTGTGTTCTTGGGGGGGGGAAACAACCACTGAGTTGCAGCAGTGTTCCCCTGAAGGGATATTTCGATCAAATATTTTATACTGTTGGACTTGATGTTACTGATTCTAGACACTGTTTTGTCAGTGAGGTTAAAATAAAGGCAAGATGCAGTGAACAGTAGGGATTCGGTTTGGGGTTTGTGTTTGGCTTTGTTGGATTGTTTTCTTTTGAAGTTGTGACATCGCAGTTTTGGTAAAAGAACTTGTAATGAACCATAGCATAAATGCCCTGGTCTGTGTGGTACCTTATTTGACTTTGACACAACTGCCTGCAACGGAAAGAAATAAAAATGGAAATGAAAGCCCCAGTCTTCCAAATACATAAGCTGGTATGTCATTTTAATTGTCTGAATATAGCTATTTGTTCAGGTCAGGTGCTGCTGTGCTGCTTTGGGAGTGGCATGGCTGCTCGAGGGGTTTATGGGCTTTGTCAGTTCACAGCAAAGCTGCTTTAGTACCCACAGTGAAATGTTTCTGTTTTCAATACATTAACAAATACGTTGCAACTCCTCTTGCACCCTCTTTTTTCCTGAGGGAAGCGGAAAGTCTGGTCACAGCCCCTCGTTTTCCCGGTTCGTGCAGGTCCAGGTCCAGGCCCCGGCCCCGGGGGGGGGGGAGGGGGAGCGGCACCAAAACCTGTGTTTCAGCAATGTGACAAAGCAGAAAACAAGCAAAATGGGACTAAAACTATTTTAATAGATTTTTGTCTTCTGACAGCTGATGAACAAAGAGTATTGTATGTAGTATTTAATTTTTAGCTCTTCTTTCCAGAAACATCTTTAGAAGTTTGACGTTCAGTTATTTTCTTTTCTACAACTGCTCTTTTTTTTAACGTATGATAAAAATTCCCTTTGTTGTGCCTGTATGTGTGTATTTACGTACGAGCCGCCGGTGTCGCCAAGCGGCACGGCCAGCCGGGCCCGCCCGCGTTGCCACGGCGGCGGCGGCGGCGGCGGGGGGGAAGCGGGCTGGCCGCCGCCATGAGCCGGAGGAGGCTGCAGCAGCTGGTGGACTCGCTGGGCCGATCCGCCAGGCACTGTGAGTCCTTCCCCCGGCCCGGGGCTGCGGCGGCCCTGCCGCCGCCACCGGAGGGGCGTTCGGGGCTGCCGACCGCCCCTGCTGTCCCTGTGGCCGCCCCGTGGCTCTGTTCAGCACCCACCGCCAAGGGGGGCCCTTCCCACCACTCCCTCAGGAACGGCGGGTGGGGGGCGGAGGGCTGTGGGGGCGTCTGTTTAACGGTTAATGCTTGGGAGGTCTGGGCCCTGTCTCTTCCCTGTGCCTGTCACATATTTTTACCAAGTTAAGTTATAAAATATGTTCACTTGTGTTTCAACTGGGCAGTTAATAAAAACGAAGTGGAATGCCTGATCAAGCTCTTCAACACGCTGGTGGCTGACTCCAACAACCGCTTTGCCACAGTCGGCTTCGACCGTAACGTGTTCAGAGACACGCTGCACAGCGCCTTTGGCATGACGGATGACGTGCTCATGGACAGAGGTGAGACTGGTGGGGCTAAAAAAGATGTAAGGTTTTTAGTTATATGTTGTTGACCTGAGGAGCATGCCTAGACAAAGTAGTGCCATCTCATTTCTGTAAGGACAGCAAAGGAAGAGATATGCTCAGGAGGTGCTGAGTAAAGGGTATCAGAATCACAGAATGGTAGAGTTGGAAGGGACCTCTGGAGATCATCTAGTCCAACCCCCCTGCCAGAGCAGGCTCACCTAGAGCAGGTTGCACAGGAACGCATCCAGGCGGGTTTTGAATGTCTCCAGAGTTGGAGACTCCGCCATCTCTCTGGGCAGCCTCTTCCAGTGCTCTGCCACCCTCAAAGGAAAGAAGTTCCTCCTCATGTTTAGGTGGAACTTCCTATGCTCAAGTTTGTGCCCATTACCTCTTGTCCTGTCCCCGGGCACCACTGAAAAGAGCCTGGCCCCATCCTCCTGACACCCACCCTTTAAGGATTTATAAGTGTCGATAAGGTCCCCCCTCAGCCGTCTTTTTTCCTGACTGAAGAGACCCAAATCCAATATCTGAAATAATCTTTATTTCCTTTATGCAGAATAGTTTTCCTTTAGTTCAGGATAGCTCATGCTCTTGTATGAGGGAGACCAGCCAGCGAGGCAGTTGTAGTGTGTCCTGTGGGTTTCTGTCCCTGTCCCTGTAGTGTGGTGAAGGAAGAGGGCAGCATGGTGCCACTTCTCTCTTTTCTCCGGTGGTTTCGCCGGGAGCTGCAGCCACCGCTGGTGGTGGACAGCTCTGCCCCAGGCTTGGAGATCCCAGAAAGGCATTCTGTTAGAGTAGGTGACTTCTGGAATAGAGGTGCTGTGAGCACCGCTGAAGGGACTAGGCAGACAGTACAGGGAGATGGGTGTAACAAGCCATATAACCCCTTGAAAATACAGTGGTTTCATGGATTCGTAACACAAGGGCCCCATTTGCAGTTGCTGTGAAAGTTGCATGAATGATCTCTAACGTACAGGTGTCTAGAGGAGAATGTGAAGGAGGCGTGAGTCTGCTGTTCTTTTCAGTCTCAGGCTGCCAAGAGCCACACCTTAGTACAACTTTCTCCTGTTCTCTAGTAGAAGGGGTATTTAAATGCCATAAAATAAGAACTTACTGCCATTTTATGCGAAAAGTCAAGTGTGGCTTAGAAAATACTTCGCATGGATACATACTTAAAAATTTTTTTAATACTTACATACAAGGGGCCTGATTTCAGTTCGCAAAAGAAGCCTATTGTTTTCCAATTCCAGACCTCTTGGTTCTGCATGTAAAGGTGTTCCTATAGCAAACTTACTAATTAACATTCTAAAATACGAATTAGAGATTAGTTGATGCATTGAATTGTATCTTGGATTTGAAGTACTATATGACAAGCTGTATGAATAGTGAAGCTGCAAGATTGAAAGTTTCTTCAGGGAAGGGAGAAGAAAAAAAAAGATCTTGGTACATGAAAGACAGGAGAAGGTTCTTTTTCTTTGTACGTATTGTTTCTGGGATTACTTTCTCCAAGATTTTCTGAAACAAAACCTAGTAATAAAAATCCTCTTCTACATGCAAGTATGCCTTAGTGTAAGGGATACTGGTTTATTTGGATTACGTCTGTACGGAAGCATACTTCTATAGTTGTTTAAGTCAGGAAAGCAATGACTCAAACAAAATGTCTTATCCCAGCAGGATTCTGGAGTAGAAGATAAGTAAACTGAGGGGCAAAATCCCCTTCATTGTTACGGCTTAGAAAGATTCAAGAAGGGTAATTATAGCTTGATGAAAGCAGAGAAATATTTTTAGAAAAAAGATGTGTTTATATTTTCATTGAATTTAAGAAAATATTATTTTGTTTGTGTTTCCCTATTATATACATTTTAAATGTATCTAATACACTTACCAGTGTTCCGCACTTTTGATAAAGACAACGATAGCTGCATCAGTGTGGTGGAATGGGTGGAAGGCTTATCAGTATTTCTTCGGGGGACACTGGAAGAAAGGATTAAATGTAAGGTTGATCTGTATGTTAGTATTTAGTAGTAATCATTGAATCCATGACTATTACATTACATGTTACTTTTGTTATAATTCAGTAGTTACTCTTATAAAGTATTTGGTAGTTGAAGAGTTTTCTTCTGTATAGTTTAACGCAATGAAACGTGAGTTTTGAAATAGCTTCTTTGAGACAGGTTTTTCTGTGTAAACTGCCATTATCATAGCTGTCACTTTATGTTGTTGCTGACAAAAACTAGCATTTGAACTGAAGCTTGTTCTACAGTATACCGTTTTGGCAGAATATATGTTTTTGTATTCACACACAAAATTAGAAAGAAGCAGATGTAGCTCAAGGGTGGTTTTGGCTAAATAACACAGTCTCAAGCCAACCAAGACCTGTACCAGTATTCACTTACTGGCACAATGGGGACACAGCAGCAGTTGCATTAATTCTGGCAGTTCTTCAGCCTGGAAGCATCGATGGAAAAACTGAGTCTGTCTGTAAGATGGTCATGAGAACCTCCACGGTAAGGATGGAGAAAGATAGGGGAGACAAAATAGCAAGAAGCCTAGAATTTTAGGAGGAAGGAAAAAAAAATAGGGGATGTAGGGAAAAGTGTAATAGAAAAAGGAGAATGACAGCAAGTTGTTTCCGTAGTTCCCAGGTTGCAGCATCAGCCATCCCGAATGCACTATGCAAATTCATCTGGAAGGTGACCTGGGATGTCACAGCACTAGGATGTGTGCCCAGGATGTAATTCAGTATGTCAGTACAACTGCAAGCAATAAAATATGCAGCCCTACTGTAAGCACAATAGGATGTACTAGTGCATAATGATATACAGTGTTATATGTCATAATTCTGTGCCAGTATAGTTTTCCACTGTAGGTTTAGTCTTTGTCAGGAAAAAAAACTCTCGTGTTCCAAAACTGAAGAGGGTTTTTTTGTCTTGTCTGTTTGTTTGTTTGTTTAAATAACTTTTGTGAGGGATAGTAAATTTTAGTATGGTCGTATATTTCTGATTCTAGGGAGGTAGAAGCAATTAGAAGATAAATTAGGCAGATACTCAAAATACTCTGTTACAGAGATTTCCTCTTTGCATTAAGGGATACTTCAGTTCTCTTTTCCACACTAGTACAGCTGCTTCTTCTTTTTTCTTTACTTTTCTAACTCAGCTTCTGAAATAACTAGGATGTGTTTTGTAGGTGCAAAGCCTTTCTGATATAGACAGCTGGTCCCCGCCTTGGGAAATTGGCTTCTAAACCAGAACCTCATTTATATTCTAAACTGACACTTTCAGACAAGTTAAGATCTGTAAGTTACTATGGTTTCTGTGAACTGAAGCTAATTCATTTGAGCAGAAATAGATTTTAGCTGTGAAGGGTAAATAGATAATAATTGACTAGTATACATATCAAAATGTGACACATACTTCATATATAAATATTACATATGGTAAATGTGGCTCAATAATTATGCTGTACAACATACAAGTCACCTTTTTTGTCTATAGGTGACAGCTTTAATAGTGTGTGATATACTTTATATGAACCTTAAATTCATTTATCTTTCAAAAAGACTGTTTTGAGGTTTACGACCTGAATGGTGATGGATACATTTCAAGAGAGGAAATGTTTCAAATGCTGAAAAACAGCCTTCTCAAACAACCATCAGAAGAAGATCCTGATGAGGGAATTAAGGACTTGGTAGACATAGCACTGAAGAAAATGGCAAGTACTTACTCATTGTGATACTTGAGTGTCTTTCAGATATTAATTAACTGAACCTCAGAACATTGCTGTGTGGTAACTAAATACTGTGACTGCTTTACAGCAGGATTCTGAGCCACAAGAGTTAGTTACATACTTGAAATAAACAGGTCTCCAAAGGAAAGCCAGAAATAGAATCCAGATCTAATGAGTCCCAGTCCAGTATCCTCACATGAAGCTGTTAATTTATTATGTGAATGCATTATAAACTTTGTGTATAAATTAGTATGTGTATGTGCGCATGCCCGGTAAAAAGTGGAAAATTCAAAAGCGTAATCTGCATTTATTTCAGTGTTAGGCATCTGCAGTAGCTTTATTATTAAGCACGTTTGTGTTTTATCAATTGATCGTGAAGTATCTTTATGGAATGTATATATTCTATTAGAATAGTAACCTCAAGGTTATCAATGTAAAACTTGTCTTACCATGATTAATCTAGGATATCGAGATCAGCCAGGGACTGTTTCAACATTTTAATCAAATCAAGAAATAAAATCTCCCCACCTGTGGTGGTGGTCAAAAATTTCACTTAAAACCAGGTTTTGAGTCCAAACTGCTTTTATTTAACTTCGTGTTTTCTATTTCTCAAACCCACCCCTTTGGCACAACCTCAGCTGAAAGGTCCATCTTACCTTTAGTTCTTGACAGTGCTGAGTCTAGTTTCACGTGGCAAGCAAGCTATGACTCAGTAATTTATTAATCTTTGGAGCACCTACATGATTAGCTTCCCTGCAGGCTGCATCCAAAATGAATACCCTTATGTCTGGGCAGTTGATAAGTGGGCTGTGCTAGTCAAGCACAAGCAGTATCCTCTAGACATAATGAAATCTTCATATACATAAGAACATATATAAACTAATCCTGTGCATAATCCTGTTACATAAGAATTTAAAAAGCTCTGATACTTGGTTTAAGAATGTCCAGACCTGATTTGGCTGCTGCGCAGTTGTGTGAGTAGGATATGGCTGATTGCTGCCCATGTCAAATAACTAAGCAAGTAATTATTACCTATCCAAAAATGCATTTGTGGAGTCCATCACTCAAAGAAGGAAAAACTACTCTTTGAGCAATTGCCTGTACGTACAATTGCATTGTGACTAAGCATACATCCAGTCCCATAATAAGCATTTTCATACTTAAAAGTATTTGCAGTGAACATGCTCATGTCCTGCTCTCCCCTGTGCTGAGGAGTGTAAAAGGTAGAGCGCACCTGGCCACTTCTGTTTCTCATAAGCATCCAGTGGCAGCTTTTGTGTTCAGGAATCTCTCTGTCTACATAGCTCTTTGCCTCTGCTTTTCTGGCCATTGGAACCAGTGCTCCCTCCGTGTTTACCAGCTGTGATGGTTCTGTGGCTTGATCTTCAAAAATTTTGATTTGGCCCAGTGCCTTGAACACTTGTCATATCCACTCATGTATCTTCACTGAAAGCCTTTACTTTATGTGGTTTAAAGTACTCACACTCATTGTAGTCTTCGGTGGTAGTTTAAGCTGCCATGTAGAAACAGGAGGTTTTCTAATTGCAGAAATACTAAAAACACAAGGATGCTTTTTCCACCCCCAGAGGAATACTTTGCTGTGCTGAGATTCTGCAGTACAGAAGAAGTGGGCTGGCATCAGCGTACTCCACCATGTGCTTCTGGGTGCTGTATGTGACAAAGACAGGGCAGAAGTATGCCTACTATAGAAACCACTAGGGTAAAGTATTTCCAGCCTCATGAATAGGGTGTAGGTACACCCATGATGTAAATACATATACAGAATATATCCTAACATTTTTTCCTACTTTTAAGTCACCTACCTTTAATTTATCTCAGTGCAGCTCTGCTTGAGATTTGTCTGTGCAAGTCTCAGATCAGCTTTCTCCCATGTTAAAAGTTTTCCCTTCTCTGGAATTCTGTTAACAAAGCCATATGAGATAGGTGAGCTTGCTCCACCTTTTATGTCTTAGGTAGAGGCAAATGATACAGATCTTGTCCGAGCAGAGGCTGATGGCCCAAAGAAAATTATTTTTGTATACACTCAAACTAAAAATAGAATCCATGTGTATAAAATGTCTGTTAAACAAAAAGACGGTCACTAAAAGTGATCATCCTTGCTGAAGAGTTCCGTTCCTTTTGTAGGACTATGATCACGATGGCAAGCTTTCTTTTATGGACTTTGAAAAAGCAGTCAAAGATGAAAATCTTCTCTTAGAAGCCTTTGGACCATGTTTGCCAGACCTAAAGGTACGTCAACTTTTGAGTTTAAAAAAAAAACAACAACATGCAAATATTTCTTGTACTATTGGTAAGGAGATGTACATATTATGATATTAATTGCCATTACATGGGGCCTGCTGAAGTCAACTGAGAAATGCTTCAGTTGTGGGATATGCGCATGCTGAGTTCATATCTACCTTTCACTGCACCAACATTTCCTTATACAGTCAAACACTGGTACCAGAGAATATAAGAACACGCTGTTACTCAATGTCTGTCCTGGGGCAGCAATATAATGAATGATCCTCAGTCAGCACCCTCTGAGATTAAGAAAATGAGACCGTTCTCCTGAATTGGATTCCTGGAGAGCTTTCAGATAAACAACTTTTATTTTTCTTTCTTCAGTGCCACTGGCAACGGTGCCATCGCCTCACTTACTTATAGCCTCTTTTCAGAGAGGCTGGTAACTTTCTGAAAAGAAAATACCTTGAGAGTGTTCTTCATCTCAGAGTGTGGCACTGCTGTTTTGTACTTATATCTAACTGTGCTTTATTTATTCTTATTTATTATTTTATACATCTAATTCAATTCAGATTTTTTTTTTTTAGAAGATGGTAATTTACAACATGCTAATTTCCTCAGCATTAAGTTCAACTGTGGAGAGTGTTTCTGCTCTACAATAAAGAGTAATTTTTTTCCTAATCCAATAATTATTCTATTTCAATTGCATGTCATTTTCAAATACTGAAAATTATGCCTTCATAGAGATGGAAAAACAAAATTTTGATTTTTGAATAGTGATTCCTAGAAACAGAAAAGTTCTGTAAGACTGCTGAGAACACAGCAAGTTTTCATTTCCTGGAAATCCACAGTTCTGCCAGCTCGCCTACCTGCTGGGCTGGAGGACAGGAAGAAAGGGTCTTGCAGCCATGATTGCAGGCCCTATGATATCACATCAGCTGCAAAGCAGCTGTTCCCAAATTGCCAGACTTCTCCTGGCAGCATTTAAAAGCCAAAAGACTTTTAAGGGTTTGGGAAAACCCAGGTAAGTAAGTAAATACTCTGTTTTTTACACCAGTGAAAAGGTTTTAAAAAGTTCTGAACTGAATTAACATTCACTGATCAGCATAGAAAAATGACTTGTCAGCGTTAGTGATAAAGCAGGTATGCAATTCAGGCTAATCATGGCAAGAGATGCAAAACTGAGCTTGTTTCTTGCTTCCACTATTTGTGCCCTCTGTTCTGTACCCTACCAAACTTGTTGCCTTTTTACTAGGTCTTAGTTTCACTGTTAAAAGACAACTCTATTTACATGTCCTTTCAAGCCCTAAAAGCAATAAAGAAATTTCAGCTATGAGCTTTACGTGAAGAAACCCCATAACTTACTAGATTTCCCAGTGAGATTATGTTAGGGAATTTTAATTGTACCCCTTGACATAAATTAAACACTCATTTGCACTTAAATACATTTTTAAAAAATGTAATGAACAACTTATTGCATAGAGTCCTACCACCATAGGTGGTTCCACAAGGAGTCTGCGAAGATGTGCCACGAGCTGATCCCCTATATACGCTTCCACCAGCACCTGTCCTGTGAGGGTCAGCAAGGGGCACCTGAGCCCAGTGCTGGGGCCATCCTCCCCAGTGCCAGTTCTGCTGCCCAAAGGTGGCCCCTGAGCACTCCCACTCTAGGATTGTTACAGCACAATGCTGCAGGTTTTTATCTTGTCACCAAAGGAAATTTCACTCCTTTACATTAAGTCATCCAAGTCTCTGGCATTCCTGCTTCCAGCCAGTATAACTCATTCTGCAGCTGGGCTTTCTTGCCCTCCATGCCAGAGCGTTCCTTGGTCACACATTAGCACTGCTGAGCAGTTAAAATTTGAATTTCCCCTTCAGTTGTTATAAACTTATAATATAAAACTATATATATAAATATCGTTGTCTCTTAGTGATGACATCATTAATGCGATAGAATTTACCTTTTCTAAGCTAAAAACAAAGAGAAAGGCTCTGCTTACACACATCAGTTTAGCATCTTTTTCAATTAAATTAAAAACCTTTAGTTTATTGAAAATTAAGTTAGTTTGTTTGTTTTTTTAAACAGAGCAGCATGGCCTTTGAACAGAAAACCTTCCGGGAAACTCGTAAACTGTAACTCCAAGTGGAATACTGTTGTAAGAGGTTTTTTCTTCACTACTCTTCATGGTATAGTAAAAATAGAAGCAACTTGAAAATATTACTAAGTTTCACTATTCGTTTACTGTAAAAGCTACTGAATAAATAGAATTTATTTCATTCACTTTATATAAATACAGTTCTTCAATGTGTTATGTTATACTATGAGGTACACAGGACAAGACTGCTACAATAACATATTACACTGTTTGTTCATTCCAAGAAACAAATTGATACAATTTTTAACAGGGAGTTGCTTGGAAATACAGTATAAAAAAAAGTTTTATTTTTAACATAAAAAAATATATTTTTTTAAACTATATCCTTTAAAATAAAAAAAAAGGACTGTTGGAAGATGCTGCCAGCAGTATCTATATTCTTCTTCTCTGCTTTACAAGTGGTTTGGCTGAGCTACTCTCTGGCTTTTCCACGGATGTTCTTGAAACAGAATCTGCTACCTAAATTGGGGGGGGAAAAAAAAAAATCTTAGTAAACTGTAACCACTCCTTTGTTAAACTAGTTCTAGAGTAAGGCCATATCTCCCACATCTGAGTATTGGGAGGGATGTATTACTATAATCACACTTGTATTTAGTTTTCCTGCAGAAAAAGGGGAAAAAAAATGTAACACCAAAGATAGCATTGAACACAAGAGGTGAAACTGAAAAAAACCAGAAGTGTTAGCAGTACCATTTTTGTATTTTAACCACACAAACTGATTTCAGATACTCAAGTGATAGCGTTACATATCTTATCACCCCTCTCCCTACTAGAGGTGTTTTCAAAGTATGGTTTAGTGTGCTTTTTAGACTCAGGTATTCTAAGAAGAGAAAGGAAGGGAAAGGAAAGGAAAAACATGTGTTTTGACAAATATTTTAAAAATCTATTTAATGTAAAGGGTGCTTATTTATCAATTTGACTGGAGTAAGCTCTTTCAAATCAATCTAGTTGGTCATAGTCAAGGAAGCTTTTCATACCTTGATTTAAATGGAAAGTTGTATTAGGAGTTAATTGATTAATATCCTCCATAAAGGGTTATATAGCTTAAGAAATGCTTCTCAGCATAGCATTTGTGGTTCTGTATATCTTTTAATGCCATGAGTAGCATTGGAGCAAAATTACATGCAACTCTGACTTTATTTTTCGCTCCCTTTCAATCAGAAACCAGTTAGAAGTACCACACTGGAGTCGGCAGGACTACCTCCAAAGTCATGACTCCCCACGTGGATAAAAAGTGTAGTTTACTAAAAATCATTTAGGACCACGCAGTGGCATTTATACTTTCTGAAATGTAATGTAAGAGGTATGGAGTAGAATGGCCTACAATATTCTGCATTATGAAAGAATTAAGAAGTAAGAACACTAGCTTTAAGTGTCAAACAAACTGATAATACTGAATAAATGTTGAATTAAGTTTTCATAGGGTTTCTGGTTTTATGGATAACAAGCACATAATATATACGTTTGAAAATGAAAATATCAGAACTTTTCAGAATCCGTACCTCTTTCAGCTTATTTCGAATTAATGTAGCTGACGTATTCAAAGAATCATCATCCATATCCACTTTAGGTATTTCTGGTAGCTGTGGACCAATAATGACTTCAGTATTATCTGCACTTGTTCCAATGAGGGAAAACTTGTTACCTTCTTCTCTTTTCCTCTTACGTTCTTGCAGGTGAGTTGTACGAGGCATAAACCTATCAAGTCCGTTATCAATTGGAACTGTTCTTTGCTGCATTAAAGGAGTTGGAGGAGTGCGTCCTCCCATCTGGACACTTAGAGTTAGGGATGTGCTTTGACCAAAGTACCTTGAAGTTTCAGCACAATTGTTACCGTGGGGAAATGTCAATAGGCTCTGATAATGATTCCCAGATGGATGCCCTATGGTGTGGGATACCCTGTGAGAACTTGTAAAGCAGGATGGATCCCAATTACTGGCTGCACACAGTCCTGATGCATTCCGTGGACAATCACGCTCGGAGTTCTTTGAGACGGTCTTCTTAGGGCCCTCTACTTTCTTCAACACAAAGCAATCTTTAAAACAACAGAAAAGTAGCTTCACTATTTTATGTCATTATTAGTTCTAACACATAAAAAAATAACATTTAATACAATTACAGAAGCAATACAGTCATGTTTCATTCCCAGCCACCTTTCTGTGATTCTTTTTTCCCCAAGTGGCACCTTTCAAATTAAAGTTTTCCACCCTGCTCCCTCTGCTGGTATGTGAGGAATGCCTGAGCAGAAGTACTTCAGCAGTTTTGAGAACATGAAAACATTTCTAGTGTTGCAAATGAGTGATTCTTACTTCCAGTTATGATTTCAAGGATAGGCTGCCTTGCAACAAAAAAAAAAAAAAAAAAAAAAAGGTATTTTCATGGTAAAAATCAGTGATTTTACTCCCTTTAAATATCCTCATGCAATGACTAATGATATCAAAGTACATAAGCACAAGAAAGGAGAAGTCTGTGCTGGACCATTTGCTTATTTCTCTGCTTGCCCAGCCTTCAGTGCTGCCTGGGAACTCTGCAGCCCAGCAGCCTTTGTAAAGCCAGTCCATTCTTAGCATTCCTCCAGTGCCACTATGTATGCGGCAGAAATTCTTTGTTGAAGGTTCTGGTGTAGTCACCTTCCTTACAAACTGACCCTTTGGGCATGCCTGAATAAGATGGAACAAGGCTGAAAAGATGATCCCAAATTTCCTGCCCGTGCTTGAAAATTCTGCTGCAGTTTTGAAAAGAACACAAAAGGGGAAGGAAATACTTCATTATTAAAGCTTACATCTTTGTTTTAGTCTTAACCAAAAGTGAAAAGTTGCTTTGAAAAGGATACAGCCCTCTGAATACTGAAAGACGTCTCCATTCTGCTGCAAACATACTTCAAATGCACCTTTAAAACAGCAAGATACTGAGCATTTTCTTTAATGGGCACTTTAACCAAAACCCCACCCACCACTGAAGTGAGGTGTCAAGATTCTATAGAAAATTTATTTACAAACCTCTTTGATTTGTTGCTTTCGCTATATACTTTCTTCTGTCCTGCAACTTCTCCCTAGTTTCTTGGACTGTTTCAAATTCTGGAGCATAGCACACGTGCAGCAAACTACCAAAGAAACTTCGTTCGTCCATTTTTTTCTTGGCCACCCTGAAGGGAATTAAATTGTATTGGCAAAACTCAGGCTTTTACTTCAACTCTTTAGAATTTTAACAGCTTGTAAATAAAGAAGGTGTAAAAGATTAATACAGCAAGAGGGGGGTACGGCCCTGTCCAATACCTTGCACATTGCAGTTTTTGGAATTTTATAAGATAAACTTCAGTAAATTGCTCTGCTGGATATTCATCTAGAGCATGATACTCTTCGATGGCACCGTATAATGCAAATTGTTCAACTAATTCCTTCATAACACCTAATGCAGGAACGCCTTGTATTAGTAAATAACGAGATTCCAAGTTGATAGTATAAACCTGAAAAAAGAAAAAAGAATGGAATACATTAAAACACTCAAATCCCTCTGTATTCTATTTTGGCTTTGGACTCTTGCAGGAGCCTTAAGCGCACAGTTAATCTGGGACCTCTTCATCACTGAGCGGGAACTGAACTCAAGCTTCTTACTCAAAGTAGAACACAAATTAGAGTTGACTCTTCTCCACCAGGCCAGAGTACCGCCATTTGCTGAGTAAAATCTTTAGGTTTCTGGCCAATTTCCTTGCAAGACTGATTAGTAACCAGTTAATATGAGGCACTATCAAAAATAAAAACACTGTAAAACCTGTCTTGTTCACAGGTAGAGAGGCCACAGAGGTAAAACAGAGGGAGAAAAATAAAATTTAAAGAAGTACCACAATTCCCTGGGGCAGATCATGCATGCACAAAGCTGCCTCCTTGCTACAGTGATCAAACAGTGTATGTTTTTAAGACAGACAGATACAAATAAGATGCTGAGAGGCAAGGTCTTCCCTCAGCAGGTTAAAAAAAAAAAAAAAACAAACTACTCTTTTTCTGCTTTGTGTAATAAGTGATGCATAACATAGACTGTAGGGAAAGTTCTGTGACAGCTCACAGCATACAATAGGTAGCTAAACCATAAGATCAAAGGGAATTAATTCTGATTTTGTTAAAAAAAAAAAAAAATCAAAACCAAACATTTAGATTGCATGAGCTACACATTCTTCTCAAAAAACAGCAAATGCAGGATAAAGAGGGAACCACTCAGGGAAACAGCTGTCAAACTGCCGCCATAACAGATGCTCTCTGCAAATCCGTCACATAAACTGTTCTTGTGACAGCAGCTTACCACCTGCCTCCTTTCTCAAGCCAGCCCTCAAAGGTGCCATTACAGCACACCCTGTGTTTACTGTACACAAAAAGCAAATTTGTGGAGAGGGAATCTTTATTAAGGAGTGTAGAGATAGGACAAAGGGTAATGGTTTTAAACTGAAAGAGTATAGATTTAGATTAAACATTAGGAGGAAATTCTTTACTGTGAGGGTGGTGAGACACTGGAACACGTTGCCCAGGGAAGTTGTGGATGCCCCATCCCTGGAAGTGTTCAAGGCCAGGCGGGATGGGGCTTTGAGCAGCCTGGTCTAGTGGGCGGTGTCCCCACCCAGATGACCTTTCAGATCCCGTCCAACTCTTAACTATGCTATGATTCTGTGATTCTAAATCCAGCATTTTTGCTGGCGTAATGAGACATTCCTACTATGTAGTAGGTGAGGCCCATCACGCATGGTCTTCCTCATCTCCCTAGGGGCTGTCGGACACCAGAGTATGATCACAAGAGCAGCCTGGTGCACGCAAGTCCTTCCGAGTTTGTTCAGTGGCACTGGGTACCCAGTTGGGTTCCCGACTGTGTGCCCAACTGTCCGTCAGCCAGTAACAGCAAAATTCAGCTCCTTAACTTCCCTTGCGCTGCTCTTAATTTTTGTTTCTATGTTTTGCATAGAACGAGACTACTTGTGCTGTGTGCATTTTTAAGTGATTAACTTACAAAATACAACGTGGAAGTTACTAGATTTACCAGACTCAATGCCAGCTATGCCTCCCAGTATCTACTATCTGCTTTTTTGCATAAACAGGGTAACGTTTTACGGCTGCAAACCCTTACAAGCAGGGCCTCCACTGCACGATGCAGCTGCACGCTCTGGGCACACCAGAGCTCTGCCCCTGATGACGACTCCAGAAGGGGACCACAACACAACCATCAGGACAGTTTAGCTACTAAAGGATGTGAAACGTCGCAATAAGACTCCTGCAAGGAATAAAACCAAGTTCCCACTTTGACTTTGCAATCCAAATGAGCCAATTCCTCGCCGCTGACCGGTTGTTTTTTATAATAAAAAACAATTAGGATGTGACAGTTTCGCACAGGGAGCGCACTAAGCTCGCCTGAGCCCACGTCCCGATGCGCCTCACCAGCAAGGACAGAGGAAGAACCGGAAAACACCCGGAACGGGGACAAGCACTAATAACGGAGATGGAGCCGCAGGAGCCCAGGGAGCCCAGCTGGGGAGCGCCCTGCCCCCGACAAGCCGCAGCCAACAACCCCGCCCGCCCAGGCGCTCCGGGGCCCCCCAGCTCGGGTCCCGCTTCAGCAGAGGCAGAGCCGCGCCGCGGCCCCGCCAGCAGCGCCCGGCCGCCGTCACGGGCGGATGCGGCCTCAAGCCTAGGCCTAGGCCCAGACCCAAGACCGGCCCCGGCCCCGGCCCCGGCCCCGGCCCCGGCCCTACCTTGACGGCGCGCGGCTTCCGCCCCTCCCGGTACTTGGCGCGCGACTCGCAGACGCCCAGCTGCGCGTGGTGCCTGCAGGCATCGCCCAACCCGCTACCCCCGGTGCTGCTGCCAGCCGCCATCTTCCCATCGCCCACCGCGCCCAGCACAGGCAGCTCTAGCTGCTTGCCGAGAGAACAGCCAATCAGACAATAGGCGGAACGCTTATTGGCTCCCACCGAGGCGGAAATCGACGGTGTCCTAAACCAGGCAGAAAGAGATGAATCCTTCGATAGAGAAGCCAATCGGAGGCGAGGGACGGGCATAGGCCGCGCCCGCATTGGCCGGCAGTGGGTCATACCATTGTCTCGGGGGCGGCGGGGGAGTTCCGGGAAGGCCCATCCCGTCCCGCCCGCAGAAGGCGGCTCCTGTCAGGGCGGAGCGGGCGCGCAGCGGCGCCGGGCGGCGGGTCACGGCCCGGCGCGGCCCGTCCGCCGGCATGTGGGGCAGCGGCAACCCCGGCGGAGGGGCAGCGGGAGCCGCCGCGGTGACGGTTGTGCTGAGCGGGATCCGGGACTGCTTCCTGCGCTTGCCGCCCGTGCTGGCCTCTCACCTCCGCCTGCAGCAGGTACCGGGTGGGCCCCGCTCGGGGCCGGACGCAGGGACGCCTCGGGCAGGGGGGATTATGGGAGAGCAGCGTGTATCCCCCCGCCCCCGGCATCCCGTTGCTATGGTGACACGGCTATTCCCTCCTCCCACAGTAATTCGCCAGGGTTCACCGAATAATGTGTAAATTAATCTTTCAAGTGGGAGGTGAGGTGGTAAATGAGAGCAGAATCAGCATTCTCGGTGTACGTAAATATATATTCCTTATATTCCTGTATGGAAAGGGACTCCTGCCGTGCAAAGCTCTGTTAAGTCCATGGATCAGTTGCAGGAAGCGCACCTTAGAGCGAAAACCAGAGCAAAGCCTGCGTGCATCTTTTGCGTGGCCAACATGAGAATTAAGGATCTGCTAGCAGAACAGACAGGGCGAAAAATGGCCAGAATGGGTGAGTGAAGAGGAGGAGGGGGGAGCGAAGTGAGGGGGTGGAGCAGTGCTGGCAAAGCCCCTCTCGGCCAGGCTGGCCTCACCCAGCGCGTGTACCCCGTGAATTTCTCAGGACCAAGAAGGACATTTCACAAAAGCAAAATCACCTGGACTTGTAAAAACCTGCTCTTTTTTCTTTGGGGTAGTAGAAGGAGATTGGTGGGGTTGCAAGAAATCCAGTACATGTGGATACCAGAGCAGCCTGGTCTAGCAGGAGGTGCCCTGCCCAGGACATTTATTCCTGTTCCAACCTGGAACTAGATGATCTTTAAGGTCCCTTCCAACCCAAACCATTCTATGATAAATGTTAGCTTAGTTTCTGCTACGGTTTCTGGATGTTTTACAAATTTGCTGGCAAGAGATAGGAAAAAGGAGTTATGGTTTGGGCCAGACTGGCCAATGAGACGGTCCTCACGTAGGCACGTGAGTCTACAGGAGCACATTCAGCACGTGTAATTGCTTTGAAGTCTTGTAGCGCCATTCTGTACATAGTTGGTTATGGCGGGCTCTGCTTTTACTTAGCATCATCTGCAAAATGAAAATATACAGTCTCAAAATCTTGACAGCAATAGCATATTAGCTGCAAACTCAAATAAAAATGTTAAAAAGGGGATAAATAATTATGTTAATAGATTACAGTGAGTAAATCATATAAAAACTTAAATGGAATCAAAAGCTAAATTTAATTGCTGACGGTATTAGGTAAGTGGATGATAAAATAGTCTATGAAACTCAGCGTGGTGTGAAGATTAAGATACTTGGGGAGAGCCTTTGTTTGCGTGAATACAGGGAAGAGCTTTAAATTAAATACTATGCTTGGTAAAAGGATCTTGGAACCATTGCAGGTATTCTCTGAAGATGTTTTTAGAGTTTATCAAAAAGTCAAATAATGTTTTATATTATTAGGATAGAGTTGAGAACAAAACAGAAAACGTCACTATGTTAACAAGTAAATCTGTGGTATATCCACAGTGTACATTGTCTTGGTCACTTGATTTTCATAAAAATGGTCATTTTGGAAAAAAAAAATAGAGAAAATGCCAGTTGAGTGATACAATGTAGGATATAGTCTCTTTATGTGAAAACTGACTGAACATATTAAGACTCTTCAGTTTGGAATCAAAATAGCTGAGCGGTTCTGAAACAGGTAAAATCATTTTGGTCTGAGTTTATGTGATTTGTGACTTATTTTACACATTCCTCAGCTCATGAAAGCATTCTTGGTGTCCACGCATGTAAAGTTTAAGCATATGTTTATGTATTTTCCTCATTTGGGAAATAGAGATGTGTAGTTATACATTTATGTAAAATATTTATTTGATAGACTATAATACAGAAGAAGGGAAGAGGAATTATTTTCCTTGCTTAAAAATAGTCCATAAAAATTAAAAGCTGTTCAACAATTGAAACCGGCATGCACTTCTGTGTTGAGAGTCGTGCAAATAGGTAACATGGAGAAGAATTCTAAAGAAGGTCATGCTTAATAAGTTGGCCAGTCTGCCAGAATTAAAAAAAAACCCTGTCATTGCTAATAGAAACACCCTGTATTACCATGTTGTAAATGCTGCAAGTTATTGGCAGGGAATATTAATTAAAATAGGGCATGTAAAATCCAGAAAATATTTTTAATCACTTTGGTCTCTCTAATCAAATGCAGTTTAGGTTGACTCATAGTCATCTTGTTTGATGTTAATTCGTTTTATTTCTCTGAAACTCATAGGGCCAAGCTGTGAAAGTATCGTGTGGTCATCAGCCTATATTTCTGAGCTGGATGGAAATCAGGCATCGAGGTCACCAGGATGAAAATATTGCAGAGATTAACAGACAGTTAGCAGAGAAACTTGGCATTACAGATGGACAACAGGTTTGAAATGCCATCCTTTTTTCTTATTTAAATAAAGAGTATATTGCAAGATACCTGGAAAAGGTAATAATTTACAAGTTAGCTATGACCTTCTTGTTTCATGTATTTAGACAATTGCTTCATTTATATCTGCTCATAAGAAAAGTTAACCATCATGAAATGTCTTAAATGTGAAAAGATTTGCTCTTTAAATCAGTAACAATTGCCTAAATAGTATTAGGATAGGCTTGTGGGTAGGTCTTTCCAGGGTTGGAGCCACTATCTGCAGTGCCATTAATTTTAGGAAAATACACTTTTAAGCAATTTAACAATTTGGAAATTATCTCTTGAGACTATTTTGCCTGGAGTTCCTGTTATTTTAAAGTAATTATTGACTTGCTGCATATTTCTTCTTGTTTGACTTGGGGTTCAAATTTTCATACCTTTTTTCCTCCCTTTCTCACCATATGTCCCCGTGTGTCCTGTCTTTGAATGTGTATTTAATTTGGCCCCTTAACTCTTGGACGCTGTGCTAAACTTCTTGTAAATGATTCTTTCATCGGACAGCAGTTGAAGAGATGCCCAAGAGGCAGACAGAGCTTTCTGACACGGGACTATTAAGATCTCAACATATCAATAGGTAGAGATTTAAACAAACAAGAATAGAAAAGTATTACTCTACACAATGTTATTGTATCGTATATTCATATGTGCCTATTCTCTCATGTTGAAAATTTCATTCAGAATAATAGAAAACATCAAAGAATGTGGCTGAAAGCAGTGTATTATCTTACCTTGTTTACTTTTCTAGCATTAGTTCAGTGGCAAGGTAACTACCCTTTCTTGTTCTAGCAATTACTACCCTTCAAGAGAAAAACAGTTGACAAAGGAAACCTAAGAAAAACTCACCCAGCTGTTGCCTGGAAGTAATCATCTATACGATCAAATGAATACATGAATAGTTAGGTAGTTTTGCCATTGTTTTGGATTCAGGAATTGCACATTTGCTGTGTTTCATAGAAATTTGCTCTTCTATTTACTGTGTTGGGGAAAAGTTATTCCTCTCAACTCTTGCTTCAAACTGAGGACCTAGAGGAATTTAAAATCTATTGTTACTTTTATAAAAGCTGACTTGAAATAAATCTCTCTCAGAGGACAGGTAACTATGTTTATATTAAGAAAAATTTAACTAATTTTATTTTAAAATGTATGACATTATCTTGTTTGAAAATTGTTACTTTCTGTCAAATGGAACCTTTGGTAAAAATTAACTTTTGAAATACATGTATAATGCTGTCTGAAAAGCCTAAGCCACAATAGCTTTTATCATTCCTCCTGTTACACAGGACCTTAAAACTATTCTGTGGAAGTGGGGCTGCTTCCCATGACATCATTCATAAAGGAGCTGGTTTTGCTTTTGTGTTGTACTTTTGCCTCATTTTTTCAGATGTTTATGCCTTATCTAAATTTGTGCATAACTCAACAAATTTTCCAGCATTCTAAAGCCTAGGACATTTGAAAACAAAAATTAAAAAATGCAAAGTTGATTATGTGATTCCTATGCATTAAAGATTGATTGTTTGTTAGCTGATAAAGCTCTTGATGCTTTTCCCATTCACTTCCGTTCACAGTGTGCTGGAGTCCCCAGGCATACGCCCAACACAAACCGTTTCTAATATGTTGAAGATTGATCTTCTGCTTATGAATTACCTAGTGTCATTAAGAAGACGTATGTTCAAAGTAGTGAAAATGTATAATGAAGGAGATGTCAGTTTTCTAGCTGAATTAAAGATGGAGCTTTTCTGTGTTTAAAAATAAGAAGTTTAATGTTTTGAAATGGTGCTACTTTTGCCAGGTATTTCTTGAACCCTGTTCCCACGTCTCCTCCTGTCAGCAAGTAGAAGTGGAACCACTCTCAACAGATGATTGGGAAATTCTGGTAATAAAACCTTTTCCCCTGTTCGCATCCTTTTCTTACAGATGACAGAGCTTTTGACACAAGCAGTTTTTTGCCGAATGCCCTGTTCTTTTCAGCCCCTAAGGAAATACTAAATG
The DNA here is from genome assembly GCF_964199755.1 of Larus michahellis. Lineage (NCBI taxonomy): Eukaryota > Metazoa > Chordata > Aves > Charadriiformes > Laridae > Larus > Larus michahellis. The sequence continues at coordinate 26,603,988 of NC_133897.1, read as the reverse complement.
TGCTGGGGTTTAATTGTATTTTATATTTCAAATGGTGTTTTAGAAAGAGATGTAGATTTTCTAGCTTCAAACAAATGTTGAAAATGTACGCAGTATTTAATTTATAATTATATCCCATTTTCCTAGGAACTGCATGCTTCCTCTCTTGAAAAACATCTTCTTGACCAGATTCGAATAGTATTTCCAAAAGCCATCTTTCCTGTATGGGTTGAACAGCACACTCATGTTTACATCAAAATCGGTAAGCAACAGTGAAGGCTCTTGTGGCACATTGCATAAGCTGTTTGGCAAGAGCGGATGCATTTATTGACCTGCTTTATTCATACCCAGGTACACTTACGCCAGCAGCCCCCTATGGGAGATTAGAACCGTGCACAGAGCTTCTGATATGTCCCAAAACACGTGAACCTGAGGAAAATATCACCAGCACGCCTTCCACAGAAAATGACATCTTGCTCAAAAGTTTTGTGAAAAGTAACATGGAGCAAGAAGAAACAGTAAAGGATCCTTTTGCCAAAGAACCTTACTTAAAACCAGGAGTCTTTGAACAGAGTAAGGCTGATGCAAACATGACGTTTGGCTCAAATGTTCTCCCAAATATATGGAATTTCATAGGGAGCATTTTCTCTCATACATCTGAGCAGAAACAGAAGACTTTGTGTGATAAAGATGAAATGAGCACCTTCAAAGACAAGCTGCTGAACTTAATTCACATGGATTCCATCTTTAGAGTATGTCAGTCCCAGCCTCCCAGTGTACAGAATGCATCTGCCACCCATGCGTTTCTGAAATGCAATGCTATTCACGTTTTTCCATGGAATTTAGAATTTATTGATTTGGATCCAAACCCTGTAGTATCTTATGGGAAAATTAATCAGCTGCTTTCCCCAAGACAGCGTCATCAAGAAGCAAAGCCAAATCTGCCATTGGAAAAGCAAAAGCATTTGACTAGTACGCAAGACAAAAACCATTCTAATTCTAATAGCAGTCAAGAATCCAGTGAGGGATCTGTTGTTCAAATCGTTTGGAACGGATTTGAAGACCTAAAGAGTGTCATAGAGTATGGCCACAGTGGGGAAGCCCTACATGTTGGAAGAGTTTGGGTCAGTTTGAGCACACTATCTTTTAGGCCTTTTATTGGATAATATTTTCTATTGGATAATTGTGGAACTGGCTAATTAACATGCAGTTTTGGGATATAGACTTTGTGTTACTCTCTCAAGTAGAGTATACTAGAATCAAATAGTATTTTCTAGAGCTATGCTTTGCTAAGCTGTCTCGTTCTGAACTACGTTACTTACCACCATACTCCAAGACGTACGGTGTACTCTGGGTTTCTGCACCCTTAGCATTTTTGCACCAAATGTGGAAAATTCTTCAGTGTTTCTGGAAGGAATGCATGCTTTCTTCAAAATCTGTTGGTATCCACTGTATTCATGAGAACGTGAAAGTATCTACTTACATACATTCAGTACTGCATAATGAGATTGTTTTCATGAGTTACCACTTCAAAATGTGCTTTGGAATCTAGGTGTCATCAAATCGTAAAGTGATGGGATCACATATCCTAGTTCTACACGGTGTTTGCAAGTGCTGTTATATGCTCTTTAAAACACATCTTAAAAAATAATATCCAATAACGAGCTTTTATGTAATCTAAACTATTTTAGTTTTTATATACTATTTTGCAAGGTAGCACATGTCCCAGCGTGCAGACACAGCTTGTTCTGTTAGAACTGCAGCCTGCTTATGTTCTTTCTTTCCTGGAAGCACGTGTGGGATCAACAAAAATAGATAAAATGCACTCCAAATCACCAGTTGACTATTTTGACATAATATACTTTTCACCATTCACTTTTTTTTTGTTGAGAATGAGAGCAAGAGCCTGCAGTGGTCTTTACCACTACGTCTTCTGAGAGACGTACCAATTTTCCAAATGCCAGCAACCATAAAGTTTTTCAGACCTAATAAGCATTGATGAGAAGTTTTCAGGTTGGATATATGTTTAAAAAACACAGAATATTTTAAAATTATTTTTCTTTTTAAAAGGGGCAAACTGACTAGTACAGTTTAGAGAGACTGGATTTTCTCTCTCTATGCTGCAGATGTGCTTAGTCCTGATCTGTGCAATGGCCTATTTATAGTAACCTGCCCCTGTAAAATTAATTTTAATCGGCAAATGAAAAAGTAGGGTTGTTGTTTTTCTATTCTACTGAAAGCATTCTTACAACATTCTAAGAATTCCTCCAAATTCTTCTTTTCAACCTTTTGGGTTTTATTTAAAGAAGTTAGTAGATGGTCAACTATAGTGAGCACTTTCACTAATAGGGTAAAAGGCAATTAGATGTGTGCATGAAAGAACAAGATTTGGATACCACCACCGATTTTGTGGTTTCCTTCTTAATTCTGTTGCGGATTACAACCAATAAACAGATTAATGATCAAATGTAGAGATTCTATTAATGATGAAGAAACTGATGTTGTATTATATATGCAATGTTATACCTGTTTTACTTTCTGATATTTCCTTTTTCTTTGCTTTTATTTTAAATATTTCAGATTCCAGATGGTCTGAGAAAAAAACTACGTATCGAAATACATTCAACAGTCCGAATTAAGTCAGTTGAATCTATTCCTAAAATTCCAGTATCTCTTACACTGCAACCCAAACAGAACTTAGTGAGTTGATGTTCTTGGTCACGTATTTGTTTGTATATCGGAAAACTGATAATGTTGCTGTTGCTCTGGTCAAGTTTGTGGGGTTTTATGTTTATTTCTTTTCATTTGTTAGCTGATAGTTCAGAAGTTGTCTATCATGTATGACATAATTCCAAAGGAATTTCTTTTTTTAATAATTCCTTCCTTTTTTGCTATGTAAGTATATTAAGAAGATCTATGATCTACTTAAACAAGGCTTTTCTAGTAACACTATTTTGTATTTTGATCAATGATACTGTAAACATCAAGCCATTAAATTTTATTTTACACTTGGTAAATATTTCAAATAGTTTGGCACGCTCTCTGTAACAATTTTCTATTTAAAGGAACTGTCAGAGGTCACAGAGAGTAGAGGAGACAGAACTTCTGAATTTTGACTTCTAGTTTCCTGAAGCTATTAGAGGAAATTTGTGTAGTACCTTTTAAATCATAGGGTCTTCCATTATTCTCAAATCGTGAAAATTTCTGATGGCTTTCTTATTAAAAAGGATGTTGACATAAGGAGAAATGGCATTGATAGGGAAAATATACGTTTTCTGTTTGATTAGGTCTCAACCAAAACAATTGCTGTCAAAATAGTAACAGTAATTGATAATAATTTTGTGTCTGACCCTCATCTGTAGTGCATTAATACTGGTTCAAACCTAGCAAATTTTAAGTGTATACAATTAAGCCTATAAAAACAAACATAAAAAAGAAAAAGAATCGTAGACTTAAAGAGGAAATATCCATTTTAAGTCGTCTGGGAGAAGAGATGCTTATACTCTTCAAATATTGCAGTGCCCAGTGGATTTCCTAAGACAATCACAGTAAAATTGTAGATTTTATATGCTATTTAGTTTTTTACTTCCTTTTAATATTGTTTTTTTCCCCTCATGCCAAAGATTTAATTTTCTAGGGCTATATCAATTGAATCCCTCTGTTTTTCCTGTAAGCGAGACATATCCAGTCTTCTGAGCGAGCATCTGTGACAGTGAGAACATACTCAGTACCAGTTCGCGCAGCCTGTCAGATGTAGCTCTGGAATGACATATTTCTTCATAATGTGCCGCAGGCTTGTTTCTGTGTGACACTGGCCTGATTATTTCCCATGTTAGCTGCCCCTCAAAACTTTAAATGCAGCACTTCCCATCACATAAGGGCTTATGCAGGTTTGTTCTTTATCCCTCATATTCTAATTTGGTTTCTTGCCCACAGAGGAATGGTTCAACTGTATTTTTTTTCTTTTATGTTGGAGTTAAAAGAAGTATTCTGTAGTAACCTGCTAAAAATCATAAAAAGTAGCTTTTATATGTTTTAAATACAGATTTCTCCTTTCCTTTCTAATTGAGTTGAAGTTTCTTTTAGTTTTTGATAAACAGACAAATGCGGAAAGAAATAATGACAGTAGCTTTCATTTTCCTTTCTAAACGCTGCTTCCATGGCATTGGTTGATTCCCGCTTTTTTAGACAGGAATTATGATTCTCTGACTAGGAACTCAGCCACAAGATATGTGACCTAGACTCAATTCCTTTTCCTGCTCCGTTTATCTAGGTGATCTGGGGTAAGTCGTTGGGTCTCTTTGCCTGCCTGTTGAAGTTTGTTGGTGGTGCCCCTGACCCGGATGAGGCCAGGGTTCTTTGTATAGGAAGCAGGGTGTTCAGGGAAGAGAGGTGTGTAGCGTGCACCCAAAATAAGTTACAGGTCAATATCAGTGCATACCTTGGGTGCTCTTTCAAAGCCAGGAGCTTAGTAGTGCTCTTGGATCTGGCAATACAGATAAGTAAAACAAGAATAAAAGCTTTTCATTGCCCTTGCATCAGTATTTCAAAGAGAACATCTTTAGAGGTGGTGCAAGATTCAGCTGTTGCCGTAGCAAGGGCTAGACAGGTTCTTTCCATAGAGCAGTTGATAGAAATGATGGTTGTTGGCAAAATGCTATTTTCTAAATAAATAAAACTTATTGTCTTCTTCCATCCCTCTGCTACCATAAGAGAAATAAATGCCTCATGCATAGGAAGAAAACAGTTTTACTTACTAACACCTTGTTTTGTTTTATTTCCCTCTTTTCTTTTTTCCTATGTAGCATAAAGATATACATGAAGATGATGTTAAATCTGCTTTCAGTTCTTGGCTGCAGGATTCCACTACTGATGATCACCCATGGATAATGACAAGCACAGACTGTATACACCTGTCTGTTAAAGAAGGTAAGGATAATACTGTCTGGTGCTGTAGCTGTCTTAACTGTCCATTATGGAATTTACTTAGGAAATAATCTCTACACTGAACATAACAGATACCTCTACACTCAAACTGTAAGCATGATTTACGCTTTAATAATGATTAACCTTTTTTATTCTTTCATTTTGGATTATGTCATAGTAATTCAAAATACACTAATCTGTTTCATCTTATGAGGAATAAAAAGTGAATTTATTTGGAATTTTAATAGTTGTTCCTTGGGTTTTTACAGGAATGGAGGAGTTTGTCCTTAGTGTAGTGCATCCTGCGCAAATGGAAGAAAATAAGTCTGAGAATATTTTTATACTGAGTCCCAGTTTGCTGCAAAAGACTAATATACAAGTAAATATCACATAGTATCAGGTATCAAGTAATTTAAATTGTTATATTTGGTTAAAAATATATTACATTCTATATATAATGTATTTTGCTTTCCATTTTAAAATAAGTATGTCAGTCTGATCATTAAAATATATCTTCATTCTTTATGTGTTATTTTATAGCCTCAGCATTGGTGAGATTCTAGGCATGCCACACTAGTTACTGAATTTCATAGTCTATATTAAACTCTCAGAAAAATCAATTAGCGCAGAGGGAAGTCAGTACTGTCCAAGTCTGAGCATGCTGTCTTTACATTTAGTTATTCCTTCCCATAGTACCTAAACCACTGGAAAATCATTTCACATTGTATCTGGCGGGAACGGTAGCTTGTTCTGACAAAGATGAGACCCAAGCTCAGACTGCCTTCTCTTCTGTATAGTTTCTGTGTGTTGTTTCTTCAGTCTTTCTGTTCTCAGGAGAATAAATATTTCTATTTAATATTAGGATTAGTGTTTCCATCTATAATTCTGGTTGAACCAGTGCCCATGACTCCGTGTTTATGGTTCTAGGAGTGGGATGACATTTCTTTGATTTTTAAGCTGATAACAGTTAAATTTTAGCGGAGAGTTAAGGTGTCCTGTTTCGGCTGTTTAGAACAGAGTTTTTCTGCAAAACTTAGGATTCCTGTTAAAAAAAAAAAGTAAAACAAGAGCTTTATTTCTGTTGGTCGTAGAGAAGTACAAGAAAGCCTCTACAAATTGTGCTAGTGACTGGCACTGAGATGTAAGGGAAAAGTGCATTTCTTAATAACAGTGTCAGCATCTTCTATACCAGCCTGTTCTTATCTGAACCTCTCTATTAGCCCTGTTTGCCTACCCAGCTTTCCATACGAGCTCCCCGGTGAACTGAAAATGTTCCTGCAGGTGAAAAAAGCCAGGTGTTCTGTCAGGTGACTTTTCACACAGATCTGATTGACTCTCTTGCCTCACAAGTACTCCTATCAGCACAACAGGGGAGGGGACAGGAGAAGAAACAAGTAGTTACAAGTAGGGAAAGTGACGATGGGCCAGTATAAACAGCATTTGGCCTAACATCTAATCACAAGTTGTTATATCACTGTAAACACTGGATTGTATTTTGGAGATAGTTGTATCGATGCCATTTTACCAACGCGTCTTTCTTTCAAGTGCAATAAGCTTCAGCAAAGTATACATGCAACTTTTTCTTTACACAATTCTAAAAAAGTAATTTCTATACTCTTTTTCTGTAGGTATATTTAATGTAAAGTACTAACTCTTTCTTTTGTTGTAGGTCCTTTTACATCCTCTAACTAGAAAAGCTGATGGTGATAGCCAGCCACCTATGTGTGATACAGACAGGAACCTTCCTTACCACAAACTAACTGATTTAGGGTGAGACATTTTCATAGTAGAAAAAATGGAAATTAAAAGAAAAAGAATATTGGTGGAAATGCAGATTTCTTGAAAACTAAGCCAGATCTAAAAAAAACCTCTGCATCTTTTGGCTTATGTCAGGTTCAGACCTTATCCTAGTGTGTGCAGGTGGTTAATTTTGTCCTCTGAATGGTCTTACTGAAGTGAATAGAAAACTCATGTACTGAAAAGTTCACCGTGTCTTACAATAAGATGGGAGGTCTCAGAACTGCGCGAGTTTCAGCAGAAATACACCTCGTTCAGTGACTCTTGCAGTGCTTCTCAGTGGTGTGAAACAGACCTCTCTGTAGCAGTAAGGGATACTGGGGTAGTTGGAGGGCGGTTTTAGATGGGATTGCCAGATGAAGCTAACCTTATGATATGTTGCAGTCTTGTCTGTCAATCCTCTTCCCGCAGTAACTTAAACCTGTTTACTTGTTTAACTAAATTTAATGGTATGGGTCTCAAAGAAACTTAGTTCCTCCAAATTTTATCAGAATTTTCAGGTCAGGAGAGAAATTCAGAATTATGTCTCCACTGGTAAAAGGTGCAGTGTAATCTCAACAGCTACTTGGTTAAGCTGCTAGGTGGCTAGTGACAGTGGTATAGTCTGGGACTAGCCATAGGACACGCTAGCTCTTTCTCAGCAAATAAATAAGTAATATGTAAAGCTGTGGTCATTAGTGTAAGGGAAGACAGGGGTACTGTGCAGCAAACCTGAAGCAAGGGTGGGGCAGAGGGGACACGAGAGACTCGGACTAGTGTACAATCAGCGTTGTGAAATGTAACTGAGGATATTAATGAGGCCTTGTGAAAGGCAACTGAGCATATTATTATTGAAGAGGGAGTGGGAACTGAGTAGTGTGGTAGGGATGGGAGGTGGTAGGGTAGAGATGTTAGAAACCAGGATTCATTTGTTCATTCCATTTCTCATGGAGCAACACTTTTTTGTTGAAAGTTGAAATACAAAACTGATAGCCTTGCTGTTTGTGGACCTAAAAAGAGCACTATTTTGCTGAAAGTCACGTAGATTTAGGACAGGTGAAGGATAAGGATGTCTTCAAATGCACTATGTGCTGCTTTATTTCTGAAAAGGCTGAGAACTTTTCTGAGACAGGCATGCTCCATGTTTTACCAATTTGTTAACATTCCTTAGTGGGTTGTTACTCAGACGCTCATATAGGTGAAGCCCCGAAATATGGTTCACTCTTATCTTCTAAGACCTACCCCATGCTAGGGTGGTGTGGAATGACTGGATAACCTTTCCATTGCGTGCGTGTTCTACAACGTCTGTCTGTGTCCCCTGTGTCACCACTGTAAAATAAAGATGCTGCCTCTTCAAATTGAATTGTCCTTAGCTTTTTCTTCAAAAGGTGAAGTACATTGAAACGTGTCATCACTGAAACTTCACCATACTGCAGGCTGTTATTCTTTACATCACGTGTACCGATGCTACCTCTAGGCTATATAATGCTTTATTTGCTTTTCAGAGGAGTGGACAAATTAGGAACATCTTCCTTTGAACACATAAGCCACAGTCTTCTGGGACGTCCTTTATCTCAAAAGCTGTCTGCTATTGCTGTGGGACTGCGAAGTGGAGGGGTGCTCCTCACAGGAGGAAAGGTACACACTTTACTACTCTGTACTTGCAAACCCTCCCAGATTGTTTTCTGTAGTTACAAAACTGTTTTCCTTAGTTTTCTTTGATACCATGCAAATTCCAAAGAATTAAAGAACAAGCTGAAAAAAGAGCAGTTGACTGAACAGAGTTAATTCGGTAAGACATTATATTATATATATGTATACACATTATATGCACACTTCATCAATATATATTCATATTTCATGTGTGTATATATATATATAATGTAAGTTTTAAAGATTGCTACCCATGCAGCTTCATGGGTAGCATGCGTTTATAGTGTAATAAACACCTCTTGTGTCTGAAATATTTGAATGAAAATAAGGATATAGTATTTTCTTCTGCCATTTTATGTTATAATACAGTGGAGTTAATACACTTATTTTCCTGTTGCCTCTTAAGGTGATCCATTTAATACCATATTCCACTGCAACTAACAGATGTCTTAACGCTGAACTCAGTGGAATCAAACACTGTCTGTAGTGGATCTGTCCACTCTGGATTTGTTTATACTTCTGTCATTCTAGGGCTTTGGTCTCTACCAAGTGATATAAAGACAGAATACGTATATACTTTTGGTGAGGAATAAAACCCATGTGTGTACAGCTTTCCCAGCTTGTTAGCTGTTGTATACTGTGACAAAAACTCTACATAAAGAAATAGTTCTGTCAGTTTATATTAGCTCACATTTATTTTTGTAGGGAAGTGGAAAGTCAACATTAGCAAAGGCCATCTGCAAAGAAGCATTTAATCGACTGGATGCTCATGTAGAAGTAATTGATTGTAAAGCTTTAAGAGGTATGATAATTTTTTTTTAAATCTCAAATGTTGGCTGTATGATGAAGCAGCACAATTACAAAGTTATTATATGTAGTCTGAATGATTTTTCTAGTATTGTTACTGCTTTTTGAAGGATGTTTGATGCCCCACAATGAGTATCTTTAACAGTCTGATAAAATACATAGCTGCCATAAGCGTATTTCACACTTTTATCAGTTTCTGTCTCACGTACAACCACCAAATTCAAACCCTGCTTGCCATGCTTATTTCTGATTGTTACAAGATAGGAAGAAGTTGCAAGTTGGAGTGTGTGTTTTTTTCAGCTATGCTAGGTGGAATAAATGTTACATTAATGGATACCGGTATTACTCAGTGAAAGTACTGGCACAAAATTGACACAGGCACCAAAGAAGGATCGAACAACCAACTGAAACCTGATTTATGATGGCACATTTATTAGCCTAGAGGATGTTGGCACATTTATTAGCCTAGCGTATGTTGGCAGTAGTTATCTAACACTCATGATTATAGATGACGATGAGATGAATCCTTAGGTTTTGTGAGTTCAAAATAAGTATTTTGCACCAAAGATTGAAGAGGACAGAAAAGGCTCTTTTTACTCTTTCGTTTACTGGCTTTCCCAAATAATCTTGGTGTTAACAGAGGCAGACAATACTCAGCTGCTTTCTTACAGAGCCCTTATATTGCATGGCTATACTCTTTTTGCCTAAGTCCCTACTAAGCTCCATGTTCCAGAGAAAAAGGAAAAGACTGATAAAGACCTAGGTCCTTTGCTCTGAAAAATTTTTCCAATTGCGGGACTCTTCAGTAGCTAATTTAGAGTGCTGCTGATACTGCTCTCTTTTTAACAGTCTAGAAATTAGACCTGTAGGCTTTTATAGTGGTTAATGAAAGGTGATTAATCTCATTTTAGGACAGATAAATCCTTCTAGTACTTTTCTGATTGAAGATGTGAACTCTTTTCTTTACTGACTGTTGACTCTGGTTTAATCTTGGTACCTGGATTTATAGGAGTAAAGTTAAGCTACGCAAATCAAAAAAATACGTGAGCAAGACATAGTCAGTCTGATTATTTTTTTTCCTCCTAAGTTTCGTCATTAAAATTGTATTTCTGTTTTAGGAAAAAGATTAGTTAACATAAGGAAAACTGTGGAAGAAGCTTTTTTAGAGGCAGCATGGAGACAACCATCCATTGTTTTGATGGATGATCTTGATCATATTGTTGGAGTACCTTCTACACCAGAGCATGAGAACAGCCCTGAAACCGTTCAAAGCAATAGACTTGCTTATGGTAATACCGTGCTACATGTGTCTGGATAAAAATATAATGCAACTTAGAACTTCTTATACCTGAGTTGTATTGTCCTACCTGGACACTTCTGTCTGTATCATTGTTACCTCTGGACCATGTAGTATTCCGTGGCAGGGTTTCTCAAATTATGGTTTTTAGACCATTTGATTATTCCTTGGCGACCTACCTTGCATCCATAATTCCTTTGACTTTCACAATACTAGATTGCTTATTTTCTAGGCTTGGCATCTATTTTTATTCTTATAACTTTCCCTTTTTATTTGCATTGAAGGAATAATATTTCTGGAACAGTGATCATGGCACACACAAAAAAATCCACATTTAATATCCTGTGGTAGATATCATCAGTGATGTTACAAATTTAGCTTTTAAAGAGCACTTCTAATGGCTGTTTTTTAATGGAACATACTGTCCTAGAAAAAATAACTTTACATCTTTTTTTTTTTTTTAATTAAAAAAACAAACTGTAAACATGGGAATAAAATAAATAAGTAATAAGATGTTATGTTTTGTGTGCCCTAATGTTGTCCTCCAATACGATAGGAATGTCTGTTATGAAATGCAGAATCTTTTGTTATTTTGCAATTCATGGAGCAATGTCTTCTGTGTTTAGTTTTGAAAGATCTGATAAAAGAAGTTATTTCCATGGGGAGTTTGATTGCATTAATCGCCACAAGTCAATCTGAGCATTCCCTACATCCTTCCCTGGTTTCAGCTCAAGGAATTCACATATTTCAGTGCTTCAAATGTATACGATCTCCAGATCAGGTAAATTCAGGTAAAATGGTTAAAAATGCTGTTTGCCTTCCCTGCATCCTCAAATACAGTACTGGAACAGCTGCAAAAATAGTAGGTTACACCTGAAGATGAGAAGAAATTCTGGAAATCTTGGTTGTTTCATGATACTTAAATACCTCAGAAGTTACATCTGTCATTATGAAGTTTTAAAAAAATAAAAGCAATCCAGTGAAAACTCCCCATTGGCCCCACTCTCCTTATCTTCAGTGGCGAGAGAAGGGTGTATTGAGAGAACATTTCAGTTCAACGTAAAACAAGTCCAGTTGTCTGACATAGGTGAGATATATATGTCTCCTTGTTACCTGCAAGGGGATTCTAGAGGAGCAGCTTTGAAAAAACCTGTAAGTCACTACAATTAGATAAATGAGATTAAACCTAAGTGTGTTTTTTTCACTGCACAGAGGAATAAATATGTCCCTAGAACGGGTATTTTTAAAATGTTATTAAAATTAATTTTATGGGAAGGTTTTGGGTTGGTTTCCTGTATGAATTCTATTCCTCCACTTTTGAATATTTTGAAAAGTAAAAAGGATAGAGGGAAGAATAAACAGTATAATTTAATTGCATGAGAAAGCAGACACTTCACCTGTGCATGCCCTAATAACATGACACAGACATGTCAACTCATTTGTATTTAGCACCAGTTGTCCCTGCCTGCTTGTCTTCTGTCACAGGCTAGTGATTAAAAGCCACCGAGGAGAGGATTCTGCATCAGATACAGTGTAGCTTTCTCCCACTTCCTGCAAGTCTGCTTTTATCGTTTTTAATAACTAATACATGAATAAGGATGAGACATCACTGGAAAAAAGTTGGGATCTCAAAAGATACCAAATTATCTGATGTGTTTTTATCTAATGCAATGTATTTCATCTCAAATGTATTCTACTCGTATCAACAAAATGAAAGATGTTTCTTTTCCTATGAAACAGACAAAAAGGGCGTAAAACAGTAGAATCTGGGCAGTGGAGGGTTGTATTATTATATTTGGATTTAAGATAGCTGTAGCAAGGTAAACATTTAATGTTATAAAGCCAGTGAATTTATTGAAATTCACCTGAAGAACTAACTTTAGTTTATATTCATGCCTGCACAGAGTTTGTTATTTGAAGGTTTGTGGCATGTAAATATTTAAGGAAATTTTAGTAACTCGTATGTATTTACTTTTTGAATTTCTGAAGTCCATATAAATAGTAAGCTCAATATACACTTGCTGCACAATTCTGTTTTTCAGAAGCAAAGATGTGAAATGCTGCATTCTATAATGAAAAAGAAACTGAACTCTGACATAAAGAATTTCTCTGATCTTGACCTCCAATGTGTTGCAAAAGAAACAGAAGGTTTCGTTGCTAGAGATTTTACTATGCTGGTTGATCGTGCCATTCATGCCTGTGTTTCCAAGCAGAATGCATTTCAGAATGGCGGTATGTTGACAACAAAATCTCTTATTCCGTAGTCTTACTTCTGTTATCCAGAACCTGTGCAATAATATAGAAATAAAAAGGCAGTTTTCATGTTTTATCTTTAAAATATATTTAATTGTTACATACTGTGAGGAATTTGTTACTGGTAGGCTGTGTGTTCTTTTTTGTGTTCAGGATTTTTTTTTTTCTTTTCTTAAGCAGAATTGAATCTATCAACTATGGATTTTCAGAAAGCTCTGAAAGATTTTACTCCATTAGCTCTGAGAAATGTCAACCTTCATAAACCTAAGGACATTGGCTGGGACAGGATTGGCGGCTTAAAAGATGTGAAGCAAATACTCATGGATACCATCATGTTGCCTGCAAAGGTACCCAGTTCTTTTAAATTAGTTACCTGAATTTTGTGCATAATGTTAGTAGGGGAAGAATGATTTTTAAGATGTGACATGGTATTTTACAGAAAGATGACAGGTATGATTTTAAGCTGCTTTTGTAGCTTCCCAGTCTTTAGCTACTGGAAAACTCTTTCTCCTTCCCCTTCTGTCTTCTAAGTACAGAAGGCAATGGCTCGTGCTTTTCTACAGATCAAGTGTTGCTCTAAAATGTTGCAGTATTGCTAACATCATCTTTGCTACACCCTTGCTGTTGCAGGGTTTGTGATTAGTCTCTGTAAAGATAACATTTCCAGCTGTCTTCTGCAGTGCTATTGCTAGAGGAGTACTCTCTTTTGGATGAATGCCAATCCATCAGTTCCCCTTTATTTTATTTTGGCCTCTCTGCCTTGCTTAAAACTTCCAGCATTGAGATGAGCCATCCATTTCAGTCTCTTCAGAGAAATGACTGAAGAATTTTCTGTATAATGGACAGACTCTTTTACTGTATACTTACATAATTTAATCACATCACTCAGTGATTAAAATAGGAATTTAGAAGTACCGATATGTGCATTATAAGGCTCTAGTGGATTCCTATTCTGTGCGGTTTCCTCTTGGTAGAAAATGCCATATGTTTGTATTTTGAGTACCTATGAAGCCTCAGAACCCACTTCAGTCCCAGATAAGCTAACAACGGTCCAGATGAGCTCTTGTGATAATAATGTGGATAAAAGAAATTAGACACATTCTCTTTAGACAAAAGTCAACACTAGTTGGTGATGTTACAGTACACTGCAGAATAATTACATATTTTAGAATATGTCTTGTTGAAACTCTTTTCCAGTATCCAGAATTATTTGCAAACCTGCCCATACGACAGAGATCAGGAGTCTTGCTGTATGGAGCCCCTGGAACAGGAAAAACACTGTTAGCAGGAGTAGTTGCTCAAGAGAGTGGAATGAATTTCATCAGCATCAAGGTAGCAAGATTTTGAAGATTAATTGATTCATTTTATTAACTTAATTAAATAACGTAATACCTGTGAGTATCTGCTTGTGACGACAAAGTACCAAAGTAAGAAACTCCCATTTAAAATTCAATATGTCTCTGGATATCCCACCATCTGACTTCTAGTACTTCACCGTTTTATTACTGAGTTGGGGTTTTTTTTGGTATAATTATTCATTAGGCATAATTATAAAATTTAATTAGGTGTTCTTAGTTTCCAATTTTTTATAAAAAGATCCTGGATTTTCTTTCCACTGAACAATGAAGTTGAGCGATGCTTTTTAAACATACTTCAAAATAGTGTAAGCCATTGCCTTGTGATACTGTGACACGTGTTCTGTTATAGTAGAAAAATAGAAATTATTACTTTAAAATAAGCTGGAATGCTTAAAAGATTCTTTTTGTTTATCTAGACCCCTCTGCTCTTCTGTATAGAGATTGCCACTCTCTTAGTTATAAGAAAATGCACTCTAGTATATGAAATTGATGCTGACATTGAATCACACATTAAAACTAAGAGACCTGTCGTGAATGTTCTTTTCTGATTTTTTTTTTTTTTTTTTTTAGGGACCAGAGCTGCTTAGCAAATACATTGGAGCAAGTGAGCAAGCAGTTCGAGATATCTTTAACAGGTTGGCTTTGTAAAGATTTGCGATGTTATTAATGAATTTTATTGGTTGAAGCTCCAAGAAATAGTTCTGTTGTCCTAAGAGAGACATGGCATCAGATCACAAAAGCATCTGAAATAATCAATTGTGCTGAACCAGATGTTCATACCTTGGCAAGTTCAACTTGACTGCTGTTATTTAAGAACTGACCATTTTGGCTCAGATCAGGAGAGCACTTTTGAAGCTGAAGTCCTAGTTCTCTCCATTTAAAGTGCGTTGGTTCACGTCGCAGAACTGTCTTGGAAAACACATGCTGAATTTCTTTCAGATGATTTCAGGAGATGGTTAAGTGTGCCCCAACTAGTAATTAACACTCTGTACATAGGATCATACTAGACTTGGTATTGAGGTCCTCGGTGACAGTTGGTTTTTTTTTTTACAAATCTGCCCTTACTGACCCTCAGTGCTTACTAATGTAAACATATCCTGCATAGCCTTTGATTCTCGTGTAGTGTACAGTGGGGGCAGTCTTTGTGTTAGATGTGCATAAGCCAAGACCTCATCTGCAGTGACTGGATTTTAGAGGTTTTGTGTACATTAACACGACAGTTGAGTACTTTAGAAATTATAAAGTGAGTAGAAGGTATGTCATCAAAATGAGCAGTGATTCCATTGCAGTCCAATTCTTCAGAATCTCTTAATTTCTGCAGAAAACAGATTTTCTGTTCACTTGTTAAAGATGACTGTTCTCTGAAGCAAAAAGCAATTACCTTTAATATTTATAAGCAGTTTTACCTGTGACCCAAACGTAAACAGAATTTAAGTATTCCCTTTGTTTTTTTCCTTTTAGAGCTCAGGCAGCTAAGCCTTGTATTGTTTTTTTTGACGAGTTCGATTCTATTGCTCCTCGCCGAGGTCATGACAACACAGGAGTTACAGACCGAGTGGTTAACCAACTGTTGACTCAGTTAGATGGTGTGGAAGGCTTACAAGGTAATAATTCATCTGTGTGCTCCTTTCTATGCAAAAGTTTAGCAGATGTTAATGATATTTTTCTGCACTTTCCTAAGGGGTGTATGTGCTAGCTGCTACTAGTCGTCCAGATTTGATTGACCCTGCTTTGTTAAGACCAGGTCGACTGGACAAGTGCCTGTACTGTCCACCTCCTGATCAGGTAGGAAACAAAACATTTTACATGAGAGGCAAGGAAAAAAAAAATCTAACTAATGGGCTTTATTCTCTTTTTCTTTATATTTAGTGGCATTTCAAACCTGGACAAAGTGGACTCGATTGCCCATCTCCAGTTATATAACAGTATAAATTCACTGATTTCAGTGTCAGTGTGTTCGCATAAAACTGGGGAAAGACAAGGCTGTTTACTATAGTCTTCAGGATAAAACCATGTTCCTGTGGATATAGCTGATTTTAAAAATAAAAAAATAAAAAATGAAACTAGTCTGCAAATTTCTACAAATTATGAGTCCAGTGGATCTGCCGTTTGCTTGAAGTGATGAACCAGAGCCATTCCCAACCCAACTCTTGAACTATCTGAAGTTTTCAGAGCAGTTTTGTTCTGAATTCAGTTGATCCCACTCTTCTTTACCCACATTTAATTTGTAATATTCAAGGTCTTTTTAAGTCATGTGTGTCACTAGTTAGGAAAGGAAGATTCCTGTTCATTTCAGTGGGGTTGGTATCAGGTCTTTGAGGCTGTACAATGTGTGTCTTCGATTCCCCGTTTTATGAGAAAAAAATTAGTGCAGTTCATTTTCAGATTAGATGGTGTATTTAACAAATACCACATCATTTCATTCTGAAACACACATGAAAAAGATGAACCTGTGCCTTAAGAACACAGTTATACTCTCTTTTACTTTTCTTTGGTAAACTTCTGATTTGGAATATGATCATTCAGGTAAACAGAAGTTTTTCACTTTGTCATACTTCTCTTTGCAAAAGGACGTATGAGTAGCAGAGTTCACCTTCATATTTTTATATATTTCATATATAAAAATCCCAGATATTAACGGATATTTAGAGAAATATACTTCCCTGTATGCTGCCTTTGGTACAATTTCTCTTAGACTCTTCAAGAAAATGTAACAAAATGTATGCCTATATTTTAAAGATGGATTACTGTACAGTGTGTCCTATATGTACTTATACTAGAGTAGTACCTTCTTTAAAAAAGATCCTACCTCCCTCAGATAGGAAATTGCTTGTGACGGGGCAAAAGCACTAACAATTAGGACAATGAAAATAACACGTTGCTTAACTTACATTTTTTTTTCCTCCTTTTTTACAGAATTCACGCTATGAAATCTTAAAAGCTCTCAGTCATTCCCTGTCCTTGGCAAATGATGTGGACTTCCAGGATTTGGCAGCAAAAACAGAACGGTTTACGGGGGCTGACCTAAAAGCTTTATTGTACAATGCCCAATTAGAGGCAATCCATACTAATTTAGCTTCAGGTTTAACACAGGTAAATAAAACTGATAAAAAAGAAGTCTCTCCTCTTTTTATTTTGATGTTGATATGTTTGAAAGGGTTAATTTTATCCATGTTTTTTTAGCAACATTATGTTTAATAAGATTTAGTTTTCCTATATTTGTATACAGAGGATTAAAATCTTAATGTGTTATCAGAAAAATGCAAGAATAATGTAACAAATTAGTTTAAATACTTCTTAAACACAGGTGGTTTTCATTTTATGGTGGATGTTTAATGTTAAATAGATTTTTGTAAGCCAAATCTGAAGAACGACTGACAGATCAATATGAGGGATCCCACTCAGTTTCTTAGGAGCAGCTAGCAAATTCAATTTTGAGGCAGCATGTTTTTGGATGGTGGAGGAAGCAAGATGGTGGCTTTTGTGGAGTTATTCCAACAGACTGAGTTTGATCTAAGGTCAGGAGAGAAGTGGCGAGAGGATGGTGATATCTGAAGTGGCCTGCACTGGCTCAGCTTCCAGGCATCAGCTAATACTTGCACTTCTAAGGTGCAGGATCCCACCCTTGGTTTATATCCCTTATGCGACTGACAGGTCCTTTCCTCTTGTAGCCTCTATTCAGCTACCTCTCCTCACATTTTTAATGCCTGTCTTCTGGTTCTAGCTGGAAAGGGGCAGGTATGGCTTCCACTACTTGGAGGTCAAAGGGAAGGGTTGGGTCAGGGGTGCAAAAGCAAGGAGACCTTTTGGGTTCTTTTTGCCCCGGCTGTTACCAAGGGATGGGGTTCCAAGGATCTGACTCTTAGTATTGGGAAGGATCTCCAGCATATCTTCCCTAATAATCTTTTCACTTGTAACATCATTAAGTAAGTAGTTGAAATGATTATCCCTCATTAGAGGAGGCCATTGTCTAAAGCAGTGGTCTCTGGAGTGGTGTGCACCCACCCCAGGGGGTGCACAAGACAATCCATTGCGGTGCAGGAATAAAATGTTTGATCTTCAATAGTACATGTGTATAAATTACAGATAAATAAATACGCATATATTTGGTGGAGTGTGCTCGGAGATTTTTTACTGATAGGGGTGTACAATCAAAAAGGTTTGCAGACACCAGTCTAAAGCAACAACTGTGGTTTCCACATCAGCACCGAACATGTGTTGACTATGACTAAAGATGAGTACAGCAGTTAGGCACTGTAAGAGTAGACTCACTACAATCTCCTAGAGCACTTTACACAAGATAACTAAATTGCCTGGAGGGAATGGTTGAGACAGAAGTGATAGAGTTCTACAACAGAAAATGTACTTGAAGTTTCCCAACACTGGCTGTGAGACAGTTAAAAGCAAACAAATGAAACCTTAAGATTATCTCTTCAATTATTTTTCTATCATGAAGACAGAAAGTTACGTGTAAAGGCGTTGGATTTTCTTAGCAAAGTTATTTGTAAATATACTCCCAGAGAAAGACAGATTAGTAGAATCAAATCAATACTTTCATTTGCACCGTATATGAAATTGTTAAATGTGTTTCAGATTGCAGTAAGTTACAATTTAACACTTATAATGTTCTGTTCTTTGTCACAGGATTTTGGTTCTAGTTCTGATAGTGACTTCAGTCTCTCTTCCATGGTTTTTCTGAACCACAGCAGTGGCTCGGATGATTCAGCGATAGATGGAGAAGCAGGGCTAGAGCAATCTCTTATTTCTTTAGACATGTCTGACCTGCTTCCTGAAGATCCAAGGTCTAACATGTATCGTCTTTATTTTGGAAGCTCTTATGAATCAGAGCTGGGAAATGGAACTCCTTCAGAATTGGTAAATTACTAGCTTAATATTTTGAATTTTCTAAATATTATCAGTTGTGAAGCAGAAAAATTGAACTAAGCAAATGGTATGGTTTTATAAATACGATTATGTCTGCTTTGTCCTTCAAACTGTCTTCAGCCTATACCTTGTGGTCCACAGTGGGGAAGAAGATGGAAGGATGTGATCTGACAAAATAAAATATGGATTTCTCTGCAACTTTACAGGACTTTAAAATCAAAATCCCAAAATACCACTTAATCCCTTATAATCAAGCAAACTGCATTCATACTAGATCTTACTCTCTGCTCTAATGGCTTGTAGCCTTCCAAAGTTTAGTGCTGAAACAGTTTTTTACTTTTTGGTGCTGTTTGTTTGGGGTTTCTAAACTTAGTTTTATTACTAAAAAATGACTAAACAATCCATCTTTCAGGAATTAACTCATAATCTTAAGAATCAACAAGCGCTTTTCAGTTTCCAGTAGAGTGTGCATTAATGGGACCATGGGATTGTGTAAATAGCAGAAGTAAGCCTTAGCTTCCGTCGTTGCTCTTAAGCAGAATTCCTGTTGTTGTAGTATCACCTTGCAAGAAAGGAGCACGTTCTCTGGCTTGTTTGCAGATAGGGATGTGCTGTTGCCTAGTGATCAGCTGGCCCGCTCCTCTCGCTTGTCTGCCAAGTCAGCAAAACAGGACATGCTGCCTCTGAGCTCCTTACGGTGAACAGATGACTTCAGAGTTTGTGTGTGGTCCGTGGGACAGTCATTTTCAAGATCTGTTGTAGAACTGTTATTACAAGTAGTTATCAAAGTTGTGAGACTCTGGTTTTCAAAATTGTCTTGCAATGATTGTTAAAGCCAAAAATAACTCATCTTGACATTGGAGAACAAATTACTGACTGCTAAGGTGCTTTCGTACATTTTGTCTTGCATTATAGTGATAGTGTTCAACTAATGTATCTTCAGAGACTTCCATTTTCCTCTGATGGAAAGTTCTTCAGCAAGGCTACAAGGACTTTGATCTCTTAAAGTTGTTGAACTTGAAAGTTGCATATTTTATCAAGTGTCCAGAGAATTTGGAGTTGATGAATATTTAAATTATGAGTCATTCCAAAGCTAACTACATAAACTTGCCCAGATTTCAGAACCACTGGTTTTCATACATAAATAAAACAATGGACTTAGTAGACTTTTATTCTTTTCTGAGACAGGCCATTGCAAAAATATTTAGATTTTTTCCAAACATGAAACACTTTATTTTCAAATGTGTACTTTTCCCCAAACACCTTGGCAAATTAACCTAAATCTTTCAGTTCAAAAAGTTATGTATGTGATATATTTTTAAGAGAAAGTACTCTTTTTGCTGGTGGGGGCAAGCTTAAACTGAATTGTAAGCTAAATCTTCATGGTGGAGTTGCTTTTTTGGATCCATAATGAGTTAATGTATTTCTCCTTGTGCTCAATTTAGAGCTCTTTGTGTTTGTCTGGACCAAACTCTATAACTCATGATTTTACCAGCGTGACTCAGAGAGACACAGCATCATCACAACCTTCAGTGCTTAGAACAGCTTCTCAAGAAGACTCCCTGGAAAATAACCAGGAGCAGCAAATAGAGCACCTGAGGACAGAAATCAGTGCTATCAAAGCCAATTACAGAAGCAAGAATGGAGTATGGCAGTTTTTTCAGTTATTTAGTCTTAACACTTTTCTGTTGTTTTCCCACACTTCTTCGTATTTCAGTAAATAATTTCTGCAATAATATTAAATATAATGTAACAAAAATAGCAAAGATAAATGATATCTGGTTTGAGGAGAAATAAGTCAGATATTAAGCACAGTTATTTCTGTTATTAATACTGAAAGGGGGGGCGGGGGACTTGTGATTGTATTTATAATACATTCGTCTGTACATGTAGTGAGGCGGTTCCAGAGTTACTGATTTTCATGGCACTATGTCTTTGTTTCTGTGGTAGTTTTTCATTGTTTGTTCATGGCTCTGTTTTCAAGGAGGACAGCACCCTTAATCAGTCAGTCCTTGCCAAGAACACTTTAATTATTACCCAGTCCCATCTGATGACTGCACTTGAGAGTATAAGACCATCCATTAGCCACGATGACTGGAAGAATTTTACTGAACTGTAAGTATTACTTTTTTTTTTTTTTTTGTAATTGTGTATTCAGTGGAGATTTGGTCTTCTCACGCTTCTTATTCATCAGAAATACAATAGTTATTTAATGTGGGGAATGGCAGAGTTGAATAGCTTCTGACAACAGTTTTTTTCAGAAATATTGAATTACACACGAAATATTTTGCTGGTGCATTGTCTTTTATTGGTTTTATTCATGTAGGTCCTAGAAATTCTAATCACAGACCAGAAAACCCTTGTATTATGTTCAGAGCTGTACCAGTACAAAGGGGCACTGATTCTCTGAGATCAGAGCTGGGTCCTTCTGGCTCCCACTAGGTAATAGCCCCTCATATTTTCAAATTGCTGGGTTTGACTCTCCATATGGGTCTTTGCAGCTGCTGGTTTTGGGAAAAGGCAATAATCTGCAGAAAAGGAGACTGTGTCTCCTTAGACTTGGAAAAGACCTGGAGTGAAAAAGCTGGAAACTGGCATCAGGATGTTCTTTGATCCCACCGGCGGGTTCTTCTGACATGAAGATTGTTAGGGGTTGTCTTCCTCAGCTGATACATGGATAAACAGGTTTTACAGCAGGGGAAAGAGAGAAGGAAGAGATGGGAAAGGAGGAGAATGAGAGGTGCTTCCCAGGAGCCTATACTGCCCTGTCCACTTCTGTTCCTTGTCCCATCTGCCCTCAGGCCCAAGAAGTAAAAATAAAAAAAAAAAAAGAGGAAGCAAGGCAGAGAGCTCTTGGAGTTAGGTTTGTGGGTGAAAACTCCTCCAGGTCCCCAGGTCTGAGGAGACATGCACTCCTCATTCCCATAAAAATATATGTAAACACCTGTAGTTCTGTGTTACATTGATGTGTATCTGAAGAGGCATATGCAAACAAAAGTATTTAATAAGAATTTGCTAATATCTTTTTCTGTTTCCAGGTATGACAATTTTCAGAATCCCAAGAAGAGGAAAGGACAAGCTGGCTCAACATTCAGACCGGGACAAAAAATGACTCTAGCTTAGTAACTTGTGTATTTGCTTGTAACTGCTAAACTGTATCTGGAAATTACAAATGTGATTAAATCAGATTATTTATATTCATATGGATTTATTAATGCAGCAGTTGAAGATAAGTTTCTTTTAAACTTACATGCTGTAAAATTATGTCAGATTTTATTTTGAAGAAAATTGTCTTCCTTCAGATTGATATTAAATTTTTGAGAGAACATTGGTTACGTTCTGTCCAGTTGTTTATCACATAAAATTTTGAATTTTGCTTTTTATCAATATAGTTGCCAAAACCTAACAATTATTTCCTATCCCTGTTTATTTCTTCACAACAAATAGATTCTGTTTGGATAAACTGTAATATCTTAATAGTGGAAATGTTTTCCAAAAATTCTATAAAGCCATTCTCTAGTGGCCTTTGGAGAGGTGTTAGAGAGGGGTGGTACTTCATATGTTTATTGGTAGGCAACTAGTCTAATACTTGCAGAACAACTAGCAAAAAATAATTAAGGCAAACCAAGATAATTGTATCTTGTTTTCTGCCACTGTTTATTCAGAAGAATATCAAGTTGCATTTCGCAACCACTGTGTGTTCTTATCCCCGTCTTCTTTTCTTGAAGACTGTTTAAAAACATCTCTGATGTTTGGAAGCTTTCTGATGTTGCATCCTGAAATTATTCACAACCACTGTCTTACATGAAGATTGTTGAAGAGTTGTGTTCCTTGGCTGATAGATAGATAGACAGATAGATAGATAGATAAGTGCGTCTTAGCAGAAGGGGAAAGAAGGAAGGGATGGAAAAGGAAGAAAGCTAGAGAAGTTTCCCGTGAGTCTATACCACCCTTTCACAACATTTTGCCGATACTGGGGTTTTTTGCGTGATTGGTTTTTCACTAATCCTCCTTCTCTACTATTTACCTTCCCAAGGTAATTAGAAAACACCGATTTTTATTTTTTTGGTGGTCTTCCATAGCCATTATGTGCCTTTTCACACCTGTATTGCTTTGGGCCATTGGGCATTATTACCCTTTCTGTGATCAGATAGGATGGTGAGGCTTCCTGTGATCACTTCTTCAGGTACATTAGTAGCAGCTGCAGCCTTCCTCAAGCTGCTCCTAAAAGTTTGGTTATATGGTCCCACTACCTGTTCCAATTTGTTATTCATTGAAATGCCATATCATGCCATGTCAGTAATTAGAAGAACTCATCATACTGACAGTATGATTATGCTGTTTCCTGATATTTACTTGTAGTTCCTGTTTCCAGTGCTGGCAAATAACCCAAAGAACATATGATTTGTATGCTCTTGCAGCCTGGTACAAGTGAGGCCTGTATACCCTACAGGCCTTCATACACTACAAGTCTTAGCTTGTAGCAATTAATACCCCTGATTTTCTCATTTATGCTGAGCTATTGCTTTTTACTGATGCTTAACTCTTGCTTCAGTAGGTTTTGAAACTGAAAATCCTTGTTGCATTACTACGAAGCTCCGCTGTTGTCAATACCACTATGTCATTAACATCATACTTACTTTTTAAAAGTGGATATATATTTGTTTAGTTAGCATTAGAGCCATATTCTAGCTTGCCTCTAACCTTGAGTTCATCTTTCTTATGTAATAGTGTCATTAATTTCCTCGTTCCCCTTGTTTTAAATGACTGTAGAGGTGAATAGGAGTAGCAGTTGAACAGGTAAGCAATTTACTGCAAAGGAGTAAGACGTTCCCTGTCGTGATGCTCCATGGTAACTCACATTTGCACTGGTAGACGTAAGGTACTTGAAGAAATTTATCTTTTAATGGAAGAGGGGCAAAAAAACATCAATAATGTTAATGAAGTGCAGCAGCTGTCCAGTAATTCATTTTGGGCGTTCTGGCCTTTAGGATGTAGTATATTTTTTTATCGTCGTCTTTTTTGCGATGATTATTCATCCAGTGTCATTTTAAGCTCATTCAAAATACTTTTTTCTCTTCCTCGAGCTTCAAATTCTAAATAGTTTTCATCTCTAACCTAAGGAAATGTTATATTGTCTTCTATTCAAATACTTGTATTTGAAACTTCAGCCCAGTTGATTCAATTGATTAGTTCCTATGGTTTCTCATGTAGCTCTAGGAGCTGTTCACTTATTCTTCCATCTACTGACTTAAGGACTTTTCAATCAAAGCTTCTTTTCTACAACGAGCACTTCTGTAAGAAGTTGGCCTTCTAGCGTTTTCCTTGCCAAAGCTGTTTGAAGTATGTTGCAGTTTATTACGTCTTTTCTGTTTTGTAATAGTTTAAGATTTCTTTACCAAAGCATGCAGAGTAACCAAAATTAGTGGTAGCATCTCTTCTTTAACTTAGGTCTAGATAATGGATGTACCAGCTTTATTAAAAATGGAAATGATTTGACCTTCCTAGTAATGATAATCTCATAACGCACTGACACTTAAATCTGAAAGGAGCAGTCAGAGGTCCATTGTAATTAAAACAAAGACGGTGCAATCATCTGTGGAATTATCTTCACACTTTTAATTATTTAATTAGAATACTATGCTTCAGTGCCTAGTCTTGTAAAGTTAAAAGGAAAACACATCTGTGCTCTTCCTTTCTACATGGAAGGAATTTCACCAGTGTGCTCAACTAACTCGGGAGGGTGTGTATACATACACACCCCTGTATAGATAACCTTGACTATTGCCATGGGTAATATCATCTGACCCAAGAAAGTGGGTCACTATTAATAACTAGTTGCTGTTAGGTGATCTTCAGTTACATTCTGAATTATATTAACATCTCATCTTAAAAGGGAGCAGCGTATCTAAATGAAGCGTGGCTAAGGCCTGTTACACGGGCACGGAAGTCCAGCGTACAGGGAGCATAAAGCCTGTAGCTGAATGGAGGATAATCCCTTCTACACAAGCATTGTGCAAGGAACGCCAGCTGGCCTGTGGCGGCTCTTTCACAAGGCCCAGCATTAAGAAGTATGCCAGTAACAAAGTTTGTTTCACGTTCTACAGGGCAGCGGGGATTTAGCTGCAATGGCTCACGAAGGTACCACAGGCAGCCGAATGGCGGATGTCGTGTTTGAGCCTTTTGACCCCTGTTTTCCAGCCTCCTCCATCAAGAACCAAGTAAACTCCCCGTGAATCAGCATCCTAAAAATGGACAAAATCTGTGCCTCCCTACTAGCTCCTCTGTCGTTCTGACCTCCCTTAAGTGATGCTGATGTCAGGTTTTCTGTGTATGTATTACGGACCGTATCCAAGGTTGATAACCTGAGGTAGGTTTTTCCTTTCACTCCTGTTGTCACCAACGTTGTCAGCTGTCACTGACCTTTTCTCAATTGCCAACCAGTCTTTCCCCGTAGTTGAGGGACTTCTGAAGAAGCGAGTCTTAAAAATAGATGTAAACGCTTACCTTGTTTCTAACACAGAAAGGATTATTTCACTTTGCTATTAGGAACTCCATTTCCTCTACTATCCCATAATGTTTCTTAAAAAAAAAGTTTAGGCAGTTTTTACTCTACAATCAATTTATATCTGAAGCTATCTTCTTACAGCTATGTAGCTGATATATTTTTCAAACACTACCTTTGAAAAATGCACCTGTTTTGAAGCGATCCACGATTCCGGATTGAGTCTGTTGATGACTGGAAAAAGTTTCTGGAAGAAAGATGACACAAGTCATTAATCAGTGCAATTAACTCTACCGAAAGGCTCAGGTGTCTGACCGTTGAGGGTATTTGTTAATTCCTAATAGTCAAAATCTGCCAGACTTGCTTTTACAAGAATTAGGGACACTGAATACCAGCCACTGTGTTTGGTCCTTCTGTTGTTAATGCTGTTCTGCCATAAATCCCATTTGTAGTTTGTTTGGGAAACAGAATTTCTGTTGTACACTGAAAATTTCATGAGGTACTTATTGTCTAACTTCCAGTTCTTAGGGACTCAAACTTTGTTCCATTTCCAAAGGGAAAGAATAGAAAAGATTTCCTAACCCATTTGAAATGAAATGAAAAGATAAGTAATGGCTGCTGAGGCTTAGATTACGTTAGCCTTGTGTTTCTTATTAGACGTCACCAGCAAGAACTCTGCTTGACAGTATTTTAAGCATGACAGTTAACAGTCTGGTTGAAACACACAAATTTTGTGATTTACATTAAATTTGAAAAGTACTTTGGATTTTAGTTCATCCAAACAAGTCTAAATTTTGTGTGCACCAATCTGCATTTAATGTCGTAGCGGGAGTTCCTCCCTCCCCCTCTTCTGGCATTAGGGAAGCAAGAGTAAATTCCTCCAGCCCAAAAGCCAACAAATCTTTTAAAATATAATTTCACAACAGAAGCATTGTATGAATTTAATTTTTTCACTGGATATTTTACTCAAATTAACTGGTGGGTGTCTTTGAATATGTTTGTGTTTGTATATATATATAATATGAAACAATATGTAGTTGGCTTTTTTAATATTATTAACCTAATGTATCATTTTACTTGCTGCCTAATTTAGTTCATAACTCCTAGTTATTATGAAAATAGTAAAATACATACATTCTGTATTATTGCATGAGGATTGTTTATTAATTTAATACCTCCTAAGCTCATATAGTAGGGTGGGAGTGAAACCTACTCCTTCCAGGGACTTAAGGTCGCAGCCATTAAACGGTGAGCAATGGAGGTGGAAGAGACCAGAAGAGCAGAATTCCTTGCATGAGTTAGGCAGCATTAACCCTATGGAATGCAGCTGGGAGACAGGACTACAATTTGTCAGCGTCAGCTGCCAGGTAGGAATTCACTTTGCTCTCACAGGCGTCATTTGGGAATAACTGGGTTACAGCTGCCCCGGGGGCTGCTCGGCCGGGGGTGGGTGAGGTGGTTTGGCAGAGGTCTTTCACGGCAGCGCTCCTTCCACACTTTTCATTGCCGGGCTTTGCAGAGTCAGCATTGCACTTGATACGTTCTCTTTTAAAAGTGGGCCATCCGTTAGCATGGTGTTGGCATCGGATATAAGTATGGGTTGAGTGAAATATTTTGCATTGGAAGCACGTGGGAGATGGCAACCTGGTCACAATGATGATGTGTTTGACCTCAGCACAAGGTGCTGTAATAAACAAGAAGCTTAGCGTTTATTAACTAATACTCCATTTTGCCTCAGGTACAAATTTTGAGACATGAGTTCTATAATCCAGTTTAGGTTTTTAGCAAGAGATTATTTCTCTTTTGTCCTTAGCATATGCACAACAGGACTGGAATGGTACAAATCTTGTTTTAAGGTACAACTGCTTTAGTTTTCCCGTTTCTAAAACAGTCTAAAGGGTAACAATCTGTCATAGGTACCCTGAAATAAAAATCTGTTGATTTAGTTTAGTGTGCCGTTCCAATGATGCAGCAGAGAGGCCTAGGATGAAATACTTTCATATGCTCAGATGGTGGCTGGAAAAGAAATGCTAAATCATTTTACTGGTATTCAGGTCATGAGTGTAACTCAGGCTAATAGAAATGAAGTGTGAAAAATTCTTCCTCCCTATGCTCCAGCAGCTGGTGCGGCTTTTGTAAGACTCCCAAGTATTTGGCTTTCCTGCAACGTTATACAGCAGCAGAGTCCTATCAGACGCTGTTAGATAAAGTAGGGTAGATGTCGTATCTCTTAGCAGTGCTGTCCCACACCAGTCTCCAAGAAATCTTAAATAACTTGAATTAGTTGAAATGATTCAGTGAAGAAAGATATCTCAGAGAAAAGATCAGTTTGGGGCTCCTAGGTGCAAAAAGACAAATTCCTCTTTCTTCATCATTCATACGAAACAGCTCTTAAAAGTCTTCAGTAATGATACCCGACTTAGGCGTAGCTGTAACACAGTAGGCATCTTGTGGAGACCCAGTGGATAAGTGGACGCTGGCACTAGATTTTGGTACATCAAAAATTATTAAGGTCACACAGCTGTTTGAAGGTTTTCCTCGCTTCCAGAGATCAGCAGCTTTGTAGAATAAAAAAGCAAAATATTTGAAACCCCCGACAAAGTCCTGTCAATGCCATAGTATATAATTCCAGCATAAGCACTGCTAGGATTAAAGCCGTCCTCACTGTTTTGTGTCATTTTTTTTCCGTTAGGAAGATATTTGGATCCTTCAGATTCAATGCTAATCTCCATTTCCCAAATTATTGCCAAGTTTGAGGAAAAAAACATTAAATTATTTCTTAATAATAATTATTACTTTAACACAATGCTTGTATATTGCCAAAGGACTGTTTAAATAATAGTCTAACTAGAACATCATGACCTTGTTTAGATACTAAAAAGCTACAACAGGAGCTTTTTAGGTGCATAAGGGTTTTAGTGTTTGCCAACAGATAACTTGTAGCCCATTTTCTAATGCCTGGTTTTCCGGGAGTTAAAAACTTGCCAATTTTCTAAATGTCTAAAAAGACTTTTTTATTATTATTCTTTTTAAAAGATCAAAATGTCCTTCGTTCAAAAGCAGAGTTTAGAACGTAGATACGGAAAGAAACTCCCGAAGTCAGTGCATTGAAACTTCCCTTTTCTATGGATGCTGGGCAGAAAACCGCCCTGGTTTCGCCCCCCACCCCGCACCACCCGCTGCCCTTCCTCCCCCCAGCTCTCCTCCTCCTCCTCCTCCTCCTCCTCCTCCTCCTCCTCCTCCTCCTCCTCCCCGCGCCGAGGGGAGCGGATCCGCTCCTGCAGATCCCACCGGCCGCCCCGCGCCGCGGCGGGGGCAGCAGCTCCCGAGCAGAAAGGAGCCTCGCCAACGGGGGGGGCGGGCACGCTGCGGGGGGCGACGCGGGACGCGGGGAGCGTGTGGCTCCGTGTCGGTCACCCATGCGGGAGCCCGGTACCGGGCCCTGCGAGCCCCGGAGGCGGTGACAAAGGCGAAGGGGAAGGAAAGTCCCTCTGTCCTGCTGAGCGGTGACCGTCCTGCTGAGCGACCGGGGCGGGGGGAAGCCTCCCTCTCTCCTCCCCTCCCGCCCCGGCAGCCCCCGCCGCCCGGCACACCCGGGACCCCTCCTGCTCCCGGGGCTCCCTGCCGGGGGGGCAGCCGGAGCCCTGCCGAGCCCGGGGCGGGCGGGGGATGAGCGGCGGCGGCTCCTTGCCCGCCGGGGCTCCCGGGGGTTGCCCGGCCCTGTCGGCCCGCGGCGCCCGCATCGCCGGCGGCGCCCCGGGGCTGCTGGAGGAGGGGTTCGCCCTCTATGTCGCCGACCCTTTCCATCGGGAGCTCAATCCGCAGGTGCGGGGAGCGGCTGGGCCCGGGGCTCCCTCCCGGAAAGCTGCCGGTGGCCCGGGGAGACGGGCCGGCTCCGGTGGGCTCGCAAAGCCCCGGGTCGGGCCGGGAGCCCGGCGGGTGCCGTCCCCTTCCCGCAGCGGCGTCCTCTAACAGCGGCCGTCTCTTCCAGGGCATCCTGAACCTGGGCACAAGCGAGAACAAGCTTTGCTTTGACTTAATAGAGGCGAGAGTAAGTGTTGCTGCCTTCTGGCTCATCGGGATTTAACCGCCTGCTCGGCTTTGGCCGTTTTGAAGTGTCTGCTTAACAATTTAGCGCAGGCAAAGTAACGTTTATGGTGGGATACCAGGATACCGACAGTGCTGTGACTAACAGCTTTCACAAGGAAGCACACTTCATGTGTTTATATGTACTGCTCCACTTGCACACTCAGAAATAATTTGCCGAGTAATATTTATACTGAAAACTCGCCTCTGGTTGAAAACCAGAAACCAGAATAGTTTTGGTTTTGCTTGAACTTCATCCACGTTTGACGGAGCGTGCGCTCCAAACTGAAGTGGTACAAGAGGCTGCTCCTGCTTCATCAGAAAGTATTGCTTTGGAATGACAGCTTTCAGGAGGAAGTGTATTTTCAGAGGGGAAAATCATGGCCTGATAAGATGCTCACTTCTCTGATGGCAAAGCCAAAACTTTGACTGAAAATGCTCCATACACAAAATTCAGACCTTCAGCAAAATTAAAGCAATTCAGCAAAAAACCTAAACGTTACAGTGCCGTGTGCTGCAGTAAGAGCCCGTCTCGGAAAGGCAACTATGGGGAAATGACACACTCTTTAAAGGCGATTCTTTTCCCAGAGCTGTTAATTCTAGTTCATCCGCTGCAAAGCATTGGTGTTCTGCCTTATGTGTTAGCAAAACAAAGGTCTAGTTACCAGGCTAGCTCCTGCAGCTTCCCAGTTCCCTCTTGCTTCTCCTTCCTACTTCCACGAGGTAGGAATTTCACACTAGTGCAACCACGAGTGCATTTGCGGTGCTTGTGAGGGTGGGTTGGGCATAAACTCAGCGTACAGATTGGTTTGCTGATGAGTTGGCAGTGCTGGCAGCTGGAGAGAATTTGTTTTTCCGACGAATAAACCCAAATCAATGCCACAATGAATACAGGACTGAGCCAGTTTTCGGGGGGGGGCACCTGCTTTCAGAGCATAAAGCCACTGCGGATAATAGAGCTGGTTTTCTGCTGTAACAGAGAGGGTTGCTGTCACTTTTATTCTGTTGATTGAGAAGCTAATCAAAGTTGACATGTGAATTAAAAGCTGATATAAATATTGCAATCATTGTTTGAGCTTTGATATATCTCAGAAGTGGCTGCGTAATCTCTTTGGTACAGCTGGGATGCTTTTCCTCAATGTGTTATTCAGGACTTGTTTTAATATATGACATAATAATCCAATAAGTAATCCTTTCATTATTTTCTTCCTTCGTTTTGATGATGTTTTAATGTTGTTTTCTAATATCTTAAAACTACAAAAGGGAAGTGCAAAGTATAAACATGATTGTAACTCATGAATTTTTATAGTCTCCACTTCCTTGATGTTACTGAATAATGTTCGTTGTTTTTTTAAAGAATTGAGGTTTAGTCTGCTACAGCAGAACAGAAACTCCCAAGAACACTGTTCTACAGTATCTCTCTTTCCTGTCACTAGCTCACAAGACCTGACATGAATTATCTGGAGCCTGATCTTTTCCAGTATTCCGATACACAAGGTACTAGAAGGTAAGGAGTTCCGTTTTCCCATCAATCACGTCACTTGTTGTCAGTGCTAGTCATGGCCTGTGTGAAGCTGGCTGTGGTTTCATTTTTTGGTAAACCCAAAGGGTAGGCGTGGGGCTGTTACCTGTGTGCTGGCAGGCTTTGGGGTTCCTGGGCAGGAGTTACTTCTATGGATT
Organism: Larus michahellis; assembly: GCF_964199755.1. Lineage (NCBI taxonomy): Eukaryota > Metazoa > Chordata > Aves > Charadriiformes > Laridae > Larus > Larus michahellis. The sequence continues at coordinate 26,572,784 of NC_133897.1, read as the reverse complement.
TTTGTTGTGGTTTTCTCCCCACCCTCAATGTGCCACAAAGACCCGGAATGCCAAAGGGGAAAGATCGGGGCTTGTTGTCAAGCAAGAGAGCACGTATTGATGTGGTGAATCACTCCTGGAATGATTCACTCTAGTCTTGATGAGGGATAAACTGAAACTCAGGGCTGTAAAGAGCAGAGGTGAAATACTGCGTCACCGAAGATCAATAGAAACTCCACCATCGCCTTCACTCAGGCTGAAAGCTTGTCTTGATTTAATGAATTGTCTTTGACTCGGGTTTCACTGTTTCTGGTACCCAGATTCTTGTCCTTTCTCCAAAAACAGATCCCTCTCGGGCTCAAAGATGCTTTATTTTCTCATTTTTCAAGTGTACAGCAGTAATAGTTGAGCCACCGTCACTGTTATTCAAGATAACAGATGGCATCTGTGTGCTTCTCTCTCAGAAAATGTAGCACACTGGGTATCTGAGAAATTATATTATTTAATCAAAATCTCCAAGGCTTTCATAACAGAATGAATTGTTTGTCCTATTTTTGGTAAGCTTCATTCTTCTGTGTGTGTGTTTCGTGTTGGCTTTTTTCCCCCTGAGAAGTACATGACTGCATATTTGACTTTAATTCTGTATTTTAGCTTCAGAGAAGAAATTGCCAAATTTCTAACTGACTATGCCAGAGCTGCAAAAACACTGAATCCGGAACACGTAAGACAAGTGCTTTATCTTTGCATCTCCTTTTTCTTAAACTGGTAAGGATGAATAAATCTGAACACAAACGTCAGCATGGTACTGCGGGAGAGGGATATACGCAGGATTTGCAGAAGTCTTAGTAGTGTTAATTTTCCATTTGAACAAGTGGGCAACGTGTAACATTCAAGGAGGTGGTGTTATAGGTGTAGTAGCATGGCTTTTTCACTCTGTTTTTCTGAATTTAAACTAGATGAGTACTGGTGTTTCTACTAAATATTTCATTGCTAAATGAAAGTTTGTGCTCTTTCTTTCAGATAACTGTTATGAATGGCTGTTGTGCTGTTTTTGCTACTCTGTCAACTGTATTATGTGACCCTAGCGGTGAGTAAAAACTTGATTATTCTACTTAAAAATGTTTATTAGCAGTGAATATGATCAAATTCTGACTCCTGACAGCCTGCTGTTACTCTTAACTGCCTGAATGAAGCAAGGCATGGCATTTCTTTGTCACTGGGAGAGTGTCTTTGAAATAATCCCTCTATTTCTAAAATGGTGGAAAAAGTTTGAGGTATCAGCAGGACCACTCACTTGCTGGAATGCAATCTGTAGGGTTTTTAAGAGTGTTACAGGGAGGTGAGAAGGGTATCAAGAAAATGCAGTGTATTTTGAAAAGTTACGAGAAAAAGAGGTGGGAACCATGGTGGAGGCTGGAGGGAGTAGGCACCCAGGGAGGGAGGTGTACCGGGTTGAAATCTGGGACCCAGGGAAAATTTGGGTAACTGGGTAAGGAAAACACGTAGAAGGAATTTGGGACAGGGGAAAGGAGCTGCAGCAAAAGAGCAATTCCCTGGTCAAACAAGGGTGGTGGTGAGGAGGAAGGAGAGGTGGGAACGCGAAGCAGAAGGAGCGGAGTCCCGGGAAGCAATCTGCTCACAGCAGAGGTAGACAGCAGGAGGAAAAAGAGAGCTCAGCAAGGGAAAATGGTTTCCTCGCTGGCTTGGAAGGAGGAAAGCAGTGTAGGCATGCAGTACTGCACAGGATGGGAAGACCCACAAAGTCCTGCCAGCGCAGGAAGGTGAGCAGGATGACTTACCCGGTCTCCAGCGGAGGAGGCTGTGCCACCCCCATAACACCCTGTTACTGGTACCAGGAGCCCTTGGTGGGGGGTGGGGGGGGAGTGATGTAGAGTAGCGTGGCACAATGACGTCAAGCCCCTCTGAAACCCTGTCCCGCAGGGCTTCTGCCGTGTCTCCGGGAGAACACCCACCTGGGGAGACTTCACCGCAAAAAAAAATAATGAGGAGGGAAACAAGTTCCGCAAGTTCTGTGGCTGCCTGGCTGCAAGACAGCACTTTGGCAACCAGAAAGAAGTTGTTGAGGTTTGCAGCAATTCCGGATGAAAAAATGAGAGCAACAGCGTTAGCAAAGTATCGAGAGCAAGATCGTCATTTGTCATTATTATTAAAATGAATAAATAAGTAGATAAATAAACGAAACAACTAGTTGATCAGGTCCATTCCCTTTTACTGAAAATTTATAAGACTATCGAATCTGCTATTGCAAATGCTAAAGGAGAAAATTGGGAAAGAGTTCAGGTTGATTGATGTATGCTAAATTTTTAATTTTGTTTAAATATTGTTTTAGGCCATAGTGAAGGTTCTGAGATTAAACCAGATGTCAAATTCTTAGCTTGTCAGCTTACTATATTAGACTGGAGTGAAATAATTGCTCATGAGAAACGTTTCTTTCATTTTTTTAATGTTTTTAGACGGGTATCTTATTCCAGCTCCGTACTATGGTGGTATAAATTCGAAAACAGGGCTGTATGGCGGAATACAACCGGTTCATGTGCCTTTGTTCAGTGAGGTAAAGCTTTTGCTATTCATTTACATCAACGGACATTTCACAAGGAACAATCAAAAAAACCTGAAAGTGCAAAGCGAGCCCGGGTGAAGAGACGGGACCCGTCTGCCACTTCTAGGGGGCAGCGCGACGGGAGGCTGCTGTCATCAGATGTGTAGGATTACGATCGTTTGGTGCAGACACTGTTCTGCGCTGACATGCTGAGTTATAATTTGTCAGCTCTAAGTCTGTCACTCCTACTACGAGTAGATTTGGTTTGCAGATTTTTTCCCCCGAAAGCGGTGGAAGGTGTATCTCCCGCGTAAGCGGTGTAACGTTGGTGCCCTCTTTGAACGCTCAGTCATCCGTGAGACAAGTCAAGGGGGGGGTGGCATCTTTCATTAGAACAAATGGTACAGTCAGAGGGGGAAAAAAGTGATCTTTCATGTACACAAATTCTTCTGTAAGTCACTGGTAGCGTAGTCTTGGATAAGAGCAACATTTAAAAACAAAATAGTTGCGTTATATAGAAAAGACTGATCTTAGTTTCAGATTCTGAGGTGATAATAGTATTGCTGTCGAACTGCTGCTTTCCCTCCTTGAACTAGTGCCATGAGAAACTTATTTTTTTAACTTTTTTATTTTATAAAAGCCAGTAGCAATTGTATTTTCACTAGGAGAGAGTGTTCCTTCACTGTCTCCTTTTTTATTTTTTTACATATTTTGTATTTTTTATTCTTGCTGATTTTTTTTTTTTCTTCTGTAGGTGACTGACGAAGAAAGTCACCCTTTCCAGTTAACAGTTGAAAAATTAGAAGCTGCATTACAGAGAGCCAAAAAGCAGGTATCAATAACACGATTTCTATTTTTCCTGTTTTCCTAGTTATTTTGTAAGTAAGTGGCGTATGGTCTCAGCATCGAACCATTTGTACAGTTTCATCTGTGCAGATTTTCTGTCTTGTGACTGAGGTGGGTCCAGCTCCAGCAACAGGAGTCGAATTGATTTTATAATGTGGGCTCTGGAACAAAATGCAGAGAAACTCCCTGACTCTGTTTTATGAAGAACAGATCTTAACTTGTGTTTCAAGACCAAATTTCTTTCTCTGTAGATTTTAACTGAATTTGAAGTGTTGTAAACAAGCTATTGTTCTGACCCTCAGAAGAGAGAATACGCTACTGTAACGACCCACTCGCTTAATTAAAGAAACATGTCTAATTTGATTTTGAAGAGGGTTCTTCTGAGTTCCAGCTAGCAAACAAAAAAATACAAACATAATTTTTCCAGAGTTTAGGAAACCTCATTAGTTTAAACAAATACTTAGCAGTGGTCAGTGATTTTATTCTGATCAGAATTGTGTAGATGAGGATATTATTAAAGCACATAGTTGCAAGGAAGGTCACTTACAGAGGTCAGTTATAAGCAAGGCCAGGTATAAAGTAGCGGGTATTTTGGATACAGGCAAATGTGTGCATAACACTTTTTTTATAGCTATGTTGAAGCTGTCCTAGTTAGCTAATTGCTTGATCAGCGTGGTGCCTATGTTTAGACGCCATCTGTATGTCTGTGTCATCTGTCTGTGCCTTTGCCAGCCTGTGTGAGCCGGAGCATCCAGACGCTTCCCACTGGATCCTCGAAGAGGGAGGCAGGGAGCATCCCTGCCGCCTTCCCCATGAACTGGCTGAACAAGGTGCCGGATCACAGGCCAGATTAACTCTTTAGAGGCTGGGTTTGTCATCCTTCTAGAGCTGCAACTTTCTCACGAATAATTTTATAAACATCTGCTTTGGATACATGTAATACCCTAAATAGCTGGAAGAAATAGCCTAGAACGGCCATTGAGAAGCTGCCATCCCACAGCAGCCGTTCCTATGAACAATAATGTCTCGCCCAGCGCCTCCGGCTTAATACACACCAGATGTCAAATGCACAAAATATCCTACTGTGCAAGGGGTGCTCGTGGAGCAGCTGTTTGTGCTTAGCATTTGCCTCTTATCTTGCTTTCAGGTAATTTCTTCTTGTAGCTGGATTCTAAAGCAGTAAACTGAAAGTTGGTATCTCGTGACGTTCTCGCTCACAGCACCCATCAATGCTCAAGCAAATGGCACGTGGCAGGGAAAGCAAATATCAGGGCTTCTCGTCGTGGAACTTGGTTTCCTGGAGTTTCTTGGGAGTTGGTCTTTGCAAACAATCTCTTTGTGAGGAGGCTTGGGTGGAGTGAGAATTTGCAGAGGGTGAGGCTTTCTAAAAATTAAAAATGCGTAAACAAAAAATACTAATTTAATTTCAAGTTTATCAAGTAAACATGAAGTACTTAGGCAGGCAGCTCCCCATCTTGATATGTTTAAAGTCTTGAAAGTTACTGCTGTAGTCATTGCACTGTTCAATCGCGTACAATAAAAATATATTTGTTGCATATAGTTAGTGTTAATGTACATCAGGGATTTTTTTAGCAAAGAGAACATAGATGATTTTCTGAAAAATACCCATGAAGTTAAAAAGACTGGTTATCTTTGTGCTTGTAATCTAATTTTTTATCACGTGGGACTCTGCTTATTACACAGTAGAATATTTACAATCTCTTAGAATAGTTGAATGAAAGAATTTAGCTTCTGTGGAGAATTTCTATAACAGATATTCTGCACTATTGATAAATATAATTAAAAAGTAATTCCTTGCTTAAGACCTCTGCGCATCTCATAGAACACCAAGTAATTAAATTTTCAGTCTTCTGCAGATTCTACTACTTGTTTAAAGAAATGAGCAACATTGAAAAATAAATTACTTGGCAGATTATTAGATGTCAAAGTCCAGTTTCTGTTCAGCTTTCCCATGTTTATCCATAGTAACTTTGCTCAGTCCTGGGAATTTATGTTGGAAGTATGCCTGTAGAACCAGTATTAATCTCTACAACACCATGATCTTGCCTGTTGATATCAATGGGTGTTTCAAATGAGTCCTAACCTGATTTTCATTTACAAACAAACTATTTAGTATGTTTTTTTGGGGTGGTATAGGATAAATGACGAAACAAGGTCAGTAGCTGTAACCTTAGTCTGTATAGTAATTATATTATGCGATTAAATAATTTTCAAATGCTGCTGTTCACTGAAGGGTTAACGAACTTCCTTGCTGCATCCTCACTAGCTGTTGGTTTGACGCTGTTGGTGTCTGCAACTATCAGTTTTTCTTTTTGCAGGGCATCCGCGTCAGAGCAGTAATCCTGATCAACCCCCACAATCCATTAGGGAACGTTTACCCAGCGCAGTTACTGAAAGAGTGTCTGGAGTTTGCGCACAGGTTTGAGCCCTAGTGCTGTTCCTTTGGTATTTCGTTTTCTGTTAATGCAATACAGCAGTGATGAAAAATCACCTTTGGTAATCGCCTGTTCTTTGCTCGTACATGTTGGGAGGAGGCGGCAGACAGGGTCCTGAATCATGTTTCTTGTGTAACTACACTACCTCCTTGGCCTTTCCGGGAACACTGGAATAAATTGCCTAACCCGGCATCCAACAATGTCTTTCTGAATTAAATACTGTTGGTTTTTTTTTTTCTTGTATGCGTGGTTTAAACTTTTTATTTGCCAAACTGTTTCTTTATTAACCTGCTTTGATGCATGGCTCAGAAAATGACAACAGGTGAATATCGGTCTTTAGCAGTAGTAGTAAACGTGACCAGCATCGTCATTTGAAATGTTATCAAAATGAGAAAATCATAACATTTGCTACTGGGGGGAAGTAACTGAATTGGCAAGGCGTAAGTCAACAGTCTGAAGTTCTGCAGCACCTTTCATAGTTACTTACCTTGAGATGTGCAAGCAAATTACTTTCCATCAAAGGAAGATACCTCTGAAATATCTCGTCCCCGTTCCACTTCTTTTATCCTTAACCAGCTCAGAATTCATGTTCTAAGCTCTAGCAGTCTCCTGAATCCTTTGGATACTGATGGAGAAAAAACACTTCCTTTTGAAAAGCATATATATATTATTTTTTTTTTAGAAAAAGATAGATTCCTTCCTTATTTCAGTGAGCTTCTGCCAAAGAACGACTGCAAAATCCTGTACGCACATTGAAAGATAATGGCAATTAGTTTCTGACAATCTTAAATATAGTAGGGTGGTATTAATTTTTTATTAATTACCAAAGATTACTGGGGACAGCGCAACATTCCTGCACTTTTGGCGTGATTTTCTTTTCATGGAAACAGCAGTGGTGGTGGGTAGCACTCAATGTGCTACTTCTAGTTACTGAGTTTTTAAAAAGGCAGCTGCATCTTCTCTCAGCATCCCCCATGGACTTCAGGATACAACCGACTTAAGATGGCACTAAAATAACGTTAGAGGATAAGGATTAGAAACAATAATTTTATTTTTAATGTAAAAAAACTGTTAGGAAACCAAACTTCCTTTTAAAAAAATTATAGAACTCAACAATCAAATTATATGAGGTTTACTTAGAAGAGGAAGCCTGTTTTAAACACGTGGGTGTTTAAAACCAGTCTGCAATTTTTTCAGTACTTGGTAATATGTGCATGGCTTGTTGGTATCAAGCGTGGTACACACGGCTCACAGTTTGCTGTGGCTTTCACAGCGAGAGTGTGTTAAGGACTTATCATAAGTGCACGACAAGTCTTTTTAAAACTCTAACATCTGCATTTGGCTTCAAGTCTCACTGAAGAAATCTTCCAGAGTAAAGCACTTGGTAATGTATTTCTATGTTCATTTTAAATGTTAATTAAGAGTTGGGTGGGACCATACATATTCCAGGGAACCATTGGATTGAGCATGCAGTTGGATTTTGTGTCGGGTATGTGGAATGTTATTGCCTCCACGAAATACAGAATACGTATAAATAGAAGCTGGTGGTGCACGAGGGCTCACAGTGCACCTTGTGACCTCTTTGTGTAAAATTTGGAGGGGGAATATAATAACAAATAGGTGTGTTTATGGAGACTTTGCTACGGCAGCAGTTGGGATTATACACATGCAAAGAAATTCCTTTTAAATATGTTAATATGCCTGTATTTTTCTATACCTAGATATGAATTGCATGTAATAATGGATGAAATATACATGCTCTCTGTTTACGACGATACCACCTTCACCAGTGTTCTTAGCTTAGATTGGTAAGTGTGATTTCTCAGCAGGGATTAGAAGATATTTAATCCTAAATGGAACCCATACCCTTTTTTTTTTTTTTTTTTCAAACTTCTGGTTAGCTACTGTAACTGGTATAGTTTGAACAAACTCATATCCAAGTCTTTGCAACTATGAGGCGAGTTAATACAAGAGATCTTCTGCAGAGATGGCTTTCAATGGCAGATCTCTTGCTTCCAGCTAATGTGTGTCTGATACGGCAGAAACAATACAAATTGACAGAGCCTTTAGGCATTTTGCCACTTTGCTTGTCTTTGTTGGTCCCTGTTGCACAGCCTGAGTGTAAGGTTCTCACTGTAATGGTAATGAAGTTGCCTAAGGTTGTGCGAGTTACCTGCTATAATGAGTCTCCCTCCTGGTGTGCTGTTGGACTCAGTTTCCTGCAACAGGTGATGGAAAGAATACATGTTTCGAGAATATTTAAACCTATTAGTATCTGACTAATAAAACTTCCTTCCCCAAAAGTACGTGATTGTCTCTGTGTAACTGCATAAATTTCATACCGATGGGAAATTTCCAAGTCCATCCAAGTCCAACCAAGCTCAGTGAGTGACTGGGTACTGCCTCACCCGTATGAGATGATTACCCATACATGAAGCCTAAAAAAAATACTTTCGTTATTATGAAAGTTCACCAAGCTCCGTTAGGCTGAGGCAGAAATTTCCAGCCTTGTCCCTACTGACATGAAGTTACACCTAGGAGGAAAAAACCCGTCATCTGCAGTGATACACTGAGGTGTATCCCGTTTAGTTGCACCTCATTATGTAGATGCATGCCCTAAAATGTTCACTTCTCCCTTCCCTAGCCTGAAATGCAGCACAGCTGATCAAACAATCCTTCTCCATCAAGTACAAGAGCAGTTGAGCATCACTGATGGAAATACTGCTTTTGTTTTAATACGGGTGTGATCACTAACTGTGCAGTGGGAATCTGGGATTTTAACTGGACCATTACATCTTTGGGATTTATCTTGTGGGCATCAGTGCCTCAGCACACACTTGGGAGTTTTCGTTAAAACATCTCTGGAAAAAAATGTCATGTCACTTTAAAGGATTATATACCAATTTTACTAAAAAATTACTACAACTTTACAAATTTAAACATTTTTGTAACCCGCATGACTTGTTCTTCTCTAGCAACAGTTCTTGTCTTCCTCTTTTCTCCTTCAGTTTACCAGATCCAGAACGGACACATTTTATGTGGGGTTTTAGCAAGGTAGGTCAAAATACTGTTTGTGTTTTAATTTAAGATATTTCTCCGCAAAAATTGTTTGAGTTATTCTGACATAATTTGTGTAATAGTTTGCAAACTCAGTTTCTCTTCATTTATGAATTTGTTTTCTCCTTTGGTAGTGTAAAATCTTGAAGTTCGGAGTTTAATTTGGGCTCTACTTAACAGCAGCAGTTAATGCATATGTATTAAAGGCATCAGGACATACAGGCACATTTCAGATCTGCAGTATTTTGCCTTTTCTCCTCTTGGAGGGAACAGTGAACTGCTGACTGTTTGGGAACAATAGCGGGGACAGCCCAAGGCTATGAGCCAAGCACGTGTTCAGTTGTTGGCCTGTAGAGCGACCCTGTTAAAGCCCCTGGCCTCCCTGCTCCGGGGTGGTTTAGAAGTTGCTGGCTGGTTTTTATCACTCTTGGGACTCCATTTAGCAGCTTTGAGACTTTGTTCCAGAAGGTGTTGGGTTTTTCCCCATACATCACAATGACTCTAGACGTGGTGGCTTGACAAAGCACAAACATAAAGTGAACAATTGCGCCTCTCGCTCTCTTCTTTTTGCTCTCCAAGGATTTTGGTATGAGCGGTATCAGAGTTGGAGTATTGTACACCAGAAACCGTGAAATTCGGAAAGCTGTGAATCAACTGGCTGTCTTCCATAGCTGTCCTGGACCCGTTCAGCACGTTCTCAGTCAATTCCTTAGGGACAGAGGTTAGCCACACTAGAAACGTTTCCATTCAACTGTTTTATTTTTCCATTGCAGGTGGAAATAAAACAACTATATTTTTCTTGCTTTGATAGACTGGTTGGATAACGTGTTTCTTCCCACCAACAAAAAGCGGCTTAAGGAAGCACAGAATATTCTTGTAGATGGGCTGGCAAATGTTGGAATACCCGTGCTCAAAAGTTCAGGAGGACTTTATGTGTGGGCAGACTTCAGAAAAGTATGTAAGAAATTTGAAAAGGGGTGGGAATGTAAAACTTGGAAGTGTAAAAATTACTTGTGCACGTTGTGATACCCTTTATCAATTCCTGGAAAATCCTTTCAATGAATTTATGCAGTTGTTCAATCTTTAATAAAAGATTATTTTCTTCTTTTAGTTCTTAAAATCACAGACATTTGAAGCCGAACTAGAATTATGGCAGAAGCTCCTTGATAAAAAACTCCTGATTAGTCCTGGAAAAGCGTTTTACTGTTATGAACCTGGATGGTTTAGACTGGTTTTCTCTGATTCCGTAGATAAGATTTACTTGTGTAAGTGGGTTTTACTTCTAATATAGCATGTAGTAGCATCCAAGTTTTAAGAAACGTTAACATTATAAATAATGAGTTGAAACCTGATTATTCTCTCTTAGATTTTGAGGGGCATATTTAGAGTTTGTATGAACTGAGAAATATTAGATTGACCCAGAGCATAGGTTACAAAGCACTTACGTTGGATTATGTTAAACCTCTGAAGCTTTCAGAATTTAAATTTGAAACTTATTTTTACTCTATCAGAAGTAAGGAACCAAATTTTATGCGAAAGGATATCTACTCTTTCAAGTTATGCTTTCTGACCTGTGGGAATTCCCCACTATCCCTCGTTTTTATGTGGCTCATACTGGATATGAAAAATGTGTCCATCTCATGCTGCAAAATACTTAACCTTGAATGAATGTTTTATATTGTTGGCAAAGTGGATGTTTATGGAGCATATAGAGCATATAGAGTTATAGAAAAATTGAGACTGAAAGGGAATTCTTGTACAACTTCCAGCTCAAGGGACCAGTTTCCAAGTCAGAGAGCAGCTTGCTCAGGGCCTTGTTCAGTCAGGTTTTGAGACTGTCTAAAGATGGAGGTTACAGAACCTCCTTGAGGAACCCGTTTCAGTGTTCACTCTCATGGCAATTTTTTTTCCATATGTCCAATCAGTATTTTCCTCTGTATTTCTTTTCTACAGGTATTCAGAGACTTGAGCAAACGTTGCACAGTTACGCTGCTGAACCAGCCACAAACGACACATCTACTGCAGATGCTTTATGCAATCCAGAAAAAGATTCTTCAGACAAACCTTCAAATGCATCAGAGGAAGATGTCTCCCAGCTAGAAAATATACTTGTTTATTAAAATCATATATGCATTTAATGACTTGATATAATTTATCATACTTATGTTTTCTAAAGGCATCTATGACTTCAGTATTTGTGGCTGTAACCTTGCATACCACTCTCACTTCTCTGTGACCTGGCATTAATAATCTTGCAAGTGGACTTGCTAAAGTTGAATTTTAAGGAAAATGGACCTCCTGGATATTGTGAAATTAGCCCCTGTTAAACACAGCACTTGGTTTTACTCCATTTCAAGTGTGCTATGTGCCAGTAAAATCAGTGAGTCTCGATACAGAATCATAGAATCATAGGGTTGGAAGGGACCTCTGGAGATCATCTAGTCCAACTCCCCTGCCAGAGCAGGGTCACCTAGAGCAGGTTGCACAGGAACGTGTCCAGGCGGGTTTTGAATGTCTCCAGAGTTGGAGACTCCGCCATCTCTCTGGGCAGCCTCTTCCAGTGCTCTGCCACCCTCAAAGGAAAGAAGTTCCTCCTCATGTTTAGGTGGAACTTCCTATGCTCAAGTTTGTGCCCATTACCTCTTGTCCTGTCCCCGGGCACCACTGAAAAGAGCCTGGCCCCATCCTCCTGACACCCATCCTTTAAGTATTTATGAGTGTTGATAAGATCCCCCCTCAGCCATCCTTTTTCCAGACTGAAGAGACCCAAATCCCTCAGTCTTTCTTCATAAGAGAGGTGTTCCAGTCCCCTAATCATCTTGGTAGTCTCTGCTGCACCCTCTCCAGCAGTTCCCTGTCCTTCTTGAACCGGGGAGCCCAGAACTGGACACAGCACTCCAGGTGAAGCCTCACCAGGGCAGAGTAGAGGGGGAGGATGACCTCCCTCGACCTGCTGGCCACACTCTTCTTGATGCAGCCCAGGATGCCATTGGCCTTCTTAGCCACAAGGGCACATTGCTGGCTCATGGGCATCCTGTTGTCCACCAGGACTCCCAGGTCAAATAATATACTTGCACAGTTGTTGAATTATGAAATTTTGAGAACATTGGTAAAATGGTTGTGCTGTATATTATGGACATAATCAGAATACTGAAAGTACTGAATCACGTTATATTCAAATTTTGCTAAACTTTTGTAGCTGGCAAAATGGTTTTTTTTTATATTCATAAAATCTCTATAAGCATATGCATCTCAACCATTTTATACACCTTTCTATATATGCATACTAAGTGAGTACTTTCTGAGAAAGCATTTAGATTTTTGGCTTCTGGGCTTTCTTTCAGATTGTTTCTGTGTGCCTGTATTCATTGGATAGCGTTTTCATACATTAACTGTAAAAAACCCCTCAAAAGTCTGTAATGTATACTTATTTGGCAGAGCTGTGTGGGGACTTTTTTGCTTTGTTTTGATTTGTTGGGCTTTTTTTAAGGTATTTGCAGACTTAATTCACCATTTGCTCCATTATTTACGTTTGGTGAGAGAAAACTAGAATTGTAAAATTAATGGACTGCTGCTGTAGAGGATCAGGAGAAGGATTGTCTCTCTGTGGGTCCCTAATAAACTTGGAATTTATGCTCCTGATAGTAACGTGGCCTTTGACCTGTTTTTTCATCGCATTTCAACTTGGCAACCTTATGTTGTTCAGGCTGATAACATAAAGATAAATAACCTGCTGTACAGCAATTTGTAAAGCTCATAGAATCATGGAATATTTGAGGCTGGAAAGTACCTCTGGAGATCTTATAGTCCAATGCGCTTGCGTGGCGCAGGGTCAGCCAGAGCAGGTTGACCAAGACTGGATCCGGTTGGCTTGTGAGTGTCTCCAAGGACGGAGACTCCACAGCTTGATTCCAGAGTTTGATCACTCTTTTTTACTAAAAAGTTTTTTCTTATATTTCAACAAAATTTCCTTTTCTCCTTTTGTGCCCATTGCCTCTTTTCCTGTCATGGATACCCAGAAGAGCCTGGCTTCATCTTCCTTACAGCCTCCTGTCCAGTATTTATACACACTGCTAAGATGCCACCTGAGCCTTCTAATTCCAGGCTGAACAGTCCCAGCATTCACCCTCTCCCTGTATTTCAGATGCTTCAGTCCCTTAGTCATTGTTGGGGCCCTTCGCTGGACTTGTTCCAGTATGTCCATGTCTGTCTTGTACTGGAGAGCCCAGAAGGCCGGGCCCCACCACTCCAGATGTGTCACACTAGTGCTGTGTAGGGGCCTGTGGTGTTTAACGTGCTCGTCTGATCTTGACAGGGAGTGAAGAGTGAAACAGCACCAACAGCAAAAAACCCTAATAAGTAAGCTTTTCAGGTCCCTAGAAACAAAGGTTGGTGATATAGCACTACAGAAGACCTTCAGAAAACTTGCTGACTGCACTTGGCAGATGAAATTTACTGTAGGTAAAAGGAAAGGAAGAGCGACACGATAGGATCTAACGATCATTACTCTTCAGTAATGATCCCCCATGGAAAAACAGCTTGTTGTTAAGAGGAATTTGAATGTTAGAAATTATTAGAGAAGAAACGGAAAAATCTTCTGGAAGTATTCTGTCATTATAAAAAAATTGAGTGTTCCCGCATGTGTGCCGTTGAAGGTTACACGCAGTTTAGGTGCTCTTGTATCAAAAAGGATACAGCAGAACTGGGGAAGTCAGTTCAGTCTACTGAGGAGTCATAAACATGCACCTCTGAACTACAAGAGCGTTTCGGGAAGTAATACAGTGATTGCCTGTGTCTTAATACCCTTCCCTGAGGCATTAGAAGCTGGGATTTGGCCATTATTGGAGGTGGGCTACTGCACGGAGTTTAGGTTTGCCCCAATAAACCTGTTCTTGTGTTAATCTGAAACTCTGCTTCTGAGCGTTGGGGAAAGAGAGAATGGAGAGAGCGGCAGCAGAAAAGTGCGGGTGGCTGAGGACGGCAGTGTGTGTGCCAGCACCAGCGGAACCAGCAGCACCAGAGCGAAAGGCATGGTCTGCATTGGTGGCGAGGGACGGTGCTCCCTCTGTCACACCAAGGAGGAGCCCAGACAGTGGGCTCGCCGACGAGACCACAGCACAGAGAGCTCCTCAACAGAGGGCCCTGGGCTCTACAAGAGGAGGAGGGCAACAAGCCAGCATATCACATGTGCCATTCCTTTATGGCATTAACATGAGTGTGTAAAACCAATTAGTTAAGAGCTCTGTTAAATAGACTTCCCCCAGATCTTGCACTGAGCTTTGTTACACTAATTTTCTACAGGAGACAGCGTTACTTCTTTCTACCTCAAAGTACTGCAATGAGTTCGTCGAAAATATTGTTGGTCACTGAAAGCTGAGGTGAACTTGCCAGTTCCTTTCCTGACAGTCTCAACTTATGGAGGGTGAGCTGTGTGCCATTGCAAACAGGTTAATCTTGTCTTGAAAGCCTACAGAGGAAGTACATCGCATTCTGCATTCCTGTCATTAGCCCATAGTATTTGTTTCTATTTATAGCCCTATATGGATATGTTAAGTTTGAACGTACCATTTCCACTTATCTCACCAGGTGAGCTATTAAGCCACAGTCAGGCTCTGCGAACTCTGCAGGTATGAAGCAGTTGCTTTTGGTTTTGTTTCAGCCAACAATAAATACAGCATCTACTTCTGGTTCCTCCACAGCTTGCGAACAGCTTCTCGTGAAGAAGAAGAGAGGACAAATCTTTTATCTTACCTAGCAGTGCTCTGTTACTAAGCAGTTTAGAAACAAAGATCTAAGAAAGCAGGGAGAGTGAAACAGAAGTTATTAGGCTCAGCACCGTGAAAAACTATTGATCCTCCTGACACAAAAGGCTTTGCTTTCTCACACGCCATACGACCATCTCACTTTTGGTTATATGCAACAGATGAACAAAGGTAAGTTTTCAATAAGCTTTACTACCTGATATTTGCTTGTAACTTTTGGTGATGTTCTATTGAACGTGCACTTAGTTTTTAAACACTTATGCCATGACTACTTTGCCCAGTCAGCCTCCACAGCTGGCTTGTGCACCCAGCACTGAACCGGTAGGCGCACAGAGATCACCAAGATCTCACAGATGAAGGCCTTGTTTCTGGGGAAATATTGACAAAGCTTTCCCTTGGCCATTCTTTATGCTGTCTTCAGGCAATTCTCGTTCTCAAGTTAATGGTTACTAATTGTTTTGTGCCATTTTGGAAGGTGAGAAATACGTGGAAAAAACAATCCGGCGCAGAACAACGATCAGTCCGATGGAAGAAAATGAGGCAGCGGTATCCTGGCAGAAGAAGCACCCCACCAAAAGACCAAAGAGGGAAGATCTCCTGACATTCTACCTTCGTATGCAGGATGCAAAAAAATCCCGTCCCTCTGGAAACAAGCAAAATGACATTTTCACTCTGCCATGTTCTGACTCCTTGAGGAGAGGTAACTGGAAAATTCCACATGCAGATTCCTGTAATTTGGGAAATAGATACTCTCGAGAAAGGCACGTTGATCAATAGGACAGGGTATCTTTGCTTTAATTCTTAATGGCCTACTGAAATCCAGGCTTGGGAGAGAAGAGGTTCCCAAGTTCTGCTTAGACATTTCAGATTCATTGCCACAAGCAGCCTTACGGTGTGTGTTTTGGACCCGGATCAGTTAACAGAGCCGGTGTACAGCAAGGCATACTACATTGACAAAGGCAGAGAGGTGATGATCTTCAGGAAAGGAGTGGACATGAGGACCGTGAACAGAGAGTGCGCAGGAGGGCAGCAGGAACTTCTGAAAGTAGCTTTGGCCCTAAAGAAAACCTAAACTGCTTCCTGAGAAAAGAGTAACACTCCTGCTCTGTTCCCCCTAAATGAAAGACTTCAGAAGACTTTCAAGGAGCCCAGATTGCCGTATGTAAGCACACAGATGCCTGGGTTTTGAGTCAGCTAGAGGGGCAATGCCCAGCACGGTATGATCTTGATGTTTTCAGGTAAAAACAACCTTTCTATTCACAGCTAGTTTCCAATTATACTTCTGTTTCATTAAACAGACATTGAAGTACTTCAGCGTTTCATCAAGATGCATGAACCATCTGGAGATGTTGTCCACGAAGAAGTTGTTATTGCTACTGAAGAGACTGAAGTTACCCAAAAGAAGTTATCGAAGAAAAATAACTTCACGGAAGCTGAAAGCCAAGTGCAAGAAGGAAGCAGTCATTAAGCAGCTGTTCCCCAAGACCCAGCATCAGAGTCGCCAACTAGAAGGGTTGAACCAGGGAATTCACGTAATCTTATGGAAGGTAAGCATCCCATGTGTGGGTGAAAGACAGAGAATCACCAAATACAAAGTTCTGTTGTCAATGATTGCAAGATTGTGTGTCGGGGAGCATACAAAAATAACTGTTAACAACTACTAACTGTTGTAAAAATATTTCTGCTTGGGTCACCACATTCGTCTTTCATAATTTTGGAGAGATGTACTCTGTTAGCTAAGAAACATACCAATTCTACCTGTGTGGTAATAGATTAAAACTATAATTTATTTGTCTGATCGTTCTTATTCAATAACTGTAAAGAGCAGTTGAAACTACAGTACTACATCTATTAATATTTTTGTTCTCAGTTCTGTGAGGCCACTAAGGCCTTTATAAATCATAATATACAATATATCACCAACACAATAAATGTGATCTTTGCTTCTTGCACTATATTCATTGTGAAGTTGAAGGCTGCATGACCTCACAGCAAGGCTAGGACTGGATACTCACAGGCTAAATCCAAACGGTAGGAGCCAGCTCCTGGTTTTTGTGTGCATCTGGACTTTCCAGGATGAATGAGGTGACTGTCACGCGGCACGGCACAGCAGTAACAGGGCAGCCCTAGACTCATTTTAGAAGGAGCCCAAGGAGCCACGTGCTCATTTATCAGTTGCGTTCGTGTGATAGTCATGTTTTCCCGGAGGAGGATAGCATGCCCCTTCAACAAAGCCACTGCCCGAATGCAAACTGTTCTCCAGCACATTCTGGTTTGGTACAGGAATGTTCAGGTGGTTGTAAGGGTTACAAATTTCCCCACCCTTACCCAGATTACTCAAGCCTGATTCTGTGGGGTTTTTATTACGAATCATGATCCATTTGGTGTATAGAATTTCTCCATGTGTTACCCAATCCCATATGCACTACCCCCCAGTCCCAGTTGTAAAAATTGTCCTTGTCCTGTTTCCCACCCACTTTGCTGGTCAGTCCCTTTTGTACATCCTTCCCTGTATGTGTCCCTAAAAGCCCATCCGGATTATATGTCTCATGGCAAGCTGTGACCCCGTATTCCTAGTGGCCACAGATATAGAGTGATGATGTCCCACGCAATATGCGAAAGATGTTCAGCAAGGGCTAATTGTACTTGCGTACAGGCAGCATCCCATGTTACATTATCTAGGGTCATACAGATAGACTGAATGAGTTCTTTTGTGACTTTAATTGATTAAATTCTCAGAGTTGCCACCAACATGCCCGTGGATTTCAATACTTGTCCAGCGGCTAATCATCCTTTTGCTAACAGCCCCGCTGCCGCTTGCAGGTGATTTGCAGATGCATCTGCTATTTTTTTCATGTTCCACGTCCCAAAAGCTGTGTTCCCAGTAACTCATAAAAAGCTGAAAATGTCCCATTTTGTCATTTAACCAATTTGGCATGACTAGTTCCCTTTACGCTGAATAATTCTGGCCATGTCCAACATGCTGTGCTCCACCATGAAAAGGCGGCAACTTGCATACTCCAAGGCTATTTCTTCTATCATTAGACTCCATTGATGGTGTTTCATAATTCTTCTGACTCCCTTACAGGTGTAATAATTTTATTTCAGGTTTTGTCCTCTCCTCTCCCCGCTGCCAGTTGTCTGTTCTTCACAGCAAATTTTGCAGGGGATTTGCTATAGCACTGTAACCTGGTATAAATTCCTTACAAAAACCTACAAACCCTGAAAACCTCTGCAAAGTTTTCTTATCTCTAGCAGGGGTTAAGTGCATGAATAATTTTCTCGGCGAAGGTGATCCCCCACCCAGTAGGACATAGCTTGGTACCTAGACATTCCATCTCTGTATAACAGGTTGTGCTTTGGCACCACTTAGTTTAAGACCCATCTTCTCTACAGCTTCAAGAACGTTTACTACGTTCAAAACATGCTTCTCTTGTTTCTACCATAATTAAAATAGCATAAACATTGGGCTCACCACTTGTCCTTGGTGTTCAATGCTTTTAGCACTTCCTTTAATTTCTGACAGAAAATGGACAGGGGTTTATGAAAGCCTTAGGGTAATCATGTCCAAAAATACTGTTCTCCTTCAAAGTGAATGCAGTTTTCCTTTGGGTGTCCCCCTCCTTCAACGGGATAGACCAAAACCCACTGGAAAAGTCCAATACTGAAAACCACTTATACCTACGTGCCGCCTTTGCATTCATTTTTGGGAGGAAGGCTACCAGGGGGGCTACGGCAGGCGTGACACGATTCACCACACAATTGTAAGGCACCAAGTCCTGTTTGGTTTTCTAACTGGTGCACTGGTGCATGAAGTGCCCTTTTTGATGTCGCCTCGATTGGGTAATATCCAGATGACGATCTGTACATCTTCCCTTACTTCCTTTGGGATTGGGCATTGGTTTTGGGAAGGAGGCCATGGTCCTTCAGTTTCCGTTAGTTCAATTTTTAATCCATACCTTCCCACGATGTCCAAGGACATGATAGCCCAACATATATAATACTCAAACCTGGGAGGACTAACCCCGGGCTTGATCCCTTTAATGGCATCTACTTCCCATCCTACACCCCGTACCCCAACAGGGGTGTTCATTTCACATTGAATCCATCATTTCCTGTTGCACATATCTACAAAACATCCAATTAAAGACAGGCAACCTTATATGTTATAAGAGACTCCTTTTACACATTGACAGTTAGCTAATTTAATGGATTTGTCTTCATCCTCAAGTGTGAGTTGCTCAAATTCTTGCCACCTGCGTCCTTCATCTCCTCCTACCCCTGAGAAGTTTTTTTGTTTCTTTTTCTGATGTGGTAGTTCAGTAGCTAAGGTAAGCAACGATCCAGTATTAATTAAAAACATAGTCCCTGACATATTCAGAAACGCGCTCTGGATCTCTGGCTGTCCTGTGGCAGGGTTGAGTTTGACATTAATGCTTAACCAACCCCCTGTGGCAGGCCATACTAACGAAGGGATAATTGGGTCATTGCTGCTGCTTCCTTAGACCTCAGGGGTTCAGCTGAGAAGGTCAGATCCCAGAACACTTAAAGCACCTTTCTCTAAATGGAAAATTCTTGAATTTCCACTCACTTTGGGCATTTCCAACCATCCTTGCCTAATTGTGACCTGCGTTTAATAGACTGAGTTTGTTCCCCATGACAGTGTGTCAAAAGTGATGTAAGGAACTCGGCTGCCTCCTCCAGCTGCTCCAGCCCAGGACCTCTCTGGCCTGGTGGCTGGTGCCCAGCCTGGGGAGCCAGGGCCTCTGCCCAGGCTGAGGGACGCAGCAGTGGCTATCCTGTTTGCGGGTTCAACCAGTAGCGAAACTGAGCACGGATCAGACACATGGACAAACGGACACAGACACAGAGGACGCTGACATGACCGGTCACATGCACTGCCACAGGCAGAGCACTGCCTTCAGCAGCACCTAGAGGTGCAGGACTCGCATAAACATACACACGGGCAGCCAAGTCCCTTCCTCCTCTGGGGCCGGCAGAGACAGGAGGCCACTAGCGCGGGCACACACGACACTCTCCAGGTCCACAAGCACATGGACATTTGCGCATCCCTCGAGCACCAGCGTGGCCTCTCTGCCTGCCTGACACCCCTGCCCAGGCCCTGGGCCCCTCAGCTGCCCACAGGTCCCTGGCTCCCCACATTTACATGATCCTCTGGGTTTATCAGCATGGGCCCCCCACTCAACTGATACCCCATCCTGGACCTAAGGCCCCCCAACTCGCAAATTCCAGTTTTGCCAGTGAGTGCACACGCACACCCCGCGCACACTCCACGCACACCAGATCTGGGGAAGATACAGACACACGTGTCCCCCTGTCAGCGGGGACGTGACCCATGGTCCTACTCCAGCTGCTGCTGCCGAGCCCCTCACTCACGCCACTCCCCCAGCAGCTAGTTCTGGGAACATGCGCCGTTCCCACCCCAGTGGCTGGGAGTTAAAGACCCCCACTGGCTCCACCAGCCGGCACCACCGACCAGGGCACCCACCCCGGCCTGACTCCAGTAGCTGTCACCAGATTCAACCCACGCACACACAGGTCTCACCAGCAGCTGGCACATGGTACGAGCAGCACCCCCAGACACAGGGTAAAGCGAGATTACACAGAGAGAGAGTTATTAAAAGACTCAATAAGAAGATCTGAGGTGACAGAAGAGGCTGCAGTGACCAGGCACAGGGCTCAGCCAGACAAGCGTACTCACCAGCCTCGTCAGGATTTCTGTCTACAAGCTTTTTCTTTTTCCTCATTAACTCAGTTTTGCGAAGCCTTTGGTCAGACAATTTGACTTCAAAGAATAAACAGTCACAGCATGTATTAAGGGTTTAAAAGATGGAAAAACCAAAGACTTTGAGTTTGAGATTAATTCTGAAAGTGGTGGGAAGCCACTGATGAGTCCTGCAAGGATCTTCTTCCATGGGCTGTGGTGTTAAACATATTCATAAACGATCTTGACATGGAGTGAAGAGGGAAACAGCAACAACAACAACAAAAAACCCCTAATGAGTAAGCTTTTCAGGCCTGTAAAAACAAAGGCTGGTAATAAAACAATATAGAAGAGCTTCACAAAACTTGCTGACTGCACTTGGCAAATGAAATGTAATGCAGATAAATGGAAAGGCAAATGTTTGCTTTATCTTGGTTATAAGCAAGGGATAAACAAAGGTGAGTTTTCCAATGAAGTTTACTACCTGATATTTACTTATAACCTGAAAGATGTTAAGGTGTAGTTTTTAAACACACCAAGACTATTTTGTGGATGTAGACTTTGTGCACTTAGGTTTTATAGCTAGCTTATGCATGAACTCATAGGTGCACAGAGATCATCAAGATCTCAAGATCTCACAGATGAAGGCCTTGTTTCTGGGGAAATATTGACAAAGCTTTCCCTTGGCCGTTCTTTATGCTGTCTTCAGGCAATTCTCGTTCTCAAGTTAATGGTCACTAATTGTTTTGTGACATTTTGGAAGGTAAGAAATCTGGAAAAAACAACCCAGCGCAGAACAACGATCTGTCCGATGGAAGAAAATGAGGCAGCGGTATCCTGGCAGATGGAGCACCTCACCAAAAGACCAAAGAGGGAAGATCTCCTGACATTCTACCTTCGTATGCAGGATCCAAAAAAAAAAAAAAAAGCTGTTCCCCTGAAAACCAGCAAAGCAACATTTTTACTCTACCATGTCCTGACTCCTTGAGGAGAGGTAACGGGAAAATTCCGTATGCGGGCTCCCATCATTTTGGAAACTAGATTCAGTTTCCAAGTACTTGGCAGATTAGGCTAGCAGGTTAAAAAGGGGAAAATAAGAGAGGCTGCTTTACACCTGAAATGCAATGGGAGTCTGCTTGCTTTGCATGCGTGGAGCAATACGGACTGCCGCAATGACTACCTGACCTCAGGCACAGCAGAAGAGCAGCTCCGGGGAAAGTTTCTGTGTTCTTTTGCAGGTTTGTGTGACAGAGGAACTGTTTGTATTCACTAGTGGAGAGGTTACACAAGCAGAGAATGGCTGTCTACCTTAAGTAGGCAATTGCTGTTTTTCTTCTAATTGGTTTTACAGCAATGTAGGGGAAATAAGACTACTCACCAAATCTATTAAATGGACATTTTCAAGGTGGAAGGAAGGGAAGGTCACTCTGTTTGCATAAACCTTCTCATCTTCACTCTGGTAATCCTGTTGTGCTCAATGGACATGCTACAACGTGTATTTTGCGGTCTTATGCAATGTTGTAAGTACTGCTTTCTCTTTCCCCAGGACGGGGGTATTACAGCAGCTAGAGAGCTATTGCTGGCTTTTGCTTACGAAAGTATGCAGAAACGACACACCAAACTGCTGTTTCAGATAAATGTTATGAACTGAGAGGTTAGTAGCAGCACCACCTGGGACTTCGACCAGAGTGGATCAGGTTGGTATTTTGCTACTTCTCTTCTTACATCTTTTGGTTTTCTTGGTTGATAGGATTACGGCATGAGAAGGAAATTAATCTCATTTCTGATCACGTTTTGTTCACATCTTCCATACTGTTGCTTCTTCACCGAAGGCTGGAATTGCAATGTGAGGGTAGTACATAGCTATATACCTAGCCCTGTGTGCTGAAAACCATCGCTCTGCAATTACTGATTGTTAGGTTTTTCGTCGTCCCTGAGCCAGTGGTTCATGTTGAAACAGTCTACGCTGGTCTACTGCACTAATTGCAATCAGTTTAGCTTCTCTGCAAGTTCAGGGCTCCGCATGTTCAGTTAGCTCTCATTGCTAAACTTGGTGAGATACTGAGCATAAAAGAAAGCAAACCTAACGGCTCTTGGGCAGGGAGAGGAGGGGAGGGAAAAGAGAAGTTGCAGTTTCTAAGGCAGGATGTATTGACGGGGTCCCTAGTCTGGCTTCTGCTCTGTACTGACCTCAGATCCTGCCCACCCAAGGCTGTCTGTACTGGCCCAGGTAGCTCTGCTCATCATCTTCAGGTGTTGGAAGGAGATGCAGAGACACAGAAAGAACAGCAGAAGAAAAAAGCCTTTGTTAGAATGTAAAAGCCACAGGTATGCCAGTATAGTGCTTATCAAAAAGGTCCTAGGCATAAATTAAAATCTGGAAAATGAAATAAATTCAATTCTGGAAAAGTATGGCCCTTGTGTATTTTCCCCTTGATCCGGCCTTCCAATACAAATCTCCAGATCTTCAAGGATATTCACTCACGTAAGTCAGAGGTAAAAAATTATTTAATATACACCCAAAGTTTGTTTCTGGTATGCCTACAAATATATGACAAACACCTGAGAAAAACTAGTGTTTGTTTATTTACATGACTTACAAGTACCTATCTAAAATGAGTCATTTCTTCATTTCAACCAGTATGGCTTTGTGTATCTAAGACTCCATTTCAATAATATAAAAATATATTGAATAAATCATTCAATATTTAGTGGACAGTCTTTACGTATACAAAATCTGAAATTTTTGCTTTCAGCAATTAAAGACGTTACTTGTTATTTGCTATACTTAGTTGAGCTATCAGTCATTAAAAACATTTTGTTTGCTTTTTTTTCTTGTTTTTTTCACTGGAATGAGTATTGCCAGTATTATCCTTTGTACAATTGCCAACCAGATTATTTGAATGAGTGCCTCTTACACCTTACCAGATGTAAGTACTTTGATGAAGTCCATGATTTTTCGTTTTCAAGCTCTTTTATTTCTCTGTATCTCTATAGATACAGAAGTGAAAATTCTCCCCAGTCCAAAAGCAGTTTTAAAAAATGTCTGCATTATTTCTGTCACGGAAATGCCTTCCTATTCTGCAAGGCAAATGTTCTTGGAAAACACCGACTTCCTACAACTACAAAAAGGGTATTCTCTTCCTGCAGGCAGAGAGAACTGGAATGTATGCATCAGGGCACATGCTGCATGTTCTACGCCAACATCTGTTGACTGGTCTCAGAGCTCTGAAGCTTAAAACAAGGCCATAAATTCAGTAGCAGTGTATCCACTCCCAGTTCAATGATGCAAGAATGAAACCTACCTAAATTTTGGCATGGGGGACACTGAACAAAAGAGAGAACAATGGGTGAGCTCAGCTCCTTCCGTTGCAGGGCACCAAAGCCTGTCCCCATGGGATCCTGTGATATCCCTTCTGCTCTTGAATCCATTTTGCAGGTCTTCCTTTTGCCCTTCATTTTCCTAAAATGAGAAATTTTCAGAGACATTGCTCTCGGAAGTCCTGTTCTTTCAGCTGTGTCCATAAGAAGCTGTCTGGAGAGTCAGTCATTCTTGCCATGTTACTGGTTGATGTTCTGGACATGAAAGAACAGGACAGTGCAATTGTTGAAATACCTATAAATAAAGTTATAGTGCTTTAGTAACAGACATTGCCTGTGGATCCACTCTCTTTAGGGAACTTACCATCAGAACATTTGCCCATTTGGGTTACTTTTCAGCACTTCCCATTATAATCAAAAATTAAAATAAAAATACTTAGTTTTTACTAAGGGAAGTTGTTCCATAGTTCTCTAAAAAAAAAGGTATTTTTTGTCTTTTTAGGCTGCAGTTGGAAGTATACTTCTCAGAATTATTTTAGATTAAATCTTTTAAGCATTTTTCTTTGACTGGTTTACATTCCCCTTGAGCATTTGGAGCTCACAGGTTGCCTCCCATGCCTTAGTTCCCACGATACAATGACTCCAATGTAAATTGGGGGAATAACTGCAATTGCAACTCTGTTGCTGCTTTTATTTGCTCTGAAGGCAAAAGTAAATACTATTAAGGCATTATGTAACAACAACTAATCTAAGCTGTCACACTTCTAATGACAGTTTTTATATCTGTTTTATCAAGTCACTCACTTTCTACTAGTCCTGTTTGCATCTCCAAAACTGGCAATGCTCACAGCAAAAAAATAAAATAAAACTGAGCTGTCTGTGCTGCAAACTGTTAAAATATCAGGACTGATCTTGCTCGCGCACAAAGCTCTGTCCCAGCTTTATTCTTCTGCCCACCAGCTTGCTATAATAAGGCACGAGAAGTCAAACCACATAAATGGAATGTACTGTATTTCAAAATGTGTTTTTCTCATGAACATATACCATTCATCTGTTCCTTCCTTAGAGCCTCTCTTGGAAACATTGATGAGAATCAATTAGGAAAGCATCAGCAGCTAGAAGTCAGTTTAAGAAGCTAACAAAAACAGAATTAGAAATCAATTAAATATGTTTTATGGAATTATTCACCTTATTGACAGACCAAGAAAAGAAGCAAAAGCTTAGGTCGGCTGCAACAATTTCAGGATTTATCTTTCTGCACATCATTGATGTTAGTTTATTAATCATCATCCCTAACAACAATTTTTGGGGGTTCAAAATGTGTTGGCCAACTGCAGCTAAAAACAGTCTCCCTGTGCTTGCTGTCCTCAGGAAACCCTGACAAGCATGAACATATCAAACGCCTCAGGCATTCTGCTTATTATCAGCACAATTGTCTATCCTTATAAATTCATAAGTAAGTGGTTTACTTCATGTGCACTTACTAGATACACTGACATGAGTTAGCCCGTACTGCACAGTACCTGCAACCACTCACTCAGGGGTAGTATCAGTAGCTTCGTATCACACTGCAGCAAACAAAATAAAAATGCTTAAATGCAGAGCTCCTTTTCTGTATTAGGGAGTCTGGCAAAAATTTTTAGAAAACAAGTTTTATGTTTAATCAGCTGACAAGTAGACTTTTTTTTTTTCCCCTCTGTGATTTTTTCCTATTTCATTCCGTAATTACTGGCAAGACCAGACAGGTAAAAAGCTATTTAAAGTTCCCATGGGCTGCCTCATAAGAAAAACTGATGAGTCCTGCATCTTCCCAAACCAGACAATTATCTGTCACAGTTAGGTAACAGAACTGAAGTGGATTCACATTTGGTTTAGATTACCTACTACATCGTTTGGTAACGCTGACTTGTTTTTGATCATTTGTTTTCATTAAATTTGATCATTTGTTTTGAGGTTTTTTTTTTTTTTTTTAACCTTATCAGAATACACCTTTCTTAAATTTAGTGCTGCTGGTGGTTCAAATGCAGTGAGGGATGACAGTTTGGTTTTGGGTTTTTTTTGATTCTTTCCTTTCACAGTGGCAATGCTCATAGTTCTTTGCTTTTTGGTACAGAAGTTCCAGGTTACATATCCTCTACCTGGAGCTCTGCTCTTTGCTACTGTAGGTAGAACATTTATAAAGCATACTATTTTTCATAAGAGTAAGACATTATCTTGCTCCAAACTCTTCTTTTGCTTAACATTTCAAGCTACATATCCAACACAAGCCCGCAGTCCCCTGTTTCAGTATGATCTGCTGTTTGACACAGGAGGGTGCCGAGACCTGCATATCAGCAGGTCATTCTGTGAAACGAACTTCAAACCACAAACCATACATTGGTATTTCTCTAAATTGTCCCTTTTCTATTATGGTTTATTGAGAAATAAGGTAAGTGGCAAGCAGATACTTTTGATTTGGTGTAAATTGCAGAAACTCAAAAAAGCAACGCTGAATGTTAAGCGTTGTTTTCTTCCCTCTTCCTACGACGATTTGACAAGGAAAGCAGCTGAGCTTGAAGGTCAGCCCACAGAACAGAAAAGCTCCATGGATTGTGCCGAGGCAGCACAGAGACTTCACAGCGATCCCAAGTGAAAATCTTGTGGACTGCAGAGAAAGGAAGGAAAACATTTGAGTGGAGGGAGTAACTCTGGTTACTGTAGATACCTTTTAAGGGTCATTATTTTTACTTTCTTATGGTTGTTAATTTAATAAAGATAAATCAGCAAAAAAGAAATGTGGAGGAAGTGAAAGGAGAAAACAGAGGAAGGTCAGGAGTGAGGTCACCTTGGGATTAATTACTGCAACACACTGAACATGGGCACACATCTCATGTATGTGGCAACTGAGGTTACTTAAGATTTAACTCTGTATTAGCAATATACTGCTGATTTCTGAGCATTTCAAACTACTGACAGTATCCCTTAAATTTAGCACCTGCTCCCTCATGGTTGACTATTCTTACTTGGATTTGAAGAGGGCACAAGTGAGGCTGCAGACTGAAACAAATATATCTGGTTCTTCCTGTCACGGGTCCCACTGTGTTAAAAGTTGTCAATACCTGAGAGTTTCAAAATATATTTCATCTTAAAATCAAAGCTTTTCATCAAGTTAAAACATAAGCCTAATGCAACTTTTATAGACTTTCATACAATATACTAAAGTTGATTTGGGGCTTCTGGATGCTATGGTCACAAGTAAATGTAAATTATAAGGCCACTTACAGCTTTCATCCTTCACAGCCAGCAGGAACCCCTAACCCCAAGGAATTCAGGCCATACAAGCACATGTCATAGTGTTTGGAGCAGACTGGCTTGTAAAACTTTTAGTGCAGAAAAAGTCAACGTTGGTATTTTAGCATGTCGCTTTTTTCCCAGTTTTGCTTTTTAAGTATTTTCATTGCTATACTGAGACTGTTAATATATAAAATTAGTCTTTATTTCTCTTAGCAAATGCTTTTTCCATTTGAATTGCTCGAGGATTTTTTTCTTACCATCACTGATTGCAAACACTGAAAAAAACAATTTAAAAATCAACTTTAAGAGACCAAGCTAACATATACACAAATAGTAAAAATGTGAAACTCAAATCATAGGTCAAGGTTAGCTTGCTCAGGACATGAAGATACATTTCTGCCATGAGGATGCCAGGATGGCAAAGCCAAATAACGTTAGTTTTTGAATCTGCATCCAGTTTTCCAAGAAATGTATCCCCCTATATAAGCAAAGTTTAGCAGGAAGCTACAGACACGGGCCCACGTTTTAGATTGACCTAAACAAGATTCCCTTAAAACGTGACTGCTAAATAGAGCACCACCTTGTGGATAATAGATTTTAGTCTGAAGAAAAGAAATCTAACTAGATTACTCCTCTCCAGTGTAACAGTAAACTGCTAACTGCATCACTGACCAAGTTTAGTGTTTATTTGAAGCTAGTCTTAAATTATTTAAGGAGTAAATAAAAACTGCTGCCACAGTTAACTAAGTTAAACAAGTATATAAAGTGCTGGATGATCAAGAGTATGTCTTTTAACTTCTTTTCTGAAAAATAAGTTAGAAAATAAGAACACTAAAAGCAACTTTCAGAAGTCATTTGCTCACCAAAGTCGAAGATGTGACACTTGTGGTTTTGTCCCAAAAGGAGCAATAATGTCTGAAGAACAGAGCACAGGAATGACGCATCAAATGGAAAGAAAACTTCCATTTTAGAGTTCTGATATAATTTAAAATAAATAAATACCGTAATCTGTAAAGTAAAATGAGATTTTTATAATTTTTTAAGTGTCTTGTATGGGGTTCACAGAGCTGAGAACACACCCAAAATAACTCGTCCAAAGTATTCCTTTAAAAATTATAAATTATTGGTAACAGTTTCTTTAATGGAGATTGCAGGAGTAGGTCCTACATGAGTCCATATATAGCCCTTCTCCGGTCTTGTAGGAACAGTAGGGAAGGGAGATGATCGAGATTTGAAATATTCCGAAGGTGCATGACACACAAATTCTAAATATTCCATTTTCCTTGGGAGATCTTCTTCTGGTCCTAGGAAAAAAAAAAAAAGAGAAAACTTCAAAGACAAAACTCAAAGGCATAAAACTGGAGGATGTAGGACTTAATATGCAACAGGAGCCAACATTCCTTAGAAAACATGCTTTTTCAATCAATGACTTTCCTGACAAAGTAGCCTCAAATACTAGGCAAGAAACCTCTACCTTTATTTTTGATGGGCTGATTTTTTTTATTTTATTTTATTTTTCCTATTTGAAGCATTCAGGTATTTGAGTAAAGTACTTCAGTTAATATATTTTAAATAGATACTATTTGTGGCCTGCCTGTCAAAGAGACTTTTCTGAATGGTTAATAATTTTATAATCAGTAGCAGAACACTCTCTATGCCAGTGCTCGCATGCTATTTTAAGTACCCAAGACGAAGATCATCTAATTCAAGTCACTTTAAAAGAAACAGCTTTGACTGGTATACCAGGTTTATATTGTAATAACTTTGATTCTGCCTATGGAGTAATAATTTGATCTTTAAAGTTGCAAGACTATAATTGTGCCCATAAGCACAAATACTCAGAAAATCACACTCACTGCAGTAGTGCTAATCATATTATATATATATAAGATAAATAAAAAAGGTTATTGAAGTAAACAAGATGGTTCCAGAATTAGGGTCTAAAATGTGGAAATTGCATAAATGATCGTGACGAGCTAAAAAGTTAATTTAAAAAAAAGACCTAAAAAGTTAATTTAAAAAAAAGACAACTCTGCATAAGCCTAGGCATAAATAATTAGTTGTATAAAATGAAGGCTTGGAGATTACCTATGATATAGGATGCTGGGTCAAAACAATCTTTGGGGCTGGCTTGCGTAGGAATGAGCCAGGTTAGAGCAGCACTCTTTTCACAGTATTGGTCCTGAATAAACCCACGGATCTGAGCGTAGTATGTTTTCCCATCCTGCTCATCGACCACTGAAACAACATCTCCAATTTGATAGTACACACCCTGGAAGACATACAAATGATAATTAAAGAATCTGATTTTAGAAGCTTCACTCTGTGATTCCCATTCATCAGTATCTTATGTATCAGTATCTCAAGTTACCCTAATCTTAAAAGACAGCCTTAATTCGGCCACATGCAGAAGAATGGCGGCATAAGGTAGACTGCTCTCTCACCTAAGCAGTCATCAGCACTGTTTGTGCACAATCACCCAACGGTCAAATCAAGGAGTTTGAGTTCAACGTCGAGGAGTCTGAGTACAGTCCCAGAATCACTTTTAAGACTAGGCAGGCAATGCCGCATGGTCTCTGTCTGCCAAATGTCTCAGACGCAACCTGGCCTCAGCTGTCTTCAAAGACACAGCCCCCTCAGCTGCTCTACATCCCCCTCTCCCAGGGCCGCTACACGTCCTGTCTGCAGAATGCTGATGGTCTCATTCTGTCAGAAGCAGGAAAGTGCAACACCACCTTCTAGAAAAAAATAACTGTGGTAACTTCCCGGTGTGTGCAGGGAAAGCAGCCTTCTGTGTATGAAGAAGTTCGCTCA
The DNA here is from genome assembly GCF_964199755.1 of Larus michahellis. Classification (NCBI taxonomy): domain Eukaryota; kingdom Metazoa; phylum Chordata; class Aves; order Charadriiformes; family Laridae; genus Larus; species Larus michahellis. Next base: position 26,542,991 of record NC_133897.1, on the reverse strand, counting down.
TTTGAATGCAAGGGAGTCCCAAAACACAGATCCACCTCCTGCCACCTTCCATGGCACTCTGTAACGTGTGAGGCTGCACAGCAAAGGCAGTTCACTTCACGTTATAACAGCATGGCACAGCACAGTGCAGTGCCTGCACTATCGACATCAGAGTTTGCCAAGCACCATCCAGGAGGGTTTTGTTTTTAAAACAGATCTAGAAGACCTCAAAAACCCCAAACAATCCCTGTCTCAACAACACACCAAAGTACCAAAATAGAAATATTTTGCAGAAAGTGATCAGGTTAAATAAAACTTTTGATAGCATTCCTAGGAATTTTTGGAAAAAAAAAAAAAAAAAAACCACAAACCCAAAAACACACAAGAAGAGACTTGAATTCTCTTCCAAACTAGCCAACAGCAGAGATTCATCTGGGATGTGACATGAAGCACCAGGTCTCTAGAGAGCATATGGAAGCCCAGTCTACCACTTCTCCTCTGGCTGTGCAGTCTCCCAGTGGCTATCCTGACCTTTTCTTTGGGGGAAAAGACATTTCAAATGGTTTGTTTGTACTACCGAGGAACAAAAGCAAAACTTCCGAACTTCAAAACACTAACACCTTAGCATGCTGTAAAAATGCTCTCAAGTATGAATGTGAGAAGTTTTGCTTCTGCTTTCATTGCAACAGTCAACAGATCTTGTTCCCAGGGTGTCTGAGACTGCTTGCACCCAGCTCTGAAATGGGAGCCAGTTTAGATGTTAGGGCAGCGCAACCCATCCCCTCTACTGGCCATATTCTCTGCGCCTAAGGTAGAAATCATCACACAAATTTAAATAATCAGCTATTGTCACTTCTGCTTGACCTCTGCACAGTTAAAGTTGGAAGTTTAAAAACTTTGATTGCAGTAATTACTAAGGAAACCAGACACATCTTTTTCTTGGAAGAAAAAAATGTGACAACGACAACTATGTAAACTACTGTGGTAAACTACCTTTCAAGACTTAATGGCAATGACATAAGGCACAGCAAAATCCTCCACAGCTGCTCGGCGAGGAAGAAGAGCTTATGTGAATACATCTCTAGTGTTATCACTATCTGTGATAATTTTTGAATTTGGAAATAGAAACAGCAAGATCTTTTTCGCAAACAAACCATACCTTATAAAAGATTGATTCTGCTGTAATTATAGTGGATACAGACTCGGGAGCCTTGATAGGCTAAGGAAAAAGCAGATAAATGGCAAATTAAAAGCATTAAAATAAATCAACCATATAATAAAATTCAAGGTTGTTTTTTTTCCTTTTAGACAACATACTGATACATCATCTTCTTCGAAAATCAGTAAACACAAGAAATCACGTGCAAACATTTCTACTTTAAAACTTAAAACAATAAACACTTTCATTCTCAGGACTTTAAGTGGAGAAGCGAGTACTAAATTCACATGACTGGTTTTTATTTACACAAAACTCCTTCCCTCAAGTAAGGAGCCTGAAGGGCAGGCTGCTGTGAGTCATGGAGGGAGGCGTGCCCATACTACTGAGGAACAAACCGACTCCGGCTCCGGCAGTGACCACAACCGCTTTTCTTATCCAGGTTTCAGGCTGATTTTGCCACGGGAGCTGCAAACCTCCGCGCTGGGGTGCAACGCTCCGGCGAGGCGGGCCCGGCGGGGTCATGCCGGGGCCTGTGGGAGGCGCCCGGGCTGCAGGCCCACCCGGCCCCGGGCTGCCCGAGCCCGCGGGGGCCCCGCAGCCCAAAACTTCCCACTGCAAAAAAAAAAAAAAAGCCACACGCCACCTTACGTTTTTTAACTTAAAGATGTGCCTCCTCCCTTTGCCCTTCGTGGAAACCTTCTTCTCCGCGGCGGGAGCCGATTTGTACTTCGTGTTCCTCAGCCGCGCCGACCGCCGGTGGATCTCCTGCTTACTCTGATGGGGGAAAGGACCGAATAAATACAGGGAAGGGCGGGGGGACGGCCAGCCCGGCGTCTCCCGGCCCTCCCCGGCGGGCTCACCTGTTTCCCGCCGCCGCCCCCGCCGTTGCTGTGCTGGGCGGCGGCCGAGGTGGTGGCGAAGGCGGCGGGCCCGGGCGGCGCGGAACGGGCCGTGCAGTTGTTACACAGGATCTCGCCCTGGCCGCCCTTCTTCCACATGGAGGAGGACGTGCTGCGGCACACGCTGCAGGTGGGCTTCAGACCCAGCGGCATCCTGCGGGCGGCGGCGGGGGCCCGCGGCCCCTGGCAGAGACACTCAGGAACGGGCGGAACGCGGCGCCAACGCCGGCCCCTTCCCGCCGCCGGCGGATGTCGCTGCGGCGGGAGGAGCGGGGTGGCCGGCCCTGCCCTCTGCTGGCTGCGGGGCCGACGGCGGGAGGCGGTGCCCCCCCCGCCGGGGCTCGGCAAGGAGGGCGCTGAGGCGAGGCGAGCCTCGCCTCAGCGCCCTCCTTGCCGAGCCCCGGCGGGGGGGGCACCCCCGGTGGCCAGCCCCACCGCCCGGAGCGGAGCTCCATGAAATGGTAGGGCGTAGAATCACAGAATGGTTTAGTTTGGAAGAGAGTTTAAAGATCGTCTAGTTCCAACCCCCCTGCCATGGTCAGGGACACCTCCCACTAGACCAGGCTGCTCAAAGCCCCATCCAGCCTGGCCTTGGACACTTCCAGGGATGGGGCCTCTAGAACCTTCCTGGGCAACCCTGTTCCAGTGTCTCACCACCCTCACAGTAAAGAATGTCATCCTAATATCTGATCTAAATCTCCCCTCTTTCAGTTTAAAACCGTTACCCCTCATCCTGTTACACCCAGGGACTGAGGGTCTGGTAAATAGGTAAACGTAACTCCTTGTGAAGAACAAACAGCGAAGAATACCACAACCTCGAAGAGACTGGAGGGGCCGATACAAGCTTGCAAAATAAACGGGGGAGCTGCAAAAGTTCCTGCATTTATCTTCCCCAATCCACAGAGATTCCTCTATTATCAGCTCAAACCAGCCACCATACACCACTAGGAACCACCCAAAACCTGCCATGAAGCCCCTAACAGCCTTAATGTGCATGTGCCAAGGTGATGTGAATATGGAAATGAGTTATGGAAATGTAGCGAATATGGCAATGGGGAAACGTAATGACCGTGCATATTCTCTATGGATGTAAGTCTCCGTGAATCTCGCATTCAGTGGATATATTAGGTGGAGAGATCCCCCACATCCCCTGCGCCGAATAAAAGAATGCCTGCTTCTTAAGACTACATTGGTGTTAAGAAGTTCATTCCCGATTTTGGTGAAAGTCCTATCACTACACTCCTGATAAAGAGTCCCTCCCGATCTTTCCTGTAGGCCCCCTTTAGGTACTGAAAGGCAGCTCTAAGGTCTCCCCAGAGCCTTCTCCAGGCTGTACAACCCCGACTCTCTCATCTTCTTTAGTAACATTTTTTTACATAGAGGAAAATTATCCTGCTAAAATCAAATTATTATTTTATGTAAAACAGAGGTTATTTCATTCAATGGTATTATGGTAACAAGGGCATAATTAATAGCCATAATTTGCAGGGATCCGTTTACAGATGTTCCACCTGGAGGACTGGCCTGGGTTGGTACTGACTCATGGGCAGCTACACTTAACCTCTTGCACTCTTCCCTTTCACACCAGCTTTGACTTTCTTGTCTCAAGTGCTGAATTTATTTCCTCATTTTGATTTAAATCCATTTTTACCTTCATCTCCTTTCAAACTGTTCATAGTTCTTGGATTGTTCTTTCTTTCCGCTCTGATGCTTTAATCCATCCCTCTGCAGTTTTTTGTGATTATATTGCACATCAGCGATCTCACAGAGACCTTTAAACTCTTCACACTATTCTTCCAGCTTCTGCCTGCTTTCCTTTCCAATTGCCTTCAGAAGTCCTCCACTGCTGGGGCTCTCTCAGTGCCGTCACATTGGCATAGCATCACTAGTCTACATAGAAATGGGACAGAAATGAGTGACGGTGTCCATTTCTGCCCAGGTAAGTACTTTGTGGAGGTTTATATTATGTGAATTCAATAAGATACAGTGTTAATGGATAACAAGTATATTTGGAAATAGTTGGGTTTTTTCAACTCTAATTTTACTGCAGTCTTTTTACCACCTTCCCCACTCCCAGCTTCTTCCCTTTTGGTCTTTCCAAAACAATGCTGCAGAGTCTTTTCCTCTTCTGCCACAAATGTAGGACGCATGCCTTTTACATATATCTGCATTTCTAATTAAACATGCTACTGTATATTGTTCTGGTAACTTATCCACTACAATTTTTTCTTCTGCTTTTAAATAATAACTTGAATTAAAAAAGATGCTCAAGCTTTATGACACCTAATTTGAAGTGATAATTTAAGCTAATTCAGTGGGTTTTAGCCAACCGTATTTATGTAATGTTGGCAGAAAAAGAGTTTTAATTCAATATTTCTTGACAAGTCAAAGTGCGGCTTCATTAATGACTGTCATTTCAATGGAAGTTCGGTAAATGACTCCTTGAGATTACAGTGCATTTAGTATGATTATTCTGTTGGCCTTCTGAGAGGCCGTTAGGGTTACCATGATGGAGAGGCAGGGATTGCTCTCAGTGCTGTTTGATCACTCCCTACCTAGCCTGAAAGGTAACAGAAAGATTTTGAAATTTGAAATTTGAAATTTATTTTAGTTATGCCGAATGAAATTAGCATGGGTTAACTTTTTTTGTTACTTGATACTTAACTCTTTATATAGGCAATAGCTGAACTATTCTGATTTGAGAGTTGCTGAATACCCGGTAGTTATGGGTAGCAGGGGATGGCGGGCGCAGGACTTCTTAAAAGTACCCCTCTCTAGGGTCCTCTCTAGAGGATCCCAAGTTTGACAATGTTGATCCTAAATTTTGAGGATTTTCCTGATTCTCCTTAGTAGAACTAGACTCTCTTTGAAGCTGAAGTGGGCTGAAAGGCAACTGTTAGACTATGGCCTGACTGGAATTGGAAATGCCCAGTTCAGCTGAGGGGTTTTACACAGTGTAAGCTCTGCCAAAGCTGGGGCGTAAATCTATTTTCTTCCAATGAAGGCATATTTTCACTTTATTTTATTTTTGTCTCAATAAAAAAAAAAGGGTGCTCCTGGCTAATTTCTTTGGAGTCATCAGAACACACCCCTGCTTTGAGGGACTTCAAATGTAGATAGAGAGGACGAGAAAACAAAATGTTGGCTCCACCTGAGGAGCAGGAGTGTGAATGTTAGTGACATGCTGGCTGTCAGTGCAGAATCGGTTCTTCTTGGGAGCTTTTGGGGACGGTGTTAGTTATTTAATGGAAGTGATGTACATCCACACACACTCAAGTGCATCTCCCGTTTAAGTAGTCAAATTGTTCTGCAGCTGATTTAACAGTATCAGTTCCTCTTAGCTTCCTACTGCTATCCCATAGTCTGCTGGCTCACACGTGAAGAATCCTTTATTCTGATTTTCTGTGTGTCACTGCTCCACAGTCGTCTGCAGAGGATGCACCTGGAGTGCTTCTCCAGAAATATTTGTGCTGTAAATGCATGTCATTTGTTATGAATCTGGCTGATTGCTGCACTTTGCATTTCCACATGGTCCTGCGCTAAGGTTCTGTACTTAACAGGTGTGAGGCCTTTTTAGGCGTACTTATTTCTTGTGAGAATTCTCTTAATTCCCATAGTTAAAAATGACGCTATTTCTTGAAACATATTGCACAATTATCACTTGTGTAAGTAGTATGCACCTATCTTTGCAACTTCTGGGTTTAATTACTCATTTAAGTGTCTGGTAGAGCCAAGAACTAACCCCAGATTTTGTGAGGTCTTCGGTTTTTGGCCTGGTGGGACATGGCTAGGTAAAGCAATGGCAGAGATATATCATGACCGCAAGTACTTTGTTCTTTTGAAGTATGTTAAAGCTGTCTCTTGAACTACTTTATTTGTACTCTAAAATGCTTGGTACATGAACAGCAAAACCACACCTTTTAACAAAAGTTAGTATTTCTGCACTTGTCATGTTTCCTCAGTTCAGGCTCTCAAGACGGAATTTTGTAACAGCTGAGAGTTTTTCACTGTTGTATCTTCTTGCAAATGGGGATCCAATAGTACAGGCTAACCTGCTTAACAGGTTATCTTTACAGGTTACTGTTTCTGCTTCATTTGAGACAATTCTTGAGGATCTTGGAGCAGTTCTCAGGTAAGTCCTTCAACAAGATTTGAATTAGTGGTTCCAGCTAAACTGCATGCCAATAAAAATACTTTAGGCTTGGTTTTTAGCCTTTACAATGCTGATGCAATGATGTGGTCCTTGCATACAACCTTACTTGTGACTTTGGGATTATCTCTTTTTGCACCAGTGACAGAAGTAGGTACTGCTGTTAACTGTGACTATGGAAGTTCATTTTCTTTATGCATGTTTTTTGTTAAAAAACGTTTTCATGTCTCCATTACAAGCCAGTATGACAGCTGCAAGTCAACACTGATTCCTGAAGGCACAACACGTACATTCCCACTGTGCATGTAAATTAACTTGTTAATCACATAGACTTCCTCTTTATTTAATTTGTAAAAATACATAAAGGAGATCTGCCAGTTGGATAAGATTTCAGACGAAGGGCAAACCTCAGTTATTTACTATTGACAGTTTATTACTGCTTTACACTTAGATTTCAAACACATGACAGATGTTTGTCTTTTTCAGTCAGCTGCACTTAACACATTACTTGGGATTGTCATTGTATGGTTTTTTTAAAATGAACTTTCCCCCTGGGGTAGGCACCTTCTCCCTCCCCCTTCTGATGCGGCCTCAGCTGCACTTTTTAAAGAGGTGCTCAAGTCCTTCCACGGCTGTAGTTCTATGTATTGCTTGGGGAGTCCCTGTTTCTGAGGAACTGTGTAGTTAGAGCCTTTCCAGACTCCTGAAAGGCGGCAGGCTCACAGTATAATTTTGTGACTTTTTGTCTCTTCTTACACCAGCCAAAGGACCTGCTGTAGTAGACAATAAACTGAGCCTGAGTTTCATTCGTTATCTCCGGTGGGACTTCACTGTAGTACCTGAAGAAGTGTTCCTGGTTCCAATCTTAGTACCTGTGTCCTTGGCATTCTTTGTACCACCCTGCAATGGCAAGTGTGAGTACATGAGACAATTGTGAGTATACCTCATTTTCCATGAAGCTTTGCAGCATGTTGCTCTATTTTTTTGGATTCTGCAACCAGTTCAGACTTGCCTAGGATATTTTTTCATGGTTTAGTCTGGGGGTTTCTCCTACAGTCCTGTTTTATTCCTTGTCTGGCTCTGTTAGTGAACTTCAACCTTTCTCTACATTGTGATTACAATGGAACGTAGAACTACACTTGTCCTTGTTTGAGTTCACTGAAGTTTCTTCAATGATGAAACTGGACTGCTGTGCTGTGTTGGTATAGCAGAAGCCGTGTACTCGAGCAAAACCTGAAGGGCTGACAAGCATGAAAACAGCAATGTAATAGGAAATTGTAAGATGACATATTTTCTTTACATACCAAATTGCAACTTTGTTTCAGTGTAAAGACTACCAATGTGAGTCTACAGAGCAGAATAAGAACACTTATGAAAAAGGTTTTGCCCTTTGTTTCTTTTAACAGTAGCTACAAATAGGTTGTGCCTTATCTGGAACAATAGTCTTTAGCATAGTATTTTGATAGTCTATTCAAAGTGCATTTCTGGTGTTATCTCACCCACTTACCTAATTTAAATCTCTAATACTATTTTCAAGAAGACCTATATGGTAGCAGAAAGCGCAAAAATCCGTCAGGATTGGCTGTGTGTCAAGGGGAAGCTACTTCATCTAAATACTTTGCACATCTCCTTGTATAATTAATAAACATTATATACACCACCCTAATGTTTCTTTCTTTTTTTTTTCTTTCTTTTGCTGTGTATATTGTGCTCATTTTGTACAAATAGAATAAATGTGTTTTTTACTTAGACCATCAAAGAGTTTACCAATTTCTTCTGCCTTCCAGGACAGACTTAATCTCAAATCACGGAGAATGGAGTTAGATGGCTAAATTATAGCCAAGCAGAATTTGGCCTGCTGTGCTCAACAACACTGTCAGTATATGTTCCAAAAAACAGAACTGGAATTTTAAGTGGCTGGTCAGAAGGAGGGCCTCAAACTCCAGATGCCTGAACAGAAAATAAAGACGACCAATTTCAAAATAAGATTTATTTTTTATTTGAAATTGCAGAATGTAAAGGTTTCTGCAAAAACAAATATACATTCTAGTATTCTTTGCAATTGCATTAGTGAATCTTGGCTGCCTAATTAATACGACGTTGCTGTTTGTTTGCATCCCTAAATATGATGATGTTGGCTACATGGACTGCCATGCTAAAACAATGTTGACAGCAAGACTGTGGCATTTGAAGAGTAAAAATGCTAGTGTTGAGTAAGACCTTTTTTTTCTTCAAATAGATTATTATAAATAAAATTGATCTGATAATTAGAGCAGAAGGTGCAGTAGCCAAAATATAACTGATGAATAATTTGCATAGTTATGTTCACTGTTACTTATAGAAAAATCCCTGGGTTCATAAACTGATAAATACGCCTTAAAACAATTTATGTAAGGGTAGATCATTCTTATGTAGTGAATAATTCTCATGTAAAAACCCCAGAACAAAATCCCCCCCTCTTTTTTCCACTATCTTGTGGTCGATGCGACATTTATGCTTAGATGAAAATACCATAATCCTGAAGATTATGTATTTTGCAGTGCTGAACATCTATCTGGATATATTAAATATTTTCTTGCTGATATTCCATTTATCTGGATATTCATGGAAAAGACCTAAAAAGAAAAAACATATGCAAAACACCTTCTCAACTTTGTATTTCATTGCAGAAAGAATTTCTGTAAAGATCAAGACCTGCATAATTTTAAAATAACACCATCCTGTCAACAATTGGCTTTAACATTCTGTTGGTGAGATGTAACCTTAAGTAGCTATAAAGAGTTGAAGGAAAAAGGGCTTTGCAGTTAAGTTAGGAAACATTTTTTCTTCACTCCATTATTCTATTCTTAGTATTTTTTGATGAACTACTTAAATTGTTTTATGTTGTTATATATTTGGAGGATAGTATAAATTCTATACTTGCCTATTTTTGAAGTGGAATGAAAGCATATCATTGCAGAAAGTCAAGCTTTCACTCATTTCTTTGCCCTCATACAAAGACTGTCAGCAAACATGGCTCTATGTAGTATTTACAGGGGATCCATCTCCTCCTTTTGATGCACATCTTGTGCTTTACTCTTCAGTTAGAAGGATGAGATGGTAAAAATCACACTCAGTTTTGCATCATCACTGGCTTTACATCTTTCAAGTTTCTGTATCTGGCTGATCTACAGAAGAGTAATAAGGACAATAATCAGTATATTGTCTAATTCTGAGTAGATTGTCTACAGACGATTTTTAGTAAACTAGCTATCATTCATTACATCCGTGTTTGGCTTCCATTCTTACCAGCCTCTGTGAGTATTACAGTGGGATGCCTTGTGTGTGCTGGGAGAGGGGAAGAGAAGGAGGAGAATGTAATAGTGAAATTGGCCTTGATAAACAGATTTCCAAAACTGGGCTGTGGGGGTGTCTGATTTTGAAGCACATTGTTGTGATTTTAAACACCTCGGAAAGTATGTTTTAAATGTGTATATTTATTAGTATGTTCTAGCTGCCATAAAACCAAACTCTTGTGATACTCACGATCTTAGTAAAATTCAGTACTTGCTAATTGCAGCATACGTGGTGGCACCACAGCAGCAGGTGATGGGAAGCTCCTTGCAGTGACTAATCCAACTTTGTACATTAGATTTTAGAATCTCTCCAGCATCTTGTCATGTTTGTTGGAGGAAGCTAAATAAATTACTGAAACAACGAACAGAATAGTTTAGTGCCTCTTAACGTAACAGAAGCAGCCTGGAATTTCCTGGCACAATGGAGACTGGATATTAAGTGGACTTAAGTAACACTAATTAATAGGATCTCCCTCAAAAATTAGTCCTCCCACTCTCTTTAGCACCACTATTTGTAATGACAAAGCATTACTCTCTACAAAAAACAAGTGCACAATACTGCTGTAGACATTAAGACAAAATTGTCTATTTTAGATTTTGTTTTCAAAGCTTAATGAATATAGATACCTTATATTTACAAATCAAAAAATTCAACTTAGTATACAGTCCCCAGCTAATCTGGCACAGGGCTGAACATATCCTAAAAAGGTCTGTCACCAGTCTTAAAAATCTGCTACAATAAGTCTAAGGTGTAATGAGACAGAACGGAATTAGTTTAAGTAATAAATGTTTAATCAAAGAATTTTACATATTATTAACAGCATTCATTTGGCCAAACATCTACATGGTTGTAGTATCCTACTTGTATATAAAGTGGGAATGTATCAAGTATAGACTATGAAAGTGCAAATAACAATTCAAGGTTAGAGTAATTTTTTTACATTATAAAATTAACAGGTTTACAAAATAGTCTTGCCAAACTTTATTTCTGAATTGTAAAGTCAATGACTATGGCGTTAAAATAAGTACCAAGAAAATACAAATTTAATAGGCTAATTTCATGCTCATAAGAGTAACACGGAAACAATGGATATACTGCACAACCTAACCAAATTACAAAAAACCAGAACCCACAAACTTCACTATCTTCACAGAGAGCACTCTTACATATCTTACTGTAACTTTGCAAGACATCTCAATGCAATACACCATCTTTTTGTAAGAATCTTTCTACTCAGAAATTACAATTCAAGGAAGCTATGCGAGTTAAACAACTTTCAGACCAATTCATGATGATAGTTCATGAAGAACTGTTTTAGTTGAAGGATTTTATACCATCGAACAATTTAAAATAGGTATTTTCCAAAGATGTCCAAAGGTTCATGATTATGTCAGGAGTAGGGCGGCTAGAGGAAAAGTTGGAAAATGATTTGAGACTATTCTATTGCATTCTCTCTAAAGATGTTTGCAAAATGAACAAGGTTTTTATGGGGTAAGGGTAAAATATTCTTGTTTCATTTTGTACTAATATAAACCTTGTGACTGCAAGGTTCAAAAGCTGGATTTGCATGAATTAGTTACCAAAACACTCACTTGAACTCACAGGAATCAATACATAAACTTTGCTATCATGACACTTGCCTATACACACTCAGTAGTAATAAACTTTTATATCATATCAACAAATCTCTGGTAACAGTTAAGCAAAACTTAAAATGGAGTGTATGTAATTTGCTTGTGTTATAACAAGTTTCGATTATATGTAATTAAAACAGCCATTTCAACAACTTACTCTAGTTGTAATTACATACTGTACCATTGTATCTCACTAACTGTAGATTGATGCTTTTAAGCAAATCTAAAACCAGTATTTTTTTTTTTTTCACGGTACAACAACTAGGAAAAGGGTTTTTTGTATTTTTTTTAAATTTTTTTTTTTTACACTAAACAGTAATTACACAGCAAATGAATATTGTGCAATTGAACAAATACCTAGCAGTGTTTTGTTTATGCAAAAACACTGACTGAACATTTAGTTATTTACTGTAAAGGCAAGGCCATGGGTGGTTTTATGGAGGTCTTTGCAATTAATAGCATAGTTACTCCAGAACAGACACTGAATTTGAATTACTTGTTTAACTGTGGCAACTATCCAGTTGGGTTAGGCAAAGGCACCGTAACATGTTGAGCAGAATGTGTTATCCGAACTTTAATTGTGGGACTGGCTAATGTATGAAAATTCTGTATTCCTATATTTTTATAAAATGTTATCATTAAAAGTAATTGCACTGTTAGTGCATAGAACGCTTTGTAGAATTATGAAAACAAAGAACTATGATTGCACTTCCATTAAAGTGTCTCTTAAAATACAGCATAGCTGTTGCTAACTCACTGTATTTTAATATTTAAAATAACTGTTTAACAGCAGCATTAGGTTTTATTAACTTAAGATACAGGCTACATTTAATTAAATGCAGTCACCATGGCAACACATGCCAGTTAAATTTAGAGAAGCAATGCTACCCAGTGGTTTCTTTCACTGCTAAGAACTGTGGGATTAGTTTGATAGAGTAAAACTGCACTGTTTTGTCAGGCTCCCGCCAGCTAACTATTCACAGTTTGGCACATTTGGACTGTAAATAGACATGAAAAAATCTTTGATTTTAATGGGAAATAATATCCCCTAAAACTTGTTCCTGGAGCAGTATTAAAGAGAAGCATTAAATACCTCTGTTCACACTGCTAACAAATGAAAAATGAGTAAGGAAAAGTTATGGAAAACAAAAGCAAAATGCAAATGAATTGCTAAATGTTATTTTGGTGAAAGAATGAGTTCTAAAAAATGGAATAAACTATTTCTTAGGAAAACCAACCAAAATAATCAGCGTAAGCCTTTAATCCGTACTTTCAAGTTAAGGATCGTCAACCTAAGGCTAAACAGATGCTGCATTGTATTAGGAATGTGGAATACAACCTACTTATTCCTTTTTCTTGAGGGCAAAAAGGCAAGTACTACCTAATTAAATGCACAGGATATTCCTTGAAAGGTTCACATTATTATAAAGAACTACAATTCAAGAGAACTCCTAAATATCTGTTGTTACGTCAGTGGTTACAATTACGCTGTAATTATGTGGATCAAAGCCTCCATAATGCTTACTCCACATACTGTACCATCTGTCATTGCCATTCTTTTACTCCAAATTTAGCTTTTATTCATACCAGATGCACATGTTCAATCCATTCACTTGAGGTTTGAGGAGTCTGACTTGAAGTATCTCCTGAAGCATCCAGGGCACTTGTTATCTCCCTGTTATTATCACCACTCTGTGATACCGATTCACCTGGAATAATGTTTTCTTCAGAAGTGCTTTCCTCTGTTTGGGTGCCTCTGCCTTCGTTTTTGAGTGCATCCTCAAATAGTGCATGCTCTTCCTGAGGCTCCAGCCTTTTGTCTATAAGATTTGGTTGCCCTGCTGACCCATCTTCAGTACTGGGTTGCTGTGAATCCTCATCCGTGTCTGTACTTGTTGAGGGGATCAGAGCAATACTCTGTGGGTTCATGTCATGAAACCAGGCCATAATATTCCCAAGTAGATTTTCATTGGTATTGGGATCTTGACTGCTGGAGTCAGCATCACTAGATGTTGAGTATAATCCACTTCTTGTATCGCTGCAGGGGTGTGAATGAAGACGATCAGCTGAAAAGGGATCATTGCCTGCACCGAGTCTCATCAGACTGTCACCAAGTTCCAACAGCTCAGAGCTGCTCAAAGCGCCTCTTGGATTATCTATACTTATGGGAGCGGAGTCCAATCTTGTAGGCAAAGAGGTACCTATTGCTCCTAGAGATGCCTCATTATTTAGAAAGTCTCTAGTTTCTTCATCTATGGCCAAGCCAGATTCTTGTAATGATAACTGAATAGCTAGCAGGATGTTTGGGTCATCTTCATCCAAAGAACTCAGAGCCTGTGGAAATACAAAAGGTTGCTTTCAGAATAAAACTTTCATCTTGTTACATATTTTGGACGAAAAGTAATTTGGGCTCAAATCTGAAACTCATTCATTATTCCTACATGTCATTTATCAGAATTGATTTTTACTGACACAGTTGACAACAGAATTTAAAAGGTGACTACTGTTACATTAGTGATTGTTTAGCAATTCTCACCGGTGTGAACGTATAACTTGTCCTAGATTTGCCCTTTCTCATCGAAGAATTAAGAAAATTTGCAGAGGCAAAATGACACAGAAAAGCAGAGCAGAGGAAGGCGAGCAAAGCAGAGAGCAAGGAAAAGAGATTAGGGGAGATACCTGAAGAGAATCCTGATTTTCAGAGCGACTCACAGGGGTATAGTCATGAAGCGAAGAGCTGTGCAGAATACCCATAGAAGCTGAACTCACCATGGAGGTGCCATGTCTTCTACTACTGCCACCTTCCTGAGTGTCTGTTTGGGCAATTGAAACAAAAATGGTTGAAGAACCAGTGAGGAAGCCTTCTCTGCTGTTATTTACTGACAGAATCTCTTTCTTCCTTTTGGATTCCAGCTGTGTCATTTCACTCCCTTACTCACTCTGAATGAAATACTCCAAAACACTCCTACACCAACTCTTACGCAGCGGCAAACCACCAGTCCCACTGTTTTAGGAGTGACTGCCTAGCTCGTTTGTGCCTTCCTGCTCCCAATACCCTTCTTCTCTGGGAAAGGATGGGATACGCCATCAGGAGCATGAGCCCGTCGGCAGGAGGGGCAAAGTGCACATACATGATTTATGGAAAGTCCTGAAAAATACTTCACACGGACACAATACAGGATGCATTTGCAGGTGGATTTCAACCAACATTTTCCCATTTCTCTGCTCTTCCAAAGACAACAACTCAGCTGTAATATTAACATTACATTATTTTTTACCATAATGATGCAGCATAATTAAGAGTAGAGTCGTCAGTGTACACCTCAGCAATTACTGACATTGCTGTTTTCTTAGAACAGCCAACAAAAAAATAGAAGTTTCCAGAAAAATTGCTCTGTAATAAAAGTAAATGTAGCTCTTTTGACTTTGCAAAATGGAATTTTCCACTTCAAAACTCAAAATGAAATAAGGAGAGACAAACTAATTCTCTCTGGCATTCTTTAACAGCATGCACTGCTCATCACTACAATATCCAAGTGTTCAGTCAAATTCTAGTCCTCTAACTAACAAGACGGTTTTGCATTTTACTTGTAACAGGGAAGGACCAAAGCTCACCAAAATTCTTTTTACTGTTTCTAAAATAAAGAATGCATTTGTTTATTTCTCCTCAATAAAGGACTTCTCTTGTTTTAAAAGGACAAGCTATGTATAGGACTGAAGTTCATGAGATACAGCAATGAGTTTGTGCAGCACGGCTTAGAGACCAAGCACACGACTGGCAGCTCTGAAGAAACGGCATCACAGTATGATTTGGATTCGAGCTATTTTTGTACCTTTGCAAAAGCTCCTGGCAGAATGGAGACAGCCCAGACAGCCAAGTTACAGTGACCTTAAGGGACTGTGCCACCAGCCATAGCACTGCTTAGGAAAGCAGCATGTTGGAAGTCATAGCCCACGCCAACTTGTTTCCTGGCTGCCTTTGCCAATACAGGAATTTCTGAGCAGGGTTTTGGAATACAGCCTTATGGCTATCTCCCAGCAGGCCTGTAGCAGGGGAACCCTCTTCTACACTCTTTATGCACAACTGGTCCTTTTAATTGGCATAAAAGAGCTGGTATATAGATAAGACTGTAATATGAAGTATGCGCCCTTCAAAATTTCTTCAGAAAAGCAAACCTGCTCTAAACAGCTGAGGAGTTGTTAGTGGAAAGATCAGTGCATGTCTCTCTAAAAAGAGGAGCAGCCACAACAGTCAGCAACACTTCTAAGATCACATACAAAAATGCAAAAATAAGCCTTTATGTTACATGCTGGAAAACACAGCAATGTATTTGAAACTTCTTTAAAGTGTATCCATAGAAGAACAAACACTGTGGTCAATACTGACAACTTCTGCAGCAGTCATAGAAAAACAACCAGCCCCAGGCAGGAACATACCTAATGTGCTCTCACTGGGGTCATCAGGATCCGGAGTATTACTCAGCAGACTGTGCATGTCTCCACGTCGACGCTGTCTGTGCCTCCTCCGATACTGAAATTCAGCATATTCCTGCATAAACCAAAGGTTACAAAATACAGGGCAGCATGCAGTAATATTTTTCTGATGTAACAAGCACCACATTTTTATAAAAAAATGTGTGATTTTATATGTTTATTATAAAATCACTTTTTTTCAGAAAAATAAATTGCAAGTTATATCATGCAATGCTTAACATAAATAATAAAAAAACCCCAAGGTAATCCTAAATCTATAAAAAAACGATTTAGCAAAGAAAAATATTTGACATATTACCGACATTTTAATACTTGCAATCTCCCTTTTTAAAGAATTCCAAGTACACTTTTTTTGTTTAAAAGCTTTGATGCCAAACTTTATATACACATACGACGACACATGTTTTAATAAATATATACCTAGTGATTTTAGAACATAAAAAAAATTTTAATCTGAATTAGATGAATAGATTATCTCAGAGTCCCAGTTGCCAGCAACTGCCAGTAGAAAATAACCTTTGGAAGACTACAGAAAGCTGGCAGACATACATCAGGGCTCGTTAGACTTTTTCAGCCTCCAGGATGCTGTGGCTCAGGAACTTCTTAAGCCACAGCTGATACTCTTCTACTGAACAGTCTTTGATGGATTTTTATTCCATGAACTACCAATCTCCTCTATTTTTGCCTAACTTGAGCTGCTAATGAGCCATACCATATGGATTTGAACTCCTGCAGCCTGTAACTTCTCATGTTGTGTGTATTTACCAGAGACGGTTTATATAACATTTATGGAAAAGAATAATTTTTGACCACATCAAGCTAACATCCCAAGAGTTCATTATCTTAATACTTGGACTGATTTCCATACCTTTCCTGTCTAATTTTATGAGTCTTTTAAGAGTGTAATTTTATGCTTGAAGGCAAATTTCCAGATATGTGTTTTGGCTAGTACAGCTGACACTGAACCTGACTGTGTAGGTTAAGATCTTTTGTTAATTTCAGTTATTTATTTACACAAGGCAATAAAAATACACACACAAGTACTAGCTCTTCTCTTCAGAAAAGAATACTGCTATTTATTTCCCTGGTTGGGAAATCTGTAATCCAAAGGCTTAATTTGGCCAAATGAATTGGGAAAGATAACATTACCATTAGCTTTCCTTTCTTACATTAACTCTTCATTCTTGAATATCTCAACATCTGAAGTATCTAAAACTTACATCCAGAAGTGTAATTTCTCTTACACAACGACCTTATTAATTTTGATAGAATTATTAGGATGTTATGTTGTCTTTCCATGTTTCAAACATGGAAAAAACCCACCTGTTTCAGACCAAGTTCTTATTCATAATGACATATGCAAGCCAAAAACAATAGTCACAAAATCATCAGTGTGGGCAGATTTTTATCTATGTAAGAAGATCCATGAAAACTGTTAAGAACACAAAAATTGCTGTACAGACAAAAGGTCCGTTTAGCCCAATATTCTGTCTTCAACAGTCATTAGTAGTATATGCTTATGGAAGAGCATAAAAAACAGGGCAAGCATGAAGTGATTCTTCTCTAAAATATTCTTCCAGCTCCTAGGGAGCTCAGGCGTTTCCTAAATGGAAGGCAGTGCCTCAAACAACAGAAACTCAAAACTTGATATGGAACAATATAACTGAATTATTTTAAAAATATATAATTATATCACTATGAATCAGACAAGGAATAATGGCAAGTGATCACTGAACACTAAGATTTATTAATCATATAAAATCTTATCTCTCATCTGTTTGCAATAAAGTCATTGATGTTACCAACAGACATTTAACTTTTGGTTGCCTTTTGACCTTTAGAAAGATATCTTAATTACTACTCATAAAAGATTGTTTATGGTTACTTGGAACAATTTTATACATATAGCAAAATAAGTTCAAATTTTGTTGGGTAGGAACATCACTGTTTCACGGAATTGTCTACAACAAGCAATATTGATTACTGAAACCAGTAAGATTTTCTTTTCTGTAATAATCTGGTATATACAATCATTCTACTACTTGTCAGTAGAAGTACACCTCTATGTAAAAAATTTTTTAGTGAAATTCACTAAAATAAACAAAGATGACCATTATTAATTTTACAAAATTCCTTTAGCACAGGTGGTTGCAAGTATCCTTGATAACTACGTAGCAAAGAAACCAACTTGCGCCATACAGTACCACATTTAGGCAAATCATAGAAACTCATAAGCAATCATCTGAGCACGACTGCAATGGCATCTACTGCTAAACAGCTTCTCAACATATTTCTCATCAGCTTTTTCTCATAACCAGTTCCACTGATGATACAGTTACATCTCAATGAGTTTGATGTTATCAAATGGGGAATTATTTCAAAAGAAAGCGCTAAAGGAACTAGACAGGAGAATCAAGTTGATCTTTTGTAGAGAAGCAAGCTATTTTCTCAACAGCATGATGCTCACCAACAACAATAGCAAAGGAAATATATAGTAGTAGTACATGGAGTTTTCCAGGATGCTTTAAAATGACTAGCTAGAAAGAAAACAGCACCAAGGAAACGTTGAAATCAAGTTTCCTTCTTAACTGAATGCTTTAATCTAATGTTCTCAAAATATTTAATAAGAATTATGATGATAAAGGAAAGGTTTACAGGAAGCTTCTCATATTTTAGTGCAGAGTCTCAAAAATTATTTACTCTTTCCCATAAAATACATAGTGGAATATTCATTTTAAAAATTATAATTTTCATTCTTGGTTAAGTCGCAGAAGTTCAACTCATTTGAGTATGCAATTTCCATCCTGCTTCAATACATAAAAAGAAACATTTCAAATAGTTAACAATAGTTAAAAATATTTAGATGTATGCCTGTATGTTTTTGTTGGATTGTGACAGAAGGATGGAAATTTCTTTATTTTTTTTGTCAAATTCTGCTGACCCGATGATGCATTCAAAATTAATCTACACAATTTTATATACTTATTACTCTAAGGTTCCTCAGCACACAGACACCAGTTTATATACAATTTTAAAACTGGTTATGTACTGAAAACAATGAATACAACGTAACTTGTCTAGTGCCACCTTAAATAACTATATTCATGTTAGAGGCATTATTTAGAGTCATTCCACGATTAGCTATGAATATATTTCCTTCTATTGTGAAATAAACAAAATGGTAAGCTTAAACCAACTTGAAATGTTTTGAAATCAAAATAAGGAAGCTCTTCATGCAGATTGCAATCATACCTGTGTTTCTAGAATATGCAGAAATAAGTTAAAAAAATAAAAAGATATAGTTTACCTCAGGTGATGCAAATCCTAAATATTCCCAATCCCACGTTCCACCAGCAAAGCTATAAAATTAAGAGATACACCACAAAGTTTAGAAGTAGAACAAAGTATGAACAACCTCCAGAGCTTCAAAACCTATCCACATCTAAAAAGTAGTGCGATTGTAACTCTCTAAACTTAACAAGTCTTCTGCTTTAATTCTTACCTCAAAATTCATTTAGAAAACCATACAATTGAATTGTTGACTATTCCAGAACTGCTTGATATATTCAGCAAATACCTATAGATTTTTGGAGTGTACCAGGCATTTAGTGACAATCTTGAAAGTGAAATGGAAGCCACGACATCTAATCATTAATATATCGCAAATGGGGAAGCAATTTAGGCTGCAACATACAAAGCAGTGATTCTCAAACACATTTTTCCTCAGTGAAAAGATGTAATTCCGCAAGGATCAAACGTCCAAGGAAATGTCACTATCTGGTGATTTACAACCACCGCGTTTATCAGTTCCACTTTACCTCACTGTCAAAGAATGACAGTGGATTCACCCACTTGGGCAGCTATCAGTGAACTTTTTTGACTTGCACAGTATTTTGTTTGGATTACCTGCGCCTGGGTGCTTCTGGCGAGTCTGCAGGAGCAACACCACGGGCCACAGAGGCCAGGAACTCTTGCCGCTTCTGCTGCACAAGACAAGCTGCACGGATGATTTTATGGCGAGGAGTCCGAAGGTAAGGCCTGTTCACTTTCTGTGCAAGGTCTTCAGTGACCATTTCTAGGTCTGTCTGCAATAGTTAATAAATACAGAATAAAATGATTTTACAATGAAATGAAAATCGGGCAGAGCTCTACACCATACTGAGCAGAACGATATCCATTTTCCTGGAAAAAACATTTGAAATACCAAAATACCCACAAATGTCTGACCTTTTAGCCTACCCTTTTACTGACCCAAATCATAGAATGGTTTGGGTTGGAAGGGACCTTAAAAGACCATCTAGCTCCAACCCCCCTGCCATGGGCAGGGACACCTCCCACTAGACCAGGGTGCTCAAAGCCCCATCCAGCCTGGCCTTGAACACTTCCAGGGATGGGGCATCCACAGCTTCCCTGGGCAACCTGTTCCAGGGCTGTCGTCCATATTGGAGCAGGGCTTCCCTGCACTCAACACATATTGAACACCTTCAGGGGCCCTACAGGAAAGGAGGCAGCAGCCCCTGCTGCTGATGCCACTGCCACCCAGGTACTACCCAAGTTTTACGCCCACCCTCGTCAGACACATCAGTAGGGAAAGACAGGAAAGAGGTGCTAGAGAAGGAGATGAAGACTGAAGCTAAAATGCCATCCTCGGAATGGAGATTAACAGTAAATAATTTTCTTTCTTTCTCCTTCCACTAGCCTTTATCCCTTTCCTTTTTCAGCAGTGTTATTTTTCATTCATTCTAAAATGGAACTACAAGCTATTGTGTCACAGAGTAATAAAAATGCACTAATTTTCCAAACTTGGTTACAGATACAAAACGGGTATATCAGTTTTACATTACAAAAAATGGCAAAAAGACAATGATAACTAATATGACAAAAAAAAGTAACATTAGAAAAGCAAAATATATGCATGTATTACCTGCATAAGTTCAAATATTTCTTTCTTTGTGCTTTTAGGCTCCAAAAAGAATCCATATGGATAAGAACACTTAAGAATGCGACGAGTTTTTAGAAGCTCTTGCACTGCATCTTCAATGAATGTGGTATCAGGACAGCCTCCCTCAGCTGTAAGATGAAACAAGCATTGTGAAAATATTTTCCTGCTGATGTCAGCATTTCTTTTAGCATAAGAGTTTTCCTCCAAAATAAAAATTATGTGCATGTCAGTTGAATATTTTGCAGGCAGCAGTTTCTCAATGACTACACAGTGTTCTTACTAAAAGAAGTAAGCACAGAGTATTAGCTTCTCCCTCCCTAATGCCACTTTCTCCTTGAGTCTTTCGAATAGGTAAGATTTGCTGTACATTTAGCTTTCACCCACTGCTTATGAATTCTGGTAACGGATGGATTAACATCACACAGCAGACTGATGTGAGCTCTATCCAAAAAACCCCAAAGGTTTAGTCATAACAGAGTTGATGTGATTTCAAATTAAATTCACAGATCACAGCAAATACTTACTTCCACTGAGAGCTCTGCTCAACTGCTCCATCTTTTCTTTGGCTGTTTTTAGAAGGCGCTGTTCTAACTAGAAAAAGAAAATAAATAAAGTGCAGTAAGATAATTATTTTTGGATTAATAAAATAGAAACAAAAATCAGTAAAAATGGCTTGACCCACACCTGGTAGCTAAGTTCATGGTTCTTAAATCTTGTGTAATAGTGCATAAACCTATCAAGCTCCTGAAATCTTCTATGCTTCTTTTCAGCCTGGAAAATAATGAGGAAACAGAAGAAACCAAGATAAATCTTATGATTTAATTTAGCAATCATCATTAGATATAATTACATAACCAACCATTTCTATTCCCACTATACATAAAGGATTGTACACAATGCTGATGAGTGCCATGTAAATGAAGAGACAAATGTAATTTTTGAAATTCACAAGTCTGCAAATACCGTAGCCAAAGAGTTGATACACTGTGTGTGCACGCTGTTTAAGCAGACTTTCCAAATGCCAACGTTAAGGCATGTCTCCTGGAGCACACAGCAGCTAATTACAGTACCAGCACGCCCATTTCACAAAAGGAAACCATGGCACAGAGAAGTAAAATAACTTGAGTAAAGTCATCAGTGGTTGCTACCAAAGCCAAAAGCAGAACCAAACCTTAGGTTTCTATCCACAAATAAGCAGTGTTTTCTTATTGTCTCTTTGATATATTTAAGGTTGTATTTTTCCATTTAGAACTTGGGTTTGGAAGAGTTGACGAAACTTATCCTACATAGAAAACTGCAGCCTTAGCTCTATTTTTCAAACACACACAGTCATTTATTACCTCTACTGTCATCTCCTTGGACTGTTCCTCTACATGTTGAATAACCTCATAGCGAGTGCACCTGTAGTAGCCTCCAGTGGAAGAGCTGTGCTTCTTCCATTCTTCTAAGCATATCCAGCAAAAGTCATATTTGCACTGCAGTAAAAAAAAGGAACAAGGGGGAAAAATAATTGATATATTGTAGATTTGCAGTTATGCATTATTATTCCTCCATGAACAACTGAATTAACATCATTCTGAGTGTGCTTATGGTAGAAAAAAATTTTGAAGGAGACTCCTTCCTCTTTTACCTACTACAGAAGATCTGGGTTATGAAACCATGTCAGTCATAATTTTTGTTCCTTGAATCACAAGATTGCATTGGATTTACAAGTAAAGTTTTAAGTCAATGAAATAAATCAAATGATAAATACAGCTGATCGAGCCTGGGTTTTTGTTGTTGTTTTAAAAAAAGACAGTCCCATTTTTTAGGCAACACAGAAACTGATCATGAGAAAGAGTGAATTTTTTCCTAATATCACTTAAAAAAACGTGATTACTGGTATTTCTGTCATGTGGTGTTGCCAATGCAAAATATTAGTAACAACTACTCAAGCAAGAGAGAAGAAACCAGAACATAAACTCTGAAAAGTGATTACTTCAAGGTGAGCCTCTTCTGCATCGACTTGAGTAGAGAGCTTTCAAAATAGGTAACTCCTTACAAGGAGATCTGACTTATCCAGGCCTCTCTGCATCAGAGAAGATCAAACTGTATTAAATATTCTCAACCTAGCACTGAGTTCTCAGCTAGTTTATTTCAAAATAACTGGAAGGTATTTATGGATGTCTGGGCAAAATGCTTTACAACTTGGTGAATCTCGTTTATTTCATCTCTTTTACAGGTAAACAAAGAAAAATCCTGAAAAAACAATGCAAAAATTTACATTAATTAATATGAAGCCATTAATATTACTATTGGAATTTGATAAATTAAGTAGCATTTTTCCCTCTTTTATAAGTTTAACCTTTATAGGAATATCTAGTCCATACCAGATTTATTTATAGGTAGTTTTATACAATCAATCAGATATTACAGGAGAAAGTGAAATTTAATTTTTGCATTGTGCTTTTGCTAGTTTTATTTCTTCTTGTTACTGTGCTGCACCTTCTTTGTTCTCAAACACTTTTTGAAGCTGCTTGCTTCCACAAAATGGTAAGATGAGTGCTGAAAATGGAGTATGAGAATAATTGTGTATAAAATTGTTAAATGCGTACCACTGCATCATTTGCCTATCATTCAAAACCAGTCATATTCATTATAAGAAAAAAATCATACAAAGTATTTAAAAAATGGTATGAAACAAGTTGTTTCACAAGCAACAGAACTAATACAGCTTGACTTCCTATTAATTTATGTGTATATGCTTCCAGTGCAATAATCTCACCTCTCCCAAATTACCTTTCTCCATGACCACTTCACTATATGTATCTTCTAATCTCTCACATCTCCAAAAGCCTCCTCAAAACCCCAAGATTCACCCAGTGTTCCCAGACCCTCCTCCAATACCTCAGTCTCATTAAACACTCAAAACCACATCATCTGTTTTTACACATCTCCCAAACCCCTGAGCTCTGTTTTATGCGCCTTTATGATCACCCAGCCATGCAGCAGCACCGTGTCGCCTTAAGAAATCACATCTGCGGCTGGGCCACCATCTGAGCCAAGCAGAAGAGGTAATTGCTGAGCAGGTAACTGCTGAGTAGGTATTTTAACCTCTCTCTTAGTGGCAGTACAAATTAATTCTCCGCACCATACAGCTATCAAGTTTCATGAAACTTGCAGTAATTTAATATCTGTGACCCCCCTCCTGTTTCTTCGTACCTGGTTCAAAGTACCCAGAAGGTTAAAAACTACTGCAGGTAGGGGAGTGAGAGGGCAGGACTGCCTAAGGCTTGTCTCCTTAGAAATTGGGCTCATAAAACAGTAAGATGCCTCCTTAAGTACAGAAATGTGATTTTATGAGTAAAAAGTATCCTCCTCTACACCAAGGCACGTACTGGCTGCTAAGAGGCAGTCGTAGCTCATCACATAGTTGGCTTGCGCAGACCTTACTGCAGCAAAGGCAGAAGCTCCGTCACAGACCTTCCTTCAGTGGAGGAAGAGACTAGCGAGGTGACCGCTACACCTTGTGTCTGAGCCCTGCAATGACCTTGAGGATACCCTTCCTTGCCAGGCTGAAGGGAGGCAGCTTCTCCACCACAAGGGCAATCTGACTGCTTTAAGGACACTTAAGCTGTTTATAAGGTAGAGCATGGAAGAAGGAAAGAGAATTGTGGTTGTCAGCCAGTTCCTCAGAATGGTACTGCATTAAATTATCTACATTCAACAGTGTTTAATGGCCAAAGTCTTCTTCAGCCTGAAACCATACTTTTGTTCAATTGAGATGAGTTCAGTGCCAGCAAAAGCTGCAACAAACATGCCTTTCACAGTTTTTATGGAATTTATGAGCTCTTCTAAAAATCATTTAAGGAAAAAAAACCAAACAAACCAGCAAACTTGGCATAAATTGAAGTGGAGGAGAATCTGTCCTCTGCTGACACAGACAAAACCAAGGAAACGCCACCAAAAAAAGCCCCAACCTTCAATTTATATCACAGAGAGAGTATGTGATGGCAATATAAAGAAAATGGGATCTGTATAGCAATGGATAAAGACTAACACATTTCCACAAAAACAGAGAATTACTTTCTAAATCTCTTAGCTTTTCATTGGAGGCCAACTATGTCAAGTGTGTGCTACTTTCTTATTTTTAATGATGCTCCTCAAGGAGGTATTAGCTGTAGTTATATAAAGTATTTCTGACAGAAAGAAACAGTATTCTAAATATGCCGCTTTTAATTAATTTGAGAGAAAAAGCATTCTCAAGTGATACTGAACTCATGGCAAAATATATTTTTTCTATTTTAGTAGCACAGTGCAAACTCATGACTAATTTTTTGGCTGCTGTCACCAATAAGTTTCTTTTGGAATTACTCTTTGCTGTCTTTTCATTCCTACTGATTAATTCCTGTTTACAGTTTTCCGTTAAAACTTCTCTGTTTTGTTGCTATGTTAAAGAAATAACAAAAAAGAAAAACGTAGTAAGGCAGCACCTTCATTAGAGCGTACCATTCCTTAAAATGTTTCATCTTCTGCCAACTAAAAATGTTCTTTCTCTTCTACATTATTAATGATGATTAAAGTATCAATTATTTCTCTTTCCTGAAGTTTCATACTGTATTGCCAGTAATTCTTAAGTATTTATGAAATTTAGATCATTACAGTGTTCACCTGCCAGCCAAACAGATTACACTAAGTATTAGTTGTTTTCTAAATACACGTAACCTGCCATTTGCAAATTATTTAATTCTTGCAACAGGTTCCATCATGACGCTTCAGAGGTTTTGGACGCCTGCGCTCCTAAAACGTATACACGACATACACAACCTCAATTATGGTTTCACAACAAATTTTATGAAGGGTCTTTCTTACCTTTGCACATTGCATGTGGTTGCAGCCCTCATTCTTCTGAATTGGAGATTTGCAGTTGGCGCATGGTTTGGAGTTCGTTAGTAACCACAGGCAATTGGCAGCATCTTCATATGCCTCACTCACTCCCACAACTTTTTCAGGGTGACAGGAGGATATGGAGCATGCAAAACCAGAGAAATTGTACTTATGCAATCTTTTGTGAAAATCAGATTAGGAAAGACATATGTTTACCTGTTTCTTGACAGAGTATCATAATTCTTCACTATATAGATTTCTCACATATATAAATGTATACATTTTCTATTTTATACATATTTTATATATTATTACACACATTATTTCTATATATTTCCACACATATTTCTACATAAATTTATATATATTATATATGACATTTATAATATATAAATGAGCAAATATATATGTGAGAAAAATAAGCATAGTTTGACAAAGTGCGGTATATTTTGCCTCTTTATAAAATTTTCTATGCCTTCCAGAATATTTATAACATATTACAGAAAGGCTCTGATCTGTGGTAAACAAGTTAAGTTAGTTTTTATTCAAATTACTGTCAATCTTTAATTTTTTTGTTAAAGTTGACCACGAAAATGTCTGTCCTGTGTAAACCCAACCTTTATTAGTTTTTTCAGTAAATGTTATTTAATATTAAGCCATTCCCCACAATCCCCTTGCAATTCACCCTCAACCTTACTATTATTATTGCCTGTTGGCTTGAATTAGTTTTAAAGCACACAAACAACTGCATGGAACACAACTCAAACAGAAGTGCACACTGGGCTAAAAGATTTAAAATTGCCCAGGACAAATGAAATTATATTAAGGAATAAATCAATTAATTAATGAAACAAAGCTGAAGAGGAAGGGAAAAGAATTTTGATTGTCCTGACAGAATCACACGTTGATTTATAGGGAGAAATGCCTAATATGCAGTCAAAAGTGTGAAGCTGCCCCTCATTGAGAGGTTTAATTTTCTTCCCCTTTTACCCTATTTTTTCAACCAATGTAGAGTTTTTACTGAATGCAACTAAAAACCCCCTCTAAACCCAAAAGAAAAAAACAGTAGCAAAAAAAAAATTAATCCCCTCCAGGCATGACTCTCACGTTCTTCTGGTTTCATTTCAGATACTTTCTGTAGCCAGTCCTTCCAGGTTTGGCAGTCACAAGGTTCATGTGCTTCGCCAAGACATTCCCTGAAAATGAACGTGTATACACAGTTACTTATCATTTAGAGATTTAGAATTAAAGTTAAAATTGGTTCAAGCTAACAAACATGGAAACTTATCAAGATATGCTCAAACTTTATTTTGGTTAGGAAGATAAAAAGCCATCCAATTAACATTATTTTCAAATACTCTTAGATTACTTGCTCACAACCATGGATGACCATTATTAAGATTTAATAAAGAATTTAAATGAGACAGGAAAGGAAAAGAGCTTTTAAAAATTACACTCTGAAATAAATCTGCTAGTTCACAGTTTGTTTGAGTTATACTTGGGTACCATTTTAGTGCCGCAAAAAGTGTTAGTACAGTTTCTGTGATAAAGGTAAAGAATAAAGAGATTATCCAAAACTAGGTAGTTTGCTATATCTGAAAGGCATTTTATGTAGAATTACTTGCGTCTATTCAGCTGTAATAATTAATAATTATCTAGATTCAAGCTTTTTAATCTAGAAGAAGATCCAAGCCCTTCAACACCAGCATTAAGTATTTATGGATGTTTACTCTTGCCATCAGAGTCTCTTAAATGGGGGCTTTAACTAAGTTAGATGTGAAGAAATTAGTCCCTTGAGCTTTTCACGCGTAGTCGCAGATATATTGGTTCCAGATGATGCTTTGGCGCAGATGTATCAATACAGACTTTGGATCTGTAATGTCTCCCTTTTTTACTGAAATGGCAGCAAATTGCCTCAGACATCTGCCACATCAAACAAAACAATTCAGAGGGAGTGTATTTCAGATGGGTACCAGCTGCATCAGAACATAGACTAAGTTTTTTGCAGATCCAATGGTGAACTGCTCTCTGCAGTGCAGATTCAGAAGCTGCATCAATACCCTTCTGATCATTCATCCACATCTTTAGCAGGAACGCAGGAACAAAGAAAACATAATGGCAACAGTTTTCAGCTTTTTCCCCCACTAGCTAGTCTGCTATCAAACAAGCTTAAAGGATCTCTGGTTTGGAGACACTTAAGATCTGTAGCTGGGAAAGATTGTACTGGAACGAGTAACTAGTCTGTAACAAGGCAATCTCAGCCCTGATTGAAAACGGACACCTTTCCGTTCCGTGGGACAACAGTACACTTAAATCATTGACTTCAAGAGAGTCAAGACCTCTCACACAGTATTTGTTCCCAGAAAGGAATGAAACTAGCAAAGATTAACTTTAACAAACTTAGTTCTAAGTTAAAAGATGATTAGTCAATCTTTTACTGACGGAGGGGGGGAAGGCTGTGTCTTAGATGTTTTCAAATTTGTAAATTTGTGGATTTTTATTGAAGTGCAATCATATATATATATATCTCTCATGTATCCATATCTAGATTTATATGATAGTCACAACAGAGTGTTGAAGAACAACTTCCCATGCAAGAAGTTCTTTCCTCAGCCCACCCCAAAACAAGGATTTTTATACTGGGATGTCATTTTACTAGAGTAAGAGCATTAAGTTTCATACCGTATGTTTTATGAGCCTATCACTCATAAAACTTTTTATGAAACAAAGTTGTATTTAGGATAGACTCCCTGACAGCACTGAATGAAGGGAACTAATGTCAAACAGCTGTGACAATTAACAGTGTTAGCCTCCCAAGATTGCCTTCCTCACTACTCAGCAGGATGATTTATTTGAAGGTGCACTACATACTTAATGAAATTGTAGCAAATTTCAACAAGTTAAAATTCATGGAAGGGCTAAAAGCATCATCCAAGAAGAATGGATGTTCTGGATTTTCTTTCCCCTCATGACAGTATTTATGTCATATAATGAATTCTGAATCAAAACATCAGAACACTGTTGCAACTTATAATTGGCTTCTCAAGTGCACCTGAAGAGATGTCTCTCCCACAGAAGGAGACTCTGCCCCTCTGTCTCCACCTAGGATGAAAGGAGCGAGCACTGATGGTGCAAAACTGTGTGCACTGTCTGCTATGACTATTTTCCAGAAGCCTGCTTGCTACAATTCCTTGTGCTTCTGAAGCACCATGAAGAGGCTGAAGGTATCTGATCAACATGTGTTGAATGTATCTGATAATATAAAGATGTAGGATTTGTGCAGAGTTTTCATTTGTACTACATTTAAGTATCTCAGGATGCTTTTTCTGAAAGGGAATAGAATTTTGTGTTTGTCACAACAGATTACATTTTGTTGAAGGCACTGTTAGTGGTGGGTAATGAAAAATGAGTAAATTCTAAGGAACTCTGTATTTAAGAGTAACATTCCTACTTCTCCATAAAACAAAAAAAATTGCTCAATAGGCTCAGGAATTTCTTGCTTTACAAGTAGGAAGGCTACAGATCCAAAAAAAGCAAGTGATTATCTAGGGGTTGGTTGGAGTTTTCTAATGCATAAATTCTGAAGAATCTCTTATTAAATGCAGTATCAGTTGCTATTACAATGTCTAAGCTGTAGATTACCTGGGTGAAATTGCAGAACTGACATAAATATGGAACTGTAACTGTGGCATGTGTTGATTGAACTTTAAAGATATAAAGCAAGCTCCCTTGAAGCATACAGTAATGATGAAAACCCTCTGAACCGAGAATACACTTTTTCTCCCGAGGAACTCATTCATGCACGGGGTTATTGTACTGTAAGACTAATATGGCTGTCCTCAGCAAATGGTTCTGATTTATAGTACTGCACGATGCTTTGGCTGCTAGCAGAACTTTCTTGCCATTGCTGATACTCTTAGTTCACTTTTGTGGGGATGAAAAAAAGGCCTTGGAAATGCCTTCTTGGATGTTTTACTGCTAAAATGAGGTCTTTTTCAAGACCTTAACAGTATTTGCTTGTGCAGTACCTTAAAGCATTACCATAAAAAGAACATTCAGAATATTTTATCAGGAAACATAAAAAAGACATTTCTCGTAAAAAGTAGGCGCTCAGAGGACATTCTGGGGAGCTAGTACATTCAGCCCATGTAAAGGAAGCAGAAGCTGCCAACATCTGAAGGACCATGTCAATATTACACTAAAGTGGTCTCAAGCTCTGTCATTCGGGTTAACAGAAAAATTGATTCCCTGTCTGTAATCAGGGAGGGAGCAAGGATGAGAGGATGGTACCTTCTTGTGGAATAGTACTAAGGTTTGTTATATCTTCACTGGTAAAAAACAGTTTCTGGTTTGTTTCCATAGGATTTGTTTTTTCCTCGAGTTCTCCATCCATTGTGAACAACCTCTTTCCAAGAAGTTCTGTCTTTTGTGGTTGTTTCATTATGTCTGCTTTCCTCTTGTTCCTTCTTCCTTTCCATTCATGTGAGTAAAGAACTAAAATCAGAAGCATTTCATTAAGAGTCTTATGATATTTGGAATCAAGGAGATTATTCAGGATATCTTCTTCTTGCATCACAGTTTCAATTGAAAAATGAAAAGAAGGATTACTCAGCTTGTCTGCATGTCTATACTTTGGTTGACCCTTTTTGATCTTCCAGCAGTGAAAAGGATGTCCCACTACAATAGCCATAAATTGTCAGTCAGATAATCTAAAGGAACTAGGGCTTTGCTCTGCACTTCAGAAAAACATCCCACCGCTTTTTTGCTTTTGTTGATACTGCTGTTGTCCTTTCCTTGGAAGTGCTGAAGATAGGCACTCTGAGAGATGTTTTTTAATATCTTGGCTTTTTACTCCTTCTTGAGCTTGTATTCATCTTAAGACTCAATAGAAGATAACATAAAGAAAAAGTACTGATCCTGAAGTGAAACAATGATTGGAGTGATCCTGCAAACAGAATACCTATGTATGAAGCAAAAGGTCCTCCATAGTCCTGTTTAAACTCCAGGTTCTTTGATGTGATTCTACCAAAACTCAGAAAGAGATAAAAATTGCTGGTTTTCTGTGCTACAATTCAGAACGTGCCATGTTTCAATTATACAACAACTATCCAGAGCAGACACAAAAATCCCTCCACCAATATCCCACTGCTTCTCTGTCCCCTCAGAACAGAACATCACAACACTCCATACCACTGTTTTGCATCTGACAAAGGCAATAATGAGTAAGACAGTACTTATAAACCTTTGCTGTGCTCCAAAATACTAAAATATTTGTGCACATGAGGTTATTTCGTGCATGGATACAGGATAGTACAGTCACATACCATCCCATACACATTTTTGTAGCACACTTGATTCTAAGTGGGACTTTTTAATTAATCCCTGGAATAGCAGTGACTGTGAGTTTATGCAGATGTAGGTAATTTTCTAGTACTAACCAGCAGAAAAGATGTCCTTTTCCACAATCTACAGCTGGGGCTTTTAACATTGGGAAACTGAGTGTATCTGATCCTGTTGAATTCGATCCTTGTCTTGTTAGCCTTACTGCTCTTTCACAGCCCGGTATGGGACACCATTTAATAGCAGGATTATTTTCAACAAAGGCCTGGGGGGAGAAAAGGAAAATATTTTACCACATAAGACCAGAGCTCATCATTGATATAAACCAATCTGTATTCATAATCTTCCTTTGAAGGACCAAAGCCAAAATGCATAGCTGCTTGTAGCTACTTTGATAGGTTTTAAAAAACTTATTAAAATGGAGTAATTTGATCTCCACCTTAATTTAAAAAAAAAATAAAAATAACAGTACTTCAGACTTATGCTAAGATGCAAATGACTTACAACCCAAACAAAATGTTCAATGTGTGCAAGTCAATTTCTTTGTGATATGGCTTACTGTAAACTTCTACTCTATAGGCTCTAGTAATACACTCATTAACAGAACCAACTCTTGTAGTCAAAAATAATTAAAACCTTACTGATTAAAACAAAAATCCCACAATATATCCCACCCACAATAAACTTGAAATCAGAACTAGACTAACTCAGGAATTTACCTCCAATCTTTTTTGATTAATGTAGCAGATCTTCTTTTGTAAAACTTACATCTAACAAATGAGGAGTAAAAGGAACTTTCACTACTTTGCTTCAAACCAATGCTGATCACCAGCCACTTGAAATATGAAGATGTACAAGATTAATCGTATCTGGTAATTTAATTTGCATCTCACTGTGTAAGACTCTGTTACTGTGTATTAAAGTGACTTGTCACACAGAGAAAGTACTGTATTGTAAAAAAAAAAATATTTCTCTACTTTCTTTTGCCCTGCCACCACTGATAAAGTAGTACGTTATCTCAAAGACTAGTTCATTACTACACCAGTGTAAAAGAAAAAGGGTGAATTAAAAGATTGCTTTAAAAAAAAGTTGCAATGATGGAACTAAACGCATTAAAAATCAAACAGGAAAACCAAATCCAGGTTTTCCTACTTCTCTTCCTGTATATAGCAATCATATCAAGCATTGGATGGAAAAAAAATTCACTTGTACTAATAAATTTTTAAAATGGAAATAGGTACTATTTCTAAATGTAAACAGTCTCTTGGTAATAAAAATAATCCAAAAACTTAAAAATTTTAGATTGCCAACACAAACAAGACTGTCTGATTAAAAGCTTCGTATCACCTGTTACAAACATTAGTTTGATCAAATAATTTTATTAATACTGCATTAGGTTACACATTATGGAAGTATTGCATTTGTGCTAAAGAAATAAATATAATGTTCTTTCTTTTTTTCAGTGGTCTGTCAAACATTGGTATTATGACATATAAGAACATCCAATAATTCAGTGTATATATTAATTTATGAATTTTTAGTTGGAAAGTTACAGATATATTGCAGCATTTCACACAGAACTTTTAAGTTATTTTTTATAAAATGAAATACAGTTCAAGAGTACAAGAACAGTTTGATAATTTACCTTAATGTCAAATTGAAGATATCTTTTGTCCATCTCCTTGGAAACCACACTTTCTATGATGTCTACAGGCACAAGCTGGAAACAATCATATGCTGGGCAAAAAATGTTGTGAGCTTCACCCTCCTGAATTTTCAGATTCAAAAATCTGCCAGAATTTTGTCAGTCAGTATTTGTGAATAAAAAGTAAAAATTAAAAGGCTGCTGAATACTTTATACCAGGTTCACATATATTCACATTAATCAATTTTTAAACAAAGAATAGGAAGGATCCCTTTCTGCTCAAAAGGGCTACAGATTTGATGAACAGCATAATTAAAAAAACCCCAAAAGAACAGTGCCATGGTTCAAAAGTGAGCACCATCAGTTATGCTTAGCCCTCTCTGTTTGTGGTTTCCATCCTTGCCATTTATCAGACAGCTATGCAATGTTTAATTAAACTGAGCATTACTTCTAACTTAAATCAGAAACGGAACGTGTAAGTGTAATTAATCTAGGAAATAATTAATTTCATATGCAATTAATTTTTACAACTGTGCTAGTCAAAATAGGTCTGCTCTTGGAAACAAATTTCTAAATGGAGACCGTTGTAGTCCCTAAGCACCAGAATGCAAGACAGAACGAGCTCAAAAATCTGCTGAAAGCTGGACTTCAACTAACAAGTGCACAAGGTTGTGTAGTTTAAAAGCTGGAACTTACTTATTAATCTGACACCAAGGATGATACCTATCTCACCTAACTTTAATCATCTAAAGGACAGGAAGCTATTCTAAGTTAGTCATCTGGGATCCTTTAATAGTTAAGGAAGAGAGACTTGCCCGTTCATCCCAACTTAGATTCACATCTTAGAATGGGATAACTCAGTCCTGGCTACCGGCTCAGAAAGATGAATCCCACCCTAGATGTGCCACCGCAAACACTTGCTTGACATTGAACTGTAGCTCAGAGTACACTCACAAATTGCAGTACGCATAGTCCAGCACCCAAATTAGAAGCACCATGTCAAGCCAGTGATCTCTTGGTAACTTGTACACCGCTGCATAACAATTTGCAAGACAACAGAACTATTAATTTCCTTGCCACTGAAAAGAATTGCCTTCTACAAGCTCATATGGAAAAGAAAGTGCTCTTCCTTAACACAGGACGAATGGGTCCATATAAATTGGGCTGATCTGCAGTAGGACTAGCTGTGCTGATACGACACTGTAACAAGACACTATAGTGGTCCAGTTCAAGTAGAAGAATCTCCTGAATGGGGACAAAGATGAATATAAAGGCACTGCATACAGATATAATTATTCCCAGGAAGTATGATTAATATTTATACTAGCATAATTATCCATGTCTGATTTTTTTACTAGCACGACTATTCTGACTTTAAAAAAAATACGTAGTAACAAGAGCATTACATTAATAGAACTTTTGAGCTAAATCTGCTCCTCGATTATTAGCCCTCAATGTAAGAAAGCATGTTAATTGCTTCTCTGGAAATGGATTTACGATACCGAAGTTCAGTGTGCTAAACTAAGAGACGGAATTAAGCATGTGCTTAATTTAGCAAGTGTAAACCCCAGTGCCGCCAACATCACACATACACTGAGCAAATCAAGAGTAGGTTCATCTACTTACACACAGGCTTTAAACTTTGGCTTAAGAGTTTTGCTGAATCAGGACCAAACCAAACATTATGTAAGCCTAGAACAGTTGATGGCCACTTTGAGTGACAGCTTAAATATTCGATGGGGTCAAACCAGAAACTCTTTGAAATGAAAGCAGTACTTTAACATGAGCTGTTTATGGTCTCTGCCATTTCCTCTTCAAAATGGCAAAGTGAAAGTTTCTCAAAAGATATAAAAGTGCATATACTCACGCCTCCCAGCATGCTCTGCAGAAGTCATGTCCACAAGGCATATCCACTGGGTCTTCAAATACAGAAATATTACACATACAAATGCCACACTGTGGATGAAAAAAATACTTCTGATTAAGAAATACCTAAAGCCTTTCATATTGTTAGCAGGACATGTTACATTGGAAAATCTCAGCAAAAATTTAAAGTGCTCCGAAGGGGAAAAAAATCTAACCATACCCAGAAAAAAAAAGTTATTTAAGCTATAGAAATACAAATGGGAAAGATTATGTATCTCTGTTTCTACACCTTCGTATCCAAACCGCACATTTTGGGGTGCCTTCCATTGTGTCCTCCCGCTCAGTAAGTGCTTCACCCTACAAAGCCTGGGACCTTGAAGTTAGAGTTCTACGGACAAAAGGGATCTGAATTTTTCACCAGCTTCACAGGCAGCCAGAAATGGAGTTTGGGGATGACAGAGGCTACAGGAAATGTTTAGCATCTCACACAATCAGGTCCAAATCAAGGCGGAGAAATCCGGTTGTGCAACAGCAGCAACTATTTTAAGTAATAATCTACATGAATACTATTTTTTTTAAATACTTTGAGGTTTTCGATTAAAATAAAGAATAAGTTAAGCTACAAATATTCCAACAGAAGATACCACTGCTGAATTTCATACAACTAGGTAGTACAGAAAAAATAATATTGAATATTAAGACCCTTACTCTGAAAACATTTAAAGCATAGGGATGAAACTACTCATTGCTTGTGCTCAGGTGTGAAAATAAATATTCATGTTCTTCAAAGAGTACAAACAAATTTTCCTTTCCATTGGAACAAAGATTCCAGGAAAATTTACTTCAACTTTCAATACATTAGATATTATACATTAGATATTATACACACATAGGACATTTCCAAAAAACCTACAGTATAAAAGCCTATAGTATGTCACTTTTAAAAAGCACTGTGTTACAGCCAAAAAAAAAATCAAACCAAAAAAGATGGCATTTAAAGTGTAAAAATTGATGAGGGCTTTTATTGTCGTTTCAGCCATTTCAGCTTATTGTCTTGCCACAATTAAATATTTTAGAAGTTGACAATGCGTCAAAAATGTTCACTATTAAATTTATAAGAGTTTTCAATTTTGTTTAAAATGTAACCTTAAAATAAGGAATTTCATGAAGCCCTGAGTTCAAAATATCAAGTACAGAATATTTACTGGCACAGTTTTAATTATAAGATAGGACATAAATGCGAAATCTGAAAAGGAGCTTTACAGCTTGTGGTTTTATTTTATCTATTCCTTTTAGTTTTCATTTTCCTGCCAGACCGAGAGACTTCAGAAAAATATGTATTACTTCATACACAACATTTTGAAAATATTATTTTGATAGCTCCATATAAGATTTTTAAGCAAAATGTAATATTAAATGTGTAACTCTGGATTTGGATTTAGACACACTAGATCTAGAATGGCGATCATTACGCAAACCTGCATTCCTGGCTCATGGACCATCAGCGACCAAGAAAACACAAAATGTAAAACTGAGGACATGTAATCTTTCATTACACATTTTAATTACGAAATATTCCTGGACAATGTTTAACTGCTAATGTAAATAAATGCATGATAACATTATTTCTTCTATATAGCTTCTTTTTCAGCATTTTAGAATTAAAGAAATAAAAGATTTCTATGCAGGAATGCAAAATCTTAATTTTAATATGAGATCTAGGGATGATCCATTTGCAAGACTGCATATAATATTATAGCAAAATGCTTAGGTCATGGAGCAAAAGTTTTATAATGCTGCAGCTGCAGATTATTAAAAAGAGAACTCTGTCTTCCAAAAGAACCACACTGATTTTAATGAAAGGCACTTTCATATTTCAAATTTGCAATAGCCTTGTAAACCGCTTGAAGCAGCCCACACATAGTAAAAGTAATTATAAGCTTACAGTACACTAGTGGGCTGACATTTCAAAATGCAGACAAAGAGAATTTTGTTTTCTAAAGAAAAAAATTTCAAAAGGCAGAGTTCACAGCATTGAGTACATTCAGGGAAATGGATACAATGAAAGTGAACATCTTGTGAGAGTTCACTCAGTGAGATGAGAAGAGAAGCTCAGAAGAGCCAAATGCACTGATGTGACTGTAGTCAGCTAAAATGCTACTTTGTGAGGGACAGTCAAGGTGAAAAGAGAGTGCTTTGTATTAGCCAGATGCTCGACTGTGTTATTATAGAGAATGTCAATTACATAGAAGTGTCAGCAACTTCTCTGTTCGCCGCTTTTGGAAAGAGAAACACTTCAGACCTTTACAAACATGTTTTCAGAATGAGATGACAACGCGGCTCTCCTGTCCACGTAGGTGTGTTATGTTTAGAAATAAGCTTTTTTGCCCCATTAGCTTCAGACGTATTTATAAACTTACCACGGCTGTCTCAAGGTCTCCTGGTGAGGGGCTGATTTCATCAGGGGAGGTTACAGAAGAGCGAGTAGTACGGGGAGTTCGTGGGGAAGGGAGCGTATCCCACGCGTTGTATCCGCTCGGAGGGGGAGTTGGCATCTGAACCCCTGAACGCTGGCAACAGTTCTCCGGATTCGACATCCATGCTTCAAGCAACTTCTCCCTGTCCCAGTCTTCAAGAAATATACAGATACAGGCAATTACGCAGCAGACAATGTTTAAAATATATTCTGTAACCGCACCCTCAAAAGAATATATAATCAATAAGCTAAACAATTTTAGAAATAAATAAACACGATAAAGGATAAATGAACGTTAACTTTAAACATTAAATTTTATGGAACACATTCCAAGATAATACATAATGCAATGTATTTATGTAAATAGTTGCATCGCAAGCGTCTCCTTCCCCTGTAATATCAGTCTTAAATAAAATATATTTTATTATTTATTTACAGCAATTGTAGTAGCTAGGCGACTCAATCAGAAACAAGAACTGCAGTGACTTGCAAAGACAGAACAAAATAGAACACTCTTGCACCACAGAATTTTCAATATTTTCCCTTTCTATGAAAAAAGTAATTGTTCAATAAGGATTCACTTTTATCTATTGTTGGTTTTTTTAGGAAGATGAAGCCAAGTGCTACAAACGAAAGAAGACTAAGATACAACTGGATTACAAAAACATTTGCAACCTAATGAGTTACCAGTCTTTATATATACATATGAGTGATGTATTTCTGGTTAAAAAAAAGAAAAAAACCCCACCTGATTGCAAAAAATATATCATAATTACATTTATATTCTATAATTGTTACTGAATGCTTTACTTTTATTCATAATTAACACTGCCCATTTATATACAAAAAAGAACTAGTGAAACAAATTTTATTATGTACGAAGATCTTAAAACTAAATCAAATCTTTCTTAATCATCGTTTGAAATGTTTTCTGTTTCTGATTCCAAAGAGTAATACCAAGGATATCTCAAGAATAGTGATTTTTTTCTATTAAAAATACATAAAAGTTGTCATTTAAAGATAAATTGATAAAATTCCTATATGGATTTGAATCTAAAACCATCAACGCTATGCACAGATCAGATCAACTACAATTTCAGAAGGAAAGAGAAATTTCCCAATTTTTAAAATATTTTAAACTTGTGTTTTGTTTTTTTGTTGTAAGGTATTCCAAATTGAAACTCAATGTTATTAACCTAAGATATGTGCTATTTTTATTGAATTTTAGATTTTATCAGAAAAAGGTAAATAGTATCCCTATATTGTATTAATGCTGGACCAAAAAAAAAAAGTGTTCTAAGCACTGAACTTAGTAAAAATATCGCCCCTGTCGAGTAATGATTGCTCTCATACTACAATCTGCTCCCTCCCAATATTAAAATATTGAAAAAAGCCTTTGAGCTGGAGATGATTTACTGATCTGGTGCTTATTTATCGAAGCTAAAACATATAATGGGCTAGTTTAATTACATTTATTTAAAGACACAGACCCTGAACAATATTTACACTTCAAAAATTATAAATTTTATTAGCATTTTTCAAATCGCCCTGAGCTTACAATCTTTCAGAGGGGAGCTGACTGATTCTAAGATACAGAAAAAAATTGCTAAAAGTTTTCTTGAACTCCTTTGTTTCTACTGTATCTTTAAAATTACCCTGGGTTAAGACATGCTACTAAATGGACTCTACTGTGTTTTCTTTACTAACTTACGAGTTTTAGTAAAATACGAGGTAGTTATATTTGCTGAATTGCCTCTCTTTTATCCTGAAATCAGCTGCTGTATAATGAACTGGAAGAGAAACAGGAACAATGTTCAAAAAGTTCTTGTAGAAATACTGTAAAGTTATTTATTTTCATGACTGCCATAATAACTTTTTTTTTCATCTTGGCTCTAACTGTACATACTTCTGTCTCTTAATTTTAAAAAAAAAAAGAAAAGAAAAATACACTCTTAACTCTCAGAGTTATAGTTGTATGATAAAAGAAAGCAAAGTTTGTTAGATTAAATATTCCGTGTCTGTAGCCATTAAAAATTATTAAAAGGAGTACAGAAGAATGATCTTTCCAAGAATTTAAAACATGCTTTTCATAAATTAAGCGTGAATTACGTTAAGATTTCACATTACTCTTTTATGAATTTCAAGATTAAATGCAGAATCATTACAATTTGGCATTTGATGTTTCCCAATTGTCTAAGCCTTTGTAAATAGCTCAATTATACCCTTTACTAGGCTGAGGCAATTCTATGTCTCTGTTTCAAATAAAATAAATTTTCTTTGAATAATTTCCAGTGTATGACTGCAGCTACAGGCAAAATAGTTGACTTTCTCATGACTTGCAAATTGTCTGTGCTTCTTTCTCTGCACCGGCCAATTGCATTAAGTTACCACTACATCACTAAGGCAACATCAGTAGAATGACCTTTCCAACACAGACTGGTTTCTTCTCAACTTTCCGCTCCTGCTTGCTAGATGCTAGCAGACATTTCTGCGCAGTTTACATCAACCTCACTGCTTTTGGACTTACTATGGACTGTGCTGCGTGTTTGAACAGTGTTGCCACAATTTTCTTCTTCAAAATATCTGCACAGGTTACAGAATCTGCCTACCCGCTTAGTCAAATATATAGTAATATTTAGCCTTAATGAGGGTATTCTGAGAATCCAAAAGAGCATTCAAATATTGCACGTACTATAAATACATTTTAAGAATTAAACAAATAATCAACATTAAAAAACGTATATGCAAAGACTGTGCCTTAAATATCATCAGACTGGCACAAGTTCATGTTCACTTAAGTCAGTGTTAAAAGGAACACCGACTATTGAAAATAATGAGTTTCAGGTACCATATCTCCTCATGGAAGTCTGCCAAACATTCAGGGTTTAAAACAATATTTTTCGTTTTCCCTTTTCTCTTTCCCTTTTATTTTCACAAAGAGTCCACAAAAATAACAGGGTATGAAAGCTTAACTCAGCAACTCAGGTGATGAGCATGCAAACCATTAACTACCTGAGTAATTCCTTTGGCATATAGTAACAATGCAGATGGCTCCACTGAGCATAAGTTTTTAATTAGCAAATCAAAGCCTAAAGCTTCCACTGAGTTTCAGAGATACTTTTGTCTGGAGCGAACACACTGAATTCAGCATATCCCCATTCTGACAACCCCAGTTTAAATTATACAACAAGAGCACACACTGATTTCAGTGAAATTAAACTGGTTACAGATATACATACAGAAAAGTATACCCTGTATTAAAAGAGTAACTATAAAAATCCTTCAAAGGACATGCACTCGTGTGCTTTAAACCCCAAGGCAATTTCCAACCATTTATTACAATGGTCAGACTGCTTCCATTGCAACAAAATATAAATAAATAAATAAAAATTTGATTCAGTTTAATACACAAATATATAGTGGCAGAAACCCAATGGTCTGACAAAAATAGGTACAATAAATTTGACTTTTTTGACATATAAACCCATGGAAGTTCTACTTCTGTGTCTCTCACTAAAATAGAAAAGCTCTGTTTCCCCATACTGCTTAAGTTAAAATGTCTTCCATTATAACTCCTAGTTTGAATCACTTTCCTATCAGCTTCCCTGTCTGCCTCAATGCTTTTCAACGTACTGCAGCTGCACTTCTTTCTGAAGTACTGTGTGAACTGTTTCCTGGCATGTGATTAATCGTTACATATCTTTTACTTGGAAATAAAAAGTAAACATAAAACTGCAATTTTGATTTTGCTGAAAAGTTTATTTAGTCTTTAAGGTTTATGATTACCATGTGCCCGAAGCAGAGCTTCTGCAGTAAAGAGCGGGGCTTGGAGCATGTCAGCAGATTCCACAATCAGCATATCCTTAAGCCTTCGCAGGTCCTGAAGTCTGAGCCCCTCATATGGCTGTGAGAATAAGAAGAAAGACAATTTATGTCCAGCAGCATTCCATATTAATTCCATATTAAAATGAAAACATTCAAAGCACCGTTGCTGATCATCATCTCAACTGTAAGGTAGTACGTGACAAAATTTATTCATTGTGCAAACCAATGACCATGCAAAGCTATATGGAATCACTGTCATTTCACAATATTTATAGTATGATTTTGTACATTCCAAAATCTGAAAGACAGTAATCTCTAGAGCCCTCCATTATAGTTGGAGGCCATGTTCAAATGATAAACTAGCATAACATTGACTCTTTTTCTCTCAAAAAAGCTAGATTTTCAAAGAATCCAGGTGAATTTTGAAGTGATTAAACCTCAATTATTGTGGCATGGGAATGAGAATGCATGACTAGATTTGAACTAAGGATTTCAAGGAAAAGCGAAAGAAAGGAAAGGTAACACGCGTTCCATATAGACCCTCTGACACTAACTTTATACATGAATTGAGACCTATTAACTTTGAATTGATCTGGAGGAGGATACATTGAGACATTAGATAGTAAGAAGGGATATATCTGTGAACAGAATCAGGTACAGGTCTTTTGAGGCAGTATCAACCCTCACAGAAATGGAACAGTCAGTCATGAATAGGACAGATGAGACATGCAGTTAGAGGTTCACAGGAACACAGAACAGTTGAGGTTGGAAGGGACCAGCAGATGTCATTCGGTCCAATCCTCTTGCTCAAGCAGGGTTACCTAGAGCCAGCTGCCCAGGACCATGTCCAGATGGCTTCTGAATATCTCCAAGGTTGGGGATTCATTGTACATAAAGATGTCAAAACTCTCTTTGAGAAACAGCGGAAAACTCTGACAGCCCTACATAGTCAGAGCAGATCATCCTGGTCTGGAACTCCATCCCCTTATTACAGCGTTTAAAAAAGGTCAAATTAAAAAAAAAAAAAGGCAATAATTTCAGGATTCTGAATTAGCTCCAACTACAATACTGTAGATGCATACATATGTTCTGCAGACTCTTTTTTAAAACTAAGAAAGGAAGAACATGACAGCAAATAATATATTTGTTAGTGTTACACAGGGAAACCGCCCAAAAGGTAGAAAGAGAAAAACAAGTGGGAGGAAATATACAGAGAATGGATACAGAAAGGGTATGTAAAAAAATTATTCTAGCGTGCACCGGTTTTATTTACATAAAGGATAGCTAACAAAAGATTTAAAACATTTGACATAAAACTGATATATGCTGGCCACCAATGGCAATTGCCTTCACCAATTTGGAGAAGAAAGGACACAGAGCAGCAGCGATAACAGATAACCACATTAAGACCACGCATCGCTACTATTTACTACCTATATTTTTATTTTATGTAGAGCATAGTCCAGGGCTCTCCAGTGCTAGATCATACGCTCAGGCATGCACGCATACATACACAGGCATGAAGCAAAAGACTGGTTCTGTCCTCAGAAGTTTACAATCTAAGTAAAAGTCTACTGTGCACATAACCCTTTGAGAATAACAAGCAGAAGGCAGAAGAAATGGGGAGAATGATACACTGGGCTTCTAAATTATTTTGTTCCTTTGAGACACCTACTCTAAAAACATGACATGCTTCCTACATTCTACATATCATAATAAACTCTATAAAATGCATCTAAAAATATCACTGCCGCCAACAAGGACCTCTTCTGCTAGCTAGTCAGTAAAATAAACAGGAATTTCTTGATATTAGGAACTTTGTGATCGGCAAGAGTAATGGTGCTGTGGCTCTGCATTGGGTCTTTGCCCTTTTTGAGAAAGCACGAAAAGCAGAAGAGAAATGGACTGTGAGTGTCCTGACCTTTATCTTGATTGCCCAAGTTCAGGGAGTTTCTGTATGTCCTTCCATTGCTGATCATGCATGACTCAGTAAAGGACAACCTGAATGTAATGGCTTGCACTGAAATAAATCTGGGCCACTTGATTCATAGCATGCTGGAATTTGACTGACCTACTTAATTTCTTACAAAAGAAATCATTTACAAAAACATGTCAGAGAGACAGGATACAAACAGCTGGGTGCCTGAATGATTATAATTGTGCGAA
This sequence comes from Larus michahellis, assembly GCF_964199755.1. NCBI lineage: Eukaryota > Metazoa > Chordata > Aves > Charadriiformes > Laridae > Larus > Larus michahellis. The sequence goes on along the minus strand of NC_133897.1, from coordinate 26,500,214 downwards.
TATAGTGCAAAAACAAATGGAAGCAAAGAGTAAATTGTCTTGACTGAATCTGAACTGCATTTTGAATTGCAATTGCAAAACAAGTGGCTTCGTCAGCACAACATTACGCAATTCTTGAAGACCACATATAACATAAAAAGAAAGGTCTTCTCTGTTAAACCTGCAACATATATGCATGTTTTAGTAATATTTTATCCTAAAATGCAGATATGCTCAAAATTATATTTAACTGACTAGTTCTAGATCAAACACTGGCAAGTATCTCCCTCGAGTAACAGACTATTATATTATCTCAGCTGGAGCATTCCACACAACCCAGCAGGGATTTTTGGATCCTGTGGTTTTTAAGAATCCTAATTTTATCTTTTTAAGTAATGAGGGAAATATTTCTCAAGAATGTGTTAGAAACTTTAGACATTCGTTTCATAAAATAAGATATGAGCTCTAAGAAGAAGCTGAAAGAAAGGAAATTTTAGGCTGGCACTATTAAGTAGCTTAGCCTGGAAATTCCAAAGTGAAGGCTTTATACGATGAGAACCCTCAAAAACGTTAACGTGCACAAGACATAGTCTCTTGTAGAGACTTGTGAAGACACTGTCTTTAGTTATAAGGATGTATAATTCTTTATGTACTGTCACAGAGGATTGTTTTTTAACTGCTTCAAACATCGATGACTTATCTCTGCACTGCCATATACTGTAAAGGATTCTGATTACAGCTTATAATGCTGTGACCTCCTTTAATACCCATTTACAGAGGAGTTCTTTATTGATATTTGCTGTGAGAAAGGCATTGTTCAATATTAGCATCATATAACTATATAGTGATTTTGGAATATCCTATTTGAGTTACTACTTTAATGCACTGGTGACCTTCTCACTACAGATTTCAACACTTTTGTATTCTCAAGAGCCCTTCTTTTTAACTATTTTCTTCTTGATTTTTACCCCTGATATTTAGATATCATAGAGTACATAATGTTTTTTCTCCTGAAAGTACTTTTAATATGTAAGCTGATTATTTTAACATTTCATTTCAAAGTGCTATTATTTTCTTCAGTTATAAAGTACCATTAAAATAGACAAGGGCAAAGTAATTCTTTGTTACAGTGATGACTGTATAATTAAATGGTGTCAAATACACTTATGTAAACATCCTCCTTTATGGGTGGATGAATTCTATAATTAATGGAGTCATATATTTAAAAAAATATCTAGACTCCATTTAACTCCTTCAAGTATAAGTATAGGCACTATATGTATATAAATCTTAACTACCTGTAGTCCCCTTCTCTCCTTTCACTTAATAAACCTTTCTGTATCTGTAGAGACAAAGTATCTGTTTGTATTTATGGTATTTACATTATATATATATTTACATAACATCAAGTCTGGAACTGAAGAAAACCATTCCAGTAACTATACACTTAATAAATCTGCGATACACTCAGTAGCAGTGTATTTTTACAGTATTCAGTGGCACATACGTAAAATGAACTAAGAAATTAAATACTTTGCTATTGCACTGAGTCTGATTGAGAGCCAGAACTGTTCTGGATGATCTGCTCTGAAGTACTACTCAATCCCAGGTGTTTCTTATGTAAGTTTAAAACATTGCATGATGTGACTGAAATGATGGTGCTTGCTATCTTCCAGGGATACATCACCAAGACAAACATGCTCCCATCCTAGAATAAACACCAAATTAAAAGACCATGCAAATAAAACAACCAAAATCTACAAAAGCAGTTTAAAAAAATAATCAGTTACAGTCATATTATTTGGGGTAACTTCAATTAGATTTAAAATATAAATATAAACTTAGACTTTATGTAAGAGAGGTATTTTTTTGGAGATTGTTTGCCAACAAAGTAAGAGAAAGAATCAAGACAAAAAAGGTCATCTGAAATACTCTCCTGGCTTGTTTTCTAACACCCTTTCCACTGCCCACACATCATAGATGGGTCTTCTTTTGCTACCTATCTACAGTGTTAAGAGAGTCACACTTTATACTCCATTCTTAAAATATTTAGCATTTCCATTTTATACAGGGAAATACAGATTATGCGTGTGTTGGTACACTGTTTTCCTTTCAAACTACATTTTGTGGAAACACACTTAACAATCATGTCAAAACTATTAGGGCCTGTTTGCTACCCATCTTTAACTGCACTCTCTAATTTGATCACTAAAAATGTCTGTGGTGTACTAAACCCAAAGTAAAATAGAAATGTTGCTTTGAAAATATGCTTCAGGGAGCACTGTAGTAAAACAAGATTTTAAAAGGCTGGGTAAGTATATGATGGAAATGGATTTTATTCAAAAACCCTTGTGGAAGGAGTAAACTGAACTGCTGGAATGGATGGGCACTCTTTGCTGTCGGGGTCTCAAACTTGACATGTGGGTCTACTCAGCAATCTGTATTTCTTAACGGCTTGAGAGCCTCTGTAATGAAAGAAAGGTATGTGCAAGTTATTTTTTCCACTATTACAAGTGTTTCAATTCTAAACATGAGCACTCACGTAACTCCTTGGTAATATTTCAATGTGAAGAACACCATGAACTGGTTCTCAACATCAGAAACAAAGCTTTGTTATTACTCTGAGTATACACACTTAATACAATGACACTGCACAGAGCACTACAAAAATCTTTTGCTCTGTATGAAAAAGACGGTTATTTTCTGCTGTAAACGTGGCAGGTCTGGAAGGGGAGGTATTGGGTACTATCATTCCAGATACTCGTGTGCATATCATAAACACCAGAGTTAAGCCTGTTTGGCCTGGGAAGAAATCCTATTCATGGTTTTTAAATATTTTATCTTTCCCTCTAACCTTCATTCAAGAGATGAAATGACTTTGAAAATGCATTTCTTGGTGTTCCAAAGTTTTTTAAATTCTTTATGAATTAATTTTTTGTGTTTTGGAAAGATGTTAAACAGTCATCACCAAGCAATTACAAGTTAAACAAGCATTTTGCACACTCGCTTCCCTTAGTGTTTAATATTTGTTAAAAATGAAATTGAGAAAAATAAGAAGTAGAGGACCATCTTTGAGGGCAAATTTTGAGGGAAGGCTTTTGCATCGCTTCTCATGCTCCACTAAGATAACAGCTGGAGGAATCACCATAGCCAGTGGTAAGTGCGGATGTTACTGCCTGTCCCAGACATTTGTCCACAAAGCTGGAGGATGAGGACATGTAGTCATCTGGATCACAGTTCAGTGCCAGTCTTTCTAAGGCTGTTTTTTTTTTCCAACTACTCTCGGCACTCTGAGGGCTAAGATTGAAGAATGAACTTCCCCTGGCTACACGCTCTTGGCATCACTCACAAGTGCTAGCACTTGTGCTTTACAGTTACACAAGAAGTTAGAGAACTTATCCCACTGAAAAGCTGCAAGAAAAAGCCGGGGGGGGGGCAGGGGAAGAAGGGAGCACATGAAGGCAGAATTGCTCTATGTGAAGCCCCAAGACCGCCAACTGGTATACTAAATTCCTGCAGGGATGAAACAAGGAAAACCATGGCCACCTTGGAATTAAACCTGGCTAGGGATGTCAAGCTCAACAGGAAGGGCTTCTACAAGTATATCGGGAGCAAAAGGAAGATCAGAGAAGTTGTGTGCCCACTGTTGAATGAAACAGGAGCCATGGTGACAGAGGATGCGGAGAAGGCGGAGTTACTGAATGCCTTCTTTGCTTCGGTCTTTACTGCTTGGACCAACCCTCAGGAGTCCCAGGCATTGGGGGAAGTAACGGGGAAAGAAGACGACTTCCCTTGGGTTGAGGAGGATCAAGTGAGGGATCAATTAGATCAGTTAGATATTCACAAGTCCATGGGCCCCGATGGGATGCACCCGAGAGCGCCGAGGGAGCCAGCGGAAGTCATTGCTGGGCTGCTCTCCATCATCTTTGAAAGGTCCTGGAGAACAGACGAGGTGCCTGAGGACTGGAGGAAAGCCAACATCACTCCAGTCTTCAAAAAGGGCAAGAAGGAGGAGCTGGGGAACTACAGGCCAGTCAGCCTCACCTACATCCCTGGAAAGATGATGGAACAGCTCGTTCTGGGCATCATCTCAAGGCATGTGGAGGAAAAGAAAGCTATCAGAAGTACTCAACATGGATTCACCAAGGGGAAATCATGTCTGACTAATCTGATAGCCTTCTATGATGGCATGATTGGATGGATAGATGAGGGGAGGGCGGAAGATGTGGTCTACCTTGACTTAAGCAAGGCGTTCGACACAGTCTCCCACAGCATCCTCACAGGGAAGCTTAGGAAGAGTGGGCTTCATGAATGGACAGTGGGGTGGATAGATAACTGGTTGAAAGACAGAGCTCAGAGGGTAGTGATTAGGGGCACAGAGTCTAGTTGGAGGTCAGTGACGAGTGGTGTTCCCCAGGGGTCAGTACTGGGTCCAGTCCTCTTCAATATATTCATCAATGACCTGGATGAAGGGATAGAGTGCACCCTCAGCAGGTTTGCTGATGACACAAAGCTGGGGGGGTGGCTGACAAACTGGAAGGCTGTGCCGCCATACAGAGAGACCTGGACAGGTTGGAGATCTGGGCAAAGAGGAACCTTATGAAATTCAGTAAGGGCAAGTGTAGGGTGCTGCACCTGGGGAGGAATAACCCCATGCATCAGTACAAGTTGGGGGCTGACCTGCTGGAGAGCAGCTCTGTGGAAAGAGACCTGGGAGTCCTGGTGGACAACAGGATGACCATGAGCCAGCATGTGCCCTTGTGGCCAAAAAAGCCAATGGCATCCTGGGGTGCATCAAGAAGAGTGTGGCCAGCAGGTCGAGGGAGGTCACCCTCCCCCTCTACTCTGCCCTGGTGAGGCTGCACCTGGAGTACTGTGTCCAGTTCTGGGCTCCCTGGTTCAAGAGGGACAGGGAACGGCTAGAGAGGGTGCAGCAGAGAGCTACCAAGATGATTAGGGGACTGGAACACCTCTCTTATGAAGAAAGACTGAGGGATTTGGGTCTCTTCAGCCTGGAAAAAAGACGGCTGAGGGGGGATCTTATCAACACTCATAAATACTTAAAGGGTGGGTGTCAGGAGGATGGGGCCAGGCTCTTTTCAGTGGTGCCCGGGGACAGGACAAGAGGTAACGGGCACAAACTTGAACATAGGAAGTTCCACCTAAACATGAGGAGGAACTTCTTTACCCTGAGGGTGACAGAGCACTGGAACAGGCTGCCCAGAGAGGTGGTGGAGTCTCCAACTCTGGAGACATTCAAAACCCACCTGGACGCATTCCTGTGCAACCTGCTCTAGGTGACCCTGCTCTGGCAGGGGGGTTGGACTAGATGATCTCCAGAGGTCCCTTCCAATCCTATGATTCTATGAAATTCCAGGCTGACATTTTTTGGCTTGTGAATCTCTGGAACCTGTGGGAAAGCTGCCCTGCTATGTCAGACGGATCTCGGTCTGCAGGCCTGCCTGCATTTCAGTTCTCATGCTCAACAACTTTGCTAAAAACAAATCAAATGAAGAACAGGACCGTATCTTTTAACAGTCCCAGAGAAGTGACCCCAAATTAATATAATTACCTTTTACTCAAGTCCCTTGTAACTATCAAGTCTTTAAGCTGATTTTGCTCTGAGCATTTACGTTAAACAGTCACGAGACACTACTTCATCTTGCTGAAAAGCTTGTTCAAGTGGTTCTTGATTTGCCCCACTGATACCCATAAGTTCGCTATCCTCTAAGCTGTGCTGGTGCATATGCCAGCAAACCCATGGTATAAATATAATGATAAAAATGATTCAGGTTAAATAAAACAATTACATATTACCACTCTTTAAAAGTTTTTCTTCTTTTAAGCCAAATCATTGCTATGATCCAGTTGACAACACAAAACCCAACTAATTCTATTTATACAACCAAAGGAGTGGTAAACTGCAATCATGGCAGGAAACTGCAGCAGTCTTTTAAAGTGGTTTTGCCAACAGAGAAAACGTAATTTCAATCTATACTTTTACAACAATTTGGGTGTCTCTATACAGGAATATTCAGAGAAACTGAGTTAATTACATTTGTTATTTCAATGTACAATTCATGTGTATTAAAACTCATCTCAAAATCTCTCATCTAGGAATAAACAATCTAACTAAGCTTGTTCAGATTTGAATTTGTTGAAGAAAATTAGTCAGAAAATTAATTAAACAGTACAAAGACTTTCTTACTTTCAAATAAAAGTGACCATGTGTAGCATTTTTCAGGGTAACAGTCAATGTGATCTAAGCCTACTCATATCTAAATCTGAATGAATTTTCTTTTAAACTTCATTAGCTCATAAGCTAATAAAAGGCAAGGGCATGCTACTTTTGAAGGGAGCAGCCATACAGAAATCTACTGTCCTTTAATATACACAGAATTAATTTGTAATATTTACTGAATCATATAATTTATCTATGTATTCTTATTTAGAATTTTAGTTAATGGATAATGGATGGGGGAGGGAACTTTTGCTCAGAAAATTTTTGGTCAAATTGTCTTTATCAAATCACAGTCTTCTGTAAGGCACACCAGAGTTCAAGCAAATTTGTGTCAGTGAATTGTCTCTCTCTTTCAAAAATTGACTTCAGAATAACAACAGCTGTTATTACCTGTTTTTCATACAAGTTCTGGTATGCAGTAGCTTCAGGCATCATGTTATAAAACAAGAAAGTCAATGCGTTGTTTTGAAATCCTTCACTACTCAGCTAGTTTTCAGTGACGTTCAACCCAGTCTCAGCCTAGGAAGATCCACCAGAATATTTTCCCTATTCTATCCCACAAATTTTCTCCTTTTCAGAATTTATCCTACCCTCATTTTCAGGCAGAAAGACATCTTCATTTAGAAGTGGCTTTTGTCAGGGTAGGTTAAAGGTTGGACTTGATGATCTTAAAGGTCCCTTCCAACCTCAGCAATTCTATGATTCTATGATTCTATCTTAAGAAATAAAAATACATAAAGAATGTTTGTTTTAGAGAAACTGTTTTCCAGCTTACTGGCTTCACTGTATTTCCCCCAGCCTCACAGCCTTCAACGCTTTCAAGACAGTCCATGTAATTAAGTATATCAATAAAACTTCTCTTTAGTTTTGACAATGTATTTATGTTCTCTGAGCTTAACTTGAAAGCTATAAAGGGCTGTATTAAAATCAAATGGTTTACAAATAAACAGTACAAAGTACAGTACCTACTGAAATACTTTGTAGAATTTTCTCACAATGTAACTGCTACAAATATGTGTAAAATCCCCCAAATTTAAAGTATCCTCTGACCTCTTTTTTGTCTAAAGCAGCATATTCAGCTTCAATGCTTTCAGCTTCAGGATCACGTGAAAATACCATTCGAGATTCCAGGTTAAGAGCCAGCTCTTTGTGGTGTTGTTTCTCTGCACAGTCACACGGGGTATCTTTATTTTCATTTTCTGCAAACAAATCTCCACCATGTTTTACCAGAAGCTGAAAAGAAAAATGGGAATGTAAACAGTTATTAATTATCAACTCTAACAATACCCTGAAGAAAAGACATGTCAGTTAAGAAGAGAACAAAAAAAATAGGAACAAGGATAATAGAAAGAAGAGACAAATATAATAGCAATAGTCTTTGGGAAACAAAGGTTCTATTTGTTATTAAATAAACTACTGCTTGATTTCATACATAATTATACCTATGCCCACCATATTTCCATGGAACTGCAAAATCTCAGAAACATGTTACAAGGCAATGCTGTACAATATGTCTCTGCTATGTTTTAAATACTAAAATTCTGCTCTATTGATGTGGTCGGTGCTCCATAGAAAATGGGGGGCCAGTGGTCCTCAAGCACCTAGCTAGATGGAGTTAGGAACACCTTTAAATATTCTTTATATATAGGTATAACTCCACCATTCCTCCCAGCACTGGTACACTGGTGGTGACAGAAAATGGGAGATTCCTTTGGTAGGAGGGAAGATGGGGTACCACTTTACAGAGAGTACATAATACTACTGGTAGCTCTACCTTAATTTTGAGGAAGTGAGAAAATTGAAATGAAATCATACTAATTCTAATCATTCTAATATGGTCTAGTACTGCGCCATTTCACCAACCTTGTCTCTTGCCAGTAACCACCCAGAAATGCAGTCTCTAGCTAATAAACACTATTTACGCTGCTCACATTACCTTGCCAACCTGGCCTCCTGCTACAAACTGATCTGATATAAGCAAGGACAACAAATGCCGCAGATATTTAAGGCCAACAGTGGACCATTTTGCTGATTTATTATGACATTTTTATAACATGTGCTAAACTTCTAGTGATGGAGCACCCAGGACAATTATTCACTACTAAAATGATTAATCTTATTTCCAAATAAAACTAAAATCCATAAACACTATTTTGCCTTCTGACCATGATGGCTGTAACAATACTATCCTGTATTTTTAGCCAGGATATTTAAAAACTCAGTTTCTAATTTTTACAATTCTAAAAAAAGCATAATATTTCCTCAAAATGATCTGTTCTCCATATAAATCTTTTAGACCATGATCAGTCACTTCTTACTTCTCTCTTCAGCAGATTTTATTTCCTGCACCCGTCGCTGTAAAATACAGAATGTATTTTACAAACCTGGAATCACTCTTCTAGATTCTTTGGAAACTTTTCCCACATTCTCCAAAATAAAAAGAAATGCAAATGCCAAAAACGCACAAACAGGTGTAATAACAAAATTTAGTCGAGAAGGTATTTGTGTCATTGAGTAGGACACTGTATTTTATCTTCATAGCAGAGTATCAGGCAGAAATAAAGATAATACTGGGATAATTATAAGACAGCCAGACTACAGTTACCTTGTTATATCTAAACTTAACATTGTCAAAACTTTGTTGAGTTTCACATTCTGTCTGTACTTTTTAAACTCTAACAGACATTTAACTGAGGCAACTAAGACACCTTCTGAGGAAGAAAAATAATAAATATACTTGAAAGAACACTCCATAGACCTATGCAGCTCAAAATCTAATCCACAAAATGAGGAATATACAAATCAACAAGTTTTTAATAATGATGCCATATTTCTCTGGTAGCACTGTTAAAAAGGCTTGTGTCTCTTAAGTAATTATAAGGAGATTAACAATTTAAATAATCACATTAATAATTTAAACAATTGCAAAAATGCTGCTTAATATGCCAAATGTGGTGTGATAGAGTGGAATATATCTGCATCAAATCAAATCTATTCAGCATGAAAGTTAAGTCTTTTTTCTATTCAGTATTCTGAGGTAAGCACATTAACTTTGCCCAAACTATCTTTAGCAATGAGTTCCACACAGCTGTTCTGCTAGGAGGAGAATTTTAACACGTGAATGGAGAAGTCTCAAGACAACACATTTGACTACCAGCTCCGAACAAATCAGCTAGTAGGTGGTTCACCCAGAAGGGACTATGCTTTCTCCTTTCCTTATGTGTGTGTGGTGGGGACAGGGGAAGATACAAGGCTGCAGTTTTCCTGAAAATTTATGGAAAAAGGAGGAGACGATTAAAAGAGGAATGCTGCTCTGAAGTGCGAGTAACCACCACAAAACTGGGCAAAAGGCGGTCCTGGGGTTCTAAGTAACCTTCAGTTTACTGGAGAGAGGGAAGATGACTTGAGAATTGGGCAATTCAGATTTTTATCTCTTTTTGTTTTGTTAAGAATTTTAAACCTCAAATACTTCCAGGAACAAAGAGATCATTGTTAAATTCCTTTCGGGCTTTTTGTAATGTAGTGTTCCTGTTCATAATCCTGTTCCTATTGAAGGCGTTAGAAGGACTGCAGACTGCACTGGAAGACTTAAGATATCTCAGATGCTAGCCTTAGGATCCAACATCTTCTACCCTATGGTAGGGCACATAACGATGTTTGAACTTGGGATGTACTCTACGTTTCGAATGTAGAATCCACAGCTGGTTAGACTATGTAACTGTGTCCAAACTCTGGCAAATAGCAATCCATGTGGATCAGACCATAAATTCTTCTTCAAAGACAAACTGAAAGCAAATTAAAAGTCAGAGGTAGTTTAGTCAATTGAACAGTACGTATTGTCATGATAATATAACCCAGTTTATATAATGAAATGGGGAACTAGCAGTCTAGTAGCTGGATTCACCTAATGAATCGTATCACAGATAGTGAGAAACAGAATGATAATTTGTGAAGAAACACAAACCATGAACTTTCACGGTGCATTTTAAACCAATTGATTTCACAGTCTGCAATTAAAAGCTGCAGCCCAGCTCCAGAACCACAATTTATGCTGCAGCGACTGTGATTCTTTCTGACATTATAGTCTGCCTGGATTTTACTGCGTGAGCCCATTTGCTTCGTGCTCTTGAAACTGAAACTTTTGAACAGCTGTGTCTACCTCTAATACCACCGTATAGTCGCAATTGGGGGCATAAAGGCAGAATGACTGAGGCAGAAGACTCTTTGCTCAAATCCCTTCTAAATTTGAAGTCTAAGTTACCTGGGAATCTCAAGTGCAGAGAGAAAGACAGAAGACAAATAAGTACGAATTTCTGTGGATAATGTAACTGTTCGCTTTTCTTGTAGTATACATTGATATAGGTCCAACTGCAAGCACCTTACAAATCAGTGTAATAGACATAATATTTCACAAATGTGAGTAAGCAAGCTTGTAAATACCACAAATTGAATTATGTTGGAAACTTTCTTCCATTTACCATTTCTCTACCAGAAGCAATCATTCTCACGTCATATCACTTTATGTGAGTGTTCTTCATCAACTTTGCTCAAAGAGGCTGTTAAACTCTAAACCCTGATTCTCCCATTTTCTGATAGGACACGCACATTTATACTAATGTGCAGTACGTTTAAAAGCAAATTGATCTTTTTTGGGAAGGTTAGATAGAACAACTGTGACTGAAAATCCCTGTAGCCAGAACTTATCAGGCAGCTGGATCAAACAAGCGGCACTAAAAATGAGAACAAGAGGAAAGTACACAGTCCCTTGCAATTAACATTTTTGTTTATCAAATCTAAAAAGAATTAAAAGTTGACAATCAAGATAAAAGCAGTATTAACATAGACCTAGGAGACAGCCTGATATTTGTTTGCAAATCAATCACATCAAAAGAGGAAATCAATCATATAACCATACAAATAAAGAAAGATTCGTTCTAGTTGACAGGAAGAGACAGGCAACACCTGTATGTAATTCAGTTACCATGTACATAGTTAGCTGGGCCTGAGTATAATTTAGCTAGCAAAGACTGCACGGTGACTTGCCTCCCTGCTGGAAATCACTAAGCGTGTAAATAATTTCTAGGGACATGTTGAAGACAAACTGCTAGCTTGCAGAGCTGTAACAACATGGGGCAGAGAAAAGAGAAGGTACAAGGGCAAGATTTAGGCTGTGATACTGGAGGTTAAATATCAGCATCTAACAGCAGCATCCTCTTAACTCCTCTCAGTACTGAGTAAGGGACCACAGAGGCTTAAGTTATAGCACAGAATATGGCGTAAGGAAGCTGAATGTCCATTCATTAGAAGCTCAGGAAACTAGGAAGGGTGATCATTATACTAACAGAATGAAAGAAGCGTTGGCTATGGAAATTAAGAGACACTATCTGGGCTTTCAAAGAGGGAACTAATGAAAAAACAGAAGATAAAGAAGAGCATCCAGTTCAAGATGGTGCACAGCTAAGGTTGAGGAACTGAAATGACAAATTTTAAATGAGAATTTTCAGACAATATCTGGAAACTTGACAGAATACAATCAGTGTAACAAAGTAAAACCAAAGAACATATTATGTAACAATCACAGAGAATTTCACAGTATTGGAAGGGTGGTGCTATTTATCTTTTTAAAAAACAACAACAACAAATTCACAGATAAATAAACTAACTCTATCAACAAATACCAGAGAATCCCAGTGGAATATAATTCTGGAATTAAACAAAAAAAAGCTTTGGTCACCATCTGACCAAAACTGTAATAATAAAAGTGATGTGCTGACCAAGAGAAGAAATGCTTCAAGGGCAGAAACCACAAAAATAAAGGGACATTCAATCACTGTATCTCCCAAGTATACTGAGAAAATGCTATGCTAATACATGATATTTAAATTAAAATTTCTGACTACGTAAGTGACTGAATAATAGACAAACTAGTTAGCAAACACATGAGAGGAGAAGCAACTCCTGACTTTGTTCAGAGCAGTCTACAAGACCTAATTCAAAAAGTTACAATCAAAGAACTTCTCAGTAACAATTCTCAATATGTGCTGAGATTCACCATTCTTGCAGAAGCAGAAAAAAGACAAATAATCCACTGCCTACTTTCAAAAAGTGTTATAAAATAAAAGTGTGGAAAAAAATTCTAGAAACATCAGAAGAATCTGTAAAGGCAGAACAAGGGGACGGGACTGTACGGGAAAAAAAAGCTGAAGTTGTCTCTAGATGAAGAAAAAGTAAGGCAGAAAGTCTGGAAAAGTTAAATGTAAAATAACAATAAAGAAGGTTCTGAATATTTTTTTGAATAGTATGCCAAGTGCATAACAACTCGGAATAAATCATTTTAAAACACAGTAAATCTGTCAATGTGTTTGCAAGGTCGGTTGCTGGACAAAGTGCAAAAGCAATCTCAAATAACATAAAGCAGAAAAGTGATACGAGTCGTTGGAATCCAGAGTCTCTGTGGATGTACCACACATGCCTTATGAAGGACACAAACGAATGTCTGTTTCAAATTGATGGCTCAGCACAGGAGGTTCTAGAACAACCAATAAACCAAATACTAATATAAATACCCAGCACCAGATGGTATTTATTCATGAGTCCTAATGGTACTCAAATATAAAATTTCTGAACTATTTATTACAATACACAATTTATTGCTTAAATCTGTCACGGTACAAGATTAGAAGGTGGTAAAAGTAACACCAATACTAAAAATATCTCCAGAGAAATGAGGGAAGTACAGAGACAGCATCAGTTTTTACTGCAGAGGGGGGTCACCAGAGAAGTCCTACAGGTGCTGGAACCGGTTTAAGATATGCAGAAGTTTTCTAGAAAAGCAGGTGAATAATGAGGTGATAAACTCTCCTGATGATACTATGTTCATGAGTGTAGTCTCACTGAAGTCATAAATAGGAGAAAAATAACCTAAATTTTACATATAAATGCTGAACTCTGAACTAATCATTACCATTCAAAATACAAATGTCGATGTTATAATAGACAGCCTTATGGAAATGCGAGTTGTTTTTGAAAATGTTAGATGTCTGTTCTTGTGTTCTTTAAATTAAATTACCAACATAATTAAATACTAGCGCACATTACTTGGTACAGTTTAAAAATAAATTTGATGGGAGAGCTTCAAAGTCATTATGATTCCCAGTTAATCATTACTAACTGCTACATTCACAAACATTAAAGTAATTTTTCATTTGTAAAAAGGTAATCATATTGAAGTATGTCAGCACAGATGTATGGGATCCTCTAAAGAAGCTGGGTACTGTAGATTACAGACATCAAACCTGTTCTTAAAACAGGGACAGCGTTTCTCAGCCAGCTGCAGACCAGAATAAAAAGCTCTACTTTTCTCTCAGGCAGTTATTCCACTTCTCTTTGCACATATAGGTATGCCTATGCCTACCTTTAAAGCTTTTTCTCCAGTGTTACAGTCTTGTAATTATTTCCAATTTTTATAAGCCTACATGAGTCTTCTTTGTGCTAAGGAGTTTATGTCACAAAGTTAATGTACATGTAAACCATTTTTTCCATTGTTCTTTACAGACAGTGTACGTTTTGGGCTGTTTATCTTTTTAATTTTTCCAATTAATTAAAAATAGAATTAAAAACTTAATTCAATATGCTATGTATCAGATTCTTTTCCCCCTGTAAAGCTTTGTGAAATGCTGTGCATGTCATTTACAGACTGGTGATTATGTATCAACTTTTACCTCGACACAGGTTTTCATCCCTGAGGCAGCAGCATAGTGCAAAGGTGTATTTTTTTTGTTATCAACAGCATCAATGGCTGCTCGTTCGTATTGTCCTTCATCCAGCTTTGCTCCCTTCCACTTCAGGATCATTTGCAGGCAATCTGCTCTTCTGCAGTCATCTTCCGAGGGTCGTGTCAGGCGAGGATGAAGAGCTCCTTCCGAGATCATGATCTGAGGTCCCATACACAGTAAGTGCATAGAGGTCTCATTGTGCACATTCCGTTTATTTGGGTTACCATCTCTAACAAAAAGGAAAGTTCTGCAAGGGGGAAAAATAGAAGAAAAATAATTAGCATACGATTCCACTTATTTCCGTGAAGTGGGAAGGGTCTATTATGACAGCTCTCTTTTCTTCTTGCCAAGATTTTGATTAGCCGTGTGAGTGAAAAACATTCTTAATAGATAGTTACTACTGGACAACTCTCCTCCATTTCTCTGAGGATTCAATAGCCAAGATCAGGATGAATTATTGAAATATCATTAAGTGCCATATATAATTCCTTTGTCAAAGTAGACATCAATTTTAGCTGGCAAAGTTTATTCTACAATTTTGTATTTTATTGCAATAAATGTTATTAAGCCACAAGATTAATGAAATAGGTACTTTCTTCTTCTAGTCCGTGTCCTGAATAGTAGCACACTGGTAGTTTGCAAATAGATAATGCTAGAGCAACTTCTTAAAAATTAATTCTTCTTCCTCATATCTTTAGTCAGATATTAAGGCAACACGAAACACTTCTCCTGCTAGCACTGCATGCATTGAGGAAAGACTCTGTTTGCTTTCTCACTCTAGAATATATGGAACGCAACGTAATGCAAACCCTCACCTAGGCAGAGGCTAGCAAGAATTTAAGTCTTCTCTTGAATGTTTTCAGTTCAAAGTGGGCAATAAACTACACTGGCAAAAAGGATCAGCTTTGAAAGGGAAACAAGAGACTGATTCCTGGAATCACAGCTCTGATTCCTGACAGCTCCCGAGACAACGCAGCTTTCTGCTGCTTCTTGCCAGCAAGGAATTACAGAAGATACAATCCAGTTCTGAAATGGAAGAACTGAGACATATCATACAAGCCCCGGGAATCCAAACTTGCTTTCACCTTTTGAGAGGTATACTAAAATAATAATTTTTTCTTACGGGAGGGTGAATGGTAGGAAACGGCAGAAGAGAAAGACTGTGTCTTTGTAGGACTGGGGTCAGAGAGACAGCAATGGTGAGAGAACTCCATGAGAAGGTGAGGACAGTTCCCAGAGAGGTAATAGCAGGCTAGATCAGAAGCATGGCACATATGTTCCGAAGTTCAAGATAGTGCAGAAACACTTGCACTGTCCTCATAAGCCTCCTCACACATAAAACCTGCAGAAGTCACTGTTCACCCCCTCTCCAGGCTCTTTCCTGACTCCAAACAGTTCGCATGTATGAAAAAAACAGTTATTCTGCAATCGTCATTAAGTCAATACAGGGGAAAAGCTTCCACCCTCCCTGCTCTCACCCCTAAGACTAAGAACATTTCCAATCACTTTCAGTGAGCAGAAGAACTTGGTAACCAAATTGACAAAAGAAATCATTATTTACCTCAGTTATTGCCTTATGCTATCCTCACAAGTCTAAATGGCACCTTCCCTTTCTCTTGTCCCTGAAAATATTCCACCAGGTGCTACACGGTAGGTCTTCCTCTCTCTCTCAGAATTCTCCCATGCTTTGTTCAGGACAAAAAATAATCCTGAAACTTTTTGATTAATAAAGGAAGAGGCTGTACAGAGTGAGTGTGTAATTTCCCTTTTGGAAATTACTGAAAACAGATTGGACAAGTATTTCAGTAGAAAAATTTAGGCACAGTTGATCCAGTTCTGTGGTGGAAGGATGTCTTGAAGATAGCTATTTGGTCAGACAGAATTCTGTCCTTTCTTCCCTCTGAAAAATCTCTGAGCAGTTTGAGTTCAAAAAGGAACTTATTACTCAAATACTGTTCTTTTAAAGAAGTTCTAACAAAGTGTTCAGAGGAAAAGATAAAACCAAAACACTTTCCTCTATGTTGCCCTATTTTGGCAGCAAAAATGTTCCTTAGAGAAATCTCTCTGTCATTCCATGATAGCTGACATGATAGATGCATTTGTTAGGAAATATGATAATGCCAAACTTGAGATAAAAGATGTTGCCAAAAAGTTATAGCACATTTTGCTTGCTTGTTGGGTTGTTGTTGGGTTTTTTTGGTTTGTTTGTTTTGTTTTCAGAGGAAAGGGATTTAGCAATACAGGCAAAATGCTTCACAGCTAGTTACATGGAATGGTAACACTAACAAGTATCAAACATTATCCAAAACGAATTTGCTTGTTAGAATTAGCTTTACATAGTGTGAAACTAGAGACAGAAAGAAAGGAGGGGAAGGAACTGGGGAAAGAACATTAAGACAGAAGGAGGGGAAGGATGGGAAGAAATGGGAGGACAGCAAAGGAGGGAAAGAGAAAGGGAGGGAGGGAGGGGAAAAAGATAACTCACCGAGGGACAAGGAGATGAATTCTGCAGAGGCACTTACATATGAGAATGCCAGATGCCTTAGATATGAGATTTTGCAG
Source organism: Larus michahellis (assembly GCF_964199755.1). Classification (NCBI taxonomy): domain Eukaryota; kingdom Metazoa; phylum Chordata; class Aves; order Charadriiformes; family Laridae; genus Larus; species Larus michahellis. The sequence goes on along the minus strand of NC_133897.1, from coordinate 26,483,657 downwards.
GTACCCACTGCAAAATCTGGATATAGAAAATACAAGGCTAAATCTAAGTAATCTTGGTCTCCGTGAGTTCTAATTAATCCTTATCTTCTAGGCTTGATAATTTTATAATGCACATTTCTGTTTTCAATATTTAGCTCTTTATCATCACTGGAATTCCATGCTGTGGTATTTTAAAGCATGTGATTCACTCCTGAATAAGGTTACAGTGCATCTCATTTCAGAATAGCACAATAGCACAATGACCCCTAAACGCCATAAATCAGACACTTCTTACAAAACAGTATTTTACACATGAACAAAAACATTCATAAACTCTGCTAACATAATAGCAAGGTTAACTGAATCACATCAGTTAAAGAGACCATCCTGCCTATATCCACCTCCTCCCCTTCATTTTTTAAAACACCTTGCTATATTTTTTCCCAAGATCTCTGCCAAAATTCTCCTCAATAATCCCAAACTATGGGAATTCCATCCCTATTTGACTGACTATATGCTGTAAACTATTAGTTTTCCATTACTAAGGTTTACGTAGGTTTATAGAAGAACCTACGTAGAAGATGCTAGCGCTGAACGGATACAAATTCCTTCTCTTAGCTCAAGGTAGATATTTCACCTTATCCCCTAACATGTCAGTGATGAGATGGTTCTGCCCTAGGCAGAAACTCTTTGCATAAAAGAAGAATTTGAAGGCTGTCAAACCAGCACCCCTTTTTAAACCCAAAACTTCTCTCTAAAGGGTTAAAAAGTAGTTTAAAGGGTAGCTTTAATAGTGAGTAACTATTAATATAATTTTTTCCACCATAAAATTAAGCTCTTGGGAAAAAAACAATAAAACTCGTGGTTTAAGAAGTTATGTATATCCTAATCTAAAACGAGAAGTGCTTACGTCCTGCCTGCTTGCAGATTCTCTGTTTTTAAACAAATGGAAAGGCACTTTCCTGTATTAATCAAATGATGAAAAGCTCTAGGATGGATTTAAATCTTTTAAAGTGTCATTGCGCTATTTTACTATTGCTTCATAGCGCAAAGAATATTCCTACTCAAGTAAGTCTATCAGCAAGGTAGATTTTCAACCCCTGCAGCAAGAAGTATCAGCAGATTATTTTTTTCCAAGATATAAATCCAAAATCCCTCCCTAGAAGGCTATTCCCTTGCCTAAGCTCAACATTTGCCCTTCTGTCAAAGTTATCTGCTAAAAAATTGTCCATCTGTCTCTAAATATGTTGAAAACTTCAGTAAGAAGCATGTGCAAATTTCCGAGAACGATTTTGTGGCATTTGTAAAAAACACTGTTGGGCTTGGGGAAAAATTAGTCTTGATTACTTGTTCTCCTTGCTTGTCACTCAACTTCTATGTCTCATAAATGGCTGTGACAAACACTAGAGGTGCCAAAGGCAACCAGCACCTCACTCTGGACATAAAAATGGGCTTCGAAGTGCCCTCTTTTTCTCTCCTTAATGCCCTCCAAAAGTTAAAAGATCAACTCTTCAGTCTAAGGGGAAGTCAAGCCGACACTGAAAAGCCCAGCTGAAACCATGACTTTTAAGTTCAGAAAACACGACTAATGTCCAAAAAAGGGTAAATTAATACATTTTACATCCACAAATTCATCATTTGACATGGCTCCATTTTTACCAGTGATATTTGGTGTGTAAGACTTTCACAGACACAGGTATAAAAAGCTAAATTTTGCCTGGAAATGTACTGACAGAATGAAAATATGCATTGCCTATGGGAAATACCACCTAACCACAAGGCAGCCAGACTTTACTCTAGCTGCAGTTTCCAGATTTTGCTTCAAGCTGTAGCTCTTTGCAGAATCCAAACTTGAGGTGACAAAAGCATTAAAAAAGTGTTGAAAAAAGTGACAAAAAAGCAAGGGCTGTAACATTCACACCTACCACTGTCTGTATTTGCAGAAAAGCAGCAAGAGACTCAAGATCACAAGGTTGTGAACTTGAATAATAAACAACTGGCACATTCCCTCACTCTGGGAAACTAACATCGACACAACATTTCTTCAGGTTTTAATAAAATCTTTCATGTTTGGGGCATGAAAACCGCCATGTTTACCATCTCTTTGTCTCTCTAAACAAATGCTATATATTTATAGATAGGTATATATGTATACACATGTAGGCATATAAAAACACACCAATGTATAGAAAAGTAAAAACAAAATAAAAACTAGTGTAAAATGAAATGATAAAGGTAGTTCTGACAGCTGGGGACTAAAGCAAGTATGAACCTGCTCAAAGACAGTGAAACTTACTGATTTTTGAATGCGAAGCCCTTATGTATGCTACAGAAACTACACAGAAGATTGCACCATTGCTTCAAGCAAGACAAATAAGGTAGTAGAAAAAGGTGCGCTGCAGCAACAAGGTAAACTGACCTGCGCAGGGTTCCCTTTCACAAAATCCCCTCTGGTCCTTGGGTGAGGTAGCCCATCTAAGTCCAGCTCGCTATTAAAAAGGTTACACCACAAACTCCAGTGCAGGCATAAACCTAGCTTTCTGAGCATTAAGAGAAGTACGGGGAATCAGTGAGTTACAATAACATACAGAAGAGTCAAGCCCTGTTACTCAGTAATTTAAAACTCATATGCAATGAATTAATTCATACAATTGTTGAATCATTCAGCTTCCAACACAGTAGGCCAATACTGATGCATTAAACCTTAAATAATCATGGTTATTTCATTAACTCAAAGTACTTTTCCCCCAAATGTACTATAACAAAGCAACCACAAGGTACTAGTAAGCATTGGAAGAAATCTTTTTAGTCATTACTGACAGCTGTATAGAAGTATGAGCTGGTTTAAATAATTTTGTGAAAAGTACTATTATTTACCTGATGTTGAAAGCCACACCTAGTAAAAGTAATTATTGGTATTTTTATTCATTATATAGTGCTAGAAAACTCTCTAATTAGTACTTACAGTTTCTTCTCTGTTTCATTACGATTCTTAAGCTTCTCTTACAGCCCAGGAATCTCCTGCAGGCACTAAAAACCTGGGCAGGAGATAGCAACTACTTCTATTCTAAGATGAATCTGCTGACAGATCATTAACCATTTATCAAAGAAAAAACACAAGCTATTATCCTGACTTTCTGTAAGCCCTAAATTGAATTGGCCCCTTGCCTAAGAACTGTTACTAACACTACCAGAATTTCCACTAGTAATTCCACACCAGTAATAACCTTCTATACTAAGGAGTGAGGTTGTAGCAGTGGTGATTTGGGCTAACAGGAAGCATATGAGAGCTTATCAATGATACCATCTCTACTGCCGACAGAAGTCTGCTAAGAGATAATTCTTCCTTCCAAAATTTGAAGCCTTCACAGACATTTCAAGCTCCCTTATGTCAAGGGGAGCCTTGCCTCTCCTCTGGCCTCCAATTCTGTATTTTCCCTAAACAGAAATGCCTCCCATTTGTTCCCATTCATATGACTCCTACCAAGTACGGTACATCTGGCAAAATGGGTTAAATCCATTTCCTGAGTACTCAAACAATTTCTCCATGTTTTCAGAGAAAACCACCAATTTGAGAAGGAAGTCCAGACTATAGCACATATGAATCATGTCTTTTCCTCTAACGTAGTAGCCCATCACTTAAAGACACCTAAGAAAGGTCTTATACAAACATGCATCAATAAAGAACTTGCTATTCTCTTTACTAAAAGATGCAAATAGGTTGAAAAGTTTCTTTGGTTTAGTCAGTTTGTGTCAGCTAATATGATTAAGTACGACCTCCTGTAGATAGATAGTAATCTTTGGCTTGGTACAGCACAAAACCCCAAGAGGGACAATGTGCAGGAGTGGCAAAGGGATACAATTGAACTGTGAAGCACAGATCCAAAGATAGCGTATGCTAAAAGTGAGGAACACAAAACGTGGTTAATCCTTACATTTGTTATACTGATGGCCAAAAAAATCAGGCTTTATATATGGTTCCTATGCCTCCTAGGAGGAACAGCAGCATCAAAACACAGAATTAAAGCATTCCTGATGCAAAGAAGTATCAACAACATCCTTAAGTTACCCTTAACCAGAAAACTATTACATTTATTAACAAGCAACTTGTACTTGGCCTTCCCTTGGACATCCAGTAATACTGCTTCCATGATCCCATGGCAGTTCTAGCTTTTATTTCTATATTCTGAGCGAGATTTTCAAAAGAAAAAGAGCCGAGTGCCAAATTATAAGCAGTTTCCACTGGAGCTGGCTGCTTACCAGCAGCTTTTGTGACTAAATGTCTTCTGTAATTCAAAATCTGTGTGATTTTCATCTCTGTCCCTTTCATCTATGCATTTCTTTACAGCCACAACCAGTTCTCGAGCCTAGGTGTCATCCTTCCAGCCTTCTCTCCAAATCCCTCATTTCAACACAGTTTTTTTCCAAAAAGACTATCCACACTGAATTATCTTCCCAGATAACTGTCAGACTATTTTTTTAGACTGGCTTCAAACAAACGTCCTATGAAATAATAAGCATGAAACTACCAATGAGTGGCTTCATCTTCGCTGTTTAAGCACACAGCTTTGTATTTCTGCGCAGGAACCATTATCCACATATCAGCTTGTAAGTCACCTAGCAGTGTATGACATCTAGTGTTGATATTATTTACATAGCAATAATGATGAAATTACACAGCAAATGCTAACAGGCTTTGCATAATTTCTATTCTATTTCTTAAAAACTATGAATGTATTATGGAGATGTCTCATCTTCCTCTATCCCTCCCTCCAGAAAAATCCTTTCAATCTGCATGTTGCTTGATCTTTAATCACACTATTTTTTATTTTCCTTAAATGTCTCAATGAAGTAATTTTATTACATTTAAATTGAAAAAAATTACAAATTAAAAATTAAAAAAATCAAATCATCCACAGTCTATATTTTGGCCAAAAGTAAAACTGGGATCATATACAATGTCATCAAAAATTTTAGCTGGATATTGCATTTAGCTATAAAAGTTAATTAATTATTTCTGATAAATTTACTTCTGTTTATGAGAAACTGCACGTCTCAGTCATTATTCCGGTAACTACTGAGCCAACAGATCTCTCCGGTAAGGAAGCCACGTGAGCCTCTAACCCCAGGGTGAAGTTAAGCCATTTGACACAATGATTCAGCAGTTACCAATCAACTCAACAGAGTCACAAACTCTACCTGGTAACAAAATTAGTTGAAATAACGATTCAGTTATCCTGGCTGGCAAGGACCAAAGCTGTACTCCTCTACAACCCAAATATAATTTTACTTTGCCTACAGTAAAACATTCACAGGGTTCTACTAAGGAGAACAGACAACGCAGAATAAGAAATCTTTAATGTAAGAAATCATTAATGTATCTCATCTCACCAGTTGCTAACGAAGCAATCTTATTCTGCAATATCTGATTTCCAAGGGAAGAAAAATAAGAACAATGTGGGGACCAGATGATAATTTCAGTAAGAGCATTTAAACAGTGTCTAAACATGTGCAGGGAAGAGCACTGCAACCTAAGGTTCCCACTTTTCTAAAGGATGGAGAAAAACGTAGTAGCAAGGAGAAGCGATAACACACTCAACAGTGGCACCTCTAACCGGAGAGCAAGGCTGTACTGTGACCAATGAACTCCATAGGCATCAAATATATTCAACCTATTAAGGTTAAAGTAATAAAAAATCAGCTAAAACAAGGTTAGTTTTAAGAGATGAAAACATAGCATCTGACTGGCATTTGAGCTTTGCTTGTAGGTCAGACTTTGTAGGTCAGACTACTATTAAGATAAAGCCTACCCACTGTTTTGTATTTTGTGGGGAAGCCATGAGGAGCACCAGGGAAGCCACCTTGGGAGGCCACACATCTAGTTAGTGAGAACTGAGATTAGTGAGTTAGTGAGAAAAGAGATTTTGAGCTTTAGGGAGAAAACGCAATGGAGCAAGTCAGGTAAGGGTTTGAGTTTTTCAACCTGCCTTCGCTGTAGTTTAGAAGACAGTGCCCAACTGGGTGAGAGCCTTAGAGAAACCCAGCAACACTACTGCTGCTGCTCCGTGTCAGCAGCTGCTTCTCTAAGTGTCCCAACTTTTTCTGTCTTTGGCAGTTTTCTCCAGTGAGGATTCAGTAACAGTAAGAACTTCCTCTATTTTAAAGGCTTCCTAATTTTATCAATTCCTCCATCTTCTTGACTTCTCTTGAGACTGGATATCATGAAATGACCTTATAAATAACTATTTTCTACCATCCAGTCACATGCTCTGCTATTGAAGTCACGGACATTTCAATTCACTTGGTCCTCTTGCTTCTTTATAAACACTCCAAAAAATCCTGGAGAGATCATGTTCTTCACATAATATTCTCCTACATCAGATCAAAAACTCCCTTCAGTATTTCATATTCCAAAGCATTTAGTAGGTGACCAAGCCTCATAAACAGTTGAAATAATTAACGTGAAAAGGGTCTTACAGAACCAAACCCTGTATGTTTTTCAGCAGCTGAGCGGAACGACAACAAAACATTCAGATAAACACCAGTGCTCATGCTTGGATGGATCCAAACACTGCGCCGATCATTCACCGCAGACCACGAAAGTGAAATTTAATGCTGTATCACAGTCAGTATCTCCCACAAGAAGCATTCATGTCTTGTACTGTAAAACTGTGAAGTGCTCAATTTACAGCTTTGCAGGTGTTTACTATTCAATTTTACATGATTTAGCATATTCTAGATTAATATTTTCAGCTCCAGAGATCTACAATGCAAACAACTATAGTTGATCCAGTTCTCTTAGATTCCCTTTATAAACAATGGGAAGAAACAGGCACACAATTCTGGCACACAATTAATTTAAAATATTTTAGGGTCAACTTCACAATAAAATGAATTGTGCTGTCGCCTTCACTAATTATTCTGACTAGATCTATTACCTAGGTCTACACTGACTAAAACAGGAGTCTAGCATGAATAATTCCAATGCAGACATACTTACTTTCATGAACAAAATTAATGTTAAATAAAATTATATTATAAATATCCAATTTACCTGTTAATCATTGATAATTAAAAAGAAGCTTGCTTTTTGTTGTTCAAAAGTAAATAATCTAGACAATGACTTTCTAATAAATTATTCAGATGAAACATTATAATATATTGTAATATTTTAAGTTATTAAAATATTTTAAAATTTAAAATATTAAAATATTTAAGTTATTAAAACAGGACAGAATTCTTTTGTTGTGTTAGAGAAAGGGAAATAGTTAGGTGGATATCTTTTATATTAAAATCAGAAGACAACATTTTTAAAAACTACTTTTAGGAATGAAGCATACGCAACTATTACACCTTCGTAATTTTTTCCCAAATGAGCTGTAAAATTGCCTGGAAAACATCAAACAAATCTAATCATTCAAAGATGTACCATGAAGAATGAAAAAAAACCAGAAAAAAAACAAACCTCTTCCAGGATTTCTGAACAACCTACTGAAAATGTCTGAATATTCAATACAAATTTCCTTACACTGGGATCCTGTTGTTTTGGTTGATAACTCCATGTTTTTCCCATCTGCCCTCATTAGACAAAGAGCTGCTATTAGCCTTCTTATTTGTCTTCTGCTTGCATTTGTATCAGAAGTACAGTTAGGAGAGTAATTTAAAAGGGAACACCAGTTTTACTACATTGAATAGATTTTCAGAACTTTGATAAAGAAAGACTATATTTTGTAGCACCTTTCTGAACCTTTCAGCATGAATGATTTAGGTCAACTTGGAAATCGAAGTTTAAACATTTACAGAACTTCTGTCTCTGTCGAAACAGTGGAGAGTGAAGTAGCCTGAAGGAGCCTCTTCTTTATTTGCATCTCCAGAGAAAAAAATAATCTGAAATTCAGAGCAGCTTCAACCTTATCAGAAAATAGTCAACTATGGCACCTCTCTAAAGCCAAAAGATCTGCAAAGAAGTTAATAGGGATTCCTCTAATGCTTCTCCTTGATGTATATTTTTGCAGCGCAAAAATCCCCTAATATCCTCTTAATTTGAGGAAGTCATGTTCTGAAAAACAGTTTGCACATATCTCCCTTCCATATATCCAGAAGTAATTTTCAACGTAACTGCAACAGGAATAAAAACCAGCAAAACCTAACATGGGAAGAGACAGCACTGTGACCAATGCAACATTCCCTCTGGTATCAACAAATTTTCTGTCAAATTCATCCTATAGTACATATCGGTAATCTCAATACACTTTCCTTGATTGCATTACAATTGCTTAGACCAGCCCCTACTGAAACCCCTTAAACAGCCATAAAATCCAAGGTAAGGTAAGGTAAGAGAAGACGAGACAGTAGCCTACATCAACCTGAAATTCAAACCACCACTACTTTGATCTTCTGTCATTCTACTGCAGTGAAAAATACTTCCCAAATTACAGCAATGAAACAAGAAATAATTCCTGTAGCCATATCCTGGGCACATTTACCAGCGTTTCTCTCTGGCTAGCTTAGCTATGCCTTCAATGCCAGAGTTCCTTTACTATTATTACTGATAGGCAGGCATTGAGAATGTTAAAAAAAGTGGGTTCTTTTTTTCAGTTTCAGAATTCACCTCTATTTCCAGAATCTCCCATAACTGGAAACCTTTGTTTTTCCTGTTCTAGAAAAAAAAAATCAGCTTCACAAACCTGTCCTGCCTCCCCACAGCCCCATGTTTCTATCACTACAAACAATCCACTTTTGGCTTGAATACTCACAAAGTGCCCAGACGTAGCAGTACGAAGCATACAATGAGGAGAACCTGTCACTGATCCAAAAAGCTTCCCAGCAAAGCTACAACACCGAAAGTCACACATATATTGCAAAATGACAGGTTATCGAAGATGTCTTTTTTCCTTTAACCACAAGTAGTGTGTCCTTGAGATTTCCATCCACCCCATCTCAGCCACCCTCTGGAAAAGCCTTTTCTCTTCTTGTATTTCAGCAGTGGTTCCCCAACAGCCAGACCCTAGTGAGCAACTTTGCACATTGACAGCAATTCTTTTGAACTGAGTAGTCAGACAGTCTCAAAAGTATCAGCATTAGGTGAAAAACACCTGAGGGTATCGGAGGGACTTGATGATCTGAAGACAAATTACCTGTGAGCTCTTTCTCTGAAAATTTTTTACACCCATTTAGTGAATGAAACTTAAATTATCCTCTCAAACAGGAATCTTCTGTCACGACCTTCATTCATGGGGAATCGTGAGAAATGTTTTTAGTGGAGTAAGACCAATGTGTGTGTTTTACAAAGCTCTCAAAATCCACCTGAGTGCTATGTATCTTTTATTATTTTTTGATGTTTCTGAGTGCTAAGTAACTTCTTCCTCTTACTTCCAGAAGTCTTACTTATCACCCACTAGAGGCTACCTGTTTATTAGCTTGCAGTGAACACAGTCTGAATAGCAACACCATTACAGTTTTGTAACAGAGATGACATTTCTGAACTAGAGCTGTTAGCAACGAAGGCAAACTTCTCTGAACATTACCGCTGAATAGAAGCACCACCAGCAGATGTTTAGAGACTGTAGCAGAAAATCACTGAGTAAATCAAACTCAAATTGTTCCTTCAGTATTTACGATATAGTCCAATAAAGAAAACCTGAAATGTTTAGTTCTTTGCTTCCAAAATGGAAAGTAACCTTCTCCTGTTTTCTGGAGAGATTTCAGGGCATATATTTTCTTTTTGTACCTCTCTATTTTTAGTAAAAGGCCCCAGACTGTTAGAGGCTGGCAAAGGGAGGCAAGGCTGCTGCGGCTCTATGTCCCCAGGTCCAGCCAGTAGAGACGGGGTTGCATTCCCAATAGACACACAGGCAAACCTACACATGCAATACATACATACATGGTGGTCCACACAGATGGACGTGGACAGAAACCCTCAGCACTCACACGACCACAAACAACACTGGCAGCCTCATTCTGTTCCCCTCTCTAGGCAAGCAGGATGAAAGCCCACTAGTGGGAAAAATATGCATATAAACACTTGATCCCTTCAGTAACTGGCCTTGGATGCTGTTTATCCCATAACTGGCACTGGATGACCTGGACCTTCCAGCTACCTCGCACACACATATAGTGCAGATCCCCAGTAACTCGCCTGAGACAGTACCAGTACCTGGCCCCTGTATCTTCTCACCTCCAGTTGCCTCAAACAGGCCTTCTACCTGACCTGTGGGCTTAAGGCTGATTTGAAACATGGCTCCCAGGCCACTTATCCCTGCTGGCTAGTCCAGCTTGATATTCACTAGCAATTATACATAGATACGTGTACTGACACGCATGCACACTGGCCTCTCCAGCTGCTGGCAACCCAGGCTCAGGGATGCCTCTGTCATGAGGTCCCTACTTCAGTTGCTGGTACTCAGACCTCCATACGCAAACACGCACACACCAGAGTCCCGTCACCTGGGAAAATAATTAGGTAGAGAGTTTAATGAGAAGATAGGACAGACTCCAGTGATCAGGCACGGTCAGACAAACATGATGGTCTGAGAAGCCACCCATTTCATGTCACTGGCCCCTTTTAGCCCCTGCTCTATTGCCCCAAGCATGTTACTCCTCAAACCACCCTGATCCCTATTGCGGGTTGATCTTCACTGGCTGCCAGGTGCCCAGCCAGCCACTCTCTCACTCCCCCTCCTCAACAGGACAGGGGGAGAAAATATGACAGAAGAGCTTGTGAGTTGAGACAAAGACAAGGAGATGGCTTACCAGTTACTGTCACAGGCAAAACAGAGTCAACTTGGAGAAATTAATTTAATTTATTGACAGTCAATAACAGTAGGATAGTGAGAAATAAAAATGAAACTGAAAACCCTTCTCCTCCGTTCCCCTTTCTGCCCAGGCTCAGCTGCACTCCTGACTCTTCTACATCCCTCCCCACTGAGCAGCGGTGGATGGGGAATGGGGGCTGGGGTGGGTTCATCATGTTTAATCTCTGCTGCTCCTGCCAGTGCTCCCCTGCTCCAGTGCGGGGTCCCACTCATGGGATGTAGTCCTTCCAGAACTGCTCCAATGTGGGTCTTTCCCACGGCTTGCAGTTCTTCATGAACTGCTCCAGCATAGGTCCTCTCCACAGGATACAGTCCTTCAGAAACAGACTGCTTCAGCATGGGTCCCCCGTGTGGTCACAGGTCCTGCCAGAAATCCTGCTCCTGTGTGGGGTCCTCTCCACAGGCCATAGCTCCTGCCAAGAGCCTGCTCCAGCATGGGCTCTCCATGGGCTACAGCCTCCTTTGGGGCACATCCACTGCTCCAGCGTGGGGTCCTGCAAGGGCTGCAGTATGGATATCTGTTCCACCGTGGACCTCCATGGGCCACAGGGGGCCATCCTGCCTCACCATGGTCTTCACCACGGGCTGCAGGGCAGTCTCTGCTCCAGTGCCTGGAGCACATCCTCCCCCTCCTTCTTCTCTGGTCTTGGTGCTTGCAGGCCTGTCTCACATTTCTTCACTCCTCTCTCACAGCTGCTGCACAGTGTTTTTTAGCCTTTCTTAAATATGTTATCACAGAGGTGCCACCGATATCACTGACAGGCTCAGTTTTGGCTAGTGGTTGGGGTTGGTTTGGAGCTGGCTGGAGGCAGTTTTGTCCAGCATGGGGCAGCTCCTGATCTCTTCTCACAGAAGCTATCCCTGCAGCCCCCTGCTACTACAACCCTGCCACATAAACCCAGTACAATCCTCTTCTGTAGACTCCTCCTGACAGGTGTCACAGCTGGGACATGGGGTGGACGGCTCTCCTGTGACAGCCCTGGAGCAGGGGGCTCCTCCCTCTGATGAGCTTACTGGGATTCCCCTGCCTCTGGGCTGCCCTGCGCTCCTGGGGATCACAGAATAGTTAGGGTTGGAAGGGACCTTTAAACGTCATCTAGTCCAATCCCCCTGCAATGAACAGGGACATCTTCAACTAGATCAGGTTGCTCAGAGCCCCGTCCAACCTGAACTTGAACATTTCCAGGGATGGGGCATCTACCACCTCTCTGAGCAACATGTTCCCTGAGGGTGTTTCATCACCCTCATCATAAAAAATTTCTTCCTTATAACTAGTCTGAATCTACCCTCTTTTAGTTTAAAACTATTACCCCTTCTCCTATTGCAACAGGCCCTGCTAAAAACTTTGTCCCCATCTTTCTTATAAGCCCCCTTTAAGCACTGAAAGGCCACAATAAGGTGCCCCCCAGAGCCATCTCTTCTCCAGGACGAACAGTCCCAACTCTCAGCCTGCCTTCACAGGAGAGCTGCTCCAGCCCTCTCATCATTTTTGCGGCCCTCCTCTAGATCCACTCCAACAGATCCGTGTCTTTCCTGTGCTGAGGGATGAGCACTCCAACACACAACCTCACCCAAACTCTAACTATATAACCCCGCTAACTGGAGAGAAAATGAGATAGCTGTCAGTTACAGGGAACTGACGAGTGCCATGTAATAACTTCTGTCAACTTCAAGTAGTGTTTCAGAAATTCTTGTTTGTGCTAATTAGCTGTGACCATCAATTTTTGGTTTTTAAACATTAAATGCTCTGTTAAAACAAACTGATCTGTCAGGTAAACATTATTTAGGGCTGCAGATCAAACAAAAGTTATACATTAATGGAATGTCTAACTATTTTCCATTTTTTATTTCAACATTTGTAATATACCAAAGCTTCCCATGACACTCAGGAAAAACTATCATAGAAACAATCCCAGTATTTTAACACACTCTTGCTGAATCTTGTGAAAACAAAAAGAAACTAACAGCAAATTTTCAATTTTTTTACAGCTTGATTATATATTAAATCCAGTTTCTGGGCTGTAAATGTTGGATGAAAGGTGCAGCAGCCGGATGACTCGGACACTTGCTGTGAAACAACTGTGCGGTTCAAAATCATTGAGAAAGTTTGGTTGGCTTATGTTTCTGTCAGTAGACTTCATGCTGGACTATACAAAGTTTGTCCAGGTGAGGAGTTTTGCTTCACGGCCATTTCACCTCTTCTCCAGTTTCCTGTTTCTTCACTTCTGAGATCGCTATACCAGGGTGTCCCCAACTCCCTTTCATTGCAAACTCGGTGCCTGCACTTTCACCGTGTCTTTGGATGGTCACCATCAGCCATATATCTGGAAACGGGGAGTTTGTCCCTTTGCCTCAGTATTTGTAACAGCATTGCCAGATAGGTTATTTCTAAACATCCCAGAATATCTCTCTCAATGTATTCTGTTATGCAAAAGGTGTACTGACAACTGCATCACACTAATCTATTTTGAGAAAGTTTCACACAGTGAATCGTAAAACACGTCAGCTCATATCCACCTACAATAATACAAATACCAGCCTAGAAAGAAAAATTGAATGATACGGTATACATATAAGTGTATGGTATACATATAGAGTTTGAACTACAAGTTAGTGTAGCTACAGATTCCCAAATATTTAAAACGTTTGAAGAGGAGATAAATATAAAATATTATAGTATTATGGACATCTCATAATTGCAAATTTCTCTCAAAATACAAACAAATTAAAATTCGTTTATTTTTAGCTACTGTACTTCATCAATAAATCGAAGCATTTATTTTAATATTCAATTTATTTAATCTCTGCCATATCCAGGACTTCCCATATCAAACGGAAGAGGCTTAACTGGAAATTACTTGTGCCCTTTCTACTACCAACTTTGCAAACAGGCACACTGTAAGTCTGATATTTATTCACTCTTACTACTTTGTTTAGATAAAAAGGCTACATTTTTGTGCAGTGTGTCTTAGAGAGTTCTGAACAAAGCCCTTAGAAAGACAGCGGAAAAGTAAACAGTAAAAAAACCTCTGCAAATTACTCCTAGCAACAGTGACAATTCTAACAGTCCAGGTTTTCAGAAGCAGACTCTAACAAATAATAGCACCTTCACTATGTTTACTGGCAAAAATTTTATTGCAAACCTTGGACTCAAACTAGAAAAAAGAATTATTATTTTGATCATTTGTTTGCAATGTGTGCAAGGTAAAACAGAGTTGTCCTGTGAGACTTAGGTACTAAAGATCCCATGCAGCTAGTAGTAAAATGTAATTTCTAAAGCACCTTTTTTTTTTTTTTTTAAAACACCAAGTACTTATTCGAGATCTCATCATAATGGTCCAATATGAATTAAATAATGGACTGCTAAGAGGTCAGTAATTATGACTCCATTTCTTTCCATATGTGCAAACAATTTAATGTGTCCTTGTTGTTTCAATAAGGCTATATTTTCTTAAGAGATATTTTCTGGAGAGAAATAACCTGACAACCTCAGAGAAAAAAAAAAAGTCACACAGCAAATGTAAATAAAAACTGGACGCGATTTTAAATTAAGTTTCATTAAATATTTTCTATAATTCAAGAATCAGGATTGGGGGGAAGTTTGGGCATGTTAAGAAATAAACAAAGATTCAGTGATAAAGTGAAAACACCAATTAAAACCAGAAATATAGAATACACAGGGCAGAAGAGAAAAATATTTAGCAAAAATCGAGATAAATGAGAAGTTATACAGTATAAAAAACTGTTAGGTGAATCTAAAACACTGAGGAAAAATTTATGGTGGGAGGCCAGATAGCTAGTAAAGTTACAGTATATGAGGAACAAAACAAACTTTATGAATAACACAGACCCATCAGTAGATATAAACAGAGAGATGAAAAGAATATTAACAATAATACAGTTCAGAATATATTTCTGTTCTATTTCCTAATATAAGGAAGAGGATATTTACAAAATTCTCTGTAACTTACTACCTACTGAAGAAGAGGGTTAGCAATGTCACTCAGTACTAACTTCATGAAATACTAGACGAGAACAGCTTGTACCTGCGATGTCTGGACATGGATAAGATGTTAATCTTTAATTGATCTTAGAGCACTGACAAAAATACAGAAGAATGGAAGTAGATAACAATAGAGATTACTGTACATGTCGACTGCAGCAATATTAAACTTACTCATTGTCAAGATATTAATATTCACTGTTATTATCCAAAATGAAAAATAAAAGCTGCCTGAATAACACAAGAATAAAATTACACTGTGCCATCTGGAAGTGGATACAATCAGTATCGTATCCATTAAGTACGGCTTTACAAACAGATTATTTTAAGACAGGAAAACACATCAGAAAAGGTGGAACAGTTGCTATTTTGAAAGAAACATGGTATGGGAGTCTTCAGGAATCAAGCTAAAACTGTCCAAGACTAATGTTACAAGGCAGGAACAAAGATACTAAAAATAAAATCAAAACCTGTTATACCAGTCTGTGATTGCAGACTGATTTGTATGTTTTCTATTACTACTTCAACATGTCACAAATTCTGTGTCTGCAACACACACATATGGTATATATAACCTAGCTCGCACTCTTGCATTTCTTTAGGTCAGTTATTCACACCCAAGAAAAATTTCAAATCGTACTCACCCTAGTATACGGTTCATTCCATGCCTAGCAGCATAATGGAGCGGAGTATTGTGCTGGTATGTTTCTCCGTAAGAAGTATTTGGGTCAAGAGTTTCTTTTAGTTGAGGGTTGCTCTCATAGATTTGGCAGGCCAAGTTTTCATCTCCATTTATAAGAGCTTTGCGGAATTTGGTGGTTGTATTTCCCATGTTGCTGTCCTAGCTATCAATGGCACTTTTTCCTTTCCCTTTCATCCACTCGTTGTACGGTTCTGTAACATGCTTCACAGCCTAAAAAGACAAACGATGTTTCAGTCATTCTGTAAAACACCCCTTCCTAGATGAACTCACCCAGAACTACAGCACTGTAAGCAGGCATGTGAAGAAGTACATGGGGCCTGTAAACTCTACTCATGAATTACTGAAGTCCCAGTACAACAAATACACACAATTTCCCAGTTCTTCACAGATTATTTCCCCGATAAATTGTGCCATCTCCCTGCACAAGTATCTTCACTACCTATACTCTTCGAACATATGAAAAGGAAAAAAAATGGCCAGCATCCACTTGTATTAGAAGACCGGGATGAACACTGAACTTCCATGAATGAGAAGTGAATTAGAAATGAAAAGTGATTTCAAAACACAGTAGAATCAAAGCAAAATTCTTAAAAATGGAGGTAAAATTCTTCAAAAGCATGCGAGAAAGCAGACATCAGTTTAACTTTTAGTTAAAGAAGAGCATGTAAAAATGTGCTTGAAGCACCTGTGCTTGTGTAGGTGGGTGTAAACAGCACCTTTCTGTGCCAGCAAGATGAATGCAGGACCCATCTCAACAGTTCTGCTAAGCAGACTCTTTGAAACACCTAACCCCATTTTTAAAATGACACTTAAGAGATCAACAATGAATGGGTCCATGCAATGCCAGAAACTACACTGGCACAAACACCTGGCAAGTACTTCAAAGTACTTTCCAGCTGCTATGCTCCCCAGCCTCTCACCTTTACCTGATGGAGGGGACCAGCAGATTGAGCTGCATACAGACAGGGCAGACAGAGCACCTCCGCTCATGAGATGGTCAAGAGAAGCTTTATCAGGTTGTGCAGTGGGAAAGAGCACATGTTGGTTTATGTCAGAGGGACAGACAGGGGACTCAGCGCCAGGCTGCAGCTGGTAGCACAGTGAACCTTCTAGGAGGTCTCTTTTTTGTATGAGTCATCCCATCCAGACCGCTCCATGCCAGACCTTTCACCCCACAAAGCACACACTGGGATCCAAATATGCCAGGCACAGCAGGTTAGGAAATTGAGATTTACTATGTTGGGCACATAATCAGACACAAGCTGCTTTGTGCCCAATACCTTATATTCAACTTGTTGGGACTATCTCAAAACTTCTGTTTCTACATTAGCACAGTTACTGACGCCCAGGCAGCCTTAGAGACAGAAGAAATAGAGGAATCCAAGGGATCTAGAGCTGCAGAAAATCCAAGGGAATTGGGATGTGGATGCAATTCATGTGAAAAGGATTTGGGGAAACATGGGGAAGAGCTGCAATGACATATTTTTATTTCCCTGGAGTAGTCCTCTCATGAGCTGCTTTCAGGTACGGTTGTGTCATGTTGCAGTCCAGTCTTACTGTAGCTTTGCTCAGATACCATTCTGCTAGTGGTCCTACTAGGAGGAGCCTTGCACTGTCTCCCCTCCACAGTTCCTCTGAGAGGTCATTTTGTAAAGAAGAGGGAAAAGACCACTTTCACCCTAACCTTACCAGTGCTGTCAGGGCCGTTTCAGAACAAGAGCGGTGGCCTTGGTGTCCTCCCTTTCCCCCCATTTTCCTACAAAACTTTGAAAAGGCAACTTTTATTTTGGAGTAGTTGTGTCCTACCTTGTGATGTCATTGTGTGACACTGCTGGATCAGCCAACTCAACATGCTAAACATGTTGCCCGTGCTCTCTGTGATGAGAGTTACCTAACAAGCAACTGTGTTCAGCAGCTGAAAGTTTCTCATAATAACAATAAAGTAGGCACTCATCTAAAAGCAAATGCTCGCACTTCACATGTTTAGTTATATACACAAACCAAAATCCAGATTCTTCAATCACACAAAGGATTCTGCAGCATTTTGTACCTTTCCATCACCTCTACATTTTAAAATATAAGCATGCAGATACTATGCAGACATAATATTTATATTCTTCAAGAAAGCCACTGCATGTTCATATTATCATGTCACAGCTCTCAGTGCTGTAGATTAATGTGTTTTCAGATGCAAAACCAGCTTTATTAGTCTAAATATTGGAGAGTTTCAGGCTTTAATGAAAGACTGTACAAAACCAAGAAAAACTCAACACACTTTTCAATAAACCAGTAGTTCATATTACCTTCAACAGCTGGGATCTCAAAAATAACTTGAAAGAATGATTTTCACTAAAGTTTGTTAATGAGATTAGTTTATAGTATATTATCTGTCAATCCCTATCCACCACCAATAGCTCTCAAGACTAGACAAGTGCCTGAAACGTATCATATACAATCTTCATGCAAATCAATAATGAAGATCCCACTAGTGCCCAGAACAAGAAGAAAAGTACAAACCCTTCTTTCATCATTTGAAATTAGAAGGTAACAGCACCAATTGCCATGCAGTTATTTCTGGAAATTAGCACATGGATAGCTTGAGTCAGCTGCAGAACATGCTGCATCTTGCCCCAAACTGGAGCATTAAACAAACATGGGTTGGGATGAGGGAGGGTGTTGAGAGCAAACGGAGATAAGATGGTGCCCTCAGGCAGTCTGAGGGGAAGCCGGGACAGGATGGTACTGTTGAGATGCTGAAGAGGAGATCTGAATGCATTTAGGCAGAGGTCTGGAAATGCATGGAAGAACCGAGGGGTCTGTGTAGGGTGGCTCTACAGAAGTCAAAAGCTCAAGTTATTGCGGTGTAGAAAAGGCAAAAATTGTAAATTTCATTAATTCTATTGCACGCCGAACAAATTTTACTTATTTTTTATGCAATATGGATATATTAGATGGTAGCACAGTCTTCAACAACTAATAATATAAAAGATGTTGGCAAATTGCTTGAATTATTATGTACATTATCATAACATCTGGCTATTTTAGGAATATGCAGCATGTACTCCATCAGTCACTGAACAAAACAGTGACATCTGCTTCCATAGAAAAAGCTTACAGCCTATGTGCACAATAAGGGGTTAAAGATGATACAGACATGATATAGAAAGGTGAACAAAATAAAAAGAGTAAAATATTTGTCTGCATAACATGATCACTCTCCAAATGAAAAGATTCCCAGTCAAAGGAATGGGAAAATTTGAAGAAGGATTATAAAACAGAGCAATGATGTGGCTTTGAACAGACACAAGAGAATCGCCCCACAAAACCAGGAATCAGCATAGAGGTATAGAAAATTTAGCAAATGGCTAGTGTAACTATAATCATCACGTTATCAAAGTAAAATGAAAGATGACAGAATGGGGATAGTCCACAAAAGCCCTTCAGGTGAAGGCAAACAACTTACATTTGATGTGATGGCAAGAAACAAACCCCTGGAAGAATGCAAGGAGAGAAGTGACAGGGTCAAAACTAACTCAGAAAACAATTCCCTACTTAAAATACACGATACGATGCACTGTACTAATGCCTTTCACCTTCATACAGTATCCACAAGGCCTTTCATCTCTAACACTGTGACAGACATTATAGCCTTTTATGCTTCGGAAATTTGGTGGGCCAAATTATCCACTAAACATGCCATCAGAAACACAGAAAGACAGGGAGAAGCTGCCCTTGTACCCTGGCTGTAACAGTCGGCTCCCAGTGTGTTTGGAAGTCCAGAAGAAACCACGATGCGACAGCTGCTGCCTCTCTCAAGCTGCCATGGCCTCCTGAGCGCCGTGCTGTAAAATAGTAAAGATCTGCCCATTTGTTCATCTTTCAGCTAGACACCAAAGAAGCCTCTACTTCAACTGAAGGAGAAAAAGGACAAAATATGAGCTGATGCAACAAACATCTGGATCTGAAAATGTCTGAAATGGGCCCAGTCTGCCTTTTTTGTGTTGTTTTTTTCCATTAAGAGCTTCCAGCCCCTTGACTAACAAGGCCAATGCTGGAACCAGGCAGTGATTCAGAGAAAGGAAACTTGGTTTGCCCTTTAACCTCGCATTTTATGTTTCTGAAGATGAAGGATATGTAATACATATATTTCCTCCTATAAGAGGGGAAACAGGTGGCAGGAAAGGGTCCTGGAAGGTCCAGCCAGTCCACAGCCTCAGGGATCTGGAGGGCTCCTGTGAGCTGAATACAGGGGTTGTTAAAGCAGTTTCAGCAGCTCCCAGGCTCGCATGGATAGCGTGCAGTGTCAATGTCACTGGTCTTGCTTTGCTGTTTCGTATAAACCCATCATTTAAAATCTTTAGGCTATTTTTTCCATGTGCCGTATTGCAAAAATATCACAGTGGAACAAAAGCGACAACACGAAAATGACAATTTTCAAGTATTTTATCTAAAGAAAATGAGACTTGAATAGAATTTTACAGGACAAAGACAAGATATTTCTTTGGTAGGCAGATGTATTCATTAAATTTTTAAGTTCTGTGACAACAGAAGGGCTATATCTTAGCCTCTACCATAACCTCGTAACATTCATCATAACCACAAATATCACAACCTTTTACATCAAGAATAAAGGAAAAACTAAATGCAGTGTTTGCTAATTATATGCCATATTATTTCACAGTTCCAAACATCAACCATCTCATTCAAAATTGGAAACTGTATTTACTGCTCTACTATTGCCAAATAAAAGTTCCAGCTTAAACAAAAAACCAAAATACTGGTTATCAAACCCACCTTAAAGTCTAAGGAAAGATTCTTATAAACTCAGTCGGGACATCACACTTCTATGCTTTGGCAATGAACAGTAAAACTTCTATGGGCTTATTAGCAACACTGCTACAAGCAACACTTTGATGTCATAGCTGTATAAATATTTAACAAAGAGACAGCCGCTCTCACAGGAGCTTGAAGACTGAGTACAAGATGAAAAAAGGGTGGATACAGAAAGACACGGGTAGGGCAAGGTAACAATGAGATTTTGAGAGCAGTTGCCCAATTGCTATTGATTTTTCCATGGACATCATCATAGAAGTGAGTTTGAAGAAGGACAATTGTAATGGCTTAAAAGGATTTTAGAAGGAGTTCCTCCTTTGAAATACTGCCACGATGCTTGCTAGAAATTTGTAACGAATGATAAAATATTGTACAAGTGGGATGGGATCATCTAAGTATTTTTGAAACATCCTACTTCTGATACTCATTTAGGAACCACATATTGCACACACAAGTCTTTCATGACTCTTAATTTACATTTGAATTGCTTTAATACTGAGGCAGAATTTCTCACTGAATGTAGCACTAGCATGTGATCATACAGCAGCCGTTCTGTATCTTGAGGGATGAAGAAAAGGAAGGGAGACATACTGTACTACACCATACTGCTTAGGATATCTATCCAAATCAGTAAAAAATTATTCAGGTTTAACTATGAGAAGAAAATGCTATGTATTTCTTGCACAAAAAAAAATCTACTATTTATATAACGAGTAAAGATCAGCAATGGATCTAATAATTACTTACAGACATTATTTTACAACGTAACACTGTGTAATTCCACAGTTTAACCTTAAAAAACGTGAATACAATTGGAGCTTAAAAAAAGCGTACTTCCTATTTGACAAAAGTAGTTTTTCATGTAAACTATAAGAACATTATTGCAGAATAGCCAAGTAAGCCAGGCTCAAAGAAGTACGACTCTACATAGCCCCTCATAATTAAATCTCAATATTATTAAAATAAAATACATTCTTGACTAAAATTAGTGTACGTTACATGCTTTCTACACCCTTGGAAAGACAAGTGATAATGAATTGCTTACACAAAAAGGATAAAGAAAAGAGAAATCTTGTTTTTCTTTGAAAAGCTTGTTTTTCAAAAGCACCTGGCTTTTGACAAAAAGTATAAAATACTGTATTGCATTCTAAAAGCATCTTCTGTTTCAAGCACAGTTAGCTCAAAAGGTAACTATTTTATTTGCTTTGGATACTGCAGTTAAACAGCTAATTTTTAAAAGTTGAGTTTCTAAACTATTTACTGCAGAGTCTGTCCTGTATTATAAATCCCAATTTATTGCAAAAAAAGTTTGCTTACTTTACCAAGAGGACAAAACTAAAAATGAAACATTCAAATGTGCATACCTACTTTACGTACGGCTGCCAGAGACATCTATAATTAAGATGTAGCAGACAAAGTTAGGCTAAAGCTAATTTTTGCATGGTTACATTAATGATTTAAGATTTGCCAAATTTTAATTGATGGGCAAAAATTGCTCTTGCTGGATGCCTACATCTGGAGGAACACTTCTGCATAAGTTTTAAGCAACAAATACACTAGCAATGCTTGGGAAGTGAGTTATGGAAAAGTGGTGCTGGAGGGGCTTGTTTGGTTTTGGTATTTTTTTTATTTTTTATTTTTTCACACACTGAAATATTCTGTATGTGCCAAAAGTTTTTAAGTCATCATCAGGAAATGATGAAAGCATCTCTGACACTTTAAACCCATGTGAAAGGAGTCTGACATTATCAAATACAGTGTTACATTTTACATATCAAAGTACAGATAAAAAAAATAATTGATGATCAATATAACATTCTCTGTGTTTTAAATATCAAAGTTGAAAAGTGGCAATAAAGTTGGGACTTGACTTGAATAAAACATAGTGTAGGGTAGTGAGACAATTAGTTATTTCCTCATTTATATGTTTGTTTTTTATGTTATTTTATATGTTTGAGAATCTAGCAATTTATGTTACAATCTTTTTATGCTGGCATATGTATCCACAAGTAGAAGGCTTAAAGTTATTGCTCAACTCAGTAATTTGAAACTTTGGCTTACTGACTCAGGCACAAAGACTTTCATCCAGGTGGAGTATTTTCTTTCAGACACACTTCTTTCACAACTCCAGGTTGTGGAGAAAAAAGGATTTTAAGGGTGGCTTTGGTTTTCTTTGCATTGATACACTTACAAGGATGCAACAAGGGCAGCTGCAACAGAGGCTAGAAGCAGTTAACACTTTAAAGAAAAAATCTGCATAGATGTAGCTACAGTAATTGCTACATTAATTTTGATGGTGTTGTCTACAGTACTTGAATTCATCATCTACATGAAATGTGGCAAATCCACTGTGGGGTAGGTACATACACACATGGCAGGAGAGGCTGTGCAGACGAATCAAAGCTACACTGTGATAGTTAAGATGAAGACAGTGTTCCTGCAGATACTCAGGGGAAAAAATCCAGCAGCACAAGTTAAAAGGAGCATCTGGTTTGGTGTATCCTTTCTTTTTTTTTTTTATCCTTAAGGAGCAGCCATTCAGTAAGACACAACAAAAGTGTTATCGCTCCATAATTATGCACTGCCATATCCAATAGTCTCATCTGTAATTGCAGATCATTTCATATTCATTCCAGGGCACCACATCTTTAGAAAATTATTTTTAAAATAACAACAACCCCCTCAAAGTTCTCTGAAGTCCAGATAACTCTTTGGAGTTGTTCCCAATGCAACTGTCTGTTAAGGTCTTAATAATCTGATTTAATTTGCTGTAGCTTAGTTACTGATACAACACAGATATTCTTCTTAATGGTTTTTTAGGCTCCAGTCATAAAATACAGCAGAAGTCTTTTAGGGCTAGCTCTTCACTCCTCAAGTTAAGTAGACTAACCAAATCTAAAATAATATAAAATATCCATACCTAGTGTAATACTGACACTACCACCCTAAGACCTCCTCTACGCAAATCAGATGGTGAAGAAGCACAAAAAGAAATGTTTGACATTTTATTAGATTAAGTCAAGCTAAAGACAGAGGTGCTTGATAGTTCTGGCATTTTAATCTCAAGCGCACTGCTTGTTTTAGTATAAAAAGCTCACTATAGACTGTTCCACTGACTAAAGTAACTCAATACACACTTGATACAGTGCATAAAACACTGTCAATAAATGTCTATAAACTTGACTTCTCTACCACAGGTCAATGCTGATAGCACCACTTTTTCATCAAACAAAAGTGAATAAATATCACCCAGCCCCTACATAAAGAAGTGCCAGCAGCTGATGACTCACAGGACAGTCAGCATCAGGGATAAGCTAAAGAATATGAACCAGAGACTGGAAATGTCCTTAACTGGTTAAGAGCAATGTCTCTCATGTTGGGCAGTATGAGAACACCGTTCAGGTAGCGTAATGCTTCTCTGACTGGTTTCTTCTTACCCTCACACACTGCTATGACATGAAGCTATAGAAAACCCTATGGGGGAGCTTGACTGATCAATCAATCTACATAGGGTGCAATGTGCCTCGACCCTGTCCATGACTGAGTCCAGGATGTATTTTTCAAGTATGTTTGCTCAGCTTAACACAATTTAAAACCCATGCTAAGATTCAGGTAAACAAGTCTGAAATAGCACTGCAGCCTAAAGCCAATCCTCTGGCCAGACAAAAGCTTTAACGTAACTTCATTTTCAGTGGTGTTAAACTGAAACAATTGAAAAACAAAACTTTTTGGCTGCCAAGGCATATCCATAGAAAGCAAAAATAAGGATGGCGACAACACAGGGCTGCTCACAAGCACACTCCACGGTAAAATCTGAAAATCTCTTATACATTTAGAAACCTTAGCATGTTTTTGAGGCAGAAGTCTGTCAGTTTGAGAAGGCTTTTTCACAGGAAAACATATCAGTTGATAGGGTCATGCTGTTGCTGGATCTTTTAAGTATGCAAGAGGCCTACAAGGTGGACCTTAAAAAGTAAGGATAGCTAGTACACAAGGCCAGCCAACTACAATCAGACTGTACATAGTAAGCATCGTTCCACCACTTTCTAAAAGCATACAGCTGCATTTAGAAATGATGAATATCTGAAGTCAGTGCATTTCAACACAAAAACTACTGGTTTTATAAACAGCAATGTATTTTTAATAAAGTAAAAACCAAAAGGCGAGCAATCAGAATCTAGATTTTTCAATGTAGTATCTTCCAAAATATCATGCTGTATTTCAAATCGTTAGAGGAAAGCAACAATCACAGTATCCTACCACTGACTTCTGACTCCTAACTACACTACTAGGAGGACCAGTGCTCTACCTGTAGACTGACGAGAGTCCACAGGTTGCACATTCTGAATAAACGAAGCAACACTTACTGTAATTTCTCTATTATTATCCAAACAACTGAAAGCACTGAAAAGAATGTTATACACCATTTCAAGGAAGATGCAATGTACGCAGAGCTCCCTGTTTTCACGCAAGCAAACTATGCTTTGAAGAGTGAGAGACTACATCTCTGCTTGGTGCATTATAATTATTTTGTAAATATCTATGGGATGAAACTTTGTAAAATACACTCTACTTATATTAAATAACTATCCTTTTCTACACTATTTAAGTGGGAGGTGAGGAAAGCACATTCAACTGTCGGGGAAAGATGAGGAACCACGTTCACAAACGTACCGGACTAGAAACACACACGCACATACTTTTATTGTTTCCTGGAAGCATTCTTACATGCTGGTTTTGTTCTCCATAAAGCTAAAAGACAATGTGACCCCACTGATCTTTCAAAGAGATCTTGATTTTTTTCAGATGAATGAACAAAACAATTTCCTTTTAACAAAGAGGTAATTTAACTGGTCAGCACTCCTTCAAAGCAACACATTCATTTAAGGCCTAAACACTGAAGCCAGGAGATCATTGCGTGTCTAAAATGAGATGGATTCCCACAGCAAAATACATAAAATGAGAGAGATTCACACAGCAAAATATGTTTTGTACACAACATTTCACAACATTTCTGAGACAACTTTAGGAACTATTTAACTCTTTCTAGTCCAAGAGGTACGCATCCTGCTTGCCATGGAGCTACGTTCACAGAATCTCAAGAGTCGTCATTGCTAAGAATGAGCCATTCAGGTAATGGCAGTGGCAAGGATCATCACTTGCACCTTGTGTATGCCAGAAAATTAGCAGAACTGCAACTGCTGCACTTCTCCTAAAATATTTAGTATACCTACTGGCAAAATTCTGACTTTGGCAGGGAAATGGCAAAAGATATATTGAATGTAACATTAATTTACACAAACATATAACTTGAAGAAATATTTTTAGCTTTTGCCAGAACACCTCTGCTGAAATATTGGGCTGTTCTTCCCACTGTGTACAAACTGTTTAATCATTTACATAAAGGCTGTGGGTAACAAAATTTAATTATAATATGTCACTTACAGTTTGTATTTATGAAGATTATTCTTGACTGTAGTATAATTGCAGTGAAACACAATCTTGTTGCGTGATAATGATTTTTGGATTCAAGATAAGTAGCAAGTCAAAGAAAACAGGGAGAGGGAGAGAGAGAGAGAGAGGGAGAATAAAGCTTATTAAAAAAATCCAGAAGAACCTGAACTTGAATAATAGAATCACAGAATGATTTGGGTTGGAAGGGACCTTTAAAGATCATCACATCCAACCCTCCTACCATGGGCAGGGTCACCTTTCAGTAGATCAGGTTGCTCAAAGTCCCATCCAACCTGACCTTGAACACTTCCAATGGAGGGGCATCCACAGCTTCTCTGGGCAACCTCTTCCAGTGTCTCACCACCCTCATTGTAAAAAATGTCCAATGCAAATCTACCCTCTTTCAGTTTAAAACTGCTGCTCCTTGTCTTGTCACTACAGGCCTTGGTAAAAAGTCTCTCCCTGTCTTTCTTGTAAAGCCCTCTTTAAACATGGAAAGGTTGCAACAAGGTCTCCTTGAAGCCTTCTCTTCTCAAGGCTGAACAACCTCAACTCTCTCAGCCTTTCTTCATAGAAGAGGTCTTCCAGCCCTCTGACCATTTTCATGGCCCTCCTCTGGACCTGCTCTAACAGGTTGATGTCTGTCTTGTACTGGGGTCCACAGAGCTGGACACAGTACTCCAGATGGAGTACTCAGAGGAGAGGAGAGGGGAGGAGAGGGGCAGAATCACCTCCCTCAACCTTCTGGCCCCACATTCTCCCATTAGTTCTTCTATCAGTTCTCCTATTAACGTAATCAACATACCTAGTGATACACAATACAATGACTACTGTTGTTTGCAGAATACTGTTACTGACCTTTCCTATGTAAGGCAAGGAATGGAGTGAAGAGAAATGCAAGTTACCAGAGTCCCTTATTTTACAGAATTCGACCCATTTGGCATTAAAATTGCATGAAATGGAACAGAGTATACAGGCTTAACGTGACTAAGATTTTCAAGAACCGTTCTAAAAAAAGTATTCTGTTTTACCCAAGTAATAAAATCTTTATGACTTTAATTGAGAAGATCTTCAGCTATTTACTTGAAGCTTCTGACAGAAGTAACTGTACAGACACTGGGATCATAGAATAGCTAACGGTGCTTGATGGTTAGTGGAACTTTCTCCGCGATTACATCCAGGTGTCATGCTGAAGATAGACAGTAACAGCAGTTATGCCATTTCTCCTATGCTCTCATTATTCCTGCTGGCAACCAGATAAGATAGTGGAAAAAAAGCAGCAGGAGTAACAAGTCTGGCTGGATTGCCACGAGCAAGAAAAATGCAGGAAATGAGGGAAAACAGTTTGCAGTAGTCAGTGGGTAGAAAGTGAAAATGGAAAGGAGAAAGGAGACTACAAAACCTTCATCATCCATGGGCCACTGTCATGCAAGCTAAATAAGGCAAAACTAATAGATGTTCATATAAACTAAAGGACATACTAATAAAGGGTCTACACAATTAGGTGAACTGCGGTTGTCCTGAACAAACATTCCTTATTCTGGCATTTTTTATTTCTATGAAATGACTGAGGCTGTTTAAGGCTCTTACAACAATTTTTCTTCTGTTAAAACTGCCTCAAGTAGTATGTACCTATGCTACTTGTCAACACAATGCTCCAGTCAGGACAATGAAGCTTCCTTCAGAAACAAAGAGAAGCATAAACAAACGATTAATATTACTACCCTTCCTGACATCCAAGCTTAAGAAAAACATATCTTACAGTGTACTTTAAAATTAGTATTTATATTAAAAATCTGAGCCATACGTAAAGAAAGCAGATATGCTATGACAGAAATAGAATAATTTTTAATTTCACTTTTTCTTATGTTCTTTTCACAACTAATATTGCTGAGAAGTTTGAGAGTATCAGCCAGGGAGTTTTCTGCTCACTCCTGCCTGGCATACACTTCATCTCACATGACCAAAGAATGTTAGTGAGCACAGACCTACTTGATTTTCTTAATTGTTCTTTTAAAAATCCTGTTACATTTGTCTGTTACGGTCTTTCTTAAACAGCAAAACTTTGATATGAAATCCATTCTTTATATTCTAAACCACAGTATTCAAGTCACCAGATTCTTACATCTTGTGTCTGATGGAACATTTCACTACTGCATCCACTGTTTCAATTTCTTATTACGGCTGAAAACAAGAAACTCTCTGTTCATGCAGAAATGTGTCATAACAATAAAAGAGCATCTGTGCTCCAACAAATCCAATGGCATTTGTAGTGATTAAGGCTAACTAGTTTGCAGTAGGTTTTCATTTTAAATTATTGCAATACCATTGCAGAAAGCCAGGAATGGTTTTGTTTCATTAGTTTAGCACATAGGCTACCTCATGCCACTCTACACTAACCCACCTATATAACCAAATTATTCTGACAGTCTTCTAAAAATTTCCTTCATCCCCAATGCAGTAATTTAATAGCAACTTCCGTGAGTCTGGATTAAACAACATCAAGACATGTCTTTGGACATCATCCTACCATTGTGCTAAAAGCTAAGACAGGACAGACAAGAAGGCTGTTCAAAGGTATCCGGGGCAAGATACAATCTCAGACAAATTCAATGATCTGAAACTATTATATCAAAGAAATGCCTGACCTAGGTAAATGGCTACCTGATACAGCAAAAGACAAAGATGTAGAGCAATAGTTTCTGGATGAAAACTACTGCTTCAATTAATGAAAGAATCCATGATTTTTCACAGAAGAAAGAGAGCAAGCTTTCGGGTACTGAGAAATGAAGGATCCTTGATGACAGTAAGGGCTCTTATCCCTGTGCTTTACAAGATCAATGTAAGTAATAAAAAAGGATAAGGATGGTGCTGAATTTCTGGCACAGTTTCGGCTAACTTCTCCAGGGTAAGTTTGTGGATGTAACACCAGAATGAGTTTAAAAGATGTTGAAGACCTGCAGGATTTGCATTCCTCACTTTTATTTACCTTCTTTTGCATGCTACAGAGAAACTGTTTTCCTGGATTGCAACCTCATAAATTGATATTATCCTTCCTGCTAGCAGGATAGGATAGCTAGATATTACAGAAAGAGTTGTAAAAAGCTTATACAGACAATGAACAGTCTGCTAATGGAAGAAGTTTCTTTAGTTCAAAAACTAAGTGACTGACGTTCTGAAATCAAAATTCTTCATCATTCATATCTACTCATAAGTGTTCTAATTGCTTGCATCCACAGTGACCAATACTCCAAAAATTACAACAGATTCTTGGAGCCAGTGTGTTCTTGAGACAATGGGTTCAATCGATATTCAATTTGGAAACCTGAAAAATTACCTGGCTTCTACAGCAGACTAAGAAAGTAAAAACTTTAATGAGCTTTTTGTAGCTACATTACTAAGCTAAAAAAAGAGGAATTACAAAAACATTAGACAAGCCTTTAAAAAATGTAAAAGCAAAATCCACAGTTGTTTTTTTTTCAGCTCTGTTGATTTGGAAGGGTTATAGTATAAATTAAAAATGACTGTAGGTCTGATAAAGACTGGTAAGAGTCCTTTGCTGTTTTGGAAGTTATTTCGACTGGGGAAAAAAAAAAAAAAGCATCACTTCTCAAAAATAAAGGCAAACTTTACTTAGGAATAAATATCCAAAATTCTAAATGGGAAAAAAACTAGCTTATTCCTACCTTGAAAGAATTCTATGCCTAACAGCAATTCTATTTCAAGACATTAGCTTAAAACAAGCCCAAGATGATTTTCATTATATATACTCAACTGTTATTAATGACAACTAGATCACTTCTTCAATTCTAACAATCTCATTTACCACTTCTACTGTTTATATGTAAACGTTTTATTGATTAATATACTTTATTGTGTGCTTTCATGAAACAGCATTATATCTGGTTTGCAGCAAAATTTCCACTGGTTTTACATTTCACAAATGTCTTTTATAAGTTTGCTGTTACTAATATATGCATTTTTCTTTCCCATTTTGTTTCCAAAGATTCTAAACATAGTTACAATAATGGCCATACTGGACCAGATACTTTTCATCTAATACATTGTCCAGAGAGTTGTCAGCAGAGTATACCAATGAGAAGTACAAAAACTGGGAAAGCGTGAACTGATGCTTTTCCATAATACTCTCTCAGTCTTCAGCAATTTACCACTTGATTAATTCTTGAGCCAGATGTGATGCTTTTATATTAATAACCTTTAGTGCATTTTTCTTACATTAGTTTGCTCTCTATGGAGAATTTGAACAGCCACAGCATCCCGAAATTTCACAGCTTAATTACTCATTGTGAAGAAACATCTCTTTTTAACCTGCCACTTGTTAAATTTCATTTTCACTATCTATGAGAACTGAGAGATAGACAGCAATAAAACTTTTCCTATTTACTTTCTCCATTCCTCTTGTGGTTTTAGAGATTTCTATAGTATCACCTTTTACAGGTGATCACCCTTTTGTCATACCAATCTTTTGCTCTTCTACAAATTGATTAACCCTAATTCTTAAGGAATGGATTCTTTGCAACTTTTAGGATCCTTTCTGCTTTTTCTGATCTATTTCCAATGCCACTAACACCATTTTGAGTTAAGAGATGAGCTGTGTACAACATGCAAAATGCATGGATTTACATGGTGGTGGCACGGTCTCTATTCTTTCAACATCTTATTTACTTTTTGGACTGGTACTAAGGACTATGCTGATTTTCTTCAGGGTTTTTAATATAACTTCAAGATCTTGTTCCTGAGTGGTAATAATTAAGTGGATGATATTCTATATTAATTTAGGACCCTTTTATTTTTCCCCAACCATGTGAATCTTCCACCTTTAACTATACTGAGTTTCATACGCTATTTATTATTGTGTTTCATAAAATTCTTTTGCAGTTGACACTGTGTTTGTAGTATTGTCTAGAGACTATCATCTCACTAATCTTTTCGGGATCATTTATCCTGACATTAACAGCAGAGGTCCTAGCACTCATCTATCTGGGATTCTTATCAGTAACCTTCAATCACTGTGAAAACCATCTCTTTATTCCTACCCGTTTCCTGTCTTTTAACCAGCAACTTCTGCATGCAATGGACCCTACATCTTTCCCAAAGCTGTTTGGACTCTTTAAGACTTTTAAGCAAGGGATCACGTGAAATATCCTTTGAAAATCCAAGATTATATCAAATGCATTTTCCCTGCTAACCTTTTCACAGAATTTCAGTAAGTTTGTTGAGACCAGACTTTCCCTTACAATGGTATGTTGACTGTTCCTCGGGACATCACATTTATCCACGTGTCTGCTAATTTGGTCCACTATTACGTCACTTCTGCTAATATTCCAGGAACAGGCACCAGGCTTACATATCTGCTGTTCCACAAGCCTGTCCTGGAATCTTTTAGAAAATGCATCATGTTAACTCACTTCCAGTAATCCGGCACCAAGTTAGTTCTTAAGAGAGAGGTTAAACAAGACAACACGCAGGGTTTTTGCACAATTTTAATTATCAAAAAGTGTACTAAAGAAAACCATACTTGCACTGAGAAAAATAACCTGAAACAGGGCCTCCACAGCTTTTCTACAAGATTCATACAGATTGACAGTTCTGAGATCAGTCCTACAAAATTAGACCCTGGCTCTCACCACCAAGTAAGTACATCTCACTTTGGCAAATGATACGCGATAAAAGGATGGTGTCTATGCTAATCATCTTTTACCTTGTTTGATTCAGCCAGAATGCAGGAAATTTGTAAAGCACATCTACAGTATTTTTTACATTAAGATGGAGCAGTGATATTCTGTCTTTTAAGAATGTTGAATTATTTTAGACTTCCCTCCCTAAGAGGTGCTGAATTATCAAGGAAAGATTGTATCCAGATGCTATAAAAGAGAGAGGAAAGTATAAGCAGTCTTCTTTTCTCCTACTCTGATAATGGTCATGGTATCACATACGCAGACCTTGCTTCTCCTTGCTCCTCTACTCCGTAGCAACAAAAGTAAAAGGAAAACTGCTAAAAAATTGCCCTCTCCCCACTATTCCCCTGTTCCCATGCTCTCCCGTAGTCTGTAAACCTTGTCACTCTTAAAACTGTTCTTCTCCACATTTGCTGGGGAAGAACAAGGAGACACCTCCTCACAGAAAACACTTTAATAGCCAAAGCATACCTCAGAAATTTCACTGGACTTCCCAATATGAAGGAGAAAATTCCTCTGTCCAGAAAGAGATTTAAGCATTCAACACTAATTATACAGTCTAATATATCAATCAGGAAATACTTTACTTTTTATGCTTTAAACCAGAACATTGCAGTCTAAAAGAGGGAATCATTATAAAAAATATTTAGATTGAAATTTTGACAGTTATGCTGGATTGCCATTGAACCAGATCATCTGGGGTACAAGATTTAAGCCTACTCAATAATAGACTGCTAATGGTCATACAGTAATGCTCCCCCCGGCCTTAGCAAAAGCCTTTGGCTTGCTAGCCAGTAGCCAAGATCATCTCATGCCTTGTCTACTAATTCACCTTTGTGTACTGCCTAAGTTTTTGCAGGGTAGGGGGTTTTTCTGATGGAAAGCTGCTGCCTTACCTCTTTTTACAGCCAGTTACTGTGCCAACAAGCATATGTTCTGAAAAGCAGCATTTACTAGACTTACCTACCCCTTGTTTCTAATACTTCCTGCCCATGAGCCCATCTAGTACCAAAACATATAATATGGAGTTAGCACAGCCTTAGCTCTGTTCATCACTGACTCTGTTCCTTCCACATCTGCTCCATACAGTTCCCAGGGTCATAAGAAAAGAACAACTGACCGTGCTGCAAACATAGCTAGCTTACCAGTGGATCCGGTACTTCTGGTTAGGTAAGGTGACTTTTAGGACCTCTGTGTCCCTTATTTGCTGCTACATTAGACAGAGAAGTCCTGCAGAACAGAAAGATCCAGGTCATCCTCCTGACTCAGGAGGTGTCAGTGACACCGCACAGGAGGTTCTTAGCCAGTGCTATTTCTGAACGCTGCTCACAAAGTCACAGAGGACATCTGTACATGGGCTTTCCCTGCCCTGGTGGTGCTGCTATGTCTAGGACACGCGTACCCTTCCTGCTACCTCCATAGCTAGGCATGCCTCATCACATAAGGGAAGACTTTTTACTTTGATGTCTGCCAAACTTGGCTGCAACACAGTGACAGCAGCCAGCCGAAGACAGCACATGGCCACCTGAGACTACGCAACCCAGCCTGCGAAAAAAAAAGTTGAAGAGCAGGCTTTAAAAAAAAAGGTAAAGAGCAGGCCTACTGCCGTCAGTCAAGTCGCCACATCTTCCCTTCAGCTTGACAAGCTCATTCACCTTCCTCTACCATGACTGGTAAAGCTGTTCTTAAGCAGCCTGACCTACTGCTAGGTAAAGTTCCATTATCAATCCAGCATTTTCTAGGTACTGACAGAACTTGCATTTGGCTGCCTGAAAGTGAGACAGAAATCCACTGGGGCAAGGTCCAAGAATACAGAGTTTGTTAGAAGAATCCCACTGCCAGTTTCATTGCACACACCTGTGGGAGCAAAAGCAAGCAGTGGTAGATGAGACATAAGGTAGGGGAACCAGCTGTATTAGTTTCAGCAGCTGGCAGAATTGTGATGCTCAGGAATCCCTTGGTGATCACTTTATGAATAACCTGCTCCAGTGCCAATGTAACATACAGGCACTTATTTAAGAGTAGTTCTTCCTGCTTTTAAAGTAAAAGGCACCACAAGAGCCAAACAAAACCCCCAAAACCACGCATATTTCTTTTTCCCCCTACATTTTTTGTTCATCTTGGGCTTGTTCTCCTCCCCCAGGTCCGGTTCCTTGTAAACAATGCCCAGATGAGCGTATGACCTCCACCAGACTTCCTTCAAAGCTTCAGAAATTATAAAGTCATTTTTATAGCTACTATGAAACATGCACTTAGCAAGCTGGAAATCTGCCTCCATTAACTTTTTATGACACTAATGTTGTTTTGAGAAACTTAGACTGTAGTTTCTAAAGTGGTTTTAGTTGACACCAGAGCTGATCCTGCCCTTTGTTTCTGATCCACTGTTCCTTCTGTTCGTCCATATTCCTGCACTTTCCCATGTTTTGTACTGGCACGTGCCGCTGTGACTGCACAGAGAAGCAGAATAGCTGTTGACTGAGAGCAGTTCCCTCTTTTGGGTTTTCTTCATGGATGTTAATGGTCCAAACAGCCAGAGCACGGCAGCAGTGATAGGGAGGCAGGATTATTTGTACCAGTGCATACTGTAAAGAGTGGAAATACTTGCAAAACAGTGTTTGTTCAAACTGAAGTGCAGACACAAGCAGAAATACCAGCAATGTGCAAACTGTGCAAAGCCCACAGTTGTTTGGGTGCTGGAGGCAAGGCAGGAGTACACCAGCACCACTGCGTTAGTAAAAGCCAAAACAGTTTTCAGGAAATTTCTCTTGTAGCCAGCCCAGCATTATTTTATAAGCTACCACTCTGACAGTGGCAATGCATTCAAAAGGGGATGATGGATGAAGTGTGGACCGGAGGATGTAGCTGGGTGGAGTGGGAGACTGTAGATACAGCGCAGGCATCACAGCACCAGCGGCAGCACCGGCTGCTGTAAACTGCACCCAAGTTTCCAAGTACCTATGTTGAGCCATGCACAAAAGACTATCAAATTATATCAGGATGCAAACTCGCAACGAATAACTGGTATGGCATCTTCACCCTAGCCCTTTCCAATAATGTCTGCAGAACTGGTACTTGTGTCTGGGTGCAGTTTTAACCTCATTATGCAAAAAAAAAAAATGATCATTCATAGAAGCAGCAGACGCTATTCCAGTGCCTGATGCCAGGCAAGCAAGACCTAGGTGGAACAACTAAAACCACTGCCCAACAGGTAGTGAAAGCACACAGGTGAGCTTGCATTTACTAGAAGGCAAAGATATCCAAGCTCTGCTACCCTGGCAGTCAAAAAGCAGGAGTGGGGCAAGAAGATATTGATGAAAGGTGTTTGGTTTAGCTGCGGGAGGCCCAGCAGGACTCTGGTGAGAGCAAACTCTATGCTGACTTGGCACAAAGCTTTATGAACAAACACAGTCCTGAAGGGGGTGGTGGGGTGTGTGTGCACAGAGTATTATGTCTAATGTAGTTCCTATCAACTTACACTTTGGGAGAGGGTGATATTTAACAACAGACAGTCATCCCTTCCTTCCCTCCTATGTTGCATATCCTGTTGCATCCCATTTTGTAACAGACTTAAAACTTGGACCAGATTTTGAGTTGCTGGTGGATATGTAGAAACGCAGTACTTTATCAATAGGGTATAGGTATTCATTAGACGATTTACGTCTTAAGATCTACAGAAAACCTCAACAGGCACAAATAGCTTTAAAAATTTACCCTGGTGTCACTCAATGTAATCTTATAACATCCTGCATAGCAAGAAGCATGTTCTAATTGTATTAAATTACTATCTAGAAGATTTACAAGGGAAAAAAGAGCAATTGACAAAAGTAAGAAATGGAACACTATTTGTGTTACAGTAAAAGTAAGAAGCATCTCTGAAGCAAGCACCTAACACCTTAAAGAACAGCCCCGACTAACAATAACAAAAAATATACCTCTAAAGAGATGAAATAAATATAAAAGACTCCCTTTTCAAATGGTGGTTTGTATGAAAACATATCGTATTGCAGAAGAAATGTGTGAGGCTGGAATGTTCCAGGAATCAGGGATGCAGGAACCACCTACTCTAAAAGGCACATAATCCACCTATGCAATAGCTTGCTCATTTTCAGGATCAAGTGTCAGCATAACACAGAAATATTATTTCCCTAATCAATTAGAACAGCAAAACTGTATTAAAAAAAAAGCCCCAAACTTTGCATTTTTACAGCCTCATATCACATTGAATCCATTTTGAAAACAGAATACTGCTCTCATGTCTTCAGTTCAATGTGGGCAAATTTTACAGTCACTTCAATTTTTAAGAACGCAACACATTTAAATAGAAACGTGTCTTTACCAGAAACGTCCTCAATTGCAGGGAACTGCGGCCACAACATACAACTGCTGTATCAGAACGTTTCTTGGATGCCCTTGGTTACAGCTGTTTGGATACAACAGCTGGGTGGGCAGTTTGGGAAGAACAACAGGAATCATCAAACAGACTTAAAAGTAGGCAGACCCAGACAGTCCTGAGGAAAATAAGTACACAATAGCTAAAGCAAGGCATGATTAGGGTGGACTGTCTGGCTTT
This sequence comes from Larus michahellis, assembly GCF_964199755.1. Classification (NCBI taxonomy): domain Eukaryota; kingdom Metazoa; phylum Chordata; class Aves; order Charadriiformes; family Laridae; genus Larus; species Larus michahellis. The sequence continues at coordinate 26,447,602 of NC_133897.1, read as the reverse complement.
AGGAATCTGAAAGGATTTATTTTCACAGTAAGCCATGGGTAGACTGGTTCGGGAATATTTTTTGTTCAAAGTTCATACCAAGGTTTTAAGTTTCAAAAAAGAAACTTTTTTAAACAACTCTATTTAGCATTAACCCAGTCTGCTTTGATCTGCATGTCATCATTACTTTGAAGGAGCTAAAACATGCTAAAGACACACAGAAAATAACGTCTAGAAATTGTATAACTCGTACAGAAGTTATTCCCAGGAAATACATGATTTTGGGGTTTAGGATTTCTTCCCTTGTACTCATGAGTAGACGCTAAAATTGAGAACCTCTGTATATTTACAAAATAAAGAAGGACGTGGGTATTAGTAACTCCTCATGGCTACCCTGATACCACAACCTACAAAACTGAAGTTAATTCAGCATACTTCTAAGGCTTGTGACTAATTTAGGATAAACTTGACTCATTCTCTTCTTAGACATGAATAGCTAAAACAGAAGCATCAAGAGAAAGAACAACAACAAAATTAACTTATCTTAAAGACTGATTTTAAAACTCTGCTTCTCCATACTGATTCCTCACTCATATATTTAATAGGAATACATGCAGAAAAAAAATCAACAGGATTTCTGAATGAAGCTCAGTGAGACTGAACTTAAAGGGTATTTCTATGACATCAAGACTAAATCAATAGGCACTTCACACTGCCTTTACAATAAAATTATATGACTGTTTTATTCACGTTTGCTTATTTTACATTACAGTCATATCCAGGGTAACAGACTAAAAACTCCAAACTATCTCTTTTCAGTTAAACATTACAACAAAGTATTTTAGACAAGCAGCATGTTCCAGTATAACTCCCAATTCCAGACAAATGAATTTAACTTTCTATTCCTTTATTAAGGATAAACAGCAGGCAACTTGCTTATGAGAAAGTCTGGATTTATGAATCTGAAAAAAAAAAAACCCAAACCCCAACCTCAACAAACAAATAAAAACAGAACAAGCCTGTATTCCATCTAGAGTTATACATTTATTTCATTGCCTGAAAGGATGCACAAGAAATCAGGCTACTTCTGCACAGCAGGAAACATTTTTGAAGTCATATTACAGAAAAAAACCTAACCCCCAAGGTTATTTAAAAATACAAAATTCTGGAAATAAGATACCTTATTCAGGACTTGGCTATTTCATTAGAGACACATAAGATAATTCAAAGCACTAAAATCACTTCAAAACTTTGGTTATGCAGAAGTCAGGTTAAAAAACAGTGTTTGAGCTGTATAGTAGAATTTACATAAGATAATCATATTGTTCTCTTCTACAAAGCTCCACAGCCCTCTGGGCCACACACTTCAGCTGGGCCAGAACCAGTTGTATGCAGAGGAGGGAGAAAATGGTTGGTTGTGCAACCGTATCATCTGATATGCAGCAAGCACCTATTTACGTCGGAAGGAACCTCTGGAGGCCAGCTGCTTCAACCCTCTACCAAGGGCAATCTTCAAAGCTTCAAAGGCTGCTCAAGGCCATTCTCAATTAAGTTCAGAGTATTTCCAAGGATGAAGATCCTACAGCCTCTCTGGGCAACTTGTCCTGGCATTTGACCACCCTCATGGCGTTAATATTTTCCTAATGTCTAATTGAAATATCCCTTGCTGGAACTTTTTCCGTTGCCTCTGGCCCTGTCACCCAGCTCCTCCAAGAAGAGTCTGGTTCTGTCTTCTCTGTACCCTCCCATTAATCGAAAACAAGATCCTCCCCATAGTCTTCTCTGAACACTGAGGACACCCAACTCTCCCAGCTTCTCTTTTTACATTATGTGCTCCTGCCCCCTTATTATTTGGCAGTCTTCCCCTAGACCTGCTCCAGTACGTTAGCACCTCTCCTATACTGGGCAGAACAAAACTAGACACTGTTTCAGATTCAGTCACAAAATGCCAAGCTCACAGAAATACTCAATTCTCTCAGCTACTGACTTCATTCTTGCTAAGTAAAGGCACATTGCTGACTCACGTTCAACTTGGTGTCCACCAGGAAAGTGATGTCATTTGCTGCAACGTCACTTGCTAGCCATTGGTTCCCAGCCTGTACTACTGTGTAGGCTTATTCTTTTTCAATTTTCAGACTCTTTGTTGAATACCATGAGGCTCTTGGCAGCCTATTTCAGCCTGTTGAGGTCCCTCAGAAGACCAGCCCTGCCCTCCAGCACATCAACAAGCTTGCTGATGGTGCATTCCATCACCTCATCCAAGTAATTAATGAAGATTATAAATGCAAAACTGCACTATTTCATCTTACTGAATACTAATTATCATGTCGTGAAAAGGATAAAGGACTTCCAAGTAGTTTAATTTTAACTAATTAACAGGTTGGTAAACGGGACATTACAAAGAACTTGTATTTCAATACACAAGCCACTATATAAAGCCTTTTCAGTATTTTTTTTTTTTTAAATGGGCAGTTTGTGCTTGGTGACTCACTGAAATAGCTCCAATGAAAGATTTCTCTCCAACACATCCTTCTAAATATGGAGAACTAAATACATAAAGCATCTGTGTCAGTGACTCTCAAGAAGTCAAAGAAAAGGGCCTAAATTAAAAGTCATTGTACATTTGTACTGCAGTAAGCCACAGAGCTGTTAGTAACATCTCACTACTGCAGGCTGGATACCTCCATATACAAGCTTTCAGAAAACACAAGTAACTGGAGTTCTTTCATAAAGAACAAATGCTTTATCTTAGAATTGTATGTAACTCACAATGCTGCATAGGCCTAGATCATGTGATGTTACAGTTTTGTAGTAGAACTATTTCTACAGACTAAATGTGTCGAATCATTGCTGAAGAACTGCATGTTCTCCTATCATTAACTCTGCTATACAGCTGTGTCTCACGATCTTGAGCTGTAAAATATCAAAATCCTCACCTTATGGGTACAGAGATAACTTCAACTATTTAGCAAATGTGGATGAAACCGCATCAGTCTAACTTCTTTAAAATGTTAAAAACATAACCTGCAGTATTAGCACAGCTGAAACTTAGGCCTTCATAGTTTAGTAGATACATACTTTTGTAGCTTCTTCGAGACACTGATGAAATTCAACATCTTGACAGACCAATGAGAAATTTTCTGGGCTCTACTCTGTCAGGACATTTCTACATGTCTAACTGTAGTTTTTCAACATAATAGAGAGTTAACTGGAGATTGATACATTTGGTTCTCTCCCAGCTGCCTACCTGGATTTAAAAAAAAAAAATCCTAAAAAAGTAACAATTCTGCAAGTAAATTTACACAGGCAAGGTAATCACAGAATCACAGGGGTTGGAAGAAGAAAATTTATGAGGAAAATTCTATTGCAAAAGCCATTTACAGGTTGCTACTGCTGTAAATTAGTCCTGGTGTGCATCCAGCTTTGCATATATTATTTTTGTATCTTACACACACAGTAGCTAATAAAAATACAATGAAAAATACACATCTGCATACCACAGCACTACAGTAACAATCAAACCCTTAGCAAAGAGAAGAGTTCATTAGTGAATTACAACAGCCCTGAAATTCCTATTCTTAAGTCTATGATAAGTTTTAATACAACCAGTATTTAATATAATGATAGTGCAAAAACAGACACATGATCTTATAATTTTTCAGCTATTTCTCCAAAGGCTGGTTCATAACAGGAAATATTTCTATTATTATCAGTGCTTCATTTGTGCATCCTAAAAAATACAGTCTTGCTTTTTAATACAATAAGATTTTGAGTTTCTACACAACAGCTCTGATAGAAATATATCTTTTTTAACTTTGCCTTCAAAATTCCTATTAGAAATTCATTTGAAATAAAAGGGGGGGGGGGAGTATTGTTACCCCAATTAACATCTGTGAAAGCTCCTTGAAGAGGAAATCTTAAGTGGACTGAAAACACAGCTCAAACTAATAAATATAACAAATACAATTTTCTCCACTAAGTTATTTCATTTGTAGTAATTTACAATCAGGACCAAAACCAGCTGCACGGAAACAGGACGTGATGTTCCTACAGTCACTTAAAGTACCTGCTGTAAGAATGAGCAGAGCCTGTTTTAAAGCAGAATTATATTTATAAACTAGAAAAATCTAATTCTTTTCTATGCTAAATTCCAAGAAGAGTGATCATCAAGTGAAGCACTTGGGGCAGAGAATCACTTTCCAACTTATGTTTACGTTTAACTGCATTTAAATACAGAGTATATAAAACAGGCAAGAAATATGTCATTAGCATACACGTAACTAGCATTATACATGTTAACTTTGAGTGTATTTTCCCAGAAATAGCTTTGAAACCTCCAAAGCTGTATCTTTTCTCAAGTCATCTTTCATTAAAAGAAAAAAAAAAAAAAAAAAGAGGGGGGAATCACCAACACTCCTATAGCACATTTTTCAAAAGTCAGTATTTTAACTGCGTAAGACAATTAACACAGAATTAAACTGCATAAGAATATTCACAATTAGCCACAATTATCCTTTTACTACTTTTCAAATGAGTTATCTCACAGGTTACCCTTGGCTGGCATCACATACTGGAGTTTAAGTCAAACCAAAATTATGTTTTCTTCTCTATAACCTTTAATTCTATGCAAGTTACAGTTAAATCTTAATTCAGGCTGGTATTCACATAAAAACTTGCCCAGTTGACTTGATTTTCTCTTAGTTCAGCTTACTTCTTGCTAGTGCTTTGCTTCACAGCCTGTACAACACTATGTGCCTCTCTATGTTTTCATCTGCCAAGAACCATTTAGAATTTCTACTTGAACAGAAGTGCCAATCATTGACAGTGGTCAAAAAAAAACAACCACCAAACACCCAACACCACAGCATGTCTAAAAAGGTGTCACCCACCCAATTAACTTCATGAGACAGAGGCACCAGGTAAATATAACACAGCATACCACCAGCCACTGTCACAGCAAATAATGCTGAAGGCAATCCTGACTCCATAAAAATGTTCTGCATGAGCAGATCAAAGCTACAAGCCATTCATGCTGTCAATAGAAGAAACAAATGTTTGTTTCAAGAGGTACAAAACAATGAAACACAAACCAATAATCAGGAATATAAGGAGGAAAGGACAGAAAGAAGAAAAATAAGAACAAATATTAATAAGCTAGAGCACCATATAAATAAATACAGAAGAAACACCAATACAACACTAAGAACAACTACTACAAGATATGGCAGAGACATTGTATAGAAGAGAAATAACACAAACCTCAATAGTAATATCCATCACGGTTCAAGGATACAAACAAACCTCTTATCGATAAGTTATACTTCTGCTAACTTGCATGAATGGAAAAGGATTAAAATACACCAGGTTTAAAGATACCACATGAAGAAGAAAAAAATCTGTCTCCATGAGATGTATTTTAGTACCTTAAGTTAATCCATAATTTGAAAACAAGCAATGGACCTTTTCTTTAATAAGCATTTATTATCTTTGTATCTCTGATAATGACTCCTGGAAAAAAACCCCACACTTAAGAACTTACTCCACATTACAGAAAAATGGCCCAAAATTATAAACATTTCTTAAAGTTATATGTAGGAGGTATACAAGTTGTGATTTACTTTCTTGCTTAATAGAGAGAATACCCTACAACCAATTGGTCTCTTCGATAGCAAAACAACTCTTTTCGTTTCCAAAGCCTACTGTCCAGTTACTAGAAGTCAAGGTTCTTAAACTGACTTGTTTTGTAATACAGTCTTGCAGATGGTCCAGAAATCAATCATTCTTGATCTTTTCCTCTAAACTGTGCTTTATTTCAGAATGATAAAGTGAGAGGGGGTTATGCCTATGCCTTACAGGCTGGCAACTGTAAATATAAACGGAATAGTTCAGATGACTCTTAAACTTAAGGACTCGCTCAAAATACCACTGTGACTTGGAAATGCCTAGATTCTATTTTTGACCACAGCCTTTATTACAAAGCAAGGACTAAGTGGTTCACAGCAGTTTAAAAATACTCCTTTAAAATGAATATACACCATTTGGCTACCACATGACAGTCCTTATTCCATGGAACTTGTTGACTGTCATATTTCCAAAAGTTTGTCTTATTTACTTGTATGATTCTGGGGTGCTATTTCCACAATAAAAGCATATGTCAAAATTGAAATTTACAATTCCAATTGAAATTGTTGTTATTTTTATTGAAGAGAAAAGGAAAACCTAAATGCAGAAGAGATACAGAGAAGCAGCAGACAATAACTAAGCTTCCACTTCCCAGGATGTTATATAGCATGGCAGGCTACACCACAGAAGTTAGAATCATAGAATCGTTGACTGGAAAAGACCTTTAGGATCATCAAGTCCAACCATTAACCTAACACTGCCAAGTCCACCACTAAACCATGTCTCTAAGCACCATATCCACACCTCTTTTAAATACCTCCAAGGATGGGGACTCAACCACTTCCCTGGGCAGCCTGTTCCAGCACTTAACAACCCTTTCCGTGAAGAAATTTTTCCTAATATCCAATCTAAACCTCCCCTGGTGCAACTTGAGGCTGTTTCTTCTCGTCCTATCACCTGGGAGAAGAGACCAACCCCCACCTCGCTACAGCCTCCTTTCAGGTAGCTGTAGAGAGCTATAAGGTCTCCCCTCAGCCTCCTTTTCTCCACACTAAACCACCCCAGCTCCCTCAGCTGCTCCTCATAAGACTTGTGCTCCAGACCCCTCACCTGCTTCGTTGCCCTTCTCTGGACTCGCTCCAGCACCTCAGCGCCTTCCTTGTAGCGAGGGGCCCAAAACTGGACACAGTATTAGAGGTGGGGCCTCACCAGTCCCAAGTACAGGGGGGGACAATCACTTCCCTAGTCCTGCTGGCCACACTATTTCTGATACAAGCCAGGATGCGACTGGCCTTCTTGACCACCCGGCTTCAAGCTCAGGGGGCTGGATACCCAGGAGAACAACTGGTAATACTATTAAAGACTGAGGCAAAGAAGGCATTAAGTACCTCAGCCTTTTCCTCATCCTTTGTCACTATGTTTCCCCCCCGCACCCAATAAAGGATCAAGATCCTCCTTTTGTTATTAATGTATTTATAGAAACAATTTTTATTGTCTTTTATGGCACTAGACAGATTAAGTTCTAGCTGGGCTTTGGCTCTTCTAGTTTTCTCCCTGCATAACCTCACGACACCACTGCAGTCCTCCTGAGCTGCCTGCCCCTTCTTCCAAAGGTCAAAAACTCTCTCCCCGCCCCACCCCCCCCCCCACTCCGAGTTCCAGCCAAAGCCCTCTGTTCAGGCAGGCCAGTAGTCTTCCCTGCCAGCTCATCTTTCAGCACATGGGGACAGCCTGCTCCTGTGCCTTTAGGATTTCCTTCTTGAAGAATGTCCAGCCTTCCTGGACTCTCTGCCCTTCAGGACTGCTTCTCAAGGGTCTCTGTCAACCAGTCTCCTAAAGCAGGCCAAAGTCTGCCCTCCAGAAGTCCGATGTAGCAGTTCTGCTGACCCCCTTCCTTACTTCTCCGAGAACTGAAAATTCTATCATTCTGTAATTACTATGCCCAAGATGGCATCCAACCATCATATCACTCATGAGACCTCGTCTGTTCACAAACAACAGGTCCAGCAGGGCGCCTTCCCTAGTTGGCTCGCTCAGCAGCTGTGTCAGGAAGTTATCTTCCACACACTCCAGGAACTTCCTAGACTGTTTCCTCTCTGCTCTATTGTATTTCCAGCAGACATCTGGTAAGTTTAAGTCCCCTATAAGAACAAGGGCTAGTGATCGTGAGACTTCTCCCAGCTGCTTATAGAATATTTCATCTGCCTATTCATCCTGGTTGGTGGGAGTCTGTTACAGACCACCCATGATATCTGTCCTGTTGGCCTTCCCCCTGATTCTTATCCATAAACTATCCCAGTGTCATCATCATTAAGCTCTAGAAAACCAAAACACTCCCTAATGTACAGGGCTACGCCACCGCCTCTCCTTCCTTGCCTATCCCTTCTTAAGAGTTTATAGCCATCCATCACAGCACTCCAGCTGTGCAAGTCATTCCTTCATGTTTCTCTGATGGCAACTATATCATAGTTTTCCTGCTGCACAATGGCTTCCAGCTCCTCCTGTTCGTTGCCCATGCTGCATGCATTGGTGTAGATGTACTTCAGTTAGACTATTGATCCCGACACCTTTTGGGGGTGGGAGAAGCCCTAATTCCTACGTGACCACCCTCAGGCACTTCTGTGGTTTCTAAAACATCAATAACCCTTGCTGCCGCATGGATCTCCACCCCTTACCTCCACTGAGATGGCAGACCAAAGGACCTCACTAGCACACTGTCCCTCCAACATTGGCATGACACCCCCAGGCTTGTCTCTAGTGAGTCTGGTTTTATCCGCTTCCCCCTTAAAATGTAGTTTAAGCTCCTTCAATGAGCCCTGCTAACTCCTGTGCAGTGATTGTTTTCCCCCTTTGAGACAGGTGTACCCCATCTGTTGCCAGCAGGCCTGATGTCATGTAAACTGACCCATGATCAAAACCCCCAAAATTCTGCCAGTGACACCAAGTTCAGAGCCAGGTATTTATTGATCTGTTGGGTCCTCCTGTTTCTTCCCTCATCATTCCCTGCACCTGAAAGGATAGAGGAAAAAGGAGAACACTACTTGTGCTCCCAAGCTCTTACCCAGTCATCCCAAGGCCCCGAAGTCTCTCTTGATTGCCCTTGGACTTCTTGTTACAACTTCCTCACTGCTTACCTGAAAAACGAATAATGGATAATAATCTGAGGGCCGTACCAGCATAGGAAGCTTTCTCTTCACATCTCTAACTCAGGCCTCAGGGAGGCACTTCCCTAAGAAGTGGGTCCAATCTGCATATTGGGCCTTCTATTCCCTTTCAGAAGGGAGTCTCCTATGACAATGACCTGTCTTTTTCTTTTTATGGGAGCAGTTTTGACACAGGGCGTAGGCCAACTTAACCTCAGTGACACCTCCAAGCTAGATGAACCATTGTCCTCTTTATTGTTCTGTTCCACTTGCAGAGCCTCATACCTATTATGCAAGGGCACCTGGGAAGGTGGGGCAGTCATGGAGAGACGCACCTGCTGCACTGGGCAGGAACCTCTCACCATTGTCCCATAACCCTTAAGTCACTGTATTCAGCAGTGAGAGTCACTGAGAGAGAGTTCCTCAGAGAGGGGACATGGAATCCTCCACATCATGCACCCTTTAAGTTCTTCAGGTACATCAAGATGGTAAGCACAAACCACTGGGACACTCCCTTAAGTAGGGGAAATCCCCAAATGACTTAATAAAGCATTCTCCAACATAGAAGCCTGCACCTAAGAACTATTTTATATGTAATTAATAATACGCTGCCTCAGTTGTCATGATGTAATATTTAAACTACACTAACTTATTGTCAAAGAATAACGTTACTGTGTACAAACATTGATTCCTAGGTGCAAGTTTAGGCACCAATATAAGAGTTACTTTTAGAGAATTCATTTTGGCCCCTCGACTTCCTTGCCAATACAGAACTGAACAAGAACAGTTACAAGAGCAACTCTACAGACAACACTGTCACACATATGTGTGACTTCAATAATGCTCCATGGAAAAATATGTGGTGTGTATTTTGGGAGGAGGAAGGGAAAGCAGTAGAAGTCTTTTCTGATGATGGTGTTGAAAACACAGCTTTCTCTGTCATTTTGACCATTTCAGAATTTCCATGGGGCTGTTCTTCAAGCAAAACAGATCTCTCTGCTACGTATCATTATCAATTATGCAAATACAGTAATGCGATTAGACATGTGACTGGTTCAGCACATGTATTTGTAACCTCCAGCTTCTCAATTTTCTTTCTTACTGGCATGAGTCACCTTAGCAAAGGCAACAAAACTTCAACAGTGACAACTGCAAAGAGCAACTTCAAGTTTTCAGATTCCAAGGTGAAGTTAATTAACTAGTCTGGTAATGGTAACTACATGACATTTAAACAGCAAAGCTAAAACAAAACCACCCAAACAATAATAACAAAAAACCACCAAAATCACACATACACAAAAACAGCAACAACAAAAAAATCCAAAAAACCATCTACCCCACTGAAAAAAAAAAACAAACCCCAAACCAAAAATCAACACAAACCCTGCTAGGCAAACTAGTTAACAATTAATAAACAAAGCTCTATTACTGAAATCAAAAGCAATGTAATGCTAATCAATCACAGCAGAGGTGTCACAGACCAATGTGTGAGAAACTGCTCAGGACAGATTAAATCAGCCATAGTATTAACAAGGTCTTATATAGTGAACAAAGACATTTTCTAAACATTTTCTAAAGCCTTTTTTTATAGTTGTTCCATTGAACAAAAGCTCATGTGTAAACTTACACACAATATACGTCTATGAAACCCCATGTTCTTTCAATAAGCCTAATCATGTACTTACTTAGTCCTACCTAGATGTGTATGACATAAGTAAAAATTGGAGGGACTGCATAAAACTTACTTGCTAGATTTTCTTCTTTTGGCTACCGATATTATTATAATAGTTGCACTGCTGTTCTTTTTTTTTAATAATTAATTTTCATTCATAATATTCCACTGATACATATATATATATATGAAGACAGGGCATCACCAACATTGTTTAGCTTTCTAGTAGATTTCTAGTAATATTTTTATTTAGGAATAATATATTGTATTGTTAAAATATTTTATTCTTTTGATTAAAAGCCAAACTAAAAATTGTTAAAGAAGGGATTGCTTGAGTATAGGACCACAGAAAGTCTTGTAATTAAAGTTTCTAGAAGCCTCTTCTGTAGTTTGGTCTCTTATTTGTAAGGACAGCCATTTACTTGTTCCTTGTCCAGGAGAAGAAGAAAACTTCAAAAAAGTTGCTATAAATTCCACCACTTCTGTGCAGACACCTCAACTACATAAGCCACATGTTCTTAGAACTTGAAATAGGCTGTTGCTTTCCATATGACTGAAGTCTTCCCCCCCTCCCCCAAGGAAGAAGAGTATTTTTACCCTGCACCCAAGAGAGATTAAAGAGAAATTAATCCACCATGCTTCGTATTTAAAAATCAAAGAGATGCAAGTAAGGATAAAACACTCATATGTGTAAAGAAGACACAGTCTCTTCCCACTGCTAACCTCTACAGCTAATAATTCTCTCAAAAGTGGTCTCTCTCTGTAGGGAATGCACTTAAATCACAGTACACCTACTGATGTTATGTCTACAACTAAAACTCCATTTCTGGAGCTAGTAAGCAAAGAAATGCACTCAAAGAAAGCACAATCAACGATGGTTAGTAATGATGGAGTGGTCCACGCAAACAATTTAAGCTGCAGTACCAGCACCTTACTCTACACAAGAAGTCTTTGTGAATCCACATTTCCTCTACATACTATTTGAACTGTAAATAAAAGGCTGAGCAGTCATGAATTATCAAGGTGGTTCTTCATTTTTAGAAGTCAGCCAGTTTCCAGTATGTGTTTAGACATGCCCGGGATGCTGATATTGCTACTTACATAAAACTGTAACAGTATCAAGAATAAAATTTTTCTCTGAGGAAAAAAGTACATAAATTAAAACTCGAGAACGTGAGCGTTGAATTTCATTCAAGAGACTGTTTAGGACGGCGTTCCCCAGCTTGGTTATGCTCCACAGCTCACCCAGCAGCACATGCTCCTGCTCCAGCCACTCGCACTTCTCCCCTTTTGCCTTCCAGGCAGGATTTTCTAGGCGAGCTCAATGGCGGGGTCCGGCTGAAGCCAGGCCCATCGGGCACCTCCAAACTTTCCGACGGTCCCGGCCGAGACAGCCCGGCCGCCCCGAGCCCCCACCCGGCCGGTTCCCCTCGGCCACCGCGGGGCCTGGCGAGAGCCTGCGCCCGAGGCGGCCTCTCTTACCCCCCATAAACAACCCAGCCCGGCGCCCTGACGCCTCTCGGCATTACGCTTCCCCACAGTCCCCTGCCCACCGGGGCCCGTCCCCACACCGGCAGCGCTGCCGCGCCCGGGAAACGGCCAGCCCCGGTAACCGGCGGCTTGTTTACCTCCGCACGCCGCTGCTGCCCTCCGCTCCGCTCCCCTCGCCTGCCGACGGTGCTCCCGGAGCCGCCTCCCGGCCCGCCCCAGCCGCGATGCGACGGGCTGCCGACGCCCAGATGTGCAAAGTCTCCCGGCTGCGCCCGCGGCCGGAGTCGCCTCGTCCCGCCTCGCCCTGCCCGCAGCCCCGCGGACCCCGCCCCAGCCTCCCCAGGCAGCGCCGGGATGGCCGCCAGCACCGCGGGGCACTCACCAGCTCCTCACAGGGGCTCTCCCCGGCCCTTCCCGGCGCCTCCGCGCCCGCCGCCCAGCGCCTCCATATGCTCAGCGGCCGCTCCTCTCTCCTCTGCTCCGCTCCCGGATACGACGCCCTCTGGAGTGCCCGCTCCGGCGGGGCTCCGGCCGGCGGGCAGCCGGGGCCGTCACTCGGCGGCTGAAGCGGTGGGGAGTGCCCGCCCGTCAGCCAGGCTCCCTCCGTGCAGGCTGGGCGTTGCGGCTGCTGCTGTCTCGCAGTCCCTTTGTTCGGCGGCCGTGGTGGCTTCTGAGGGCGCTGACAGCTGCCGGCAGCGCTCCCCGGGCCCGGGCGGCCGCTTCACCTCAGCGCCTCCCTGCCCGCCAGCAGCGCCTCATGCTGCCGGCCTGGCCCACAGCCTGGTCTCGCTCCCTCTTTCTCCGCCCCCGGTCAACAACCGGCGGCGGCGGCAGCAGAAGTTCAGGCCGCCGACCCGGAAACTCATCAGCAGCCGAGGCCCGCGGCACTACGACGGGAAGCGGATCCGCCGAGCCGGGGGAGGGAGCGGAGCGGGGCGGGGACGGGGCGGAGCGGGACGTGGACGGGACGCGTCTCGGGCGCGGGGCCTGGGCGCCGGGAGGATGCGGCGGGGGAGGCGACGGCCGGCACCACCACCACCGAGGAAGGTAAGGGTGCTCCCGAGGACGCGGGAGCCGTTCCCGTTTCGCGGGGCTGCGGCGTAAGCCGCGCTGTGGGGGCCCGTCCGGCTCCTGGGCGCGGCCGGGAAAGTTCGAGGGGCGCTTCCCGGCCGTGAGGCGCGGAGCGGCGGACTGGCTGCCGCCGCAGCGGGAGGCGCTGGCGGCACGGGGCAGCTTCCCGCCAGTCTTGCTCCTCTGTCGGCCACCGGCTCCCTCCTCGCCGTGATGAGGCGGGGTAGCGCTGTGGGGGAGGCCGAGGCGGTGCGACTCGCTGTGCGGGGCCTGCGTTCGGCGGGGCGGGCGCGGCGGCCTCCCTCGCCGGGGTGGTGTGGCCGTGTGTCCCAGGGCGTCCCGGGATGAGGAGGAAGAGGGGGAGGGTGGGGCCGGCGGCGCTGGGAGAAGCCCGACCGAGGCCCGTTCTGTAGACCTGCACCCATTGGGACGGGGACGTGTAGTTGGACCCTGGGTTTGGCCAGAATCAGTTGGCTGGTGGTGCCTTCTGAAGCTGGTCGTCTTCATTGTCACAATCTTGCAACCCCGCCCTTCTCCATCGTCTGGTTTTTCTTTTCTGGAGTTATATCGCAGCTCTCGGGGCTGGCTGTTTCCCAGACATCCTCACCCCACCCTGGATTCAGGGCAGAGCACTGGCAGAGGGAGTTCTCCCACTGCTTATTCACCTGCGCCATCACCTGCTGCCCGGATGGCCCAGTCCTGCCTGTGCAGGGCCCTCCACACCGGCCTGTGACCCAATTCCAGTGTATCCCGGTACCTGTAAGGAAACCCAGGGAGCATGCCTTTTCCAGCTGCTCCTAAGTGATGGTTTTTTCTTCCTTTCAGAACATCCCAGCGTATGAGCTCTCACAAGTCACCACGTTGCTTATTTAATGCTTCTCAGTACTACTGTAGTGCAAATCAACAGATGTTTCTATTCGCATGTTACTTTCCAAGTACCACCATTAAATCATCTTAACTAATGTATTTATCTTAACTGAAGGGGAAAATGTGCATGCTGTTATTTATGTTGGGTTTTTCTAATATGTTTTCAGGTAGTGTGATCTCAGCAAAAACAATGGACTAAAAGCATGAGAAGCTGAAGACCTGTTTCTCCCAGAAGAGGTGAAGAAGCTAGAAACAGTAATGTTAAAAATCTTTGTGGAGGGATTAATCTGCAAAAAGCATGTGCTTACTGATGATACGGAATGAAAGGGGGGTTCATTTGCAGATGAGGAAAATGATCAGCTAGAAGGTGCTGATGGCCAGACATGACCTTCTTTCTCAAATCTAACACGTGAAGTGATTTAGCCTCAGGAAGTTTTCCCTATCATTTTCATAAAATGTTGTGATTATAGGAATTGTCACTTTGTGTTAAACAGAAGGGTAAGCAAAGTTTTATGTTAAATCTAAAAACCTCTGCCTGCTTTTTGCGAAAACTGAAGACATATTCCTTTCAGACGCTCTGTGTTCGAGTGAGTTGTGCACCAGTTTGCAGCCCCACTGAAGTAAAACTAATTAAGTGAATCCATATTATAGTTTATTTTTATCAGCTTTGTTACTTGAGCTGTAGGCAAGACTGTTCTACTGCCAGGGGTGGGGGAAAGGAAAATCAGGTATTTTCTTGAAATCCCTGTGGAACTGATAGAAATGCAGTACTTTGTCATGGCACATTTTATAAATTACGGTGCTTGTCACTTTAGAATGGTTTGCTTTTTCAATTTCATATATTTTTTTAGAGTCCTAAAATTCTCTGGCCTTTTGTTTGGTTTGCAAAATGGTGAAGATACTTACAAAGTGGAAAAAAATATACATTATTTTGATTTTAAAAGTGGGTTACGGAAAAAGGTTATTTGTATTAAATCTATGTGTGTAGGATTTTTCCCTTTCATGAAAAGGAAGCAGAACAATTACCACATCCTGAACTTTAGCATGCTGTTGGATTATTTTTTTCTTTTTTTTTTTTTTCAACTGAACCTTTACTTCCTGTTTATTCATTGTTTCCAGTGATAAAATAAGGAGAGATGGGAAACCCAGAAAACATTGGAGATGCGTATGTTGCTGTGATTCGTCCAAAAAATACTGCTAGCCTGAATTCTCGGGAATATCGAGCTAAATCATATGAGGTAAAGCGATTTAAATTTTTTTATTCATTTTTTTAAAAGTTATTGTAAATATATAATAATATAAGAGAATATCTGACAATAAGATTGCTTAAATAATGTCTATGCAGTGCTCCATCCTTATGGTATTTGAACACTTCATAGTTTTATAAATGTTTGTGGTTCATTTCATTTCAGGGTCTTTTGCCCTGCGAGCTGCTCAGTACAAGGGTGCAGCCTTGTCTTTTTAACCCTACTGTTATGGAGGTCATTCTGACTTCACCATCCTGCTCCTCCACATTCAACACTTCATGAATTTTGTTACTGCTTTTACCAGTGGTACAATAAATATCAAAAAAAAAAAAGTTCTGTGCTTGTTTCAGTTGTGCTTAAACTCCTTTGGTTTCATTATTGTTTCAAAGATTTTGTTGCTTGAAGTTCCCATTGAAGGCCAAAAGAAAAAAAGAAAGAAAGTTTTGCTGGAAACTAAATTGCAGGGAGGCACTGAGATAACCCAGAGCATCTTGGATTATGTATTAGAAGCCACCAAACCAATTTCACCAGCCAATCAGGGTATTAAAGGTAAAAAGATTTTAATCTGATTTATTGTTGATAGCTCTATAAAAATATTTTAAAAATTAAATGGACATGGAACGGTTGTGCAAAAGCATGAAATTAGTTTTAAAAAGGAAGATATGTTTTGAGGTTCATCAAAGAAGTATACAGCTAAGATCTTTAATTTACCTTTGTTTCCCTTTACCTGTTTAGAGAGTTTTAAATTGACTCTCTCAGAGGGCCCAAGCATTAATATGCACAGCTTAGTGTGGCCACTGCTGAAATATGCAGCAGAGGTCAGAAATGCAAACAAAATGCTGAATTCTGTAAAGGCAGAAGGGAGGATAACATGGAAAATACTGTCGTACCATTGCATGAAGAAAGCATTCATCCTAACATGGAATACAGCATGCAGCTGTGCTTTCCCATTTCAAAAAGAATCTTGTTTAACTTACTTGGGGGTGAATGCTACAAAAAATCAGGAATATAGAAAAGTTGCTATGAAAAAAGGGGTACAGTCATGTCATTTTTCATGTTAATGGGTGTATACGTCTTTATGTTCTTTATTTTTTCATATGTATTGGGATTGTCTTAGCTTGCTTTAGATTATAGCTCATAATAATCATAATTTTCTTCCTAGAAATTAGGAAGATTGAGTCTGGTAAGCTTTCAGATAGCCAACTCTAGATTGGTTGGGTTTTTTGTTTGTTTTGTTGGTTAATTAATTATTTTGGTTTTTTTTAATACTGTGCTAGGAAAGCGCGTAGTGTTAATGAAGAAGTTTCCTCTTGACGGAGAGAAGGCAGGCCAGGAAGCATCACTTTACATTGTTCCAACTGTTGTGAAAGGTAACACTGAGCATAATTTATGAATGTGCACCCATTTTAGCAGAAGTCCAGTTGAGGGTTAATGAAAAATTTTTATGAATATGCTATATGGCTTTTTATGTATTTAAGCGTTAAAAGTTGCATTCAGGTGGAAACCTCTCTGAATACTTTAAAACTTGAAAAAGTTACTTAAAATTAAGGAAAAAACCTTGGGTTTAATGTATTGCCTTTGTTTCTATAATGATAGCACACTTTTATCTTAAGCTGTATTTGTTCACTTGATTATATTTCAAAACATATGCATTAACTTGTATAGAATTTACTGAATGCAAGTGTAAGAAAGACATCCTATTCAGTCCAGTGTTCTTCACTCTAAGAAAAATGCTTATTGAAGTCTGTAAACAGTTTTGTTTGAATAAGGAATGGTGAAAAAAGTCTTTAGAAGGCAAACTAAATTGTTTGTCAGGAAAGTATTTTTTTAAAAAAGCCTGAAGTAAACGTCTCTCTGCTTTTGGGGAAACTCCTTCGTTTTTGCCTTACTGATAGGCCTTAAGGATAAAAACTATGAAATAAATAGCATTGTGGAGTTACCAACAGCAGTAAATACCTCTTATAGTCCTGAGTCCTGTTCTTTTTTTTTGGCAACAGTATACATTTAATATTAATTATTCAGATGAAGCTGATCACACTGATGGAATAGTAACTGAACACTTTAAGGTTTTTTAGGCTACCGTGTTGAGTTGTGAATTGTTACATAAGGATTGCATATAATTTCTATCAATTATCATTAGGAAAAAAATTAAATTAGTCTAAAGTTACACTATACTCTCAGTTAGGAGCGTGTAACTACAAAAGATACAGAAGGGAAAATATGATTCTTCTCATCGATGCGTCTTCAGAGTATGTTTCCTTTTTAGATAATACAAAATATGCGTACAGTCCTGGATGCCCTGTGTTCTACTGTTTACAAGACATCATGAGAGTCTGCAGTGAATCCAGCACCCATTTTGCCACGCTTACTGCAAGAATGTTAATTGCCTTGGATAAGTAAGAAATGCCGTCATTAAAAATACATTGAAATAGAAGTTAAATGAGATCATTTGTAGATGTAGCGCATAGTTTTTATAGCGTTCGCATGATTAAAAAGGAAATTGTTGTGATATCATGTTATTTGCTTCATGTTTATCAGAAACTTAAACCTTGACAACAGATTTCTAAGTCTTTCTAAAAGATTCTTTTTGCAAATCTTTTGCTTATCTAAATCAAGTGGCTTTTTGGAAGTTCTTGCTCACAGTGAATGTTTTGCAAAATCATGTAAAATACAAATGATTAATCTTCTATATGTGACATAATTTGCGTCTTTAAGAGTATTTGCCAGAGTGTAGCAAAAATGTCCTGTTAATTGTATACCATTAAGATTTGCATTTAAATTAAACCTCCCTTTAGAAAGGGAGTGCGTCTTCCGCAGCTACACAAATTTATTTGCAGTAGGGAATTAACTTTTGGAAAGGTGATTAGTTGTTTAGCCAGATTTATAGTAGTTTGAAAATTGAATATGTAAGCAGTTTTTTGGTCTTTTTTATGTACCCTTAACAAAGAAACACGAGACTTGCTTATGTATGAACTTCCTTGCATTCTTAAGCTAGCTGAAACTCTTGGCTAACATGAAGAATTTTAAGTTATAGGCTATTACCTAAAAAGGTTCTGTTTTACAGTTTGTTAGTAGAGTCATAATATTTCCTTGTATACCGTCATGCCAGTCGTATTTATTTGCTGCTTAATGAATGGCTTCAGAATTTAAGCTCTGCTTAAAATGTGTTACGAGATTTACAATTGTGGCAGAAGCCTTTGAAGTATAATAGAAAATAGTTTATATTGATTATTCTCTATGTACATAATCTGAAACAAGACTTCTCAAAGATTCAAACCACCGTAACTAATTTATATGCCAACTGTTCAGAGAAAATGACTGAAAATGCCTCAGAGAGGCAAGAGGGTGTCTAATGCACAATGACCACAATTCTACAGTCCTCCTCCTTCCCAGCAGGACCATGAATAAGTGAAGGGAATATTGCTTTTGCAGCACATGATAGCCTGGATCTGGGTCTTAAAAGTCCACAGTCTGCCGTCTTTGCACATGGTTCTGCGCCAGACAAGATCCACGTGGTCTGTCAGTGGATCTAGCTTTCCAAAGCATGTACCTCTCTTTCTTGTATGTGTCCAGGCTAAATCACTAAACGGAATTTATTGTATTCCAGCAAAGTACATGTTTATCTTAAGCTTGTGAGAAACTACACACAGAAACCTAAATATAAACCTGGCTTTAGACCTTAGTTAAAATGTGCCCCATTCAACATAACACTAAAATAACTTAGCAGTTCAGTGAAAATATATTTATCCAAAAATTGAAATTAATAACTTGTTCTGAGCCCTGTGTTATATTGCCTATGTGGCAGGAAAAAATGCAGCAGGTGTACAGTGCTGACTTTCTCCAGTAGCTCAGAGTAAGAGGGCTCTAAAGCCTTTCTATACTGTCAGTACGAGTGCACTTAGAAGAGAATAATCTTCAGCACAGCCTTGTGAAAAGGCGGGTGGGTAGCCTATGTAAAAGAGACTTGGCAGTTTGGAAACTGGACCTTCTGGTTTTTTACCTTTTCCCATCTCTCCCTCATGAAACACAGGTACTGAAACTCAACCTTAAAAAAACTTCTTTAAGTTTCAAAATGTATATGTTGAGAGTAGTAATACTGATAAACTGAAAGTAAACAAAAGGGTGACATGTTAGTGTGGTTAAGTGTTCTGGCTATAACCAGTTTTAGTCTTACCTTAGTTTATAATTTCCTTGTCTTCAAGAGTTTGCATCTGCAGGAAATGTGTTTGAGCAAATACATTTGGTTAAAAATTTCATGTTTGGGGATTAATTTAGTGCTATAAAATTGGCTGCGCACATTATAATTAACATTATTTTTTTAATTATCATACATGTGACCCTTAGTCAAACAAAATAATGGACAGATATGACCAAAATAGTCCTTTTCTACCTGAAAATTAATTATTTGGCCATTCTCTTCTGCAGGTGGTTGGACGAACGGCACACCCAGTCTCACTCTATCCCAGCTTTATTCAGACCATCTCCTCTTGAGAGAATTAAAACAAATGTAATAAACCCTGCCTATGCTATAGAACCTGGTCAAACAGAGAACTCATTACACATGGGCTATACTGCCCTGGAAATAAAGAGTAAAATGCTGGCATTGGAGAAAGCAGATATGTGTATCTATAATCCTTTGTTTGGATCTGACCTTCAGTATACCAATAGGGTAAGGACTATACTTTCATTTTATATTTGTGAAACATACATACATTTCCATTTTACAGTTAATTCATTTATTTGCTCTGAGTGTGTGCTTTATGCCTAATATAATCAGATTTCTTCATCACACACTTCCTGCTAAATGGTTTTTCAAATCCTCACATTTGAACACCATTCTCTTTAATTACAAAATGTTACTGTCATAACAAAAGAGAATATCCAGCCTGGATGGGGGATTGTTTAGCCAAATCTCAGTAAGATATTTTTTCAGTTGTGTTTAAATTATGTCTTCACAGGTTGACAAAGTGGTAATAAATCCGTACTTTGGCCTTGGAGCCCCAGACTATTCAAAGATTCAGATTCCTAAAAGAGAAAAGTGGCAACGTAGCATGAGCAGTGTCACAGAGGACAAGTATTATGTTATATTCCTTTTTCATTAATGGATATTTTTGTTTTATTACATTATAGTAGTACTTGGTAGACTTGGTCAGAATGAGATTCCTATTACTTCAGGGCTTTACTGTATAAATACATATTTAAAAAAAATTCAATTTGAAATGTCTCAGTACTGAAACGCAACAATTAAAGGAAAGATCAAGAAAGGTTTAAATTATAAACATTAGGGAAGCGTTTCTTAGCATAATGAATACAGCTGTGGCTTGACAAATGCATGATGAAAATACTAATTGTGTGAATACTGGCACATTTTAGATGCATGAGTGTCATTTTTATTCTTCATGTAGATCTACATTTAGTGCTATGTTAGTAATTTTAAAAAGGTCGATCTCAAATATTCTGAACTGTATTTTCCTCCTGTTTCCCCTTTTAATTCATAGGGAACACCAGTGGGTAGATGATTTCCCTCTTCACCGCAGTGCTTGCGAAGGCGACTCTGATTTACTAAGCCACCTTCTGGATAAAAAGTTTTCTGTTAATCAGTTAGACAGTGACCACTGGGCACCTATCCATTACGCATGCTGGTGAGTCAGACGAATATAGTTTTGCCAATCAAATGCATTCTTGCTATTATGATTCTTTAGCGCTAATCATTTATGTAATTTATCATATGGGCTCAACAATGAGAAATCATAAAAATGCTAGGCTTTTTACACTTTGACTCTAATGTATGTTAGTGTTAACCTTCTGGAGAGCGAAAGATTGCTTCAGGTTTTGAGATAATTTCAATCTGAATGGTTTCAGAGGAGACCAACGTTTGTCTGTTGCCTCTAATCTGTCCTGAAGCATCTGTTCTAATTCCTTTTGGAGACACTGGGTCTAGTTTAGCATGGTAACTTTTACACTCTTTGTTGGTTAAAGGCCGTGAGCAGTTTTGCAGCACAGCAATGGCTGAGCTGAGCACATTTTGGTGACAGTAAAGCTTTGAGTGGGAAGCTGGACTAGGTGATCTACAGAGGTCAACTTGTCTAGCTATAACTCTGTGATGATTTCATTTGCAAGTGCTTGAGAGCTTTCCTCAGTTGTTGTAAAAATGCGTTTGTTTTATCTTTAAAGATAGTCTTCTGTATTTATAGTAGTGTCTGATGATATCAATAACATGAAAATCAAATTTGGCTATTAAAAAAATAATCTGATTTTTTAGCATTTGTCAGAAAGTTTGCATAAACAGTATACATAAGATTTACTCATCATCAGCGTGAGGAATAAGAGTCCTCAGGATCCATCTGCATGAGAATCAGAAGCTTTACTCTGATTCTCACAGGCAAGGCTGAACTCTGTTTTGCCATGACTGAATGGCAACTACCCAAACTTAGCTAGTTTAAAGCAAGGTTCAGTTTGTCTATAATTAATCCAATAAATGGTTACTAGACCAATGGTTACCAAAGAATTGCAGAACTGACGCTAATTTCTACAAACTTATTAATGTTCCATTGTTTTGATGTCATTTCAAAGCTAAAAACTCTTGAGCATGGAAATACGCTTTTCCATATTTAGGACTATGTGAAAAAAGATTTTATTTTACAGTTGTTGTGTCTCTTCTGCTTTAAACCTGTCTGCAGGTATGGAAAAGTTGAAGCCACTCGAATGCTGTTGGAGAAAGGGAAATGCAATCCAAATCTTTTGAATGGCCAACTTAGCTCTCCTCTTCATTTTGCTGCTGGAGGTGGGCATGCTGAAATAGTACAGATTCTACTAAATCATCCAGAAATTGACAGAGTAAGTTCTGTTTGTGTATAAAAATAGCAGTTTTAGCAACAGTTTCTAGCTTATGTATGTGAAATATTTTGTGTCCAGATCACAATGTGTAAACACAATGACCCTGTTGAGAGATTACCAAAAAATGGTTAAATATTTTTCATTACCTCTACTTTTCCCATTGTATATCAATTAAATGTTTGAACCCTAGGATCAAGGATTTTAATTATCTCAAAAAAATGCTTAAATGTTTACCTGTCTCCAGTGAAAACAGTGTATTATCAGTGTTTCTGTTTATGTTGGTAGCACATTATGGATCAACAAGGAAGATCTCCACTGAATGTCTGTGAAGAGAACAAACAGAATGAGTGGGAAGAAACTGCAAAACTGCTGAAGGAAGCCGTAAATAAACCTGTATGAGGTTATTTTCTAAGTAGCTTAAAGTTTATATTTAATTTACTCATAATCTTGTAGAAGAGCTAGGCTCACTTATAGCTCTTATTGGAAATGTGCAGTACACTGAAATTCTTAGTGTAAATATCGACAAGCGGACATTTTGTCTCTTTAAATGTTTCTGTCTATATTTATTGCTCAAGAAATATATGTCAGACTTTAAATGTGATGTTTTGATTTACTTTCAGGAGCATAGAACCATAGGGTTGGAAGGGACCTCTGGAGATCATCTAGTCCAATGCCCCTGTCAGAGCAGGGTCACCTTAGAGCAGGTCACACAGGAACGCGTCCAGGCGGGTTTTGAATGTCTCCAGAGATGGAGACTCCACCACCTCTCTGGGAAGCCTGTTCCAGTGCTCTGCCACACTCAAAGTAAAGAAGTTCTTCCTAGCATTACATCAGCTACCCATTTTGTATCTCCTTTTGATCGCAGAACCACTAGCTTGCTTTACGCATTGTCCTATGTTGATAAACACGAGCATTCAGCTGGCTAAATGTAGGCTTCTACAAAATAGGCTTCACATCAGTGTAGGCTTTCTTAGCAGTCAGTGGAGATCTAGCCAGGATAGTAAACAAAATTTACGATGCAATTCCTGTCATCCTGAAGTAGATTTAAAATTAGACAAATGATATAAAAACACTTGTTTCTTTTCTTTGACTTCAGATGCAACTTGTATCTCTGTAGGTAGGTGGCAGTAAACCTGTCAGTTTTCAAGAGGTTTTAAATTATCTTCATTTCACTCTATGTGAATGAATCTCCCAAAATAATTAATGAAGGAATTGACCCCCTTTATTTTAGGGATCTTATGCAGTTGATCAAATGGTATCTGTGTGTCTAATGACTCTAAAAGACTAAC
Source organism: Larus michahellis (assembly GCF_964199755.1). NCBI lineage: Eukaryota > Metazoa > Chordata > Aves > Charadriiformes > Laridae > Larus > Larus michahellis. The sequence continues at coordinate 26,424,384 of NC_133897.1, read as the reverse complement.
GCACACATTTTAAGTAGATTTCACAGCGTAATAGGTGGTATTATTTTGTCACTTATTACTATTGAATTAATACATCAAAATAAAAAAAAGATATAAATTACAGCAATAGGAGTCACAGTAACTACTGCAGCAAAAATAGACTTGATGTTTTCCATTCCAGCCTTATTTTCAGTCAGTTGTCATTTTCCAAGGCATTAATTATTTTTTTCCAGAAGTTTTTAGGATTGATGTCTCAGTTCTTGACAACTAAGTAGATTTGAAGAAGGGAAATAACAAACTCCCGCAACTTTTTTATTCAAGCAGCTGAAACATTTAGCCTGTTAGATGAAAACAAGAAGTTTATTTGATTTATGACTTGGGTGTATATTCTTTAAGTACCTTATTTACACATAAGTACGTCTTTCAGAAGACATACTCTGGGCCCACATGCAATTCAGTGAAAGCTAAGGGAGTTCTGAAGGGGAAATTATTTATTTTTAGTAATACTATAGAAGTGCTAAAAGATCTTAGTGAGATTTTATTCTTACTGTGCTGGGGTCTGTGTAAAGGGTGGCGCTTCCCTCTGAAAAATAAGTCTTTTTAGTATAGACTAATGAGGGGAATAATTCATAACCTGCCAGTAATAGTGAGGTGGATGTTTTGGGATATGCATAGGCAGTTGTGCCCAAATCCCTCAGGGAACTTCTAAATGTCTACTTGCCTTTGAGTTCAACAGAACTGAAGTCCTCACAATATCAGTAAGATCTTTCTTGGAGTTATTGTGGTAAGAAGCACAGTATAAGAACTTGCCTAGGACATGAAACAAGACTTTTGATAAATAGTAAATATGCAGGAGTTGTGCAGTGTTCTTTTACTTAACAGTATGGATGTTGCTGAATTATGGTAAAATTGCTTTCCTCTTCAGAAGCTCCAACAGAAAGGATTTTGACAAGTTCTTTGTTTAATATGCTTACATTTTTATGTAGTATGAAAAGGCACGAATTTATCGTATGGATGGGTCATATCGCTCTGTTGAGTTGAAACATGGAAACAATACTACCGTACAGCAGATAATGGAGGGGATGCGTTTGTCTCAAGAAACTCAGCAGTACTTCACTATCTGGATCTGTTCCGAGAACCTCAGTAAGTAATAAGATCGTTGTACTTGAAGTTTATCATAGTTTTGTTTTTTTTTATTTCTGCTTGCCTTTAGAAAAAAAATAGTATTTTCTCAGGAAAATAGGAAACGTGCTCTCTGACAATTCTGTACTAACCTCTTCCAGTCAGCTTTTACAAGCCATCCTTTCGGAATTAATTTGTATCTAGACTGCCTGTTAATACACTTTGCCCTTGCCAGAGACTCTGTAATCCCTGTAGGCCTCATTCTTCACATCTTTTGCGTAGGGAGTGAAACCAATTTTTCTATTTCCTCTGCTTAAGCTTTCCTCCAGTAGATCAACTCTCAGCCTTTGCAGTCTGATCTCTCCAAACTGTGCTTTCAGAGCTACAGAGAGACTCTCCATTTTGGTACCCCCAATAGTTCTGACCCCGTGACATCTAGAATGTATTGCATCTAGAATGTTTTTCACCTAGGAAGATGGGGCTAGTCCAAATTGCCTTTCTGTTACGGGGCACCTTTGCTGTCATCGTCCTTGCTGCTAACTTACCCTGATTTTGGTGTTATTTTTCTTCCCAGAGTATCTGAAATTGGGTGCATTTTACCAACATTTAATCGATTTAAAACAAGTAATTAAAGTAAAGCTGATCTATGTTTCTTCATTAGGCCCTTTAATTATATGCGTTTTCATGTGTTTTGCACCAAAATTATTTTTGATAAACAAGTTTTCAGATATATTTGATGGGAGGGAATTCTGATGCAAAATGTCATTACTACATTTGCTGTATTTTTTGGTATTTCTGATGGGAGTAAAAAGTATATTGTAGTTTGAGATATGTAGCAAAAGATAAATAGAACCACAAAAGAGTCAATGATTGTGATTGTGTTTTGTGAGAAGACGTGGTAAACAATACTGCTGCCACAAGATAGCTATGGGACACATTATAATGGATTTACAAAGCACAATTCAGGTCTGGTAGGTTACTGTGTTGACAGTACCATTAACACAGAAGCCTTGCATTCAAAATTTTATTTACTGTTGTCAATCATCCACAACAGTGGCATTGTTACTTTTTTTTTTAATAATCTATAAATATTGCAGGAAATCTTTTCTTCATTCTTTTTTAATCTTTTTCTCCCAGTGTCAGGCCATTTGCCTTTTTACTTTGCTGTGTGCTATGTGACTACTGTAGCCCTCAATTAAACAGAAATGTTTTTGTCTGCAAGAAAAGGAAGTGTTTGAGTGTTGAAGTCTTGCTGCTTGTGCCTTTTCTAAATACATATGTCATGTTTTATTCAAATCATTGAAATACTACCCTTGCATTTGAGGGGAAGAGATCACTGATAATGTTGTTTGTTTGAAAACAAGTAATTCTCTAGATGTTTAGCCTAAGTTTGAAAATTAGTCAGCTTCTGATTTACGGCTTCAAACAACTAATGGATGAGATTCATTATAAAATGTATTTCTTGCAGTTTGTGTACAAATATAAAGACCATAGTTTTCTTGTTTGTAGGATGGATAATGCTTTTTTGTAGTTGAAGGTAAGGTGGATAAGTTGAGTGAACAGATTATTCTCAGTGAAAAGATGTTGCTCTGTGACGTGTCCTTTGAGGTTTTTCATACAATGTGAAATGTCACAATGTAAAAGCCAGAGCAGTGAGGATGAGCCAGATGCAACCTTCTGGTTCCTCACTACTAGAAAACAGCCAAGCAATAGTCGCAAGGACCTGCAGGGTAAAGTGAATGAGCATAACTGAAGGTAGGGACTCTAGTACATAGTAGGACTGTAGCTGAAAGCTCTGTATTCATTTGTCAGCTCTCATATACGCACAAGAACATGAAAGATTGAATGACTGTAGCCTGTTAAGAATCAAGACATTTTACAGATTAAAAAAGAATGTCTGTTCTGAAAAGATTATGGGTTATATATCTCCAAAAATGGCAAATACATTTATAAGATAAACTATATCTGTATTTTTCTGTCACAACTAAGATTATTGGACTTTCTCCCATAATACTTGAAAGAACAGTCTGTAATGTTTTATTATTGTGTTTTTAAGGTCTGTCTTGGTATTCCATTAAATCTTTAAATACCACTTCACTAGTGCATTTAGTGAATTGTTGGTGAGAATTTTGTCAATAAATCCATATTTTCAAAACTTTTTACATATAGTAGTTCAGAAAACATAGGGAAAAATGTTTGTTAATGAGTCCTCAGTTTCAGATACTCTGGTTTTGGTGCAGTATTTAATCATATATATGTGTGTGTGTTCTGGGTTATTCTGTTTATTTATAAAAAAATCCTGTTATTTTTCAGGCCTCCAACTGAAGCCATATCACAAGCCTTTGCAGCATATTCGAGATTGGCCTGAAATATTCACCGAGCTGACAAACTTGGATCCTCAAAGGGAAACTTCACAGCTTTTCCTGAGAAGAGATGTGAGACTTCCGCTGGAAATAGAAAAAAAGGTTTGTACTGAGAAGTGATAGCATGAGTTCATGGTCAGAGTCAGAACACTTTGACCATCAACACTCGGTGTGTTTAATGACTGGAGTAATTTCCAAACTTATTTTCTCCTTTTCTGTAACAGTTTGAGTCTTCAGGTTCCTCCTCTCACCTTCCCAGCTGTCTGGTTTCTCATAAGTTTGTGGGCCTCTGTCTCTATCTGTCTGTCGTACAGCTGAAAACAGCCTGCCCCATTTTCTTTCTCTTCCTTGTGCTGTGATTTTTCAGATATTTAATTGGTCAATTTCAATGGGATTATTGAAACATATTATTCAAAATGGATGCATGGGTAAAAAAAACCCCACAGATGTCTGTATTTCTGTGAATTTCTGTTTAGGTGTGGTATGCTAGTCACGTTTAATTTGTAAATGTGTTAGATCAGTGAAGTGTTGAATTAAATCAATGAAAATATGTCATTTTTTCTATTACAAAGCATTACTAGAATGTACAGTTCAGTCAGGATCACACCTTTGTCTTCTGTCTCCACGTTGGTTTCTAAGCTCATTTTCTTTTACAAAGAAATCATATTATTTAAATCTTTTCAACAGATTGAGGATCCGTTGGCTATTCTTATCCTTTTTGATGAAGCCAGATATAATCTACTGAAAGGTTTCTATACATCACCTGATGCCAAACTGATCACACTGGCAAGTCTGCTTCTACAAATAGTCTATGGAAATTATGAGAGCAAGAAACATAAACAGGGCTTTCTAAAGTAAGTATGTGTGTTTAAAACTAAAAAGTATGGGTTTAGATTAAGTAATTTTAGATAGCACTTAGTATGTAAACTCAAATTTTAGGTAGGATGTATTTATTATTTTTATCCATCACTGAGCTCAAGTTCAGAGTAATTGCATAACCCTCATAGCACTAATAGAAGCTGGACATGGAGTCTGAAAAATATATTAATCTTAATTATTACAGTCCCAGGCAGAGAGATGGAGGTTCTGTAAGTCTATACTGAGATTCAGTAATACCGAAATGAGTAAGAGTATTCATGTGGATGAAGATTTTTCACAGGACTGAGATTTCGGACAATGCTGAAGAAACCTCTTACTATGTGCAGTTAGATCAGCTTCAGGGACTGGCTATCCGCCCTCTTTGAAGAAGACAGACAATGCAGAGATATTATTTCTGTTCTCTCATTTGTACGTGAACTGCTATACTAAATTGGTCAGAAATGGAGCACCACTAGGGCTCTGCCAGATGGTGCTTTTCTCTCCCCTTCTCTCTGCTTGCCAGCACAACAGTAGCTGAGCTGTTCTTGGTATGGCTTTTTCCTCCCACGTGCCTTTCTACGGCAGTATTTGAGCACATCAGGATTCCAGTTCTCTATGGTGTGTGCACCTTCCCTCCACCCCCTACCATCTCCCTCTCAATTCATTCATGTAACAGCAGCTGTGCTATTCTGGAATGCTGCTATACTTCCCATCTCTTCTCATTCACAGCATCAACTGAGCTGTCTTGGCTTGCTTTTTTTGGTTGTATTCTCAGCCATCAGTAAATCAGGGTGCATTTTCTGCTACAGTTAAACGCTGATGTAAGTGTGGGTTGACTCTGAAAGGGCTGGCTGTACTGACTGCACTTGTTCATTCCTTTCTCTTCTGCTAGGTGTAGAGACTGCAGCATTACAGAGTAAGCTAGGTGAATGAGCCCACTGAATGGAAGATTTTTCGGTGGGCTGTTCAGTCGGTTCAGCTGTTAACCCATCTTGTCCTGCAGTTACGCAGTTGGTAGATGGATTATAAAGAGAACTGGGTTTAAGTGGGACTGCTCGCCTGCAGGAGTCTGCAGTTAAACACGGCTGGGTTTAATACAGAACTACGCCCTGCTGAATCCCAGCAGCTGCAGGGCTGTGTTCCTTTCCACACTGAGGCAAACCAGCAGTGTGGTTCTCAGTTGCTCCTGCTCAATGGAAGTGTTTGACTCTATATACAGGACTAGTCTAGTTTGGGCCAGATAAAGAGCTTTGTGGACGTTTGGGCATGCTTTCCACCCATATTCAGATGAAGACGTTGGAAAATATCGTGCCCTGTTCTTCTTCAGATAGATGAAGAGATGTATATTCTGAATTTTCTTGTCTTTAACAGAAATGTTTATTAAAAGACAGATCATTATATCCAGGCTATTGTTGGTATGACCTTAAAGATCTGGATGCATTGTCCTGTGCAGGGTTTTTGCTTGGCACATCATATGTGCAGTTACTGACTAAATAGATGGCATCACTGGATTTTTGAGACTATCTTAATTGTGCGTAAAAGCAAACTAGTAAAGACTTCCTTTTAGTGTTTTTTGTATTCTGTGTTTGGGTTTTTTTTTTAAAGGCACTTTATATAAATAGCTTCACTTCCATGTCATATAATGTATAACTTTAATGGAAATTAATTAGGCCAAGTCCTTGGTGGTGCTGAATACAGCAGTGAAGGGTAAGCTGTCATCTTTTCTGAGTATGTGATATTCTGGTGTAAATGGCTATTTGTATACAAACTGGCTTCCAAACTCTAATTCACCAAACTGGTCTGTTATCAAGTCAGAGTCATGTGCTCTGCTGCAAGCATTTCCTCTCCCTGCCATGTCCGGGATGCATAACACAAAGTGTGTAACACAAAGCTGGATCTCCGTTAACTGAGAATCACGCTGTATCTTAGGAAGCCTCAGCTTACATCTCAGGAAAGCTTCTCAGCTGATGAGACAAGATAAAGTAGGAGCTGACTGTCTACCTCAATACGCGACTTGAAGATACAAATTGGCAGACGTTGTTCTTTCTTCTTACTTTGTTTACTGATTCTGCTTTGTTTTTCTCTTAGTGAAGAAAATCTTAAATCTATAGTACCAATCACTAAACTAAAAAGTAAAGCCCCTCATTGGACAAACAGGATACTTCATGAATACAAGGTGAGATAAATAATAGAAAATCTTGTCTTAATGTTTTTTGGCCCTTTGGTTGACAGTTAATGAAGAAAAATACTGGTATATAAAGCTAAAAATGTGTATGTTCTGAATTTTTGGGATGGGTTGTTGGAATGCTGGTTTTCTTGTGTACTTAACAATTGATCTGTGTGTTAGAAGCAAATATAATTGTCATCTGTTCATTTATCTTCCATGTTCACTGTGTATTGGGGATACCGCCAATTCAGGCATACATGTAAAAAAGTCTGTCTGACTTCTATTTTCACGTCTGCTTGTAGCCATAGATCCACAAAGTCCTTTTTGCCCGTGTAACTTCTATGTTAGGAATCTGATAGTGCTGCTGTTGCGTGCGTGTGCGCGCACACAAACTCCTTTGACTAGAGCAGTTAATTGAGCAAAAATTTTAAATGTCAACTTGGCTGCTTCTATAAAAGACATTGAACCGAGGGCTGTGGATTCCAAATGGGGTCAGAGGGACCTGGAGATTAAATTTGTGAACTTCATAAAAAATTGTGGAAAAAGTCAGAGGTAGAACTATACTGACTGACATGCATCACTAACGGTAGCTGCCAGGAAACACTGCAGAGGCACCCAGGGGATGTTTTCAGGTCTTGCCCCTCTTTTGAGATGAGATTACTCAATCAAAAACTTTCTCTTGGTGCCTACACCTTTTTTTGACAGAAATCAGCAGATCGTTCCTGTTCTTTCTAATACAGATGAAGTAGGGAATGGTGGTGGTCTTTCTAAGACTACAATATAGCATAGTAGTCTCTACGCTTTCTTCTATCAGATAATATGTAAGAATGAGCATATCTTTCTTAACTTGAGCTCTTAGGCCATTATTTTGGGGTATGCGGTAAGGGGAAAGGATTTGCAATCACTTGTTCCAAGATATTAATATATTTTACGTTTTCAAAACGACTATGTAGAATTCAGATAAGCTGTAGTGCAGAGTGTGGATCCAAAGAAGTTGGTCCCATCCAACACACCCACCGTTATGGCCCCCTGACTGTTCAAGACTTGTGTTCTCTCTCGTGCCAGTGCCTTCTCATCTCCTGTGTGGCCCAGCCAAGATTTTTGTTTGTTAGGGTACTTTACATCAGTCTATTTTGAGGCGGCGGCTCTCTAGCGATCCTTTGTTGTGACTGTTTCACTCTACTGAAGAGGAGAAACAGAGGCCTGTCTCGTTCTGAATGAAGGCTCCACTAAAGACAAGAAATGTGCACCTCTGTTTTGCTTAGAAAAGAAAAATATCCATGATTTTTGGGGAGAGGTACTTGCTCATCTTACCATGCCTCACTGGATTGGACCCCTTAAAGGAGGAAGAATGCTCAGTTTTAAGGATTGTGATGCATTTAGTGTCAGATGGGTGTGTAGCTGCTTATCCCTGCTAAATCTGACGTTCTTCTGAGAGAGGCAAAATTGTGGGGCCCTGCAGAGGTTATGTGTCTGTGGCTCAGATTTCTGAGGCTCATACATGCACCTGCTTTCTGTCTCAGTCTCTTTTGGCATCTGAACCTTTCTGTGCCTCTAGGGTTTAAGGTAGATGTAGAAAATGGTTGCTGGGACAGCACTTTGGGAATACCTGTTTAGTGGGTATTCCACTAAATAGTGGACTTTCTTCAAACAACCACAACTATTTGGGAAGAGTTGTTGATTGCCATTGTTCTTTATTTCTAGAATCTCAGCACCAGTGAAGGTGTAAGTAAAGAGATGCATCACCTTCAGCGCATGTTCTTGCAGAATTGCTGGGAAATTCCTACTTATGGAGCGGCTTTTTTCACAGGACAGATATTCACCAAAGCAAGTTCAAGTAGCCATAAAGTCATCAAAGTGTATGTAGGAGTAAACGTAAAAGGGCTGCACCTCCTCAACATGGAAACAAAGGTCAGCTTAAGTGAACTGCCAGTGATAACTGTTAAGCTTAATACTGTTCTCTTAAATTCTTTGTGCTACTAGTCATTTCACATCTCACTGTTTGGTTAAACTTGACTGTGAAGATTTCCAAGATTTTGGTAAGATCTTTATAAGATACTACTAATAGAAAGCCTTGTATTTTTCCACTTGACTACATAAGCTACAATTAGATTGTGAAAAATACTGTTTTAAGTCAGAGTCCTGTCTAAGCGAACTAAGGAAAATTCAGTTTGTAAGTATGGAGAATATTTCCTGAGTGACAGTTTCCTGCATTTCATTGTAGGCTTTACTCCTCAGCCTAAAATACGGTTGCTTTATGTGGCAGCTGGGAGATGGAGATACGTGTTTTCAAATCCACAGTCTGGAAAACAAGATGAGCTTTATTGTGCATACCAAACAGGTAAACATTGTCATTTATCCGCCATGTTCAATTATTTTTTTTTTTTACACTAGATAGATGCCTCATCTCTCTTGAGATTGACCACCCTTTTACAGTATAAAAGAAGCCCAAGCCAAGCCCCCACAAAAATGATCTTAAAACTTTCTTTTTAATATTTTGGAATGTTTGCTTGTTTTCCTAGTATGTGAAGCCTTTAGGGTTCAAAATACATAAAATGCATCTGTAATCATTAGGGTAAACTTTTTTTTTAAAATGAAACCGTTTGTTGCTTGTGCCCAGTCCCTCAAACTGCAAGGGTAATTCCAAATATGGCAAGAATCACAGAGTTAGAGCTGGTAACTTTGCTATCAAAACTAGTGGAGTTTGAGGCTGGATAAAACTGAGGGTCTGTAAAGGCCGTGTTATAAAGCAGCTCCTCTGATTGCTACCAGCAACTTTTGATAGTGTTTGTGGATGTCTAATGGATAACGCTTGTTCTACCCGTAGTCTGCATCAGTGGTAATATGCCATGTTAAAATGCATTGTGACAAAATTACAGCTTTGAGTATCTTGCATACTGTGACAGTAGTTGCTTTTGATTCTTATGTATTAAGCTGGTTATACGGGACATAATCGAATATTTTGAAAAACACTTTCTGGCAAAAATCTAGGCTTTATTTTCCTTATTTCTGAAATGATGCAACTTCTAACTTACTGTTTTTATCTACCTGTATTTGTCATATACTTAAGTTAGTTGTGTCATAATTCTGAAATGCTGCTAGAATTTAATTGTATACCTTTATATAGGCGGGTCTCGTCGTAAAACTTCTGATGAAATTAAATGGCCAGTTAATGCCAAGTGAAAGAAATGAATGACGGAAATGAACAACAGTGACAAAACAGCATTTTATGGCTAAGCAAAAACCCGCTCGTTTCTCATCGTAACAGAAGACTTCCATGTACATGAATTTTACACAATACAAAAGTCAATTTGTACAGTTTTTTAACTTTGTACAGAAGCTGCATGGTTTATTTTTTTAAAAAAACCCTATACAATATATCTATTATTTTTATAAATACTTTTGTGTTTCATATATAAGCTATTGTAGGGCTTGAGCTTAATGAATAGAGCTAATGAAATGTAAATGGTTTACTGAGTTGGACGAGCATGAATCAAGTAAGGCTTTTGTTCCCAGAGGCCTATGGGACTACCAGTGCCGTTAAGCAAGTCTCAGTACACCTGTTTACCTTTCGTGTCATTCTGTGAAACATCAAGAAGGTTGTATATGTTACAGTATTTTGTAGACACACTTTATTTTTAAGATACTGTTGATAAGTATGCTTAAAAGCCTCGTTAGACCTTTGAGCAACTACTTTTGATAAACTCTTGTTTTTTATTTGTTTTCTGACAAACGTTATAGCTGGCTTTATTTTTACTCGTAACTTTCTCATACTTTGTATTCATATTTATTCTAAAATATTGCATGAGGATGTCAAAAGGGAAATACTTTAAATAATTCAGAAGCCATATTAAATGTTTAGCATGCTTGTTTTTTTAAAAAAATGGATTTTTACTTTTGCTGTGCAATACAAAATGTGTATATGGAGGAGGGGGAGATACAGATTTACAAATGAATCTTACTCAGAGGACTTCAGAAAGTTTAATAAATCTTACCCTGGAGTGCAACACATTTGCAGTAACGACAACTCATATAGGAGGTACTAAGTTATTTCTGGTAAACTAATTTTCCTACTCATTACTTCAGTTTCTTGAGGCTACAAGCAGTGCAGGATGCCGGAATGAAGATTTATAATGTAAGGAAGCCAGATGGAGTTTGTAAGCATTCTGCCTGCTCTTTGCAGAGTCAGGATTGGGTCTCAACAGGCTGGGTCCCAAGTGTAAGGTGGGACCCTATGCAGTCTGAAACACATTCTTGTATGTTAAAGTAGTATCCATAAAACAAATCTTTAAAAGTTCTGGTTGTATTTCAGGGTTTTAAGTGCACTTGACTATTTCTTCCATGTGAACTGCATGCTAAAACAGTGTGCAATATTTTGTAAAAAAGTTAAAAAAAAAAAAAAAATTAGCACCTGCCTCTAAGTTTTCAAATAAAAGTTAAAATGAATGTTAGGAACTGCTGTTGTGTAGTAACTTCACTCATACCTTACTACTAGTAAGTGCAGTTTAAGAAATTAAAGTAGTAAGCAGTTAAAAAAAGCAAACAGGAGACGTGTATTTTGTAATCTTCTTAGCAAGCTATACTTTTCTACTTAAACTTCTCTGGCACAAACAACAGTAAATTTTCATGGATTGTTATATTTTACTTAAGGTAAATAATGCAACAGTCAGGTCCTTCATAATGCATCCTTGCTATTACTTGGCACTGGTATCGGAAATACACTTCTCTACATAGCACTTTGTTAAAAAAAATAGAGGAAAAATGTTAAAATGTGTCAGCTGCATATTTAACAATAGTATTAATATGCCTTATTGCTGTATAGTTCTTTCTGCTAAATTCTTATTTATTACTACCTAATAAATTGTTTGCAATAAGTCATGTTTACTGTTTTTTATTATTGCAGCCAGCGTGAAAGTGCCATCAAATGTCTTACCAAGCAGGTGTTATTTCCAAACAGCAGTATTTTGTAACAGGCTCATCTTTGCAAGATCAGCAACATCATCAGAGAGGATCATAGGGAGGGTCCTGTGGTGACTGTAAATTAAGGAAGTGCATCTCGGAAACTACTCAGGAATTCATCAGGAAAACTGGAACCTGATAGTCACGGCAAACCAAATGTTTGCAGATGTTGCGTGTCAGTGGAGTCGTTAAGTAGCGAGAGCCCAGTTACGCAGTCCTAGCAGGCTTCTGGCACCTGGTACATTGGAGTTTCCACTGTGTTGCTGTGAACAAGGAAGGTGAGTACAATTCTTTCACCTAAAAGTGGGGAAATGAAAACTCGTAACAGAGAGAAGTCCCACACTAGAGAGACCGCTAGTAACAACCTTCCTATCTGCACCAAACAAAAAAGGAAAACAAGCTGCAAGAACGGCAAGTCTGAAAATTACGCCTTTGTAAGCAAGAGATGCTCAGCTCAACTCTTATAGCTTAGCTAACAAGTACTTTTTAAAAAAGTGAGTAACTATAGCTGATGAGGAATACTCCAGCCAGGCAGCGTAAGGCAAAATAGCAACTGAAAATTTAAAACAGTGAAAAACAGGCACAATTTTATCAAGTGACCTAATTAATCACTAGACTAGCGTGCTGACCTGAGGACTTTAAGTGCAGGCCTCGTTTCGGGCGAGGAGTGGACCCACCAAATATTGGGTGCCTTTTGCCATGGTGAAGCAAACCTGTGTGATTTGAGATTAGTGACCGTGTTGCCAGGACTTGGTGCTGAGATGGGGTGCCAGCCTCCTTTCTCCCCCATCGGGACCTGTTTGAGTTCAGGGGCTGCTTCTGCCTTTGGCATGGGGAAGGCAGTGGCTTGTCCGAGAGGAAGGCATTGGTCCTGAGGGGAAGCCCTCAATGCAGCCCAGATGTCCTCCTGCTGCTGCCTTGGTGCCAGGGAAAAGTTACTCTAGAAAGGCAGGGGTCTGCCTACCATTGTTAGCTCACAGCCAGATATGCTTCAGAAAATAGGCTGTTACTGAAAAATTGCAGGTACAGCTTCAACAGAAACAGCATTCATGGCTTGCAAAGGTCCTGCTTAACCTTTAAGCTTTTTTATTAATGTGGGGTAGGATATTATAATAACTTTGTACAACTTTACCCCATCAGCAGAAAGACTAATATTGAACTAGGAAAAAATGTAGATGTATTTGAGGGACTCATGTTTGAAGACTTGTAGGTAGATTTATACCATCTCACTCTATAAGGGAAGAGGAAAAGATGAACTAATACCTTTGGTTTGTCAAGTGAGGCTGGGAAAACACTGTTTATGATGATACATCTCTAGTAGCAGGAGAACAAAATTTTAATGTAGTAAATTAAAAGTTTAAAGCAGGAGGAACATACAAACAGCTCTAGAGAACTGCGGAATGTCTGCGAAGCTGAGCAGTGTCATCAAGCAACAAATCACACATTTCTGATGTATGTTTTGTGATCTGTAGTCTATTTTCTGGAAAAACAAGGTATTAAAGTGGCAAGCACTGCCGTAAAATAATGCCTTTTTTTGGGTAAACAAAAGTGGGAGACTTCGTAAATGTGGAAGAAGTCTAGATTTTTATCAAGATGTCTTAGAAGTGCTAGCTCAGTAAACGTATTACTCCACATATGTTTCACTTGCGAGTTTCTCCCCATGCAACTTTCTCCCCATGCATGTTTCTTGTGTTTATCTCCACCTGAGTCCATACCCACATATGTTTATTCCCGTGTGAGCTCATACCCACTTGAGCTTTTCCACAGGTGAGTAGATCCCATACGTTGTTTGTCCATGTGACTTACCCCCATGTGAATTCATACCCACTCATGGTTCTCCCATGTGAGTTCATACCCACATGTGTCCACATCCACATGCATTCACCCCCCCCACAAGTTCAACCAACGTGTGGCCTTGCGAGTTCGTACCCATGCATGTTTCTCCCCTTGGAAGTTCACTCCCACACCTGTCACCCTCACATAGGTACGGACTTGTGAGGGGCAACCACATGTGGGATGAACACATAGAATCATAGAATTGTTTAGGTTGGAAAAGAACTTTAAGATCATGAAGTCCAACCATTAACCTAACACTGCCAAGTCCACCACTAAACCATGTCTCTAAGCACCACATCTGTGTGTCTTTTAAGTACCTCCAGGGATGGGGACTCAACCACTTCCCTGGGCAGCCTGTTCCAGCACCTGACAACCCTTTCAGTGAAGAACTTTTTGCCAATATCCAATCTAAACCTCCCCTGGTGCAACTTGAGGCTGTTTCCTCTTGTCCTGTCACTTGCTACTTGGGAGACCGACCCCCACCTCGCTACAGCCTCCTTTCAGGTAGGTGTAGAGAGTGATAAGGTCTCCCCTCAGCCTCCTTTTCTCCACACTAAACAACCCCAGTTCCCTCAGCTGCTCCTCATAAGACTTGTGCTCCAGACCCCTCACCAACTTTGTTGCCCTTCTTTGGGCCCACTCCAGCACCCCAGTGTCTTTCTTGTAGTGAGGGGCCCAAAACTGGACACAGTACTCGAGGCGGGGCCTCACCAGTGCCGAGTACAGGGCAACGGTCACCTCCCTAAGTCCTGCTCACCACACCGTTGCTAATACAGGCCAGGATGCTGTTGGCCTGGGCCACCCAGGCACACTGCTGGCTCGTGTTCAGCCGGTTGTCAATCAACAGCCCCAGCTCCTTTTCTGCCGGGCAGCTTTCCAGCTGCTCTTCCCCAAGCCTGCAGCGCTGCAGGTGTGGGTGCAAACGCAGGCGGAGCTGCCACGCGCGATCCCCACACGAGCTTACACCGAGATGTGTCGCCCCCCGACGCGAGTTCAGCACACGCGGGTGATTCTCCCCGGCTGCTACCCCGGGGCTGCGGCACCAGGAACCCGCTGCAGCCCCACGGGGCTCTGTGGCGCTTCAGAGGGAGGCGGCAGAGGAGGCCCCGGACGCTGCTCAAGGCAGCAGCGCTCGGCCCGCTCGGGGCCAGACCGAGAAGCCTCGCCATCAGGAGCTCCGGGGCGGGCTCGGGCGCGGCGCCCGGCGGGCGGCCCCTCGCCTGCCCCCTCAGGGGCCGCGCGGGGCGGTTGCGGCTCGGGGCGACACCGCTCCCGCCCCCCCCGCGCCGGCCGCGCGAGGCTCCAGCCGTCCGCCAACCACCGCCCCCGGCCCGCCCCCCGCCCCTCGCCCGCCCAATGACGCCCCTCGCAGCCCGGCAGACACCGTCACCTCGCGGAGCGCCGGCCGCCGGTTGGCTCAGGCGCCGCGAAGCGTCACATGGGCAGAGATCAGCCCAGCGCCGCGGGGGGCGTGGCCGGCGCGTGGTGCGGCGCGGTGCGGCGCGGCAGGTGCAGGCGCGCGGCTGTGGGCGGCCCGTGGGGTGCTGAGGCGATGCTGAACCTGGCGGAGGTCGGTGGGTCCCTGCTGGAGCGGGTGGCCGTCGGCAACCCCCTCTCCCTGGTCCTGGCCGCCTCCGCTTTCGCGCTGAGCCTCGGCTACCTGTTCCAGCTGGGATACCGGCGCCACGTCGGGTCCAACCGGAGGGTAGGCGCTGGAGGCGGGGGGGTAGGCGCTGCGTGGGGGTAGGCGCCTCAGGCCGGGGCGAGGTGATGGGCTGGGGCAGGGCACTCCGAGGCCTTCGCCAGCCTTCTGCGGAGGGGTGGTCACGGCGGGGCGAGCGCAGGGGTGAGGGGGAGGGCCGAGGGGAGCCGGGCGGCCTCTCGTTGGGGTGCGGCCGTCCAGGGGAGCAGCTTCCCTCTGGAGAGCCCTTCGTGGGCAGCGCACAGGAATGGGTGGTAAAACCCCAGCGTGCGGGAGCGGGCTCTGGCGAGCCAGGAGCGTTCCCCGCAGCCTCCCTAGGGACGGTGTCCGATGGGAATGCTGCAGCGCCGGCGGGTCCCTTGGCTCAGCTGTGGGTGGTCCCACACGAAGCTGGGGTGCTTGGGTTTTGTAGAGGGAGAGGCCTGGCCTGGTCCCGCTTCGTCGGTGCAGCTTAAAAGAAGGCTCCCAGCTCTGTACAAAACTCGTTGCTAAACTGAGGTTGATGCTTTTGGGGGACTGTTTAACAAATCGTTTTGTTTCTGACTGCTGTCTTTCCAATTGCAGTATCTTTTTGCTTTGCATTCAGAGGTAGGTTAGCAAGAATCTTAATCGTATTCTTTTTATTTTGACCTCTGCTGCTTTTAAATGTGGCGTGCTGTTACTATATTTAAAAAAAAATAATCAGTTGTCCAAGGCTGGCCTTCTCACAAAAGAGTTTAAACAAAATGCCTATAAAGCCTTCTCTGTGTTTAGTTTTTATGTAAATGGACATGATTTTATTATTCTTTGAAGAAAAGTCTGTATTTACTTTTATCTTCCTTCCTCAGAAGTACCCACCTTATATTTCGTCAAGCATCCCTTTCCTTGGACATGCAATCGCATTTGGAAAAAGTCCCATTGAGTTTTTGGAAAATGCTTATGACAAGGTACGTTTTCCTGCATGACTGGCTGAACATATGCTGAAATATTTTTGTATATCTATTAAGTTTTTTAGCTGGAACTTGTTTAAAATCAGTTCATTCTCATTTACTGCCTTGAATATGGAATGTAGCATGCAGAGTAGGCTCTGGTTTCTTCAGATTTCGTTATATACATCGTTGCTAGAGAAACAGTGTTTCCTGAGATATCTCTTGTGTTTCAGATTTAAAAAAATAGGTCTGTATATTTGAGTAATGCTCATAGCTGAATCACAGGTTAATGAAAAAGCCATTTTCATGATATTTCTTGCCTTAATTCGGAACTTTTAATCTCACTCTGACCAGACTGGAATGTCGCTGACCACCTGTGTAGGCAATTGGATGAATTTTAAGGTCCTCTCCAATGTTAAAAGGGCTGGTGTATAAAACCATAGTAGGTTTCATAGTATAACAGCCCAAAAGAAATGACCTAAGGCAGTAGAGCCTTAATTCCAGTGAAATAAGATTTAATGATCTGTTTCACGTTGTCTAAAACTTAAGCCTAAATCTTAGCTTGTTTAACTTAGAGAAAGCCAAATTCAGTATGTGAAGATCTGCTGGAGATGACCTTTAAACTTTAAAATCATATTTGCTCTTAATTACCTATACATAATTTCAAATCCAGAATTGTTTGAGACAGTGTTTGTAGATTACTGGAGGCTATATGTACTGTAATCTCCTTGCTAGTTTTTGTAGTGTAATTGATCTTTTATTCATGTTTTTCAAACTAAATGGTTTTAAAATGTGCAAGATCATGTGTGTGTGTTATAATGTTAGGTGTCACTAGTTAGTATATTGAGAACAGAATTTAAATATGGTTTGAAATATTTATCTTTATTAAATCTCTAGACACTAATTAGGAGAGTAAGTAAGTGATTTACGGAAGCCTGTAGATAAAGAGATACGGATTTAATGGTTTGTGTTCTTATTTAAAATAAACTGGTTTCGGTTTTTTTCTCTCTTAGTATGGACCTGTGTTCAGTTTCACTATGGTTGGCAAGACATTCACGTACTTACTGGGTAGTGATGCTGCTGCTCTACTCTTCAACAGTAAAAATGAAGATTTGAATGCAGAAGATGTATACTCTCGGTTAACTACACCAGTGTTTGGCAAGGGAGTTGCTTACGATGTGCCTAATACGGTGTGTATTTTAAATATAAGATGAGAGAAAAGTAGCATGATTTAAATTCTGAGTATGCAGCCCTGAGCTTTTGGCTCTGTATGATGGGGTTGTCTGTTCGTACACAATTCTGGGATATTGCAGGTAAATTGTCTCAGGTGGATAATCAAACAGAACATGTTTACTTAGCCCCTGGCCATTTGTCAGTCTGGATGCTATTTTTTCTTCTTGAAACAATCATCTAATCTAACCATAGAGGAAAAACTAATAAACGAGTCTCTCTTTCCTTCCCTTATAGCATGCCACTGGCTGCAGTTTACTTTTCCCTTACAAGCAACTTTAGGTCTTCCTTCTAAAAGAGAGATTTAAGGGAGATAATTTTTCATTTGTGCTACACCACATCTAGATACAGGAGTATTAATTTGACGGTTTGCACCACAAGGTTTGTCTCGCTCAGACAAAAATCAGTCTGTATATGTTTGCAGAATACAGTCTGCGTGGGTCTGGAAGCACAGTGGGTGTCATGTGGCATTGTTCCCGAGCTAAGCATCGGTTGCTTTCTTGTTTGTGCGTGTTGTCTGGCATGACAGACTCCTAAACTGTAGAAGCCAAGTTTTCGATGGACAGGCTTGCTCCACTGGGACTCTCTTTTCAGCATATGTTGACATCGACAGCCTGTTGTACAACAGAGTAGTCTGGTGGCAGAAATGGCATTGTAATATACTTTAGTTTTGGATTTTCAGCTTTGGGTTAATTTTGGTTGTACAACTGCAGGCCTATAGGGATGATTAAGGCCTACCTCATTTGTCCACCATTGTCGCGGGTGGAGTGAATAACTTCACTTGTAAGAGAGTAGTGAAATGTTTATTAACATAAAACAGTGATTTAACAAAGTTAGTAGTGAATGTGACAGCGTTTTATGAGATTCGATGCTGGGGTACACTTGATTATTTACTGCGGAGAGGCCAGGGTCAGACAAGCTCTCAGGGAGACCCTCCTGTTGAGTCACGAGGTTCAGAAAGGACCCCCTGGCTTTTTAAACTCCTTCTCAGAGAGGAGTCTAGGTGCGGCTGGATCCAATCCTAGTCCCAGACTTGGTCAACGGTTTATGTCTAAAGGATTATATATGCGCAATCAATCCTTATATCAATCAGCTAAGATTTCAAAGTTTAGCATGCTATTAGTCACTTACCGAGAATCTGTTGCGGCAAGGAATCTCTCAGCCTTGAGGAGAAGAACCTTAAGCGAGTGTCCCCACTCAAGGGGAGGTCCTGTCGTGCAGCCCACTGCCGTGCAGGAGAGCTCAAAGGGCTCTTGGGCCGTCTACTATTTATGGAGTAAGATAATTGACCTATAGCCATATTCTCACGGGAACAAGATACCTAGGTTCCCACTCCAGACAGTGTTTTGGTTATGTTGCCAGCCATCTCCCACAGTTCAAGTGCAACTCATATAACAACTCCCGCTGATGGACATGGCTTGAGCCGGAGCCGGGGGGCGGAAAAGGGGAGAGCACACCGCCACAACCATATACTGCTTTTTTCCCTAGACTGTGTTTGAGTTCTACTTTAGTCAAGAGGTTAATCTTTTCATATTACTCGGTCTTGGGCATCTGTGGATGTCTACTTCATTCATACGTTCGATACTAGAAGGATTTCTTCCTTTTTATCTCTGCAGATTCAGGTTCCTCAGAAAATTACCTGGGCAACTTTTTTCCACAGCTAGGAGATGCAGAGATTTTGTTATTGGCATGCACTGATTATCTTTAGTTGTGTGTTTTCCTGTGTGGAGCTAGTGAGGTAGCATGTCTGGTTGAGGCCAGAATGCATTCTGCTGGAGGTGGGCTGGTTTTTTTGCATAGTGCTACCACCACAATTTCATTTCAGCCATCTACTGGGAAGGCATTTAAAAGCCGTTTGAACTTTCATTGGCATTCTACTGTTGATGGATCATCCAGAACTTCCCTTGAGGCCCCCTTCTCTCTGCTCAAGCTGCTAAGTCTCTATCTCTTTAGTCTGACAGTGGCTTTCAGTCATGTTTTCAGAAGAGCCTCCCCTTACAGTTGACTACTTGTTAGAGTGTAACTGATGACTCTTTTTACAAGGAAGAAGTTACTTATTTACCAGTAATTCTGGTAATGGTTTGTTAATATGCATAGTCTATATATCAACTCATTCACTCTCTGTCTCCTCCCTCCAAGCCTCTTGCAGGTAGTTTTGCATCGAGAGGAGCTCAAATGGTAGAGGATGCGTTCACTCCTGTGTGCCTTTCCTATCTCCATCAAGCTGGAGATGGGCTAGCACGTTGCAAGGGAAAATGTGCTTGTCTCTTTGCTCTGTGGCATGTGTACCCTCTGATAAACTGCTGGAGTCCCCACTGCATTCTGAAAACAGAAGTTTCTAGGAAGTAACCTTTCTTCTTAAGCCCTTCGTTTTGTGAATAACTTTATAGTACATGCAGAGCCCTTAGTGGGAAGACAATTTTTGGTGTATTGCTCATGGTACAGTGCAGATCTATAGGGTGGATGCCCTAATTCATAATTAGGGCTTAAAAAATCATTGAATAATTTTCCAAGTAGGTGTCCTGTCAAATCTATTGAATGGTTCTCATCTAATAATGGGCTTTTTACCAGTAGGTTTGTTAGCTCTGAGCCTACACAAAGAAAAAGAGGTGAGAAGGATGTGAAGCTCACCATTTTCTTAGGAAGCAGTTTGCTTCCTGGGCAGTGGTCAGAGGGCTTTGTGAAAGAAGGGTGCATCTCTCGATGTTCCGGGGGAGAGAAAGCAAGAAGGCCACATAACAACACAGACTGAATCCAGACTTTGCAAGGACAGATCTGATTATGTTTGTGATTATCTGAAGTGCATTCCACATTTAAATCTTGAATGCTTCTTATATCTTTAGGGATAAACCTTAACAAAGACATTAAAATCATTTTCTGTTTTGGTACTGTAAAAGAGAGCATTGTCGACCCCTTGAGCTAATATTTCACTTGGATGTTATAAAACTTGTGCTTGAAGAACAATGAAGGTCAAAAATGGGGTATTATCTATTTTTTAAACTTGAGTATCTGTTGTACCCTACAATCCTAATTTCTTTTTACTTCTGTAATGTTCTTATAGTACAAATGATAATAAGCTGATTACATTAATATTACGATCCTTGTACTGATTGCTTTTTCTGTCTTGGTTCTTCTAGGTATTTTTGGAACAGAAGAAGATGCTCAAAACCGGGCTAAATATTGCCCAGTTCAAACAGCATGTATCTGTGATTGAAGAAGAAACAAAGCAGTATTTCAAAGCATGGGGAGAAAGTGGAGAAAAAAGTAAGCAAGATCAGATGCATTTTTCCTCAGATTTTCTGGAAATGAATGAAGGCTAATGCAGTTTGTTTTTTGTTTTGTTTTTTTTTTCCAAATGATTTACTGCAATATTAAAGAAATGAAGAGTGATGTAGCTAAAACTGTACAGAACATCAGAAGACTTGCAAAATACAGATTTTGTTTCATCAAATTTAAGGCTATTGGAGAATAAATCTGCTCAGAAAATCATTGACAAGAGTAAAGGGCAATCTTTTGCTTTCTTAGGCGGCTAATAGGGAGCGTACCTGTTGCCTGACTGAATCATGCTTGTTTTGTATATGAGTCAGCTCTTAGTCCTTAGGAGAAGATCCTGTTCTGACTTCCCAGAGCCTGTCAGAGATCTTAGCTCAGGGATCTTCTATACTGAAGAACTGCATCCTTGAAGCTGATAAGGTTAGGCTAGTGATCTAAGTGGAATTCTTTTATTTCGCACCTCTTTTTCCCAACTAGCCTGCTAGACATAGCCCATCGCTATTGTTGCAAGCCCACAGTGGCATAATGGTGTCAGAAATATTATTTATTTAAACATATGTATTTATAATATATACTATATAAATATGTAATATTCATATATGTCGTGGTTTAACCCCAGCCAACAACTAGGACCATGCAGCTGCTCGCTCACTCCCCTCGGTGAGATGGGGGAGAGAATCAGAAGACTAAAAGTGAGAAAACTCATGGGTTAAGATAAAGACTCCCAACTTCTTGTGCACTCCCAGCACACTGGCTGCTGTGGCGGTGTGAGGAGCAGAAGAGCCCTTGAGTGCTAGCAACAGCTGAAACCACCAGTGTGCTACAACAGTATTTCCACCCCAAATCCAAAACATAGCACTGGTTTCCCATAGATTTGGATTTCAAGGTTAAGTTTTTGTATGGCTTCTTTTATATTTATTAAGGATTGAACTTGTGCTGCATGGCTTACTTTGGAAGGATTACTAGCTCTCCTAGAAAAATTCCTAGAAAAAAACACCTTAGAAAACAGTTGTTGAAAATGGTGATCTAATTAAAAAGTTGTTTGAAGAGAAACCTGATAGACACACAGAAATCTAAAGTTAGATGCTTCATTCTTCTAGTAAAACAATCTAAAACTCTATTTAAAATTACTCATCTGTGTCCGGTTACATATTTTTCTCTTCTACAAAATAAAAATAAAGAATAACCTGTAAAACATAACATCTCACCTGAAATGTGTGTTCAGTAACACTTTTAAAATCTTTCCTCAGACTTGTTTGAAGCCCTTTCAGAACTTATCATTTTGACAGCGAGTCATTGCTTGCATGGGAAGGAAATAAGAAGTTTGCTGAATGAGAAGGTGGCTCAGCTGTACGCCGATTTGGATGGGGGTTTTACTCACGCTGCCTGGCTTCTGCCAGGTTGGCTACCTCTGCCTAGCTTCAGGTACCAGAAATAACAGATGAAGCAACTTAAGTATTTTATGTAAACATCTTTGTTTGGTTTCCCCTTCCCCACCTATTTCTTGTTTGGAAGCTCTTCTAGACGTCCCGATAAATCCTCACAAGCATTTGATGTGTTACTTTGTATAAAGTTTGCTAATAGAAGTGTTCTGAATTGCAGACGTCGAGACCGAGCACACAAAGCAATAAAGAATATTTTCTACAAGGTTATCCAGAAACGTCGAAAGTCTGAGGAAAAGGAGGATGACATGCTCCAAACTCTACTTGATGCTTCATACAAGTAAGCCAAGGGTTTGAAGACTTGTCATTTATAAATATTTTACTTCAGCTTTGAGCTCTTCCAAAAGAGCTAATTACCAAAAAAAGAGAAATATGCCCTCATGTTCTGAATTGTTTTTATTGCCAGCAATTAGTCATAGCTGTATTCTTAAAAACAGCTTAAAAACTTGTAAATGGTTATTCAGATTTCTGAGATTTCCATCAGTGGTCACCAGGCTGCTTCCTTTCTCTTTGCTGGCTGTTCAGTAATGATTTTCTTTAAGGCTCCTGGAGCGTCCTCTCTTCTTCTGTTCTCCCTTCTCCTGACCCCTAGATCTTTTACTGCCCCGTTTAGGGTAGGCAACAAAAGAGAAGGAGGAGAAAGAAGTACATTAGAAGAAATTGTAAATGCCGTAACTGGAAAGCTGATCAAATGAAGCTCTAACATAACACCTTTCAACCTAGGGACGGCCGTCCGCTGACTGACGATGAAATAGCTGGCATGCTGATCGGGTTGCTGCTGGCGGGGCAGCACACATCCTCCACCACCAGTGCCTGGCTTGGCTTCTTCATCGCCAGAGACAAATCAATACAGGACCAGTGCTACGCAGAACAAAAAGCAGTCTGTGGGGATGACTTGCCACCGTTAACTTACGACCAGGTTTGTATGTTACGTTATTCCTGCTGTGTATTATTATACTTTTAGGTGCTTATTTAAAAAAACAAAAAAACCAAACCCCAAACAAATGTGAAATACAGTCACATGCTTTGTGTTAGGATCATAATCTAGCGTGGTCACTCTGTGATAACATTGTTTGCCCATATATCTCCTCCATCTCTTCCTGTGCAAGTAAATTCTTAGCTTGCTACTGTTTTTTTAATCAGTGTTGATTAAGGAAATTACAGTTCCCACAATATCTAATTAGGAAATGATAGTTCTGTGGAAAAGGAAGATCCTCATATTCCCACTGAGGAAAGGAATGCAGTGTGACCTTGTTCTTTAATTAGGCATCAGAAAACACTCATGAGACAGATTTGTAAGAAACTAGTTGTATATTTGATTGCACCGTTCAGAGATTTTTTTCCTTCTGAAGTGAATCAAATGGGGAAAAAACCAAATTATCAGGGTAGCTAACACAAATACAAGCTGCTTATTCTTTGATTTTTTTAAAATTTGTTTTTAAATGGTATAAAGTACCATTTTGTTTGTGTTGAATGAACTTGGCTATATTTTGATATGTAATTTTCTCTGTATTTTCAGCTCAAGGATCTCAGTTTGCTGGATCGCTGTCTAAAAGAAACTTTAAGGCTTCGACCTCCTATAATGACCATGATGAGAATGGCCAGAACTCCCCAGGTGAGTTCACTTGTTGGGCGCTAATTTCTCTTCAGTAGAATGGGGCTGGAAAAGGCCAGGTGGGGGTTGTCCTTTGGGGGCAGAAGGAAAAACTGGAGTGAGCAGTGTTTGCTGGCAGGGATGAAAGCTGATGGCAGCCTGGGTTATATCAATGGGAATGTAACCGGTGTATATTGAGGAAGACAATTAACACCTTGAACTTGGTAGTTACCTTCATCTAGAATTACTTGTGTCCAGTTTTGAACCCCTCTGGCAATCAAGACGTTGATGAAGTGAAGCAAGCAGAGGGCCACCAAGATGGTCAGGGGGTGCAGCAGTTGTCCTGTGAGGAGAGGGTGAGGGAACAGGGGTTTTTCAGCCTGGAGAAGGGAAGGCTCCAAGGGGACATAGTACCAGCCACGTGCAGTCTTATTCGGCAAAACTGACCCTTTCTTTTAGCTATCCATCCCACTTCAGCTTAGTTTTGTGCTACCATTTAAAGATATGTTTTGCTTGCAGGTATTTTCAGTAGGTATCTTGGAAAAATTGGGCAAGCACTTAATACAATACAGGCTAGGGAAATCTGAAAGAAAACTTGCTGTTTGCACAAATAAGATAAAAAGTAAAATAATTTTTTAAACTAATGTCCCTCCCATGACAAATGCTCTCAGTAAATTTTAAGTTCATTTTTTTTAAAAACTCTTCCTGTAGAACTGCCAGCCTTGTTAAAGCAGCTGAAAGGTTCCTGTAACTACTTGAATGTTGTGCCCCGTACAGGTAAAACAATACACTATAAGGCTGCATTCATTTTAAACGTGATTAGCCAAAATCTCTTTTGAAATTCAAGCCTCATGATATAGCACTTCAGGTAACACTTTGAAAAGAAAAATGGAGAATTTTTGCGATGTGTGGGTGTCTTGTCTCTTCTCTTATAGACTGTTGCTGGATACAATATTCCCCCTGGCCATCAGGTCTGTGTGTCTCCCACTGTTAACCACAGACTCAGGGACTCCTGGAAAGATGCTCTAGAATTCAAGCCTGACCGCTATCTCCAGGATAACCCAGCAGCTGGAGAGAAGTTTGCCTACGTTCCATTTGGCGCTGGTAAGAAAACACAGCCCCTGCCTGAGCCCTTGTGAACTGAAGTAGCTCATACTGGTCGTCTCATACAGCACCTCCCCACGCCACAGCACCTGAGGATATGTTTTTTTTTCTTTCCACTGCTGCCTGAAAGTTTTCTTAGTGTGCAAGTGCTGTTAAAAGAATGAAGTTAATTGATGGATAGTTTTGCATTAGTAGTAGCTGTATATCATACGGAGTAGCAACCAAAACAAATCTTTCGGTTAGCATGTGTGGCATTTGACTCAAGTCTTTTCAAGGCGAGGTAAAAAGCTGGTAATGCAAAGTCAGTTTAAGGCAGAGCAAAAATCTGCATAGAGTCATAACTGCCAAAAGAGTTTGAAAATATCACTGCAATATGGTTACAGTTGGTATCTTTTCTCTGTGTTGTAAACGCTTGTTCGGTGATAGGTAATTTAACACTTTCTGGTGAGGACAGAACACAATCTCATTCAAATTACTCCGTCTGTTTTACGCAGTGACAGCTTATAAAAACAAGACTTTGGTGGTATTAGTAACAGTGTAGGTGCAGCACTGGAGCCTCACCTTGTTTACAAAGGAAACAAGCAATTACTGTCCGCGTAAAATTTTTAAAGTTAGCTTGTTGTCAAAGGCGATCTAATAACTAAGCATTCTAACTGCTTTTTATGGCTTCTCTTCTAGGCCGTCATCGCTGCATTGGAGAAAACTTTGCTTATGTTCAAATTAAGACTATTTGGTCTACTTTGCTTCGTTTGTATGAATTTGATCTCATCAATGACTATTTTCCAACTATAAATTATACAACAATGATACACACACCTAATAACCCCCTCATCAGATACAAGAGGAGGTCACTGTAAATTCTGGAGCTAAAACCTTACTTATTTAAGTTGTGTAAACTAACAGACAAAATAAGTGGCAAATGGAAACTGTTGCATCTCCTGTGAGGAAAGCAACAAGAATCTACCAAGTGCAAAGTCTTTGCATCTATTTCTTATTGCATTTTTACAGAAAGTGTCTTTTCTATTGGTGTAACACGTTTAAGGTGCATGCCAACTCTTTAAGATGAAGTAGGAAGTAATTTCTATAAACGGAACTTTTATGAAAAATAATGGAAGATTACTTTTCCCCAGATAACAAAGGGTGATACTGTATCTTCTTACCTCCGTGCCTGATTACAGTAAATCCAGCAGGGAAGAGGCACCGAGGGGGGAGGTAGCTGGTGGTGCTCTACTCCTGATGTTTGTCATTCTGCTCCAAGCAAACTAGGTATGGTCTTGGCTGGTTCTTGGATACTTATTTAAAGAAATGTTACTGTACAGCTGAGCAGTGTCAGACTACAAAATGTTCAAAGAAAGAGGCGTCATTTCTGAGAGTAGACCACTTAAATGTCCAACTCGAACCAGTTATAAAATGCTTAGGTTCCGAAAGGAACAAGTAATTCTCTAAAAATTTCTGAAACTAGTGATCTCTGAAGGCTTGATTTAAGTGTGAAAGTAACAATATGATGATAAAAACAACATTAACTTTGTAAATAACATGTTTGTGTATAAAAGAATGTTCATGAACATTAAGTAAAATAGCTGAATGTTGTTCCCTTTTGTACTGATTCATGCAAGATTGTTAACTGGTGTTTGGTTCAAGAGTGATGGCGATTAATGGCAATGAGCTCTGGCTCCCAGGAGCTTTGAATTAAATTTATAAACAAATCTATTGCAGAAGTTTTCTGTCCTCAACCCTGGCAATTCTGAAAAGCTTTTATAAGTAAGTTTGTAATAAACTTATCTTTCTTTCCCGTAAAAGTATGAGGTTGGTCATGCAAAGAGCTCCTCACCTTCAGTGCTCACTGCAGCAAGGGCTTTGTCCCATCTTTCCTCTTTTAAACTCGGGTGTAACTTCTAAAACTTCATGTTTGTGTCAGTCACAGCAGCTGAGGGAGTGCAATAGCTTCCCTTCCAGCCCCAAAAGAGGTGACCAGGGTCTTCAGAAACCAAGCTGTACCTGTCCTTGTTTCTCGTTAGTAGCAGCATTTTGGAATCTGTAACAAGTAAAGCTGCAGCCACCACGATGAGGAGGAAGAGTGTGAATAAGGGAGTGGTTCTTGAACACAGTTAAAAGCATGAAGTCATCTTTATTTCAGTACTTTGACAAAATACCCATAAAATTCAAAACTTCTACCATTACAAAAATAGGTCTCTACAAGTGATATTCTGTCTGCGCTGCCAGTAGCAAATATTACGAGAGTCATGTAACTTCAGTAGCCTTGCCAGAAAAAGTGCAAGTAAACTTTGCTGAATGTAGCTCAATTTCATTAATACACACGTTTCATCTTCGCACCCTTTTGATAAATACACACTTCATAAGTTAATCATTTAAATTAGCATTCCACAAATATACATGTAATTTAATGGGGGGTGGGGAGGGGTTGGTTTCTTTATTATTTTGTTTGTTTGTTTCATGAAGACAAAGTGCCTATATACATAAACCCCAGTCCGCGTGGGTGCGCCAGGATGGAACTGTGTGCAGTTGTCTAGCTGTGTTCATACTGGTCCCACAACATACACGTGATACAAAAGCACAGGAGGAGCACGGATTTACAGAAGGCAGCCCATTCACATCACCGCCAGCGATGGAGATGGCCCAAGGGCGGTATTATCTTCTCATACCAGCGTGCAACTGAGTGTATGAAGTCGAACCTGTACGAGGGAGAAAGATTTTCATCAAGATTATTTGGAATCAGTAGATGAGGATTCACCAACAACGTGTGACTTTTAGATGAAGAAGTGTGAAACATTTTACATGGGAAAGCTTTTAAGAAAAAAACTTCCTCAAATGACAAATTTTATGCTGAAGTAGGACTTCTAACACAGTAACTGCAAAAATCGAGTTTCATAAATTACATCCTATTGATCTGACAATTTTCTTGATGCATTCCTTTTACAGCACAAAAATTACCACCGCCTACAGGGCAAAAAGGCTGTAACTTCTCTAATCAGGTGGTAGGAGAAGAAGTTCCCCTTGTGCCCCCTTTGGGGTACGATTTTCTCCATCTAGTTTAAAATCTTAATAAGAAGCCACCTGAACCCTTACTGCATGTTTAGTAGAGATCAGGGAAAGTTAAAGCGTTACCAATAAGCTCAAAATCTGTAATTAAATCACACTTGTATGTCTCCCTTCAAAGAATTTTACAATTTTCTTTTTAACGAGCTTTTTGCTACAGCTCAGGATAGCCTCTTCGTTAAGGCTGAAAATGCCTACAAGCACGGATGTTTGTGATGAATCCCAGAGCGCCCCGGCCCTCACCTGACTGCACGCTGCCCAGCCGCCGCTGTAGTGCCTCCAGCCGGTTGATGTAATCCGTTAAAGCTCTTTCGGGATCATAGTTCTGCAGCTGAGAGCAGGCGAAAGAGACTGGGTTTATATCCGCCTGCATACTGTGGAACCTAGGGGCAGAACAACAGGCATGTCTTCAAAAAGCAAAATTTCAAATAAAAATATCAGCAGATGTAGCAAAACCACTGTAAGCAGGGACACCTTACTGACTGCACGTCCCTGACCTCGCCCTCGTGCTCGCCGGCACATTGTACCCATTTAACCTCCCTGCCGCTTACTGCCCCAGCCATCAAACTGCCTCCCCCAGAGCAGCCACTTTGCCCAGTTGCCTTTTCTTTCTACGGCACCTGATTTGTTGCTGCGTTTCTCTGGGACAGAGACTGACCAGCAAATTCCTACTGAGACCGCAGCAGAAGCCGTCGTAGATTGACGTTTGCTTTTCTATTAAGAAGCTCGTGTGAACAAGCCATCTTTACAGCATTCTGTCTCTCTTCATTACTTTCTATAAGTAAAAGTTAAAAGCGGCTAATATAATTAAACATTTTTTCCATGTGAACTGCTATGGCTGCCACACACTAAGATGACAAACGTTGAGGTGCTTTATATAAAGATCCAAAATGTCAAGATATTCAATATACTAATATTCAGTAAAGCTCAGAGCCCACAATTCCATATGAAGTAATCAAAAGCTGGTGGCGCTCCAAAAAACCTTGCCTTTGGTGAAAAACACCTGGTTTCACTGGCATCCGATTCACGGATCCCTCTAGTACAGCCAACCGAAAGGGTTTAATCAAGAACAAGCCGTGGAGCTACCGAGCAGCTCCCACCCACGCTGTGGCCGTGAGGAGGTGGCAGTTCCTCCCAGCCCGCAGTCACCAGACAACCCTCCTTGGCCACCGCGAGCAGCCCCGCTTTTCCCTGGCCCCGCTTTTCCCTCTCCCCACGTCTGAGGGCACCCGAGGCAGCTCAGCACCCTGCTGCCGACCAGAAAGGTGCAGAGACAGCTGTAGTGCGCTCCGTGACAAAGCCCAGACTCTACGGATGTGGGTCAACGTAGCTCCATCCAGTCATCTACCACCAGATGCAGGAACATGGCATCGATCGGGCAGCAGAAATCTGCAAGCTTTGGCCTTGACCAGGCGATGAGTCAAGGCACACCGAAGGCCTGAGATGCAATTCATTACGTACCCTCACAACAACAGTTAAAAATCTTACGGCATCAAGGATGACAAACCTTCGCAGTAAGCGCTGACGCATTCATTTAGTTAAACAATGTTCTGGCAGAGAATGATAATCTAAAATAAAACGTACTTATGTTGAAAGTTTACAGGAGATCTAGGAGACCCCGTGCCTGACCTGGATCTATAGGAATGCCTTTGTTCTCCATAAAGATCCACGCCACCAGAGAAGGAATCGGGCCGTAATTCATTACCTAGAAATACAAAAAGCAATGTTTTGAAAACTGAAAAAACCTAACACCTTTTGCACTTTACTGGGAATCTCAAATGTGAGTTTTCTGTTTGCCTGTCACAAATCTGGTGTTTAACAAATGCAGAGCACTTTCAGACTGCGTCAGAGAAAACCAGAGGTGAAATCCTGGCCTCACAGGGGTTCAGTGCAGACCTAGATAACCAGGAATTAATAAAGAAGCTTCTGATTCTCCTTTGGCTCCTACCAAAAAGCAAACAGAAAACCAGATTTCCCGAACTTTAAGCTAAAACAAAAGACTGACAAGCTTTTGTTCTGAGGGAAAGGCCGGGGGGACTGGTCGATAGGCTCTGTGGCCACTGCAGGGCACCTGTAGTTGCTACGATTCCTCTGTCCGTCCCTGTCCTCAGCATCCCCTCTCAGAGCTGGGGGTGCGGATCTCTTAACGAGAAACTCGATGATGCAGCTAAAATTGTTTTTACAAACACACTCCATAGGAAAAGTTGCCGTGTTTTCTTTAAATCCCACCCCCAATGGAGCAAAACAAGACTGAAGAGAACGCAAACGGATTAGTGCCTGTGCTGAGCACGGAAACTCTCAGAAACCTGAGAAACAGCGTAATCCAGGCAACTACAGCAAAAGGAAGGGAGAACAGCACCCCGCTCCTTCCACGTGAGGAAAATACAAATTAAAAGCCATCTCCATTAAGCAGTGGTGTGACTTGTGAATACCATTTTTTCAGTCATAACTGGACCACGATTTACCTGTGTTCTGGCTAAAGACATCCCTATTGATACTTAGTACACCAGAACCCGTAACTCTGTGCCATCGGCGAACCAGGAACTTCATTCTGCATTTCAAATGGAAAAAAAACCAACAAACTTCAGGATGAATGAAATAGTCTGCTAAAAATAATGTGCTTTTTCTATTCTAGAAGGCATAAGAATTTCTTGAACGCCAATGGATGGGTGTCTAAAACCTGAAGATGAAGTAGAAAAACTTCCTTATACACATCCCTGAGAAAAACATCTTTTTTCCAAATCTGCTTTCGGCTTCACCTCTGCGATTCCAGAGGTGCTGCATAAATCCCAGTAGACAGCAAATGGCTCAAGCACCTAAACTACAGGGCATCAGCATTTTAAAATCATACTAAATAGACTTTTTGCCTTGTTGCATCCCCAAAATTGTAACCGCAGAGCGCTGTGAGTAAACAGGCATATGAATAGTTCCTTGAATTTATACTACACACAAGCCCCAGATGAAGAGCCAACAGAAGTGCTCGGCAGTGCAAACCTCTGTGAAGAAGGTTTTCTAGCAACACGGCAGTACTACGCAGTAATAACCTTCACTTTTCTTCCTCATCTATTCCTACTCATCCTCAGTCTGACACCTAAAGTCTTGTGAATTCAAAGGACTACCAAGACGGATAGAAGTCGTTCATAAATCTGTAGTATACTTACACGTAAGAATTTAACCTTTAAAGGAAATTAAGTTGCATAAAATACCTTTGTAAATACGTGCATATCCTAGAATTGTTTTGGTTTTTTTCTAATGTTATGACTTTTACCCGATACACTCCATCTTTGATTGATTATCAAATACAGAGCCATTTTCAACTACAATCTGACTGCTTATTCCTATTCCAGATTTTACCTATGCTCCGCTCAACTTGTCACCCTACACGGTATCTACTATATTCACGACTCCCAAAAACGTACAATTTAAACAGGATGGAACATGACAAGTTCTAGATGCCACTAGAGAGCTAGAAATATATACAATAAACCGCAGGCATATCTGTTCAAAATCTAACGTCCTCCAGTTTACCTTGAAATAGCGATGGACACCCTGACTGCAGAGCGAAATCTTGTAAAACCTTTTGAATGATGCGTGATGATTTCCAGGTCTGTGTAGGAAGGCTGCCCACCCATCCGTGCAATGAGGGCCAGCGTGGCTTCTTCACACTCCTGGAACCCCCCTAGTAACAGCAGCAAGTATTTTTTCTGATATATGAGAGCTTTCCGAAAGCTCTCTGCTCGTAGGTATTTGCCATAAATTCTCTACAACAAGAGAAAACAACAGAAACAACCCATAAGCTCCAAGAACTATCACAGTTCTAAGACTTTTGACATCATTACTCTTACAGCATTTCTGTGATTATTCATTTCTTGCTATCATGGAGAAGACTGCACTACTGCACACACTTGTAAAATGTAGCTTCATAATTTGAGGATGACCTGAGGAGCAAGAAATAGAGCACCATGAAAGGACAAAATATGTGCTTACGTATCGTTCTTAGAGAGAAAAACTAAGTCAGGTATCTGAGGATGAACATTTTGAAACCAAATTAATATCCGTTTACTTAGAACAAGGACAGTGAACACAATGAAAAATAGGCCCAAATCAAAATTAAAAAAGTGGCTGTAGTTAGTGTGTGGGCAACAAAGTCTTCTTACCCTTAAAACAGCATTTTCAGAATCTGACCCCAGTTCTCTGAGGAACGCTTCGCTCCTGAGCTCTGCTCTCAGCTTGGAGAGTTCTGCATCGGCTTGCTTCAAAGATTTCTGCAGTGACAGCTTTTCCCTGTTCCAAATTTCCTTCTCAGAGGCAACAAGGGAATCAATATTAACTCCAACATCCGATGAGTGTCTAGAAGACTGAAGATGAGAGAAAATGAATTTGAACGACAGAGTTTGGAAAAGCTTGACCTATGTCATTCTAGTCATTGGTCGGGTGGAGAGCTCATAACATTACTGAGAGAAAACAACCCGCCGACTGGATTTCATAGAATCACAGACTGGTTTGGGTTGGAAGGGACCCTAAAGATCGTCTAGCTCCAACCCCCCTGCCCTGGGCAGGGACACCTCCCACTAGACCAGGCTGCCCAAAGCCCCATCCAGCCTGGCCTTGAACACTTCCAAGGCTGCCCTTGCATCCTAACACCTCAGGTGGCGAGTTTAGGAGCCTGATCAATGTCCTAGAAAAATACAGGTTCTCCGAAGAAAATCCCTCTCATTGGACCATACTGGCTTCACGATCTTGGAAGCTATCTGGATCCATTTGCCACTCATCACAGTGATGAGACGCAGATCAAAATGAGAAGTCCATGGAATTTAAAATAAAAGAGTAGTTAACAAAAGGAAGCTGGGTAAAATCGCAAAGTTTCCAGTAAATAGAGCGAGTCAATGTATGCTGAGCACAGGACAAGAATAACTCACACCCATTTACTCTGCAGGAGGGAAGCCAAGAAAGACAGACCGCTCCCCCTTATGCCTATATATACACATCATCATTATCAGCGCCACGGAAGACATACGTAGTCTCCAGAAGGTTGTCTGTGCTGGTATCTCCTCAGTTCTTCCTCCAGTTTCATAACAGCGTTCCTCAAATTGTTCTTTTCTTCGCTTAGCCTGCTGACAAAGCCCGTCAGCTCAGCGTTTTGTCTCAGCAGCCTCTCGGTCAATGAGCTAGACGGAGTCCCTGGTGGCAGCACAAGCTTCAGCTAGAAGGAAGAAAGAAAACCAAACACAACTTGTATTAGATCCAAGTTGCCAACTTGAAAATACCAGGCTTACAGTGAAAAACTTCTGTAGATAATGACAATAAGTTCGTAGTAACTTATATAAAGAA
Organism: Larus michahellis; assembly: GCF_964199755.1. Classification (NCBI taxonomy): domain Eukaryota; kingdom Metazoa; phylum Chordata; class Aves; order Charadriiformes; family Laridae; genus Larus; species Larus michahellis. Next base: position 26,391,459 of record NC_133897.1, on the reverse strand, counting down.
AACATGCATGTACACGTAAACTATAAAGTAATGTGACTTTCTCTTCTACGCTTAACCTGTATAACACAGCAGAATATTTTCACGCAAGGTCAACTGTACCAGCTGTAACAATCTGCGAAGCTTTTCTACTATGTCTAGATTTCTCTAACTTAGATGAAAAGCAAAGCCCCAAAGCTGTTTTCAAGTCATGTTGCAAATACTTGCTTAAAATGCAGGTAAGGACCGAGCCAAGCTCAGTTAAAATCAAATATTGCTGAAGTCTTTGTAACAGATTACCTCATTTAATTTTTTACACAGGTGCACACTACTCAGTCTTTGACTGCCTTTCCTTTGGTAAATACAGGGCAGTTTAAGTAAATGTGTTGTGTCAACACAATATAGTAAATATTAAGTGTTGATTTTAATACCAGGAAGCGGTGAGCAAACTTTCCTCAGTTGCAGAAATACTGCTGAAAGGAAAATACCTTTTTTTAAAGAAAAAGCCATGAGATTCAAAAATTTATCATTAAACTGGAAAAGATTTAATTCAAAAGTTGAAAATTCACTTTTAAGGTAATTAAAATTGAAAAAGTGAAAGGGAAGGTTTTTTTTTTTTTTTAACACTTCACCAACTCCAAATTAGCATCCTCACTGGAGCAGATTTTCCTCTCTAAAGTACAGACCTGGCTAAGTACAGACTTAACAGCTCCGTGCTGGTTTCCGCTCACAGCTCGTCACGCAAACTCCCCCACCAAAGTTCCAGCATTGCACTCTCACCTCTTCCAGACAGGACAATCCGGGCAGTTTTTGCAGCTCTGAAATAACTTCTTCAATGGCATTTTGTATCGCAGTGAAGTCTTGATCATCTGCTGTTTCAAACTGTAATCTGAAACAAAAGTGACAGCTTCAACAGCGGGTACAGTCTGACACCACCAGCCAGGCTGGCAGGACTTCCCATCGATCCATACGCACTGGGCGTTCAGCAAATCACTTCAGCACACTTTCAGGAGACACGGCAATGTTTTCAAGACTGTTCAGTGACTCTGAATTAATTTGGCTCGATTTTACAAAGAATTTGCAGAGAGCAGTTTCCACTCAGTTTGAGAAGAGGATGTTCTACACGAAGCTCATTTAAAAATGTGGTTCTGCTTCCCACAAATTTGTTCAATCCATGTGAGGAAAATCTTAGTGGTATTTTCAAGATATAATGCATTCCGCTTTGCCCAAATGTTTCAGAATAAGTGTTTCATATTAACTCACCATCACAGCAACATAAAAACGGATTCAAACTTCCAAAGGACTTGGTACCATGCTATTTTTTTTTTTCTTAAGAAGATAGTAACCCGAGAAAATAAGAATCAAGATCAGTTTCACTTGACCATAAAATACCATTTTTTTTCTGAAGGGAGCAAGGGGAATGATCCACTTACAAAGTAACAGCATATTATAAAACTACAACAGCCCTAAAATGAGTTAGGTCTGCAGTCTGTGCATTATGATTAAAACCCAATATCTTATCTCGCTGGTTGCCATTACCAAACCGAGTAGCTGAAGACTGGCCTAACCTGCTAGCAGCTTTCCGAGCCAACTGCTTCAGCTTTGGAGATGCGTTTTGCAGCTTCTGTCTGACATTTTCCAGAATTTCAGTAGCAGCAGAGAGATCTCCTCCTCCCGTCAGCGTGGGGTAGGTCGATTCATTGGTCTCCGCTCCTTCCATTTTTTGCTGGAGAACCCAATTCCTTGTTCTCTCATTGGGCGTGTCCCAGGCAGTCTGTATAAAAATATGTATTTTTATATGTATATAATGCATGCTTTAAAACGTAAAACTTTGATTCTGAAACACAGTCATAAATTGAAGAAAATAACCAATTCGGACACAGAAAGGAGTACAGTGTGACTACACTACTGTTGTAGTGTACCACTAAACCACTATTTGTGAATGGTACAGCGTGATGCCTCTCGTGACTAAGATCCAGCAATCGTACAGCGACAGTGTGGATCCATCCAACAAACTCAGCTGACAAGAAGCCACCCAGCCTTTATGTTTCTTCCGCCAGCAGCTCCTTTACCAGCTGTGCATGGAATCTGGGCAACTGTGCCCACGTGTTACAGTGACCGATTCATAGTCAGAGGAACAGGACTGGAAAACCGCACCACAGTCATGGAAGTCAGTCCCCGGTCACAGGCCACCACACCACTGATGGTGCCACAAGTGAAGCAATCCACTGAACACGTGTCCCTCACCCTCACTGGCCTGACACTGGCCACGGAAGAACTGCTAAGCCCTCCCAAGAAAACCTGAGTCTACAGCTGTGCCTTTGGATATCTGACCACGGTGTGGTACCAATGGAAAAAAGCACCGTGTTGTAAATGTCATGGGAAGCAGCAAAAGGTTTGTTATTTGAAACTCCAGGCAGATCCTGGAAAGCAGATCATACTGTCTGCTGCTGAGAGGGGGAAAGAGCTCCAACAGCCACTGCCAAACTGATCCAAAGGGAAGACTCTTCGTTGACCACAGTGCTGGCAGTCACCTCTGAGCAGAAGAGCAAGGTGCACAAACTGAGGGTGGCAGGAAGGCTGACGCTATCACAGTTATCAACACACTCAACATCCTGCCTCCAGCTGTGGGTAGTTTCCAACGCTTCAAAAGATTAAAAACAGTAGCCAAATTAGAGGAAGAGAACAATTTCCTTCTGGCTCCACAGACAGACAGCTGCCAAAAAGCACGGAATGATGGCAGGATGGGCAAAAACATGGTCGGCAAAGAGGCACGTCTCCTGTCAACCCTCTCTGGGACCATTCACAAATCACTCACTCAACAACACTTACCTCTTACAAGGAAGTCTCTAGAGTTTTAGAAGTAATTTTAAAATATTTAAAAACTTCCCAAACCTTTTATGAGAGAGAAAAATTTACAGGCAAGCGTGGTTCCAACCTTCATCCATCTAAAAATTAGGCTAAATTCTGAAATTAATTTTTTACCTCGATTTCTTCCTTCTATTTTGTTTGCTAACAGACACATATTTATGCACATGCTTCTTTGATTACTTACTCATTAAATTATTGAAGTTGTTGGGAGATCATTTTTAAACGTCATAAACACCACTTATGGTTTATGAACCAAAGATGAAGAGCAGTGACCTGGAGCATTCCTGAGTAGGAATAGCTCATTCCTGCAACTGGCTGCAGGGAATATTCTTCGCCTATACCGAGACACAAAGTGTGTGAATACATTCGGATGCATTTCCCCTACTCACGCTCCTCCTCGCACATCTCTACAGCTTCATTCTCAGATGTGCGTGAATAATTTTAGGAAGCAAAACTGGAATGCTTTCCCTTTCCCTGGTGCCTGTGTTTTGTAATCTGTAGGCTATTTTATAGATTGACTAAAGGCACAGCGACACACGATGCTAACTGAACAAAAGAATTAAAAGCTAAATTGCACAGTTCAGTATTACACATTGCTCTCAGACCTACCATACCTCATTTGGATTGTGGCTGGGTGTCCTTTCGGCTTCCTTTCTTCCTTCATTCTCCTGCTCTTTTTTCTGTAGTTCCTGGATTATTTCCTGCAGCTTCTTTGTTTCGTTCCCTAATTTATGAACTTCTTGCTTCTTTTCTCCGAGTTGCCACTGAAGGTCTTCTACTTTGGACTCCAGTTCATGGAGTTTCTTCTGTGCTATTATGTTAGCATCTTGTTCTGCTTGCAACGCTTTCCTCTGGATCTGCCTTTCTTTTTCCATTTGCTGTCTCACTTGCACAGATTCCAGTTTATACTTCTCCATCTCACTTACTAACTCCACTATACGGTCATGTTTTTCATCCATTTGTTTCTGTAGCTCTTTAAGTAATTCCTCAGATGGATTAGGTGTTCCAGCTTGCCCCTTATCTTCAGCACTTTGAAGCTGAGCACATAGCTCTTTTTCCCTTTCTAGGGCACTGCTTATTTCGAGAGCTCGAACCTTCTCTGATTCAAGAAGCACCTGCAACTCAGAATTACGGCCTCGTTCACGTGACAGCTGGGCAGCACTGAGTGCTTCTTGGGATTCAATTTTCTGTTGCAGATCAGTTGACAGCTGTTTCTCTTGCTCCAAAAGTTTACTTAACTGCAAGTTCTTTTGTTTTTGATCTTCAAGGCAAAATTTTAAATCCTTCCATAAGAAAACAGAAGAAAAGAAATGACTAAAGCCATTTATTTATACTTTCCATTATCTTCTACAAATTGCAAATATGCTACCTCTACGCACATTGCTTTTAACAGAGTTTATTATTCACAATTAATGCAACAATACTCTGAATGCTGCGGTCACATCTGATATTAAAATATATTACAGATGTCTTTATTCTAAAATCAGATCTTCTCATAAAAGAAGAATATTTGTAATATGCTTTTTAATGAGCTACAAACAGCCGTAGTTCTGAAGTTGAAGATAACTAGCTGCTTTTACTTTCTAAAACTGTGATAGTGATTTTGCAAGTTAAGATTCCAAGATGTAAATAAATCTATGCTGTTAAAGTGATTGGGTTTTTTGTCTTAATACTTGTAAGTAGGATACCTGCTCTCTCCCTCACTTTATCAGATACTGTAGAAGTACCATGTTAGCAGCGTCCTGTCCTTTTGAACATATGAGGGCTATTCTACCAAATAGAATCCTTTCATCTTGGACCTGACAAGTGCAGTTGTAAAACTCGTATTGATTTAAATGGAATTTGCATCAAGCCTTTTCCTCTCTTTGCCACACAGCTTCTATACATCTTTCTTCTGCTCCAGATGATATAACACTGCTGTTGAAGACAGAACATGCAGCACACATTGGACAAAAATGTAAGCTGAGATGAAATGTTAACCAAAAGAATATTGGTGTGCTCCCTGATGTTCCAGGCCATTTTGGATTATGGAATACCTCAAGCTCTTCTCTTCCTCTTTCCTCATTGCGTTCCATTTTAGCTTTTTCCTTTTCCAAAGCCCACTGCAACTCTCTCGATTTTTTCTGTTCGCTGGCCATGGTATCCTTGAGGATGTCTAGCTCAGCTGCTTTTTCTTTAACTTCAGTCCTAAAAGAGAAATGGGTAACCTTTAGATTAGACAATGGCTCTAATCCTATCACAGTGATATCAGTTACTTGATATTTATTCCGTCTTGTGCACTGAAAACAGTGCTCATGTAGTAGAGTTAACAGTGAAAAGCCTATTGAGAAAAACAAGAGTAACTCAAAAATAAATAAAAAAAAAGAGTTGCATAGCTCAAAAATGACAAAAAGTGTGCCCATCTTGGTAACTTTGCAGCTGCCATTTCTCATTAATTGGTGGCTCAGAGGCAGCTAGTGTTCCTCTTAATCCAGTCACTGCCCAAAATCTGAAAGAACGCAGAGGAAATGTATCTTCCTGCCATGTGTCTCAAAGGGGACACATGTATCTTGGGGGAGGAATAATTTAAAAAAAACAAAACAAAACAAAACAAAAAAACCCCACAACTCAATGCCCTGAATTTTCATTGTTTTTGCAAACCAATTTTCTATCAATTTGCAAAAGAATCGTGGTCCTGATGGTCTACAAAGGCTACAAGGTAATCTATAAAATAATACCCACTTAAACTCTATCTTAATTTGTTATCTCTGAGCTCCACATTAAGGTACTGAACATGTGCACACCCATCAGGTAAAGGCACAAATAATAATGGCTTTCTTGACCACCAAATATTTGGCTCGTTACCTTTGCAGTTGACCATGCCAAAGCAACACTAGAATTTCATACAGAAGCACTTGCAAACTCATCTTAACTCTGCAGTTTTTTTCTCCGTGTTCAGTTTTAGAAGCAGAAAAACCTTTAATAAATATGGTATACTTACTAGCTTGTATACAGTCGTCTATTGTGTCAAAATTTAAAAAGCAAATTGATATTAATAAATCATTAAATCAAATTATGAATCAGATCTTCTTAAGCTATAGAATTACATTTTCTGGCAAATGGAACAGAAGTCTATTTTTTGTCAGATGTTTTACAGAAACACTGAGAAGCATTTACATTTCATGAGATCAAGTTCCTTAACAAAATCAGTATTATGATTTGAGACAACACAGAAAAGACCATCTTCACTGTCAACACAGAAAGGCTGGCACTGAAAGCCGCACCTGATGGTTTCTAGGTCCTTGAAGTGCTTATGCTGTGCTTTAAGGGTTGTTTCAAGCTCTAGTTTGGCTTGTGCCAGTTCATTCTTCAGCTCAGCACCCATCATTCTCTCTGAATTCAGCTGTTCCTGAAGCTCAGTTGCTCTGTCCTTCACACTCCGGAGCTCCACTTGCATCTCCAGTATCTGTGACTGCTTCTGCTGCATATTATACTCCAGCATTTCTAATGAGAGTACCATTAATATGGAAATTACTTACTAAACAAACAATACCAACTATTTGGGTAAAGTTTCCCCTAGCACAGAGAATGACCACAAGGCTATCACTCAGAGTGATTTTTTAAATAATCTATTATTTCAACAGAGGAGCGAAAGCAAACCCATGCCTTTTTTACTGGAATACCTTTCATACTTCCCAATAAATCACTTCAACTCTTAAACTTCTTTAAAAGGCTATGTGCGCAACCATATCAATACGTACCATTTGGATTATGACTAACATAACTGAAGTTAGGCATGTATGTATATCGTGACCAAATTTCTGAGACAAAACACGGACAGTGTGCATTTACTTAATTTCAAAGTATATATTCTCTGAACTTTTTGTTGTTCATTCTAATTGCTTCTTAGTTTGCTCATTATGACTGACTATCCAACTCAGCTAATTTCAAAGCTGTGAACCTAAAAACTGGAGCGTTTACATGGAAATAACCTCAAAATACAAGCCTGATTTTTGTAGCAATTGAAATAACGTTGTATCACTTTCAATTTGCTACAAGTCATAAAAAACACAGACTGTATCTTAAGTTTTGCAAAATCAGTCCAATGAGATTGAAAAAGATTTAAAAGTATGCATCAAAAAAACAGAGAGCAAAGAAAGTCAGTATTTTTTCACCTACAACGTTATGAGCATTGCCATGAAAGCATTTGGAAATAGACATGTAAGTCACCTTGGCTTTTTGAATCCATCTCTTGTTCTCTCTTTGGATTATTTTTCTTACTGTTCATCTGAGCATGTAACACTTGAATCTCCATCAGCAAACTTCTTCTGTCTGCGCTCTGAAGAGAGTCCATTGCTGCTCTCTGGTTAGTAGCCTATTAGAAACATATTTAAAAGTAAACTTCCAGATTTTATTAGAGTATCTATGGTGTGGATATTATATTTGCTTATACATTCATAGTGCATATATATTCCAAACATTTTCAATTAAGTCATAATTAAGTCAATATTGTAATATTGTGAAGATCTGGTTGTTATTTTTTTTATTTCTCTACTAGGCATCAAAACTAGAGAATCAAAAGAGTTACCAGTTTTAAGGCAAATAGTAATTTTCCTCACTAATCCTTCCACCTTCCAGAGGAGATAACTGATCTCTCTTTGTCCCATAGCAGCCTTATCACTTCCTCCCCTTACAGCTTACTTCACATATACAAGCTACCTTTTAGACAGTGTAACATAATTCTAATTAACTTAATGAAATCAAGCTCAGGACAACTATGTTTAATTCAAATTGATCTCTGAAGGCTGTATTTCCTCTATAGCTTGTGCACCCAAAAATCTCTTTCCCGCACCACGTCAGTTTTTCGTTTTAAAGACACCTCCTCTTCCTGCAAGTCTTTGTTTTCACCCTTACACTGTCAAAACCACTATTGATGCAACTATTTTTAAATGGATTTAGAAGTTAAAAATTAAAATCTCATGTAGACAAACACACTTTGACTAAAGTATGTTTTATATTACCTGCTCTTGTAGTCTGTGCTCTAACTGATTCATCAATGTCACTGCATCTCTCATGCCCAGTTCTGCAAGTTCGGTTTGAAACGCAGCAAGAAGAACGTTTTGTTCTCTCACAAAAAGCTGCTGAATAGCATGCAGAAGTTCTCCCCGCCAGTCTGAGACGCCTTCAGGAGATTCGGTACTTGCATAAATCTACAGTGGTATAAAAACAATTTAAACAGCAGAATTCAAAGATTACATCAAGACTGTTCATTATCATTTTATGTAAAGTGTGTGTTTTCACTGGAATATCGAGCTTTTCTTACTCAATAGCTACATAACATTCATTCATACAAAAGGATGTGTTTATTGTACACTTATGATTTCTTCTGCGTGCACAAATGCTAAACTTTTATTTCTGTTTTAGATGGAAGCAATTTAGCTTTTTGTAACTGAAAACTTAGCCCTGTGTAGTTATCATTTATGTTACTGTATCACACCATCCTTCTAATTTTTACGACTTAACATGTATGTTCCTGGACTCTCACAGAGCTATGTGGTAGCTTTATGGTATGAAGCAGCTTTAATTTTATAATGATATAAAGTTAATCCCCCCATTTCGCATGCTAAGGTAAATGCAGAAGTAATTGAAGCTACCTACGTACATCCAAAGGTCTAATTGGGGTAATTAGACAGGCAAGTCCTAATAAGTTTTAACAGATTAATGAGTAAAATTGTGTTACATTCTAAACAATTTCCCCCCTCTTTTCTCTCACTGCAGTATCTTTTTAATAGCATCCAAGTTCTACTACGCTAATAAATAACGTTAAAAAAATCTACTTTATTGGCTACTGGAAAGAGGCTTTCCAAATAGAATTACTTTTAAAAGGTGGATCTATACAGTCAAAAGCTATGAATGCACAGAAGAACAAATGCAAGCTGTAATTTAGGATGTATTTTAATACCAGAAAGTGAGACGCGCAGTTTTATTTGCATATTTCTGAAATCTTCTGCCTTGTAGCAGTATAATTAGAGCATTTAAACCTGAATTGTGAATGTGCCTTATAAGGTTATCATACTTTATTTTTTATTTAGATAGAATTTTATGGTAGTATTTATACCTCAGCTTCTCTATGAAGTTGCAGTTTTGCAATGATGTCTTTCAAAGATGAAATGGTGCTTAGAAAAGCTTTCCTTTCCTCAAGCCAAGATTCTGACTCTTGCTTAAGAGGTGGCATCTCTCTCTCACCATACGGAAATTCAGTGAGAGACAGCACCTGTATGCCTTCATGATGGACTGCTCTCAGCAAACCCTAATAATACAAATAAATACAAAAAGAAATCAGTAATGCCAGTTCTAATAACAACAGCAACAATAACAATCTTATTTCATACATATTGGAATACTGGTACTTCTAAATTGATCAGCATAAGGAAACTATTTATGCTTCCTCATATCAAAGACAGAAGTGCCACCCAGTTCTATACATGTGCCAAACAGCAGATATTCACTAAATGTATTTTTCCTCAGTTTCAAATGAAAATTCCCAAAGTTCATCTGTCAAATCAATACTTAAATTTTAAAATCATTGCTGATGGAAATCTGACATTTTAAAAACAAAGTCCTGGGAAGCTTCCAGGTGATTTTTGCAATTACTATTAAGCTAGAAGCAAGGACTTTGTTGCAAAAGACTTGCCTTTTTTTTTTTTTAATGTAATTAAAAGCATGATACTATTACTGTTTATAATAAACACATTAGTTTACTTTCACAATATATATTATTCTACACCTATAACAGAATCTTTAAAAAAGTAACATATGATCACTACGTTATCATTAATACAATAAATTATAATTAATAGTGCTATTTCTCATAATCATAATTGAGAACAAGTCTACAGTTGCAAAACTCGTATTTAACCTAATTTAACAGGCAAAAATGCACATCATTTATCAGAAATATTTTTAAATGTATTTAAATAGCCGACACTAAAGCTTATCTAAACGGCTCTCTTTTCACTAATCAAGCAGCAGCTAGTCTAAGCTTTTGTTAGTATCACTCTTGTTCCATAATAAAAATGATCAGTTCTGGTTTACCTTAATTTTTTTTGGAAGTAAATCTGTTGAAGTTTCACCTTCGTCTATTCCTTCAGATATCGTGTCAGATCCCTGGGTCTGCGCAAGATACATTCCTTGACTCCAGTCTGAACTAGAGTCTAAAATAAAAGGAGAGAAAAACATGAAAGCTGGATTACTGTGAAACTTTGAAGAACAGGCATCAAAAAATATTTTTGTCTGTTGTTGTAACAGGTGGTTGCATGTCACCAGAGTTGATTCTAAGCCTAGAGACTACCTGTTCAAAGCAGTAACAGCAAAACAAAACTAAAAACCTGTCCAAAACCTCAAACTTAAAAATCCTAGTTTAGTTCTAAAAGAGAAACAACTCTTTGCACAAGCACTTCTGCCAAATGACCCTTGCTTAATATGCTTAGCCTTTGCCTATGAGAGCAATCATTTTAATAATTTTTATTGCTCTTGTAGAAGTCAGTACCTGCCATCATCTTGCACTGCTAGGGAGCTGTACCTTCAAATTCTGTCAAGAGATGATGAAGCTATGGTGAAGAGATAATGTAAGAAGAGCATAGGAAATCTAGCGGGAAGAAAAAAATTAGCATCTGATGCCCCAACTCAACCTATCTCCACTCTAGACATTTTCCATCTGTAGCAAATTAATAGACATTACTCATACTCATAATACTCAGCACCTTCTCTTAGTGCGACAGGCTTCTGCTTTAATCTGGGGAGCAGTCGTTTTTATTTCTTAGAACACAAACTCTTTAATGCTAAACTTAATATTAAAAGAGCAGATTTAATTTATAATGCTGTTTGAAATCTATAAAAACACGTTTCTTACCACTAGAACCTCCGTCTCTAGCTTGATACGGTGGAGAACGTGCTAATCCAGAAACTGGAATTCCCTATATTTGGAAAAGAGAACAATCAAACCTTTAATTTGACCCACTCACAATAAGGGAGCTAATTCTGAGGCGCCTGAAACAATACGAGCCTCTTTGTTTAGTTTCCCCTCCAATCAAGGTAATCAAAATGGAGAGGACAAAGATGGTGTTCAAGAGGGTGATCTACACCTGTCCCACTTCACAGAGCAGGACAGGTTCAAGGAAGCATCCCATAGCTGAGCACACTCCAAAAGTTTAATTGCTGAGGAAGGGGCTGACAATCTCTCCCTAGGCTGTGGAAACATCAGAACACTTAGCTTTATACTAAACATATGGTGGTTCACACTTTAACAGACTTTAAATGGGAATTTCTGTAGGAGGAGCAAAACCACGAACTGAAGTAGTTCAATGAATATAAAGTAGGATACATACCTCTTTAGCTCGTAGAGTTTCTATGACTTCCTTTAAAGTATTACATTCTTCAGTCAATACTTGCACTGCAACAAACTTCTCTCTCTTTAATGCTTCAGATTCAGAGATGTGCCTTGTCTCCATGTCCATGATTTCAGCAGCGTGGAGTTCTTGCATTTGGTCAATTTTTTCAGTAAATTCTCTTATGATCTCTGCAATCTCTTCTGAAGAACATCCATTTTGCAAATCAATTTGGATTTCTGCATTTTTAACTAGGACTGGTGAAGTTTGGATACAGCTGTTGGTTTCCGCAGTCCTGTCTGTTTGCGATGATGAGCTTTTTCTAATTAGAGTAGACTCACTGGTTGACAAATCACACGATATTTCTGCATCCTTTTTCCTTTCAGTTTTTGACTTTTCCTTGTCCTTTCTCACGTAGCTTGCAAACCTCTCTTCTGCTTGAACTAGGTTCTCTTTGACTTTGCACAGTTCCTCCTGAAGATGCATCAGACTTGCTTCTTTTACCTGCAAATATGGAGAATCTGAATTGCAGTCCTTTCAAATACTTAAGACAGACACCTAACCCCCAAACAACACTCTATACCATTAGAGGTCAGTTAGTCCTCTTTTAAAGCAGGTAAGACACATGGCAACAAATATTACCTCCTAAGAAATACAGCTGTAGATCCACCGTTCCACTAGAGTGGACTGTAAAACTATGGCAACAAATGAAGATGTGGTCTACAGCATCAGCTCTGCTCCAGTGACAATCTGTGTGACTGTTTTTCTTAATGGCATTCTCAGTACAAGATTAAAAAAAACCCAAACAACTACAGCACGCATATTTGCACATTAGGTCCTGTATAATCATTTGCTTTAAATACATTATGGAACAATCATGTTCTTACTGCTAGTTCTTGCTGAAGTTTTTCTGCCTTTTCTCTGTAACTGTTCAGTTCTTCCTTAGCAGCAGCTGCCTCTTCTTTAACTTTCTCTAGTTCAAGTTCATTAATAAGCACGTTTTCTTTTTGAATTTCCATGTGTTGTGCTGCTACCTACGTGGCAACACAAGATACGGAGAATGGTGAAGAATCTTACTAAGAATCAGGTATTAACAGCACTGATCACTTCCACACCAATTTACTAAAGTCACAAAAGTAAAGACTATAGGGGACAACAAACGCATGTTATTTGGATTAACACAGCCTGCAAAAATTAAGATGGAAAGACCGTTTTCCTAGATTAACTCCCACAAGTTGGCTCAGAGTGGGAGGAAAGACTGGCTTCTTACAGTTTACTGAACTGCAAGCAGAACTTGGCTACGCCATGCAGAAAGCACAGGGAGGAAGGTCAACAGAGAGTAGGAAATGAAGTCTGATAATATTACTGAATTGACAAGATATTTACGACATTAATTCAATCTGCATCTGGTTAAAGGTCTTAGAACCTTTTCTTGTCCGTCACTGGGTTCCATGATGTCTCTGAACTTAAGAGTTTCAGCAGTCAAGCCCATGTTTGGGCTATGAAGCACTTCGAAGGCTTTAAATTCAGATTCAACATAACCAGTGGTGTACGGAAAACAGGACAAAAGTATAATGGTAAAAACTACTGATGGGAAATACCTTTGGAATCGAGGCAGGAAAGCAAGCACAAGTAAACCAAAATGAAAGCATATGTGAACAAACATCAACACCTCCCCCCAACTGTACACACAAATTGCTATTGCGCCCTTATCGTTCTGAGCCCTCTCTCAGATTGTTTTTATCATCTTAATTTTTATCCTTCTACCACCATGCCATGTAAAAGTGTAACTCACTCCATTCTATGTCAGTCCAAAGTAAGAATAAGAAAGTACATCTTCAAAATTCAAAATCACCCTACATTCATGAAAAGGTAAGGTGCTTTTAATGCAAAACAGAAATTGATAGCGGAGTTCACCTAAGATAATATCCTTCTCTTTGTAACTCTAGAAATAATAGAGAAATGAAGATCTACCCCACACAGCACAGTATTCCTATCACTAGTCTCATTAAGAAGTGTTTCATTTATTATAGTTTACACAGAACAATTGATTTTAGTGAAAACAAGCCAAAAGTAAATGGCATCTAATTACCTGATATGTCTGCATTTCTTTTTGCTTAATGTATTTCTCAATCTCTCCTTTGTGTTTTTCTTTAACCTCTTCTAGTAATTGCTGAAGTTCTAAGAGTCTCTCTTCTTTCACTTTAGCTTCCTTTTGTGCAATTTTTACATTTTCTTTTTCTAGCTCCAAGTTATGATTTACTGTTGCCAGTTGGTCCTCCATGTCACTAAGCCTCTGTGTTAAGAGTGATATTTTTGATTCCATCTCATTTTCAGTTCTGTTACTCAAACCCTCTGTTTGGGCACCCTTGCTTGCTTCCTCCGCACATTTTGAAGGTTCCTGAATTTCCTGCATCAGTTTACTTTGCTCTTGAACTGCATTCAGCTGAACCTGACTCACAAGAGCAGCAGCAACTTTTTCCACTAGTGCCTTTTCTAGTTCTAATATCCTCTTTTTAAGCATTTCTCTTTCAGCTTTGCCTTGCTCTTTCAGGTCTTTTATTTCATTGTAGGACTGGCACAGTTCTGAATCCTTTTCCTTAATGCATGCGTGGAGTTGCTGCAGCTGCTCCTCCATCATGCTAACGGTGACTCTTGTATTTTCATCTGAAGACCTACACTGGGTTTGATCTAGCAGCTCTATCTTCTCACATGAGCCTTCTTCCACTTTTTCGGCTTTCCCATTGCTCCTGTCTTCTGTTTTTTCCCTATCACCTTTCATCAGTGCACGCTTATACTTCTCTGTTATTCTTTCATGCTCTTTTTTTAACATACTTATTTCTTGCTTTAGCTGGTTCATTTTTAAGGTTGTTTCCTCAAGCTCACTCTTTGTTCGAGATGACTCTACATTCATGTTTTCTACTTGCTTCTCCAAAGCTTCTTTTTCTGCCAGAACAGTCTCAAGTGTGTGTTTCAGACTGTCAGCATCTTCTTGAAAAGCAGCAATGTCTGCAGGTACTTTTTGTTCAATATTTGCCAGTTCCTGCTGAAGCTTATCAATTACATCATTCAACTGCTCTACTTCCTCGTAATTTTTTTTCTTCACACGTTCTTGATCACTTTTCAGACATTCTATCTGGGCTTCAAGCTCCTGTATATGCTCATTTTGCTCTTCAATAACCTGAAAAAAATAGAACAAAATAACTTCACGATGGGTAACTATTAAACCCTCAGATATTTTTTCTCCTGGACGTCACATCAACAGTTTAATCACACACTGAAACATCTTGTAAAAGAAAGTATGTCCTCGGTGAACTTCTTAATGGAAGGTCTCTTGTAAAGTTTTAGGAGAATCAGGATATCTTCACACAGGACTGACAAAGTAACCTGTGAACTTAATGAACTGCAAAATAGGCGTGAAAGTATTAAATGAAGTAAAAGCATTCATAATATTCACAGATATATGAAACACTGAAGTATTGTTTTCACAATACTTTTTCCCCAACAGTTTGGTCTAAAGATCTGTCTTGCCCTTCTTATTAAAAATTAAAATAGAATTCCAAGGACTTATGAAACTTTAAACTTACAGATAAATTATCCTGCATCACATTACATGCAGAATTTCCTTTTTAAGAAAAGGCACTGGATCCTCAAGCTTACCATATACATGCCAGATATGTTCAGTTAGGTGAGACACATACTGTGCTCATCATGCAAAAGCACCGTTCATTCAGATGGTCAAATAGATTTATATATGACACAGCCAATGAAGATGGATATGCGCTTTAAATGCAAACAGGCCTTTAATTAAACGTGTTGAAAAACACCATTATAACATGCTTTTTAGTCTGAGACCACAGGAAACACCTATCAGTTGACTCTGACATTTCCTAGCACAAACCTAAATATGTGTTTGGCTGTGTATGTGCATGTGCATACGCATCGGCAGATGTGCACAAAACCACACAGGGCAAACACTACCCATAGCACAGTTATTAATTTGTGCTGTAGTTTAAATGAAAGTAAAGAGAGATAAAATTGTAGAAGTATTTATTTAAAAATGTATATGATTATCCAAACACAGTTCGAAGAGAGATTGATGAAGACATCAAGACAGTGAGAGTCATACCTTCCTAGATTAGTGCTAAAGACACTTAAAACTACAGGCTGTATAAGGGGCTCAAAATTGCGAGAAATTCATAAAAGGATGTAACTGAGCAAATATGAGGGTGATGACCATGATGCAGAAAAAAGAAAAGGCATCTTATATCAGCTTCTAACAAGAAATGAATGAGTAAACACAAGATCTGGAATGACTGGTGTTAACAAACACTAAATTAAATATATAAAAAGGCTTATCTAAAGGAATAAGACAAGTTATCAGGTTTCAATAGAGTAAGTTGTTGAAAATTCATTAAAAAAACCCCTGCTTGCTAAATTGCAAGCAAATTGGGAGCAAATTCTCATTTGAATGTAGAAGAGCGACAAAAAGTCCTTTACAAAGTCAAAATAAAGATAGACCAGACTATAAGTAGTAAGAAACAAAAACTGGCTATATTTTCTTAAAGGAAAGTCTGGAGATCCAAAATGAACGGTGCTTCTACACTGCAAATGAAAAAAGGCAGGAGGAAATCCGTCAAGAATATTCAGAAAGGGATATTATAAAAAAAAAAAATCAGTTATGGTACCTAAAATAGGTAAGAACTTTAGAAGGGCCTTTTAGAAATACGGAGGGAAAAAAAAGACGAAGAGAAGGAAGATGACTAAATTTATTACTAAAATAGCTGTGCTTTTCTCCCTTTACCTCTCAAGACTTTGTTAGGTTTAGTTAAATAGAATATTAAGATGGCTTTTTAATAATTATAATATAGACAAGAATAAATGAAACATGTGACCATATAAATGAGAAGGGCTGATTTGCCAACCAAGAACTGATTTTTTAAAATCCACAGAGACTAGAGGAAGCTGAAAAACACTAATGAAAATGTGAACAAGTTATTGACTTTCAGAAGAAAATAACAGTGATCCTGGTGGCTGCTATCAAGTCAGCATAACAGCTTCTGTTCTTCATAACATAATGGAGTCCAGGACCATAAAAGGCAAATACAGCAATTAAAAGAAAAGCACTTAGTGGGATGAAGATGTCGATGGGATTAGGAAAGGGATTAACCTAAGAACAATCTATTCATATTTAATACTGATCTCACAACCAAGCAGAGTAATCATTTAATGTCCTGGAAAACATAATTGAGTAAGAGGATGAAATTAAGGAAATTAAACTTCATATAACAGGAGAAGAACCAATCATTAAAATGAATTATACCTGAATACTGTGTATTTTTCTCAAGGTAAGTAATGTAACCCTATTGCTGTGGTCATCATATAGAGCAGAACTGTTCTGGATTCTTGAAGTATGATCTTTCCTAAATCCAATTCAAAGTTTTGTCATTATTCACTGAGGTTCATTATAACTAAACGTCACACATAAAAACTCAGTGAAATTACCCAGCTCGGTCAGAGCTCTATTTCAGTGGATTCAATATGTCCTAGTAGAATGTTACCTTAAATGTTCTATCAGCTACTGAGGGATGAAGAGAACTTCTAGTCTTATCTTAATGAATAATATTTGGTTTGAGGACAAAGCTTATGACTAATGAATTTTCATGTTTAAAATGTTCAGAATGCAGAATTGTTGCTGAAAAGATACAATTTTATGAAAACTGAAAAGATCCAATTTTCTTCCTAGAAAAAAGGAGAGACCTGCAGCCTGTTTCTTCTGGCACTCATATCAATGCAAAATAAGTAGTATTTCTGTTGAAATCAAATGCATTATATCTGTATAAAATGGAAGTGAGCCAGAAGAAGATGAAGCTCATTATCATAAATGCACATAATTGAAAAATAACAGAAAGCTACAGGTGTCAAATCTCAGCGAATAAGAGAAAGATGAATCTGCTTCTTGCTTGCTTGCTTTACGTTTCTAATAAAACACAGCATTTTGTTTGCATGTCCGCCATGCTTCAAACTGGATTAAAGATGTTGCCAATATTGGTATGATAAGACAGTATTTGCACAAGCTCATGGAGCAAAAAAGTTCAACTGCTAAAAAACCCTATAAAATCCAAGACGATCCAGCAGGTGTCACTGAAACATAACGCTGAAAATAAGTCATTGTAGGGAAGATGGTGGAACGAACGTTGAGACTGAATTCGGGTACTTACATACTATTAAATCTTATGAAGTATTAGAAGAAAAAGGAATGAAGAAGAATTTAAGACAAAAACCCAAGCAGAAATAAGGCAGAATAATAAAAAGAAAGCAAGCAAAAAGTATGCTTCATAAAAAAAAAGACACAAAAAAGGAAAAACAGATTAGGGTTAAAGCGTTGCATCAAACTGAAGTATTTGCATTTTTAAATTAAGGCAGCAATAGAAGATAATGTAATTGGTGGAGGGATGGAGGTTTTTTTTTTTTTTTCCCCTCTAAACAGCTTGCAACACAAAGTAGGACTCTGAAAAAGATTTTGAAAGTACGTACTTTGTTGTCAGTTGTGACTTCAAGTTGCTGCTGCAGTTTTGCAATTTGTTCATGAAGATGATCTATCTCGTGCTCCTTTTCTTGCATGATGTGAGCGAGCCTCCCAGCCACTAAATGATGGTCCTTTATGGTGGCATCTTCAGACTTCTGGATAGCTAGTCCCAGTATTTCCATTTCATCCTAGCAAAAAAAACCCCAAACCATGTTACAGTTGTACATAACATTTTCTGCATATTCTTGTCTGAGTATTTAAGACATAGGAATTAAAATAAACAAATTGCATGGAATGAGAAGTAATTACATGAACTTTTTTGTATTTTGCAAATTGAACGGTGGAATGCTTGAAAAAGAGAAAGAATTTGGCTTCTTCGCTTTTTCCAAGAATTTATTTCTGGGGAGGAGGGAGAATAAAGCTCTAGGCTTCTTTGTTACACAGTTACCTTAAATAATTTGTTCTCTTGTTCAAGTTCTTGCAAGTGTGTAGTGGACTCCTTTCGTTGAATTTCCAGTTGCATGTGCAATTGCTGAACTTCTTCATTTTTATTTTCTAGCTCCTCTCGAAACTGCTCCAGTTGTTCCTCAAGGTTCGTGACCTATATTTCCAAAACAAATGGTAGAAAAGGAGTAGATAGCCATACCAAAAATTAAATGTCATAATTTTCAACTGCAATGCCTACAGTAAACTGGTTTGGTAAGCACAAACAAAAGAACGGGTACTCGGTGACATTCTGAGTCCTAAAATTAAATGAAATTTTCAAACCCACTAAAAATCAGCCGAAATCACTATGAAGTTTTTCTTAATTAGGCTGAATTTTGATTCCAGGAACACTGTTGTAAGTCATAAGCATTAACACAGACAATAATAGCAATTATCATGGCTCACAAGAGAATTTTAAAGGAATTTGGACTGCTGTCTCTCTGACCTGCTAAAAAATTTTCACCTGTATAGTTCACGAAACTCAACAGAAAGCAAAAACTGACAAATCAAAATATAAGTGGAAACATGGACAATCTCACAGGTATTTTACCTCCTTTTCCTTTCTGTCCACAGCTTCTCGTTCAGCTTGCAGTTGTATTTCAAGAGGTAATTCTCCCTTTACTATGATGGTGCCAAACTGTTTCCTTTCCTCCACCTTTAAATATACATTATAAATTAGTTACTTTATGTACATAATAATAATAAAGAAATTTAAAAAGAGATACTGTTTTATTCTCAAGAAAATAATAAAAATAAAAATATAGTAAAAACACTATAATTTTAGACCAGGCAATACCTTTTGCAAGTTGTCTGCACTGATGATTAAGGCTTGTTCCAGTTCTCTTATCCTGCACTCTAGTTTCTCAATTTCTTCGTTTCGTTCTTGTATATCTCTCTGAAGTTGCTCCTTCGCGAGCAAAAGCTCACTGCATTTGTCTGTTTTTTCTTTCAGATGATTTGTTAACTGTTCAACCTGGTGACAATATGGCAGGAAGATGAATATATTGTACTGAGATTGGAAGGGTTTGCTAGCAATAGCAACAGCACTCATTTTTGACAGATAAAAAATCCTTCTTTTTTCTCGTAACGAAACTCCTACTCTTTAGGTGAAACAGAATGTTAGAATATTGCAGTGCTACATCCAACAAATACAAACAGCATTTTTTAAGAAGTGGTATGTTCTGTGCTATATCATCTACTTTATAGAACTAACCTCGTCCTTCTGAAGCCTTCAGGCTTTCTAGTCAGTTAAAAGTAAGCAGCACGGCATCCCTATGCAGCCCACTAAAAAGATACCTTTAACATCTACGGATGGAATGTCTTGACCCTAAGGTCAAGACCCTATTTGCACCTTTGAGGTTCTAAAAATCTGACATACAGACATATCCTAAAACTCACTGGGTCTTCAACATTGAAGAGAATTGCTACACATCAATCTTGAGAAACAGGAAGCTTTGTTTTCTTGCTGTGTTTATTAAATGGGACCAAATAGATGTGATGGATGATACAATTTCACTTTCTATAGGAGATAAAGCATCCAAATAAAGCCTTCCGAATCACGTAGTTCAGACATTTGTGGCTCAGAAACAACATATTGAAAGAGTAACTGAAGTAGTGAGACAGGCATGATCCCAGTTTTAGCAGTATTTCAGAAATGATTAATCAAAATTACAGATAAGAAAATGTGTAACAAATCCACGGTATTAGGCCTGATGCACAGATAAGACCTTAGTTATACTAAGAGACATGGAAAGTAACGTTTGTCCCACTCAAGAAACTGATTTCAGTATTTACAATTAGGAAGTTACGATGTAGCCAAAAGGTAGAAGACTCAAAGCATTTCAATAGATAGGAGAGAAGAGGACCAGAACATAAAGCTGACAGGATGGTATTATTGACGTTATCCATCCATGAGTAACATCAAAGTCTGAAGTGACCACAGAAAAGTCCTGAGAGAGAAATGGAAAAAGAAAAATCAAGTCTAGAGCAGACTCTTTACGACAACCTTCCCTGGAATAAGTTGACAGAGTAATTTGAAACAACAGTAAAAAAAGAAATGAAGTTATCAACAGAAAGTGCTCATGGCATTCAGGCAAAGCAGAAGAGTGTTTCAAAAACCGTGCAACTATGAAAAAGTAAAGCACCTATCTCAGAAAATCATGAGAAATAATAAAAAAAAATGTATATTTATGAAATATTCAAACGAACACTGTGACATCAAAATATACCAGATAGTAAGACTATGTGCCTCATTTGCTAAAAATTAAATTTAAATCTAATGCAATACTGGAAATTCTGTCTATAAACGTATAGCATTCAATGCCACTCAGCTCTAAAATAGCTGCTACACCTGTGGTGCTTGTAGACACTATCTTTCTGCCTACTAAAAAATTCTAATTTAAAAGCATCTAACACAAATCCCAGAATTTTAATCACAGTTACAGCTGTCTTTGATCTTAAAGCATGTTTTAAATTTCTGTTGTAACATATCTGCCACCTTGGAGTATACACATATGTGTATACGTGCATATGAATCAGGACGATTTTTACATATAGTTTCTATATGTATTTCTATATATTTTACATATAGTTTCTGTACAGAAAAACAGGGCAATTTTTATTCTGCTATCAAATTTGAATTTTTTTTCTTGGGAGATTTTAATTTTTTTTTTTACTGTGAGAATTTTAACTAGGAATTCACATGCTACCCATGCCCCAAATTATGAACAGACACATAACGAAATGAACTCAAAATGAACATCGTGGATTCAGGAAAACTAATTATGCTAAAAAGTCTCCTCCATCTGTGGAATGTGTCAAGAGGACAGGAGTGTGCACACACTTTGCAATAGAAGGAGACAGATGCAGAATTGCTCCGTATACGTTGGTTAACGCGCACCCGGCTAATTGCAGAAGATTAATTGTTCACAGCAGCTGATGACAGCCATAGCACATAGTACTGACTGAATACTTTGACTGTGAGATTCCCTACAAACCTTTTTATTAAAATATATTTTTATTAAGAAATACACCTCTCAATCTGAGAATTATAAGTACATATTTTGACAGCTTACATTTCACATATATCAATTTACGTTCTATTACTGTCTATGGTCCTAAACTATATAATATAGATTGCTAATATTTAAGAATTGAATTACAGCAACTGAACTACCTCAGTAAGGTGTTTCATTTGAAAATTGCAGTGCAACCTAATAAGAAGCTGAAGACTGAAAATCAGGCAAGACGATCACGCAAAAATGTCAGCCTTGCTCAAAAAGCAAGACACAAGAAAACCCACAAAAAAAATAAATATGCAATTTAATTGACTAACAAAAGCTTCAGCATTCGCACCGCTGCCACTTTTCTTGATTTTGCTGGGCCTCAGAGTTTTCTGTGACTTCCTTGAGCTGCTGCTCTACAGCCACTACATTTGTTTCAGTGGAGACAGACTTTCCCTGGGGAAGCAGAGGTGTACACAGAGTGCGCTGCTACATCTCAGACGAGAAACTTTGGTAACACAATTCCTGCGGTTTTCTGTACCTGTGCTATAAACAGGATGTCACCAAACAACCTAAGAACATGTGAAAATGCTAACGTACTCCTGAATGTTTCCACAGGCTTTTGAAAACAGTGGATTTTCTAAATTAAGTTATATTAATGAGCCTTTTTGAAAGTCATGAAGTGTCTGTATGTCTACTACTAAAAACAACCAACCAACCAGCCTAAAATAACCCCAAAACACAGTTTCACCACTTTCCCCCAACACCTTACCCTTCGTCTAAAGGCATTTACCTGCCTGCTTGTAAATGGATGCAGGTTAGGTACACCATAAAATACCTTCATTACAATATCTTAACAGCTGTCAACGTGTCATTTATATTCATTAAGTAAAAGTAATAAAATGTGTTACCTCTCTGGTTTGATGTTCGTTGACAGGTTGAATCCTTTGTGGAATCTTAAGCTGTTGTTCCAGCTTCTGTATCTCTTGCTGGAAAACGTCTCTCTCGTGCTCTCGGTCAATTGCTTGCTCCTGAAAGTTAAGAAATTATGTGGATGCACCATTTAATGTAAAAACTATTTAAATTTTACTTTTACTTTACTAATTTTTAATTAAATATTACTATTTCTTACTTCTTATGTGAGGCTGGTAACAGTACGTCAGTATTTTTAAGGTAGCAAAATCTCTAGCTACTTCCATTAACAAAAACTTCTTTCATCATTTGGGGCAACAAATTTAACATTTTTTTGTTAAAAAATTAGGACAGCATAGATACATCCAATTATTTCACAAAAATGACTGTTGTTTCTTCTATTCCAGGTACACCACCCAAGTTATATTAAGGCAATATGTTAGGATTTTCTTTCCTAATGTTCGTCTTTGATATATGTAGCATAAACAGAAATTAAGAATAGAAATTAACTTTGTATTCATACTGATGAGGAGCCAACACTAAAATAATAAATTATAAATTCTGCATTTCAGTTTTGCTTTTGACCAGTTTCAGTTGTTTTATCCCAGTCTGACATTTGGGAAACTCATCTTTATATAGGAAATAATACACACTGGTAGCATCCAGTGAAGCATCACCTTTAAATGCCACTTTGTTAAACAGAAAAACCTTATCAGATGCATTAAAATAAACTAGCTGAAGTACCTGATACAAAGAGGAATGCTTCTGTCTAGCAACAAAATATTTCGCAAAAATTCAACAAACCAGAATAAAACTTCAACATTTGCAAGTTGCAGATTTTAAAACTTCACCTGCTGTTTCAAGGGAACGGCAGAATCTAACGCTGCTATGACAAACAGCTACTCATCTCAGTAGTCTGTAACTCTCCGGGTCATGCTATTGATAATCCTAAACCATAATGCATTTATGACTTGTAATAGGAATTTTTACTTCTGAACCTTGTCCTATTATGACACGCTAGTTTCAGGGAGAAAAATAATCTTGTAACTGTGGAAAATGAAATAAAACAAACCTATTTGTGCCAAGAAGTATCTGGAAAGATCTCTCCTTCAATAATGCGAAGTAACAGATTATGCGGAGAAGGTGCCACAGGGTGTTATATTTATTATGTAAAAAATCATTCCACCCTACTGCTGTCAGCCAGAGAATTAATTAAGAAGGCACAGAAATAATAGTTTTCTCCCAACAGCAGCACAGGACACTTATTAGGAGTAAAATGGGAAAAGAAGAAGGTGGGGAAGATGGTGTTTGACGAAAATGGGGTAGAGTCTAAAACAAAATTGCAGAGAAAGCCTGGGGCAGGAAGAATTTGAGTACAATAGAGGCAGCTACCACTGTGAATGCGTACAAATACACATATAATCTAACTGGCTGAAAGGTGTAGCTTAGGATCTGGAGGTAGATTTTTGGATACTGTAAAGGAAGTCTATAGAAGAAACTTAGAGAAATTATGCTTTCAATTTCCAAGTACAAATAAAGCTGACTTAATTCTAACAGATTCTATTGAAAAACATGGAAATTCCACAAACTGTTAAAAACGAAGGTCACAAAAATTTACTTTTCTTCATTAGTTTTAGAATTTCCCCGTTATCTTAAACATTTAAGAAGCCTCCTAAGTTACACTTAGAAATACAGGGCAGTCCTAAGCAAGCATCTCAAATGAATTTTCAACTTTAAAAATACTAAATTCTTGGGCTGGAACCTGTAACATTGTAACTATTGTGCGCTGCTTTATGTTTGCTCAAAATCCGAAAAAAACCTAGCATTTCTTGCTGAACCAAACCTCAGTACAGGTGCCCACCCAACTTCATGAAACCAGCATTTTACCATACTTACATCTAGAAATTTTCTTGTTTTTTCGAGTTGCTTCTCCAAAGCCTGGTTTTGCTGCCGTAAGTCCATCAGTTCTGCATTTTTTTCTTGCTCCAGCTCTATGAAACGATTGACCTGTTCTTCCAAGTCTATTTCCAAGACTTTCACTTGCTTCTGAAGGTCATCATACTCTTTTTCAGCTTGACGCTGTACTTCAATTTTTTCTTTCATTAGCTTTTCTGTTTCCTCCAGCAATTCTGGTTTTAATAAAAGCATCACACACTACTTTTAGATATGAATAGTTAGTAATGTTATGAAGCAAAACCACTCCCCAAGGTATCCATGCTGAACTCTGCAGAAGGATGTGAACTGGTTTGGGTTTTTACTATTTTTCTTTTTTTGAAAAAGTATTTTCTTCTGAGAAATAATCAAGATTACCACTAAAACAAATTCATACTAAAATTACTATCCTTTAGTTAGTCTTCAGAGGACTGACAGCGAAGATGCATCAGACCACCTCCCTGTTTGAGTTTCATATAAATTAAAAGATCTTTGCAGAATTGAAAAGAAAAGAAAATGCATGAGTTCAAACTACAGCTAGACTCAGCAGGTTAACCTAGCCCTGAGGTTAACAATGAAGTACAGAAAACCCAACCTTCTTCTCATCCCTAGTGTCAGTAAAATCAATCCACTCCCAGTCTTCATCATGTGTGATAAATAATTTGAAGGAAATACTGAAAGACTCAGCGAGGTTGCCGGGCAGACAGAGAGGGAAATTACTGACCTGTAACTGGAGCTTTGTAAAGTCAGTCAGTGTCTGCGTGGACGCTCAATTTTGAGTCCTCATGAAAAGGCTGGCAAGCATATATAGTAAAGCCCCAAACCACTCTATTAAGACTCTTAAGCCACAGCCCATTGAAGTACATATTACCTAACCGTACAAATCCCTTGAGGTAAAATCCAAACTGTAAAGTGCAATTACATTTGGAGAATCTTTAAAATATGATTGATATATAGACAGAAACAATACAATTTACTTTCACTATAGAAGAAAGATCCTTTAGGCACCATCATCTTACATCATATTTAACCAATTCTCATTTCTAGGTAACCATTATATATCCATATAATACAGTGTTTAGTTATCATAATGAATGACTCAACTGTATTTGGAAATAAAAAGAAAAAGAAAAGGCTACAAAAATATCCTTCCAATACCATCTAAGTATCTGTAATTCACAGGTGAATAAGATGATGGTTATTAATGAATTTGCTTATTATGCTTAGAAATGATAAGAAATGTTGTTAGTGGAATGTAAAACTGAGCATGAAATGCAACATCAAAGCTGCAGGCCAGTAAGAATTACAAGTAATGTCAGTAAGCCAGAAGCCCAATAATCCTGATTAACAACGTCAGTATGTGTAAGTCTTCCACCCAATTACAGATTGGCCATGCAACATACAAACACACCTGCTTGGGAAGCTGCATCGACTGCAGCATCTACTAGGCCTAGGAGAATAGAGAGAGAGAAAACAAAAAAAGAAGCAAAGTAATTTACATGCCAGCTATAGTTTTCTTGTGGTGCAACAATGTAAGAGAAAATGAAGCCAAAGATAGATATGGCATTTAATGACAAAGTTGTTGAGATAACTTAAGGAATGTGGTAAGTTATTCTGGTATGCATGATATAAGTACCTACGCATATGTATAGAATTGTTTATCCTTACAGTTGTTATACATGAAAATAACTTTAAAATATTTAGAAACCTGAAAGATATAACAAATGACTAAACTGGAGTCATAGACAAGGATCATCATTACTATAAAGTAGGAAGAAACAGGTTGTTCTTAAAATTTCTTTGTTACACAAAGCGGATGCAGGAAATTGCAAATGTACACTGAGATGTATAACTTATAATAACAGCAGCATTATAAATTGCCATAAACTTTTAGGAATTTAATAAAATGCTAATTTCATCCCGCTATTTACAATGTAAGCACTGCTGTCCTTGAAAGATCAGTACTTCTTAAACACCACTGCTCTAATTTTCTTCCCCTCTCAAACATAAAATATTAATTTAAGCTACTAGTTTAAGGAAGAATTAATAGATGCATTTATTTTATGAAGGTAAATGCTTTTTTTGAGTAAGCAATGTTAAATTACATTGACATGGTATTTATCCGGAATTTTCACCATCAGTGCTGAAAGCTTTCCTTACTGGTAGATAACAGGCTTTCCTTATACAACTTTCGTGCCATTCTTCCCCAAAAGAGGAATTTGTTAGAAAAATGTATCTTCTGTGTCTAAAATGAGCATGGCCATCACATGTAGTTCAATCATGTTCTGGTAGGTATGCTTGCTAGTCCCTCTAAAACTCTGAAAAGTATTTAGACCAGTATTTTTGGTGCTAATTTCAAGCTATTCCGTCTCCAGCGATAATAAAAATAAAAGCAGATGTTCAGAGGTATCAAGCTTTTGCTGCCTTAAAGAACAATAGCGATTGCTCAGCACTTCTGAAAATTCAGTCATTTTTTGCTTAAATATCAAGAAAAGTTATCAGGCTAACATTAGGTATCAGGTATTGAAGTATCACATTTTTTATTAATGATTATCACATTTTTATTAGTGATTACAAAGGGGGGGGGAACCTTCATCAAGATTACTTATTATTTTATTTGAAAGTATAAGAAAATCTCATAGAAAGATTGTGAGGAATACATACGCTGCTCTACTGGCCCCGCATCTGCTCTCATAGCATCCTTCTGTCTGGAGAGTAATTCCTTTTCTTCCTGGATCTGCTGCTGTTCAGCCTCTAACTCCTGCAATTTGTTACCTGTACACAGTAGTTCTTGCTCAAGATGGTCTATTACATCTATTTTTTCCTGGAGTTGTTTTTCCAGAAACGCTTTTTCATCTGCATAACCATCAATGAGGCCTGTAAAACATCGATTTTAGGTCAGGTTTAATAGACAATAAAGAAGAATTTGAATTTTTAGCATGGTGAAGTACCCATAGTACTCTCACACGAATGCATGTGCATGTTCAGTTGGCACCTGACAACTTCTACTCCTGTCCTTGCTATTCTTCCACGATGAAGGAATTCTAGGAAGGACAGCACAAGACCAAACATAGCTCTTAATTTTTCCTCATTTCAAGACCTCTGGAGCAAACAGGAACTCCAAAACCAAGGAAAAATAAGTGTGTAATAAACACACTTAATACATAATAAGAAATTTCAAAGAAATCAGAAATTTCAAAACAGTTCAGGTGCCGGGTGCCGTTTTAGGTGCCTCAAGACATTTGTCTGCCCTCAAACCACAGTTTCTGTAAGATCATGGGCCTCCTGTAGGTCAGGTATCATATAGACCCCTCCAACATCAGAAGACACCAAAACTGGCCATAGGTGTCCATGTTTAGCACCTGAATCACTCCCAAAAGCCCTGTAACAGTTGACATATAAGAAACAATTTAATTTCTTTACTATTGATGTGCAATTTTTAAAGTAGCACAGAACAATTAATGATCTTTTTAATGGAGAATTTCAGATACTACCTTGAGAATATGTCTCGCATGCTTTTAAAAACTGCTTCACAGTGAAGTAGTTTATTTAAGAATTAGAGGGGGAACTCTATTTTAGCTTTATCAATGATATTACGGCTGTAAGAAATGGCACCATCTTGGAACAATGTAGAGTGAGCACAAAGCTAAAGACTTAAGAAAAAACCTTGTGGGCTGCAGAAACTAAACCGAGATTCTGTAATAGCATCGACTTCAGAAGACACACATCAGTCCTTTCAGAAACACCTGACCACAGAACACAAAAGACATTTTTACTGAGTGACAGAAGGTGCTAAACAGGTACCCCAGATTTCCGTGGTAAGGTGTGTTCTGTCACGTCTGACACTGACAGTTCCAAAAGACAGGTAGGACATCAGTCATACGACGTCTAAACTTTCTGTTGGACACACACCTATCTCACACGTTTCTTCTTACTAATGCCAAAGTACTAAGTAGTACTTTTTCAATACCAAACTATTTGCTTTATGAAAATACTTTATCGGTATAACTCTACAGTCTTGAGGCAGTATTAATATGGATTTTACTCTGGCTTGAGAATATAGGAAAACTAAAGATATTTCCATTTGTTATCAATGTAGAAGTAAAACCTCTGTGAGCACTCGCTTTCGTATCAGAGGAAAGCTATCAAGAAGGAAATTAAGTAACTGCGGTCTTTGCATATGCAGTCTGAGAAGCATGAGTCTGGTCCTCACACGTATCAATCATGCACTGCTGACCAATCTTTTGTTCCAGACTTTCCACAGAGAACACAGACACATAAAAGGACTGGCTGTTGAAGCAAAAAAATGCTGAACTAGGAACTTCATTAACAGCATTTCAAAAATTTGAGACAATACAAATTCTAGTAGTTATTCCCACTGTAGCAGATGCTGTTCACGACGAGTATTTAACAGACTGGAAGTGAGAGGGCGTTCCCAGATTAAATGGAGTGCACAGCCCCTCCAAAAAGATATGAACAATGAAGTCTGCTAAGATCACATGTTGCGGTATTTACCACTGCCTTTTTTCTTTCTTTTTTTTTTTTTTTTAAGAGATGTAATGAAAGTTGTCAGAGTTCAGTGAACAAATTGGCATCAGCTTTTCCATCACATTAGATAAGTCATACCTGACACCACTGAAACACTAGAGGTTTGAAAATGCCTCAGCTGCAGCAGTTTTTGTGATAAGAAAGAAATGATCAAAAATGACACATTTTATCTCAAGAAAAGACAGAGTACCATCAGATGTATAATGAACTAAGACATTGTTCTGCGTACCTATCTAAGGAATTTGATAAGAGAATGTAGTTTGGCTTTGTCAGAGTATGCTCACAACTCAGTTCAATGAGCAGAAGAAATGAAGTAAAAAGAGTTCTACAGCATTTTTGTTCTGTTATATCAACACCAAAAAAAGAGGTGCCTGTCATTTATAAGTGCATTCATTTGAGGAGTTCATAGAAAAAAAAAAGGATGAAAAAAGCTTTAATCAATTCAGGAGTTAGAAAGCATTAAAGCAATAAGAGGGACAAATTAACTCAACTCCTGCAAAAGACTGAAGATTTAAATCTCTACATGTGACACAGATCTGCACCTAACTTAAAAGCTCAACTGTACAATATATCTGTCAAGGGCTAAAACTAACATCAAATTCTGCCTCTCGTATTCCAGAACTGTACATGAACCAAATCAACGCAGCCAGTCTGTCAGGTCTTATAAACTGACATTGCTATTGCTCTAATTAAAATAAAATTCCAGTTAAAATTTTTTGAAGATTTTTTCCACTTTATATGCTTCCAAGGTTTTTTTCCCCAAATAAAACATTATCAGATAAAATCCGGAGAGGAGAAAACATAGCTTCATAGCTCCCACTAGATTTTTTGTGTTTACTGTTCTTTCTTTTGCTAGCAAAAAATACATACTCAACCCATCTGTTGTATCTCCAAACTAGGCTCTGACAGAATATTTCAAGCATTTAATAGAATTTTACAGGTAAATTTTGCCTTAATTTACATATGGGCAGCCCCGTTACCTACAAACTGGCATCTAGTAAGAGTTCATAGTTTCTTTGCTGCTATTAGTTTTGTTTGCATAAGCTAATTTTATAACTGAAGTGCATTGCTCAAGAGAAGAACCCAGTTATTTTTAGATTTTTTGCTCGTCTGGTGGTAATAGGATAAAAATAATAATAAAAACATGAAAATAAAAAATGGATAATAAGGAGGTCTCTTTCTGTGGGATGTCATGTTCAAATACAATTACGCATGCCCTCTTTGCAACAGTCCTGCACAAATGGAAATGTATTTATTTATTGTAAATGAAAAGGCAAGCTCATAGTTCTCAGTAGGGAACCTGACCAAGCCAAAAAAAAAAAAAACAGATTCAGAAGGCAAAGCAACAGAGATAAGTCTGTAATAAAAACTTTTTTTAATAAATAAAATTAGTACGTAGTATTATTTTTTTCAGATGCTACTTGTAGGATTAAACCTATGCAGACAGCTCTGACATTGCAACAGATTCCCACCTTTAAATAAAACTGAACACTAACCTCTGCTTTGTCCTAATGTATTAGTCTATTTTACTTTATTATTGAAGATTTGTGAATAAAAATTCTATCAAGACAAAAATATTATCCTCCAAGGAAAGCAGCAACAGCCATAAAAGCTGCCTATGTTCTGAAATTCATCAATACTAAACAGTTTTGCAACTCCATCTGTGCAAGAATATAAATTCTTTGGTTACCTATGTTTTGGGGGAAGATTTCACCTTTTTTGCACATCAAGGTGTGTTCCCTACAAGATTATTTTCACTCTTCATTTAATATTTGAAAAAAAGTAATAATGCCTCTTTCAGATTTGAATCTATTCCCTCTGGAACCAATTTTGTTTGCTAAAGCTATTGAAATGCTGCAGCCAGTGCCGGTGCTGATGACACACAACGTTTATGCTGTGGGAACTGCCAGGCTACCAACAGTCCCTCGCACCACGTTTCAGACACATGGCTTTGAAACCTGCACTTCTTTTCAGGTTATGTGTGTCGCAGTTATTCATAGCGCATGAACTCACGTTGGATTATCTGTCTGTGTAAAAAAAAGAGGAAGGTTGGCAGAGGAGCACTCTCCAGGAATAACATTTGGCTATGGAACTAACTCTGTGCTCCCACTATGAAACAGAGAAGTCTGCTGAGCTTCAGAACTAACCAAAATATCTTTCTGCTTACTACTACAGAGAATCTACCTATAGGGCAGGTGGTTTTTTGCATCTTTTCCAGATGCTAATTACAAACAGATAATGGTAGAAATGCTGGGTAGAAACAAAACATTCAGCTATCGAAACAATAAAGCTACTTCTACAAAATAAATTGTCTGTCAGATTTGAACACATTTTCCTGATGTCAAAAAAGATTATTAGATTTCCTCTGTTGTAACACCCTAAAATTTTTACTCGCTGCAAATACACTTAAAAAGATCATTTCAAACAGAGTGCAAACTGAAACATATCACCGCCATATCATCAAATTCTGAGTCAAAGTTCTACTTTTTTATCTATATTTGTGTGGAACCAAGACAAGGTCAAGAGGCAGCAGGTACAAACTGAAATATGGGAAACTGCATTTCAGCATACGAAAAAAGAATATTTTTTTTTTGTTTTTCCCCTCTTTGATGGTGGTCAGACACTGGAAGAGGCTGCCCAAAGAGGTTGTGGACATTCAAAACTTGACTGAACACAGTCTTGGGCAACCTGCTCTACCTGACCCTGCTTTGAGGAGGGGGCTGGAATAGATGATCTCCAGGGGTGCCTTCAAGCCTCAACTATTCATGATTTTAAGTTCTTAATATTTAAGCTTGTCTGCACAAACAGACATGTTATGATGGAAGATATTAATTTTGAGGTTAATAACACATATTCAACCTATTATTTTCGTAAGTCAGACAATAAGTGAAACGAAGTTGGGAAACGGAATCACAGAGTGGTTGATGTTGGAAGGGACCCCCAGAGTCATCTTGTCCATAACTATGCAGAAGGCTGATAACATTCTAAAATTTGCAAAGAAATGGATCTAATTTGCAACTTCTTTACCCAATTAATAGGCAAGTGAGCGCAGAGTTCAACAACTCATTGAAAAAGCTACTCACCTTCAGCTTTACTAAGCTCCAAAGCCAATTGCTCTCTGGCTTTGGTTTCTTCATTAAGATGTTCTTGTAGTTCTTCCTGATACTTGATAAATTCTGTGGCCTCTTGTTGCTTTTTGAAGGACTCTCGCATGAGCTCTGTCTGCGTAATTTTAGCATGTTCAAGCTACCAGAGGAAAAAATTACAGAAGTTAGATAAACCAAAGATTTTCTGATAAATAAGTGTTCTATTATTCCTATTTAACTAACAGTTGCTTTACAGTGTGATGAGAAGTCTCACATAACTTTACTGAACATTCGGTAAGATCTTTACTGAACACACATTCTCAGACTACAACAGGAAGACTGACTCAGTACGAAAGTCTAAGCAAACAGGCTTTGTCAGTACAGTGAACTCAATGAGCCACCTGGCTAAATCCGTCTCTTTGTTCCGGTAATTCCTAGTTTATGAGCTTACACTAGATTCACCTTTATTTACATATGAGTTTTGTACTAAATACGAGTAAGCTGTCACCCATCACATACTTTGAATGGCTAAAAAACATTGCATAAAGCTGGCAGAAGTTTTGATATAAACTGACACAAGTGGTGCTTCATCTCTTTTTCTCCCTAAAATGAAGATAAATGATAACACCAGGAAAACGTGAGTTTTGAATATACCGCTCTTTTCCACCGAGGCAGTACAGCACGCTTCTTCCAACTGTTCACCTAACAGAATTATTAAGGATTTTTTTTTAATTTATCTCTGCTTGTCTGATGGGTTAATATTTAATATGTACTACCACAGATGTAGCGCAATCTCACTATGCCACTAACTACTGGAAAACCAGAACTGAAACGCATAAAATTGCATACTTACTGACCGGTTTAGACATAGCCAAAGTGACGATTTCAAAAAGAATTAAAATCAGAATTACAAAAGCAAAATAGTAGAGAAGGAACATTGCTCTAATGTTAGAATTTTTGATTACACAAAACATTCCTGTAACTTAACAGCAAACTGGTGTCAATTATGAAGATGTCTATTTCTCAACTGTTAACGTTTACAGCCTACATCCACCTCTTCAAGGGACACAAACACAAATTGTCAGAGCTGAACCAGGTATGAGTTCTTTGTGTGGCTTGTATTCAAAACAGGACAGCTTACTTTGAATAAGAACGATGTCAGAAAATGAAATAACACGTATTTCCTGCTCCTTCCCCCCCCCTTTTTTTTTTCTTTGTCTTTTTCATAGTATGGATATTGGCAGATATTTGTAAGATAGTAACACCTGCGGCTTTGCTACAGTTTCTATAAACGTATTCTTTCGATTTCTTCAAAAATAAAAGCTTTATCACCGTTTCCAGCTAAGTTCATAAGTATGACTAGCTTGCTTTAAAATCTCAGAAAAATGGGTTAGGAATATTTCATAGAACATTACATGCAAAATTATCCACTTATAAATAAAATTACACTTTGAAAAGAATGTCTGAATAATCAATACATTCTCTATTATAATACACAATTTAAATACTTGATTTCTTTTCTACAGCACTCCTTTTTAAATGGACAACAGTAACATAAACTATTTATTCTGACAGGAGTTAAAGAAAGGTATAAATACTGCAGATGAGTATCTGCACTGGTTTGAGATATTTTAAAAGTCACAGAATATTCTTTATTCTTACATTTTTAAGTGCTTAACAAAAGACCTATCTCAGATAAAAGGAAACATAGGATAGGTTTACTGTACATAGACAAAAATAAAAATGGCACCAAATGCGTCAAATACTCCAACGAAAACTTGGAATAAAAATTATTCTCCAGCTCTTTTCAGTAATAACTACTCACAGTATTATTAAAAATATGACACGGACAAAGCAAAAGAAAGCACAAACATGAACGTGATTTTTCAAGAACAAAAATTTCTTCATGGGATCCCTGGAAGCCATTAGCAAGCTTGTGCTAGTTAATATTGCTAGTCAGTGCATGAAAGCTCTAAGGGGACAATTTTAACTGACTGCAGCCTTCCCCCCCGCAATGTAGATCACTCACAGTGAGAAAAATGCAATGTAATAAGTAACACTGAAGTACTTTAAAAAGAGATCTCAAATCTCTCTAATTCAATATATTTCTGTTTCTGTTAAATTTCTTTTGTTAGAAAGGAAGAGAGAGAACTGTGTAATTAAAGCTTTTTCGGTGCCCATTAAAAACTGTCTAGGAAAAAAGCCTGTCAGCAGTACACAATAGCTTTAACGAGAGACAAGTTTATATCATTTTTCACTGCATACTCTGCTATTTAAGCTGGTCTAAAATACAATTTCTTTTACAAACTTTTATACTTACTGAATAGGGAGGTGTAGGCAAGGAGATTTTAGAGACAACTTTTAAAATGTGCCCATTTTTTTTGTGGCTGAAGTGAAAAATTGAAGTATTTACAACTACAGAATTATTCTCATCCAAATGTTCAGTGAAAGGAAAAGGAGATGGCAAAGGCACACGAGATTCAACCTCATATGTATCTTCTTCTTGGCCTTCAGTCCACAAAGCATTAAACAGATTAGATGCCCAGTAGGTGCGGTAAGAATCCATTCCAAAAAATATCGCTGCTGCTGTCTTCTCAACCGTCACGTGGGTATCTTATACTAGCTAGGCTGGTTTTTGAAATTCCTAACAGGAATTTGTCACAGAACACATACTTTAACAGTCGAAGACACGTATCAGCACTGCCGGTGACAAACCTACTGGGAATCAGCAGGAAGACTCAGATCATGTTCTCAAGCAGAGCAATTCAGGAGCAGAATAATCCAAAACAGAAAGGTGCAAGAAAACTTTGTATAGTGACTCCTAAAAATCCTTCTTAGAGAAGCTTCACATGAAAAAGCAAGAGAAATCTTCCAAAAGCAGCTGGCAGGTAACTTCCAAGACAAGGAAGCATAATTTTGTTTTACCTGCACAGGTACGCTGCAGCAGAACAGAAACTAAAAATGATTTTCCATCTCCACTACGGCAAATGAAAGAGAAATAGAGATATGTCATTATGTGCCTTCGTTCTTGTTCTTGGAGTAAATTCAACAGGAAGAACTTTCTCAAACTCTGCTAGTTGAAAGGCTTCCTGTTAGAATCTCCCAACCGAAAGACTTCAGGGGAGTGGCTTGATTTATTTACCTATACATAACACCAGCAGGTGGAATCTGAATTAATACACCCACTATATGCCCTGCCTGAAAGGATTCAAACTGCACTTCAGGTCTTAAAGTGTGTGTTCAGACAGGTCTCAGATACTTTGAAGATTTTGCCAGGTTTCTCTCCCTCTTTTAAGTTTATTTTAAGAGATGGGTACATGTCTGTATGCACAACACAACTGATTAAGAGGAAAGGTTAAAATCTTTTCTGCCTGTAATTAGTTTTAGATTATAAAATATCACAGAGTAGAAAAAAATAGAGTATTCAGTTTCTGAATGTTTAAAAATAATTGCCAAGTCATGTACGAACCCTTGATATATACAGGAACTGAATATAATCCAGTAAGCACACAAGCGATATTGAAAAGCAGACAAGCTTAAACACTTGCAAAGTACCTCTACAGAACAGCCAGAAAACACGTCAATATTTGTACTTAATACTGTGAGAATATGTGTAAATAGACTAACATTTTATTAACCTAAAAAACCCAAACAAACAACAAACTAAATATGACCATCAGTGGTAAATTCATATTTGTATAATCCCTATTAATGAAAAAATAGTGAGTGTATGTGTTTGAGCCGAAGTGTAACTCTGTTGCTGGTATTAACAAGGTCTCAGCTACAAAGCTTTGAAAGGAAAATAAACTTTCTTGATCAATTGACAATAAATAAAAATAAGCTACTTAGAATACACCGAGTACTTTCATTGGTATCATGAAAAGTAAGCAGTTACAGAATCACAGAATGATGCAAAAATCACAGAGTAACTGCAAAAATATCAGTCACGAAAGTAAAGTAATATAGGGCTATGTATAAAACTACTGCATTTAAAGATCAGCAGTGAAACGTTCAGAAAAAAGAACACCAAGTGGAATAAATAAATGACAATACTTTCATCATCGCAGCATGAATTCTTAATTACTGTAAAACTTTGAACTTGTTTTTCTTTGTCTGTATTATCTGCCCTTTAAATGCAAGATTTTCTATAAATGCCTAGCTGTATAATTTTTTTTTTTTTTTTTTTTTTAAGAACTCCATGTATTGGAGTACCTGCGTATCTTTTTCCGTTATTATGTAATTAAGCTGAAGAAAAACCTCAAAAAGCCAAACACCTCTCTTTAATTGAACTCATGCTCACACAGAAGAGAGCTGTTGTGGAATGAGTTTGTAAATAAATGCAATGCAGAAACCGATTCACAAAATCCACCAGACTACTTGCTTTAGTAAGCCGGGGGGGGTTGTTGAATTTGTATTTAAATTGCTTTTAACTTTAGTAAATCACAAATTAGCCTTTTATCTTTTTTTTTTTTAAAGAAAAGAGTATCACTTCATTTTTGAAGTATTTTTCCAAATCAACAAATACTTAAATGTTTAAAACTTTTAAAATGTTAGACAGCTGAATTTTCATATTACTTTTATCATCACAGATTTTTTTCTCCTTTCTTTCCAGTAGTTACGTTTTACGCATTTTACACCTAGAGACAAGAAAGCAACGACTGTTTAGGTAGCATCATTACTAGGTTAACTAATAGATGGGTCTGTAGCATAACACACACTGTATCCTTTGAATTCTAGTCTCAAATAGATTAAAGAGCTCACTCTAAAGACTGAGTTCTTCCAGAGAGCTTAAAAAGTTACAGTGAGATACAGAGTATTTACCTTGTACCTTCAAATTGAGATGTACAGGATCTAAAAGTAAGGCACATGATATAAGCAGGGTGATGTGAACCGACTGAACTAGGTACATCGCCCCCATTTCAACTAACAGGGACTCCAGAGAGCAACTACCACCCCACCGTGCAAAGTACCCCTGCAAACAGAAAGGAGCATATCCATACACTGCCTCTTTTTTGGATCATGAATCACATACCTCACATAAATATTGGAGAGCTGGAGTTGCAGACTCCTTTTCTGATAGCAAGGAGGATATGTGCTTAACTGGCCATGTTTAAATCACAGCTGGAAGAGACAGTAGGAGAGCTCCACCTTTTTAATGCAGTCAGTTGATTAAAAATGTCTGTCAAGAGAACTGGGCACCGTTCCCCGTAATCCTCCCTCTTCACAAGGGCCAGCTCAATGTGCCCTGACACCTCCTGTCTCATCTCTGGATTGTAGTAGAATGCAGATGACCCGCATGAGCAACGAAAGAGTGCCCTGGACTGACAAACATGCCCAAATTCAGGCTTCCTCCGCAGTCCTAACATGAATCTAAGTTCAGCAGTAAAGTCATGTGGGAGCAGGCTTTTTTGGGCACAGGCACTTGAAGTTTTCTTTCAGCTTTCAAAATGAGCCAACGGGTTTTAAGCTTATAAAAACACATTAATGAGAAAGAAAAATAAAATAAAAAAATTGAGACACAAAATTCAAAACGCTTCACTATTAGACCACCCTACCTGATTCGAAGTTTCATTGATGGCCTCCAGAAGCTTTTCAACAGCCGCTTGTAGTCGAGAACTGATATTTAGAATGAGTTCTTCGTTTTCAGGATCTATTTCCACTCCACTTTCTGCGAGGTGTTGGCTCAGCAGCCCTTCATCCGTAGCTCCGGACCACATGTTCATTTCATCGCCTCCCATACTACCACCATGATATGAGGAACAGGACTCTGCAGAAACAACAGTTAACTTTTCACACAGACTCTCAACACTTCAAAACATAAAAAACTGTACATCTGAGTTACGATTAGAAATACAAGTCATAAAACGAATAGAATATTTATGTTGGGCACAAAGACAGAAAGGGAAATATTGCATACTAAAATTTAGACTAACAAGATATACAATGTGTTGACTAAAAACAAGCCAAAGGGAAAGAGAAAGGAGATACTAACAGAGAGTATTTTAGACATCCTTTCAGTATGCTTTTGGGCTCTGAGGCTCAGCTTCAAACCTTTATTACTATCAGTAACCCTTACTACTTTGAATAACTTTCAATAATGACTTGCAAGATTGTCTTTAAAATAAAACCAGGTAAGAAAACCCAGACTGTCAGTCCCTGTTTCAGCAACGCCCAGCTACATTAGTGTGCCGTTGACATAAAGATGTTCAAGTTAGCGATTCAAAAGCACAGACTCTAGTGAATAAAGGGAAAGGCACACACATAATTCAGACAGCTTCTCAGGACAAACAGACTAGAATACAGAACATCAAAATTCAGCATTATTATTAGCGAACTGAAAATTGATTAAAGTGGGCAGCTGAACAAATCAAGTACAGTGCAGGAGGACTGTAACTGCCCCTATTAGTGGGCCAGATGGCACCTGCCTACTTCAAATCATAGAATGGTTCGGGTTGGAAGGGACCTTAAAGACCATCTAGTTCCAACCCCCTGCCATGGGCAGGGACACCTCCCACTAGACCAGGTTGCTCAAAGCCCCATCCAGCCTGGCCTTGAACACTTCTCAATCTTCCTGAGGTCTGATTCAGTTTAAGGGCATTATCCATTCTGTCTGAAAAGCAGGAGACACAAAGTTTGCCTCTGGTATTAAACTGATAGCAATTCATCTAGAATTGCTATATTTCAAATTCAGGGCTGTATTTAAGCAAGATAAGTGAAAGCAAACTCCTGAGTGTTTTTAAAAAAAAAATCACATTTTCAGTATGAAATAACAATACAGTAGTACATCACGATGGTAGATAACTACTGTTGATATCGTGTTTTAAAAATGAAGAAGTGTTATGTCATTAGGCTGTTAGATTTGAAATGTCAGAAATAAATGGTATTGTGGAAAGTTTTTTAAAATGAAAGTTTATTTTAATGAAGCATATTTCTGAAATATATTTAAAATAAAATAATGTGTTGTGTGTGATTTTTTGTTTGTGATTTTTTTTTAAAACAATTAGACATTGTTTTTGCTTAAGGTTTTCTCAAAAAAAACCCCTTACTTTGGGGAAATAGCAGTATGACCAAGTGAATTAAGAATAGTCAATGCCTGTTGAGCAATAAAGTTGCAGTACTGGGTTATCTTTGAATTCAAGTTCCTGGTTACTCCATGAATTGTGACTGCTGAACTGGAACAGTTTGTTTAGTTACAGAAATTGAAATGAAATGATACAAGGTCAATTTTACAAATTGCCTTTAAAAAAGCAGTTAGTACTCTTGTTGGATACAATTTCCTTATACTTGCTCTTGCCTCTTAACCACGTATGCAAATAACATTGGAAATACGAGTCCTCTTAGTGATGCTGTTTGAAGCTAGCAAGAAAGTCAGATTCTAGTTTTCAGATTTGTTTTTAGTTTGTTTTTTTTTTTTTTAACTTGAAACATGATTAACCACCTAGTTTACTTACTATACTCTTATACCTGCAAACATTCTGATAATATCTACACATTTATTTCATTATGGATGCAGCTGTATATACGACCCATATGAAACAACCTAATCTACGATTTTAGTTTAGAAAGGTTTTGTTTACTTTTATCTTGTAATTGCTAATATTTTTTAAATGGAGATGTATTTAGTAATTTTTTTCTTCTAGTTATATAAGACTACTGTTTCATATCTCCTTTTAGATATGTGGGACATAATGTTACAAAATCTTTTCACACTCCAAAGGGAAAAAACAGAAGCACACTATATGCATGAATGGAATGAATAACCAGACAAACAGAATATACATTCGCATGGCACCTTTCATCTACACAGGATTTCAAAGCACTTTCCAATACTGCACTTCAGAACTTCAGTCAAAACCTACTGCAGAGGAGTCACCCTAGCAGTGGCCGGCGGTCCTTTACTGCCAGCACACTAAATTTTTGCAATGGGTTTATACAGCATAAAGGCTTTCCCCATCCTTATAATCCACCCCCCTGCAGTGTAAGGCGGTCTGCAAAATGAACAATTTAATGTTTTATTCAATAACATTCTGATTTCTCACCACCCAAATTTGGCTTGGCTCTGGGTGTCTCAAAATACCAATAGCGATGCAGAAGCTTTAATATCCTCACAGCAGAAAGGACCTTCATTTAAGATGGACACCCAGCAGCATAAGTATTTCCAAATGCTGTGCCAAAGTATTGGTTAAACACTGGGTCGAAGGAAAACATATTCCCTACTGAGCCACCGACACACTTACTGCAGCACCTGATGCTCTTTGGAGGCCACCCATCTTAAGTACTGACCAGGTAAGACCCTGCTTAGCTTCAGAGATCTCACAAAATAAAAGCCCACAGTACAGTAGCACAGCTATAAACAAGATAAAACAATGACATATTAGTTATTGCACAATCTAATCCTTTCTTGATGGAGCACAAATTATCTATGTAATGTTCCCGTTTCTCCCTCTTGGGCTTAGCCCATGATTCATGTCCTATAACCCTTATATTTTAGTAAATTATTTACTTGAGAGGTACAGCTGAATTGTGCAATGAGTGTATGCCAAATACAAAAATAAACATTATACAAAATTACTGGAGAAATGTGCAGCCTGTTGCAAAATCATCTGAACTTCCG
Organism: Larus michahellis; assembly: GCF_964199755.1. Lineage (NCBI taxonomy): Eukaryota > Metazoa > Chordata > Aves > Charadriiformes > Laridae > Larus > Larus michahellis. The sequence continues at coordinate 26,351,137 of NC_133897.1, read as the reverse complement.
GCTGTCTGGAAACTTTTAGAGAAAAACTTAAAAACACTGATCGCTGCTCAGCATGTAATCTTTTAAAAGGCAGGCCCGGAACATGTCTCTTACATTAACATATCACTAATATTATTACTTTTTCTTGCAAGTGACCAGAACAGTACAATTTGGCCTCCAAGAACTCATGACAAGACTTTAAATTCGCATTTTGCTTATGTCAATTCTTTTGGAATTTGCTTCCATTTCTGAATAAATACAAAATAAATCAATGTTAAAATATAATTTTTTTATATGAAAAATCTCAGAACAAAACATCATAATTTACCTGAAATATAACTATAAAAAAAAATGAGGAAATAAAAAGAGCTGTCATCTAAAGTATAATTTGGCATGCGGAAACTTTACTACTCTCAAACATAAAAAAGGAAATCTAAAAAGTATCAAATGCCCACAAAACCTGTAATAATTATGTTTATACGGTAGGGCTGGCAACTCAAGGAGAAAAAACAATGGCAAATGATAAATGTAGATGCCCATATTATAATTTCTACAAAGTGGCATTTAAGAACAGGAGTTCACGTTAAATGTCTTCCTAACTGCAAAGTGAAAATCTCCGTATCTTTTTCCCCTGAAAATGGTTTTAGTACAGCATCTTTCCAGAAGATTTTCAGTGGTGGAAGCAAGAAGCAGATATGTCAAGTCTCATTAACCGCCCCCCCGGCAGCTAAATCCCTAACCCCCTTTTACTAATCCTTATAATGCTGTTCAACCTCCCACCACAGCAGAACTAAAACCAAATTCTCTGTCCCCCAATTTTCTTTTTCAGCTAACACAAAATAATAAATAGAATATAACCGGCCCAAATAAAAATGTCTTCTCCTTGTGTAAACTCTCTGCTTGTAACAAAAAACCCGACAAACCAGCAAAGGTTCATATTGTTTCCTTCGTCACAAAGCTTGCAGTTCAGCACGTCAGATGTCATGGCCCACTAAATCTTAAGAAAAGTGCTTAATTTTACAGTCCTTACTCAGAAGTTTCAGATACAGAAATTGTTCATGAGCTGCCAACTGACATTTACGAAGCAATACATATTTTGCATCATGTAGCGCCAGTATCTCAGCTTACTCCTGGGATTCCACTGAAGAATTAAGGTTAGGGGTTAACAAGCTTAAAACAAACAAAAGAAAAATACCAGTTTTGTGGCGGTTAAGTGTAGAAAGCTATTTACTACTTTATTCCTGGTACAGTGTTTGGAGACAAGTAGCTCAGAAAGTAGGTAAAAGGGTTTAATGCCCAAGGAATGCCATAACCGCTTAGGCTTCTCCGGAGCAACCTGCATTACTGCAGTCCCTCGATCCAAGGTACAACTCCCATCTGAGGGAGGAGAGCAGCAAAGCCTGCTGGCTCTGCCACGATGAGTCCCGGCCCAAATCTCCAGATGTAATTAACTCATCAGATTACTTTGCACAAATGCTGTTCGCTTCCAACGATATGTTTTATGACTGAAAGTTGAACTTTACTCGCTCTGCTAGAAATAAAATCCTGTGCTAGCCAATAACCTAGGCAAGGTTCCAGACAAACCTCCATATACTCTATAAATCAGGTTGTGGTTATAAGTATGTGACCTTAATGATTTAGCTTTGTAAAATGCTGACACTCAGTAAAAACAGTAAGCTGAGTTTTGCTTGTCAATAAATATGGATTACATTCAGGAGCTCATCAAGAATTCACTGTATTAAACACATTATTTTTTCTATCTTCTTATTAGATTGGTACAAATTTATTCCTGTCTGTTTGGCTAGGTATTACAAAATGCAGTAACGTGCACAGGTTAAAATATAGTAGCGTCTACCTATTTCTTACTGCCAGAAAACAACAGGGAAAAATTTTAAAAGCTTATGTCCTCTCAGACCATTCAGTGGAAGTATAGGAAATGAATAACAGCAGTCCTGTGGCTGAAAACACTAATAGGATTTGTCATCTAATTCCATTTGAAGGAGGATCAAATGCTTCAGCTGACGAAACAGCCTGACTGCTACTATGGCTGGCTGACGCCAGTGGCAGAACTTTGTACACAGCAAGGATTCCGGTGTGTCATTTGGAAAGGAAGAAAAAGGGAGCTGTGAATACAATCTCAGAGGTACATTGCAAGCTATACATTCACCCGTTACAGCCACTGTAAGCTTGGGTCGTCTTTAATCCTCACTCTTTTCTTTGGTTTCTCCTCCTTTCATAATTATTTCTGAGTGTAAGGAAACATGTAAAAAAGAATACTGGAATAAACAACTGGTATGCGGGCAGCTGGAATGCCGCTCTATACGAAGGAGGGGCATTACAGTAACATAAATTGCTTTGCTACAGAACGGTGAAGCCTTACATGCCTCTTCAAAATAAGCTAATAGCAAACACAAGAGTTAAACCAGTCAACCTTGGTCACTAGCACAATGGAATAGAGCTGTCTTCTATTTAAGGGAGTACTCTTTCATCAGAAGACTTCACAAGAAATTAACAATACATTCCAATTACAGGGCCTGCTGTGCCTTTAGACAGCAGTATTATGAAAGCAAGGTGTAAGTCTATATTGCACCCACCCAAAAAAACAAATAAAGGAATTTTTGAAACTGTGTTTTTCTACATATATGTAACGCAAATAATCCATATTAAGGATTGTTAATGACAATAATTAGTGACAAATACAAGTATACACATTGCTGTGCAGGAGCGGGCAGAAAGCAAAGGCAGGTATTGTGCATTCTACATGCCCGTGCAGAGCAAGCGCCTATGAGAGCAGTGAAGGGCAACAATCACGTATGAGCACTTCGGACATACAGTTATGTATTTATTATCTGAGAAAAGGGAGCAATATTCTCAGCAAATGAGAATGAGGGAGAAAAGGAACAGGCATGACAGAACTACGAACGAGGTGCAGCGAATGCAGTAAGTAACACCACAACACACGTAACTGCGCCAATGTGTGGTCACTGCCTTCCTAACCAGAACACAAGTTTATTTCTTTGGGCAATCAATTTGGGTGAAAATCCCAAGGGTTTTTGCACACCTCAGAATATCCAATGAGAATACGAAGAATACCAAAAAGATTATTAATAAACTGCTGATTTTAATAAAGAAAACTTATTTAAAATGCAGTTTACATAAAATTTAAGACTACCTGAGAATACAAAAGGAAGTGGTGGTAAACTTTGAGCCTGGTCACTGCTCCTTTTACCATTTGGCTCGGAAACTGTGTGGAAAATAGTTGCCAGTGGTTGAAGATACTTTTAACTGTTTTAATGTACGCAAACTCTATTCATTTCCCACCCCAAAGAAAAGCACAAGAATACTTCGTTTTGAAAGAAGTGATTCCTTTAATTACAGTAGCAGATGTTCTCAATCTTTAAGGTCTCCTGGACAAGTATCAAAAATTAAGGCCAGAAGTTTAGTTATCCAATCTAAAATTTAGAGACAAAGGCAAAGCCTCAAAAGCCTCAGTTTTCAAAAAATAATTTTCCTCACAATTAAATACAGTGAAATGTGCAAAACACAAACATTAGGAGGTTTTTTTAATGAAACAGCAGTACAAGCATAAAGTGCTGTTAACTTGAAGAATTCAAGAATTCTTAGATTGCCGCTGTACACATTTTGTCGCAAACAACCTTCTGAGTAATCAACTGAGAGAGATGTCACTGTGCTACAAAGTCATACATCCTTTCTTAATTTGCTCCAAGGCTTATTGTGACCTATATTTATAGCCAGAGTGAATAAATAATATTTAATAATCTACAATTTGAATGGAACAGGTAAAGTTCATTTACCATTTGTATTATTACTCTGTAGTAGATGCTTTCTTAACTTAAATGTAGCATTTGACTTCCAGGTCTTTTTCTCATTCACGGTAGTTAAAATTCCAGCCAAATCCAGATGTATAATGTGTTTCAGGCTGATCTGTTGTACATTGCCTCCTCCTAAGATCCAGGATGAACGCACACAACCTTAACGGCCCTAAATGGCAATATGATAGCATCCCTGTTCTTGCCCAAAAGAGAAATGGACAGAAACTATCCTAGTACAATCACAAGAAATTACACAGAGTCTGGGAGAGTTCTTAAGACACTGGTAAGCAATTACCTGCAACATTAAAATGCTCCTTTAGGCTTGTGCCAACTAGCACTCCTCCAAACAGCTGATGGGCAAGTCTTGGCAGTTAGAAAGTTCCTGGAATGGTTTCCAAAAGGCTATTTGCATGCAACCACCCTCTTTAGGAGGCTAAGGAAGTCCACAAGCATATATATACAGGCTGTCCCATAACGGATGGCCTCAGTGACCAGTAACATCCCTACATACCACTGGTAGAGATACAGCCTTTGACGCTATTTCCTGTCCCCCATACATAGAGAGGAAGGTGTAAAGTTGGTGCAAGATGCCATGGAGCTATGTTTCATTCCCTTTCTCTTTGCCTTCTTCAACAGGAACATATTTATTTTTGTATTTATCAAACACTTCCCCATTCTGCTGCAGGCTTTGCAACAGGACCCTAGATATGAGTCGTAACTGGCTTGAGGCATGACCCAGACAACTCCTGAAATGTCACTTAAGTAAAGAGGTCACGTGCATTCAAGTGACAAATAGCTTTTTTAAAAAAAGTTTATTTTCTATTAAAAACTTCAAAACTAAGGTTATTTAAATATATAATAGAAGTATGCAAATGCTACTTGTTATGAAACAGAAAACCATACAAGCAGTACCTTTTTCATATCCCACATGGATACAGGGTTTTACTGACTCCTCTGTTTCTGTGTCCCATCCAGCTGGTTTGGAAGGCTGGACTTTCCCAGTCCGATCCAGTAACCCAAGAACATGGCGACCAATTGTCTCCTCCATGGCCACAGTCGTCTTCACAACTTCTAAAAGAATCTTCATGAGTTTCTCATTAGCCTTCTGAAAAACATGCCTGCAGGCCAGAAACTGATCAGTCCTTTGATTTTCCCCTGCTTTCAAAGTGGCTTTTACCCCTTATACATCCTTGCAACCCGGAAAAATTAACAGTTGAAGCAGTAAAATTAAGATTTCTTTTTCAAGACTAAACCCCACATCATATAATAAGTATTACCATATATAACTATTAATATCAATATATATGCAACTATACAATAAAAAACTATAGATATTAAAATATAATCATAAATATTAAAAGCACAATTGTCTTAAAAGTCATTCTTTTTACAAAATATGTAAAAAGTCAAACTATTTAGCAACATTTGTACTTTTTTCTTGATATTTTATCTACTTACACTTTTAAAAAAGAGGTCTACATTTGCCTGGTATTCATTTTAAGCTCACTCTTTTCTCAAAGTTACAATTAAAAAGATTGTTCCTCTGCACAGATCAAAAAAAGTTATGGAATAGTCAAAAAGTACTATCAAATACAAAAATTATATTCATATAAACTTATTTCACATACATACATACAATGTGTATACAAATACATGTGTATAAATGATGTATATGATTTTATGTCCGTGTAATATGAAAGATACAGTAAAATAGGCTAAGATTTGTCCCATCCTCTATGCTGTTACATTGGTAGGCTTTATAAAAAAAAACCACCTTGCTTAATCTAAAGTATGTATACTTAGAAATATGGTTACCTAGAATAAAATTGCCATTATCGTCAGTCAGAATAAAGCTTATAAATACTATTAATTTAACAACAAGAACATGATTCTCAAATTTTTTTAAATAATAGTGTTTTTTAAACAGTTCTGAGCACCTTTCTTTGGAAAGAAGAGCGGAAGATATTTCATCAGGTTTTCTTCCTCCATCTTCATCCTCAAAGATCTGCTCTCTCACATCATTTTGGTTTTCAGTTTCATCCTGAGTAAGTTTTTCCAGAGGGAGAGAAGACAAAAAGAACAGAAATCCTGTCATGCCAGAATCAACATATTCTTCTTACACACAGTAGAATATGAAATTTAAAACCTAAATTAGTCGTGTTTTGTTAATAAAACTGCACCAAATTACAAATCACGAACTACTCTTCCTACATGGAAAAATTAACTAAAACATAAATAAAAACAAAACAGGAAATCCAAGACAGGACCAATTAGAAAGAACTTTGTTACGCTGATTAAGCAATCCTTGTACTTTCTGTTGGTGTTGCTATAGCAATATGAAAATGTGAGTTTACCTGAGCAAATAGCTACAGTAATAATCCCCACCCTCAAGCTATTAAACTAGCTTCTGCTTACCTGAAGTAAAAAAGACTGTCTACCAGTATCACCTCTTGATTCTTAAATCTGCTCTGTTCAAGCAATACTCAACATCTTTTTGGAAAATATATTACATAAAAACAGTAGCAGCAAAACCAAATCTTACAGGTTTTACATGCCACAGCTGCCAAGAAAGTCAAAGTCCATATTTACCTCTGTTTGCGTGCTGCTGTTTTGTAGCTCACAAATCAGCCTCTCTTTCCGTGAAACAGAATGTTGTTTTAATGATTCCAGTTCTTCTAAAAGCATTCTCTCTCTCTCTGCAACCAGGCTGTCATTCTCCATCGAGACACGCTAAGAAAGAAGCGTTACAGAGGCACACACAACTTTTTAAGCTTCTGAGTATCAGTGAGTCCTGTCACTTCCAATTTTTTACATATTTTGCACAATGAAATTTCAGTCCACTTCCTTAAATGTTACAGAGAAATTGAAAGCTTTCTAGAATGGAATATAGCTAACAAATACTTTTGGTATCTTACACCTTCTTTAAGATTTTCATACAATTTGTATGTTCTTTCTGAAACACTGGTCACAATGGAAATTGGAAAGTTAATTTCTAAATATCACATGTTTTAGTACATGTTTTGTACAAGAAAAAAGATGAAAATAAGTTATTTTTATAAAAAGCCTACGCACACTCGCTTTTAGAAGAGCTAGAAGTGTTCATGGCTTAAACACGATGCATACGTTCCTATGCGGTTCTTATGGATAAACATCCTTGGCGTTAAAAAACGGAGAAAAGCCAGCAGCGTAAGTCCTACTTAATTTTTTTCATCAGTTTCAGGAATTTGAACCCCTGATGAAAGATGCAGTTGCAAACTGACAAAGAGGTAAAAGGAGAAAGGACGTATATATTGAAAGGAAAGATTACCAGGATAAATGATAGAAGGACACCTACAAAGCAGCAAGGAGAAACAGACACCTGAGATTGCTGGGAATGACACCTAGCACACAAGTGACTGGCTCTCTAGGTTCCCCAGCTTCTTGAGCCCAAACTTAAACAGAATAGAACCAGGTTTGGATAAAGTCTGAAGGAACCTAAAGCTTCACTCCACAGTGAAATCAAAGAATTTTAGATTTCACTGATTACTCTTGCCACGTGCATTTCTGTAACGTTACATTGTTGAAATTAAATCAGAGCAAGACAAATTCTTCTGGATTCTGTTTACTTCATCTTTCAAGGGAAAGAATCCTTGAAGACAAGTCTATAAATTACATTATTTTTGAAGACTTAATTATTAAGATAAATTAATGAGTTTCATTAGCATCTATACTATAGGCTTTGAAGAGATGCAGAGTGATAGCAAGATAAGTTTAAAAAGGCAAAGAAACAGTCATGTTTCCCACCAAACCCCATAGACTTTGTTTCATTTTAACAGTCAGTAAGGACTTAATCTCCCATGATTTTAAAAAAAAAAAAAAAAAAAAAAAAAAAAAAAAAAATGGCCAAAGCTCAATACTGTTTGAGTTCGGACCTCAAGGGGGGATGAAGATAAATGTATATAGTATTCCATATAAATTAAGAATAAATTCTATAAGAATTAATTAAGAATAAATTCTATAGTATTTCTAGCCATGGCTGGTGGCTTCATTGATGTAAATGGATGCCAGCCTGCATCCTGCAGAGGGCCATGGATCTGGAAGGTGGTATGGTTTGCAGTGCATCTGCACTCACTCTGCTGGCTGCTGTGCAGCACTGCAGGCTTTCTCAAGGTTTACAGAAGTCTAAATTGATACGTCACTGACCGAGCTTTGATTAAAGAAATACGCGTTTTATACATATATGTGTGTTTGTATATACACACACACAAATAGGTAAGTGTGTGTGTGTGCATGTGTGTGTATACATGCATATAGTAAATAAGTGCGTGTCTCAATATATATAGAGATACAAGAATAAACAAACATAAATCTGCCTGGTGATGTCCCATTGTTTACCCATGTTAACTCATTGAGTAAAAACCCATATTACCTCAGCTAATTGCACTTTAAGACTCTCAAGCTCTGCTAAGAGTTGCTCTTGATTTTCTTTTTGCCGTTCCATTTGCTGCATGTGCCCTTGTCTCAATAATTCCGTTGCCTGCTGGTGTTCCTGATATTGCCGTACTAGCTCCTGTCGCATGTCTTCCAAACGTTCCTCATATAACAACAGCTGACTTGATGTTTCTGTGTCTGATGCTGTCAGCTCACTGTAGCGCTGAAACATTGGAACTATTTTAGCATTTTATGTTCAAGGACAGTTTCTAGTAAATACTTAAATAAATTTTAGGAAATACTTTCACAATTAAAGCAGCTATCACGAAAGCATTATCTTGTTGCCTGCTTCTTGGAAGGTCCAGCCTTACAATTACTCTCCATTCAGAAGACAAGTTTTTTAACAGTGAACAGTGCTAACTGTTATGTTTTTTAGCTGGCAGGGGTCTCAACAGAAAATGCAGTGGCAGACATACATGTGTGTGAACAACATCAGAAGTTTGAGAGGGCAGTATCATACAAAATAAGAATATTAGTTTATTCACTATCAAGATAATGCAAAATTAGAATATTTAACTGTTACACAAATTTGAAAGTTATTTTTGTTTCAACTAGTGCCAAATTTAATTAAAAAAAATAAACAGGATGAAACTATGGAGTCAAAATTTATGACTGTTTTTAACCATATTTATTCCACACCTTAATTCCCATGCTGTGTTTGTGAAATGCTAAATATATACTTCACATGTTACAATAAAGGGTATCAGCTGATATCCCTTATCACAAGGGACTCAAACTCTTTAAACACTATTTTTAATCTGTTCCTTGTATAAAGACTAGAATATAACCTAGCTTACAAAAAGTCTTTATACAATTTATTGCCTGCAATACCATTTTATCCGTGAAATGGAATAATCTATTTTCATGTAACCGGTGTCATATTCCTTTCCTTACCTACAGTCAGGTAGAACATAGGGAAGAAGGATAGATAATTTAGGTCTAAAGTTGTCACCCCTTTGAAAGGGAAAAAGGGAAATGTTTAATTGGAATTTTCATCTTAATTTCTTTGTTTGCAGTTTTCTCATTAAAATGAACTGTAAATCCATTGGAAAGATTATTCAGATATGGTTTTATACACTGCCAATATTTTTTTTTTTTTTTTTTTTTTTTTTTTTTTTTACACACTTACCGGTGTTTCTTCTGCTGTAAGCCCTTTGACATGGGAAAAAAGTTCTTCAGAAATCACTGATTCATGTGTGGTCTGTCCTAATACACTATCAGGCTTGCTATTAGAATGAAGCTGTTCTCCAAGTGAGTTGATCTGATCAGACTCTTCATTGAGTTCCTTGCAAAGTGATTTCAATTCTTCTTCATGCTTACTGCCTTTTTCTGTTGCTTTTCTAAGAGGGCCATCAACCTCTTCTTCACCACATTGCTTTTCAATTTCAAAGTCCATTCTCTGTTGATGTACGATCTGTGTTTGTGCTACTTCTTCCTTCTGCCTAGCAATTCTTGACAATTCAGTCTGTTTGGCAAATGCTACGCTCATTGACACAATTACCTGAAAAACAAGAAAAATCCGTATTAGTTTACACTTCACAGCATTTCCTGTTGCTAAAGAAATCTCATTGCTGATCATCAATAATATAAATAAATTACTAAAAGTTCTGAACTGTGATTTTTTTATTATTATTTTTTTACAGAGGAAAATAGAAAGGTAAAAGAACATAGACATCCTGCCAATCTCATCAACAGTCACATCTTAAAATACAGACATACTGTATTTAAGGTAGCTTAACTATGATGCTATTTTTTTAATTAAAATATATATTTAGTAAAGAATTACCTAGTTATTTTTAAAAAAGATTCTATAAGCTGACTTTAAAAAAGTCCTGCCATATTGACATAAAGGCAGCTGTGCTAAGCTTCCTCTAACCAAGCATCCTTTGTAAACGTTTCACTGACACGGAATTTTGGGCTGTATAAAGACAGCAGTGCCATGTGCTTAATACTCAGCACAGGTATTTTACTTAACCAGAACAAATACAGGCATTTACAGCATAAGCTACAAAAAGCATGAAAAAACAGTATGATAAATACAGAAATGTTACACTTGAAAAGAAAACACCTAGCTAGCCAACCGTGTACTTTGCTTTCCCATAAAGAAGGGTTTTCTTGGCAGCAGCAGAGAGAAACAGAACTTTTACTCCAGAAACATGGATTACTGAAAGGAATGTCATCATCCTGTGCTGGCTATAACATTCTTCTTAACTCTGACTGTAAACCTTTTTAAGAAGTATTCCTTTTTTTTTTTTAAATTCTTTTAAGTTTTTAATTTCTGTTAATTAATTTTTTATTTATGCCACGATATAATGAAAGCAGAGATAATTTTTCATTCTGCAAAGAAGCGAAAAATTTGTTGGAATTCAAAAAGTAAGCAAATCCACAAAGAATTTAATATACTTTACCTATAAAATTTTAATTTTACTTCTCATGTTTTAGAGAAAGTCACCAGATCCAAATAAAACTATGCATTTTACACAGTGTATTAAAATGCACAATAAATATGATCAGAAAATAGTGTGAAACAGATAAGTGCAAAATCTTTTGAACTGACCAGCTGTTAAACCTAAAGTGGCAAGAAATCCACTCTCTAAGCCTACGGATTTTCTAAATAAATTCTTGTGTCAAATATGGTTGCAAGTTATCAATTTTCTTTGAAGTTTTTAAGCAAAACACCCTTTCCCCCCCCTTCATGAACATGTTATGTTAGGAATAGGAGAGACAACTAAAAAAACCCAAAACATTTCAGATTTTTTTTCTTTTAAGACTTTCCCCTTTCAGAACCAGAATGAAACAATTGCTTGTAAATAAATCAAACAAAACTTAGCATACGCCATTGCAACTGTCTGAATTGTCAAAAAAGGCAAATGAAAGTGACAGTATTTTTAAAACATATTTTGAAGTAACAAAATAAAAATAATACCTTTGCTATTTCTTCTTCTAATCTTTCTTGGTACTGTTTTTCTAGCATTTGAACAACATCCAGATCATTCTGCATTTCAATTTCACCAGCAACCTGTAAGAAAACCATGAAATCTCAGATCATACATTTGTCGTTTTATTTCATTAATTTAAAAAGTTTCAATCTGACTGAGATTTTTTTTTCCTCGATTAGGTTACCTTCATTTCATGCAAACCACATAATTTTGTACGACAACATAAAAGAACTGGGTAAAGGACTTTGCCTTGTTTCCACTTCAAAATTAATTTTAAAAGTTGAATTTGCAACAGCTGTTCTTCCAGCACTATTTGAATTGTCAAATGCAGAGAAAAGAGATAAGAAAGCACAATCACAGTACAAAACAGCATTGCTATTTTTCAAAATGCAAAATTGTTAAGCCAGGTTTCCAGGAGGAGGAGGAGAGGAATGTATGGAGTCTTTTCCATTTGCATTTAATTTCTAAGATCTTTGGGGTTACATTTTCAAAATTTCTTCTAAACTGTGCTGTCTATACTTAAAAAGTACTAGGATTTCATGTAAATTGCTCTTCTCCCATAACTAGTGTTTAAAGAAAAGTCACACTATTTTAAAGACTCCTGAAGAAATCCCAGAATTTGAACCCTAATTTTTTTTCACCTTAGTAAGAAGCAGCCTAAACCAAATGTCTTGTTTCAGAGAAAAAATTAAAAAAAACCAAACCAAAACAAAAAAAGCCACCAAACCACAACCTATAAGCAAGCTTTATTGGTCATGATTTCCAGAAATGTTTTTCAGCAAAATTAAAATATTTTTCCTCTAACATGGACTGTCTAATAGTATAACATAGTATTAACATGATAATTACTTTACTACTACCAAATACTAGTCCATATTTCAATTTAATCTTAGAACCTAAAGCATCTGAATTGTATTGACCACATGTATATTCTCTGTCAACTGAGTTACATACTTCCAGTGCTTCATCTGTTCTTTGCTGATGAAGATTTTCACTGCACTTCACTTCCCTGAAGACTTCTTTTAGCTTTATTTGTGAATCTCTGGATACACTAAAAAAGAAAGAAGAGGGGGAAAATTAAAAAAAATGTCCAATATTTCAATATATCTTATTTTTCCTCTATTCAAATATGCATTATATGGATATATACAGACAAGATATATTTAAAGACCAGTAACTGCAAATATTTTCTTCAGAACACACATCTTTCCATGCCATGTTTCTTTTCTGATGTTGCAATAGGATATACAATCAGATGAAAACGTCCCCCCAGAATTCCTAAGCTTGGCCACAGCCATACTCCTACTTAGATGTTAGTTTAAAAGACGCAGCAACAAACCAGGTATGGAGACTGAGTATGCAACAGATCATTCAAAAGGTTACTGACTACGCCATTAAAAGACACTTATCTTCAAGCTTGAGATGTAATGATACAGATCTCCGTACTAGGTTATTAGAAACCAATTTATGTACTGATCTATGAACTTTTCCTGTAAAACTCCAGTTTCATTTTAATGTTTAAAACCTGAACTTCAGGAATGAAAGCTAAGAGAATGCAGATCTTCATAGGAAATTTTTTCCTCTACTTTGTTAGCTTATAAATACCAATAATAGCTCTAAATGCTCATTAAAACAGACGTAAAATGAGTTTTGAGTATTTTAGGTGAATAGTTATCATGGATGAAATCAGAACACTAACTACTCATTTAAAAAATAATTTAGAAATCATATATGAATATATATAACTTGTCCTGGCCAACACACATATAGCATATAGCAGTATACAGTTTCACAAAATTCATTTTGAAAATGCTTGTGACTTGTATTTTTTTTTAAAGGATTAAGAAGTAATTGATTAAGAAGCCATACAGTCCCTTAAAATCGAGCTCAGGCTAATAAATGCGTCTAAAACTGCAATGTCAGTCTTACAGGTGCAAAAACATTTTCAGAATTTGGACCTCTTCTCACCTTAAAACAAGTATATACAAGTATTAATTCATATGAGTAAAAAAAATCGGTTATTTTATTTGCCACTTGCAAGACTAGAAAAATATTTGAAGGAATGAACGGAAAACTGTTTAAAAGTCAGAAAAACACAGATGGCGAAGAAAAGGCTGTGATCAAACAATAAGGGAAAACCAGCTCTTTGGGTTCTGATTAGTCATGGTTGAAGGAAAACACTTTTATCTTCATTTCTCTTAACATCTAAGGATTAATCCTACACAGTCCTTTTGCTTTTTAAGAGAGTACTGTGGTAAGTATATAAAATATTTAACAATTTCTAGAAACATCTAGACAGCTTTCCCTGCTTCTTAGTAGCATCTCCTATTGCCACTGTGTCTACCCATTTCCCTTTTACAGTTGGGCACTGGTCTGACTAACAAACCCTCAGAGTTCTCTCTCACACAAGGGAGATTCAGATAAAATAAAAATGCAGAGAAACCAACTGATTTGTAGTACAGTAAATGAAACAAAAGGAAGGAATACAAGGGTCAAAAAGAGAAAACAGGAAACCAGAGACGACCCTGAATACAGCACAATTAAAAGCATCCACCACTCCTTGAACACATCCAAGGAGACAGTGAAAGAATCAGGGAACAGAAGCAGGCTCCGCAATTGTCATGATTCCCCCAAGACACTTGCACCTCTTCCAGGTTTGGATGGCCACAATGGTCAGGGCCAGGAGGAGGCTGATGAGTATGTCCCATGGCTTGGAGACAGCCAGAATGTGTTAAGTGGACCTCAATTCTGCCCCAAACCTTATTGCTACATATCATTCTAGAAAATCATCAATTTCATGCAACTATGCTACATGAGATGTCTTTAGATGTAAAACACATTGCCTGGAGTTTCGAGAGTTAAGAGGTGCCTGTTGACTTCGAAGTTTTGAAATTACTGCTAAAAAGCTCATACATATGAAATGACAGTTATGCATTATTCCAATTCTCAAATCTTCCTCTATTAACTACAAAAATGTAATAAATTCTAGGTGCTGCACTACTTAGTTTGCAATGTTGATGTCATTTCTTCACAACACTCAACTCTTGAAGGAACGAAACAACATAAGGGTAATGTGTTCATAAAGAATTTCTCAAATTTTTAAGTAAAACACGTAGCTTTACATGAATGGTTATCTGAAACACTTCTTTTTGTACAAAAGTGCAAAGTTATAAGCATTAAAGAATGGATTAATACCTCATGTGATCAGAGGCTACCCCAGCACTCTGAAGCTTATCCTGCAGGTGGACAATCTCTGTAGTGTACCTCTCTTCGCTTTCTTTCAGTTGCTGCTGGAAATAGGACCTGAGGTGTTCCAGTTCTTGAGCATGCCTTTCTTCAAGTTGTGTTTTAAGGTTCCCTATCTCCTTCAAACAGTATTCTTGAATCTTAGGATCTATATGTAGGGTATTGGAAGGGCGAGGAGGGGGGAATAAATTACATTAGTATAAATTAACTCTCTCACAAGTTATTAGCAGTGATGGACTGAATAATTACTGTAGTTAAAAATTTCTTCTGATATCATATCAATTACTTTTCCATAACAAATAATTATAACTTAATCTTCCATTTTGCAAAACTAGATTTGATATGGGTAACGGAACTTTAACTGTGGAAAACTGAAAAAGACTAAACCAAAATTTTCACAGAATATAATTCCAAAATATTTCAGAGATTTAAGAAAATCAAGAGCATCATACTGCAAAATCTGCAAAAATCTCTTACATGCTTCAAGTTGCAGTAAGCTATGAAACAATTAAAAACTGAAGTCATTGCCTGGTCTCTCTCTCTTAATATACATACAGTAAAACCAGCACATGCATCTTTTTTACCCATTAGACCCTGTGAAGGGTTCTGGAAACATTCCTTTCTTGTTTCCAAATGGCTAGGTTCCTCTTCTTTCCTCTTTTCTAAAGAAGACAGCCATGGTTCTTTGACCTAAAAATAATCCAGTAAATACAAATAACAAGTTTGCCTAGCAATAATGCAAAAATATTAACTGTAACTACAAACATGTAAGAAAGATTGGTGGCCAATGTATAAGACAGTGTAACCAGTGTAACAGTGTGTTTCATTTTACAGCCTGAATGACCACGTATACATTAATAGCTAGTTGATCAGCCTGTCCGGGATGTCCACCGTAAATCTCAAACTCATCTCTCTGGATATGAACTGCTAAATCATAATTCCTCTAACTCCAGGAGCCCTATACTTCCTCTCCAAGAAAGAAAGGAAAACACTAATACTCTCCTCAGGCCCAAGATGCAGTTTTCACATACAAATATTTTTTTGTACATGTATATCCATCAATACACGTGACCTGCAACTGTTTCTAAACACAATTGGTTAGTGTACTCTATTTAATACATGGAAGTACCTAACTCCAAATTTACTGATAAAATTTGTCTTTAGGATCCCAGGCCCCTGAGATGAAGGTAGAAGTTTGGAGCAAGGAAGACAACCGTGGTGGAGGAGGATCAGGTCAGGGAACAAACTGGACATGAAAAATTTGGTGTGGGCTGATGGGATACACCAAGGAGTGCTGTAGGAGCTGGTCTATGTTATTGCAAGGCCATTCTCAATTATCTTTCAAGGGTCACAGTGATTGAGGGAGGTTTCTGAGGACTAGATAAAAGCACTCCTATCTTCAAGAAAAGAAAGAAGGAAGGTTTGAGGAACTACAGGCAAGTCAACCTCATTTTGATCTCTGGGAAGGTGATGTAGCAAATAATGCTGGAAACCATTTGCAAACACATGAATCCGAGAAGATACTCCACTTGGGAGTAGTCAGCATGGATTTATGAAGAGGAAATCATACCTGACCAACCTTTTGACACCGCCTCCCATTCCATGCCCACAGACAAACTGATGAAGAATGGGTATGGTGAGATCAATGCAAAACTGGCTGAACTGCTGGGCTCAAAAGGTTGTGATCAGTGGCACAAAGTCCAGTTGGAAGCCAATAACTAGTGGTGCACCTAATGGGTCATACCAGAGCCAATACTGGCTTTTCATTAATGTCCTGGATGATGGGACAAGAGTGCGCCCTCAGCAGGTGTGCAGACTCTACAAAAGTGGGAGGAGTGGTTGTTGCACCAGATGGTTGTGCTGCAACTGCCAAGTCCTGCAACCTAGAGAGGAACAGCCCTGTGCACCAGTACATGCAGAGGACTGACCAGCTGGAAAGCAGCTTTGCAGAAAAGGACCTGGAGGCCTTGGTGAAGGCACCTGCAGGCACCAAGCTGAACAGGAACCAGCAACATGCTACTATGACAAAAGTCTAACAGCCTCTTGGGCTGCATTAGGAAGAATGTTTGCCGTCAGGTTGAGGGAGGTGATCCTTCCTCTCTAGTCAGCACTGGTAAGACACATCCAGTGTTGGGTCCAGTGCTGCACTCCAAGTGCAAGAGAGAAATTGATATACTGGCATGAGTCCAGCCGAAAGGTTCCCAAAGGAGATGGGGGGCTTGGAGCATTTGGCTTACAAGGACAGGCTAAGAGAGGTGGGAATGTGTAATCTGAAGAAGACAGGGGTGCCCACCAGGCTTGTGGGGTTTCCATCCTTGGAGATTCAAAATTCAGCTGGACACAGTCCTGGGCAACCTCCTCTAGCTGACCCTGCTTTGTGCAAGGGGTTGGATTAGATGAACTCTAGAGATGCCTTCTAATCTCAGCCATCCCACGATTCTGTGACATGGGTAGCAGCTTTCTCATTTTATTAAATCATCACCTTGCTCTGCTATTCAAGCAGGATACACAAACACAATTTCAAACACATTCTTTGCTTATCCAGAGGGAATTCGTGCAACAGAGAAAATTCAAATGCTCATATACTCATATGCTATAAAAAGTTTACCTGTTTACAATCCTTCATTAGCTGTGTTTGAAGTGTTTTCAGCCTACTGTATTCTTCCATTATCTTGTGTAGAAGCGCATCCATACGTTCTTGCACAGCTAAATTACACAGATAACCAGGGACTTTAAAAAAAAAAAAGAAATCAAACATTTTACCAGAAATTTTAGAACAGTGAATTGTTCACAAGTTCTCCACTGAAGAATTATCTGATAAATATTACATAGTTATTGAAGCAAGTGAGGTCCCTTCCAAATTTTGCACGCATATATATATTTTTTTGGTCAAGCTGCTAGCTTCTTCTACAAAAGGAGGAGGGAAAAAACCAAACCAAACCAAAACACTTTTTTCACCAATTTCCACCATAATGAAGACAGCACAAGCAAATACTCATAATAAAAAATAAAGTGGTTCAGAACAGAGAGAAAATCTCTAAAGCAGCTATTTAGGCAGATTAATTAGCACCTGAACAAGAAATTGCACAATTGCTAGTCTGAAATACTTGAAATCAGTGGGGTTTTTTTAACCAGCATGATCGTACAATGTCATTACCTTGAGCTTGACTTCTGTGTATTGGTAATTCTACATTCAGTTTTTCTTGCACAGCAGCAGGTCTACGGAACATATCCTGTTCCATATCATCAGCTTCTACAGCAGCTGAAGAATGTTCATTCTGATTGTCACACAAAACCTGCAAAACAAATGAAACAAAGGAAAAAAGCAAATAATTTTTTATTAATTTATCAATCACAATTCACAAAGAAAACAAGAAAAACAGTGGCAGGAAAGTAATATTTTGTGAGTATTATCTTCTGTGGAAATGATGGCATAGATGTTCTGTTGAGTCATAAGAACCTAGACGGTCTTTAAGACTTCTGGTAAAAGAAACAGGTATAGAAAGACTTCCAGATAAAACAATGGCCTGCTCAGAGCACACAGGGCGATTCTTTAAATAAAGACTTTAGACTCCATATATTGACACCAAATTTAACTTACGAAAGTAAAATTACAGTATCTGCAAAAGCTCAACATGGAAACATACAGACAGGCAGTATTCTATGCCAAAGACTCTCATTCAGCTGCTACTTTCTGTGAGCTGTCATGGAGTTCTGCTTAACCTCTCCTATGTTGGCTCTCAAGTATAAAAGTTCTACTATCCACTTTCCCAAAAAGGTATTGAAAAAAGTCCAGCAAAGACGGAAAAAAACCCACCAAAACACCAAACCCAACCATTTGAAGTATTTAAGATTGGAAAACCATGACTTATAATGACTGATGAAAGTAGCTTAACTTATTCAGAAATACATTTAATAAGTAACTTGATTGCTCGTCAAGAAGTACCTGTAAGGACCATTGATTAGAATCATAGAATCTTCATGGTTGGAAAGGACCTTTGAGATTATTGAGTCCAACCATAAACACACACACAAAAAAACAAACAAAAAAAACCCCAAAACAAACAAACAAAAAAACCACCACAAACAGACAACCTACAATCTCTGCCACTAGAGCATGCCCTGAAGTGCCACATCTAGACGTTTCTTAAATACCTCTAGGGATGGTGACTCAACCACCTCCCTGGGCAGGCTGTTCCAGGGCCTGACCACTCTTTCAGTAAAGTAATTCCTCTGAATATCTAATCTAAACCTCCCCTGCCGCAACTTCAGACCATTTCCTCTGCTCCTGTCATTATTCACCTGGGAGAAGAGGCCAACACCCACTTCTCTCCAGCCTCCTTTCAGGTAGTTGTAGAGGACAATGAGGTCTCCCCTCAGCCTCCTCTTCTCCAAGCTAAACATGCCCAGCTCCCTCAGCCTCTCCTCATATGACCTGGTCTCCAGACCCCTCACCAGCCTGGTAGCTCTCCTCTGGACACGCTCCAGCACTTCAATGTCCCTCTTGTACAGAGGGGCCCAGAACTGAACACAGCACTCGAGGTGAGGCCTCACCAGTGCCGAGTACAGAGGCACGATGACTTCCCTGCTCCTGCTGGCCACACTATTCCTGATACAAGCCAGGATGCTGTTGGCCTTCTTGGCCACCTGGGCACACTGCTGGCTCATGTTAAGCTGGCCGTCCACCAGCACCCCCAGGTCCTTTTCTGCCGGGCAGCTTTCCAGCCACTCTTCCCCAAGCCTGTAGCGCTGCTTGGGGTTGTTGTGACTGAAATGCAGGACCCGGCACTTGGCCTTATTAAACCTCATACAGTTGGCCTTGGCCCATCGATCCAGCCTGTCCAGGTCCCTCTGTAGAGCCTTCCTACACTTAAGCAGATCAACACTCCCACCTAGTTTGGTGTCGTCTGCAAACTTACTGAGGGTGCACTCAATCCCCTCATACAGATCATTGATAAAGATATTAAACAAAACCGGCGACCAGCCACCAAGAGGATTTCACACCATTAATCACAACTCTTTGGGCACGGCCATTACCAGTAGTCTACAAAAAAAGATATGGGAAAATAATATTATTGGTGGCAGATACCAGAATACAGTCTAAAAATAAGCTTGAATTTTTTACTATCATGTTCAGTTACTAAAAACAATATAGACAATAATTGTCTAAACAATTGTCAAAACCAACAATTTTGGTAGATTCTTAGGCACTTTTAAGTCTTTGAAAGATATGCTGTAGCTAAGAAAGAAATTACTATCTTATTGCAGATATACGAGAGTGATTTCCTTCATGTCAATATGTGTATGATATCAGACCACTGCTAAATCAACAACTTATAGCCAGAGACATACAGAAAGGAAAAAAAATACTTCCAAATCTTCCATAAGTAGATAGTATACTATAAGTAAGACAAACATTACATAGAAGAACAAAACTAGGTATAAGACCACAGAATTGTATGGACAAAGACACAAAAGAGTTCAGGAAAAAAAATACAAAATCCCTTGCAATGTTAATTTGGAAGATCAGGTTTAGCAGTCTCTATTTTGAGACCAATGCAAAGAGAAAAGCTACAAATAAAATCTGTTAAAAATTAGGTAGAAAAATATGATGACTCACTGTACACATAATTTTTCATTTTCAAAATTTCCATTTTAAAAAAGACTCTTAAGTCTTACCTGAGCAAGCCTAGAACATTCTTCAGTTACAGCTTCATTCAGCTTTTCTATAAGTCTTTGTGTAGATTTGACTTCATCATCTATGAATATAAATCATTCGTATTATTTTTAAAACACTAGATGCACAACATTTCAAAAGCCTAATTTCCTGCCTCGGTGAGACTGCCTCTTTAGTTTTTAAAAAGGCATAGGTTTTTGTCCCCCTCTTTCTTGTTCCATCACATAGACAGATTCAATTATTATGGCAGAACCGCCCATTCAAGCGGAGTAAGTGATAAGAAACGGCTTTGTGTGTTAGTGAGATCTGGCAGGATTGAACTTTACAGAAACATACTGGAGAGCAAAGAACTTATGCCAAAAAATTACAGAAGGGCAAATCATGAGATGACAGAAAAAGTAAGGAGAGAAAACCAGCATGGTAACACAAAAGCTCACTGAGGCAAAAAGCAGCAAAGAAGTAGTAGCAAAGAAACTTACTTACTTGTGGGCAGGGAGCCAACGCAGGAATTCAAAGAACAGAGAATGAAACAAGCCCCAAAACATTTTGCTGATGCATTTGCTTATTATTTCAGTAAGGAATACAACCTTATAGGTGAATCTATTATATAGTTCTTTACAATTAACTGATCTAATACACATAGCAAAACCTGAGTTTTAATACTTCCTATTCCTTCCCTTTTTTATATTATTACTACCTTTTCTGTGGTTTTTTAAGTACCCTGAGCATTAGACTATTTGTAATGGGTACATAATTTGGTACAAAACCACTTCGAAATGCTCTATAAAAACAATTTATTGGACAGCTACATGCACAAACTCTTGTGCTTATTTTCTTTTAAAGACACTGTTTTTCACATCAAGAGCTTCACTCCCATAATTCTGGTCAAGTTACCTGCTTGCTGAATTTTCAAGGTCTGGAGCTCCAGCTGATGCATTTTTTTAAGATCATTCATCTCTTGTAGATGGCTACGTACAAGCTCCTCTTTAAGACTGCAAAGTTCGCTTTCTTTTTCTGCTTTCAGGTACTCACGAACCTGGTCTACGTGAGCTGAATAAACCAGGGATAGGCAAATGCGCTGCGCTTCCATCTGTAGCTGTAAATCAGTCTTTGAATAAAAAGACACATTTTACAAGGAGTGAGAAACAAGCAAACAAAGCAGTCCATCTTTGCGAATTTCTGAAATTAATAATGTGTTGAATGGAATGCTGCATATATGGTATGCATTAGGTAAATTTAAACATACACAGTTTGGAAAACTAAATTGTAAAAAAAAAAATAGTATGATGCTTCTTAAACTAAAAATCAAATTAAAATCAACAAAACTCAATAAGCTTCAGTTCCTATTTTGGAGCAATAAAAACCCAATGAATTTTACCCTGATGAAGTGAGAGCAATATCACTACCAACAGAGTAAGTTAAGAAAGTTCACTTCAAATACAGAAAAAAGACTGTATTATTAGCAGACCTTAAAAACATTCATTTCCAAGGGCTGTAGTTCTAGTCTGCTCTTTTGGGGATGTTATTGCTAAAGCAAAACATGCTTAGGATATGTCAATAATGAGCTATTTGGAGTCCAAGTTTGAAAAGGTTTTTAGACCTCTGGATCATAACAATTTTTCAGTTCTATGTCCAGAAACTGCAAGACCCTTAACACATCCTCATTAAAAAAATAAAATACATTGTACAGCTGTATCGCTTTTCTATATCTCACGACTGTTTCCAATGTGGCTTTGCTTGTGATTTTATTTCTTAGGACATGAATGAACTACAACACAACATAAAACTAGGCAGTGGTGGTATTAGTTCACTGTTTGGGTTTTTTTCATGTTCTAAAAATCCACCTATCTAAAAAAATCATAGAAGACTGGTTAACATCTATTTCTACAGAAAACTTCTTGCAGATCCTTCTTGCAGCATGCTGTTCAACTTCATCACTGCATATAAATTTGAAGCCAGCACCACTTATGATTCCAGCTCCTAATTAAATACTGGTAATTCAATATTCTAGCTAGTTTCTTGGCAAATAACAGTAATTGCCATAATACCTGCAATTGATTTACAATATCAAAAAAATACAAGCAAAATTTCTCCAGCAAAACACAGAGATTGGTTAGAATCACACAATATGCATAACTTCTGTACATTCACACCTTTCTCTTCTCATGCTCACATCCAGATACATTTCTTAAGAAGTCATAACCCCATATACACAAAAATTTTGATAATGGAAGATTAGTATTTCACAAGTTTGATAAAAGACAACTGAAGAAGTCAAGTGTTTCAGTATCTCTTTATATTGTTTGAATAAGCACTTGGAGAACTGAAAAACTAATCATAGATTAAAAAATTGTGTCCTGAGTAAGTTTTCACCTCAAATAAGTAAGTTAAATGCCATATAAAAGTGTGAAGTGCTATAGATGTCTTCTCCTTACCTTTTGTTATTGTTGCTGATTTAATTAAATTTAAGGAAAGAGTATTTCTTTCACTGAAAAAATAGCATCCTCACACACATTGACTCTGGTTATCATTCTGGTCATTCACGTAACCACTTTCAACCACCAGCCACACTGCTACACACTCATGACCATGCACCTGGACTTCAAAGCAGCTAATAGGAAAAATATGCTGCAAGTTTCCAAGTTCAAGCTCCTACAAATTTGCACAGGTAAATTATTTTCTATACTGCTCTATGTAACGTACCTGTTCTGATTTTAAGGCATCCACTTGCTGCTGAAGGTTATTATTTTCACTCTGTGTAATGGCTACTAACGATGTTTCATCTGTCAGCCTGTCTGTCATCCCATGCAAATGTTCTACATGAGACTGCTGTTCTGGTTTCAACATTTGTTGAACTTCCTCTCTTTTTGCTACCTCATGACTTCTACTTGAACCTAGATTTCCTCTTACATTTATTCCTTCATCCACTGTATTCCTTGGACCAGGGGTTTTATTTCTACTTTCAGGTGCTGGAGCAGCAGTCTTTAGAGCTTTTCCTTTAGAGCATTTTGTCTTAGGGTTATTAGTACTACTATTTCCTCTCTCAGCGTGGCTAATCATGACTTCTAGTTCTTTACATTTTGCTAGAACTTGTTCTTTCTCATCTTTTAAGGATTTAACTTTTTCATTTAAATGACAAATTTCACTATGCTTTGACTTCAACTGTTCAGAGAGTTCAGAAAGTCTCAGGGATAATTCCAGTTTCTCACGCTGGGTAACCTCAAGCTTTTCCATAAGTTCTGTCGCATCTTTCTCTACAACTTCTCCAGTCTCAAATGTGTCTGCCCTGGACACCTTGATTTCTTTACTCCCTTCAAAACCAGAAGTTTTAGTTTTAAATAAAACTGGTCTATTGCTTTGCAAGTGGTGAAGTTTTTCACTCAAAACTTCGAGTTTGCTTTTATATTCAGCTTCCTGCTTATTCTTGTTCTCTTCTAACTCAGTTTTTGCCTTCAGAAGACTTGCACATTCTTTCTGCAGCTCTTTATAATTAGCTTCAAGCTTTTTCTCGGTGAATTCAAAGGCACTCTTCTGCCTTTCAGTATCCTCTTGGAGTTGACTGTTCTGGTTTTTAAGTTGCTCATTTTCAGTAATCAGCTTTTCTATTCTTTTTTGCAAGTCCAAAATTTCTGACTTAGAGCTAACACTGTTGTTCAAAATGACACTTTCTTCAGAGCTTACTAACACACTTTTTAATTTCTCTTCCAGAGTTTTGTTTTCCCCCTTAAGAAGGTTATTTTGTGTTTCAAGTTCTGAACATTTTTTTTGAAGGCTATCTTCTCTCTCCCTCATCTGCTCCTGCATCAGCTCAGTTTTAAGCTGCAGCTCTTGAATTTCTTGTTCAAGGGTACCTTTTTCTTTTTCCTCTTGCCTAAGCTCTTCAATCTCCTTCTGCAGTTCATGGATTTGAAGTGTCATTTCTTCAGATTTAGAATTTACAATGGACTGCTGCAAATCTTTTAGGTTTGAAATCTCTAATATTAACTGATTTTGCTTTGTGATTAAGGTGTCTTTTTCATATTGCATGGCTTCTATCGTTCGGCTCATTGCATTTTGTACCTCATCTAACTGCTGTTTATGGTGCATATTCAAGTTATCTTTAAGGCTCTCCATGTTCACCATGTGCTCTTTTTGTAAGTTTTCTTTAAGTCTGGAAAGTTCCTCTTCATGACTAAACAGAAGCTTTGTTCTCAGTCTTTCTAATTCTGCTTCTTGAGATTCTGCCATCCTGTCCAAAACTGCATCCTTCTCCCTTTCTAGCATTTCAAGTTTTATTTTGTAATTTGTGACTTCTGCCTCATGTTTTAATTCCAATTCCTTCCTAAATTCAGAGGCAGAAGCCAGCTGAGTTTTTAAATCTTCAATCACAAATTGGTATTTTTCAGCTTCATTTAATCTACATTCCATATCCACTATAGTTTGTTTGGCTCTTTGAACCTGCTCTCTTGAAAAATTCAGTTCTTGGAAAAGATCTTCAATTTTAGTTTGCTGAAGAGACTTCTCTGCTGAAATTACTTCCATCTGTTGTGAAAATTCTTGCTTTATTTTTTCCCTTTCGTTATCAGCATCTTGCAATTTCACGTTCAATTCATTAATTTTAATATTCAATAATTGCATTTGATCTTTATTAACATTCTCATTCAAACATAGACTTGAAGTTTTCTTCAATTCTACTTCTTGTTGCAAAAGACGCTGTTCTATTTCCATTGCATGTTGCTTAATTAATTCTTGCTTCATTTGTACAATCTGCTGGCCATGCATTTCATCTAATTCAGCCTGAAGTTGTGCCAGTCTCCTTTGTGTTTCTAATTCCATTCTTTGTACAATGTCAGCTTCAGACTGGCTGTCTTTATGACATCGTTTCTGCAATTCTTCCACGGTTCCCATTAATTGTTTTATTTCATCAGAACATTGTCTTTCTTTCTGTTTGTAGGTAGTAAGTTCAACTTTCATATTACTTATCTCCTGGTTCTTTAGTGAAATCTGTTCTTTCAATTCTTCAAGTAATTTACCGACATCTGATAATTTTTCCTTAAGCTGAAATGAATTTTTTTCTTCTTCTCCAAGTTTTGCTTCCAGCTCTTCAACTAATGCTTCTTTTTCTTGCAGTTTACTCAAATCTTCTCCCTCATTTTTGTGCTTTTCCTTTAAAAAATTAGCAAAACCATGTTCTTATTTTTAGTTCATTATCTGAACATATAAGAACACTTATAGACTTGGCTATTTAAACACAATGCCTTTCTTTAGAAGGCTAGTGAACATTTATAAAAACTAAATATAAATTATCTGTTGACCTCATTTGGAGGTTATCTGTACCTTTGGAACAAGTGACAATCCCTGTCCCCCTCCCTGCATCACACACCACACCACCCCTACCGCCCAAAAAAAATCAATTGCATTTTTTGGAAGTTGTGCTCTGATACTTCAAAAAAATGCATTTGGTGCAGTCTACTGAAAACTTTGTCTCTTGTTACATTTAATGACATTTAATTTTTTTAGGTACTTTTAAGATGTATTTTCCATGAAGGATAATTAAAAAAAAAAACGTACATGAAGAAAAGAATTCATTCTTTCCTTAAGATAGAAAAAATTGTTCTAGCAGGTTATTTTAGTATTTTTTCTCATAACAAAATAATGTCATTTAATGACGGCATTCTAATATACAGTATAGT
Source organism: Larus michahellis (assembly GCF_964199755.1). NCBI lineage: Eukaryota > Metazoa > Chordata > Aves > Charadriiformes > Laridae > Larus > Larus michahellis. The sequence continues at coordinate 26,325,321 of NC_133897.1, read as the reverse complement.
TTCATAATTTGTCATAAGTATTTCTGCAGTTTTTTAAAACATGATACATAGTACTGACATAAAAATTTCAGTTTAAATTATACATGTATTATGTGTTAGTTAACAGATGCAGTTTTAAAAACTTAATTTCTTTGTATGCATTAGATGCAGCACACTCATAATCTGTGCTTTGGCCTTTAAATTTCAAAGGAACTATAAAATCCTGGAAAGAAAAAAGAGATTAGGAAAAGAGATCTTCGTAGCAAGGAACATACCATTTCATATGTTGTGATTTTGTCTTGAAGACGTGCAATCTGCACTTCAAATTCTTCATTCTTTGTTTGGTAATTCTTCAGCAGACATTCTTGTTCTTCCAGCTGTTGCTGCTGTGAAAGAATCTGTTGCTTGGCTTGCAATAAATCAGCAGCTGTGCAACTATGGCTGGTGTTCCTTAGGGCTTCACTTGCCTGCAACTTGAATGTTAAAAAAAATAAAACCTAAAATATACCAAGTTTTTCAGAAACAGCTTGCACTACAGAAAGTGATCTTTACTTTCTTCTTCCATATCAGAAGCCCAAAGTCTATCACAAAAGTTTATAAGTTATTTTAGGAGGAACTGAAATATCCTTATTCTTTTGAGATGGCCAACCAATAAAAAGTATTTAATATTAAATTGGTTTATGGTGAACAAGCACAGGACAGCAGCGTCTCAGAAACATTTCTAAGTAGTAAAATGAATTAGTTGTAATTACTGTCCCCTAAATCAGATTTTTAATAATAAAAACTCAGGCTTCAGAATATAATCCGCCTGAAGCTCAAAAAAAGCTATATAAAGTTCTCAAACGGCACAAAATACCACAATATTCAACTACGACACTGTAAACTGTAGCCACACAGGTTAACAGTGTCCATGGCACCTCAGTCACTAGTGCTTTTTACAACAAATGCTTCTCTGAAACTTAACTTTGTTATTTAAATTACCTTCTAATAACACTACAAGAGGGAGGTTTTACCCAAAAATATAGGAATGACTGGAACATGAAATGGTGGCCCGTTAAAGTTGATGGCTGTCTGTTCTGATTTCAAAGGCAACAGGTTGGATTTCAGCCCAAAGCTCTGACAACCAATTACAAAACTGTTTTTCCCTAAGATAACTGCCATCATCCAGCATTTATCAGAAGCTACCACCACATACTAGGGAAGGAAACAGACTAATCTTTATTATTTTGTAGTGAATTAGTACAATAAACCAGGTACTATAATGATAATTATAGGGCTGGTAAAGTGACTGCTGATCTATACTAAGAGACCAATTCTTCAAAAACGCACAAAAATTTATGTGCTTCTGCAGGAAGTAGCCATTGATGGACCCTCCAAAGTGGCACCAATTTTCAAATCCAAATAATTATTGATAGCACTGTAACTTACATGCTGAAACTGAATTTGCAGCTTTTGACTTTGTTCAGTAAGCTCTAAGAACTCCCTCATAGTTTCATCCTTTTCTTTCCGTGCCTGCTGTAGGTTAGTAGTGAGCTGAGTGATAATGTCATCTCTTTTTTTGATAGCAGCTTCAAATTCTTGCAGCTATGAAAGATAAAATGTAAACTATTAGTGCACATCAAAGCCACAGACAAAAAAGAAAAATAAAAATTGCTTATTCTAGTTTAGGAGGAATACGTCTTCCCTAACATCTCCATTTAAAAGATGTCACACGGACCCACTGGAGCATTTACGTTTTCACAAACTCTATTTGTAAATACTTCAGAAACAGATTTTTTCCACTCATTTAACAATATATGACCTCTCAAGGAATCCTTACCAAGGAATAAAATCTGAACCTTTAAGAAGGTTAATTAGTTAAATATATAAACTGCTTTTAAACTAGAAAGCACAGCCACATAAACAAACCATCATAAAGGAAGCCAGTGTCTATTTATAGCGTTTCAGCAATTTTATACAACTACTCATGTCCACACACTTTTCTCACAATAAATGCAAATTATATAATTTCTCACTGAAAGTGCAATAAATTGCATTCATCGTACTAAAAGCATATAACAGATACCATGCAGTATCCTATATTGTGAATTCAGAGAAATTATTCGTAACTACATGAGAAAATCAGCTCAAGCTGCAAAACTGATACAGTGTATTTAATAGATGAGTCTTGTAATTTGTAATGATGAAGAAATGATAAAAGTACAGAAAAAAAAAATCCTTTGTAAGTGTTTTACTTTTTGTAGGATTACACTCAGGAAGCCAAAAATTCTACAATATTAATTGGGACTATTTTCATGTGCAATTATGTAAATAGAAATGTTACTCACTCTAAAGTCACTTTGTCAATTTTAACTCATTCAAGACTAGTGGAACTTTCATCTCTATGTATTGCAAATTTCTTAATCCATCAATCATCTTCTCTGTTTTGTTTACAATGCTCCCAAAAAGAAGCCTCTCCAGGTTATACGCTGAGTCTTGAAGTAAAATTGTAATACTTCCAGATAAAGCTACCGATTTAGAGAACAGGGACATCAGTGGGACATAAAACCAGAAGTCCCTTAAACAAGCCAAACTATGCAAAGAATTTGAGGAAATTCTTTAAGTTCTTTACAGAACACTGCAGTGAACTCCTACTTTAAAGCATGGACGCAGTGGAAATACTAGATTTTTGTTATAATAGAGAAAATTAGGAACAGGATCAGATACTTAAGTATCATATCTTTCCTTTTGCATCTGTTCAATGAAATTGAGTAACTAAATTTATCTGTTCTGATCCACACATTGTTATACGATAACTTTCATTTTTTTTTTATTCAATCCTTTTCTTTAACAAACAGGCAGAACTAAAGCACACGACATTATCTTCTGCACTCCCCTTTTACAATTCTTTTCTTTCTTCTGAAAAATAAACCATATGCATTTCTCAACTGACATATTATGCACTGTACCACTATCATACAAAAATATGCTGCAACTATTAAAATATTATTGTACCACGGTCTGCTTTGTTTTAATATATTTTTAATTTATTTTAAAAATAGTAATCATAGCCATTTAAAAAATGCAAACATTTTCACTTTCATCTTTTTGAGGAAAAACTAACAGTAGTAACAATTGTGAGAAACTGAAAATTATGCTTATGTTCTTTATTATGCTATAATTATGACTATTCTGTTTAGCACAACAGATACAAGACACAGTAATTAGAAGATAAGTTTGACTTAAAATGCTACACCAGGGATTCAGCAACAAACAAAGGAATGATAAACCACTTCCTCCAGGGCAACCACTTAAACATCTCTAGTACGGTGGAAAACATGACAACCATTTTCACGGATAAAATACAAATGAAACATAAAAAATTATAATTGTGCAATAATAATGAAGGTGAAAATCATTGAATATTAGAACAATTTTGGTATTCTGTAGTACTTTGCAAAAAAAAACCCAGAAAAAAACACAACGATGTGACCTGAATCCAAATTAAAAGAGACAGATAAGTATGAAGCATGACAAAGCACTGACTTCAGTGCATTGCACCACTTGCTTAAACTGGAAGAATAAGTGTTTACTAGCTTTTACTTTAAAACCTAACTTTAAATTCCAGGGGTATTTCTTAAGTAAGAAATACTTCCCTGTAATACCAAGTTATTAGATGTTTGTTAAAACTTCCTGTAACAGTTGCTTTCTATTTCAGACTGCGAAGTCTGACATACAAACACTTTTTTAGTTCAAGGATCAAGTCAGTTATATCATTCCTTAGGAAGTAAAACCTGAGGTTTTTTGACCTTGGAGGAACAGGAAGGTATTCAAGAAATGCAGTCTTTGTACAACTAGAGAAGAATTAGGGCTTTTCTTGAAGAAAACTGTCTTTCTATTCCTGATCTGAAGAAAGTCACTGTGAAGAAGACTGGAAGTTTAGTCACAAAATACAGAATAAAGAGACACACAATGGAAATGCCATTCAAAGAAACAAAGCGCATGGTATGTGACTGAAAGAAATTACGTGCAATTCTATACCACACACTGACTGCATTCTGAACAGCTGCCATTAAGTGCAAACTCTTTCAGGTGATGCTCTGCATTTTCGCATGTACCCGAGTAGCAAGTAGAAAGCAACATAAGGTAATTATACCTGTTGCAATCCTTCTGTACCATATGCTGCCCTCATTTCTTCTAGCTCTCTGTTTAGCTCTTCAATCTCTTGCTGTTTCCCAGCCAATTCATTCTCCATCACCTCTAGCTGCATGTGAGAGTGCTGCATTCCATGCTCAGAACAAATCTCTCCAACTCCAAATTCTTCTTCCTAAATCAATCCAAGTTCCTTATCATGCCGGTTTTTTATGCTTTATCACAGTAAGTAAACTCTAACATCAAATTCTGTATCAAATGCCACTTTAGTACATTATCATACAATACAGCATCGAAGATCTTATTGCCATGGTAACCTCCCTTGTTAGTATAATTCACACCTCAAAAGCATAAAGCATTTCTGCAAGTTCTGCTTTATAATCTTAGCCTTAATAGCAGTAGTAAATTGTTTTGCATTTCAAGTTTAACAATATGCTATATTAATATATAACAAACAACGCAGATGCAGAGGACAGCATGCAAAATAAAGTATTAGGCAGCAACATTGTTTCTGTTCAAAACAAATTGTTCGAGGTTTTTAGTATTGACCATTAGTATTATGATTCAATTTGCAATACTGTACCCTGATTAAGTCTGCAGGTATAGCTGTTCTTGTCACAAAACTGCAACCGTTTACCTGTATAAAGACAATTTCTAAATACATTATTATTTGAAATAAAGCTTGATTTCTATTTTCATTTGAATCTTATGTGACGACTCCTGCAGACCCACGGGAATTTTTATGCTACAAAAATTTATTTCATTTGAAATACAAAATAGCTTTATGTATAGTAAATTGCATCAAAGTAAGCATAGGTAACACTTAAAACACATAAAATTGCAGTAATAGATAGTACTGTCTAAAAACAAAACCCATATTATGAATTTAAATATCTAGAGAAAACAAAGGAATTCAGATTTAAAGGTCAATGCAAAGCTTTATACTTTAAATAATTAAAATGCAGTACTATTGTTTTTTAAATTATATGTTTAATATTTCTATATATTACTAAATGCAGTTATGCTTTCTAAAAGATATTTATACACCCCAAAATTTAGTATTTCTGAAAGTCACCAATCTCTCAATAGTGCAAGAAAAGCAGTAACATAGACTCTCATCCTAAATTTGAAGGAATTTCTTAAGATTGAAAAAGAGAAGAAATTACACATTTAACATAAGGCATTTGAAAAAAATGCTCTTTCACTCACCTAACACTGCAACCCTTTTCAGCTTCTATGAGAATTTTGATTCTACACACTGTGCAAACCAATAATGATGAATCTCCAAAAGGCACGCACAAGCCAAAGTAGCAGTTATAGTTATTTATAATCCAAACAAGAATATGCTGTGTGCTTGTGAGCAAGCATAACAGACAGGCAGGCTTTTAAAACAGCAGACCAATGATTTAAAATGAGAAAGCAAGAACAGATGTATTTCCCCTCAGAGCTGTTTATTAGATCAGAGCCTGAAACAAAAATAATGGTACTGGGGACGGAAAGGCATTTCAGACCCAAACACTCAAAAAATGAAGCTATACTACTCAGACGTCTGCCATAGTCGAGATCAGGGCTTATTTACAGAGGACTATCATGCCTGAGGAAATCAATAAGTTACCCAACATAGAAGTACACTGTTATAAGCGAGATCAATACAATCGTCAAGCTTGTATTAAGAGAATGAATATACCTGCATTAGACAAGAATCTGCAGAGCTGACACAGTGCTCTTTCAATTCTTGACTTTCTCAGTAAAAAGGAAGACAGACACCACAGAGAGATTACTCCCTTGTTTTAGAAAGAATAAAGAAAACTGCAGCAAACAGCAGTTCAGGCAATTCACAGAGGCACTGCACATCGCTTGTGTATTGCCAGATGTTCACTCTATATTCAGACATACACATGCCTACACAGTGCCTGGCACCAATGGCTTCATTCACATTTTGGAGCATGTCCCAGATTAACAACACTAGTACTTTAATAGAAACTCTATTATCAAACTCTTCTTTTCCTTTTTTAAATCCCATTTTATTTAGGCTTAATTGATAAAGACATAGTGTATGATTCCTGTAATCCACCATAGCGGACACACTTCTATTCCTGTGAATCATTTCTGTGTGCAACAATCAAAGACTCTTAGATGCTTTATAACAAGAGCTACTAGGAAAGACACAAAAGCCTTATCTCATTAGATGTTCCAGACTCCTTAGCAGCTGAAATTTCTACAAAAGACCTTTTACTTATAAAAGGGATTTTGCTATCTATAGACATTCAAAGCAAGTGTCTGGAACTTGGGGAATCCCGCCTCATTTCACAGGAGACTCGCTCTTAAACGTCACAGAAGTGAACCACAACAACCACGCTCTTCCTCATCCAATACCTTCTCCTTACAAATGCTTTATGCTTTCTGATAAAGTGCCAGTTGAAACACGACAAGAGACCAGACTACGCTGTAATCTATGGATTAGATGAGGGTGCTGTGCCGACGGGAGCCTCGTGAGCAGCCTGACGACCTCTGGCATGACAGAGATTCTGCTGTGTCAGAGCAGACAGACAGTTGGGGCTGAGTTATTACCTTCAAAATATCTTAATTCAGAAAGAATTTTTCACTCATCTGCAATATATGAAGACTGTAGTCCAAATACCAACTTCAGTGTTAACAGATGTCTACACAAGCCCCATTGGACTTCTGTGTTTTGTCTCTTTGTATGGTTTACCTATACAGAGATCTTCTGCAAGTCCATAAATACTACTGATGTAGACTCTTATAATTTCCTCTTTTAAAGCTTTGCAGTTCACCTTTAACGCTGAAATGTCCTTATGCCTTAACGCCTTATGATGTCCTTAGTGACATACCCCAGCAAACAATTAAACATTTAAAGAAACAATCACACCACATAGCATTTTAAGACAATGGATGGAAGGAGTAACAGGAGCTCTGGATATAACTGCATAAACAAATAACCACAAAGTAAGAAAAAAATAAATTTTGTAACACATTAGCCACTCAGAAGTAACTGTCTCGGTGAACAAAAGACCGGAAAAAAGTGAAGGTTATGGAAGTCCCTCAAAGGACTTTCTGTCTGATTTTTCTTCCTTGCTTGTATTTTCAAAATAATTCACAGAAACAGTATTTACTAATATAAGTTAAACTCTAATTTGTAGTCTATTGGCTAAAAATAAAGATATAATATATACTGCATCAGTAAATACATATGCTCAAGACAAATGAAAGGAATCTTCTTTCAGAGAAACACAAGGAAAATCAACTTCCACCACTGAATTAAGGCAGCGATTCACGACAATCGCCACCAGAGGTCAGGATTAAATTTATGAAATGACTGTACCCCTTTTCATGTTCCTTAGACCTTGGAAGACCTGAAATTGTACCTCAGGAATTGCGGTAAAAATATGTAATGTGTAACTATTATAACATTAACGCCAGTAATACAGATATTTCCCTTTATAAATAGTAACTTGTGCTCAGCATAAATCAATACATACTGTTCAATCACTGAAAATTGTAGAAAATATTTTAATACATGAAAATAATATAACATATTACAGACTGGCAAGCAGACTTCAGATTAAAAAAGTTCTTTGATTTGGTAGTAGAAACATACAGAAGTACCTGGAATGGATTAATCAATTTATCTCATGTTTTCATTTCCCCCCCCCTTTTCTTTTACATTTCGGACATCTGATTCCTTCACAAAAATTAATACTTAGACCTCCAACATTGCTTGTCAGTGTTCTTAGCTTCTCCTCAATTTTATAGTTATGTCACAATCGACTATATGAAACTTAGCTAAAATTAGCAATTAGGGCAACTTGGGAAAATGAACTTCAGTTGTGTATTTTTTTATACTTCATCACAAACTGAAAATGGTTTTCGTTTATGAAAATAATTACCATCATATAACTAAGATTAATAACTTCTGAAGGATAACAATTGATGGCTTTTTAAAATATCATGGCTTAATACATTTTTCTATATATTAATAGCATGCAACAGGAGATTTCTTTATGTAGTGGTTAAGGCTGAGGTATAGAATTTCATTACCACTTAAAAAAACCCAAAACTTTGTAGACATCATACTAACCATCTTTTCAGAGGTACACTTTGCAAGTTGGGAAGAGAGCCAATAAGAGGAAAAAAAAATATCAGGTGGAACAGTCTTTCAGTGATGCCATAAAATTGAGGCATATGGAAAATATATGGGGGCAACTTTACCTTACACAGTTATAAAAACCCAAAAAATTCTAACTGTTGGAAAAAGCTTAACTTCCCTTAGTTTTGAGTTTAGACCATAAGCTTAAATTAAATGATAGTGGTGAATAGCTATTTAAGACTATTCTGGCAGGTCTCATTCTTACTCGAACTGAATAATTTGTTACAAAAGGCAAGATGGCCATATGAAGGATTTATCAGTCTTCACTTTGGCTCCTACCTTTGGATAGCATAGGTGTTTAGAGAGGTGGCAGAACAAAGCTGAACAAGAGACTGTGTTTACAATAAAATTCCTTCCAGACAATTATTCTTATATAAACATTCAGTGGTTCCTTCGACTTCGCTTAGACAACTGTACAGGCTTATAATTGTGTCTTACAAGTCCTTTAAAGAGGGAAATACTCATCAGTGACTTTTATCCAATTCCTCAAGAGAAGGGGCTGAAGGATTAAAAACATCTGACTCATTTTACCAACTACAACAAAACAAATAATGTATGAACTATTTCATTTTGGAGCATGACAGCCTTAATTTCAACATAATTTCTGACAAAAACCACTCAAAAGAAGACAGATATTCTAAACAATGAGGGAAAATATGGATGAACAGGCCTATGTTTTCTACAAATGTACAGTTTCTTAACATTCCAAAAAGGAGGTCATGTACCTGAAAAAAAGGTGAACTCGAGATTTCATACAACTTCATAATTACACTGTTACAAAGAAAATTTAACTGATTCTCATCTTCAACTGAAAAGGCTTCAGATTGCTTTCTTTGCAAGGTGACCATGAACGTAAGTAGTGTTTTTAATAATAAAAGTAACATTACAGCTGACATGAAACATATTGAAAATTCAGTTCCTAAAATATACACATTCCTAAATGTGTTGTTTCCTCGTTGGAGATACCAACCAACTGTAATGAACAGGAATTAAAAAGAGCTTATTAAGATAGCAACTTTCACCACTTGAGTTCGTTGTTCACCAGATCCAGTATCGTGTTATTATTCACAAGTTCTGTGTTGCCTACTTACGTCTTTGAAAATAATTCTCGTGGAGGTAAAAGGTCTTTTTGCAGGAATGAGAGCAAGAAGTGCCTAGAAATGCATGTCATTGCATTTTTGAGGAAATCAGCAATTTTGAGGAAATCTGCAATTTTTTAAAAGGCACTTTGGCTGTAATTCTAAGGCAGCTTGGCTGTAATTCTATTGTCTTTACTATCTGAAAAATTGCTCCCTAATATACTCTGTAGGCACCTACAGAAATCTTTGAAGAATGAAGGGTAAAGTTAAGTATTCAGATGTGAAAATTCATTTTACAACGAGGGCTTTGAATTGAACTGATACTAACAACAAAACACTAAAAATCAGAACATAGCCACAATTATCATGGAGCATTATGCCAGATCTCTTCTGTATTCTGTCTCCTTATGCAAAGATGTATTTTCTAGAGCTTTTGCAATCGGTCTCCAACATTGCTTCCTACAGCCTCAGAAGTGATCAAAATTTCTTAGTCGTATTTCATTATATAGGTAATACCTCTCACTTGTAAAAACACGTGAACATCAATGCTGTTGTCAACTGTTTTCAAGGGTTCATTCTTCACATACTGCATATTCCATCTCATAGTAATCACATACCATGGTGACGTATATTCTAAAAAGGTGCAGTAAGCTCACAGCAGTTGTTCAAAAATGTGTTTGCTACACTCTCAACGGCAAACTGTGTGCACATACTGCCCTATCACCATACCATGAATAAAGCAAAGTCAGATTCTTTTTGTTCTTTGTTGCTTTAATTCCTTGGACAAAATAAAACGCATTTTACCTATCAAAAATACTAAAACTTTAAACTGATTTTTTTTTTCACCAGGTAGAGTTTGTTTCAACCCCTTGCACCTATCCCTCCATAAAAATCTTTTTTCTTTCTTCCATTTACAACACTCCCCAGCAGCTGGACCGGAATCTTCAATTCCAAAAGTGCCAGTCTCAGACATTTTTTTTAAGTTTGCATCACAAAAAACATGCCATAAGAACACTCACGACTGAATAGACCAAGGGTCCATATGGTTCAGTATTCTGTATTTGAAAGTAGCCAATAATGAACGTGAGGGAACGTTTTCCCTGTAATCCCAAGTTACTTCTCCCAACACTCCGGAATAAAGTGAGTGGGCTTATGAACAAGGATAAGAGAGAGAAGTGGGAGAGAAAGAGTCAAACTGGGGAAGAGAGGGACAGGAAAAGAATTCAACTGGAAAGGCTGAGACCAAATCTATGGAGAAAACCGTAACTGAGATTTGATGAGACGGGTTGGAAAGAAAAGCGACCGCTTTCATCTAGGACACATTGTCTGGTGTGTATATTCCTTTAGGCTTCACAATAAGCAGCTATAATACTAGTATGGAACAAATAGTTACTCTAAGGCATAGTCACCTTCTCTTAGAAAAGGTTTAATCAAGAGAGGAACAAAGTATCCTACACCAAATTGACTTCAGCAACTGAGACTCCTTTGATTACTCCATCCCCTCTTACTTTGTCACCAAGCTTAAAATTCTGGGGTGTGTTTTGCAGAAGCATTTAGCACAGAGATCTCCAAAACGAAACCCACACTGTCACCAGAGAAAGCAATTGAGACATGAAAAAATCATTTCTTTTTAACTAGAAACAATATTTACTCAGATATTCCATGGCTATTTCCTGCAAGCATGTTCGTGACCCACATTTACTCATGAGGTAGTTTATTCTTTAAAAACGTAAGGAACTGTTTTATTGGCAAGACCAAACTTCCATATATGCTACTACCCTTCAACATGACAGAGATGAGTAGTAGATGCCAATGTGTGATGGGCTGACCCCAGACAGCAGCTAAGCCCTGCCCCCCCAGTCACTCGCTCCCCCCATCAGCAGGATGGAGGAGAGAACTGAAAAGGCAAAAGCAAGAAAAAATCATGGACTGAGATAAAGACAGCTTAATAAGTGAAAGAAAACAAAACAAAACTCCCAAACAGCAAGCAAAGGCAATCACTCACCACCTTCCACCAGCAGACTGACGCCCAGCCAGTCGCTGAGCAACGGCTGCTTTGGAACTCATTAAAACATAATCAACTTGTTAAATAGTTTCCCACAGAAAATTAGCAGAAATTATGCACAGCCACAACTCCAACGGCAACATGAAGCATTAATACCACCGTAACGATGACATTGTTACAAGAGTTCATATATCTACTGCATTATTGATTATAGTAGCCATCCCATTATGTAGTTGACATAATGCTTGCTTTAATGGTACATTAATCATACCAGTAATGACATGCAACAGCTTTGTCTACAATATCACGTCTGCTCTTTCTTTCCTTCTCGCTTTGAAAAACAATGCACAGCATTGCAGTAAACGTGAAAAAAAAAAAGTTGAAAGAAGAGTTAGGAAAAGCGTTACTTCAGTCTTACCTCAGAACTGTAATCTTCTACTGTGGTGGAAATTTCACTTTCCGGCTAAAATAAAATATTAAAATATTTACAATGATGGCACTCTAAAAATATCAAACAAGATATTTTCCATCTGTTTCTGAGAATGTAGACAGTATTCAAAAATATTAAGCTATACATGAATTTGATTAGAATATATATATATAGCAAAAGCCACCTTTAAATCCCAGCTTTAAAAAAGAAAAAGTTACTTTGTTGTTCAACTATGATTATGGAAACATTATAATTACATGACAAAGTCTGCTAATGAAAATACAACCTACACGTACATAATAATATTTTGGAAATGTAAGTTATAATTTTTTGTTGCGTGTTTTTTGTTTGTTTGTTTTTTAAGTAATAAGGAGTACCAAGAAAAGGAGTTTTCTCTGATAGATCAATTTTACCTAATTAGAAGCTTTGCTGGTTTAAGAACATAATCATATATAGAATGTCATTTTCATACACGCAAGACTTTTGATGTTGACTAGAATTTCAAAACAAGCACTAATATTCTCCTTCAGCTTCCATGGAAACCAAGGGAAGGTAAAAGTGATCAGGAAGAACAAGGACAAAGACTCAAATCTTGTGATCTAATGAATTAGAGCAATTAAAGGAACAAAGCCTTAACAAACCAAGCACAAACATGCCATGGAAGATGCACGAATTAAACACAGAGTATCTTGATGAACTACACACAATATACCAGGTTTGAGAATCAAGATGTTAGTAGGAAAATATGCAAAATATCCAAATTGTCTATAGAAGATGCACTATTGGGGAATAAGTAAGTACACTTTTGAACTCGAAAAGTGTAATTTTGAGATAAAACTACTTTACCGAAAATGACAGGTACATAATAGGGCTTTTTCAAAATTCACTTAACTCATTAGCCAGCCTCACAATAAATCAGTCTCCATTTTACATTGAATTCTGTCAGGCTTATTTTCAAAGGAACATACTCAGTTTTGCATTAATAGACATAAGTAAAATTTGGAACTGTCAACTGTGGTTTGTTTTGTATTTTTTTAAAGGAAATCTGCCACTCAGACCTACTGGAGCTCTAGTTTTTACAATCCCAACATCATCGATTCTACATATTTCAAATCCAATATGTAGCCCCACAATGTAATTAATCTAAAAAAAAAAAAAGGGTATTATTTTATGTACAGAGTGCAAAAAACTAACTTAAAATCTGAATGTGGAAGCTAAAATTCATACAGTACATATGATTTTAAAAATTAAAAAGGTCTACCTTAAAAATAAGCCACAAACTGAAACAAAATTATGTTTTAAAATTATAGGGTGACAAAAGTGTTCCTGCTGTGGAATATACAATTAGTACTTAACAATATTTAATTTTAAAAATAAATATATGCTTATTTATATTATATATACTTATATGTACATTTGTATACATATGCATACACACACAAATTTTACATATTGTTTGTAGTCTAGGTCTTTGGTTTAGGACAATGTCCTCTGGAAGGAATAAAATCAGGGGAAACCACACTGTTACTTATTTTCATAATACAGATAAGAAATGTATGGACATACCATCCTACAATTTTTCATGGTTAGTTCCAATTCAGAAGACTTCACAAGGAAAGATTAGAAGTATTCCTATAGAAGCTCAGAAGTATTCCTATAAATTTACATATTTAATTAGATCTAACGACTCTTGAAGTTCTTTATAGTGCATGAAACACAGACACTTCTCCAACATGCAAAAAACAAAGACAAGTAGTCTGATTTCTTACGTAGTTTTTCCTTGCAATGCTTTTAATTATACAAACAGCCCCTTGTTTATAAGAAAGATGATAAATGAATGTTTAAATCCTGGAACAAGCTCAAACCTAGTAGATAATCATAGGCAAAAAACTTTTAGATTGAAGATTACGCTAGAGTAAGAAAATATGAATTCTCAAAGGAAGGTGATTACTGAAAATAATTTTCTAATTTTTTATCATAATTTGGTCCGGTAAGAGATTTTAAAAAAGGAATATATTGCTGGCCCTTTATGAATACCAATCTAAAGTAAAAAAAAAAATCTAAATTTAAAAAACAAATTATCAAAAAACACATAGTGCTCCATCAGTTCAGGTGTGCAATATCCTTTAGCAGCATAAATGATCTTTCCAAAATATCTCCTTCGATCCTGCATCTAGATAGTTTTTTGCCTGTTAAGTCCAATTATTTTTGCCAAGGGATTTATTGAAAATAAGTACAGAAAGATGGCCAAATGAACTCATTAAATAGATCTGTCTTCTGTGCTAAGGGGTTCATCCAAACCCTGCTAAAACTCAGTTAAAAAGATTTACATCCTACGAGCTCACACATTAGACTCCAACACTGTAAGACTTAATGCTATTCTTTTGCTGTCAGAATCAATAACATTACAAGTAGTCAACATTTTATGGGCACTCATCTTGCCCTCCAAGCAGCTCTGTTCTGATCCTAAGACCGGACCAACTTTATTTCAAAATCCAGTTCCTTTCATTATTAAGCCACCCGTTCTGTACGCTTCAATTCTTCTTTGGTCAACAGAAGTAACTAGGTTTTACACAGCTCATCTGTCTGAACCACAGGGGTCCAGTTTAAAAGGAAATACTTCCAAAAATTCATATATACACACACTGTTAGCAACACAGCATCTTTTGACGGGATAATACCAACAAAGCTATTCATCAGTTCTCTCAGTACTTTATGGAATTTGAAATAGGTTTTTGCTACGCTCTGACTTCAGGCTGTTAGTTTGCATGTATTCTACCACCTATGCCCCACAACATTTTCTTGCTACAAACAGCTACTCTCTTCTAGCAAGATGTTTTAATTCTTAATTTAATATTTTCTTCACTGACAATGTCGTTGATAGTTAAAATACACTGAACAGACATCTCAAAGACTCTTTATAGGCAACTATCTCCATCAACTCTGCAGGTAGTACCCTTAATAATAACACTTGAGTATTCAGACAATTAAAACCACTTTCATCTGTATACATTCTTCAGAGGAAATACTGGAAGATGATACAAAAAAAGAACACAGGAGGTCCATTTCAGAGTAGCTTGTTTCTGTATGCTGTTAAGCATTGCTCAGAAGTCACGTTCTTTGGCACTGGACGCCCAACTTTACCACAGGATTCACAAAATAACGCATATACAAAATTGGCCATGAGAACTGAAAAGTGATTTTTATGTTTCTTTAGAAAATTTTCATAGCGGACAATAAAGCCTTTTGCAAAAAGAGACATCCAATACTAAACTACTCCAATTGCAATGGCTGAAAGTATTTAAAGGCGAGAACCAAGACTTTTTTATGACCTCACTGTAAACTGTTACAAAAATGTAATTACAAAATTCTGGATTCATTCTTGAGCATGTATTAGCCAGCAGTAGAAGCAAAACCAGTTCATTTTAGCTTGGCCAGTTTCCTATGGGTCACTAGTGATCCATAGATGATCACAACCTGAGTAAGACTAATTAGGAGGACTACAACTAGGAAGGGAGGGAAAAAGAATGTAAACCAAAAATCCCCAGTCATGAAACCCCCTTTTAGGTCATCCTGAACTTTATGGGTCTTTAATATTTGTAGAACATTCTGAATATGAAGCACTACTCTTACATATTGCCTCATCACGCCTGCCCTAGTTCCTAATCTGAAAACCATTCAATTCAAAGGAACGTATTCCCTGGTAATTTATAACCCAAACGAACTGACTACAATCAGATTTGAATAGAGTACATCTTAGTGGAGATACACCATTACCAAATTTGAATATAATCCGCAGCACAGTACCCCACTCCTCAGTGTATAAATTTTCTTTATCAGAAAACATCATCAACAGAGAGACAACCTAAGCATCTAATTAGGTTTCTATTCTTTGTTAATACAGCCGTAGAAATGTCTAATCTGAAATGAAATACTTTGTAAATTTGCAAAGACCATTCTTCAATACAGGTAATTTCCATGTCAGTAAATCTATTATGTATTGGTATTTACAGAGAAAGGAAGGCATCATGCCAGAGGTTGTCTTATGCATCAAAGAAAATGGGCAAGATATCCTGGCAATCTTTTGGCCAGACGGTGAATGGCAAGATGGCTGTCTTCAGTCAGAACCATATGCTTCTGAGTATCTATTATCTTCTCTCATGTCATTGACGTTACTATTGAACAGACCATTTCCAAACATTTATTTATCATCATTCTCTAATTTTAATACATTTTTCAAGGGATGCTAGATTATCTGAAGTGACTGGGCTAATTTTTACTACATTTTGTTTATCCACCCTTTTTTAAAAATCCCCCATCTAATTGTACATCACAGAATCTCTCTTCTCTAGTCAAAGCCCTTGGTTGCTCTTTGCTTTCATGCTTCTACTGTAGGAATGCCTTACCCACATTCACCACCTACGCCTTTTCTCACTGAGGCATCCTCTCTGTTTCTCCATGCTGCTTATGCTTCCATATTTCTGTAACTTTCCTTCCTTTGTTCTTCTCAAGAATCCTACCCAGTGCCTCCTTCATACTCTGTTTCTGTTCCTTGCCTATCAACTGGAGTCACTTATAGAAATTAAATACGGAGCCATAAACTTTATCACCTACTTGAGTAAACAGTTAAGCTAGTCTAAAACTATTACCAAATGGATTTGTCTTGTGAAAAACAAAAGACGAGTTACTAATCCAACTGTAGTCAATTAGCAGGTATTCTTCATCACAGAACTTGGAACTTTTCTTTTCTAAGAAGCTTTGTATAATAGCTTTTACTACTCATGTGACTCAAGGACAATTTTCCTGTGCCATAAGTTAATTTCTTTTGTTTTCCTGGCATTAGCACATTCTTGCAAAGCAGTCTGGCCCGATGCATCATTTCAAGACTTCTAGCGAAGGTGATCTCAGCAATTATTTACCCTGGAAGCGGCTTTTGCTTTCTTCCATTCTTAATTGCAGAAAGTCACAAAAAGAAGCAATCCTAAAACAAAGAGTTTCATTGATCCGATTTATTTCCTGGGCTGTGTCTCCCACATTATTTTTACTTCTGTATGGAAAAGGACACTATGGATGTCAAGACCGAAAGATATCAGGGTGCAACAGAATAAAGTCAAAAGCTGAAGGCAACTAGAAACTCAACATATTATTCTCTTTGTGAGACCAAGACAATTTAACATGAGATCATTTAACATGAAACAAGCTAAGACCCTGAGATTTTAACGAAGAGATATCAACCGGCATTTCTCTAACAAGTCTTGTAAATAAACTGTTCCTCTTACAGAGGACAGAAAACCTTATAGAAACTACAAGTAAATTCAGACAGAAGGTAAAATGGAGTGGATAAGGACAGTACAAAACAATGACAGTTCTTCCAATTAGTTTCTGTAACTCGAGGTACTACAGGGGGATGGAGAAACCCACCCTTTGGAAGACACAGGAAAAAAAAGGGAAAGGGATGACTGCAAAAAAATTTTTTGCATTCTCTAAATAGACTTTTGCCTTCTCTGAAAAGGTACTTCTCTAACTTCAGATGGGAAATAAGCTCCTAGAGGAGTAACTCCATTTCACTTTCTGTTATTCATATTGAGTAAGAGAACTCTCTGTTATTTGTATTTGGCCATGCTAATTCCACTGGGAACTAAAAAAAAAACATACTAGAAAAACTGCAGGGAGATAAACTTCTATCCACAAAACTACCACAAAAGAGCCCAGTCAGGACTTTTAGATAGACAGGCAGCACAGTCCATCATTCTGAGTCTACTTTGTGGCACAGAAAGAACAATTCAAAATACGAATTCCAGTAAAAGATGAAATAAGTCAGTGGGATCAAAATTTAGCTAGAAAATAATCCTCCATAGTGCCTCCAGTAATCTTGCCTTACTCTCCTGACACAGCAGCCTATAAAGATTTAACGTTGGGTGAAAAAGCAAACAGCTCAAAGAAGCTGTCTGTAATTCTCCATTGCAGGGATTAGCCTGAAACTGACTATTACATTGGCTGCCATTTCAACTAAGCAAGCCCTAATCCAATTACTGTAATACAGGCTCTGTCCAAATCATTGCACTTGTAAGACTAAAACCAGTAAATTATGAGATTCCTTGAAACTATTTCAGAATTTTTCCTCTTCGATTAATACTGCACAGACAGAGACTTTAGCAATCATCTTCCAATTCAAAAATACCAATTACATATTTAACATGAATAAGCAAGACACATACAGCGTGTAACAAAGAAAAATGCTCTCACAATTGGGAGCAGCTTTTTTTTTGGTGGAAGTGAATACTGTTTTAGAAGCCTCTGAAACACGAGTAATTCAGTAGAGTCAAATTACAACTAAACACTAATCACCATGCTTATTCTTTTAAAGCTACTTTTAAAAAAAAAAACCAAACCCAAAAAACCCAACAAAAAGCCCAACCAAAACCAACAAAAAATACCCCAACAAACCAAAACCCCCATGCACCTCTACATTTATTTATTTAAATATAAGATAAGTTGCTTTGGGAATAAGGCAGACCTCAGAAAAATCACACCCAATCTTAAGAATGTATCTACGTATGTAATCACTAGCAACTGTAGTGTGAATACTTTTTCCATTTTTAAAATCAGCTATGTCTTGTACTGTTAGCATTTAGACGCCAACATAGGCTACTAGGACCAACCTGATCTAATTAGACCTGCTTTGAGCACAGGATTGGACTAGATGACCTTGGAGGTCCCCTCCAACCTAAATTATTCTATGATTCTGTACTTTACCCTGTTTCTGCAACTGTAGCAGAGACGTTTATCCTGACCGAGAGCAAATACACCAGCAGAGTCCATCTGTAAGGTGCAATCATGATGTATTTCAAAATGTATTTGGTTAAGAATGTTTCTTCATACAGTTAGCATATTTGTGTAGACTACAATATTGTTAAAACAACAGTTTAAGTGATTCCCTCTGAACAGCTCTGTGCCCTGGCAGTCTTCTCTCCTTAGCTGTAAATAATCTGCTGCATTTCATAAAGTACACCTTTCTTTTTTCCTAGAAGGCAAAAAAGTCTCATTATCACCTATGAAAACAGTCAATCTGGTATTAAATACTTTTTAAAAAATTTATTACCTCTTCCAGAAAAAGCCATGAGTTGAACAGACAGTTTTATTGAGTTACTACAAACAGTTTTGAAGACCTAACATAAGCTTTCTGAGTATGAAAAGCTACATATTAAAGGCATGTATCTATTAAGCTCAAAATATCTAGTGTACTGCTATATTATAGGCTTAAAATTGTAAAATAAATGATCAATTACTTTAGAAGTTTTTATTTGCACATATGATGTGGCCTGTCTGCCCCTCTACCAGGGTAACTTCTTTTTTTCAACACAAATGCAAGAAATTTTTGAAAAGTTTCATTTCTTATTTCTCAGCTGCTGGAAATGAGATAATGGAGACAAAATAGTTACAAGTGGTTTATCCCAGCACAGGACTGACAAGTCAAAATGCAGATCATTCACCTCTACTACATCTCTCAGAAAAGACTGCATACATGTGCACAGAGCTGGGAATCTGTGTTAAACTGCTTGTTCAGAATGCCACTTGTCCTTTTAGAGGCATAATAAGGTATTCTGTAAATAACATCGACATCTCTTGTCCCTCACATCTGGAATTCACGTCCACTCAGAACTGAACTGGACTGCCAGTGTGTATCACACCGGGCATTTTACAACCTTCCCAGAGCATCAGGATTATATTAACAATCAGGATTATATTTCAGTAAGTAGTAAAAGTAGCGTATCTGTTTATCAGTCTCTTAAGCCATCCAGTTCTAAGTAGTGCTTTCTAAATTCATTTCTCCTCCACATTAACCAGAAAGGCTCGAATACGGATACAAGAAACATGTTCAGTTTTGCATTTTGTTGCAGCCATAGCTGCAATGATCAAAACTCCACTGCAATTTGTAAACTTTTAATAAAACAAAATGTACAAAATGAAGCAATAAACAAAACCAAATTTTGCCCATTTAGGGAGTACAGCAGTACCAACAAACTTTCCATAATCTATAGTACACTGACTACCACAAAAAACATGATGCCAGCAGGCAGGTAGAAAGCACCTTCTCTGGACATATTAAAGAGAGACAAAGGAGGCAAGGAAATAATATAAAAAATTTCATATAATTCCTTTATTCCCACTCTCAAAACGAATGGACTACTTTGCCCCCGCCAAAGTAACTGGTCGCCTGAGACAAACTTACCTCAATGGTGTAAGTCTGGTTGTGTTTGATAATTTCTCCACTATGCAAAGTCCTGATAATAGCAAAGTCAGCAGCAGCAGCTGCTCCCCTCCGGCTGCTGCACATGGATGTTTCATCACCTCGAGATCGATCAGTATCAATCCCATCTTGTATTGATTCTTCATCTTTGATGTTTGCTGTTTTCTTCTTCTTTTTCTGCTTCTTTGATCCATTCTGACCATCAGTTTGCGCCTTCCGCTGCCTAAATTGGGCAAGCTGTACAGAAGACAAAATCTTGTTAAAGGTGAAAGTTTTCCTCTTTATTACTAATGACATCCTCTACAAAGGCTTACCAGCTGTTCTACATAAGCTTCAAACTAATCACTACTGAAAACATGTTAGAAGTTAATGCCGCATATCTAAGACACATTCAGATTATTCTTCCGTTTACATAGTTTGCTTTAAAAAAAAAATCTTAAATGTAAACCAACACTCTATTAATGAATTCCTTTTCGGCTTCATACTAGCAAGTTACTGTTCCATAGATTGATACCTAGAAATCAAAACATTCAAAGGTAAAGGTACAAGTTTAGTTATAAATGACAAATGCAATGAGATAACCTCTGATCTCATTTTGCAATTTTGTAGTAATAAATACCTCAAAATTAATTTACATACAGAAATGACTTTTAATTTTTATACCAGAAACAGATAAAAGCAAACCATTCTTCCACCAAGTATCATATAAAGTGTTCTAAAAAGTTTATGTTAGAACTCAAAAAGCAGATCAAGTTACTAAAAACATGATAAAGAAATAGCAAAACACGTAATGAGGGAATAGTCTAAAAACAGTGAGCAAACTACCAGATACACTACCTTGTAGCAAAACATGCTGATGAACAAAAAGTCACAGGTGAGCCAGGCACACAGTTGAAAAACCAATTAGTATGTAAGCTATTCAAATACTGTAAGACACTGCCTTTTGAAGAGCTTATCACTTTTAATCACTTTATAGTGGTTTACACAAGAAAATCCATTTTAAATATCTTTTTCTTAACAAGAACAGAATTTCTCTTCAAATAAGAAAAACAAGCACGGCAAGTTTTACCAATTAATTCAAAATTAAACATCCTACCACTAAAATCTGGGAATAAAAATGATTATTTTCCAATTGAAGAGTCCGACATTAATTAAATACTACAATATGTTTTAGAAATGTAGCTCCAAATTAAATACAAAGCATGCAAATAAAGACACTAAAGCTTTAAATACTTGTTACATCAACTAATACCCAATAGCATGTATTTTTTATAAATCTGCTGCAATTTTAAGAAAAAGCTATAGAAAAAAATCGCATGTTTGCTCATGATATTCACCAATCGAGAAAGCCAGGCTTCCATCCAACCTCTTTGGCAACACCCAAACCAAGCAGGACACACGGACCCCTTTGCCCAGTCACTGCCCGGTCACAGTGCCAGCCACCACTTGAAGTGCTCCCTTGTTCTCATCTGGCCCCAAGAGAGCCGAGAAGCCCCAGTCTAAATAAACACATCATTGACAGATCACTTCTGACTTCTGGTTAGTTTATTCTTTTGTCCCTTTACTTGTATTTCATTGTGGGTTTCTTCAGCCTCCTCTCCATCCTTAGGATGACCGAGGGCTTGGCATACGGCTCCTGCTCTGTTTACAGGAGGAGGACCTGAAGATTTGCTGAGCCAAATATGCTCACCTATGTATTTAATACTTATTTCCTCCCTCCTACATGTCTCTAACTAGTTCAACTTCATGGGGTTTTTTCCATTTTTTTAAATAGGTAACTTTCCTTATTTCACCAAAAATCTATTAAAGCTTACAAACTCCTGAAATAAGTTTCTGAACAGGAAAATAAAGTCTCCTCATAACTTAAAAGTTTAAGGAAAACAAAACGAAACATGGATTTAGCGTCTCAAAAATGGGAAGGGTGAAAGTTCCAGTTGTCTCCTTACGACATTACTACATTCTCCTAAAATTGTAAATTTACCTCAACAAAATAGTTTTACATTTATCCAGAAGACAAGCAGAATTTGTCCAAATGCCACAATGACATAAAGCAGATAACCTGATTTCAAGTGTAACTACTGAGAGATTTTGCTTTTTTGACTTTTTCTTTCTAAATAGTGAAAGACATGTAGTGCCACTGGTCAAGAACTCTCTTGCCCAACTTGATTGAAACCTTCTGTAATGGAAAGTTAAGTTGGCTTTTTTAAAGCAGCTTTACAGTCTTTATTTGTCTACAAAATTAGACATGTAGTTCAAGGACAAGTGAATTACTCTGTGTCTCTCCTCAAGTATTTTGCATATTTTAACTAAGGCATCTGGGTATGCCAGATTTCTCTCCCTTCAAAATCAAGTTGTCGACGTTCACTTCTTCAGAATTAACAGATTAAACTCAGTTAGAAACAGACTTTATTTTTTTCCCTTTAAACATTGCTGAAGATGGGCACACATGCAAGTTAAATACATATGCAAGTTAAACTGTTGTATTTTTGTATTACAAAAGTTCTCAACTGTCAATTTCTGTATGAGCATTTAATATTTTGTAAATAACTACACTATTAGTGACAGATGCACGCACAAATCATCACAAATCAAAAGCGCACAAAAAATGCACTTTTTACTGCGCACGTTCACATATACACAAAACTGTCCAGCTACTAATGCAACATAGCTTCAAATTCACATTTTTAATCACATTTTAAAAACTTGAAACGAGAGAAGCAGCATAACAAAAAGCTACTGCTGAACAAATACACTCTGTGATGCTCACATCAAGAGAAGGGAATCTTAGATACCGAATTCCTTCAGAAAATGGGACTCAGGAACTAGAGGTGAGGATCTATCTACATTTCAATGACAAGCAGGAAAAAGTCCACCAGCAGTCATGGGAACTAAGGAAAATAAATTTTGTATAATTAGAACTTTAATTAAAACTGAAAAATACTTCCAGATTTTGTGTTCTAGAAAAATAGTTTTTCCAGCGTGAACAAAATGGGAAACAAACACGAGCTGATACAACTATACATTCCTTTACCCTGTCTTCCAGGAATACCAGCTTGATAATGCCAAAACTAAGTCTGTGGAGAACCTAGCATTGCTTCTGTCAGTTCTGAATCTGCAGGTTTGAAATAATTCCATGTCAAGTCTCTGTCGTGTTACAAAAGTTGCAAGCAAGAGCAAAAGAGGTAAACACCGGAGTTAGTCATGGAGGAAAAGGAATCATAGAACGGTTGGGTTGGAAGGGACCTTAAAGATCATCTAGTTCCAAACCACCTGCCACGGGCAGGGACACCTCCCACTAGACCAGCTTGCTCAAAGCCCCATCCAGCCTGGCCTTGAATACTCCCAGGGATGGGGCATCCACAACTTCCCTGGGCAACCTGTTCCAGTGCCTCACCACCCTCAGAGTAAAGAATTTCTTCCTAATATCTAATCAAAATTTTCCCTCTTTCAGTTTAAAACCATTACCCTCCTCAGCCTATTGCTACACTCCATAAAGAGTCCCTCCTCATCTCTCCTACAGGCCCCCTTTAGGTACTGGAAGGCTACTACAAGATCTCCCCAGGGCCTTCTCTTCTCCAGGCTGAACAACCCCAACTGTCTTAGCCTTTCTGCATAAGGAGAGGTGTTCCAGCCCTCCAATCATCCTCGTAGCTCTCCTCTGGACCCGTTCCAACAGGTCCATGGAGCTGAAGGACACTCAGAACAGAGGAGGAGTACCTTACTCTGGGAAGGCATCAGGAACAGAGTCAGCCATGATACAACCTTACTGTGTTTTAGCACATCTGAAATCCAACCTAGAGCAAGTAGTCTTTCACAGTCTGCCAGCACATTGTCTCAGCTTTTCCCGTCATGCTGGTAAGACAGGACCCCTATTAAGAATTCAATCAGTGTTTTCCAGTTGTGAGTAACAGCTGATTTTACTCCTTATCCCTGACTCTCAGCTTTTGAATCTAAAGTAACTAACAACTCACAATTTCCAGCTCATAGGTTTTTGAAGTCCTGCTTCTAAGAAAAAAACCAATCCTCTTGGAAACAAACATGTCCACTTTATAGCAATTTTTAAAAATTATATTACGGAGTCCATGTTTATTGTCTGAATTACTTCTATCAAATATCCAGTGTACAATTAAATTCTTAATTGTAATAAATAAATTGAAGTTTTAACCCGAACTCTGAGAATGAAATGATGTTTCTTTCCTTCTAATGCATAACAACCTACAATAAAATTGTCCAGGAAGAATTACATGTTTCTTTTCAGATTTCCAGAAGTGCCATATAAAACAGCTGCTCAGCTTTCCATTAGTTTGAAAAATGGGAAGCGGTTGTATTTTAGCGCTAAATTCTGTGGATGCGCAAGGCATGTTGCCTCTTATAAACAGAAAAACATTTATTGAAAGTCACAAGACTACAATAGAGCAGCGTGCAGATAAGTAATGGGTATACTTTTCAAAATAATTTCCCGCAGTAAAATAACAATTGAATAGCAGAACTTAGCTATTTAGAGAATATATTTATTTATCTAGTTCTAATTATAACCTCCTTCTACTTACGAATCCCGAAACAACATACTAGCACCAATCCCACATCACAGACTGCAGCAAAATTACAGACACCTGGTACAACATTACCTTAGCTTTTAAATGCTGATAGCCTCCAACTGGCAGAAGGTCAGAAAAGAGGAGAATGAACAGCTATTAGAAACTAAATAGTCTTGAGACAGAAGGGAACTAACTTGTAGAGTGGCAGGGATTACTTGTGTAAACCATGTCCATTATGATAGTTCATGTACTGCTCTAATTACAACAGCACCATTATTTATTTATCAGCTATCTTCAGCACATTCTGAACCTTGGCAATTGTGCCAGCAATCTAGATTGCTGGGATAAGCTGCTCATCAATTAATTTCAATTATGGTCTGACTGAGCTACTTCTAGAGTAGAAGTGAATGTTGAAATAAAATTTGGCTCCAATAGAATGCAAAACTTAATCTCCTCTTAAGCATTTAAAAAAATATATCAAATATCTGAACAAAAGATGCAATACTTAATCACTGTCCATATATCAGCACAAGAAAATACTGAAAATTTCCATGAAAATTAAAAAAGTTACATTTATAAAGCATCAATAGCTATATTTTTATTTCGCATGCATAAAAGACTTTAAAACAGAAACACGTGAAGTTCTGTTTACAACTGGATGCTGTCTTATGATTGCTTATTATTGCTTAACATTCTCAGACAATGTATTAGATAGGGATAGTCTCATTTTCAGAGGTACTACAGTAAACAGGAATTGAAATTGCTCAGTGCCTCTGAAGGCGGCTATTATGAAATAAGATAGACAATATTTGCTGTACTTATTGTTTAAAACACAACTTCTAATTGCTAAGAAGCTTATAGGTAGCGTATCCTGTACAGGAATTGTTGTACAGTTATATTTCATGTACCTGTACACAAACATTATTAGCTTCAAATTTTAACTTACTAACGTCAAGTGCTTACGTCTCAAATTCAGCGCTGCATAGGCACCTCTTACAGAAAGAGTGGGGTCTGTTTGTCCCTCACAGTTCCTCTTAACCACATAATCTCTTTTTTAACTCACATTTAAAGAATCAGCATAGAAGGGTAAATTGTGAACTTACAAGACTGACAACAAATGGAAACTCAGAGAAGCTGCTACAGCCAAGTAATTATTCTTTTTCATTTCCACACCGTACCATAAAGGCATGAATGGAGATCTACATTATGGTCTTGCATTTCTCAACTGCTATCATTTCAAAAGATGTTCCAGATACTGATTAAACTTCTGTAAGTAGGACACATTCAGCTGAAGGGGACTTGCTCTCTGTCAGAAGTTCTCAAACCGTCTGGCATCCAGTGAGAAATTTTCTGTGCTGGACCAGGTTCATCTTTAGATCACTCAGTCAATGTAAGAAGACGAAGATGTCTGAATCTTCTTGCCTATATCTCAGAGCGGTGGTTAATGGCTCAAAGTCAAATTGGCAGTCTTATAATATTCAGTATCTTTATAGATAATCTGGATGATGAAATTGAATGCATCTTAACCAAGTTTATAGATGACACCAAACTGGAGGAAAGCCAGTAACACCAGAAGGAAGAATGACCACAACATGCTGGAAGACTAAGCCAACAGCAATTGCATGAGATTCAACAAAGATAAAAATCAAGTCCTGCACCTGGGATGGAATTATCCCACATAGCAGTGACAGCTGGGGACTGACTGGCCTGATGTGTAGCTCTGCTGAGACCTGAGACCAGGATCTGAGAGTCCTGGTGGATAGCAAGCTGAACATGAGTGAGAAGCATGCCCTGGCAGCAATGAAGAGAAACTATGAGAAACCTCTTTGAAATTACTCTCAGTGCCTACCATAGTAAATGACTAAGACATGAATCCAACTGTCAGTACACCAGTTTTGCGATTAACTATTTATTGCAAAACGGAATTGACCCTACGCAATCCTCTTTTGTAAAACAGAATTTGATAGCAATAATACCATTTGTTATTTGAGAATCTGGTCTTACAATACAGTGGAAAAAGCCAGTGTGATGGGTTGACCCTGGCTAGACACCAGGTGCCCACCAAAGCCGCTTTATTGCTACCCTCCTCAGCTGGACAGAGGAAAGAAAATATAACGAAAGGCTTATGGGTCGAGATAAAGGCAGGGAGAGATCATTCAGCAATTACCATCACAGGCAAAACAGACTCGACTTGGGAAATCAGTTTAATTTATTACCAATCAAATCAGAGTAGGGCAATGAGAAAAAAAACCCCAAACCTTAAAGCACCTTCCCCCCCCACCCCTCCCTCCTTCCCAGGCTTAACTTCACTCCTGATTTCTCTACCTCCTCTTCCCCCAGAGCAGTGCAGGGGGACAGGGAATGGGGGCTGTGGTCAGTTTATCACCCATTGTCTTTGCCGCTCCTTCCTCCTCAGGGTGAGGACTCTTCATACTCCTCCTCTCCTCCAGCAGGGGGTCCCTCCCACAGGAGACAGTTCTCCACAAACTTGTCCAACGTTAGTCCTTCCCATGGGCTACAGTTCTTCACAAACTGCTACGACATGGGTCCCTTCCATGGTCTGCAGTCCTTCAGGAACAGCCTACAGCCTACTCCAGAGTGGGTCCCCAACGGGGTCACAAGTCCCACCAGCAAACCTGCTCCAGCGTGGGCTCCTCTCTTCACAGCGCCACAGGTCCTGCCAGGAGCCTGCTCCAGCAGGCTTGTCACAGGGTCACAGCCTTCTTTGGGCATCAACTGGTCTGGCATGGGCTGCAGGTGGATATCTGCTACACCCTTAACCTCCACAGGCTGCAGGGCGACAGCCTGCCTCACCATGGTCTTCACCAGGGGCTGCAGGGGAATCTCTGCTCCAGCACCTGGAGCACCTCCTCCCCTCCTTCTTCACCGACCTTGGTGTCTGCAGAGTTGTTGCTCTCACATATTCTCACTCCTCTCTCCGTCTGCAGGTGGTTGCGCAGGTTTTTTCCCCCCCTTCTTAAATACGCCATGACAGAGGTGCTACCACCATCGCTGATGGGCTCGGCCTTGGTCAGCAATGGGTCTGTCTTGGAGCTCTGTCAGACACAGGGCAAGCTTCTAGCAGCTGCTCACAGAGGCCACCTCTGTAGCTTCCCTGCTACCAAAATCTTGCCACACAAACCCAATACACCCAGCGAGCCGAACAAACAACTCCTAGCTCCAGTGCTTCGATGTAAATTCTGCATTTAACAGCAGAAAGCATATCTTAAACTTTCAATCTAGCAGACTAAAATTCTCCACAGGAGCAGTGTCTGCAACTAAGCACACGGATAGTAGGCAAAAGCAAAATAGTATTCTTTGCCAGGTGTTGCTTGGGATTTGCCACCAACACAGAAGTCACAAAAGTCTGAGAAAGGGGCATTTATTTTGCACATAGAGTGAATGCTAGAGTCTGCTCTAAGCTGCATCTGAATGTATAACATGCATTGTGGCAAACTGTATTGTACAAGTTATAGCTAGGATATCTCCCAGAGTCAGACAGACTCTGCCTGCAAGTGCAAGATGACACTCAGGTGCATCATGAAACTCATGGGAGATCATAAACAGTCCTGTGATAGAAAGGCTCAGGCTTTTCCAATTGTAATGTGATAATCCTCATCACTGAATGATAATAAGGCATAATTTCTGAACAATTACTGGGAGTGAAAGTGAAACCAAAATATTTAGACTAATTCAGACTGACAACTTGTCTTAAAAATTGAAGGATTAAGATTCATCTGCCCTAGTAAGGATAAGTCACTACTCTCCTTGACCACAGGTAAGCAATAATTGCTACAAGGACAAAAAGCAGGGCCCTGGCATGGGATTTATTTTGATCATCTATAAAGGACAGATATGTCTCATAAAGTCTTGACTTGGGTGTATTGCAAGCCAATAGAGACAAAGCAAAAAGGCCAACCTGAATATGAAATTTTGACATCACTCAGAAGCTGGAGATATGCTGTGGTTTCGGTCTCTGGTTATCTATTCCACCTTCCCCTGGATAATTGAAGAAATACCTGCTGTAATCTCTCTCTCACCTGCAACACAGTTTTATGATTCTAATATGCAGTAACATTTTTATGTTCCATGGGCCTCCATGTTGAGGCCCTCAAAAGGCATAAGAAGGAGAGTCTGGGAGACTTCAACACTGAGATTTAGAGAATAAAGCCTTCCCTAGGATGTTTAAAACTCATTTGTTGTTAGGCCACCAAGTTTTGTAAAAGCTTGACAGGCTGCCCCCTAAAGAGGTGTTGAACAGGCTAACTGGTAACGTATTAGAGAAGAAAACGGCACCTTTTGTCATATTCTCAAAAGGTCTAAGCACTGAGGGCTGTGTTGCCAAAGCACTAACTCCTGAAGCGTTGGCAAATTTGCAGCACTGCCTTCTAGGTTCCTAATGCCTATATTAAGAAAAGGATAACTGAGAGTAAGATGAATAAAAAAGTATCAAATACAGAGAATAAAAAGACATCTTTTTAGTGAAATCTACCTATTCTATTCTATTATTCTGTTCTGTTAATCCACAAATAGGAGAGTATCACAACTCTTTATAAATCCTGAGATAAAAACCTACAAAAAGAAGATAACTGAGCAAGCAACCTGCAAATATGCTCAACATATTATGTCACCTAGTTGAAAATCCAAACTGTAAGTAAAGAATTAATGTTCTTTAGAAGTTTCAATCTGCTTATCTGTTGAGGCAAATGGAGCTTTAGTTTATTTGTTCCACTCAACAGATGCTGAATTTACTAAATGGAAAACATTAGGCTGAATGAACAAGAAAGTAATCACCCAGGAATGAGGTATTTCCAATATACTCATTTTTATGTTGCACTCACAATCAGATTTTCTCAAGTAACATGAGCAAGAGCTTAGAACGTCTCCCCTTATGGAGACTTAAGTGGCTCATGAGTATTAGAGGATGCCAATAAAGCTACGAAAATTTCCAAAGAAGAAATGCTACAGTCTCTACCTAATTCAAGCTTGAGAGTCTTTCAGCTCCAGAGACAGCCATTCCTTTGCAATACTCTGAAGAAAACCAATGGGACCACCACAATTTACATTTATAGGTGAAGTACCAAGAAGGATAACACAGGACAGCGAGAGGAACAGCACATTGGGTAATTCTTTTTAGCAGCCTGTATCAAGTTAGAGTACTGTTGTCAGTGCTAATAACCAAGGGCACTGAACTTGAATGAACCCCTCCAGATGGCCCTGTGAGCTGGAAAGCCTCAGAATTAGTGTGGTTCTGATCTGGGCTGCTCTTCCATGTCCCAAGAATTTAAATAGGAACAGACCTAGGAACAGCTAAGTTCATTACAGCTGGGTTATTTTCTGGACATGGAATGGAAGTTAAGTGTATGAAAATACCCTCAAGTCAGGTTACAATGACAGACACAAGAACGCCAAGCACATTTCAATGCTGAACTGCTTCAGGAAAAACAACGCCTCAAACCAACTCCTAAAAAAATTGCCCAAACGGTCTCTTAACTAACCTACTTCTACATACATGATTTATATACTGCTCCTATCTGCTTTTTAACTTTATTCTTCTCATACTGAATGCTGTATTAACTGTCTCTGCTGATATAGAGGGTGAAAAAAGCATCTGACTCACGCTGGTACCATATTTCCCAAAAGCAAAGAGGAAATAAGTGGATTGGACCAAGCTGCCAGTGACAAAAATGAGAGGGCAATAGAAAGCTTGTTTCGTGCTGCTCTGTAAAAAAGCACAGATCATCTGTGCTTGAAACCTGAAACATTATGAAGTCTTTGCCACATCAAGGCCCATTCAGCTGAGGTAAAACAGAGCCTCTTTTCCTCTGCATTAAGTGAGGGAGATCACCAGTCAGGTGCTGTCTCAAAAGGCACGGACTATCTTTTATTTTTGCCCAGAGTTTCAAAGGCTCAGTAATGATGGGAAGGCAAAAGAGTTGTGCACTGACAGAAATGCACTCCTGTTCCACTAGGTTTATGCATAACACCAACTTTAATTAATAACTGGATCCTGAAGCTTTCTTCAGCTAGGATGAAGAAAAACCCAACGGCACAAAGTCAGTCTCCAATGTCCTACAATCTTTTGGAACAACTTTTTGAAGGGGAGGTGGGGAAGGAGGAAGAATTATCACAGTGTTAACAAATGGATTAACGAATGTGTTTAAGAAAATCTTTCAGGCCTCAGCAAGGAAAAATGTTTCCCCCTCTCCCCCCTTAGCCTTTCTAAAATCATTCAGCTTGCCAAAGCCAAGAAATTCCAGGCAAGAGCTAAAATTTGGTCAAATAAATTTTAACACAGGAGACACAAATGTTTCATCTACATTTTACCCTTATAAAAGAATGAGGGGGGAAAAAACGTTTTACTACTTAATTTGCTAAATTGATAATTTTTAACAAGTCATATGATTTTCTTCACTAACTTTTTGAACTAGAAAACTTCACTGCTTTGCCATGCCTTTCCTCACATCTCGAAGTGCTTTGAAAACAGGCATTCAGCAGATGGGTTTGTGTATTAATTCATTCTTGAAAATGAATCTTAATATGAAGATACTCTGAAAGAGATTTAGATACTCTGAAAGCATTAGTTGCTTTCTATACAGTTACGGTACTTCTCATTGGACTGTATGAACTTGTTATCTCACAGCCCTTTAGAAACAAAAATATTAATATTTATCCTCAGGCACTAACCAACCTCCAGTGTTGTTATAATCTTCAAGAGAGTCATAAAATTCAGTCATTGGGCTATAACATTGCAAAGGTTTTCTACATGCCACCATGTTTATGTCTACACGCAAATCCACTAGACTTCAGCACTTTAATAACATTTACTAACCACTAGCAAGTTACTCCCCAGCTGGAACCACTTCTCTGGGGTATTTTGATATCCACATAAGGCAATGGGTAACTTCAGCTCTGACATCCATGCAAGGACAGTAAGCTCACTAAAGTGCAGAACCCTAAACAAGATGTAAATTATTATTAACTAAAACAGTTGATGTTTTAGAAGTGTACATGAGAACCCACAATACGATTTTAGTATCGCTTTCCTACTGAACGAAAACACAGGGTGTGATATGTTTTGCTGCCACAACCAAAAGACAGACTCTAGGAAGTGAACAGACAATTTGATCTTTGGTGATTTAAATCAATATATAAAATGATTATATCTTAGCAGCACTTAGCAGCTGAACAGTAAGTGGTAGAGGCTACGACAGACAAGAGAATAAATAACATTTTTGAGCTCCAAAAGGTGACAGATACTGTGTTGGAACTTAAGAATAACTAATAAAACTAAGCCACTGGTGGCATGTAGTAGACTAAATTAGGTAGGCTACACATGACACCAACTGAATGGAAACTAGATTGCTGTGTATCCCCTACTGGTGTAGGGGATACAAAGCAATCAAAACAAAGCTTGTATTCAATAATTTCAGTCACATGAAGATAAAGGTAAAACAAACAAACAAAAAAAGGCATGGAACTTGCAAAAGGTACCACATCTTAAAGCCACCGGGACAGATTAAAGTAATGCCTACAAAATACACTTGGCAGAAAACTTACTAGATTGAAAGCCAAAATTAGTACAATATTTCATAAATAGGAACTCTGCAGCAAGCTTCAGCATTGACATTTTTTGTAAGGCTGTACAATTACAAACTTGGTTAGGATTTTACGGGTTTTTTCCCCACTCAACTCTTGATGAAATCAGCTTTGTGAAACAAGTTGTCTTCTGGAAGTAAAAGGCAGATACAGCCCTCCTGAGCAGAAGGTAAATGAGAGATATTCCCCATGCTACTTAAGCATTAAAATGATGTACTAGCTTCCAATTTTATATCCGCTTTTTTCTTTCAATATTATGTTTGATTCAACAAATTTATAACGCTAGGCTTGAAGTTTACTGCAGTGGATTTCTATAAACCCAGTGCAGGCAAGTGAATTACAAGGAGGATCAATTTTACTCATTCTTACCTACAGAACCATACTTCATTAGTGGTTCACGATGAATTATTTAAACAAAGCATACAGGTGAATACCATACACCGCAAGAAAGAAAGAAAGAAAGAAAGAATGGACATTCACAGATAACAAGCTTCAGCTGGGCTTCAAAATAAAACTTTTTTTATGGCATAGTAGCAGCTTTATGGTCAAATATAGGCATTAAATCATCAATCTGTTCAGAACCTGAATTTTTGGAAAGCAGCAGAGTCATCAGAGACGTGTCAATAAGTATGTTGCCTTCTGTATCACTAAACAAAATTTACTAACAATCTGAGCATTGCTTAGGTAGTTACTTCACTTTATTTCTTCTTAAAGCAACTGGTTGAGCACCTGTTCTTTAACAAGCATATAGTTATATCAGCTATTTAACTACATATAGTTAAATCAACAGCTGGAGACTCATTTAATTAATCCCTTGGAGTTCTTTCAGGATAACAATTTATTTTCAGAAAACAACTGCAATGCAGTAACAGAGTTAAGCATGAAGCACATTTATTTCACTATATTTAGGTCTTTAAAAAATATTCAAAAGAAAAGTCTTCCAGAATAGCAATAGTCTAAAAAGCAATAAAACCATGTCATTAAGTACTACATGCACCCAAAAAGTTAATAAATCTCTGTCTTGTTCAGTAATTTTCTTTACATGCTGCCCTTCTTCCACAAAAAATAACCTTAGGAAAACATTCCTAAGGCCACAAGGCAGCGAAAAAGTGACTCTGTCTTTTCCCGCAGCCCAAAGTAAGGCTAAACTCCAATCTAAACTCCTGTAATAATAGATGGAAAGAGCAAAGTTTCCTTCTGGTAAAAAAAAAAAGTCTTTTCATGTCTAGTATTTAGTAATTTTTCTCCTTATTAACCACACATAATTGCAATTTATCCCTGAGAGAGCTAGTTTGATGTAACAAAGCAGGAGCTATGTTTTGACTTTATGGGACCCCTAAAGTTACAATATGTTGGACAGTTAACTTCAGAGAGAAACAGTACGCTGACTTCACATAAATTAGCTAAATACACCACTACAAAAAAGTTCCTATAGATTATCTTCATATTCTTATTGCCATTCAATTCTCCTAGCCCCTCTGTAAGCTTCTAGCAGACTACCAAGAATAGATAGTAATAAAAGCTACGAATTCCCATCCTAGGAAACTGAGTTTAGTCCTCATTTTTGCTAGAATTCTGAGATGAGTTATGTAGTACAGGATTCTGAGCGAGTCATACAGTACACTGAAATGTCCCCGAATGGGCAGAACAAGCCTGATCCTTCAAAGAGCAGCTCACAGGGTTTCTCTAAAATCCTTTTAAACGCTGGGTTAGAGAAGTCCCAAATACTTTATTAAGTACCACTGAAACAACCAATTCTGACTTTGTGGTAGAACATTCTTCATTATCAGCAAGAGAAAGGCCTGATAGTGTCAAATTTGATTAATTTTTTCAGGAAAAATGTTAAAAGGTTGCTACTACCACAAAGTAACATTGATTGCTTAACAAGAAATTACTTCAGGACAAATATTCTAATTACTCAAAAGCTGGGCACAGAAACCTTTCATATTATTAACAAAATAGTAAAATAGTTGGTCCCCAAAATCCCATACTATAACTTAGTAATTAAAATCAAAACCCGTATAGAGTACTTAACACACGATATTTAGACAATGCAATTTAAAATATCGTATAAATGTTTGCTCTACTTCAGAAACACACAAAAAGCATAATCTATGGCCATCTGTCCTTGCCAGTTAGAAGCCAACTATAAAAACACAAAAGTATGCAGAAGCAACAGTTGCCAGTATCTCCACACAGTGCTTGTCAATCAAATTACTGGCAACCTGCAAATTTATATTTGTAACACAGACACTTTCTTCTGCTTAGTAATTCTTATGCATTTAAAAGTTAAGGTTGACGTTTTATATTTTTACAAAGATTGGTCTTTTAACATTAAACTATAAAACCAGAAAATATAAAGCTTCAAGAAGGAAAGTAATGTTTCTCGTGTTTCTAATAATAGGATTCTAAATACAAATTGCTTGCACTAGAGTTGATTTTGAGTATTACCAGACTGATTTATATTCTGTTTCAGATGCATTTATGTAACCATAAGCAGAACACTACTATGTTTATGTTTTCAACAGGGGAAAAATAACCAGAATAAATTTACTTTCAACAGTTTTATGGCATTCCTTATGTTAATTTGAGTGAGTTCCTAATAAAATACTTGAAAAGTATTTTCCCCACGCAGATACAGTGACATGGACATCATAGCTCAAATCAAAAAAGGTGTTCTTTCCCACCCTCAGTAGATGAAGACAATACCCAAAAATACAGACTTATTTTGGAGAACATGAAAAGATTTGACCGCATCAGCCCATTATCACCCAGGATAACAGCTATCATGCCATCAGACAATATAATTCTGTACCTCAAGTTATTCTTATCTTGTTTCAAGTAAAACCCAAGAATGTTACCTACCCAAGCTGACCACATTCGGAAAGCACAGTCCAGTTTAATTTAAAGAACTCATGAAAAACAAAAATATTCCAAAACTGGGATTGCAATTAGAAATCAATTTTGCCCTGATGTAGAGTATGCATGAATTATGGCACATTCTTTATATTTTTCCCCCCATAAGATTGGCCTTAATCAGCATCCAGACTGTACTGAGACACTGTCATTTGTAAAATTACCTTCTCATTCACTGTAAATTGGAAGGTGTGTAGAGAACAAGACAGGGTACTGCAGGAATATAAATGATGATCTTATGTTGAAGAAAGGAGAACACTGCATACAAAAACTCTGTGCATTTGCTATCTCTATCAATCTCCCTGCCAGTCATCAAAGAGATCATCCAAACCAAAATTTTTATGATGTTCCTCAGCTATCTGTTCTTCAGTTGATAGTTGCATATCCTAGAAGAGAAGGACGCCCAAAAAACAGGTCACAACTGTGAAATGCAGGATCCCTTCCTGACTTCAAGTTAGATCACAGACAACATCACCTATTTTTTTTCATCACTGAAGAATCCTGTAGAGTACTGTTACATCCCAGTAATTAAATGGAATTTTTTGGAATGGAATGGAAATTTGAAATTCCTCCTTTCTGCCACTGGGAAAGCATATGAACTTTCCTCTAGCATCTTCTTTCCTGCTGCTATGGTTTCATGAGTTTTCTGCCAGCTTATTTCTTCAGACTGTCAAGGTGTCCTAGTTTCAGCTGGGAAAGGGTTAATTTTCTTTCTAGTGATTGCTGTGAAAGGCATGTCAATAATACCTATTAGGTTTAGTTGTTGCTAAGTGATATTCACACTATTCAAGAACTTTTTTCAGCTTCCCATAGAAGAATATACAGAAGGATGGAATGGCCAACGAAACATTCCATACCATAGACGTCATGCTGAGTATATAAATGGGGGTTAGCTGGGGGGCGGGAATCCGCAATCACTGCTTGGGAAGGTGCCAAGTCACCAGGTGGTGAGAGTGACCCACATCATTATTATTATTGTTATTTTTCCTTTCCTGTTATTGTTTTTATGAAACTGTCTTTATCTCAACCCACAACTGTTTTTTTTCCTCCCTTTCCCCTCTTTTTTTTTTTCCTCTCCTCCCCTCCCCCTTCTTGGGGTGGAGAGGGGGGGAAGGAGGAGGGGGTGAGTGAGCAGCTGCACGGTTCTAGCTGCTGGCTGGGGTTAAACCACGACACAAGGTCTCTCTGAAAAGAAGGCCTATACTTCAATTCATTAACCGCTCTGCCTAATTCGGTATCATCCATGAACTTGCAGGAGGTATGCTCCCTCCTATTCTCCAGGTCATTAATAAAAACATCAAACAGTACCAGCCACAGTTTCAACATCTGAGGAATACTACTGCCCACCAGCTGGACTTCGTATTGGTACTCTTGAGCATAGCAGTCCAGATAATTCTCTGCCCACCTTGCAGTCCACCTATCCAAACCTCCTATCTCCAGCTTGGTTTACAAATAGCCTAATAGATCACATCAAATGCCTTCCTAAACTCAAGGCAAACAACATCCGCCATTCTCTCCCCATCTACTGAAACACCCAGCTCATCACAGAGGACAATTAATTTGCCCTCGATAAATTCCAATTGCGCTCTTGCCCTTCATATGCCTGAACATGGCTTCCAGGAGGATCTGCTCCATGATCTTCCCGCAGACCACAGCCAGGCTGACCTTCCTATAGATCCCCAGATCCTCCATCTCACCTGATGTTTGTTTTTTTCCCTACTCATTTGGAATCTCCTAATCACAATGACCTTTCAAAGATGAGTAAGGCAATAGCCTTCTAACGATAGCAGCCAGCTCCTGCAGAATGCTTGGATACATCACGCTCAGTCCCATATATTTGTGTACACCAAATTTGCTTGAGTGGTCCCCAGCTTGACCTTCTGTCCCATGGATAATGCTTCACTCCCTCCAGTTCTGTCATTAGACTCAGGGACCTGGGAAGCCCAAGGACAGTCCTTATCATTAAAGAGCCAAAGAAAGCCTTGAGTATTGCTTCCATGTCCTTTTGTACAACATCATTTGCCAAGATCATTTTGAATTCTAGTTATGAATTCTTCACCGTGTTTGCCACCCACTTCAGTTTAGAACTCTCTACATACAACCACACATTCTTTCCACTGCTAATAATCAAAATACAGAGTGACAGAGGCCTCTGAAAGACCACCTACTTTGAGTAAGCCATTAAACCAAAAATAATGCTAAGGACAACTTTTTATTCAGTTGTAACCACCAAATGATGACTGTACCAAGACTAAGTCTTCAGTTTGCTTAGAAGACCATGTCATACTGTCAAAAATCTTAACACCACATTGACTTTCAGCAAAAAGTTCTGTCTGAATCAGCTGCAGTTACCTAAAAATGCTCTTATATTAACAGTTGTGCAGATAACCAAGGACATTAATGTTGACAATTCATTAAGACAAGCCTATTTCCTTTAAAAAGCAATCTTTTGTCAGTCTTCTGAGACTCCCTGAGTATAAGCAAAGTCTTACTGATGACTGCAGCCTTGGTTATGGTGTATTATCAAGTATCAATGTAGCTTCCAGGGAGCCAGGGTTGGGGGTAATCAGTTGTTTCTCAAAAATCATGAATACTGATTAGAATCGTACAGGAAAAATCCTGACACATCTAAAGAAAACTATAGTCAGGCAATTGCTGCTTCCTGTGGGATCCTAGTCAAAACAGCTCACGTAGTTTGTTCTTCCACAACACACCGCCAATAGTCAACTACAAATTCTAACTAATTAACTTAAAAGACTAGCATTTCTAGAGTACAGGGCTTTAAAGATGCAGCAATATTGAGACACCAAATGAAATGCATGGAGAGAATCTGTATCTGAAAAGGCTTTCTCCACACTCCTCTGTGTAGCTAATGCAAGAAAACTGAAATCACAGAAGCATTTGCTATTTCTGGTTTGTGTTGATGCTGCAAGAGAGGGGTTGCAGCCCGCTGCGTGTTTTTCCTGATCAGCAGGACTCCTACACTTCACAACAAGGCATATTTTCCTTTTCTCATGCACTGTAACATTTAGTCTATATACTAAATGAGGAAGAAGAGTTTATTAGAAGTTGGCTGAAACGGGCTCAAAAGAATATTTTGTGGATATTAGAAAAAGCATCAACTATCAGTTTACTTTGAGTCTCTATGTACTGCTTATACTCCCCTAATTCATGTTAAATTTAACTTTTTTCCTCCTAAGAGGAAAAAAAAAAGAATTTATAATAGCAGAAACTTTACTCTGTTGTAAACCATTTTAGTTTTATTTACATAGAATACATCTAGGTTTTTTTCTCCTCCACTTCACACTGTGTCCTCTTTAATAAAAATGTATCTATGTCAGAGATATTTAAAGATCAAAAACTGAAAAAAAAAACCCCACTTTAAAAGGTAGAGAGAATATATAAAGGAATGGAATAAAGCACAGTAAGATCTGAATAGTTTTGCTCACATTTAATTTCTCACTAACTA
The DNA here is from genome assembly GCF_964199755.1 of Larus michahellis. Classification (NCBI taxonomy): domain Eukaryota; kingdom Metazoa; phylum Chordata; class Aves; order Charadriiformes; family Laridae; genus Larus; species Larus michahellis. Next base: position 26,286,756 of record NC_133897.1, on the reverse strand, counting down.
AGAAGTCTGAAAGAAAAAGGCACCTTTAGAATGAACAGGCTATGTCTAAATAAGACTTTATTAATAACCAACACAAGATCGTAATTTTTTTCAAGCTCGTAAGTGCCATGGAATTGATACAGAATTTGAGAGGTTACATATTTGGCAACAAGACAATCAGCTTTTCAGATACAGATCAACAGTTTAAATTCTGTTCAAGCTTAGCAGGGACTAATAGCCACTCCTTGTTAATAAGCACAAGCGATGTGATGACTTCCACCCAGTTTTCAAAGGAAATCTTTTCACACATGCTAACGCTGAGATTTTCAAAGTAGTCTGGAGAATTGAGATACATTTTTTGGAGATTATTCATAGGCATTCTGGCTACCTCTGTGCTCCAACTCTGTGTAGAAACTGAACAAGACTTTAAATTTTCATTTAAAAAATCATTTGTGGGATTATTATTTTTTTTGTAATAAATTGTAAAATGCTTTAAAACAAGTCAAACTCAGTTGCACTTCACCATTTTCCCACCTTGTTTATATTATTTTTAAATGAATTCATACCATTTGGCATGTCTGGCACTGAACGGACAGAGTGAGAATAAAGCCCCCAAACTCAGTAGGTTTGTGAAAGACAGCTCTGTGAGGAGCAGAGCAGACATAAGGAAAGAACAAACTGCATGAATTTCATGCTCAGTCTGCAAGACTTGACAGGCTTATATTATTTTGACAGGCTTCTACTACTTTTTTACATGCTGCTGAATCATGAGAAGGGAGCTCACAAAGACCAATATTGCTCACAGAAGTCCAGACTTCTCTGTGGACTTCGGCCTTTTCCTTTTTTTTTTTAAATAGCAAAATCTAATTCCTGGAATATATTCCAAATAATGAAGAAAAGCTAGGAAACACAACACCCTTTGAGGAGTCTTGTATCAGGAATTCCATTATCTTTTTAAACACAGCAAAATATGCCAGCTAGCACAACATACTAGTAAACATACCAAGACAGGGTTTTCTTACCATGGTTATGAAGCATTACCTATAATAGTAAGATATTTCTCCTATATGCCTTTTAATAGAAAATACATATTCTCAATGTATGGTAGTAATATTAAATCAGCTACCTCACTTAGACAATATAAGTGGATTTAGGAACATTTAAATATTTTCCCCTTGTTTTGTGGCTGGACACAGGAGGTTTCACACAGTGAAGTAAGAGTTTAAGGACAAGTACAAACTTCAGAAAACAAAACCAGGATCAAGGAATAACCACTTTGTTAAATGAGGGCCTACCAGTGAAGTCAGATTTGAGTAAACTCTTATGCAACTTACTCTGCTTATTCTTTGTAACACCTATTTTATCAATATTTGCACAGAAACATACTCCGTTCCAGAATCCCATCTACTCCACCTCTTCAACTCCACCAGTCTTCTTGGGTCTACAGCTCAGGATGGTAATTTTAGAGATATGCTGTAATTTTGCCATGGCAGTATAGTTTTCAGGAAATCTATGCTTTCCCCTGGAAATACCACCAAAATAGTACACATTGTCTTTGAAATTATTATCTCCAATTGTGGAGAGTCTTAACATTTCTTTGTGTTTTGAGAGAAGCATGGTCTAAGAGACTACCTCTTCTTTGTTTTCTGATGATGCTACAACTTAGGGGTGTTACAACTGTGATTTGATTACTCTCTCACTTTCCTAAGTTTAGTGTTTGGTTTACAGAGTCTCCCATTCTTTTGCCCAGCTGACAACTACTGAATTTGTTCTATCTGGAAGCTTGTTGGGTTTCTTTTTCAGAAGAGGAGGGAAACTGGACGACTGACTCCTTACTTACAAGAAACTAAGAATTCTAAGAAATCTTACCATTTTTATTCATTATTCTGTCTTTTCTCCACTGGCTGTAGTATATATTATAAAATGTTGGCTTCTCAAGAAATCATGTGAAAATGCAGATTAAGGTTTCTTTCAAGAAACAGGAACACCAGAACCATCAACGCAATACAGCATGCCAGCACCTTGCAGTCAACATACAAGTGTCTCATCATCATAAATTTCAAGATATACTTACTTTTATGTTTCAGCATAGCAGTCAAAGACTGCAATTATCAGATGCATTTCACTGAACTGCGGTACATTTATCAACATGTCTTTGCAAATTCAAAGTGTGACTTTAGCTGGTACCAGTAACAAAATGACTTTGAAACAAATACCCAGCAATGCACTGAAATCTCTAGCTATGAGGCAGATATTTAAGACAGAGCTTTCAGCCCCTAAATTAGGATTCCCAACAATTGTGTTATTAGTATATAATCTGATATTGCAATATAAAGTATGAAAACAAAGTTGGACCTACATCAGCAGCCTTTTTTCTTTTCTCCTCATTTTCATCAGATTTTTCACTACTCCAAACACTAAGATGCTAGAGTAACCATGTATTATTCTGCAGTTAATATCACTGTACATCAATATTTAAAAGCACCTATTTGTTTGGTCATTCCCTGTGGGGAAAAAATACTGGGCTTTCTGGTAACACCTACATATGCCAGCAGATCCAATCTACTTTCCTTGGAGCATCAGATACACTTTACTGAAAGTATTTTAGAAAGAATGTGTGGTGGTGATCATGCTTATTTCCAAATCTGTATAAACAAATAAACTTGTCTAGATACTGTTGCAACTGAGGGAAATAAATGCCACAGTCAGCTCTGTTTTGCTATTGCAACACCCATACTAAGAAATTAAGTATTTGGAAAGTAGACCAGAGAAATGAGGGAGAGACAAGTGCTAAAATGAAGAAAGTCCTGAATGTAGGCAAGGAGCAACTTTGTGCTTTCTCTTCTGTAATTCCTTCTCTTTACACATGGAGCAGCAAGAAAACATTTTAAATTCTGATTTTACAATGCAATTTCTTGCTTTCATAGCGCTACTAAAAATACTCTGTTGCTTTATTTCCCTGTTTTTGTGAAAATCACTGGATATCTTGGATAAAAGACCAATTTTCTCTAAACTGGCTACAGTACAAAGGTTATTTTGAAGTGCTATTTATCTCCATCCTCAGAAGAAAGTATTAGTTTAAGCTCATTCTACCTTGCATCACTACTGTAAAGTAGACAGCTACTTTAGAGCTTCAACTAAAAGGGTATATTGACGATAACATTTAAAACAAATAATCAAGCCCTATATGGAAAGCAAGAATAGATCTCTGGAATTAAGAAAATGGAGATCAAAACCAGGAAATAGAAGAAAAATGGAGAACATGCTTAGAAATAGGAAAAGTTCTAGTAGTACCAATTGAACAGGAGTTGAAATCCCAGATTTCAATTTTTTTTTTTTTTTTTTTTTTTTTTTTTTTTTTACAAGGACCAAATAAAGTCCAGAAGAAACTGGAACACAATGGGAAAAAATTAAACTTACTTTATTAAAAAAAAAAAAAAGGAAGAAAGAACATTGAGAAAACTGTAAAGAGCAGGTAGCTGTTATTATGCTCAAGAGAACAATTAAAAGCTACTAAAAAAACTCAATATTTAAGATAGTCATCCCAATTTTTCTATTAGAAACAGAATGTGTCTTGAAAATGGTTTCTGTTCGATCTGTCATCCGAGTTTATGTATCACCCCAGTAGCAATAAACTATACTGATAAAAATGTATTTACATCTCAAATGTATACAGATCTTTTTTCTATGATGAAATGCAGAGATATCCACTGTTTTGAACAAAAATAAAAGCATGCATAACAAGGTGAACACCTCACCTTTTGTTTCTCTCTGATCTCTACTCAATTTCTGCCCCCTCTGCTTTTACTCAAAGAGTTTTAAAACTACATGTTTTCTCTCCAGGGTAACATTCAGTCCTTGTATCTGTGATTTTATCTGCAAGACAAAACCCAGTTCTTAAGCTTACTCATGTCCATACCTCCTACTATTTGCATTTAGAATTGACTGAGATGCAAAGGAGAGGGAGTGGATTGAAGCCTGTAAAAGAAGAGGAGCCAAAAAACCAACAATATCAGAAGGTCCTGGAAGAAGAAACAGCTTAGCAATAGCAGAGAGGAATGACTAGGAATTAGTTACAGGTTTGTGAGGATCTTCACGTGCAAGAAAAAGGGTTCCCTCAAGTAAATTGTGTTAAAGCCCATTTCTTCATAATAGTACTTTTTCATAGTTCCACTGCACTCTTCCTGCTTCATTATAGACAAAGGTATTACGCAGTTTCCATTCACATCTGTTGAGCCAAAGCTCACCCACACCACCAGGTCGAGGGAGGTGATTCTGCCCCTCTACTCCACTCTGGTGAGACCCCACCTGGAGTACTGCGTCCAGCTCTGGAGCCCTCAGCACAGGAAACACATGGTCCTGTTGGAGCAGGTCCAGAGGAGGGCCATAAAAACAATCAGAGAGATGGAATACCTTTCATATGAAGAAAGGCTGAGAGAGTTGGAATTGTTCAACCTGGAGAAGGCTCCGGGGAGACCTTATTGCAGCCTTTCAGAACTTAAAGGGGTCTTATAAGAAAGATAAGGACAAACTTTTTACAGGGCCTGTTGTGATAGGGCAAGGGGTAATGATTTTAAAGTAAAAGAGGGTAGATTTAGACTAGATGTAAGGAGGAAATTTTTTTACAGTGGGGGTGGTGAAACATTGGAACAGGTTGCCCAGAGAGGCGGTAGATGCCCCATCCCTGGAAACATTCAAGGTCAGGTTGGATGGAGCTCTGAGCAACACAGGCAGGGGGTTTGGACTAGATGATCTTTAAAGGTCCTCTCCAACACAAATTATTCTATGATTCTTTGCAGGAGACTCCTTAGACTTAGCCTAGACTCTGCTCCAGTTGCTTCTTCTCTTGTCCATTAATATGCATACAGCATATTAAGATACAGGCGTAACCCAGCATCATTCTCATTCTGTGAGCTTTTAGCCCATGAAGTTGATCGCCTCCATACTTTATGAAGATTCACAGCAATGACTAGAGCTTTATGACGATATTAGCATTTTGCAATATAGCTGAACATGACTTCTTATTTTAAGAGAAAAGCAGAGTAAGAAAATGCAGACTGAAAAGGAAATTCTTGCTTCCAGGATTCTCTTTAATTGTTTTTGTTCAAGATATTTGAGGCAGACAGAGGATAAACAAAACGAACAGTCTACACCTGAAAGTAAAAGCAGATGCATTAGTAGGGCAGGTCTTTAATGAAATGTAAGGTTTAGATGTATTTAATTTGTCTTCTGTGGTGAAAAACTCTTAATAACCACTGAGATACTGCTTTTTTCCTCTTTGGGTAAATTAAAGGGAATTTACAAGGACTGTGTTCTACAAACACAATCTATCTTGAATTCTTCTGGGTGTTTTAAACTAGGGCTTTAATCACTGTAGCACATAATTATTCCATGCTTCACTGGAGTCTTTTATTTAAAAAAAACACAACTGATCAACAGCTTTCCTTGAGAAATCCAAAACTTCTGATCCCAAACACGCCAGAGATGAGGAAGTAAAATCTTTTTCTCTCCTCAGAAGAGTAAGACATAAGGATGCAAACAGCAAACATTCTCAGACTCTTAGACAATGCTACTTTAATAACACATATCATTTTCATTTTCAGCCAACTGAAATATTCACATGCATGACCGGAAGATAAAATATGCAATTATTTCTTTTTACTATTCAATTTGTGAAGATAACATGTCAAATTACTCATACAACCTGTAATACTTGTCCACTGAGTGCCATGAGAGTTTCCCAAACCAACTTCAGTGTTCTGTCTGCTCAGCAATTCTCTAGTATGGATCAAAAGCAGTCACACTATGACTTGAGCATTCTGTGCTCAAGTGTTTAACCAAACCAGTTCCCTAATTTCTTAAGGGTCTTTGACAATTACATGATTTCTTCAAACACCTCAACAAGAACGTATTACAAATATACATAGAACCTTTGAAAATCAGGACATTAAATTATGCATTTCTAACATCAGACCTGAAATCTTAGACCAACCTGAGAGAATTTACAAAGTAAATTAGTGTCTTTCCCTCACCCACCCCTCCTACACAAAAAAAAAAAAAAAAACAACCAAAAAAACCCACCCAAGCATACAGCTAGGGAGCATGCCCTTTCCTCAACACAAGTTTTAGCAGGAGCAACATACATATTTAAATACTTTGCAAATAAAATTTCAACACTGTAAAATGGACCATGCTATAACACTTGCTATTGATACTTTCATATGTCTTAATTTTACCAGTTATAATAGCTGTGCATTTCACATATGTTTGTGTGTATAAATTAAATCAAAATTATTTTTTTTAATTTCAAAAGCTTTATCAAAATACTTTCAGACATTTTCTCACAAGGGAATCTGAGTTCCCAATGTTTTTATTCTGAAGCTAGCAAACTACTCTGTATAGTTTTGAAAGTCAATCAAAATAGTGCAACATCCTGATAAGAAAAGCCAGCTACTAAGCTGTTAAATAAATACATAAAATTAATAAACCCAACTACTATAAACAGTATCCACTGTAATGTTAGATGAGATTTCCAAGCAAACTGATGCACAGAGGCATGCACACATACTGTATGTTTATATAAATATCTCACCTAGATCTTCAGTCACCATCCTCTGTAGTCTTTTGTAAGACCAGGTCTATCTACGCTATCTCAGGCCATCAACAATACTCTAGAATCTCTTCAGGAAGGCACATACCTTAATCTGATTGATTTCTAAGTTCACTGTGTTTTGGGGCACTGATCAACTTAACAACACATGCATCTATATTTCTGTTGCTGGTACACATCTTCTCCTTTCCACCACAGTCAACCCTGTTTCCCTTAACTAGCTTTTTTTGACATTTTTCTTGCTCCACCATAATCAGATTGGGATCTAAGACCAAGAAATTGCTTGTTTGGAGAGACGGATGTTCTATAAAGGCACAGAGAGACCATTTTAATGGGTAAGGGAGACAGACATCTATAGTCTAGGTTAATATCCAGCACATTTACCTTGTGGCAAAGGAAAATGAATGACTATAGGTCCGGAAAAAAGGAGCATGTAATTTACTAGGTTTAACTTTGAGCCTCCCTTGCCTTTGCAGGCTTTTACCAGACAGAACAGCAACATATGGCGCAACTGCTTCAAAATAAGCAGGTACACATGAATGCTGGTGAGCTTCTATTAAAGCTTGTTATTCCATTTTTCAAATGACGTACTGGCGAAGGCTTTGTGTTCACACTGAGATGCACTCTGGCAGGTTTGAGTGCATATAGCACCAAGGCACAATTCACAATGTAGCTTCTCATTTCCAGTAATAATAAAGGAGGATTCAAAAGACACTTCCATTGCAGAAAATCCATTTGTAATACACCTCTCTGTAAAAGATCTATGTGGGGAGACAGTGTCTTAAGAGGACATCAAGAATAAAGAAAAACTAAGTTCCATTGCGGATAAATTCACACAAGACTAAACTCCACAGCTTGCCTACTCAACATTATGATCAGAAAACAACCAAATGATTGCTTTACAGAGCAGTAAGTTCATACTGCTTAAAATGCACATATTGAATAGTTAGCTACCTGCTTTTTGAGAAGAAAAAAAACAAAACACACAACAAACCAAACACGAATCTAAGTCCCAATTTCAAATAGTAACTCCACTGTTAGCAATATACCAGCCACCTCCATGGCACCTACTAGACTCTTTTACTGGTCTCCCAATTGCCAACATTCACACTGCAGTTTATGTAACATTTTGTTTATTTTTAAAATTTATCATTTCAGGCAGATTCATCCAGGTATCTGCAGTATAGCAATACTTGCTGGTTTCGCATAGTAACAACACATACTTTAATACACTTTTCCAGCTATTTTATTTAAACAACATTCAGTGGTTAGGCTCAAATGTTTTTTGGATGCTTGTTGCTCTAGTTTGCCGAAAATATTCACTGGAGACAAGAAATTTTAGGGGACATACTGATCATGATACTGTGAACGTGCTTGTACCCTTGAAAAAGAGAAAAGCATCTGCTTCCATTCTCTGCTAGCACAATTTTTCTGCCTTTCCCAGTGACACATGTCACTGGAAGACTGCAACCCAGTCCCCACAGTACAATACATTTGATTACGTCATTCACATGTATAAAAAGGGGTAAACGGTACACAGAACACCAATGAAAAATCTAAGAAATGAACACCCTTTTACAGTTGCTTCCCATTTAAATCCCATGTAACTTTAAAGAGTTATAATGACTTAAACCACAAGGGAAGTTTAAAAGCATAGAATATGAAAATCTTCAGGTGAATACTTACAAGAACATCATTAGTTTTTAGTCATAAAAGACTTGAAGAAGGGTGAGAGTTATGACAGTGCTCCTAAAATACAAAATACATTAGTAAAGTATGTACATGTCTTTTCTCAAATTAAGAAGGAAGCCATTGCTCCTGCTAGAGTCCTGGCTTTTGTTTCACTTTTCAGTAATTGTCATTAATTTTCTACGTTAATCGCGGGCCAACATGGACAGAAAAATAGAAGTTCTCTTGATAAATTCTTCATTGTGGTTTATAATACTGGCAAATTTACTTCAACCATGTTCTTTGCAAACTACTTTCTAATTTTCTGCAAGAGAATTAGCCAACCTGGGTGTAACAGAATGTACTGCCACCAGTACCTGATCTGTCCCAGTGCCTTACTGCATGCTATGCCGCTGTACGGAACACTGTGTAAACACTGTTCTCGCTCTAAGCATTTAAGAACAGGTTTTCCTATACAAACATACAGCTCAATCTAGGAGAGTTTCCCAGTGTACCTTTTGAATACTCTTCAAAAGAAATAAAAACACACTAAGTTTTTGTCTAATACAGCAAAATACCTACTCAATACCTCACAGTTGAACCACATTCTCTTTTCCATAGACCACATAAACAAGACACTGATGAGGTTTCGCAGTTTCATCTTGAGATTGTCTTCTTGTTGCCTGTACTATTGCTCTTGCCCAGTTACAGGTGTATCATTAGCATGAACGACTTACAAACTCTTTATCATTTAGCAATAACTGCTGGAAGGAACCAGACGATACCTAATGTCAAAACACTCATCTTCCTGCGAATGCTATTAATTATCTTATCTCATTGACCACACCAAAGCCTTCTTTGAAGTAAAGAGGAGATCCTCCTGGAGTGTGGTAACTCCAGTCTGTTGCCCAGAAGGCGCAGCGCTCTGCAGCCGGCGTGCACTGAGCCATGCTTAAAGAGTAAAATTATAAGCTCCCCGATTAACAACACTTGGGTAAACCCGCTGGGCACCGCCTGCGCCGCCTGACCGCCCGTGAGGCGGTGGGAAGGTGGGGGTGCGGGCACCAAGGGCTGCTGTCCCCTGCAGGGCCACGGGGCGAGGTCGTGCGGGGGACTCCCCCGCCGCCTTCAGACGAGGGGTGAAGGCACCTCACCGCATCACATCGCCGCGGCCATCTCTAATCCTCCGCCTCCTGAGGCGCCCTCAGGGCATTAGCACCGCGCCGAGGAGCAGCTGTCGCTTTTATAAACTTCCTTAAAGGTTTAAGGGGAGTTTCCCCGGCTTAAGAGGCAAAAGGAATTCATGCCCCGGCTGAGAAGCGGTAGGGAGGTGAGCTCTCCTCCTCCCCGGCTCTCCCGCCGCCCGGCCCCCGCAGCGGGGGGCGGCCCGGCCTGTCACCGCCCAGCCCTGCCACAGGCACCTGTGGCGCTGGCGACGCCGCGCGGGGCCCGCTGTCAGCCGGCCACTGGCACCCCGCGGGCCCGGCCAGGTCGGGCCCGGCCGCAAGCCAGCGGGGGGAGCCCGGGGTGCGCAGGGAGGGCGGCACAAAGCGCCTCCTCCACCCGCCGCTTTGTTCGCGGCGGGGCCCCGAGCCAAGACCCCGCCGCCGCCCGGCCCCGCTGACTTACCCTCCTCCGGCCCCACCGCGCTCCCCGCAGCCTCCCCGCCACGCCGCCGCCTCTTCCTACCTTGGCTTTCCCAGCCTCCAGCTTCTTCAGCCGCTCCTCGTCCTCCATGGCGTCTATACGGGAGAGCAGAGCGTTACCGGTGGCGGGAGGCGGGGCCCACCCTGCCCCTTCCCCTCAGCCGGGGCGCGCACGATCGCTGTCCTGTCGCCGTCCCGTCCCGTCCCGCCTCACAGCGACGACAGCTGCCGTGGCGGGGCCACCGGCGCCGCCATCTTCCTCTCCACGTAAACACGCGGCCGGGGAAAGTGACGTGAGGGCCGCCCGCTCCTCCTCCTCCTCCTCCCCGGTCACCGGGGCCCGGCCGCGCCTCCGCAGCGGCGTCCTGCCGGAGCTTCCACGGAGATAGCGGGGTTGCACCCACCCATCACCCCCCTGACGCCGAGCGGGGATCAGGAGTGACAGCCAGCCGCGGGCAGGGCCGCGGCGGGCACACCCCCCTCCACACCCCTTCTCGCTCCGGCGGGCAGAAATGGGGGGGCTAACGGGGGGGGTGGGTGTGTGTGTTGCTCTCTTCCCGCAGAAGAACTGCAGCGGGAAGACGCCCGTAATTCGCTGTGGCTTTGTGTGAGACAAAGGTCTGAACAGACAGCACCCTTCTGCCGGCCTCCCGAATCCGACCTGCCCGGCTGCGGGGCTAATTTGGACAGTTTTGATTTTTCTTAAGTGTTTTCTTGCCCCTGCTTGCGGCTCGCTAGGCTGCAGGCTTCCCATCGCACGGATCCGAAGGTTGGAAATGCGGCAAGGAGCCTTTTGAGCGTGTGTGGCAGAGTATGGAAGGATGACAACAAAGGATGTGTAGCCCCCCCCCCCCCTCGTTTAAATTACTTAATATGCACTCGTCGTGCCAGAGGAGTTGAAATAGCTGTGCTAAAATCACAATGAGGAAATACGGCACGTGGTAATTAAATGCTAATACAATTTCTACGCCTCAGCCTTCGATACAAAGCAATATTCTGGGATTACTTCATATCGTCTACTAAATGTGGGCCTTGCAAAGCTAATAGCAAATTTGCATTACATGTTCGTGATGTGCTTTGTTTTATTTTTCAGCTACCCCTGAAGCACGTTCCGTTTGTGGTGGTGCGATGGATGGCAGAGGCTTACACATTCCATTAGTGTGTAACAGCTGCACGTGAACAGATTCCTTGTTCTGCATTTGGAATCGTTCTGCTTCATTAAATGCAAAATATAAAATCTTTCTGAATCAAGTTAGATCTCGTCCTTGCTGCTCTTTTTAACACAATTCACTTAGTATACATTCTTTCCTCACTTGAATTTTCCAGCAACGACCAGATACGCCCAAACTAGAAAAAAAAACGCCGAAAGAAAGCATTATTTGCTTATTACTGACCAGGACCAAGACAAAAAGTATAAGGACTCCTAGCAGCTGACTTCCACACCCATATTACTGCCAAAGTAAACCTACAATCTAAAATTTTTAAGGATTTTCCACTTCTTCTAAAAGGCATTACATTTCATGGAAAAGTCTGAAATAATTTGTTGATCAGTACAGGTATTGTGCATTCCTGTATTTACAAAACAATGTCCTCAACATTCTCTCAAAAAGGAAATGAATACCATTTATGTCAAAAGAAGAAAACACCATCTATGGTAGTGAATGACAAATGTCTGTGTTATACTTTGTTCCATATTGGAAGTAAGCATATGTTTCAGTTAAAGTTCTCAAACTTTGCTATTCACTAGAGGAAAAGCATGTTATAGAGAAAAACAGCAAATGCAGATGAAATTAAGACTTAATTAAAGAGGAAATCTTTTTATAGAAATACAAATTTATTTGAGTTCATTCCTTAAAAATATGTTCTCAAGTCAGTAAAAGAAAGTGATTTACACAAAGCCTGTACAAATGGAAGGTTTTCCCAGCAATTACAAAGGCCCAGCAAGCCCTGAGGGAAAAATAAATCACCTTTTCTGTGCCAATGACATTCCTCTTGGCTGATGGAGGCCACTGCGACAGAACTAGCTGTTAAGTGTCAGTAAAATTTCACACACCCGTGACACTGTGATAGTAATTTCTTAATCAGTAAATATCCCATTTAGAAGATAATTACAAACTTCCCAAATCCCATAATTAACTGGGTTTTTAAGTTAATGCTAAGAATTGGTGGGCCTAATTTTCTTCTCACTTACAGACTTATATCGATGTAATTCTAATGGATTTTAGTTAAACACCTAATTCATGACAATGAAAGTCATGAAAATCAGTCTGACAAACTATAATAGAGTAGTGTGGAAATTACTACCGGATAAAATATCCCAGGGAATAATATTTCCGTATTCTCCCAACATTAGAAGAAGAATGGGACTTCCTCTCCTAGGGAAAAAAAAATAAAAATCTATCCAGCATGATTTCCTACTTCAGCTATTTAAACTCCATTTTTATCATTTATGCAGTGCGAGCTGACTGGAATTCACAACTTGGTTAGCCAATTAAACTTTCAGTTACAAAAAGACATTAATCTTTCTTGCTTAATTTTCAGAACTGACCAATAATGTTCACTTGCCTAAGAATGTAAGATAGCGCCCAAGAGTCAGGCTAATAACTGCTTTAAAGATTGATTAAGTTTCTAGTGCTCATTGAATTCACATCAGCTAAGCATGTGTAAACTGCTTTCAACAGTGGCATATGTGAAGTGAACCATATTTACAAGGTAAAAAACACAGATCATTCTCCAAAATAGGAATGACTGGTGGTTTGGCCCAGGCTTATTTTTATATACAAATATATTGATTATTGGAAACGTTCATAAAAAACTGCACTGGACCAGCTTCAAATATGAGACCTAATTTTTAGTCATGTTTGTAAAGGCTTCTTCACCTGCCCTATTTTCTCTAACAGTGAAACTCCACCTTCTTCCTACCCTTTCTGTTTCCTTTATTCACTGTTCAGTGAAGATACACCTGGTGACTCTCATCATGGCACTTTAATGGACTGCGAAGCCAAAAGATGAAGCCTAAAGACCACATGTGATGAAGTCACAAAGTTCTAGTTAGGAAATTCAAGTTTTGTCGTAGCCAGAATCAGAGGGCTGTCAGATCATAACATCCTGCTGGTAAACCACGTATGTAAATAAGATGCAAAAATTACAAAACATCACAGAGCTAAACTGATCATATGACCTCTTCCAGTAACTAAGGGGCTCAGATATTGTGTGTTCTCAGGTGTCATAATTATCAGCAACACCACTTAATAATGAGACTATCCAACGCTAACTTTTTTCATTCAACAGAAAATACCTACTGGAATGGAAGACTCCTAGATGAACCATGTGAGATTCCCTGAACGAGCTTGAAAAAACAAAATCTTATCTGACTGATATCTTCCTAGCACCACTACAAGGACCATGCTGATGTTTTCCTAGCACCAGCACAATGACCATGCTAATTCGTGTTTCTCAAGAGAGCTACAAGCGTGTTTAATTGTAAACGTCTGTATTTGGTCAACATAATGTGGTAAAGGAGTAGTCCTCCTGCTAATCGATATGAAACCTCTGATATATATGTCCAGCAGTTCTGCTGTGACACTAGATCTGCTGTACAAAACCTACCTGACAGGATAACACATTCAATTATAGTGGACATTTGTCAATATAAATTGTTCAAGTGTGAAAATAAGACACACCACCATCTGAGAAGTGACCATGCCAAAAGTTTTGTTTGATCACCTGCTTTCATTGAACCTAGTGGGAGTTCTGCAGCTAATTGTACTGATAGTAAGGCAGGGCCTGAGTGCTTACCTGTCGTAGTGCGTATAAACCAAAATGATTTGCCTCCACTTCAGTGTGAGCTTGCACAAAGAATATGAGGTTGACTTAATGACTAGCTTACCTCTGCCTTTGTCACAGTGTGCTGTGCCAGCTCTGTCCCCTACCATCTGCTCTGCAGCTGCACTGAGCATCGCCCTGCACTGTGGTTTCCCAGAGTGATGCTTTGTTGGTGTGGTTGCAGCAGGTGATTTAGGTAAAATGAGTAAAGTTCATAATTTCAGAGACCCATTGTAGGTACTGCTGAGGGAGGATTACAAAATCATATTAATTTGCCATTAGTAAGTGCAAGTCACCTAAAATTTCAGGTAGAACTTGGCCTACTGTATTTAGATAGTCTGACTACATGTTATAAAAACATTTTTTAAGACCTCAGTCACTTTCGCCTTAGGGATTTTTGAGATATGTTATTTATGTTAGGACTACCTTGAAATATGTTTTAGAAACAGGCAAGTGTTCCCTCCTTCAAAGCAGGACACAACAAATGCCACTACAGAATAAACAGTGAGGCTTGGTGGTTAACAAGTAGGTGAGATAGACATGTAAGGAAAACATTTTATGATTTATAGAGTTTGGTGTGTTGGGTTTTTTTTGTTTTCCTTTTGAGATTCACCGGAGAAGCATGGTTGTATGAAAAATTATTAAATGGGGCGGCTGATGAATAATTACAGACCCAAAGTCCCCTGTAACATCTCAAATTTCTGATCTCTTGTAGGTATTTTTTAATGAAAAAAGGTACCAAAGCCTATGAAACAGCATGGACACTGAGGATGAAAATAAAATGTTTGAACGTAAGGAGAAACAATCATGAAAAACTTGCCATTTTTAACCCATATCTGCAGCTGTGAACTTAGACAAATTTATATTAACCATTGCAAACAGTGTCCCACCAAACATTTGGGGACTGTCACTACTCAGCATGGATTTGTTTTCCCAAATTGAAGTAAGTTTTAGTGAGTTTTGTTATAACAGGTGACAGAAGAAATCAGACACTAAAACCTTCCACACACATATGTGATACAGGCATTCACTTAATACATGAATAAAAGTGGGCTTGCTAACATGCTTCGGTCACACAACCGCAAGTCAAACACACAGAACTGTTTTTCTTCTTTCCAAAACTAAACATCTTTCCTCTGCTGAAAAGACTGTAAAATAACTCATACAAAAGTTGTAAAGCACAGACTTCTCGTGATATTACAGTAACACATACCTCCTGGAGATGTGTGTCTTTGTTTTCTGAATCCCAGCGTTGTACAGCTTATAGTTTGACAAATTGTAAGCTCCACATACCGTTTTTTAGGCATATTTAAGTCTATTCCTTATCATTTAATTAATTAAGACAAATACTGTGGTATTCGGTTGCTGCTTTGATGTAAATACTGTAGCTAGGAAGAGGCAAGGCTCTTTACCTAAGAAGTTTTGCAAGATGAATAATTTATTCTGCAGGCATAATATATCAAGGAAGGTAATTTAAGTAAGCTTGCAGCTAATACAACTAATTAAGTACGTGACCCAGAAGCATCAAATTGGAACTCGATATTTGAGATATGCACAAAAGATTAATTCCTATCATAAATGAGTGAGATATATGTAGAGCTATTAGAGTATACATTTCTTTGCAAGTGATGACAATTGTCCAAGTTATGCCTATTGCCTATGAAGCTAGATATTTTCCTACTGTTCTGGTATTTTTTATAGTCAAGTGTTATCCATGAAGCTCCATTTAGAACATGGAAGAATTTACAAATGTAACAGAATGTGTTTCAGCACGATACCAATTTATCAGTGCGAATACCAGTTTCTTTTCAAATTCAACCAGACTGTTCACCTGACAGATCAGCATTCCCTGCGTTATTTAGAAATTCCAGAATTTCCAATGGTATCTGAGATGAAGTGCTTCAGGCACCGGAACCGGCAGCACAATTACAAAAGCTGCAAAAGCTATAGCTTCCTAAAACTCTAATATATTTGGGTGCTAAAATGGAGAAGCCTTGTGTTATTCAAATTTTAGCAAGTCTCAAAAAATGTTAAAAATGTAATCATTTTCATAATGAGAATTACTCCTAAATCGTTGCATCATGCTGGGGGCCGTGCCTTTTTTAGCATTATTTAGGAGGGAAAAAAGAGCTGGCATGCCGGGTAATCCTGTAAGAACTAGCAAGTACAATGAATTTCCTGAGGCTTAACTTTCGGTGCTTTTGGGGAAATCTTGTTCTGCCCCCTCAAATAAAGAGTGCCCCAGACACAGCGGAGCTGGGAGAAGTGTGTAGGGCTTCCAAACAGAGTGTACACCTCACTAACACCCTGGCAAAAGGATTTATTACGGAAGCACTAGGAAAACTGGGCGCACTGCAAACACGGACAGAGCTGATCCACCGGGCCAGGGCCTCAGGAGGAGGGAATGGAGTATGGCCACCTTCCCACTGGGCCACTCGTTCTTCCTGCTTGACCCACAAAACCGCTGTGCATCGCTGCCTGATGGGACAATGCAGCTGTAACCGTGGGAACTTTACAGCAGATCTGATTGTTTGCCCGTTGAAAGAGATTTGTTTGTTTTTACTGTTTGCACTTTCGTGAAGGCAGGACCGGCTGGTGGCCAGCCTGAGCACCAAGCGCTGGCCGGCCCGTGTTCCTGCCTCGCACTCCCTGGTTGTGACTCCGGCTTTTCTTGTCACCAAACTTCAACATGCTCTTTAAACAAATTGGTTTCTACCTGCTGCTATAAACCGAGAAGTTTAAAAACTATTAAGTACAGGGGGTTTGTAGCCCATTGCTTGCTTCTTCTGTAAGTCGAGATCTGTGGGACACCACTTTCCTGGGTAATAGCTGGGACCGAAACACAGGGATATTTTATCTTATGTTGCCACCTTCTGGCAAATGGCTCAATTACAAATAAAATGGTGAGTAAAGCAGCTCGGCAAGGTGGCAGCAGAGGGAGCGACCCCGGCCTGGCCTTATGGTTGCTCCTGCCCGGGGCGGCCTGAGGGGAAGGGCCGCTTTCCCCCACCGGCCTGTAGCGCCGGGGGTGTCGGGCAGCCGCGTTTTATTTTACATTTAGAGGCTGTAAAGAGCAAGGTGAGAACCCAGCCCCATGATTTCTGGTCAGTGCATGTGGCTTGTAGTCGGTGAGTTAAAAATAGGTCCTCGGTGGGCTTTGATGCAGGCTCATGCAAAGGCGTGGGCTGTTTCTGCGGGACAGTTTAGCCTAGCAAAGTGATTACAAATGGGGCCCATCTTCTGTGCTGGCACAAGGAAGAAGGAGAAGCTGGAGAATTCTTTGTTGTTGCCTCTGTAACGATGACAGCAGCGGGCTTGCAGCACATTGGGGAGGTGTTTGGAAAATTCCCTTCCCTGACTATTGTATCAATCAGTCTTTATAGTATGAAAGTGTATTAACTTTGACAATGTATATATAGTTCATGTTACACACTGTAATGTAATGAGGTAGTGGAATTTTACTGGGGACTTTAGTATTGTTCATGCATAAGTAAAACTAAAGGGCAGCCCGTCCCCAGAAATAAGGACTTTGCTTCCTGGAAGCTTGGAAGCTGTCCATGAAGGATAAAAGATACCCCTGGACAACCAAGATAAGGCCAGCATCCCAGCCCCTCTGACACATATTTGAAACCCTCTCAGCATCGTTTGGCATCGTAGATAAGTAATTACAGCAAGACCGACTCCAGGGACATCTGGAAGGAAAAGTTGATGTTTAGCTGTGTTGTTGTGAACAGGGATTGTACCTCTGATGCATAGATAGAAAAAAAGGTTCCTGATGTAGAGAACTAAGCAGTATTGTTAACTAGGAAACATGTGTGCGGGATTTTAGGGGTGAAGGGAGAGAAAAAAACACTGCCAGAACTTGAATTATATTTGCTGAAGGAGTAGCCTCAATCGAAGACCTGTGTTCTTTGCTGTGTGTTTCAGGAAATGGCAACATGTCTAAGGTCTGATGTGGTCCCCACTGGCTCTTCAATTGTTGTGGAGGTGGAGATGATGTGTGGTACTTTGTGTTCATGCAGCATTGCAGGTTTAGGTCTGTGAATACTGATATAGGAGTTTCATTGAAACATGCTGAGAGCTTACAAACATGAGTAGACCTGGCATTGCACTAGTTGATTAAAAAAACTGTGGTGACTTTCATCAGCAATCTACATAATGTACTCTGGTGTTGTGAATGAATTGTTTTTATCTTTGGTAGTGGATAGACAAAGATTTATGTATGTGTGGGTCTGTTACTTGAAGCAAAATAACAGGTTGTTTCAGTGCACTTGAGGGGTTATCACTGGGCTGTTAAGGCTTTTTAGTCTGAATTCAGTTACCTGGCTTTACAATGTAAAGATTCAGTGTCATGAGCGTTATTTATAGCTGTTTGAATTGAACCTGGCTTGATACCATTTGGAAAGAAAAGACTTGTGGGAGAAATGAAAGAAGTCTTGGTTGTTATTTTGTTTTGTTTTGTTTTGTTTTGTTTTGTTTTGTTTTTGTTTTTTTTTTTGTACAGTCAGTCTTGAATATTGCTTTAGTGAGAGCATAGCTTCTGGCCTCTCCCCATCTCATGCTACCAGAGTTACTTTCAATACAGTGAACAGAGGCTGGAGAGTGAATCAGCTTACCCTAAAGTAAACACCTACTGGATAGTCACCTGGATTGGACTCTAATTTTCATTTCCACTAACATATGTGGATAGCTACATGTATATTACTGTACTGGGGCGCGTTGATCATGAGTTACTCTTTCCTAAATTGTTGATGTGACACTTGTGGAAAGACAGAAGTGGCCTCTTGGTGTTTCTGTTGGTGACACTTACTGCAGTGCCTATTTTGCTGCTCAGAATCTGCATGTTTGCTGTTAATTATTAAAAAAAAAAGCGTGGTTGTGGTGTCAGATTTAAAATGGTGCATTTTTTTAAGTAAAAATAAGTTGCTTTTTAAAACACAGGAACGTTACCAGCAGTTATTCCTGAGAGGTCTGAATCCCATTTTCCTATTCTGAAAACCTATTTTGTCATTTTTGAGATTTTTGTCTTTTGAAGCTTACCTTGTGAGCATATTCAGCAGACAGGTTTTGTGGAGTTCTTAAAAAAGCATGAAAAATTCCAGTTTCAGTGAATAGGACAAAGGTTTCATTCACTTCAGCAGGCTGCTTGCGTCACTGGCTGAGAGAGTGTGCTGAGATTTAGGACTTCCAACCTGGTTTTTGGCACTAGGAGAGTGACGTCATTTCCTGAGCTATGTGACCATGCTGGAAAATTCAGAAAACTAGGATTTTTAAACAACCAACTTTATTTAAAAGCTCAAGAAATGACACATTATGCTGAAACTCAAATAGTAAATTCTACATTAAAAAATACTTCAAACCAGTGAAGTGGAACTCTGAAAAAAGTGTGCTTTTTACAGCTCAGGAATTTTTTAACTTATTGCCTTAATAAGATTCTGTAAAACAATTAATCTTTACAAAATAAAATATACTATTTCTTCGTAACCATGAAACAAAGGTGTTGTGAACCAGAATCAGGTGTTGTGATATCCCACTTTTACTGACAAAAACTGTTTTGGAATGAGATTTCTGTGGAAAAACAGCTAGATACTGTCCTTCCAGGACTCCTTCTTGAACTCTTTACTTAGAAAGTATATATAAGGCATAGCTGGGGAGGGTTAGAGGGAAAATATTTATGGGAAATTCTAGATGGCCTTTTAGTTGCCATAATTTATACTGGTTTTCAGGACTGTCTGCATGAAGCTGAATATTCTGAGACTCTAAGGTCATCCAGAATTGGGAAAGTTCAGCACAATATTCAAGTCATATTAGCTATTCCTTCTCCAAGGACTGGTGATTCTATTTTACATTTTTTATAAGTAAGTAATGCGCTGCAATTTTAATGTAACTTAATTTGGCTCCATGACAAGATCAAACATCCATATAGTGTACTTCTGAGTTTGAAGTACAAATTAACACTTTAACAGTTAGACTTGCTACTAACTTTTAGGATTATTTTGAGCATTTTGCTTTAAATAATTGATTGCCTTTTCTTATTTTAGTTAGAGTCTTTTTAAGCTGTAGCTGATGTGAAAAAAATCCCTCAGTACATTCTTTGTTTTTCATTCAACTTGGTTGTGTTGTATGGTTTTTCCTCTCCACCGTATGAAGAACCATGCAAGAGCAGTAAGAGGGTATATACAGCTTCTGATCCCCACGACAATCAGACGATTGATACACATGAAGAACACATTGCATTTTTAACATGAATGATTTCTAGCTATTAGATTTTCAGTGGGGGCTATATTCAGACTGGCCCCTTCTCTGGCTTCAGAAAGAAGAGAATAGAGTAGTGGTGGTACAGAGTCATATGAAGAGCAACCTGGCATGCGTTAGAGGGGATGTCAAAATGGTAAGACAATAGCCATTGGGTATTCTTAGGAGATTGATCACAAGCAGGGTCTGAAGCAATTCCTGAATACCAAAGGAGCTAGCAATCCACTCATTACCATTGTCATTTAACGTTAAACATGGGTCATCCTGTGAGTTTCTTGAAAAACTTGGGAAAAATATTATCATGGGTGATGTGAAAATTAAAAAGATTCTGGAAAGTTTCCTAGAATCCTTTCTTTGTTCTGGTAGTAACAACAATGTGGAGAAAAAAGATTATTGTTTTTTGCTTCCATAGGGCGTTACCTAAAAATCTTTGTGACGAGTTGAACAGAGCACAACAGATATTTTCAAACAGAGTAGAACTGGTAGATGACATACCTTCTTCATGATGTCACCTGTACACAGTAAAAACCAAATAGCTTTTTAAAGAAGACCATTTCTAGAAATGTCTTAGTTATCCTATGGAGCAGAAGTAAGTGACAGCTAGAATTGTGTTTCTCTAGATACTTTTCAAACAGAACAACTGGGAACTGTTGACTCTTCTCCCTGGTTGTGTGGTTGATTGCCCAGCCCTTCCCAAGCAGAAACTGTGGGTTCCTGCCTCCCAGCCAAGCCCCATTTATATGCTGAGCATGACATCTATGTATGGAATATTCCTTTGGCCATCTTGTCCTATCTATGCTCCCTCTCAGCTTCTATGGGAAGCTGAAAAAGTCCTTAATATACTAAGTTCTTGACTTAATATAACAACTAAAACAGTATGTGTTATCAACATTATTCTCATACTGAACTCAAAACACAGCAGCTACTAGGAAGAAAATGAGCTCTATCCCAACTGAAACCAGGATGACCAGATACAGCTGTTGCTTGTGAGTAGAGAACCTATTGTGTGAGAATTCTGTGAGCAGATTTTGTAATTAAAAAACCCCCAAAATTAATAGGGGCTTTTCTATATTACTTTGAAAAGTTTTAAATTCTTTTTTCCTGGAAATAAACAGCTGTAAGCAAATGTTCTGACGTTAGTACTGTAATTCTCTGCAGTGGCCATGAGGAGATTCTGATGCTTGATCTGTCAAATGTGAATGTAGTGGACCTCTAGAGAAGTATTGGTGCACTTCTTTTGAGGATTTGAATGGAATCAGTGATGGCACAGACTGTAACAAATCACTGAAAGAGCTGTAAGAAAGGTCAGTCTGTTGACCCACTGCCTTGGAGGCAGTTTCATTAAATGCTACAGAAGTCTTCGTGGGAGATAAAATTAGTTTGTTAAATACTTTGAGATGGTCCTTGACACAAACAAAAAAATTAATGGGATGACCCGAAATATAAAAAAAGGCTAATTTTGTTTTTCAGACGCATTTTTTCCCTACTGCTAAATTACAAGATCTTCAAATACATACACATATGCACTTGTCTTCTGATCACCCAACTGATCTTTTTGCTTAGTCTTGGTAAAAGTAAGTTTCTATTCCTTTGTTTCCTTCTCCTTTTTAGGTTACAGTGTGTAATCTAAAAACGCCTTTCTTTGGTCAGAAATCCAGGAAAAATCTAATCCAGTAACTTGTGTGCATGCAGGTTTTTCAATTTACTTTTGTTATTGAATATTTAGTCTTTCTAGATGTAATTTTAATTTCTAGTTAACAAGAAAGGCATTGTTCTTTGTTAGCTTTCTTCCAAAGTTGTGTTTTTCTTACTATTTCCTCTTGTTAGGAATGCCTGGGGCAGGGAGGGGGCGGTGCCAGGAAGACGTGATCCTTACTCCTGTAAAGGCGCAATGTCGAGGCAGGTTGTTATTGAGTTTTAGCAAGAACTTTAGTTTTATTTTTATCTTAACTTTGGTTCAAAAACTATTACGATTAGAAGGTTGACACTGCTTTACACCAGGAGACCAGAGTAGGATTTTTTTATTGTCTAGCTGTTAGTATTTAAAGGGCCAGGTGATAGAAGAGAAAATTGATTCATATCCCTCGGGAATTAATAGAATTACCTGTTTTTAAAATCTAAAGAAATCTATATTTGCAGCTGGTGCATAATTAGGTTAAGAATGCCCTCCACTAGTTTAAAGAGACTGGTTTTCTTTCTGTTAGTGTTGTTTTCCAGTAAATAAAAAAGTGGAGATCCTAGAGACCCACAATGACCGCGTGAAATCTTTTTGTCCATTTCAGCATTTATTTCTATGCAATGCCATTTTTTTTTCTTTATGGTGAACACATAAAAATTACCAAGAAAAGTTAGCATAAGCTGCACTTTTAAGACAGTGTAAAATAGTAAGAGCAATAGCTCTAATACTGTAGATCAATGCTTGAAAACAGATACTCCAAAATGTCAAGCTGCATGTGTATTCCTTGGCTCTGAGAGAAACTGCAGTAAATGCTGCTTTTATATAGAGTTTCTCTAACTGCCAACGGAAGAACTGTAACACATTTATAGGGAGTAAAAATTGGAATGAAACATGCCAGAGTAGAACAGCAATTACTTCCTTTTTACCAATGGGAGGGAATTAATATAATAAATCATTAGGACAATAATTGGAGATATGTTTGAAAGATGGCTTAGTTATTAGAAGTTGTAATTTAATTAAATGACAAATTACAAATAATGTCAAGTTTGTGTATAATTCACTCCAACCCAAAATTTCCATTAAGGAATATGCATTTTCTTCCTATTTAAGTAATAAAGAGGATAAACCAAAAAATCCTAACTTCTGTTTTATTAGCATGCATGTGAAAGCAAAAATTTTATGAAGGCAAAATACAGCAATAGTAGCTCTTAAATGGAAAAAATGACTGACCGTTGGTTACTAGAAAGGGTAAAGCTCATTGTATTTGAAGGTTAGCAGTAGATCAAGTATGAAATCATTTGGGAAATAATTAATGTGATATTATATTCCAAGTAATTGCTGTGCATCTGAAGTATGAAGTTCACAGTATGTTTCAAAGCAGTCATGACCTTTCTTGGTAAGAAAAGATCACCCATTAGATGCTTCTGATTATAAAGTCAAAATAAATGTCTCTGTAGATGCTCATATATCCTGCCTCATTTTTGTCATCTGAATGCTGTTCAACCCATCCTGTTAATATGACTGTGTTTTGAGACTGACTGTGAATGAAGCTGAGATGCTGATAAAATGGAGAGTTTATTGTAGGACCACTGAGATGTTCAGGGAGCTGGAGCACTAGAGAAATGAGTAGACACTAAGGGAACTGCATTTGTTTAGCCTGGAGAAGGAAAGGCAGGATGGTGGGGAACCTAACTAAAAGCAGTCTTCTACTCCCTAAACAGGGGTTGCAAGAAGATGAGCTAGACTCTTCCTCTGAGGTACACACTCGAAGGACAGAAGCCAACAAGAGAATTTCTGATTAGGTATGAATAATGATGATGGCTAAGCACTGCAATAGACTGCCCAGAGGGTCTGTGGTATTATCACCCTTGCAGATTTTCAGTATCTGACTAGGCAGGGCCCTGTGCAACCCGATCTAACTTTGGAATTAGCGTTCTGTAAGCAGGAGATTGAATAAGATGATCTCTAAAAATCCCTTCCAAACAAAATTATTCTTTGATTGTAGTGTCTTTTCATTGAACTTCGTAAGATACAAAAAAATGTGTGTCTTGTCAGTGTGACCATCAATGTTAACTTAATAGGGAATGTAAAAAACTTTGCAATTGTATGTGAAAGGAACATAAGAAACATTGGTTGCTTTGTCATTGTGCAGCTTTTTTAAAAAATACTTTCCAGATAAGGTATGTTTCTTAACTTAAAGAATCTTCAGAAAAGCAGATTTATGTTTTCACTGTTCCCATTTTTGATTCTTATCTTTCCCTGCAAAATTGATAGGAATCTTACTAATAAAGCTTTTTAGTTCTTCTTTCTATTAAAGTTCTTTTTGGTTTTATCAGAGGTAGTAAATGGTGGATGCTAGCTCCCAGGTGGTTTTTCTTCTACTATATTTTATCATCATAGAACTTTCTCAGTGGAAAAAAACCACTTCCTCTGAAGAAGGAGCATCTTTCCTTACTCTCCTCTCTACCCTACGTGACTATAGACAGCACAGATATAATCTCTTCAATATTACTAGGATGACAACTATTTTAAGGACTGGAACAAGGAATGGCAGTATATTGCAGGCACACCTGAGAAAAAAATTCTGTGGTATGGGAGAAAGTGGTGACAGAGTAGGAATTGTATGGTTGCTAAAAAAGCCACAGTATAAATCATAAGAAGGATCTATGTGGGCCTAGATTGTTAAGCTCGCTTTGTCTTGGAATCATAGAGAG
The DNA here is from genome assembly GCF_964199755.1 of Larus michahellis. Lineage (NCBI taxonomy): Eukaryota > Metazoa > Chordata > Aves > Charadriiformes > Laridae > Larus > Larus michahellis. The sequence goes on along the minus strand of NC_133897.1, from coordinate 26,262,381 downwards.
GACTTAAAAAACAACAAAAATACTCTTTTATTGGAGAACACTTTGTCAATATTACAGACAGGAAGGCCCAAACCAGCCAGGCAGAGCTAGTAAGTGGCAGTGTTCCTTTTTCTACTGAGAATAAATTTCAGGAGGGAAATAATTTTATATCATGGTTCTGAAGCAAAGGGAGTTGAAGAAAACATCTGGACTCTGAGATAATTCAGAGCAAAAGCCTACATATGATGGGAAAATGCAATGTTTCATCTATGCATTATATACTTTTAAAAATAATTCCTTTCATATAGAAAACAGCTCGAAAAAGAGTTGGATATAGCACTGAGTTGTAAAAGAAGTTCATTGGCCAAACTTTTGTCAGGTCCGTGTACTATTTGACAAAGGTGTTTCTTACTGTGAAAGGTAAGTAACCAAACACACTCTAAGGAGAACTGTGGCATAATTGGCTTATAAGACAGAAATTCTTAGTAGATTATAAGAGTTACCAAACTGCTTGATATGTTCTAGACCTTTACTAGAAGACATGTTGGAAGTTCGAGGGTCCTTCTATATAAAGTCTATATAGAAATTTTCAATAGAAATAGAGTTCTTCCCAGCCTGTTGAGCCAAAGCTAAAAAAGGCAGGAGATGCTCATTTCCATCTGTGTTTGACTGAATACCATCGAGGAGGTTCTGTGAACTTTCTTACGTATCCTCATACTCCTTGTGCATATATGCCACTTCTAAATAAAGAAAACCACATTGTTAGTTATTGGTAAAAGATGGTGTAGCAGAAAAGATATCTCCAGGTCTTAGAAAAAAAATAAAATAAAGGAAATTACCCAAGTCACATAGAATATAAGTTGCCTGGTGGATGGGTTTTTCAAGAATTATATACAGAATATGAATATGTTGAAATATGGAGAAGTACATAGTTCCTGGAAAAAGACCTAACGTATAAGGTACTCATTTGCTGTAGATCAGCCATTGTGTCTTTCACTGAAAAAAGCTTTTAGTGCTGGAATTGAGAGAAAGAGTTGGCACAGAGCTCCCAAAGTGGTAATTGCTTGTAAAAAGCAATACCTTGGATTTCTAGTCAAATAAACGCACAATTAGGTTCTCCCTGACATAGTCTGAAATAAAAAAAAGAAAATTTAAGAAGAATTTAAGAAGAGACACAAATACAGTATGCCAAATGAAAACTTATTACTTGCAAATAAGTCTTAGAAAAGAATAAGGGCTTAGTTTAAGATAAGATAGAACTTATCGGAGAGGGGTCTTTGAAAAAGCAGCTGCAACAGCAGGAGAGATCCAGATCTCACTTCCTTTAAGGAGCCTGACTGCGAATTGCTGTGCAAAGGAATGGGTTAAAAAGGTTCTAGATTAGCTGAGATACTGGCAGACAGGGCAAACCAAGCAAAAGGATCTATTCAGTGTCTCCTGCCACAGATGACTAAAAGTTTGAAAGCAAAAGGAATTCCAAATGTTTCATGTTAATAGAGCTGAAACATTGGCACACAAATCCTATGTTTATGGTATTTTTTAAAGACTTTTAATTATTAATGCTAGTTTTCTGAGATGAAGGGGGACAGAGAGAGTGCTGCTAAAAGCGTTACAATGGTTCTTTTGTATACAAAGCCAAAAAGAAATTTTAAAACTTTCATTGGCAGTCAAAATAAAAATTGCTTAAGGCTTTTGATGCCCTAGACATTTATTTTTGTATATGCCACATGCTCCCTTAAAATTATTTGTTTTAAAAATGTTGTTTCACTTGGAAGAAGCCTGGAACAGGAGGAGAATTGCCACCAGCTGGAATTCTATTATAGCTGTACAAAAAGCTGCAAACTATTATTTTACCTTCTTGAAGCTCACTGCTGACAAATTTAATCAAGTTGTGTAGGTCTGCTTGACTTCCCAGGGAGGGATGGCACCTTTAGCTGAGAGCATTGGGTATGCACTTAGTTAGATAGACTCGTGCTGATTCTGATTTTTAATATAGCTTCATAAAACAGGGCAGGTATTTCACAAAAATGGGACCACTGTCCCCAAGAATTTACAACCTGAGTTGACTCGATATGACTCAGTATGTTACGGAAACAAGCAATGGGAAGAGAATGGGATAAGGAACTAATACAGTTGTTAATGACAAAAGATGGGGTTCTTGTTGAGCTTCATTTTCCTGTTAAGCTTCTGAAATCCACATTTAAAACAGAAAATACAGGGTGCGCTATTGATTCATTTGGCACAGGGCTTGTTGAAGAAGGAATTTTCAGGACTGGTTTGAAGTTCTGAATCACCAGTCTTGAGAGAGTAGGGTCTTGTGAGATTTTCACACATGAGAGGCAGTGAGGCAGTTACAGACCCCTGCTCATTAGCAACAGTACAGATTCACTCCGGATACAGGTTGGAGCAACTCAGCTGACTTTCATGGAACAGTATGCATAAGTAAGCTGATGTGGCTCAGTATTGCAACTACCATTATTAACAAAGAAACTAATTGCAGATTATTATTGTTATTTTTAATTATACTGAATAATAAAATTATCAGCTCTTCAATCTCCTTGTAGGCGAAACTTTCCCAAAGCTATGAGAACAGCAGTGGGTGTTTATTCACTCTCTACGCTCTATATAGAACTCATTGCAGGTTACTGGTTTATGGTCTTAGTCTTTTTCCCTGATTTCTTGCTTCTTTGCTCTCCCTCACTTGTGCGGACCACCAGACTACACCCACTATCACATTTAAGGGAATTTCTGGAGATGTGGTTTCTACAGTTTGTCTCTGCTTTTTCTCACTGTCAGCAATCTCTTTTTTTCTGCCATCGAGTTTCTTAATGGATTCCCTAAACTCAGCTGCCTTCCTGATTGGTTGGTGTTCTTGAGAATATGATAGCATGATAGCTCCTCGTTAACTGCTGGGTCCACCTTAAATTTAGGCCTCTCTCTAACTTACAAGAAAGAGAGACTTCAGAGTTGTAATTTAAAAGGTATTTGAAGCAGATTCCTTTGACTTCCCTTGTAGAGCCTATGGAAGCTTTCTGCTGTCATGACACAAGACAGATTAAAAAGATGAAGGAATGAAAAGGCACCTTTTTCCCTTTACTGTATTTCAGTTTCTGTATGTTGTTGTGCACAGCTTAATGAAGCCCTGGATTCTGATTCCAATATGTAACTGTGTAATGAAACTTGGATTTCCATCAAATTTAAGAGTGTAAGTTTTTCTATAACAGAGCCAGCCCACATCCTGTCTTTGACAGTAACTAGTACCATGTATGATTGCATTAGGCAGTTATGAAAGAACTTTGTCAAAGCTGGTTGATAACTTTGTAATTTGCTCAATAGATGGTCAAATTATTAATGATTGGTTTATGCTCTTTATGACTATTAATTCTGTCTAGTGTTACTGGGACATCTCATGTTCCCCTCAGAATTTTGGAATAAACAAGAAAGCATCTCTGCTAGAGAAATGTCAGCACAATTTTACAGGTCTCTTGCCGCCCCCCTCCAGTATTTTGTTTCACCGTGGATGATTTATTCTTTATACTATCTAAAAATGACCAGTAATGTGCTACAAAAGCACAGCAAACTATTTATGACCTTTTACTAGGCAGAAGTAAATATATAACCAGTTTGTACAAGCACAGTTGTTTTGTACCGTGGCTTACTGCCAGCATGCCCATTACCCTTGAGCCCCTTGTACATGTCAAGACCTATTCCTGCAGGTGTCCTAACCATGCTCATTCTTGAGTCTTCTCTTGTGCTCTCTGTTCCTTTCTCCCCTGCTCTGTGTTAATTCATTCCCTTTGCGTGGCAGTGAGAACAAATGGGAGAAGGGAGAGGAAAGGGCAGCTCTGTTGAATTCTTTCTTAGCATGAAGCATTTTCTTGAAATAAAAGTCTTACTGAAATGGGCAGAGGAACCTTCCTCCGTGTGCTGGGGGCAAGGACTATGTGATTCTCAAGGAGACTGAGACAGACAGAGGACACAGGGAGTGCTGCTGTGTAAGCAGATGAGAATTGAGATGAACAGGTTGTTGATCTGTATTTGGTTTGTTTTTCCATAGGGGAAGATAGCATATGATTGTACTGATAAAAGTTTGAAACATAGTGCATGCATACTAAAGGGCTGAATCAAGTTCCCTAAAGAATTTTAGTTTCTATGTTTCTCAACTTGTCAGTGTTTAACTGTGCACCTTTAAGAATGCTTTTCTGACATAGCTTTTTCAGTAAAATGTGGAAGTGCTACAACTGTATTAGTGAAATACAGTAGAATATACTCTCAGTGGGTTATTAATCGATACTGAAAGATCACAACTCAAAGTGTCTTAAACTTCATTTTTGTAAAAAATAAAATGCTATGTTTTAGTTAAATCAGATTTGCACTCCTTTTCGTAAGGATAGTCCTTACTCTTTGTCTAGCTGGCCTTTCTGCTGTTTACAGCTAGATGGGGTGAGTGCAACACTAAAATTCAGTCTGAACATCAGTGCTGAATTACAAAATACAGTGAGTAGCTAATTTAAAAGTCCAACAGTATATTTAATATATGGCTACACAGAAATGTTGTGTAGTTAAAAACATGTTATACTGTAATTTCTAGCAATTCAGTAAAAAAGATGCAACTTAAATTTTGTTTTTATGACTACAAAATGATTTTATGACTTCACTGCAGTCTTCATATTCATCATGTTTTATACCTAAACTAGCAGATTGTGTTTCCTAGGCATTGTCTGTACCTATGTAATTGACTTGGAGGGTTATATATGGAATTCGAAGGGGATGGGAAAAAGGGAGCATTGTTATTTTCTAAAACAAATGAACCAACTGAGGGAAAAGAGAACAGTTTTTTCTTTTTCCTTAAATATTTATCTTTCAAGACCACCTCATGGAAATAATCACTAGATAATCATCTGTCTTGCTGTTTTTGTACCCAATTGTTAATAAGTTTTTAACTGCATTTTTCTTTCCTCTTAAACCATGGACAGCTGAGCCCTCATTTATCTCCTCTGTCACTTAGTTCATAAAAACATGGCAAGGAAAGCACGGCAAGGTTTTGAGAATAAAATGTTTTCTAATCACAACACATTGGCAGCTAAGGGAAAGAAAAAGTTGGATGCTTCAAAAAACGTTAAATAGATCCAGCTGAAATTTTTAACTTTGTGAAAATGAACAGATGCATAGACTTTATATCTAGAAGATACAGAGACATAGATTTTATATCACTTGTGCCCTGATAATCGTATACAGTATACAATACTTACTGTAGAATTTTATCCAGTAACTCCTTTGTCAATCCCAGCAACTTTGCTGCTGAACTAGCTACATATGGGGAGCAGAGGAATGGAAAGAGCACTTGACTAGCTCAAGGTCCTGTGGGAATCTGTGGTAGAGCTGGCAGCTGAATCCAGAACTCCTGAATCACGGGCCAATTTTGTACAAAACAATCCATTTTCTCTAGTTAGCACAATAAAGCACAGTCTTTTGTCAGTGAACATTTTAGCTGCATAAAGAACGTTGTCAAACTGTGGTAAATATCTATATAACTTCACTAGGGTTCAACTGAGAAAAGTTGTGGAGTTGCAGAGTGCCACAGAACTGGTTCATCGTGTTGTTTATACTGGGCTGGGCTTTGGAAGACTCCTGTGGTACCTCCTCTGTGATGCCTGTAGCAGTTTTACACCACGTTTTTGTTCTTGCTTTATAACCAAGCAGTAAACCATTAACAATTTCTCTGCTTCCTTACTTAGCACCTTACATTTTCAAAGTGTGCTGTGAATGTTCATATGCCGTATCAGCACTCCAGTTATGTCCATGTAATGAATGAAAGTGTATTATAGCATATTGTTTTACTTTTGGGGACAATGAGGCATGAAAAGGTTAAGTAATCTGATTGTAGGAACTGTGGGCCAGTGATTTACGCATGCATCAGGGTGGCAAGAGACCTGTATTTCAGTCAGAGCTCTGTCTGTCTTATGTGATACTAATGAGTAATCACTTGCCCTGTGTTTTTTTTATTCCTAGGAGCAAAAGACTTATGTGCGATGGTGCACAGTGCTTTGTTCCTGTGATCAGTTCAATACACCACACTTGTAAATACCTTGCAAAGGAGGTTGTATTGAAACAAAAGCTACACTGCTTTCTCAGGCAAGGTAAGAGGTTTGCTATACTGAATGCTACACGTACTGTTTTGCTAAGGGCACTACCTGTACCAAGAAAACAAACCATTTATAGACCTCTGAGTTTCTGAATGACTGTGTCCTGGCTTTGGTGGAGTTTAGAGCAGTAATTAAATGCCAGTCTGGGTTTGCCACAGTGCAGAATATCCTGACCATGTATTTCTCCCGTTGTTCTGATGAACCTGCAGAACAGACAATGATAAGGGGCACACTAGTCTAGGAGAAAATTGATGATAGGAGAGCTAGGACCCCAGCTCGTAGTTTCTTCACAATAGTGCGGTTCTCTGCTGACTGCATTGACCTGATGTCCAGTCTTCTGCTTCCTGAAAAAGCCAGAGGCCTGTGCTTCCAAGGGAATTGGGTTCATTGTGCATATTGTGTTTAAACACAAGGTGTATTCTCTTTTGGTGTTTTCAAACATTGGTGTGGGACATCCGGATTCATTAACAAAGCATGGCTCTTTCTCCTTTACATGCTGATGAAGCAGGAAACTAATTTCACTGAAAACTGGCAAAGGCAGCTTTCCTGTCACAAAAATGGGCTGATATTGCTTTAGCCTGTCGTATGCATAGTGTTGGAGAGAGGGCCAGGCAGAGCTCAGTGACTGCCCTCTGCACATCCACTGTGTTACACAAGCCATGGTATCTTGGTCGTAAACAAGGTATAATAAATACTACTTAATATCCCTTTTTGGCGTTAAAGGTGTTTTCTCACCTCTCTTGGATCTGAACAGTGAAAGATTAATCAAGCCTCCAATCAACAAAAAATAGCAATGATTTAACCTGTTATTTGAAAAAAGCCTAAATCTGGCACCTACTGTGTCTTATTTGCCTCTAAGCAGGCTGGGCAAGTGGCTTCCTACATTTCAAGAGTGCTTGCAGAGAGGGAGGATTGTTCATGCCAGTAGCTCTCTCTGATGAAAAATGGAAAGCAATGATTATCTTCAAAAGTCCGTGAAGGTTCAGTTAAGGTAAAATATGGGACATATGATCAAAGGACTAAAAAGTACACAAATCCCAAGTGAAGGTCTGATTCCATGACAAATACTCTGTTCAGCCTTTACCAAGAGACATAAGGGCACCAGAGAAACCGTCTAGGATGATTGAGGATACCCATCCCATAGTTCACTTTAGGAGGATTAAGAGCACATCTGCTTCCTTTTGTCAAGGCACATATTTCCCAGGCTGTTGATGGATTAGGTTAGCATCAGTAAGATGCAGACTGCATGATATCTTTTCATCATCTTGAAGCTTTTTTTTTTTATTTTATGAGTGGGAAGAACCCTGAAATGAAAAAAGTTGAACAAAGTATTTTTCCCAAAAAAGTTATATTCATTTTTTTCCAGGGAAATTCAAGAAAGGCTTATTATGATTTAGCTTGAAACAATTTTTTCAGTCTATTTTACAGTATTAACAGTGGGCTGGAAAGTTGATCATTGCTGAATTTCAGTGATTTTTACCTCCTAATTTGTAGTCCCAGGACCTGTACCCTTATCTGGTCGAGATTCCCATTAGAGATTTTAGTTTAAATGAAGCTCTGAAGTACCTCTATGTCTGGATGAGGAATAAGGGGTTTCAGACAGAACTAGGAGCCAGGAAATCTTGAGCTTTCTCTGGTTTTAATTCTGTATATTTTTCATTAAGTCCCATGTGCTTCCATGTAGGAAAAAAATGAGGCTATTTTGTATCATTCTTCTTCCAACCATTTGTTATAGGACAGCTACAGGGCTGCTTTAAACTTAACTGCTTCCTAATTATCCTTAAAAGACAATTTCACTTGTGGTGATGAAGATAATGGATGAAACAGAGGGACATAAAAGAGTAACTGAAGTTCACTGTGCTTTGACCCTCTCCCCTGTCTCCCAACCCCGACTCTTCCCAGGCCTGGCAAAATGGAGGCAGAATCTGGCTCTTAACCTTTTTGTAGCCTGGAGGAAGACAAGTCCTTAATCTCTTTGTCTTTTTTTTAGGAAACAATCTCAAAATAGCAAGTCTGTCTCTGCAAATGAAAATGAAAAGTATGACTGTAACTAGAGACTACTATTATTAGTTAATTTGGTTTAGCTATAAAGCAATATTTTGTTTAGTAGTTTAATCAACAATTCACTAATCAGGCAGATATTGCAAAACTTTTCAGAAAGAAATAACATTTTTTTTATGCATCATTGTAAGAAGTACTGAAAAAGTTGTGTAATTTAAGTTGTTTGTGTAGTGCACTGGCATTGCCCTTCTCAGAAGCTTTTGGTTTTCATTTGGTCTTCATTTTTTGGCCTGAGTGTGACTGCTAGCGTAGAAAAAAAAGCAGACATATTAACTGTTTAGCAGGATTCAGTGTTAAGTTTTCTTTGCTTTTTAGGAGGAAAATACATTTCACAGTGACTATCCACTGAATTTATAGTGCATTGCCATGGTGATCACCATGGAAAACTCAACAGTTATCAACTATCATGTTTCACAAAATGTTAAGAAAATGCAAAATTTCTTACTGTGGAGAAACCTTACCTGTCAACCTGTGGTTCTGTTTAACAAACGTTTCATTGTAATGAGAATCATTGAAGTAATTTCCTTTGAATATTTTTATCATCAAGGTTAAGAGCTCAGATTTGCTCTTACAGGACTGTTCTGCCCTTAGAGGGAATGTGGGGCTTGGGACCACATGGGGAAGAGGCGGTGGTGTGAGGCTGCAGCTGGGGAGCTGCTGCCTACCTGTAGGATTCAGAGGGTGGGATCTCCCTCGACAGCAACTGCTCCTGGCTGTGGAGCGTGCTCCACCCTCCCTCCCCATCCCAGACCTCATCTGCCAAGCACAATTTGTCGGCAGTCTAAACACATGTATCTGATGTTGGATCCTGGAGCTGGAGAGAAGCTGAGGAGCTGTTGTGTGGTCGCCTGAGACTGAAGTACAACACTGAGGAGAGCAAGATGGAGCCAGATGAATGTCTTTTGTGTGAAGTATGAGCCTTGACAAGTCTGACATTGCGCACTCCGATACTGCTTTTGACTGAGTTAGCTTTTGATCTGAGTTACACCACGATAAATCTATGTAACTCTACTAAGTCTACTTAAGAAAATTAAACATCAGATTTTATTTTAGTAGAGTTACTCTGCATTTTACCTGATGCAATTAAGATCAAAATCCTGTCTGAGTTATGTTGTTGTCTTTTATTTTGAACAATTGAACTGTAAACAAGGAATTCAGCAAACTTATGGAATGATGAAAGGACAAATTCTTTTCTTACTTATGTCTATGGAAAATGAATGTTTAGGATTTGACACTGGTTTTGTCAAGGCAGGGTGTGGCCCTGGATGTGCATTTTAAACAAGACTTGAACTATGGTTGGGTGAGGCTCACCTCAAATGAAAGCTTAATGAAATCTTTTCCTCTTTTGTAGAAACTACGTTCCTCCTCCTATAGCTGTCCACTTTTTTCTGTATTAATGATTAATTGCCTATGTTCCTGCTTTCTTACTAAAATGCTGAGTCTTCCACCTACTGTTTCCTTCTGTTTTATTCGTTTATAGTTGTTCCAGCTAAGCACCATCTATATGCAAAGCATCTAACTGTTTATATGAAACATGTGGTTCTTATTTTGCCCTGTTCCAGACATGACGTGTGTGTGCATAGGAAGGAAGATGAAGTAGTTAACAGTGCTAACAGAAAGCTAGATGGTTTAGAAGAAAACTGCTTGCTTAAGTGAACTAAAAAAATTAAAAATATAGTCTTTCCAATTAAAATATTCTTAAATCAAGGGGAAAAAAAAAAAGGAGATTCCGGATTAGTACTCCAAAAGGAAATATCTTTAGCATTGCAAATTGTTGCTTTATGGTCTGAAACTAAGCAAGGTTTCCAAAGTCTGGTTTAAATAAGCAGGATTCTTAAGGAACACAAAATTTAAAGCTTAAAATATGGAGTTTTTCTTCTTTTTTCTTTCTTCTTCTTCTTTTTTCTTTCTTCTCCTTTTCTTTTTTTCTCCTTTTCCATTTCCTCTTTTCTACTTTTTCTACCTTTTCAACTTTTTCTTTTAATTTTTCTTTCTCTATCTTTTTTTATTTTTTTACTTTTTATTAATTCATGGTCAACTTTCCAGATTTCTTTAAAAAATCACTCTTCAAGACATGCAAAGTTTTGTTTCATTTTGTACTACATACAGGGCTACAGCTTGATATATCTTCACTAGAGGATTTTGTCAGGATTTAGATGCTTGAGGGCTAGACATTCAAGATCTTACGTGGATGTTGTGCACCTAGAAACTGGCTTTTCTTTTTCTGAGCTCCCATGAAAGTCTTTACACATACAGGTTAAAAGTCAGCCTGCCTGTCGTAAGGAACAATATTTAAAGGGAAAGAAGAGATATGTGTATGTGTGAGAGTTTAATGCTTGCACAGAGATGGAGTAAGCTGGTTTTTGAGGAGAATGAGGTGAGTACTGGAGGTTAGGATGTACTACCATAATTCACAGGTAGGACACAGTCCTCTCAGCCTCTGGATTGAGCCTCCTGGTTGGGCTTTGGGTGCCTCCATCATCTTTATTTGCAGATTTCTCAGGCAGTAGGACCATGTGTGAACACTCTTGGGCCTCTCTGTGTGTGTTTCTATAGCGGGAAGCCTTTGTGTTGCAGCATATGTGGTTTGGGACAGGGGTTTGAATTCCACCTATTATGACAGCAGTTGCTGTTCTTTTCCAAATGGACATACATAGCTTATGGTTTCCATGGTGCAGATAACTGTGTCTTGTTAACCAGAGGCAAGGGGTGCAATTTCAATCTACAGTGCAAATTCAATCTACAATTACAACATCAGGGTTACCTGCATCTCTCTGAATATGTTGCAGGGAGTGGGGAGCAGAAGTTAGACAACACTTGATATAGATTTGCTGATTCCATTCTCTATCTACCAAATGAATAGCCTCTTACTGTTTTGGTATCTCTGTGCCCCTCTCGTTCTGACAAAGTGTCTGTTCCATTTTTTGCCTTATAAATTCTTCGTGACAGGAACTCTACTCTGTGTTTGTACAGTATCTAGCACAGGGGGTCCTGACCCTTAGCTGAGGCTAAGGTGATGAGAATTATGAAAAAGCAGATAACATTAAGAATATTAAAATGTCACATGAAACCAGACCCGGCTAGCACAGACTCATCCTTCTGATGGTGAACAATTTTGACTATTTAGGATAAATATGTAAGATACTGGGCAAGAGTAGCAAGATGTTTATTCTGATTTGCCTTCCTGGATTCTGGCACTCAGCAGTATAGGGACTTGTGTTGCCAGAAGCATCTAGATCATTGTATGTAACAGACACTAATAGACCTACCCCCCTGCATCCAATTCTTTCTCTAAAACAAGCTGTTAAGTAAAACTAGGTCAATACCACAGATGATATAAATATTAGTGTGGATGAAAGTTAATACTATAGAAAATGGAATAATGTGGACTAGCTGCTAATGCTGTTATACATTTTAGGGAGTGATACAGCTCAGAAACCATTAGCTAACTCCTTCAAAACACATTTTTATTCCATGAGCAGGTTGGGGAACCACACCTAAATTCTACTGTTAAAAAAAAGGTAATGGTTTCATTCTTTTAAACTTTAGTTGCTTTGAGCACAGCAGCAATCCATAGGTATTAGTTCAATGAAAATCATATTCAAAAGAACTATATTATCTTTCCTTTTCTTCAGCAAATTCAGCATTCATAGAATCATAGAATAGTTTGGGTTGGAAGGGACCTTTAAAGGTCATCTAGCCCACCCCTCTGCAATGAGCAGGGACATCTTGAACTAGATCAGGTTGCTCAGAGCCCTGTCAAACCTGACCTTGAATGTTTCCAGGGATGGGGCATCTACCACCTCTCTGGGCAACCTGTTCCAGTGTTTCACCACCCTCCTTGTAAAAAATTTCCCCCTTATATCTAGTCTAAATCTACCCTCTTTTAGTTTAAAACCATTTCCCTTTGTCCTGTTGCAACAGGCCCTGCTAAAAAGTCTGTCCCCATCTTTCTTATAAGCCCCCTTTAAGTACTGGAAGGCCACAATAAGGTCTCCCTGGAGCCTTCTCTTTCCAGACTGAACAACCTCAACTCTCTCAGCCTGTCCTCATAGGAGAGGTGTTCCATTCTCTGATCGTTTCTGTGTCCCTCCTCTGGACATGCTCCAACAGGTCCATGTCCTTCCTGTGCTGAGGGCTCCAGAGCTGGATGCAGTACTCAGGTGGGGCGTCATGAGAGCGGAGTAGAGGGGGAGAATCACCTCTCTGGATCTGCTGGCCACGGTTCTTTTGATACAGCCCAGGATACAGCTGCGAGTGCACATTGCTGGCTCATGTCCAGCTTTTCACCCACCAGTACCACCAGGTCCTTCTCGGCAGGGCTACATGTCACATCTCATTTTTCCTGTGCATAAGAAATGCAGTTTTAATCCAGACGGACTACGGAATTAACATCCTTGTGTCACATTCCTCATTGGTCACTCATTTTATATTCCCAGAAGAGTACATGAGCCTGTGTAATTATAAGACTAATGATTGTAGCCGCATCAATGCAGTTTCCTGTTAACAATGATAGTAGGGTTTCACACAGATGTGGATAGTCATCTTCTGACTAGCTGCTGGACCAAGACCTTATATACCTTAGAAAATAGTATGGCTTGTAACTATCTCATTCTTTTCTTTCACAACTTTGCTATCACAAAAATGCATCATTTTCCTCACAGGGAGCTGCACAGATGCTACATCTGATATTTTAAAGCCTAGTACTTTCTGCATAACCTATTCCAAAGATATCTTAACAGATCTTCAGCTAAATAAATATCCTTACGCTATTTTAGGCTTTGTATATCTAAAGGAATAGCTGATTTTCTTCAAACATGAGAAGTATAAAAGCTGGGAAAATTTGTTGGGGATGGAAACAAGGGAAAAATATTTCAGGCCAAAGCTAATACCTGAGGAAAGTGCTGAAAAAAAGGGTTTTGGAAAGAAAACTCTATCTTTACCGTAGAGTGACTGAAGCAAAGCTATAGTACTCTTCAGTGCTCTCCATCTAAGACTGGGCAGGCTAAAATAAAGTTCAATTTCCATCTATATCCCTATGTGATAAGAAATTCATTCCAGGAATTACATTTGCTCCTGAAGTCATTGCTCAAGGCTTGTCAAGCGAAATTCCCTTTGACTTGAAATGGCCATTTGCCTGTAAAAGTATGGCAGGGTACAGCTCATTAAGAAGGTTTTGTGTATAGGGTAAGAATAAGAGGGAGATGTGAGTGAAGATTACCTTTAAATGATGTGGAAGAATAGCACCTTCCATGTTGAGAAGAAGCAAAAGAAATCCACATAGTCAAGAACACTTACACAATCTGTTTTTTGAGCAGAAATTCAGTCTCAACATTGTGCACAGAAAGTTATGTTTTCAGATTTTAAATCGTGGTACTTGTGCATCAACTGGCTAGAAACAAATGTTTATTTTCTGTCTGAAAAATGCACGTTTCCCAGCTTAATTGCCTAACAGCTCTTTATTTATGTTGGATGTAAATTCATAAATGTCTTTTAAGGAATAAACTTGCCCGCAGATGGCCGCTATATGTTTCTGGAAATCTTTAAAAAAAATCTGTCTATTTAAACTAGCTTCAGTGGAAATCTTATAAATAAACAAAGGTTTCAGCTAATTCTTGCAAATATTCTGGAAAGAAAGACCTGTCAGGCCAATAACATGGAGCTGTGCTATCATAGATTATGTTCTCACTGAAACTTTTTGGCTGCAAATACTGGATGTGGTCTTTGATTTTGCGTATGAGTGGGCAATGGTATATATACTTTTTCATGCACCCCCTACTTCACTATTTCTGGTAACATAAATAGTTCCTGAGTTGGTATTTTTTCAAAGCACACCTTGAAAAAAATCTTTGAACTTTGGTTGGTTTCACTTGGAAGTGTTACTTTACATCATGTATTAAGCAATTCTCTCCATTACTTCAAAGTCTTCAAATACAGCTGTCCCCACTTTCGTAGCTGTAAAATCAGATGTCTAATATCTATGTTTAAGCAAAAAGAGACCTTATTAATTGGTTTTAATTTTCTCATGGCTAGAGGAAGAACCTAAATCTCTGCAGACAAATTAAAATTCACCTATAGCGTACAGTCCCACAGTGCACAGACACATCTTGATTCTCAGAGCAGATGGATCAGGTCACTTCAGATCCGAAAGCACAAGCATGTTCTATTTGAATTAAGAATTAGTTCTTAGGTGGTTGATCATGTGTCCTTTACACAACCTTTCCTACGTCCTTCTCAACCCTTTAACTTCACACCTCATTTCTTAGAGAATTTCTACTAAGAAGTCTCTGCCCGTCATCACAATATGTGGATAGGAGGTGGTTGCATTTGTTGTTTGCAGTTTCTCATGGGTAGAACATACCTTAGGGGTTGAGAAGTACTGTTTGAGACAGCACAGTCAATCATTAAACACAGATGAGAGAGAAGGGGTTATTGCCATTCATAACCTTCTCTTAGGCAGCTGCAGGAGAGCTGTCTGATCTGCTGGAAAAGCAAAGAATTCACAATATAAAATGTCTGTCAGGCCCATGTAAGGGAGAGAGTAGTGACTTAAGGCCAACTTTACTACCCGTTGCTCAAGTCCCAGCTTTGAGGCACTTAATGCACTGATAGATGTGGTTAAGCAAGCAGAATATAGTCCACTCTGTGACACCACCCCATCCATATGCAGTTCATTGTTAATATATAGCTAAAACAGGAAACTTCTACAATCAGATAAAGAAAACTCTACAGTATGTGATTATGGGTTGGTCAGATGTGAGCGTCTGTATGAAAAATAATACCTCAGGTTGAATAACAAAGAACAGCTTGTATTTGAACTTGGCTGTGGTGAATTAAAATGAATTCCCCAAGTCCCTTTGCTCATGGTAGCTTTCAATTTTGTAGCATTTTTCAGCCCTTTTGCTCCTTCAGGGGCACGAGTGATTAATTTTATTGACTTAATCTCAACCTGATATTTTTACTGCAAATCGTTCCAATGTTCAGAGTATAATTATAGTTTAATGATTTAAATTTGTAGATTCTTTTCCCCAGAAATAAAGGACTATATTTCACTTTTATAGTTTTAAAACTATTTTTTCTATTTCTCTTACAAAATGAGCAAATAACGCATGGGGAAATTGTGAAAGTTTGCTTGTTAGTGACATATTAATCACTACAGGTCTCCATCATTGATTTTTTTTTTTGTCCTCAATTTATAATTTTATAATGAAGTCTGCAAGCAATTTAGTCTTATCCTTGAGGAGGGTGGGTAGCAAAAGAATCAATAAAAGAGCTGGAGTTTAATATAGGAAGCAAAATTGTGTTTCATGAGCTGCAGTATAGGTCTGTATTGTGTATTCTGTGCACCAAACCAGTATTGATATTAATGAAAGTTCACTGTGTGTAATGAGGGGAGAATATTCACTGGAGATTTCCAGTACAGCTGAAGGATCCACAGCACTGACTTCTCCCCGAACAGAGAGCTCTGAAAGATAAAAATATCTAAACTACCAGACACATTTAACATTAAATCTAGCTAGTTGCGATGAAACAATTGTAACACTGCTCAGATAGTATAAGAAAGAAGTATCGCAAATATAATGAAGGTCAAATCTTCAGAGTCCTAGTCTGATCTCCATTCATAGATGCCTAAGTCACTCACATACGCTCTTCTGTCAACTACCTTTTGTGTTAACAAATAATAACTTTTAAACGCAGAACTCCTGTGCTCTGTGCCTGCTTTTTTGTTGTTGTTGTTGTTGTATAGGCCAAATGATGTCAATGCCATTTCTATCACTTTTGCTATCAACCGCTAACATGAAAAAGGGCACATGCAAGTTATGCTTCACATAACTAAACACTATTTGAGGTACCTTTTGAAAATCTGGCCTATAGAGGTGTTATATTCCATAGACAGAATAAAAGTTGCTTGACATAATAACAACTAAGGCTAATCAAAATGATTAAAATAAATATTATTTCAGTGACTGAATTTTTTTCATTTTCTCTTTGCTTTCACTGTACCTTGGATATCTATAATGAAATATGAAGCTGAGAAAACATGGCAAGAAACTATAAGGTTTTTTTCCCTCCCTTTTTCCAGTCTAATTACTTTTAGAACAACATGCTACCTCCTCAGCAAGTTACTTCAAAGGAGTCTAGGAGGATGAGTATCCAAACTGCTCTTAAGTTTTCACTTATGTTCCAATTACTACTGTTCTAATTGAGTAGTACTGCTACTTGAATTTTGCTTCATTCAAAATTGCACTGGAATTTTGCTTCCTTTTGTAGAATACTGTGTTTGCCCCTGAATTTACATTTTGGGGTACATGTGGCTGGGGACATGCTCTGTAGCAGAACGGTCAGTAGAAACTTTGATAAGAGGCTAAAAGCAGCCTAATCCACCCCTTCTCTGAAGAGAGAAAATTGTCCCACTCTTCATTGCAGCATGGTTGGATACTTGACAAATACTTGGCTCATTTTCCTTTCTAGAGGAATCCTTCCTCTGTCGTTCTTCAGGAGCCTAGGAAATTACAAAGTTTTTGCTGGTATAATTTGTATAATGGAGTCACAGTTAATATTAGCGGATGTCTTCTTTTGATGGTATTCCTTAGGCAGATGCCCTGAGTGAAGTAGCACCAGCAGAGGGGTTTTTGATTGTAGGACTACTGCTGCATTACGACTTTCTGCCGATACAGAAGTGGGGCACAGTCCCATTCCTAACTGAATACTGTTTCTAACGTATAAACATATTTCAAATAAAGAATAATGTATTTTTTTGTAAACCTCAAAGTATGCACAAGACTTCTTTGTGGGATTTACTTAAAATTCTTTCTGATGGCCAATTCCAGCTCTTCCTAGTCAGCTACGCACAGTCACTTTGTAAATAGATGTAATGTAACTATTTCTACTTAATTCATGATCCTATCCCCAAATCACTGTAGCAGCATTTTTCATCCTTTGTTTTTCAAGAGAGTGGTATTCAAAATGAGAAAGAAAGCAGGAGACAACATCTGTGATTCCTGGGTTGCACAGACAGTATAAGAGACAGAATATGCACACTGGCTTCTAAACACTGCAAGCAAACTTTGTGGGTTTCATACATAAGTTAACCTTGCAGAGAGCAAGAGATGGATCTTAAAATTCTCAACCCACAGCAAATTCTCTGATCCAAAGGGAAGTCCTTCAGTTGGGTAAAATGAATCAGAAGACTGGGGTTTTACAGGTTCTATTAAAAGGATTGCCATAGTCTTGGGTTCCACATGGCCACAGCATGTGTTTTAAAGATTAGTACAGAAACAATTAGCTTATAAATATTTACCTGGCTGATTGTCTTTAGAAAGAGCTTGTCAGGTTTCAGCAAGCATTGCTGGATGTAAGCTCTTGTCCTGAATTCACTGCATTTTTTTCTAAGCAGAATTGAGGCTTCGATGAACTGGAGATGCAGAGAGCCCCTAATTAGCATGGCTATTTAGTTTAAATCTGTATGAACTGTAACCTGTAGATCATTCATTTGTAGTGCTGGTCATTCATAATAACTGGGGAGGGGGCAAACTTCTCAAGTTAATTTCACCTATGGATCAAGGGGAGAGTAAGAAAGCTAACTCTGAAAGAAGAAGAAATGGAAATAAAAAAGTATAGTTTCAAGCTCCTGATTAACGGGGCAGC
The DNA here is from genome assembly GCF_964199755.1 of Larus michahellis. Taxonomy (NCBI): domain Eukaryota; kingdom Metazoa; phylum Chordata; class Aves; order Charadriiformes; family Laridae; genus Larus; species Larus michahellis. The sequence goes on along the minus strand of NC_133897.1, from coordinate 26,244,547 downwards.
CCTTCTTTCACTTTTGGTTTTTGGAAAGAGGATCTATCCTGGAATAACAGGATTGTGCACATTTTTACTTGGAAAATTGCAGCAGTTTCTTTTAAGTACAAAATGTGATTGACCTTCTGAAAATCAAACCCTATATAAAAATTATTATTTTAAATTTAGTAAAACCTAGCATTTGTTTGCAGTGAACACAGTTTTCACAGTTTAAATACTCATTATATATGTTCCACTCGGTGCTTTTCACTCGCTTTATATCGTTATGGAGCTGGATAATAGTAATTCTTGGAAATGCTTAGAGGTACTGTATATTCAAAGAAAGTAAGTCAGCTACCCATAAAGATATGGAAAAATTCTTATTTATATTAAAGGCTTTTTTTTTAGAACCGCTGCTTCCCACATACACATATGGGGGTTCTGGTCAGCAAATGTTTAACCATGTTTCAGTCCTTGTATGTCCCCTTACACACCTTGAATCTAGATTTTTTAAAAAATTTATTTATTTTCAAAATTGTGCCCGTATACAAATACTTGGGCTTTATAAGAGTTCTAATTTCTCAGTTTCCACATATAATTGCTGTCTTGTGATTGCAAAATTGAACAGACAAACACTTGAAAACTAAAGTTGGATGATGAATTGAAAGTGTTTCAACCTTTAACCCCACATGTCTTTTAAGTCCTGTCTACTTGCATAAAACTGACAAAACCACATTTTTATGGTTTGTTTTCTGTGCAGCAGATCTAAAACAGCTTTCTAGAGGAAAAGGAAAGTAGATCGTATTCTGCTTCAATCAGTATCAAGGTAATGAGAGAATTTTAAATTACAGAAGCACTGTGTGTTACTGAAGAAAGTGTAAGACAGAGAAAATGCCAAGCTTCTTTTTGCAAACCCGAGCTGAGCAAAGAAGGCTGACAACTTTGGAAAAATAATATTCTCCTTTCCTATAATTACATCCTGTATGAATTGTTTGGGAGGTCATTCAGTGTAGGAATTGCCAATCACTACATTCTTCTCTCAGCTTCCCAGCTTCAACTGAGAGATTAATCACGTACACAAATGAGTCCAGCCACCTCTGACAAAAGTGTAGGGTTTTTTAATCTAAGTTTCACATCAGTTCTTTGATATAAGACCATTTCTGGATGCCTTTTTTTACCTGCTGCCTTGGCCCCTTATTGTGCTAGCTAGATTGACATTTGAACTGCATAAGGAAAGATAGAGTACCAAGGATGTCCCGATGCATGTTAGATAGAGAACTTCTAGCAGGAGCGTATACAACTTACAATAACCCACAACTCAGACTGTCATCTGTGATCCGTTCCATTTCACATTTGTGAGACCCTCTCTTTTCTGCTGCTTGTACTGTCAGCAATTCTGCTCATCTTTGATAAAAATAGCTAACTAAATTTGGAAAAAATCTTAATGCAGGAGAAATACTGCATATACTGAACGAAAACCACCTTCAAAGAAGGTTGAGATACCTCTTTGAAATTAATGTTGCAAGCAACGTTTTGTAACTATATATTACAAAGAGGTTAAACTGCACTAGGGAGAAAGCGGCAAAAGAAGGAAAACTGTAACAGGAAGAAATAATTATTCCTATGAAAATAAAGAAGACTAGATGTGTATAAATTACTTTTCGTGCCAGAGCTAAACAGGCCCCTTAGGAAGATAATAAAGGCCTCTTGAACCTCAAAGGCTTCTTGCTGCTTTCATATGCAGCTTCTTCTATAATACCTGTTTTGTTCAAATTAAAACTCATGCTCCTGTTGCCAATATAGAAATCTTTTCAAGCACATTGAAGGCATAGCTCTCGGGACCAGACCAGAAGTGGGGTAAAACATTCTGGAGAAATATATTTTCCAAAGTGAATTTGTAATTTTTTTAACCTCATCCCACAAACACAAACCATAACAAGAATTTTGATAAACATGTTTATCTTCAGAAGAATGTAAGATCTGAATAAAATGTCTCTTGTTTTATTGCTCACAATGAATGCACTTGTAGTGTAATTGCAAATGATAGAGAATATTTGTGCAGAAATATATTAGCTTATTTAACAGTTATGATAAGACTACAATATAAAGTGTGTCTACACTGGAAGATGTGTTTGAATAATGATGCAATTTGTGAAATTAATCATAGCCAGACTGAACAAATGAGTCCAACAATAAATTGTGTGTCAGTATAGTAGAGTAGTGTAAATGGAGACCAATTACTTAAATAATTGAGTGCTAGTTGATGCTTTTTTTACAGGAGTTAGGAATAGATCTCAGATTTCATTAAATTTTTTCCATAGTACTATTAATTTAAAAATCTATATCAGACTACATGATAACAATTGAAAGGCATCTTCTACTGTTTGAAGAGCCCTTATGAAAATGAAGGATGGGATAGTTTCCCTAGGAGAGAGTCAAGATCCCATAAAGAGAGAAATTAAAATCTGAACAATGTGCCTGAAAACTTTTCAGCACTGTGGGATTATGTCTGGAGGAAAAAAACAAGGGACCAAACCAATGACAAACCCGGCAGTGACATAAGCACTGGATGCCCTGTGGGATCATACCTTTTGTCCAGATTGAGGTGCTTTCTGGTACCAAATTTATGGTAAAGTACATTGTGTATTATAAATATTTTTGTATTCAGATATTTTACTATAAATGACAAGTAAGGGCAAAACAACAGTAAAACTGAAAATTATTCTAAACTATGGAGATTGTGATTTGGGGAGAATGAGAAACTGTGGTATTTGTAAGATGATTCTCAGAAGTGGAATGTCAGCAAAAGTGAGGATTTATCTGAAAGTGGTAGGAAGGGCAAAGAACTGAAGAGATGATCCCACATTCCAGAAGTGTGCATAATTCCACCATGGTGCAATTTGACAGTACATATATGCGGTGGTGAAATACTTTGGGTAAAGATAAAAGGAAAAGAAACCAAAAAGAGAAATAATAATGACCATCTGTTACACATCAGAAGATCTGGAAAAGAGCGGGGAAAAAGAAATCCTGGAGCTGTTCTTCATGCTGTGGGACTCTGCGCTCCTGAGGAATGTTTATGACTCATATATTTGCTGGTTAGCAAACCCAACAAGCCTGCATCACTGAAGAGGTCTGTAAAGTATGCAGAAAGCAAATTTTGGAAGCAGTGCTTAATTGTGCCTGTAAAGTAAAGGCCTACTATGAGGGATTGATGAAGAATCATTCTCTTTAGCAAAAACCCACATGTTTTGGATATAGTCACTATTCTGAATTCCACCCATTTGGATTCCTTCTCATTTTTGATGACATAGCAGTCAATTTAGCAGGGAAGTGTGGTAGGAAGAGATAAACATTTATCAAGTCTTTGTTCTTGTCAAGGCAGGGCTTCACTGAACTGTTCCTTGAAAGGCCCAAATCACCTGGTCCTGTGAGACTTTACGAATCGATAAAGCTCAGTGCAAGTTTGGGCTTTGTTGTACCACTGTGGACATTTGACTGCCCTGAAATGGTACACACAAGTCAGGGCACTGCACAGCTGGAAAGGTGAACTGTAAATAGAATGAAAGAGTGCTGATTTTCCAAATATACCCTTGAAAGCGCTATTTTGCTTGAGTTCCAAAAACTGCTGAAACAGAGGTTTGAATTCTGGTTTTGCAAAAGAGAGATTACTATTGGTTGCTTTATATTAATTTCAGAGTTACCAGAAATCTGAATGCAAGAGGTAAAGTTTTCTCTGTCTACTGCATGACTACTCAAGTAAATTGTATGATGACAAGCCAGCATCAGGTGAGAAGTGTTCGCTGACAGAAAGAGAAACACACTGTTATTTCTAAAGGAAGTTAAGGTCAGAGCGCAAATATATTCTTTTTTTGTTTGTTTGTTTTTACAAAACCCCAAGACAGTCTGGTCAAGTTTTTCAGCCACACCAGGGTCTCCATTTCCTGCCCAGAGAAAATTTAGCCCCACAAGGTATATGCTTCATTCCTGACCTAGATTAGAACCTTCTCTCTATGGAGTTTGGTCAAAAATATAGAAAACTGTGTGCTTTGGTAAGGGCAGTAATAACACATTCAAGATATACTTAGAATTTGGTTCTTGTTAATTTTTAAGTCTTGGCTTAACAGAAATGAGTAATGAAGTTAGTTACAAAAGAATCCCAGAGAATGTTCAATCCTTTTTCAGTGCTAACCATACTGGAGTCCTAGTTCAAGAATCTGCTGTAATGCAAACAATGATTTACAATAAGAAACAGCTTTGTAAGGGCCTAGCTTCTTATGATTGCTGTTACTAGATATCATAGTCATAAAATTCATAATCAGGATGAAACTAACCTGGAACAATAATGAAAAAATGATGGTATATAAGAAAAATACGAAAGGACATTTTTTCCACTTGTAGTTTGAGGAAGCTGTGAGCAGTGCAACTGTTTCCGGGGGTTTCTGAAATACAAAATTATATAAGTAAAGCAAAGGTATTTTTCTAAGCTAAATTAATACAGTGTTGAAACTATCATTTTCCCAGTTAATTCATATTTCTCTCAAAATCAAAGCACATTCTTTTAAAAGACAGTGTGTTCAAGGAGGAATTAATTCTTAAATATATTTGAGGTGTCTTCAGGGTTATGTGTGTGGGAAGAAAGCTCTCTGTGGCAGAGTTAGGCTGTAACAACAGCTACAAATACTTTTCAGGAAAACAAGAAGGCAGGAACTTTGCATGTCCAATATTGCATACAACACTCATTAACTTTGTGATAAGAAGCACAGCATAAAGGGGGTTTGTTCCTTTTATGAATTTGTTTAGAATTCTCCTGTAAATTACACTAAGCAGCAATATAGGCTTGGATCACAAATCCCTCTTAGCCACTGCCTATCACAGATGCCTCAAAAGCACTAACCTACATGACCTTTGTGTGAGTCTCAGATGACTCCAATTATTCTGCTGTGAGCTCTGATTCTTTTACACAGCCTGCCCTTAACTTTAAAAAATTGGAGAGGGAGGAGGTCTGGGGAGAATGAAAGCCATATCACATGGCCTGACCACACTTTGTACCCTATAAGACAGGCCATCGAAATCTTGGAGAGGTAGAGGGAGGGAATTTATCTCCCAAATCTGTAGATATCAAGAAGAACTCAGTTCCACCGCACTGGGGTCAGCTGTGTAAAAGCACCGTATTTTGACGCAGTCGAGTTGAAAAGTGACGGGGGAGCGGAGATAAATGAGAAGCAGAAAGTAGGTTACGAAAGGGAACAAAAATGTGGACCAGGTTATGCAAGAACAGAGGGGTCAAGACTTGAAGAACCTTGAAAGTTATCGGTGAAATCCTGAACTCAGATCTCAATTTCAGAGGAAACCAATAGCATGGCGTGAATAAGGGGGCACCATGGTAACAGCAGGGGCAGCAGCAGTGGGATGAAGGTAAGATATGATGCTTTGATAAAAAATGTGTAGCTGATGCAAGCCCTCAAACCAATGCTACCTCTATGTAGAAATTTGAGGCCAAGTCTAGGTCCAACTGAACCTTCTAGCAAAATTTCCATCTAGTTAGGAGCCGCTTTGGCTCCTAAATTTAAAGTTAGATACCAGTTTGCTGTAAATCCCGCACTTCTGTGTATATCACTTCAATATTTAGCTTCGTGATTCTTTTATGAGGGTGTCTGTGTTTTCTGCCCCTCAAAATGCTACAAATATAAAAATGTCGTCTGCTCTACATCATGTGTTAATCTGTGGCCAAAGATACCACACGGCAATGGGCAATCCTGAACTAAGGTTTTAGCTGGAGTTGGGAGGAGAATCAGTTTGTCTGTTTTGTGAAAAATTCCACTATTTCAAAGAGTCTTCCTGTCTAAAAGCAGAGTGGAAAATCAAAACGCGCTTTCGCCAACAGAAACAGTAACTTAATGGGTAATCAGAGTGCACTAGCTGAGATGTTGTAATCGGTTCACCATGCTTTCTTTCAATTCTGACCTTATAGATTTTATGGTTGGGTTTTTTTAATACTTTAACTATAAATGAACTCCAAGTTTAAAATAAAAAAATATATTGAAAAAAATCCAAAAGGTGTTTTGACAGTTTCAAAATGTTCTTCTAAGGTTTTCTTTAAAAAGGAAAAATCACTGAAACTTACTAGTCTATAGATAGATCAGCATTTCCCATTGAAAGATTTTATGCTAAAAATATTTTCACTTGCTCTTGACTTTTAGCCAAAACTCAAACCTTAAAACAAATGACAGAATTTGGGATTGCCTTTGACCTACAATGGAAAACACCTTCCTCCACTGCTAAGCTGTTATCCTCTTACAGAAGAGCTACTCATTTGTGTGTGAGTGGAAGGTAAGTTGCACAGCCACACGTGACCCATGTTGACAGCTGCCTTTTCCCTACACCAGTACGTGCTAATCTTGCTTTTGGTGGAAGGCGTGATGAGTCATTCCTATGGCTAAGCTACGTAGGAGCTGTAGCTCTCAGACATAATGCCAGTACCTGTTACTGTCTGGCCTCTGTATAGCAAGTGGGCTCTGACTACCTACTACTACTCTACTACAAAATGTTTAGATTAGGAAGTGCATCATTCTAGCATGCACAGCCAGGTTTCTTTCCTGTGAAAACCCCGATGAGGAGGGAAATGCCTTTGGCTCTGAGTGGTGGGAAGCACTCTTGTCTAAGCAAATATGTGTAGACATTGTGTATTTTAATCTGCTTTCTGTTAGTCCTTTTTGCTTTATTTATCAACTCCCCTGCTTCAAACAAAGGATACTGTTTTCACTAATGTTTAACTTAAATATGGCAACTTCAAAGTTAGGTTCGACAGTATCTAATCTATACTTTTATCCCATTTTAAATCATAAACTGAGCTTGCTTGAGAGAGGAATGTTTATACTGACTTGTCATATTTTGTAAATAAAACAAATGGGGCCAGATTGTGGTTCAGAGTTCACAAATGCTTTAGGGAAGGTGAAGAAGATAAAAAGAAAAGTTTTGCCTGAGTAGCAAAGACAGCCATTGTCAGTAATCTCCCCAAAGGAGAAAGAGGGGAAGGGTAATGAGGAGAGTGCACTGGGTGTGCGCTTCACAAATCCTCCCTGGACATTCCACTGCCTGTCCTCACACTCTCTGTGGTGGCTGTATGTAAGTAGCTGTGCTGTGATGGAAATAAATGCTGTGGAGTCAAGATTACCATAATCGCAATCATCATTAGACATTAAGAAATAAAGAATTTTTGAGTAATATTTTATTACATCCCTTTTTTGCCCTGTGTTAATATAAAACAGTAATACAGATGGGAAAGTACCAAAGCTGATTTGGTTAATGGGGTGGCAATCCTTGCACTTTTTGCTAAAGAGTTTAAAAATGCTTTTTCAAACACATGAGACAGAGTGCAGGGACCAACAGGTGATCCAGCCATAAAAGTAGAAAAAATAAATTAATTGTTTAAAGCTATATTCACGGTGGGATGCTGGGTGGATTCTTGCTCCAGAGTATTTTTAAATGGAACATCTCAGATAATCTGCTATAAACTGAAGTGTTGGTAAAAGAGGTCTTTGAAGGAAAATATAATGATAGTTAGAAATAGTTTGTTTGGGGTTTTTTAAACTAGAAATACAACAGTTCAGCTAGAGCACGTGGTGCTCACTTACCAGTTATATAGGAAGTTAGCTATGAAATGAGTGAACTATTAATTGTGGCAAAGAGTCTTCTAAAATTCCCCCCTTGCTTATGAAAAGAAAATGACACAATTTGAAAAAAAAAGCCTTAATGGGGAAGTTGAGGATATATAAATCTTAGGAGATCTGACCTCTGCGTTTAGCAAATTGGTAGTAGTTATAATAAAGAATAGAACCAATGAACGTATATAAATACAATAGTTATAATAAAGAACAGAACCAATGAACATACTTAGAATCATAGAATGTGTTTGGTTGGAACGGACCATTAAAGGTCATCTAGTCCAACCCCCCTGCAGTAAGCAGGGACATCTTCAACTAGATCAGGTTGCTCAGGGCCTCATCAAGCCTGGCTTTGAATGTCTCCAGGGATGGGGCCTCCACCACCCTTCTGGGCAACCTGTTCCAGTGTCTCACCACCCTCATTGTAAAGAACTTCTTCCTAATGTCTAATCTAAACCTACCCTGCTCTAGTTTAAAGCCACTGCCCCTTGTCCTATTGCTACATATCCTTGCAAACAGCCCCTCTCCAGCTTTCCTGTAGGCCCCCTTCAGGTACTGAAGGCCACTATAACGTCTCCCCAGAGCCTTTTCTTCTCCAGGCTGAACAACTCCAACCCTCTCAGCCTGTCCTCATGGCAGAGGTGCTCCAGTTCTCGGATCAGCTTTGTGGCCCTCCTCTGGACCTGCTCCAACAGGTCCATGTCCTTCTTGTGCTGAGGGCTCCAGAGCTGGACACAGTACTCCAGGCGGGGTCTCACGAGAGCAGAGTAGAGGGGGAGAATCACCCCTCTGGATCTGCTGGCCACGGTGCTTTTGATGCAGCCCAGGATGCAATTGGCCTTCTGGGCTGTGAGTGCACATTGTTGGCTCATGTCCAGCTTTTCATCCGAGTACCCCCAAGTCCTTTTCTGCAGGGCTGCTCTCTATCACATCATCCTCCAGCCTGTATAGATAATGAGGATTGTCCCGACCCAAGTGTAGGACCTTGCACTTGGCCTTGTTGAACCTCACAAGGTTTGCTTGGGCCCACTTCTCTAGCTCGTCCAGGTCCCTCTGGATGACATCCCGTCCCTCTGGCACATCAACCGCACCACTCAGCTTGGTGTCATCAGCAAACTTGCTGAGGGTGCACTTGATCCCACTGTCTGTGTCATTGATGAAGATGTTGAACAGCACCAGTCCCAGTACAGATCCCTGAGGGGCACCGCTTGTGAGCCCTCTCCGTCTGGACATTGAGCCATTGACCACCATCCTCTGGATGCGACCATCCAGCCAGTTCCTTATCCACCGAACAGTCCACCCATCAAATCCGTCTCTCTCCAACTTAGAGAGAAGGATGTTGTGGGGGACCATGTCAAAGGCCTTGCAGAAGTCCAGATAGATGATATCCGTTGCTTTCCCCTTGCCCACTGATGCAGTCACTCCATTGTAGAAAGCCACTAGCTTGGTCAGGCAGGACTTGCCCCTGGTGAAGCCACGTTGGCTGTCTCAAATCACCTCCCTGTCCTCCATGTGCCTTAGCACAGCTTCTAGGAGGATCTGTTCCATGATCTTCCTAGGCACAGAGGTGAGGCTGACAGGGTGGTAGTTCCCAGGGTCCTCCTTTCTACCCTTTTTAAAAATGGGTATGATATTTCCCTTTTTCCAGTCGCCAGGGACTTCACCTGACTGCCATGACTTTTCAAATATCATGGAGAGTTGCTTGGATTCATATTTACGTATGATTTAATACTTACGTATTAATCATACTTATGTATGATTTAATGAGCAGGACACAAGCCTTGTGTTTATGTAGGGAATTATTCTTAAAAATGTGGATTTCTTTGAAGGAATAAATCAGCATTGGATGGGAAAATCCTGTTTATATGTTCTACTGGGTTTTCCAGAAGGATTTTGGGGAGGTTTTCATGAAATGGTCTTAAGGCAATTAAGTGCTGTGGCACAAAATGAAGGGTCGTAGCATGTTTAAATAGCAAGTTTGGAGGTAGAAGAGAAACCCAAAGGGGAACTGGTTGGCTTTCCTGATTGATGCACCAGTGGAAACCCACAGAGGTTGTTGCTGAGCTCTGTGCTTTCAAACATATATGTAAAGGAAGTCAACAAAATGAGGTGACAGGTTTTTTAAACAGAACTAGCAATTCAGGGTAGTTTTGGAGGGATCTTAAGTGCTGACTGGATAATAAAATGGCAGATATAATTCAGTGTTGGAAGATGTAAACTGATGCGCTTACGGTTGAGTCTGGAATTGAAAGTTGGAATTATTAAGAGAGGGATGGAAAACAAAATAGAAATTATCAATATAGCACTGCATAAGTCTGTGAGGTGGACATATCTTGAAGATGTATTCAGTCCTGTCCCCTACACCTCAAAAAAGATACAGCAGAACTAGAAAGTGGTTAAAGGGTGCTCAAAGTTATAAAATAGCTTCCAGATGAGGACTGACTACATAAACTTGGTATCCTGAGTAGGAAAAGAGATATCTGAGGGAGGAGGGAATAGATCTATAAATTGTGAGTAGCACAAGGGAGGTAGGACAAATAGGGGCAGAAAGTAGCAGGTCTGACAAACAAAACCAGGGCTTTTTTGCAGAAAAGGTAGTTAAATTGTTGATGGTATTAACACGGGATTCTGAAGATGCCACAAGTTTACATGGCTTCAAAACGGATTAGATAAATCCACAGAAGAAGAATCCATTACAGGCTGTAAAACACAAAGACGCCATTTCAGGCTCAGAAAATCTTGTAGCTCATAGAGTGCTAGAAACCAGGGGAGCATTACTGCATGTTTGTCTTCATACACCTGCTCCCCCAGCCTCTCTTGGCCACTTCTAGAGGCAGGATGCTGAACTAAATGGTCCTTTGCTCTCACTTATGATCATCCTTATGTCTCTATGCCTGCTTTCCATCTGCTTGGACACTCATGTTTGCCTCTGCTGAGGTGTCTGGAGCAGGGGCTAGTGTTGGGGATAGAGGGAGGATGTCCATTCCCAGCAGCAGCCTTTCCCTTGTTTTCCCCACTCTACTAGCAGCCGTAAGGGCTGGCTTCTCATCAGGCCACCTCTGATGGGTGTAGCCCAGCTCTGAATCCTGAAATCTGGGGTGGTAATTTTCTGTTTTATGAGAAGCTCTGGATGAACTTGTCCTGTGTTTGGGGCCTTTCAGAGCCAGTAGACCTGACTGGTAGAGTCTTTCTCACCTGCTGAGAGATTTTAGCACTCAGAATGAGAATCGGAAAGGCATTCAGGAGTTCCCAGACAAACATATAAGTCACTCCAGGTTCTATTGGAACTTGGCCTGGTTTTACTCAACCAAGAAAAGTCAAGCCAAGCCAAGCAAATAAACAGTCATTTTCAAAAAATGTCCTGAGTCTTCAGGTGCAGAACTGAACTCCAAACAAATGGGAAGTAGCTCCTGGTTTTTACTGAAATTGTGTTAAATGTTTTGGGTGAATAGTACAAACCAGAATTTTTTTAGGGGACTGAAACTGTTTACAAATGTGAATCATCTGCAGATAAATTCAGCTGAATAAAGAGTAAAACAGATATATATAAAAAAGAAGCATTTCATTCCTGAATTTTCTGAAGAAAAGCAAAAATTTCATTTTAGAAATACTAGAATGTTTACTTTTGACATTTGCAAAATAAACTTCTTTTTAATGTTTAATAATGGCACACTGTAAAATGAAAAGATTTTAAAACAAAAGCAAAAAAATCACTATAGATTAGCTTGATCCTGAAAAAAAAAATAAATCCTATTTTTCCAAGACCATAAAATGTCTCTTTTGATTAAAACTCAACTGATTACATTTTCTCTTCCTTTTTCTCTAGTGACCAAACCAAAAACTTGCATGTTTGTCTAGTTCTGTTTTGGGTTATATTATGGAAGTTTTACAAAGCGGTTCACACTAAATTGAATGCATTAATAACAAATTATAGCAGCATTTTCCAGCAAGAATAAATACCATTTTTCATCTTTGTTTGCAAATAATGGTAACTGCCCATGAATATCAATGAGGAAGGATAGAAAAGAGAAGTTGAAAAATTTAAATTTGCACAGTTATTGAAGATTCTTGTTTTAAGTGCTTAATGCCGATTAATGCAGATGCCACATCTTCCCTTTCTTCTTTATGATCGTTTTGGCTTCCTCAGCTTAAGGAAAACATTCAGAAGAAATCAGTTTCTCTCCCTGCCCCCCTTTCTTTTTTCTTCTTTTTTGACTGCCTATGGCTTCCCTAATTCTTCTCTTTCTTTGAGTCCTTCAGTGCTGATAAATGCTTTTAAACTAAAATTTGCTTAATGACTTTTTTTCATGGAAAATTGTCTTTGTTAATTCCTTTTAAAAAAAAGAGTTTATTTTAACAGAAGAATAACTGAGTTTTTGTGTAATCATTCACTTCAGTGGGTGCTTGCCAAAAGGACCGCACAAACAAAATGCTGTCTCTAATCTCACTTGGCCATGCAGAGGAGTGAGCTCCCCACATGCTTATTTGCAAGTTGATTTGAGGGAGAGCTGCGGGGGAAGGCAGCTCACCCATGAGAGAGCGAATCCTCATGAGCTAGAGCTGTCATCCCTTCTCTCCTAGCTAGACACCTGGGAGGTATGTGAGGTGGCATAAGCCTGAGGAATGCGTCAGTCCCCACAGACATTATTAGCAAAGGACTTTCTCTCCCCCATGCAGTGCATGGCACTTCTGCCTGAGCCAAGTCCCCTTTTCCATCTTCCTCTGGAGCAGCAGATGTCAGTCACTGCTGTAAGATGGATACTGCACTGGTTTACTGCTGGTATGTTGCTATTGCTAATTAGAGATGGTTTTTGCTCACAGAAAACCCCTTGGCTAGTACATAAAATCGGCCAAACTCCATCCTTTCACCCCAAGATGAAATGGCATTGCACACATTGTACCCACTCTCTTCCCACTCAAAATGGGGTGGCTTCACTCCTGCCATCCAGTCTCCAGCCCACTATCCCTTGAGTCATGCCCAGGCCAGGCCCTCTCCATGGGCAGGGCAGAGATGAAGTGGGCAGAGCCTCATCCCATAGCCTGTTCGTTTACATGCATGGATGTGGTTAGAGATACAGAAAGGGCTGGTCCCTTGGCCTCTGCTATGCCATGCATAGGAATGCAGCAACAGGTCTTGTAGTAAAAGCTGGAGGTATTTGCCCAGGTCACCAATACCTAAACCCTTTGCTGTTACTATTTGCCATTTTATTATGCCAACAGAGTGCCAGCTGCCTCCCAAAGGAAAGCAGACACAATCTATGTCTGTCCTAAGCAATTTATAATCAAAAGGCTATGCAGCTTTCTCTGATGTGGGTAGTCTATATTTGCATTAGGTTTTCACCCAGATTTAGCTTTAAAGTTTATCAATCTTCGCCAGGGTGCTGAGGGTCCCTGTAAAGGCAGCAGAGCTTCTAGAGAGAGATTTGGAGAGCTCGGTTTCATGTAAGGCTTCTGAAACACCATTATAGTTTATACCAGGAAGTTTACTCTTAGTTTTAGACTCATTCATAACTGCTCCAAAATACATATTGCCATATTGAATCATCGTCTATTTTGACACTTACTGTTCTTTATAGTCTTTGCATTTTTAATTGCTTCACTGTGATTTCCCTTTCATTCATTGTGATAGCCCTTACTAAAGTTCATAATTTTCACCTTTTCTCCCCTTTTCAGTGGTGAGGATTCTCTTCAGCCAAATACCCACACCTATTTTAATTTGTGATGCTTCCCTGATACCCTTTTTTAAAAGGTATGGCCTATTGCTGGAGTGGGAAAACCGTGCAGTTTTTATTCCCTTGAGTGGTTTTTACCCAGTTATCTAGTTGTATCAATGGAACTGACTGAATGAGGAAGAGCCATCCACATGAAATGTCTGCGCAATCAAGACTTTAATAACTAAGACTGAGAGACATTAAAGTCTGCAATATGAAAGACATTTTCCTTTCAGCACACATTTCCAAAGCCAAAGTGGTAGATAGTAATTTTCTGTTGCTGGGCTATATTAATTTCTGGTGTAATCTCATAAAATGTAGTAGAATTACACCAAGAAGGAATGCAAAGCCCCAACTTGAAATTTCAATTCTGCTTCACAGAGCTATAAATTGCAGTGGTCTGGCATAAGCATCTATGGAAACACTAATTGCTTAAAACTAAATATATATTGTTGTGCTCAAGGAGGTCATACAGCTCTACTTACTTTTTTGTGATTATTTACCTTAAACATCCAAGCAGAAAAAGCAGACCATGTCATATACATGGAAATACTTAAATGACCTCAGCAATGAATGATTTAGTGCAGATTACCTGAAAGATGTTTTCACATTTTGCGTTTTAAACACTGCCATGTTGTCTGAAAGTTCTGGGACATGTCCGTGAACAAGAACAGAGTGGCCCATGTCACAAGTATAGGAAAGTAACAGCAATCTGGCATAACACACTCTAATTTTCAGTTTGTGAAAGATGATTTCTGTGCATTATGGGTTATTATGTTATTACGTATAGTATAGTTAAGCTTAGAGGCTTCAGTGAATTTGGCACCTCATTAAGCAAGGCATAGTAGAAGCACATAGTAAGAGACAATCCTTTCTGAAAATGTTACTTGCAATCTGCAAGACAAGAGTGGAAGAGAAGCATAGAAAAACGAAGACCTTGAAGATCGTGGTGTCGATCCATGGCTGAGTCCAGAATATAAATTGAGTTTCCAAACTCTTAATTGATCTCTCCTTATTTTCTCCTTACTGCCATGGTAATGAAGTTAAATTTGAGCATTGGGAACCAAAAGCCTAGTTTTTCTGTAATAGTAACAATCAATAACATGTGGTGGCCATAATTGCAAATAAATTGGCTTAACTTTGGAACTTTCTGTATAAGACTGATGAATTTTGCCACTTTTAATCCCACCATAAGCATTCCTTTTGCATTATGCACAATGTTATTGCCAGCTACATGGAGAGCAGAGGGAAAACTTGTACATGGAAAGCTGAAGGAGTGTCCACAACTGTTCCACTACGGGGCTGGCATTGTCATTTTTCTCTGGATTCAGTGGCATACTGAGGGATTCAGCCACAAGATAAATTAATTGAAAACATTCCCAGAACGTCTGGAAAAAAGTGGTCATGCTCTCATCTCACTAAAATATCATTCCCCTGCAAGGAGCAGTGCAGTAAAAGCAGTGTCACATTACTTTAACAGAAGCATTTAACATTTTTACTGACAGAATCTAAAGCATGTGGTTATGGAGTGTGAAATCCTCATTAAAATTCCTCAAGGAAAATCAGTTTAATAAATATCCAGTAATTGTCACAGTGCCCTCATTGCTGTAGTTTTACAATACAATAATTCTCCCCATTGATCAGCTTTATTCTCATATCATATAAAGAGCTCAGATTCTTGTTCAGGAATTTACTACCCATCAGGGGCAATTCTGATATTTGTAAGTCTAAAGCTGTAGAAATATGTTGCAATAACTGTGGCTGAGTCATACCGGTGCATTCATGGGGCTTCTCTGTGCTACTCCTCTGGAGCAGTGGCAGTTGCTTCTCCCTGCACACCTCTCCCGCTTTTCCCTTCATGTGATGCATATGGAGAATATGGATAAGGCAAATGGGATTCCAAAATAAGCTGGTGAATCAGAATTGGGAAACACCACCAATCCTACTCGTCATGCTCAAGTCCCCTTTGGGCTTCTCCCTTTGCTTGTCTCCATAGAGAGGATTTCTGGAGACCACAGTTTGCTATGGGACCATACCATGCAGCCTGGGAGTGAAGGGATGGGAAACTAAAACTGATACACAAGGGGTGTGCCCTCCTTATAAATGATCCTGGAATAGCTGAAAGTTTTAGGGAGAACTTCAGTATCTTGATATTAATCCTAGAGTTTCTTCAAAAGTGGAAGGGAATGGCCAAACTCTGCCCCTGGTTTAGGGGTATTGGAGAAATTTAATATGGGGATGTGCCTGTATGTGTGTCCAGGGTCTCTTCCAGCTATTTACTTTAATAAGCAGTAGTACTATCTTCACCTTGATCCTGTCACTATTTTAAGGCGCTTGGCAGTTCAAAAGGACTGGAGGAATGAGGTATTGAATGTATCTTAAAAGAGCTGCTGGCTTCCCTAGTGGCAAATGATTCTTATTTTGGTTAAACTGGAAAATATTTAAATCTTTCTTATCTCCAAGCTGTTATCAAAATGTCTCTGCATGTTGCAGAGTTAAGAGTTTGTAGCTATATGACTCCAATAACACATGAGGCTCTCGAGAAAATTCACAAAGGCCTAATTTTAAAACACTTTTGCTGCCAGAGTTATTAAATCTTTGAACAAGGAAACGTTATAAAAAAAATCAGATAGTCTATGAAAAGCGAGTGTGTTAAAATTGGAGGCCAAACCCCATTGCTAGCATGTGAAATAGATTCTTGTCTTAAGATGCAAACCTGCACTGAACTTTAACTGTTGAGTACCAAGACTATGCCTTTAGTCCAGGCTGAACTGCTCCAGAAGGTTCAGTAGCGGAGATACTGTGATGTGCCAAGGAAACCAGTCCAGGTAACTCACTGTACGGTTATTCTGAAATCATACACAAAAAGACCTAGTTAAACCCATGCGAGAATAGTTTAAATGTTCAATACAAAGCTGGTATATTTTTCTTCACATTTTAACCAGAAGGTGGCATTATATCATGTCTTTTGCAGGCAAACCATCTTTTTTAAAATTTTTTTCCTTTGTAAGAAGACTCGGGCTTTACAAACAACAGTAACTCAGATTTTTCTTTTTTTGCTCTTGTTTTTTTTTCTTTTTTGTTTTTATAGATGCAATGAATCATCATTCATACATGTTTCATCCACGCCGAAAAAGTGTTCTCTCTGTGTGCTCTAACTTTGCTGGCAATCTGATACTCATATTACTGTTTTACTATCCAGATATATTTCTGGTCAAAAAAATGTGAAGGACTTTATCTAGAATGCTACCTGTATGTACTCTCTTGTGAAATGTTATTTCAGTTCACAGCTATGTGTGAAATAATTTATAATGATGCCAAAAGAAATTATACTGCATTGATTCACAACCAGGGCAATTGTATACCACTAAAGGAACAAATATCTTATTTATGGTGATTCAATAAAGCTGTTCTCTTAGAATAGAAACAAGGCCTGCTTAAAAGCCAGAAACCAAAGCAGGGAGTTGAAATGGTCTGTGAATGAGTGGGAGAGATTTACATTTTACAAACTACTGAAATGCATATACTATTTTTCTCCTTAAGCAAGATTAGAGAAAGTTACATGATGTTTAAGCAGCCCATCAGAGTCCTCAGAGGTTTGAGCAGGTATCTGAAATCAGGAAGAAATGTCAGCTCTTTTAAAAAATGTGTTTGTGTGTGTGTATGATTTTTGAAAGGCACAGGGTTATCAGTCAGATGTCATGCTCCCATAGTCCATGGCCTCACGCAGGTTATGGGAAAAGATTTCTAAAGGGGATGACAGTCTCAAAGATTGGATCAGTCTCTTCAGCCACCCATCGTGTGGACTCTGCAGTGGCTTCTCATCTGGGTCTGTGCCAATTTTAGTTGTATCCTATGCAGTGTGGGCAGCTGTCCACTGGAAACCACACAGACACCAGCAACTAACCGTAAGAGGGTGACAGCTGCTTATCATCTGAACTAATCCAGCATCCTACATACTGAAGACCTATTTTACCTGCCCTTAATCGGTTTCTTAAGCAATTATGCACAGGAGCTACAAATAGTGATCCAGCAAACACATTCTGCGGAGCTACAAGCCTACCCCATACTGGAAGGAAGTATCCATCCCAAAGCACTGATTTTCAATAACAACTTTTCTGGTGCTTTGCTAGAATATTTTCACATCAAAGTGGAAACAGAGCTGTATCTGAAAGTGAAATATAGTTAACTTCTCTATGGCGCCCCCACCAATATCTCTGCTTTTCACATTGGGAAAGGCATATGTTTCTGTGCTATAATTCCTTATGTATATATGCGGTCAGGGTCAGTTCGCAATGGCCTCATGCAAACTTTCTACATCCAGCCAAAAGCAAGGAAGTGTAGGCGTCAAAATCAGAAATGCTATTGCACTAGGCTTGCACAGAGCCTATGGTCGGTATGGCTGGCCAAAGTTTTAGACTTTCAGAAACAGCAGCGTGATTCACCACCAGGGACTCATATAAATGCTTTTAGAAACAGGCATAATAATCATCTCCTTAAACACTGGTTAGCAGAGCATGTTGACTGGTTGACATAGAAACATCCCTGCAGCAGCAAGTAACAAAGATCGTATCATACAATCGACACGTTTGATGTGTTCCTGTGCTGTAAGTGGTTATAAACCATATGCAACCTCTACAATGTGCAATCCAATCCAAGATATTACACCAAAACAGTTAAGAGACCTACTGATACTATATCGCATCACCTTGAAAGTGCTGGCATGGTCTGCATTTCCTATTTTGAGGACCAAATACTGACAATGCCATACCCTAGAATCTGTGGACCCTGTGCCTTCATTTTATCATGGCACTGAACCAAACCTCATATCTGTATTCTGGAGGGTACTGCAAGCATGCAGCTAAGACCTTTCCATTTCTAATTATATATGATGGAAAAGGTCATGAGACAGATGAGAAACCATATTCAATCAATACTGGGCTGATTTTTTTCCCTCCACTGATTTTGGAAAGTGTTTCCATGGTTAGTAACACTCTGGGATACACAGAGAAAGAACAGTTAACTGATGTGTCTGTAAACATATTTATTTGGCATTTTGCTTCACTGAGCATAGAAGTCATCTGGCCAATCTTAATTTTTTTCTAAGGGACCATCACAAAAAGACCCTGTAACACAAAGGCAAAACAATCCGCAAATGCTCCCTTGAAATGTGGCCTTTCCTGCCTAGTTACAGAATGAAATCGATACACAGCTGCAGATTTGTTGACCTGCACATGAGATTGAAACTATAATATGAAAAAAATGAAATTCTTCCCTGATGATAGATTTTTCTCTATTTAGATACCACTAGTGGGAACAATATAATGACTGGAAGGATCTGCAGACCCCTGTATAATGTTAGAGAATGTCATGTTGAGAAAGGGCATATGTTCTCTACATCACTGCTCCTTAATCTTCTCAGATTTTCACAAAGAAATCATATTAATCAAATCTGCTTTCAGCTATATGAAAAGTGCAGTTTGAATGGTTCACAGCTTAGGAAGAAATTGAATGTAGAAAACCTTGGATAGAAATAAGCCCAGAACTTAAAATAACTTGCTGTTGTCAGTATCTCACTTTATGATTCTGAATAGCTGTGAAAATTATGCATCAGAAAGCTCTGAAACTGCCCCATACTGTGGCTATGGAGTGGTCCATGAAGGCAATACAGGAGCAGAGGAATTGCCAGGTGAAATCAGACTGGTGAGCCATCTGCTCCTGGCTTAAAAAGCAAAAAAGCAAACCCAACAAAAAATCCTACCCAGAAATACATCAGCAAGGGGCAAAAAATTCTGCCCGGCACTGAGCAGATACACTGCTCTCCCACCTCGTTTGAAAATCTGCTTGGGAGTTTAAAGAAGATTGGGCTGTATATGTACTAGGTGCAGGTTTTGTTCCAGTCTTGCTCCCTTTCCATTGCCCCACTGGGGACAAAGTGAGGGGGCAGAGAGTGGGGACATCCGTTTGGTTCCATGCCACAGAGGGATGGGTATGGAGGGGAAAGCAGTTGGCACTCTGTAATGATGGGGAGAAGCCAGTGGCTTCTTCCCACTCCTCCACGTACAGGGGCCGTCTTGGAGTCATCATGCTTTCCTAAAGCAGGATAATTTTCCAGGGCTCCCTCTGTCATGGGGCTGCCTCCTCATTTTGAGTTGTTTTGGAGGCAGCATTAAATCTATGGAAAGATATTGTTTTATTAAATATACCAAATAAAAGCCACAATACTTGTATGTGGTTTCCCCATTCCTATTAGGGTTCAGTGTTTATTTGGCACAACTATTGTGTTTGGCAGCATTCAAACTGCAGAGAAAGACCCGTTCCCTGTGCCTGAATGCTGATGTTCTGATGACCCAGTCTTGAAAATCATAGGGATCCTGGCTGCTTGACTTTGCATATGAATAATAGGGTGGACAAGTAGGTGCTCCAGGAGCAGCACTCCCTTCCTTTCTGTTAAATTTGAATATCAGAGTTGTAGGTAGATGATCACCATATCACAAAGTAAACTTTGAGATATGAATGACAGAGTGTTGGTTCTGGCAATAGGATCTTGACTTTGGTGTCATTTAAAACAAAGGTAACGGCATTTCTTTTGAAGGTAAAGTATATTTAATTCTAGAAAAAAAACCATGAATAAAAAAGAGGCACCAGTCTAATGAGAAATATATTTTAAACTGGTGCCAGAAAAACAGGATATTCCTGAGGTCTTTCTGAACACGTCTACTTCTGTCTGGACTCTGGAGAAAATCTACTAATAGCAAAGGCATGACATTAGATTACAACCACAAAATTGCAGTCTTAAGACTGTAATGAAAATGGGTTAAGTCTATACCATTTCCTATTCCTATTATAATCCTTGCCATAAGAATAGCCTTTCCTGGAATTATTGAAAAGGAAATTCTCCCTTGCTTGTAAATGTCATTTCATTTTTCCTCTCACTATATTTGTAAAGATAGCTGAAACTGTTTAGCTTACCATTTTTCAGAATGCTATCCAAATCTGAGGGTGGTTGCTATAAGAGGAGTCTAGCATGGGCTAACGGTTATTATACTGCGGTGTTTGAAATCAGGAATGTTTAATTATCTACAGACACATGGTAAAGTCAAACTTCTACAGAGAAATGAGAAATGAGATTTGTAGTCTATGGGGCTTGCAGATGCTCAGGATCAAGGTGTAAGACCTCTCTCTGCTCGGGTTGCTGTTCATATTGACTACTATCATATCCCAAGGCATTCCTAGCTCTTGACAGGAAAACAGCCTTCAGATTTGCAGGTCTTTTGCTAGGTGGGATATGATGGATCTCAGTAAAGTGGGGGAATACATCTGTGCTCAAAAGGCTAATTCTACAAAAACATGATCTTTTTTTTTTTTCCTTTCAGTAAGTCACAATTCTCATGCTGGTGAGAGGGGAGGTACTTATTGTAGCTAAGGCAAAAACATGTCCAACACACACTCAGTAGGTGGGTGTTAAGTTGCATGACTGGGGAGCAGGAGAAGCTGGGGGTCTCAGAAGTGTAGTGATGGGGACCAGCGTGTCAGTGCCATTCATTGGGTCCATAGTGATTTCCTGCCCATATGGAGGTGCCTTCACAATGACATCAGTCGGGAGTGAGTCATGACAAGGTGAAATGCTCCACACATGGCAGGGAGAAGGCTCACATTGTGTGTGTTCAACATAGCTGATAGGGGTATGTGCCATTAATACGGCTCTTTTGAGACAGGTGGGCTTTGCTGTGCGTGCTGCATGTATGCCTGCAGAAGCGGTGAGTTAGGTCCTGTGGCCTGCCTTTGCGGGGAGCCTGGGCGCCACTCTCTTACAGCACTGTTTGCTTTGAAACAGTCACTCAGACATAAATGACTCACTATGAGGTGTTGGAAGTCATGCTGGTTGGTGTAGCGTTCAGCAGTCTAACAGCCTCAAGCTCAGTGCAGGAAAAGACAAATTTTTCAGTGGAGTGGTAAAAAAGTAAAGAGAGGAGCATACTGCTTAGATTGCCTTTTTGATGCTATTGGAAATCAGCCTATCTAGAAATTGCAGTGGACAATACAAGGTGAGCGATGAACTTTTAAAAGCACTGATTGAAGGAGAAGCAGCTTGCTCGCATAGAGTCAGGCTTGCTGGCATTTTAAAAACAATGGCTGAAAGTATGGAAAGAACCCAACTAATTTGTGAGAAAAAATATGGTTTTATAATTATTTCTTTTAGTTTTATATTATTATTTCTATTTTTGCTATCTCTTCGATCATTGACTTTAAATGGCCAGCTAATATGTGAAGGTCTCTTATGTCCTGCAGCAGACTAGCAGTAGAGGTAACTTAGCAGGAAAGTGTGATTAACTTGGTGCTTGTGATTCAGTTTTACTTGACTTTTTGCTTTGCTTTCCACCCAGACAAGTGGTTGGGAGTTGAAGCTGACTTTTTAGAGTTGTACTGAGCACAACACGTGCTCTGCTGGCGGCAGCGGAGGGAGGCTGAACTCATCCAGGCACCATATCTTTAAAAGTTCTTTGTAAGGGTGGTGATAAAGCGTGAAGGGTTTGGGACGTTCTTATTCCAGGTATGCCATAGTGTAGTGTAGTGTGTATGTATAGATTCACAAGTTAAATTGAGAATTCCCCCCGGAAAAGTATAATCGTAAGAGATTGTTATCTCTCTGCATGCTGCCATTCTGGACTCACTTTAGCTATTTCTGCAGCAGGGATGACTTGTTAAAGAGATAAAACTATGTGTTCATTTCCTTCCTTGATGAAGCACTTGCCTCTTCATAGCTCCGCATGAAATTCCAGTCCCTTGGCCATTTTATCTGTCACGTAGGGACAGAAGAGGGAGTTGGCTAGTGTAAGTATGCTTCAGAATATTTTGATCTCACTTAGGTGGAGAGGTGAGCCAGACATAAATCCAGAGGAGGAGAAGGTAACATGGCCTGGCCAGACTTGAAGTCCTGTGTCATTAGACACAGGCAGGGTACCAAACCCGACCCTTCATATGGTGGAAGTGCTTTGGAAGTCTCCATCTGAGTTGTGATTTTTGGAAAGTCTGCTCCTTATGGTAAGATGGACTAAAAAGTTGATATTCATGAAGCATAGAGTCTGCTCCCTGTGACATTCTCAGACAGAAGGTTATAAAATTTAAACCCGTGTATATTCTATTGCAATTCAGAATGAAAATATGAAATTGTTGTTATGGATAGGCAAGTACAGTCTATTTAACAAGGGAATCAGGTACAGATCCATTCATGACTGCTAACTTTCCTCTGTCTCAGGAAGGCCTTCCTCCCAAGCAAATATTTGCAGGAAGTACATAGTAGGTAGAGGTCACTTTGTACCTGTTGCCTTTCTTCTGCTTTTTCTCTAAGAAACTGGTATTAATCACTGTCCGATGCAGGATACTGTGCTGACAGGGTCTTTGCTCTGTCCCAGTGGTGTTCTGAAGTTATACTCTTCTGTATCTCAGTTTCCATACGAACTGCTTGACTTTGCAGGCTCTTGGGAAATGTTTGCTGCAGACATGGTTTTCTAGCAACTGAAACTTGAGAATCACTTACATAAACTTTATAGATCTCCCATTTTATAAATCACTGCCTGTCTCCTCATCTTCTTTCCTGCCTACTTTTTATTCCCTCCATTGCATCCTCTAAAATGCCAGGTGTCTTGTTCCTTCTCCAGATACATTCCTGAATGTTGATTATGTTTTCTTGCCTCTCCTTTTCCTTCTCAATAAAGAATTCACTTGTATCGCTTGATCCAGTGGACCACCTACCTTGATGAATACTACATTTGGTTGTTGTCCCCGGTATTCTTGGACTTCACCAGAACTAGGATTAGTTCTGGTTCTTTCAGGTACCCACTAAACCACAGTACAGTTATAACATATTTTTTCTGTATTCAGTAGCTTATAAAAAGGGCAGCACATTACCCTAATCTAAATGCTAAAACATACTGTATTTTGAATGGCTGGTTACACTTCCTCTTTGTCACAGGTGGCCAGGTTTGTAAAAGGAGAGGAAAAAGAATTGTAAGCCTATTAAAATTATTGAACCTTGAAAAGAACAGCTAGTATAATCCTTGTCTGTCTGTCACAGAATGGTTGAGTGTCTGGAAATATTACAGCTCTTTTTATATAATTAATGAAAGTTGGAAAGAGAAAGAAATCATGCAGTCTAGACAAGGTGTTTGTAACAAGAGTCAGAGTATCAAGATGGGACTAGGGCTGACTGGAAAATACCAACATTTGGGTAAAAAGGGAAAACCAAAAGGTTTAACCTTAAGCACAAAAATTGTCTGAAAATCCAAACTCAAATACGCAGTTAGGGCCTTGATACAATTTCTAGTTGGGTTTCTTGTTGGTCTGTCATTCTCTATTGCTCAGTTTATTTATTCTGTGATATGCCATCTCTTGCTGATCCATCAAGTAGGACACGTAGTCCATCATAAAAACCAGGCTTATGAGGGCTATTGGGGACAATGATGAAAAGCTTGAAGTTTTTGTTGAGAACTAGATACTGAAAAGTAATTTCTTTGAAAAACCATAGCAAAAGAAATAATGAGCTCTAATTGAGACCAGTCTTCTACAATCCTAATAGACATTTGATTTTTATTTTCTTCAGACGTGCCATGGCATGCTAAAGTAAATTACTGGAGGAAGTGTACATAAGGGGCAAGAAAAATGTTTTGGTTATGATGCCATCTGTCCAATGCTAGCTGACTGCTGAGGCAGTGGAAATGGAAATTAATAATATAATACAGTTTCTGTAATCTTCTTAAATCTCAAATTAAATTAGCATCAGGATTGACACTTTTAGACTGAGTTGATGGCTGTGATTATGGTCCCTTCTTGTCTTCTCTAGTTTCATTTATTGTTAGTTGCTATTATATGTTCATTAAAAAGTAATTTAATAAATCATGGGATTTCCTGCCTGTAAAACAATTATCAGAATGAAGAGTGACGGCAATGGTTGGGGAATATGCTGAAATTTGGTAACCCTTTGTGAAGGCAAAGCAGGACATAAAAACCTTATTATTTAATTAAAAACTGTTTAGTATAATAGTGCTTTCCTCTACTCCTCGTAAGTAAGTGAAGCAGGATTTGAGGCATCTTCTGGATTCTAATTCTGTCTCTGCCATGGGCGAAGGTCACTTGTGTCAATATTTTTGGGAACCAGCGATGATTAATCTATTGGTTATTCAAATAGAAGAGCGACTGGGTAGTATCATGACACTGGGGACAGGAAGGCACAATTCTCTTACACAGGTGAGTACTGAGGACTGTACTGAAATGACTTTAATGAATCACTGACTGATTAATTTAAAAATTTCAGAGGCCTCTGAGTATCCAAATACAGACTCTGAACTTCATTATGGCATGGACATATGTGAAGCCATTCAGGACCAGGTGCTTTTTAGTGGCCTTTCTGTACTGTTTGAATACTTCTATTCAACTTGCTTAAAAGGTCTCCAATCACGCAGTGAGGGTGAGGAATGGTGGAGGAAGCAATGAAAGTTTGGTGAGGGGGAATGGGGGAGTCTGAGAGAAAAAGAGAGAGATTGTTCAGACAGGCAGAGAGTGTATGAGCAATAACTGGGACTGTGTTTATACTGTCATGTTAGCTTAGGATTCAAGGTCACACTCAATGGTTTCCTCATTGCTTACACATTAACGTTCACCCTGGCCTTACTGGCTGTTGGGCAGAGCTTGAATCTGACCATGAACACAGCTGCATACACACTCTGCAAAAGCCTAACGATTTTGAGGGCTAAGGAAGAGTCAAAGTTTATGTGGAGGGAGCTGAAAGAGGCAGGCTGATGAAGGATGTAGTGAGATAAATGATGGAGTGCTGGACAAGAAAGGGTTACGCTCGGGGGGATTCAAGAGAAAACAGGATGGTAGCCAGGCCAGCCTGAGCGACAGAGCAGGTGATTGTCTTCTGCAAATGGAAACTGTGTCAAGAGATTTTCCCATAACTTTACTGAGATGCAGATTACCAGGAGCCATCCTCCTCATACGGTAAACTTGGTGTGAAGCATGGAAAGAACTACTGACAGAAGTCATCTTCTTCGACAGCTCCTCTGGTGGGCGCACAGCCTGGAGCACTACCTGCCCAAGGAAACTTGTGTTTCCCATCAGCAACGGAGAGAAATTCTCAGCATAAAGATGCAACAACAGCAACAATTTTCTTTCCTGGAGATCAAAATAAATAATTCCAGTTCATACAGTATCTCTTTAAAACAGACAGTTTTTTCTTCGTAATAGCTGTAGTACAAGGAATTAACATAACTCTGAGCACTCTCCGAGGACAGTGCAGCCTTCAGAGCCAGAGAACACACCTACACTGAGTATGATGTGTGCTTGTATGACTCAAAGATACTATTTACAGCTGTGGTGGTTTGGTTCCTCAGAGCATGCCGTGAGCCTTCCTTTCACACTATATTATCCTAGACTGCATTGTTCTGCAAGGGAGACACGGAGTCTGGCTCCCTTTGGAGGATGCCGGGAAGCCAGAAAATGTGCATGTGGTACTGACTCCTACAGGATCACTCACATTCATCTCAGAGGTGGCAGGCTCATTGCAGCTAATAATTCCTCTTTCAAAACCTGGCTCCTCACCATCTTCGTAAACCCCGAGGCAAATATAATAGTACCCTTAGGCCCTCAAGAATGCTCATACAGCAGGAATTTGGCTTCTTCCAAATGTGATTCATAGGCTTATTCATTACATTGTGCCCCTTAAAAAAATCAAGTGGAGAGTCCAGGTACACTGCATACATGACTTCTTTCCTGTTTGATGAGGAAATATGTTTGCCTGGCACGGGGAACTTGACATTTCTGATAAACCTGGAATTGAAGGAGCTGGTGAAGAAGCAGTTGAGAGTGCACGTGGGCAAGAAGAATTAGGAATAGTCAAAGTTTATATGGAGAAAGGTGGACCAGCTGGAGCATAGACTGAGATAAATGATGGAATAATAATTATAAATAAGAAGATTTAGAAGGATTAAGCAAGTGAGCAAGGAACAGCAATCAGATAGCCTCTGCAGTCAGGGGCAGGCACCATGGCTGCCTGTTGAAGTTGCATGTCAGAAGGAGAGAAAAGATCCCTGGGGCAGTTAGCTCAGAGTGGCTGCAGTTATGGTATCTAAGCTTCATGTGTCAGCTGACTTCTCAAATTTACAGTAGCTGAACAAACATCCAAGTCAGAATATCCAGGCGTTTGCCTATCAGGTGCAGAGGACAAATTCTCAAAAACAGTATAGACTGTTCTTATGCTGCAATATTTTCCAAAACTGGTACTTACTTTGTTTATTATTATTTTATGAAATGCATTACACAGGTTTCTACAAGCCTGAATCATGACTCAGGATGTACTAGATATGGTAAAAATAGATGTTTTTTGTTTTCAGGAGAGTCAAAATATATGACAGGAGACTGCAGAAGGACACAAACACAAGAGACAGTGAGATACAATAAAGTAAACATGTACAACCTTTAGGTTGTAGGTTTAGTCACAGATATAGGGCATGTCATCTAAAAGAATATTTCAGTCTTTCTCTGTTCTGCATTTTTTTCAATGGAAGGTTTTAATTGGTTAGAAGATGCATCTTCTTCAAAGAAAAATCACAGTAAAAAAGAGATCTTTCCTTCCTGGAAATTGAAATGGCTTCAACACAAAGACAAGTCGTCAGTTAGCATTCAGTGGTTCCTACCTTATTCACATACTGCTTTTCTGCCTTACCCACCTGAAGGGGGCTGCACAATACACAGGAGAAGTTGTTTAAAAAGGCTTCAGATGAGACAAGGGGAATAAAAAGTAGGTATAATGGTAAAAGTCCTTAACAGAACGTAGTGCTGGACAAAGGTGCACGGTGAAAAAAAGGAAACAGAGTCATAAAAGGAAAGGTAGCGTTGGAAGGGAGACCTTAAAGATGATACTAAAGAAGATAGGAAGCTTCGGAGGTCATTTGGGGTAAAGACAAATGACATGATCCTTACAGCAGAGAGAATTTTATATCCAGCAAATACAATTCACAGTCTTTTTAAAGACCTGCATAATAATTTGCTGGTGAGAGAGAAACATTTCTTCTCACTATGTGGTCATTCAAACCATGCTAACATACTGGCACCCTGTGCATGTTATGGGATTGCTTCTTGGTGAATACTGAATAATTACTCTTACCACTGGAGAGATTAATAGCATGAAAATTAAGCTTCTCTAAATGCAATCTTGATTATTAGGGCTCTGAGTGTGTTGCTGGGAATGCATTGCTCAAGTGTTCAAAAAAGTGCACAGTATGTACTGTGTAATCAGTATTTTAAAAGTTAAGAGTTTGATGGGAATTCCAGCATTAAACATAATCCCATATGAAACACTCTCCAGGAGCTAATCTATTGCCATTTCCTGTTTATATAGCTAGATCAACCATAATGAATTAATAAAAATACATGGCAACTCTTGATGCACTTAGAAAGGCATGTACCACTGACACATCTTTTAAATGCCTGCTGGCTTACAGAATATATGTCTTTTGCCCACTACATAGGCTTTCTGAAAGTAATGTCTTATTTTGGTATTTAGCTCATGCACAGAGCTACATGGAAGAGGATGTACCGCTCCCATGCCCAGATTAGGTGCTGGGACAGTACTGTTGCTTCCGCACATAGCACCGACTGGACTTTTCATCCTGGTAGATCGGGGATGGCTTTGTGCAGAATCAAAGATCTGGAAACACAAAGCAGAGACACAGCCATTTGGTACTTTCCCCCTCAGTGTCAGACCTTCTGAACGTCATACTGGCCATTACTGACCTGCTTCCACTCCTCCTCACACCTCCTCACACCATGAGGGGGAATTGTGGCTTCCTACATGGCACTGAGTGAGGACACTTAGCCAGTGCAGATCAAGTGGTGTGCTCTAGCCCCTCTTGGAGCCAGGACAGGACGGCATTGCATATTCAGCAGGACTCTCGGACTTCCAGTCCTTGGGAGATTTCCATGCTTTACCTTCTCAGCACATTCTTTTCCTATTGTTGTTGTGATGCTTTCCGACAACTATTTCTCCATCCAAACCTACAGATACCTTACAGACCTGGTCCCATCAAGACATGATGCAGGGGCATTTTTGACATGGGTTTATGAGCTCTCAACTTGCTCAGGATAAGCTTATGAGCTCTGTGTCAGCACTGGCCAAGTTATACTTATGCTGGATCTGTGGTTAACTAGCACTTAGGTTTCCTAGATTTTTCCATTACCTATGGTATCCTGGACCTCTTTCAGTTTGGCTAATGGAGTGTTAATAAAGGTCCTTTTGCTGTAATTTGCATTAAAAATGAGACAAATATTTTAAAAAGAAAATACGTATTTTTCCCTCCTGCATTCATAAGACAGAGAAAGAGGTAAGCCCCTCTTTTAAAAAATAATAATGAAGAATAGAAAAAGAATAACCATGGAAAAATCAACTCTGAAGTCATTTGGGAGGAAGAAAGAACAGGGCAGAAATATCCTGATGTAACTGTTCCATGGCACCATACAACTGGAAAAAAGGGTTCTTTTAGTTAACATTCATTATTAATACTCAGTTGCCCAATGTTTGACTAATTCTTTCAACAAAGTTTTGCAATGACAGTTCATTTTTTTGATTTTTCAAGGGCAAACCTCTAAAGAAGTGCCTGAAGAACGAGGAACTGAACTTACAGGACAAAGTGTGTCACTGGGTGCAGAGCCACTGTCCCTGTTCTGTGAACTTACTCTGAAAGTGAATTTGTCCCAGATAAAGACCAGCAAACACCCATGATTTTTTCACAAGTGGACTCTTCAGAATTTTTTCATGTAAAAAACAGTTATTAAAATATTTAAGATCCTAATTAATAATGAAAAGACTGCACTAAAATGGCTTTACTTTCACGTGACAATAACTTAGCTGGTTAATTGCAAGTGAAAAAAGAAAGGGAAATTTTCAGCTTTGAAAGTTTTGAATAACACCAAGTATGACATGGTTTTGTTTTTGAGAGACGGAGGCTTCTATGAAACACAAAGTGCAGGAGATAAAGGGGCCTTGCAAGAAGCCCATGTGAGGGACCTGCTTTTCAGAAAAGTTATTTGTATTTGTCCAAAATGATAGTCATCTGTCAATGAAATAACAAGGATTAGAACTTTACTTTTGGTTTCATTCCAGGAAAAAAGTAAGGATTTTTAAGCTCAGAAACATGCCAGGTTTTCTTTAAAGTAGCCATTGGTACAAAACAAGAAGTTGTAACCAGAAATCCTTACTTGGTAACACAAACTTATTTTCAATTTAACTAGCAATTTTTTAAGCAGCAAATGTTTGTACACAAATTGGGATGGGTACACTTTGAGAAGTCTTTGGAAGGAGAGGAAGAAGATATTGCTAAGCAAGTATGAAACCAAGGCACTCACAAAGCTCATATTCTCATAAACATACACATTTTCTTTTACTTTTAAAAAATACGTTGGTTTAGTAAGAAATTCACCAACTGATTGTCTTCTGAGAGTTCATGGGATTGTTGCAAAATGCAGCTTGCTTTCTTTATTTTTTTAAAAAAAGCTGATTAAAGCCGACACTGTGGATGAGAGATTTCAGTCATCCCTGCTACACCGCCTCTTCTCTTGCTATTCCTATCTCTCATTGCAATTATTCAGAGCAATAAAGCTGAAAGTAGATTGGGGCATCTTTCAGAGCTGTTCCCAAAACCAGCAGAGGTAAAACCACTAGATCTATGTAGTTCTTCAAATGGCTTTTCAAATGGCTCATAGTGATGCTGAGCTTTCTGCCTGCGTCTCATTCAAGCTGTAGAACACTTCTACACAATGAGGATTTTTTTCTCTGTCAGCGCAACGTAGGTCTCTAAGTGTTTCCCAGATTATAGCAGTCATTAGAGTGCTGCGGGAATCAGCAGCCCATCTGTCCTGAGGAAAGGGTAAAACGTGGTCATGGTGATTATAAACACAGTCTTGAACAATTACATGAAATGATGTGGGAAAGCAAAATGGTGATAATGTGGTAAAGGGCCACAAACACAGAAGGCTTGACTGGTGATGCCATGCATGCTGCCCGTTTTGTTTCTTTTCATCGTATGCAATTTGGTTGAAATTTCCAGGTAAGCTTAAGTTCTGACTCCAGTCTACACTCTCTTCTCAACATGGGTTATGCACACAGTTCTGCCATGGGCTGTCTACAGCCTGCAGCGTACTGAGTAAGTGTGAGAGCACAACTTTACTTTCTGGATGACTGGTGTTACGATCCTCCAGTTCTTGATCTGGGGCTGCCACACTGGGAATCTCTGCTCCTTAGATCATCCTTAATCATCACATAAACAGAAGGCAGGTAGTGGAGAAGGCAGAGATTGGGAGGCCGTAATACTGGTCACACAAAATATGGAAAAAAAATCAGATATAAACCATGTAATTTTCTTTGAAAGCAGCGTCTGGCAGTGAGATCATAAAAGGCTGGGTTTTTTTTTTACTCTAACAAGGATTAGCAGTACTTTGTTCTGTTTGTTCTGTTCCTTATCTGTCATGATTCTTGCTTCTTCCGGACTACTTTTTTTAAATCCTCTGATGGGTTGAATGTCACCCCAGTTCTTATGACTGTATTTATTAACATCACCCTCAATATTTTTAGATAACATATTATTACAACTGAGTTATTTCTGCATTCGGTGGCTTTTTCTGTTTTGATAATTTTGTTTTGCTCCGCACAGTGGCTGTTTCCAATTCTCTGAACATCCCTGCATTTGATGGCACTCCATTTAGATAACTGCATAATCATTCTACATCTCACTGTGATGGCAAGTCTTTGGAAATTCTATGTTAGGGCTGCCTGAAAGATTAACGCATGAAAGAGCTGCTAGGCTCTTTGTGACTGCCTGGAAACAGGAAAACATCTACCATCCGTCTCCTGAATGTTGCCTGGCACCTTGTCCTTTTGGGGGTATAAGACAATATCTTAAATCCTGAGTAACATTCTACATCAGTTTGCACTGATGCAGCTCTACCAGAGGTGATTCATTTCCATTACTATCACCGATAATAACCCAGTTAGATATGATGGTCCAGGTTCTTATTTTAAGTCAAGGGCTATTACATGGCAGAATGAGGTGAAGTGGCCAGGACATAATTAAGAATAATTCCCCAGCTGCCAAAGAACTGTCTGGAGCCTGGTGCTGAGACACAGTGTAACGGTCCCTTACAGTATTTTCCATGCTGTTTTTTGTGCTCCAAAAATCAGACAGTGATTTTTTGTCTTCAAAGGAATGGGGTAAAAAAAGCCAGTTTGCTCAATACTGTATTCATTTTGTATGTATATATGTAATGTGAATTCTGTCTAGTAATTGCTGACGAATCTGAAATGCCTACATCGGCATATTGACTGTCAATAAATGAGAAGTGACAGTAAATATATGGTTGGCTGTTCCACATATTTCTGAGCAAGATTGCTATAGTTAAGTCTGAAAAAATGCAGGACAAAAGGGCAAGAACTTTTGGTGGGAAAACATCTCTAGAATTTTATTTATTCTTTAAGTTGTCTTTTGAGTAACCTTGTAGATCACTACGTTCCTAGTGTAGGTTAGTCATTATTTAATTATAAGATAGAGACAAAGAAGAATCCTGTTTATAACTCTTAATCTACTTAAGCTATTATCTAACCAGCAGTCCTGAGAGAATATTCAACATATTGAACTGATTTGTGCATGCTTCATTAGCTCTTTATATCTTAACTGTACATAATCATTCCCAGCTCTGTCATGGTTATCATGGTGGAATTTCCACTGAAGTCAGTGAACTCCGAGTGTAAATTGACTGCAAAATAGTGACTGGGACAAATTCTCTCTTTATCTGAAACCTTTGAAATGCCACTGGCTTGAGAGGAATTGCTGGAGACATGACTAAATTTGGTTTAATTTTCTGGTATTTATTCAAGTTAGTGCCTTGAAGACCTGGAGTTCTCTCATTTAATTTTAATATTTTGCGCTGAACTTGACAAATACTGATAAAAATAATGCCTTTAGGGTTTGGTTGAAAAGCCTTTTTGTGATAACCTGAAAGATGTCCGTTAGCATCCGCAGGCCCTTGACTGAGCTTTTAGTGGTCATAGAGGAAAGGTAATTGAAAACATCAGTCAACTAACAGGGTGCTTGAAAAATGGTAAGTTTTTCATGGATTTTAAAAAATACAGCTAAAAGTTTATTGCATTCAGATTTGTGCAAAATACAGCCATTTAAAATACATATGAAATTAAGTAACATCATTTTATTTCATTCCAGATTCAGGCCACATTTTCTGACCTTTTCTCTCTAGATAAAAGGAGAATAAGAGGAGAAGGGTTAGGAGAGGCCTAGAACAGTCAAGACTTCTTTTCAGCCTGAAAAAGGGGAAATATTTGAAGTGAAATTATTCCATCAGACTTTTGCTTCCTTACTTACCTCCTTCTTTTCTTTTTTCTTTCTTCGCTCCCTCTTCCCTTCCCTTCTTCTTTCCCTCCTAAAGGAATAGGTTTAAGGAAAAGAAAAGTTTAAAGGAAAATCTTTAGCAGCTCTGCTGCTATAGGCACAGAGTTTGCAATTAGAGCACTTTCCAGGACAATGTGGCGTCCTATACAGTCAATAGAGAAGAGCAATTACAATGTCTAGAACAACCACATAGCATGGGATTTTTTGCATCTAATTTTAGATACATAAAGTTTAGATTTCTGGTCAGGGTAATGGTATATGCTCCTTTTATAAGCAAGGTAGGGGTTTAAGTGCTTTCAGAGGAAAATTCTTCGAATTTATGTTGGTATCTGTCCTACCAAGAATTGCGCTGCTCTTGAGATGTTCTTTCTCTCTGTGTACAGAGGGAGCCTAGCTGACCAGCTTAGACCAAATACTTGTGTTTTGAAGATGGTTAATGATAGCCAAGTGAATGGCAACCAAGTTGAATATGGTCATGTGCACTTCCATCTGAGATATCAGGAGACCCATTAATTTCCCTCTAAAGCAGGTTCAGCGGGTATGAAAGGGGGACTGTGGATCACATTGTGGTATGCAGAATTTTAAAAATTATTCTGGTGAGAAACCAATCCTCTTTTTTAACTAACACTGTAAAAATATTAGAGAGAAGAATAAAGTGTATTTTGCATCTTTTCTGTGCACGTCCTTTTCACACTGTTCCTTAGTTTTCATGCATAGAAGAATCTATGCTTTTTGACTTCCACTGATCATCACTGTGGAGTTAATTTGAACTCTACTGTGATTTTACATCTTATCTATGCACAATGTTTGCTCACCTGGCTTTGGTGATGCTGTAATTTCAGGATTATTGACCCAGCCAGGGATAGTGATAAGAGAATGCCACGTTCATTCAATTCATTGTCTTCCAAGCAGGACGCTGGGTGAGTCACTTGCATACTAACAATTCTGCCATACTTTTCCACAAATCTCCCTCTTTATGCTCAGAAGTCCTGACAAGTCCCATCACAATTCATCATTTGGGGAAAACCTTAGAGGCTTTCTGGACCATAAAGTCACTTGCCGCGGCTCCAGAATTCCCAGCCATATGCGAGCATGAACATAGTACCTCTG
Organism: Larus michahellis; assembly: GCF_964199755.1. Classification (NCBI taxonomy): domain Eukaryota; kingdom Metazoa; phylum Chordata; class Aves; order Charadriiformes; family Laridae; genus Larus; species Larus michahellis. The sequence goes on along the minus strand of NC_133897.1, from coordinate 26,210,635 downwards.
AGGACCAGCTGCTTCAGAAAGGCTTTGCATAATGTCAGTAGACAGAGCAAAATGAAGACTTTCTTTCAGCATCAACGCATCTTTTTACAGGTTCCTATTGCCATAAGAGGTCTCCAGCCTGTTCTAATTGTGCTACTTATTTCTAGTTGCACAGAATGATTGTATTTAGAGGCTGAGAGTTCTCCTGCATCCTTTTTCAGGAGCAATGTTGAAATGTTATTCTTGCTTTCTGAAAGTAATGAACTGTACTGCACCCTTAGCAAAATTTGCAGGGTAAATAGACTCTAAATCATTAATACTACTTCCTAAAACTCCACTGAGGTTTCCCACCCACAGATTGACTTAGCCCAAACCCAGCTGGGCCTGTGGTATGTGATGAGATCACAGCATTCATTTCTGGGACTGTAGGTGCTAGTTAAGGGCCTACCAGCATTGCTGTTGTGAATATCTTTCTGAGGATTTATAATTTAGTTTTTAAATACGCATCAATCTGAAACTTGGCATAGGTGCAACATTTGGTTTTAAAGGGGAGAAAGGACTTCTGGTAATCAGTTATTTTTCAAGTTTTGGGAATTTTTGCTGTTGCAAATTTTGCTGGGAATTGAATCTGATGTTCATGCTATAGTAATAGAAAAGGCAGTCATTAAAACTGAAATATTGCAAGCCCTTTCGTGGAAGATGTGGTGTGCTGGCAATTAAGAAAATCTAAAGAACAGAGTCCTTAAATAAAATGCAAAGACACACACCTGGTTTTCATATTTTCACTGTGTTTGCATGTTATTTCACACATGGTATTTATAACACCACTTGCTGTACCGTATCCAAGCTATATATTCCCATGACACAGTTTCATTATGCGTAAGGTTGAGGTACTAGTGGCTCCGTTGTGCTCTGCTCTACCAAATGATGTGATGAAGCCTATAATGATGTAATTCTGAGTTTCCCTTCCCTTTATTGCTCTGAATCAAAACTCCCAACAGAAAATCATGCCTCTAGATGAGTATTCTTTTAGTAAGTGCTAGTATTTGAAATTACAAGTAAGCCACATAGAGTTAAATGGTTTAATTTAATTGAATTCACGTAACTAAGCTATCATTGTTTCGATGTATCCACAGGCATAGGATCTGAAATGTGAACTGTTACCCAGGCACAGTGAAGAAGGAGAACACAGGATAATACCTGGACTTCCTGATTCAAGACTGGGCACTTCCAGCATAGTTCGCAGCAGAAAGGATCCTGAAACTTACTGTTAAATCCATGGTGAATGCTGAGCGTCAGAGGAGCTCTTTTCCCTTTACACTTCGTCCACTCATCAGCCAGTTCTGCCCACTGAGGGCAACTTCTTTTCACCTACCGGGAGAGCCTCCTTTTTTTGATATAAGGTCACATGGAGATGTGATGTGCTGGACCTAAAATTTCAAACTTAACTCTTTATCTGCACTGCCCAGCAGGGTTCAAGTTATAACAACCAGTATGTATGCTCTGATTAGCTGACACTATTAGCTCAGGTCAGGCCTGGTTATAGTCTTGGAGGAATAGACACAGCTTTTGTCAACATTAATGCTAACTGCTTCCCTAACCCAGACCTCTCTCTCTCACCATTTCACTCCCCTCCTTCTGGCACCGGAGGGTAGCAGGCATCTCACCTCCTCAGGACAGCCTGGGTACTGGTGCTGTTCCGGCTTCAGCCCCAGTGAAGTTAAATACTTGGCCACACTTGGAAATTAGATGGGATTAACTGAACGGTGTGAAGTGAGTGTGCAATAGCTGCTTCAGAATAAATCCATGTGTGCATGAGCCCTGTGGGATCCCCTGATCTCTTCCAGCTGGCTGCGACATCCAAAGGGACATCCCTAGGCAGCTGAATTAACAAGCTCTCTTGCCATGTCCCCTCTGTGCCACCTCTCTGGAGCTGAATCTCAGGGCTCCCCACAGATCGGCTTTCACCAAGCAGAAATTTTCCTACTCATTCCTCCTATTTGTTTTCTTTCTCCTAGCCAATTTCTTATCTATAAGCATGCTTTGCCTTTTACTGCATGATCTCTTAGTTTCCTCTACAGCCTCTTGGGAGGGACTTTGTCAAAGGCTGTTCAAAAATTAAAGTAGTTACATCATCCTACTCTCTTATCTGCTCTTATTTTGACATACTCAAACTATTCTCCTGGATTGGGATGGGGGGCTGGGATAATGGAAATGGCAGTACCACTGAGCCTCTATAGAGCAATACCTTTAATAGCGCTTATTTAGTGCCAGGTTTTGTATTTACTTAATTAGTGATAGAAGAATCTTTTATATCTTTCCCAGCTTTGTGTCCTGGCGGCAATCTTGGCTTGAGATTTTCCTTGAATGGGTCAAAAATGAGTTGAAGAGGGTGACTGTTAGAATGAGAAAAGGATAGCTTTTTCAAGGTAAACATCAATAGCATTTCTATTTTTTCCCAGCAAAATTTAATGACAACTTTACAGCCAATTACACATTTTCCGTTTCATTCCATTTTCTGTTTTCTGTCTTTCTTTTTTTCTCTTTCTGTCTTTTTTTGTGTTAAAGCCTGCAAATGGGGAAAAGATAATGGTTTACAATCAATACTCATGGACCAGACAGCTAATCTGAACTTAACTAAAAAGTCAATATTTAGCTGTACCTTATCAGTGGAGAAATGTCAAGCACAGAGGTAGACATGAACAAATTTCCAACTGATTTCTCTTTCTTATGCCTCAGCGTTCAAAGCTTCATGGAAGAGTTTCAACATCAGATAAGGCAAAACTGCCTTTGAAAAAAAACACATAACAAATGACAAACTCGCGGCTGCAGAGACTAGAGTTTATGAAATGAAAACACACGTCAAAATTTCATTCTAATCTCTCCTTGCACATTCCATTGGTCACCTTCCAGTCTGTGTGATGCTAGCAGTTGATAGTTAAACACTGCAGGCAGTCTTTAAGAGATAGCAGCAGGAAATGTTTTCTCGCTGAGTGAAGTCGTAATTTGTTGCCACCCAAAACAAAATTGACATAAATCATTTTGAATTCTAAAATTGCTAAGCATTTTAATATAGCGTGTGAGGTACTGACTGGGAATTGTGCAGCTGAGCAGGAACAACTCTCACAGCAAACCATTTTTGTAATTAAAATTTTGTTTGTTAACTTATTTATCAGCTCACAATGAACATCACTTTTACAAAATCTGCAATTCATTTAGCTGTCTTGATTCTTGTAAAGGAACAACTAGTGGAGTTACACCAGTAAAGAATTTAACCCTTGGCTAGAAATTGGAACTGCTTAGTTTATTCCCATTGCCACTCACTTCATCGGTGATCTCTTAATTTTCAGACATGATTACCCACATCTCTCAAGCACGGTCATGGGGTTTCTCATGAGGGTAAACCAGTGTTTTTAAGAATCTTCATAGCACACGGAATCCACTAGCTTTGTGTTCGGGTAGTTTCAGCATCTGTCTATACTGCTCTTTGTGGGTGGGAGGGAGGGAGTGGATGAAAGGTGGTCTGTGGTGTCCAGAGCTACAGTTCTGGTGCTTTAGGCTCTTTTTCAGTAAAATCTCCTTAGGAAAACAAGGACTTGGGGGATGAAAAAGTCATGCTGGACTACAAAATGTTACATAAAAGCGTTGGTAAGAATGTTTTATGACTAGGATGACTAGCACTTACTAAAGGTTAAACATAACAGGAGAAAGATTGCCATGGCCTCATGAAGACTGAAACAATAATGGGAAAAATCAGCAATTAATAGCTATATTTGGATCCTCAGAAGTGATCTTCATTCACACAGTAAACATACAAATTTTGTTTAGGATTGCACCACCATTCCAAACATTTTTGAGAGTAATGACATCACCAGGCTTTCCGTGGTCCTCAGATATTTATAACTTGTTTTAAATTTTGGAGAAAACCCTACCAAAATTAAAACCTTAACTTTTACATTGCAAACACTTTAATTTTCTTTGTCCCTTCTCTCTTCTTTTATTCAATGAACAATAAATATTCAGGATGAGATTAATACAAGGAAAAAGGACAACAAAGAATCTAGGTAAAGTTTTCATCAATGTTTTTTTGGAAATACTTCACTAATGAGTCCATTTCTTTTGTGAAAATGTTTGAGATTAGCACTGCGTGTGTGTGTGTGCACTTTATCAAAGAAACATCTTGGAAATGCAGACACTTTATATATTGCTACTTCTCTACTGTATCTTCAAAGGTATTAAACCTTTGGTGCCTACACACAGAAGAGCCAATAAATGAATTCACTTGTTGGACATATATAGTTTAGATTATAAATTAATAATATTAATGTAAATTAACTTTGACATTTTCCTCAGAATGGAATATAAGATAAATATGTTATAATTTAATAAGAATATTGAATTATTTTCTCAGCCTAATTACTCATATAACAAAGCCTTATGTGCACTGAATTAACACACTTGGCTGCTTGGGATCACTGCTATTTCATGTTCAGTTCGTAAGGAGCCTGCAGAAAAATACATACACAGTTTGCACTTCCACACTACAGTGTAACTGTTCTGTGATTCTATTTTTTGTTTGCATGTGCTTTCAAGATAAACAAAAAGCCTTCATGGTTCTGGAGTGTAGCCTCTCTTCTACCTAGGAAAAAATTAAATGATGCTAACATTTATTATCACACCTCTGTTCCATTGGGCATTTTGGAAAGTTTGGAGTCTTATGGCTGGGTTGTGGATAGCAAGGTGTCACTGTCATGGATGTGTGCAGGATGTTTGGAAAGGGTAGGCAGGGAAGAGGAGGGAAACTTTTGCTCCATATAAAGGAGCTCTTTCCCTGCACAGAGCTCCAGTGTGAGAGCAGAGAAGGTTGGGATCGGAGGGGAGGATAGCACTGCTGATGCTGTGCAGGGATCTGTTACGGGCTGCCTGACCCTGCGCAGTATCCCCACGCTATTTATTTGCTTTGCTAACAACATACACCGTCCTGTACACTTGGTAATCAAACGACCATGAGAAGGTAAACTAAATTCAGTAACTACCAGTTTTTCCCAGCTGCCTGTAGAAATGGTGAAGTTCTTACAGCTAGAGAGAGAAATGTGTGGCTGAGGTTTTTCTGCTGACCCTGGATGTCTGCTAGTGACTTGTTTCAGAGAAGGCTGCCATTGCATTCATCATGATATTACAAGCTATATCAAAGGGATAGAAAGTTTGCTCAATCAAAAAAGTGAAGAGCCTCCAGCCCTCCATCTAGACTGGCTTTAGCTGCAATAGGGGAAACACAGCCAGAGTGGAAGAGTTTATCAGTTATGTCTGTCTGATATATCTGTAGAGATTTTTTTTCTACACAGATGTCAGTTATGGGGGTTCAAAGTTACAAATTATAAATGGGACAACTTGTTATCACTTTTTGCTAAGCTGAAAAGTTGGTCATTTGATGTGAGCCAAAGATATATGAAATTTGCTTTTGATAACTATTTGCAATTCTGGTATAGACACATATGTTTAACAGGTAGATTTAAGATATTGTTTTGTTCCTTTAATAGCTCTTTCTATCATGTCTTTAAATCTGATCAAGAGGGTTTTTTGCAGTTGCAGTATAAATAAAGGAACTGAATAATATTCTTTGTGGACTGCTTCCTATTGAGAAATGCACAAATTAAGACCAAACAAATTCATATTTTGAAAAGACTGTATAATTAAAATGCAGAATTTCACCCATTTAGATCTTCAGCAACTATCTGTGTCTACTTGGATTTATTTTATAGAAAAGCTTTCCTTTCTGATTATCAGACACCAGGATATGGAGAATCCTTCATTTTTCTTGGCACCTTTTTCCAAGGAGTAATCACCCATAGCTATTAAAATATGTTTCCTCTTCCTAGTTCTGTTTCAACTATTGGTCTTTGATCCATTTGTCTTTAGTAGGCTAAGGAGCACATTGTTAACATCTGGTAAGTACTTACAGAATAATGTCAGGTAACTCCTGCATCTTCCTTTTGACAAGCCAAAGAGATGGACTTCTTTAAAACATTCTCAATAAGGTGCTTGTTTAAAGTCTCAAGTTATTTTTGTGGCTTCTCTTTGTAACATCTCCAAGTTTCAACACCCGTTTTCTAATGTAGATACCAGAAATGAACTTGATATTCCAGAACTGATCTTGCCAGAGCTGCCCATAAAGACAGAACAATTTCCTCACTCCCAGCTTTTTCCTTTTTTCTTTATCCAGGGCTCAAAGAGCCCTTTGGATGCGGCATTTTACAGAGGCCTCATGCTTAGCCTGTAATCAATCATAACTTACAAATATTAAGCCGCTGCCTCCCAAAGGTCCCATGCCCTCCAAGTACAACCTCTGTTCTTTGTTCCCAGCTCTATGACTCCATGAGTGCTCAGAAAATGTCTTTGAAACACAAAATTCTTGGAAGCTGAAGTGATCTGGGGAAGTGCCATCACTGCATGCTTGTGTCAGGGCACGGAGTGGACCAGGGGCTCCCATGAGTGGGGAGCTCACCGGGGCCCATGGCTCTCAGCTACGGGGAGCTGGAGACCAGCCCTCCTGGGGCATCACTGGGGTAGAGACTGACACGGGTTTCTGGGCCGCGGGCAGGGTGAGGGGGACCCTGGGACCTGGGCAGGGAAAGTCAGGCCTCTCACTGCCCTGAGGACACAGGCTGTTCATCCGTCTCTTGTATGTCTGTCCAGGTATCATGGTTGACTACTTCTGGAGATAGGAGGGTAGGCTTCAGGTCTGGCCGGGCACAACCACTCTTGTCTTGTTGACTTGAACTGGGCTGACACTGATGCTTCTTCTGGACACCTCCAATGACTGCACTGGCAGCTTTAGTGCTTATGCTTGCAACTTTTCTCTCCTCCCTGGCTATGCTGAAACACCAAATGTTAGCTTTAATACCATTGACTGAGATGACCTACTCTAACCTGCTGCACAGTTAAGGTATTTATGGTTTATCCCTGAATAACCTGCCTTTTTTTTTTTTTTATTTTCCCTTAAGGAACATACAGAAAGCAGATACTATCACCTTCCTTGTTTTTCTCTTGCAGCGATTGCCTGCTTTTGTCATTTGGAAAGTCTTCCATCTCATCTGACTTTTATCTTCTTTACAGCAAAATAAACTGATTTGTTCTGGTCCTTCCCCTTCCGCACTCAGAGAGCAGTTGTCTTCTTGGAAGACTGTTCTTGTGAAGTCTTCTTGTGAAGACTGTTCTTCTTCATCCCATAAAAGTCATACTTTCTAAGTACCTTATTTTTATTCTTCTCATGGATGTCTCTTATTTGTCTAAATTTTTCTTAAAGTACAGTTCCCCAACAGGATCCTATACTGAAGTTGTGATTTTACCAGCTCCAGCTGAAATAATTACCACCTAGATCTTGCATATGACACTTTTATTAATACTTAGACAGCATTTAAGTATCAATTGCCCCAAATATGAGCTTTTTTTGAGGTAATATATAACGATATAGATATACACTGGAGTCAAGTGCATTTTATGACATTTGTTCACTTGGAAAACTCCGTGAAGGACACTTTCTGTTACATTAATTGTGTAAAACAGTACAGCAATTTAAGAAATGGGAACCTACATCTTAAACATATTCGGCTTTCATGATTTTTGTCTTAGTGTAGCTTTTTCTGTACAAGTGCATGTGTAGGCTCCATTGTCTGCTTTGCATCATTCAGCTGTCTGACTTGGTATGCTCTGGGTCAGGTCACACATATATCATTTCTGAGCAAGGAAATTCTTTATTTTGGATCAAGTAAAATAACCTTGACTTATCACTAAAAAGAATAATTGTCTGGAATGTCTGCTTTTAAGTCTACTATTATGTGCTGCAAATAAATTATTGTGTGAGTGGTACAATAAGCAGGGATATTTCTGAGTGACAAAACAAGCAATGCAAGCTCTAAGTAGTGTGAAATTTTGTGTCAACTCATCATGCTTATCATTAGACACATAGGCAATAACAAGCAATCAATCACTGACATGGGATAACTGAAAATGGTATTCTAAAGCATTTCTTGAAAATAGATCATATTTCATGATGCTGGCTCCCAGCTTTTCTTCGTGCATGTTTCGGATTATTTGTTGAATAAGAGCCAGCTATAAAATATAGTAAAAGCCATGATAGATTTGACTATGACAGATGATGTCTTTTCCTCTGTTCAAACATCATCAGTCAGGACTAACATGGGGTTTCAGCATTGCCACACCACAGTCAGTGAATTAAAGCACACACTTTGTGCAAAACACATGCCTTTTTCTGAAAACTACTATTAATGCTCCAACTAAAAAAAAAAAAAAAGATATTTTTATCTCTTATGGATATTTACATCCAGTAAATGACCTTTCTTATCCTCTTTGGGATTTTTCTGAGAAAACATTTTTCTCCAGTGAGAAGACATTTTGACTGTAATAGTCATTCTTTTAAAAAGCACTGATGTGATGCCAAATATGAGATGAAGTCTAAAGAAGAAATGAAAGTATTTGTCTTGTTGCAAAATCCCTCAGGGTTCTTCTGTTGAGCAGTAAAGCTAAGGAAAAGAAATGAACATTAATTTTTGACCATTTCATGTACTTGAACAGGACTTTGTTTCTTAAGTGTTGTACATTTTCTTGGAAGCTAAGGATTACATTTAAAGAGAATGGGAAAAAAAGTGTTTAAGGAGTGCAATTTGAGGTTCATAATTGAAAATCGTTAACAAAATGCTGCTAGTTTGGGACGGAACGAAGTTATCTGAAACCGAGTTAGAAACAATTTCAATATTAAGTTAGATCTTCTGTTAAAGTACTTGCGATCCTATTGTTGAACAGTTGCATTTAGCAAACCTTTTCCTGTCTGAGAGAATCTAAATAACCTGTCTGTGGAGGAAAATGAAAGGGTGATTTTTCCAAACAAATCAATTATGATGAATTGTTTGCTGACAGACATTAGTCTGAAGAAAAAACAAAATCTTATACAACTGCTGAATTTGATAAGCCCTCTGTGTGAGAAACCCTTTCCCCCAAACACACCAGATAATAAATCCTATATGAACCCCACCATATTTAGGACAAATTCCATTCTGGATGTGAATTTTGTAATCCAGCTACTTATAAATGTTATGTTTTTCTGCTACATGAATGCAGCTCTATCGTTATACCTATGTAGGTTTCATAAACACATCCGGTGTCTTTTGCTGGACCAACTGATACAGCTATTCAGATTTGAAAAAGGAGAAATCTTCAAATGAATCAGATTATAATTACACATGATAAGAAGGCGGCAAAAGAAAAATGATGAAAGTAAAGTCTTCACAAGAGATTTAAGAAATGGATTTTTTTATGTCTGTTCTGTAGGTTACCTGAGACCAAAAGCAGTAGCTCTTTCAGCTGTGCGGAGATTCATTTCCTTTCATTTAAAGGTTCAGTCCACAGTAAACCTGCTATAATAACTCATACGTGTCACATACCCCTCAACGCTGGGTACCCTGGCAAACACTACAGCCTTGATCTCCTGGGAACTCCACGAAAATTATGATAATGATTCAGCTTCCAGAATGAAGAAAAATGGAGGGAAAAGTGATTCAAGGACAGACATCATCTAACGCAAAGGAGATGGTGCAACTGTGTGTTCTTGCTTCTGTCTTTCCAGTGTGTTACCCTGACAACTGGTAGCAGAGAGTCATCCCTTTCCTGGGACAAGGCTTTTTTTCCCTTTGCTGTCAGAGGTGTAGCAGGAAAATGCAATGTGAGGAACCATCTTGGGCTAGAATGCTGAGGGGAATGATTGCAGCTGGGTCAAGGTGGCATAGTTACTTCTGACTCTGGACAACAAATGAGTATAAATGATAGGAACAACTGTTATGGATCATATGAAGAATCAATGTGGTATGAGAGAGAGAGACGCAAAAGGACCGTATTTAAGGTACAGCTGTTAAAGGAGAGTGGGTATACTCTTAAAAGCTCAGTCCTAGAGACAGAAAGAGCAGTAACGTCAAAGGAAAAAAAAACATACCCCAAAACTGGAATGGAATTTTGTGACATTTTGCAGCATTGTATTGGGAATACAGTCTTGCCGTAGGATGTGCATATTCCTGCCCAAAACCAAATTAAAAGAAGGGGAACACATGCTAGGTATGTGTTAGACTGATTTTGAAAAGTAGCATGGGGGAATAAGGGAAAACAAATAAATTATTAAAAATTTCCTATAGTGAAAAGTGTATAAATGCAAGTTTCCAGAATAGGCTTTAAGTGTTCTAAGTGGAATACGTCAGAGTAGCAGAAGACATATTTATCCCTAAACAGAGAAGAAAGCAAGCGGAAAAAACCTGACCCCTTCCATGATAAAATAGTAGTGCTAATTATTCAGGTAGCTTCAGAAGATGGAACGGCTGTCCATAGAAAGGGGCCTAAGAGGTGAGAGAGAAAAGTACGTTCTGGAAAACAAGAAAGATGGAAACAAGTTTGACAGGAGAAACCAAGTAACAGGAAATCACTTTTTTATTGAAGGCAGGAAGTCTATGAACTTTTATCAAAGCAGCCAAATCACTCTTGCTGCCTTATCACCAAAAGCAATGTGGGAGCCACCATCTTCTTAGGCATTTAAGAAATGTTGGTTCTTTAAAGCAGGATGAGTGAAAAAGGAGCTGCTATAACTGCCATAGCACTAAAGTTATAAATTCATTAAAATTAAATTGGGACTGGAAAATCATGGAATAATCTTGGTTGGAAGAGATTTCTGGTTGTTGCCAGCATATGATGACACCCGTAATGGATCAGGGAAGCATAATAGCATGTGAGATATTCTGGATGTCAAAATCTGTGATCCCCCAGTGGTCAGGGATGCCTCCTGTGACTGTTCGCTCCGCTCTTGCTCAGATTTTGGCTAAGGGGCAGCTCATGCTAAGGCCTGTTGTATGCTGGAAGCAGCACCATTAGGTTAAAGCAAGAGCAACAAGTAGTCAGGAGACAATGGAGATGAAGAGACAAAGATCATTAAGCAGCCATTGCCACCTGCAGCTTGCTGTCCCCCGCAGCCGAAATTCTTGCATATTGATTGCCTGGCAGCTTCTTCAGAATCCACTAACTTATAGAAATGGTAAAGACCAAAATCCCAAACAGAGAGGCATAAATACATCAGTTTATACAAAAAGTTTTTGAAGTGGATCCATTAGCAGCCAGGCTGATAAGGTCTTCATGTGATACAAAGGATGCCCAAATCATGATGGAGGGGGAAGGGGGAGCACTGTCACCATTGGCTAGAGTACCACTAGGGTACTGGTGACACTGTGTCTATCGTTATTCTTCCTTCAACAACTGAGTGACTCATGCACTTTTTAAAGGTAAAGTCTAGATTTTTATTATTGTGTTGCACGCTAAGAATTTGACCCGATCTGCAGAGGGTTCAGGTGACTGAAAAGTCTAGGTAACTGAAATTTTAGGTAATAGGAAAGCTATGGTAATTGCTAGAAGTTCTGTGTAATGATAAGCTATGCTGATTGCTAAAATAATAATATAATAACAAAGCTCTAAGTATAATGCAACCCTGTGTCCAGTTCTCATTCTACCAAGGATCCTTTAAAGAACCTACCTGTCCCTGTGCCATCAGGTAGCATTGGGTGACACCTTATATTTAATGAGAATTTCCTTTGCTGCAAATTTTGTCCATTGTACCTTATCCTTTCACTGGGAAAAGCACGACCCTGTCTTCTCTATATACTCTATGCCTTCTATACCCTCCCGCTATATAGCCGAAGACAACAATAAAATCTTCTTTAGCCAGCTCTTTTTAACGAAGAACAAAACCCTGCAATCTCAGGCTCTCCTCTTGGACCTTGAACTCTAGGCTTCTGGCCATCTGGATGGCCATCCACTGGACTCATTCCACTTTGCCAATGTCTTTCTTGTATTGGGGAGCCCAAAACTGGACACAGTATTCCAGATGTTGTCTCATCAGTGCTGAACACCAGGCAATAATCACTCCCCTTGACCTGCTGGCTCAAATCCTTCTAATACAGCCCAGTATGTGGCTTAGTCTTTGCTGCAACAGTGTTTGGTGGCTCATGTTCAACCCAGTGTCTACCAGGACGTCTAGGTCCTTTTCTGCAAAGCCGATTTCCAGCCCCCAGTCTGTATGGGCACATGGGGATTTTCTTCCTCAGGTGCATGCAGGAGTTTGCATTTTGTTGGTTTCACCAACCATTTTATGGTTGGGGAGATCATAAAATTTATTGCATATAATTACCACATAAATTGGAGGGCCTAGTTATAAATCACTAAGAAGATATAAAAATATATAAATTTCCAGCATAAGTATGGCAAGGTCAATTCTGTTAACTGTGTGCTACAGCTCCTTGAGTAAGAGAAAAGAAACCTAGTGAACGAATTTTACATGGACTTTCACAGTCTTTTGATAAGATCACTCATAAATTGCTAGGAAAATAAAATTAATCATAAAATGTGAAGCATAGTTTTGTTATATCTTACAAACTGGCTAAAATGAGAAAGATAGTTGGGAAACATGGTCCATTTTCAAGGGTATGAACCTGTGGATTTTCCCTGTAACGAGATTGTCTTGGTTAAAACCATTTTTAAATCATTTGGAAAAGAAAATGGAAACCTGGGACACTTTTTATATGGCACAAAATTGCTTAATTTGGCAGGATTATGGAAGACTTTGAGAAACTCAGAACACAACTAAATTGGCAGTACTATGGCAGACAGTACCATATGGCAAAGAGCAAGATTGCACAGACTGAAAAGAATATTTTTAAGTTCTTGTGCATATGGTTGGGCTCTAAATTCATTGTAGCCTTATCTCTCAAAAGAAGTCTTGGAGTCTGCACTAAGAGATCATTAAAAGTTTCTGAATTTTGAAAAAGGTTCTCCTGCGCAAGTTGTATTCATTTCTGATCAGAAAAAAAATCAGTAGAGACATAGGTAGACAGAAGATGAAAGCATTTTTTATGTAGAGAAAAAGAGTTATTAGAAACACAGGAGGTCCCACATAAACAAATAACATCAGTCCAGTAGAAATAACTAATGAAAGAAAAAGAAAATTATTTAGTAAGAAACAATTAGACTGACTGCAGCAAATAGAATAATAAGGTATAAAGATACTCTAAAACAAATGACAAACAGAATTTATGTTAAGTGCTAAAAGTATAGGAGCAGAGATCCTGAATAAAGTAGAAATATAGGAAACATAAAAACTTTAAAGGAAATATTTTGCACTAACAAGCAAATGACCTATGGAAATATGTGCTTCAGGGTGTAGCGGATGCTAAGAAAATATAGAAAAATACTAAAAAGGAAAACATTTACAGGAACAAAAAGAAAAATCACAACTGTAGAGGACTTAAACTATTAATCTTACGAATGTCATATTTAAATATGTTCATCAGCCATTGCACTCAGCTGAGCCTGGGAGATCATATGTCTTGTGTCCAAAGATTTTGACCAGCTGTTTTCTATGGACTTTAAATGAGAGATAAGCTGCTTTGCAAATCTCCCATTTTTGCATCTTTATTTGAAGCTTTTGGTATTGGCAGCATCAGAAGTGGGACTTTGGGTTAGGTAGTCCTAGGTCTGATCCAATAGCGTTTATGTTCCTCTTATGCAATTGCCAAGAGAAGGGGTTGAAGACTTGATGTAGAGACTGCTGTGCCCTTGATGCAGCATCTGAATGGAAGTGTGCTAATTTAAGGCTAAGAATATCTCAGCAAGGAGGAATAAAGCCTGCTGACGGTGAGTTTATATAAACACCAGATAAAAATGTCTCCAGCATCTGCAAAACATGAATGTATGAAATAATAAGCTGGGATTCGATGATTCTCCTTGTCCTAATGTGAAGGACAAACCAAGAACCGGGTGATAGTCCTGCAATGGGAGGACAGACAAGCTGACCAAAGAGACCTTTTTCATTTTAATTTTGATGACAATGGCAGTGGTTTCACAGAGAAAGCTGAAATAACCACCCGTAACTCACCTTCTGCGCCTTGGCGTTGCTGCAGACTATTTTGCTGAGAGACCTCTGCAGTGCAGAGGCACCACGGGCTGTGCTGTGCACATGCTGTCAGCTTTCACTGTACATTCAATTTGGATTCCCACGGTTTTTGAATGCATTTTTATGGCTCCATCCCCTGCAGATTTTTTTTCAAATAACCAATTAAAAAAAGGAAATGTCAAATAAAAATAAAAAGAAGAAAACTTTCACACATAAAAGCATTTGGAAGTTAATTCACTTTCAGAGCAGGTTAAAAACCAGTTTATCAGAGGCAGTCCATTCTTTACACAATTTGCATGTTTTAAAAGGCACGGACTATCTTTCACAAGACTTATTATGATCTAATATGCAACCCTGAAGTTAACAACAACACTAGTTCGGTCAGTTAACAGGAACTGCTAGGCAGTGTTTGGAAAATGTGATATTTTCTATCCAGTAAGAGTTGTTGTGAAAGAGGATTATGATACAGTCCAGAAAAGTGGAGGGTTCATTTTATGTATAGCAATTCTGGTGGGTCTGATTTGTGGTACGCCTATGACCACACACTTTTTTTCCAGAAATGTATATTTTTTGAAGCACAGACACATATACAGATAGACATTAGAAAAAAATCAAATAAAACATAAACAAAAATTTAATAAAACACAGTTGTCAGGATTCCAGGCAGACAATTTGTAGTGAAAATTAATTTCGGACGCTCCATTTCTTACAGATTACCGCTATCTCAATATTGCGAATTATGTCTGAAAACAAGCCTTGGGCCACAGCCACACCCATTTCCATATTTCCATTTAATTTTCGAGACCAAATTTTCCATTTTAATCCAGATTGGAGGGTGCATTTTTTTTCTTTATGCCAAAGAAAAAGTGTCTTTATTTCTTCATTGTCACAGGTCCACCCAGAGCTAGAGGTAAACCAGTTTTGAGCACCAGAGAAAACATACAATTGTTACTGTTCTATACAGTACGTTTGCTCGTATTGCAAAGATCAAGTGTGTGCTTCCAAGAGTATAGTCTTTATCACATGTACTTTGTACGACTTCATAATCTATGCTAATAATTCAGTGGTAATTAGACAGCTGGACCGTTTGGGTTTGCCTAAATCATCTCTCACATATATTGTGACTCTCACCAAACTGTCAGTCGACTAGCAACAGATGTCACCTGTATATAGGATATAGGCAGCTCTTTTGAAAAACCAGAGGGACCCCTCAAACACTGACACGTCTTACATGGAGAGTCACATTCCTGGCTTCTGTGCTGGGCATCCTCACCCTCTGCACCTTTGCGCTTGGATGTCATATAGTAACCTTTCTGATTCTAGAAAAAATGGAGAAAATGCGGTATCTTTGACATATGAAAAGGGTTGTTGTAGGTTTTTAAGTGAAAAACATTTATATGGTGGCATTCTGCAGTGGCGTTAAGTGCGCCTTCTGTGTTATGATATCTGTGAAGCTGATAACGTAGTTTTGGTAATCCATACAAGACTCTCATAACTTATTTCCAACTGAGTAACACAGAACAAAGAAATGCTGCTGTGAGACTGCATGTTATGCTAGTATTAGATTTTCAGATGTTATAATGTACTCAGATTGATGCAGAAATAATTATTAAAAAAAAAAAAAAAGGAGAGAGAAATTTCTGCTCCTTCATGGCACTTCATTGTGGCCAGATGGGTTCAGAAATGATTCCCAGAAAAAAAAGTAAAAAATTGTGTCATTCAGTCTATATTGTTAGATGATTTGCTGGCAAACCTTTGTGCAAAGAGGCCCAGGTTAATTGTTCAACATCTGCCCACTTTGCAGCAAGAAGAGAAACTCTGATTCATCTGGCTTTCATATCAATTCTAGATACCTTTCAGAACACCAGAGAAAAGGGACTATATACGAAGCTTAGTGTTTGATCCTTGTTTATTAACTCTTTTTTTATTCCTAGGTAAAAGACACCCTGATTAATATTTTCATGCTTATTTGTCTTTTAATCTGGTGGAGCTTCACTAAAGAGTTGCTCCGGTATTGCAGCATCAGTGCTGTAATGCAACACTACTGTGAAGTTGGGGCAAGAAAGTGTAATAACCTTCTTAAGACAGAGATATGGAGTGACTTGCCCAGAACGGAATGAAAGAGAGGTGATGGCGTGTTTTGGATGTAAGGTCTCCCGCTGGATTCCCTGCAGACACACCTTTTTCATGAAGGAAAGGGAACCTTTCATCTTTATCTCTTCCTTCTGAGCTTATCGAGACCTCCCCATGTGAAATTTGTACATCTGGGCGGCTGGAGGTTTTTAGAGGGAAACATGGCTGGCAAACTGTCAGGAGGAAGTTATTTACTAGGAATTGGTGAATTGGCGTCAGTCCCTTGGCATTGGGAAGTGTAGTGGGAAACTGGGTTCTAGCTGAATTGTGCTTCTGGAAGAAAAGAGGAATCTGAAAAGCAGCATGTATGGTAGAAAAGGAAAGAAATAAGCATGCATATTTTCCAGCTTTCTCACACAGGTTGTTGGGGTCCGCAGCACTGGGAGATCACCTTGCTGCATCTGCAAAACCAAAAGGTAGCAAATCCCTTGCTCCCCAAGGGCTGAGTGCTATAGGAATGATTCACATCCAATCTGTAGGGTCTAAGGGACGATTTTACCATATTTCTGGAGCTGCAGGAGCAGGAAGGTAAGTTGTCCCCCCAGCTAAGGTGGGAAGCAGGGAAGCAAGCCAAGGGGAGCTTTGTTCCTCTCCTGGTTTCATAAATAATGAAGCTCTGGGATGAGGGCAGGGTGTCTCAGACACAACCTGCTAAAGCACTAAATGGCTGACACAAACTGCCACTGAGTGCTTTTTGGCCAAGAGTGAAAAATTAAGGCTGCTGGACTAAGCGCTTCCCTGATGAGCTGTAGCTAAGGTGAATTTTCACAGGAACTGTTTAGTTACCACGTCATGTAAAGAAGGTATTTGGAGGGCCTTAGTGAGAGTCCCAGCACTGGGTACCACAACAGAGCCACTACGCCTGCTGCCGAAGAGACTGGCTTATGGTTCGTCTTGGAGGCTTTGCATGAAAATCAGCTTTGGTTCTCCACTTGGTCGCAAGCAATTTAACCGGATTCATATGTGCGGTTGCAGGGCTACAGCTCTCTTCAGACATGCAAGAAGAGCTCTCATTCCTGGCACAACATAACAGATCAGAAACCCCACGTCTGCTTTCTGTTTTCTGATGATGGTTTTGATGCACAGCTAAATTGTAATTACACAGGAAATCCAAACGTAAAGGTATGTAGCAGGGAGAGGTGCTTTTTCTTGTTCAAAAGCATCTTGCGATTCTGTGGGTGGTCGCGTAATTCAGCGAACGCCCACAAATGGCAGAGGGTTGTATCAGGCGGCTCCATGCAGCCCGGCACTGGCGTGCAGCGCTGTGGCACACTTCACCTAAACACTCCAGGGCATTTCGTCTTCGCTAGAAGGTGAAACTGGCACTGGAAACAACATTTCAAAAAGGATCGCGTTTGGCAAAAAAAAATATTAAAGAGAACAAATAGCATGTAAATCAGGATTATACTGCTCTTACCAGGCGGGGTTTTTAATCCTCACTTCCTCAATGAAGTACAAAAGTAGAAAGTCATGAAAGCCTCTGGCAGAAGATGATGGTTTAGGGTTTTTGTAATTGTGTGTAAGTATCTGGGAAGGAATAGTCAAAAGTTCTCTATAAGCCACTTTGAAAATGTCACTAAGTCTGCCTGTCAAGATTCACTGAGTCCCTGCTATGCATTTTCTGGGCCACACGGTTTATTCCTCTCTCTTTAAATTGAAAATTCACATTGAAAATGAAATGTTCTTTATCTAAAACTTTGATTATCCAATGGCTTCTACATTGCCTCCTGAGACATTTAGATAATCAAATTGCAGCAACGCATGGAGAAAATGAACTGTGGCTGCAAATAACTATGTAAAAATCATACCTTCTTTCTCAATAATATAATCCTGTCATGCATCTGAGTCCAATCTGCTTGCTTTACTGAAAAAATATGGGTTTGGTCTGGAAAGCAAAGCGAAGCCTCCAAAGTTGTAGCACACTATCTGAATTCTGACTCCAGTGTTGCCAGTCGGACTGTCAATTAAACTGCGATTACAGGATATTTATTATCTAACAGAAAGCCTCCTGCGTTAGGGTTTTGTTTTCCCCCCGACCCTGTCACCAGCATGTCTCTGCTTTCGCTGCTTATGATCAGGAATGGATTAAGGCTCAAAACGCTGCCCAGATTTACCGAAATTACCGGGCGCTCCAAAATGCTTCTCTGCTGCCGCTCCCCAGCCAGCCTGCCCCACGCATCCCTCCTCCCTCCCTTCCTCCCTCTCCCCGCAGGATGCCATCTCGCCTTCCCCTGCTCCTCAGCCCTTGATGTCTCGGCCAAGGGAGGCAGCTGAGCCCCGGGAGCCCGGCGGGTCCCCCCCTCCCGGCGCCGCTGTGTCCCCCCGCCAGGCTCAGCCCCGGCTCCCGCCTGCGCCCCGGCTGCTGCTGCCGCTTAATCCCCCCCCGCTGGTGCTGGGGGTGCGGGAGGCAGAACTTGGCTTGGCTGATGGCGGGGAGGGGGGGCGAGCTGCAGCAGCAGCATCTCTAAGAACGATAGTCAGGCTCGTAAAGGGAACCGATTCGACTTAGAAGGCGCAGAAGGGGTATATCGTATCCCCACAAAATGTCAGGGCTACAAAATAATTCATACCCGCGCTTCACGCAAAGGCAAAACTGAGCGATGATTAAAAATCAAGTCTGTGTTGTTATTTTGCTTTGGCATCATAATAGCAGCAGTATAAGCTACAGGTGAGAACACATTCAAAGACTAAAGACTTTATTTTCAAATGCTCACAATCATTAAAAAATAAAGTGCTCAAGGGCATGAAAATCGTCAGACCAAAAAGATTTGGGTTTTTTCCATCTGAAAGTCTAACAACGTTGTAGCTGACCATTTATAACACTGACGTGCTGGGAGCCTGCTGCTCCTGGGTCAAAATTATTTAAGCCCTGCTAGCTTTTATGCATAGTCTTTTCTCCTTGTTCTTTCTATACGTAGGGCAGAGAGAGACCATTTGAAGAGGTGGATGGGAGATTGCACAGACACTGCCTGGAGTCCTCTGTGGGTTCCTGTTGCTGTCAGGTCCGCTGGTGTCCAAGAGTTGGGGCACTGTCGCAGGTGGAAGCACAGAGCCCCAAAACGATGCCCCTACTGTCCAGTTCCCTTTGCTGGCTTTCAATAACCCGGTGACTAGTTCTTGAGGCTAAGGAGTACCACAGTTACATGACAGCTATACAAATTCATGATGTTCTTTCTCAATGTCAGCCCACCAAAAGTAACACACGTAAGTATGCAGGATGTATTTGTGTGTTTACACACACACGCGCGCACACACACACACACATACGCACACCAGTAACCATTTCCCTTCCGATCGATCAGCCAAGCCGGTTTATGATTTTGTTGATATCAATGTCTAAGACCCCAATCAGCTTGAAAAATCAGAACTTCTGTGTTGTCTACCATCATTAATAATGACTCTGAAAAATTGTTGCCTGTCATCTCTAAGTACAACTGGAGTATGAATTATGGAAACCTCCAGGGAGTAAATAGTGAGTAGTTTGTGAACAAAAGGAGGCAAAACCGTGATAGATAAATGTCAAGATTTTAAATCAAGTTGATTATTTAACGATCTGTTAGTCAGAAACTGTTTGATTGATCTTCTTTATCTGTACAAACATATTCTTCCTTGCATTAAGTCTTCTAAATATTTGACAACCATCCTACCTGGAATTGTAGATCCAGTTTTGAAAAACAGTTATGGTCTAGGAAATCTCCTAAGTCTTCTCTGTTGCTGTTTATGTAATTCTGTGTCTGTTGGGGAAGATGGGAATACTACATTGACATTAATCAGAGTGCAAATTCGAGTTTTAGCGTCACCTTAACAAAGGGATGGGTGAATATTTTCTGTAGCAGAGGAAGGAACAATTCTGTAGTTCTGCCATGTAATGCCGTGTTTCACAGCTCTGTTTTCTCTCCTACATTGACCTGCATGTTTTTGATAATTTTACTGTATATACGAAGTCAGTTCTGCCAGGTAGCTCTAGTGCCGACCTCCTACTGTATTTCACACAGTGAGCTGAATGGGGATGTTACTCTTGGCGTCAGGCTGTAGCACACATTTTGGGATAAAGAAGCTCAAAGACTGGTCAGGCAGCCAAAATAGAGGCTGAAACAAACAAATGTAGCAGACCACAGTTGGTTTGCTGGCATATTATTTATTTTGTTAATCAATGCTGATAGTAAAATCCTTTCCAAGAAGTCATTCAAGTTTGATATTATTTCTTTTTGAAGCTGTGGTTCATTAAAGCCTATTTTGTTATTAGCATTAAGGTTTCCCGCATATAAAGGCTTAGGCTCCAGGCTCCAGGTCAGGCACAAGCAGTTTAATAAGATTCAGATGGTATACACGCTATCAGAGAGGTATAAAATCCTTCAGACTTGCAATAACAGCTCCTGTTCCTGGCAGACCATAATATCAGCAAACTTCAGTTCCGCTTTCTGTTTACTGTAGATGGTTCTGATTCACAGAGAAATTGAAATTACACAGGAAATCAAAATATTCAAACTTAAAGGTATGCGACAGAGAGGCTCTTTTACCCTTCCAACGCTGTTTTATAATTCTGGAGAATGAGGGCATTTTGCAGTGTTGAGCACACAAAAAAATCTCACGGGGAGAAAAATATGTGATAGGAAAAAAGGCAACATAAAGAGATAGTAATCCTCACTCAAAAAATTTCGGTGCGCTTAGTCTGAAGACACATAATTGTAGAGACTGACATTTCCTATGGTTTGAAACATTGCTCCTGTTGTTGAACATGAAAAAGCGTGATGCGGGAAGAGAGGAGCAGTATTGGATAGAAACATCTGCAAATGCATCTCGCTCATCAATAACTCCTTAGTTAAGCTCTGATTGGAATTTTTGCATAGAAATGAGGTTAAATCGCTAAGCAGTTGCTAATCCCCCACTTAGAGCTGTAAAATTCTGTGCTGAACAGTATTCATGTGGATGAAGACAGTCAGTCTTTGCACATGTGTTTGCATGTATGTATGTATATATGTATATGATACACCTGTGTCTGTTTTAATTGCAGAAGGCAACATTTAAAAAGGAAAATGGATTCATAGAAATATTCATATCCTTCTCTATTTTGTTGCTCGCAGAAGATCTGATACTTTTGGCAAGGAGATCTGTCACGCTGACAACGAATTTACAGCCTGGAAATGAGCCAGCTTCCTCATCTCCCTATCTCTTATTTAGTTTGCTGGTGTTATTGGCAAATGGCACCAACATACCACCACCCCTTTCATTCTGAGGGAAATGGAAAAACTTAAAAGATGTTCAATATTTTTTGTGTGAAATGCAGATACCAGTGAGGGCGATAAAAGCTTCAGCAACAAGGAGAAAATAGTGAAAGCTGGCAGAAATTATGTGTTCTTTCATGCGCTTTCAACTGTATTTTTGGACCAGTGTGATTACAAGGGAATTATATTCTGATGCATATACATATATATATATATATGCATGTGCTGGGACATCCAGACAGGCCACCCTTTAACAAAGCACACTGTCCCTGGTTGTGCTAAGAGACTCGTGTTCTCATTTCAGAGCTGTTCTCAAACTCACTAATTAATTCTACAACTCATATTCGTAATTACCATTATCATCTTTTTTTTAATAATGAGTTTAAATTCCACAGAAACCTGGCTTCTTTTCCTCCCTCTGTCTCCACACAGAAAAGCTGTTGAATAAGCACAATCTATTTCTTATCTTTCAGGAACTCAGGCTGGTTCACAGCGTAAGCAGCTAAGCTGAAAGATTTAATTCATCTTGTTCATTAAAATTCACATAATTATAAAGTCAGAGATGTTAACTTTTCGGTTATTACAATACAGCTGGCAAACAGAGACTGTTGCACCAACTGGGAGACTTAAAACCTCATCTTTGGTGGCCAGGTAATTTTATTTAACAGTTTAGCAAGAATTTAAATCAATACTTCTGAGAAATCTGCTTTATGAAATTAGTATTATGAGTAATTGATTTAAATGTGCTTTTCACAATCTCATGATATTTCACATGACATACATGTAGGGATTATTTCAAGTGCCTCTGGGTGTGTTTCTTGCTGTCTTTAAGTTCTAGATAGAGTTCAGTGTAGAGAGGAATAACCCATGACCCCTTTAAGTCCTGATTTAATGGGCAATTGCACTTAATTATACAAGGTGGGTAGGACTGCTTGAAATGTTTGTGCTCAGGAGACAGGGTAGAGCTGGGTTAATAACATTTGCTGAGGCATTTTTGATCCCCTTTTCTAACTTTTTGCCTTCTGAAATCCCCCCTTGAAACATTTTTCTTCACTAGTTGCATTTGCCTTCTCAGCTCAAAACTTAGGATGCTTCCAAGCATAACCACCAAAAAAGTCAAGTGCACAGTTACCTACAAAGCTTTGGCATTACCACACTTGAAGGTGAAGTATTTCCACCAAGATGTTTACTCTATGGTATATTTTCACCAGCTGGCGCTACTGGTCAGAAATGTTCTGAATGGGTACGGATTTAGCAGTCATAAAATGAACATCTGTTGTTTGGGAAATTCCTGTAAACTTCAGCAGCACTGCTTAATTTCACTTTTCCCTCAGTTACAGGCCAGAAAATGGACTCAGCTCCTGCGAGACTTGAAGAATGGTGGGAATGAGTGAGAGAAAGGGCAGGTATTCATAGCACAGCCAGCCTGGCCCCATTCATCAGCCACATTTCAACTTCCAACTTACTTTGGAAGAAAGAAACTAAAAATCTGACTGGCCGCCACATGCCACTGTTATGCCATACAGGTGTGTCCCATTGCAGACCACATGTTTGTGGACGTGGTCGTTTGGATGATAAGGACAGGGAGGCTGTTTGGACAATGGAGTGGAGGTTATCTGGCAATCTGATGCTTTTTTGTGTGATCAGAGATGCCAGTAACGCATCTAGGGCACAGGGGTGTTCTCTGAATCTAGCCTCGAGAGACGTGTGTCATTTGACAGCCAAAGGTACCTATTCTCAGCGCAAGGAGTAACTCCTAGCAGTGTGTGCAAGGACAGTAAGAGAAGACATCGTGGGCAATAAAGTAGAAAATTCCGAGCGCCATCTTTGCGCCCCGTCTAAACGAATAGCTCTCTCCAGCCTTTTATATTACGTGATTAGAAAGAGTTAAATGAGCATGATTGCCATGGAAATTTCTTAGGCATTAATGTTTTCTACTTCTTCTGTATTGAATGCCCTTGTGATAGAAGAGAAAGAACAAACATCAAAAGTACCTTTTAACTTCACAATTCTTTCTAAATTTCTTTAAACTTATAGGCTATACTGCTGGCTTTCAAACTTCAAAGCATGCAGGAAGATCAGGGTCACACAGAAAATTATTTCTTACAGTTTAATAAAATATGCATGTGAATTGTATGACCTGCCAGAGAAATTATTTATGTGTTAATGTAATGTTGTAACATTAATTACACACTTTAATTTCTTCCTTAGTAGCTTCTGTACCAGTAAGAACAGTACTGGCTCTAAATTGAGTTGGAAACACATGTTGTGTCACCAAAGCTTAAATTATTTCCAGACGGAATTGTTTTTTTGCTTCCACAAGATAACAATCTTCTTTTTTTTTTAAGCAGCATTTGGGAAAAAGGAAGCAAACGAGACCTTTTGCCTTTAACTCAGAGGATTCCTGATGGATCTTTTTCAGCCTTGCTCTGCCACAGTGCTGTAGTTTGTGCATATTGCATTTATTGATAGTTGCAGAAATGCCTAGTGCATGTTTCCTGTGAATGAATCACAGCTTTTATTTATGGCCACTACTGTAAAGTACTGAATCCCATAGGATTGGTTCCTTTGGATTTCTTTCCTTAGGGGATTTCCTACCTCTCTTTCTATGGTATACCTGTGATCAAAATCATGTATGTGTTTAAAATCAAGGACATATATTGAGTCTTATCTTCTGAATTACTATTCATATAAAGTTCTTAATAGGTACGGAAAACTTCTATGTCACTTATTTCAACAACGTCCTGTAGCAGCTCTGTAGTTCAATTCTAAATTGTCTGGAGGCAGTGAGAATAAAAGAAAAAAGGTTCTCCTCTCAACTATGGAACAAACTTTCTGTATGATCTTTGCAAATCACCTACTCGTGTTTAAGTCTTCTCAAATGTAAATCTGAGGCCTAACTTCATTAAAGTGATTTGAAAACATTCAAGGGAAGGTGCTATAGATAAGCAAAATATTTTTATAAAATGTAATTGCTCTTATCTGTGTTCATTGTTTTACCTTTTAACATTTCCTTGGTTACTTTTTTGTTCTTGTACTACGGCCAAAGGTAAATTAGGAAGAAGAGTAAGTAAGAGAGCCCATTTGGCATTGCTGGTACCATTCAATATGTTATATACACTTGTCTTACTTTTCTTAAGTAAATACTCCTTGTCTTCCTTAAATCTTCTAAAGTGTTTACTTATCTATTATTTCAAAGGTTTTTTTTAGTGACAATGATGTTTAGGTTATAATTTCATCTAAAATTATTGATTTTTTTGTGTCAATGTGAAATGGTTCACTGCTGTACTTCTTGTACTGTCACAAAATAACCTAAACGCCTAGATCACTAATATGTTTTCTGTAGCTAACATGCCACCTATGCTGGCATCAATGCTATCTCATGTAAGACATTTTCCAATTGCTCCACATTCATCCAGTCTTCACCCATCTTGATGGTATTCAATGACATCATGATGCTATATGAGGCTATTTTGTCATGAATGTGCAGAACTTGGAGCCCAAATTGATTTCACAAGCCTCCACATGGCACTTACACATAACTAGATTTTGGGCTGTGCTGGATGTCACTCGGTATCCTCTACAATCAAAATTATTTAGTATCTGTTACTAGACTTTTGAGTCATCATGAGATCTTTGTAGTTGCTAGGCTTGAGACGTGGACAGGGACCTGATGGGCATCATCAAGTATAAGTCACCACCTAGATAAGAAAGCTAGCTTTGTTCTGTATAACATCTTTTTTAGAAAATGAATTGAGAAAACAGCGTGTTTATCCAAACAGTGCAAAATACCAATGCTAGGAGTTCAGCTGGTACAACGAGCATTGGAATCATTACAAAAGTCATGAAGGAGTCCTAAGTAAAGATGAACAACACACTTCATGGAAAATACCATTTCACTCGAGCCCTTCCCTAAAGCACAAATGAGCCAAGTATGAAACCTTTTTGAGGTTAGGAATAGTGTTTAATTTTACATTTTCTCACATGTTGGCACTTCTTGGAATCTGTGGGAGCAGAAGAGGAATTACCAAAATACCACAGGTATTTTTGGGGGACTGCTAGTCTAAAGGATGTCAGGAAATACTGGAAATCATAGAAAGACATTTTTTCTTGACATTTCCTACCATTAGCATGCTGGGATGCTTTAGATAAATTTCCACAAGCTTTGCGTGGATGTCCAGGTTTTGCAGTTCTCCTTCAAAATGTACTGAATTGCCAAACTTTTTTGCAATTCACTTGCAGCAGCTAAAATGTTTCTGTTCGCTATCAATGATACTGTGGCATCTTTGTTCCTTCACTTATTCATGACCTGTTCATAGATACAGATTCAGATTCTTTATATTTGGAGCAGATGATCCTTGAGGTCCCTTCCAACCTGGTATTCTATGATATTATGGGCTATTAAGTGGTAGAAAGCTATAAGTTTTCTGCTGTCTAAAAGATTTTTGATCGTTTGAGTTTAGGATTAGCGCAGTGGAGTCCTGGGCTCTAAACCTAAAGAACCTAATGAGGAAGCCAGAGAGACAGGAGGCGAATGTCAGGGACTGAGAGAAGAGAAGGAGATCCTGGCTATCGGTTTGTTTATTTTAATTTACCAGTTTTTTGAATTAAAAAAATTGCTCATCTTGCAACACACAATCAGAAAACTCAGCTCTCCTTCTCTCCCTCCTCCATGTTAACCTGTCTCCACAATGGTCCTCTCCCCACAGTCCTGTTGCCACCCCAGAACTGTGTGTTGATGAAGATATATTACCCTGTATCTTCACAGCTCTCCCGCCAAGTGGTCTCCCACCTCTGCTTTGTGCCACTCTGGCTGCTTTCAAAGGTTCATTTGTTAGCTCAGCTCACACTAACATCATGTCTGTGGTACAGATTTCCCAAGAAGGAATGAATTCTGCTCTTCTCACAGGGTGGTGTGCTCCCTTTGCCCTCCTGTCCTGGTATGGCTTTGCTAGAAGTAGTTAAGCTGGAAGAGGACTGTTCCATGTGGCCTGGAGCCAGGATGGGCATGATGGAAGACACAAGGAAAAGCGACCTATGAGAGGTGTGCTGCATCCAGAGAGCCCATGAGCATCACCCAAACCCATGTTTAAGTTTCATTCCTTCTTGAGTTCCTGCACAGATCCAGTCCCCTCGTTGATGTCCCAGATAATCACCTTCAGCAAGCACTGGTCTGGGTATATTATGGGTGGCTGGCACACCAGGGCATCCTCAAGCCTTCTCCTAGTTAACTCACGATTCTTCTAATGAGCCCTCTGCTATTCAGACTGTCTCAAGGCCTCAAGTTTTTGTGTTTTCTGCTTGGCTGGTTGGTTTTGGGGTTTTTTGTTTGTTTCTTGCTTTTTTAAAGATAGTACTGATGCCCACACATGCTATAAGCTTGCTCTAAATTTTCTAGTGTGCTACACTTACACCTCCATGACCCAGCCCACAGCACATGAAACCCATCCACATGGCCAGATCTATGTTAACAACAAATTTGTACCTAGATGGCCTGAGCATATATTTCCTGCGTATCTACTCTGTTTTCCACTATGAATCAAAACCAGATCAGTACTGCTATTCTGCTCCATCAGCTTTCCTGATCAAATCAGTCCATTCATTGAGAGGACTGTTTGGCTGTATTTACATATAATGTATTTCTTTCCTATTCCTCATTATACATATGTAATTATTTTCACATTGCATTCCCAGAGGTGAGTGACAGCATACAGATACCAGGAGATGCTATTCTGCCTCCAGCAAATGTTCTGAGAAGTGTATGGTAATAGTAAGGGCCCTGTTTCCTTGGTTACATTTAGCAAATTTGCATGCCAGCGTGGTGCTATTCATCACCAGAGACATCGTAGACCTGTCCATGGAGAGAGGGTTTTGGAAGTGAATAACCTTTGCATTCTTAGTTTCTGCTTTGAATATATGGATGAGGAAAAAATAGTTGTCAACATATGCATAGCAGGTGAAAGGCAGGCTGAGAAGCTGAGTCCTGGAAGCCTTTGGTAATGAAATTGGATCCTTTATAAGACTGGGCAAACTATCTGTGGCAGTGGTTGCAGGAGCAGCTCATATGTTTGGCTCTAGAGCCACTTATGAATGACCTTGAGATAATGAGATGATCTTGCTCAGCACTTGTGTCCTGGCCGCTCTCTCTGATTATGCACTGTGATGGGGAGTGACAGGACTCTGCTGTTGAATGCTCACCCAGTATTCCCTGGAACATGAGGTATAAAGGAGATTTTTCCCCGAGGTGTGTAAAAGCAATGTACCAAGAGCAAGTTAAGCTGCCCACAGAGGCCAAACTAGTGAAGGCAGACCAGTGGAGACTGTCCTGGAAACTAAAGCTTCCCCTCTCGGATAGACTATGGCAAAAATATCACCTGCCTTTTTGAAGGGGTGTGCGTGCCTGGCTGGAAGGGATCAGCCTTGTCCTAGCAGGCACAGCTTCCCCCATGTTCCCCAGGCAGAGTGGATAGATGGTGTCTCATTCCTACATGAATGACACCTACAGGTGTCTCATTCCCTGGAGGGACCTGGACAGGCTGGATCGATGGGCCAAGGCCAACTGTATGAGGTTTAATAAGGTCAAGTGCCGGGTCCTGCATTTCGGTCACAACAACCCCAAGCAGCGCTACAGGCTTGGGGAAGAGTGGCTGGAAAGCTGCCCGGCAGAAAAGGACCTGGGGGTGCTGGTGGACGGCCAGCTTAACATGAGCCAGCAGTGTGCCCAGCTGGCCAAGAGGGCCAACAGCATTCTGGCTTTTATCAGGAATAGCGTGGCCAGCAGAAGTAGGGAAGTCATCATGCCTCTGTGCTCGGCATTGTGAACACCTCGAGTGCTGTGTTCAGTTCTGGGCCCCTCTGTACAAGAGGGACATTGAAGTGCTGGAGCGTGTCCAGAGGAGAGCTACCAGGCTGGTGAGGGGTCTGGAGACCAGGTCATATGAGGAGAGGCTGAGGGAACTGGGCATGTTTAGTTTGGAGAAGAGGAGGCTGAGGGGAGACCTCATTGCCCTCTACAACTACCTGAAAGGAGGCTGGAGAGAGGTGGGTGTTGGCCTCTTCTCCCAGGTGAATAAGGACAGGACCAGAGGAAATGGCCTGAAGTTGCAGCAGGGGAGGTTTAGATTAGATATTCAGAAGAATTACTTTATTGAAAGAGTGGTCAGGCCCTGGAACAGCCTGCCCAGGGAGGTGGTTGAGTCACCATCCCAGTACCTCTAAGGTATTTAAGAAACATCTAGATTTGGCACTTCAGGGCATGCTCTAGTGACAGAGATTGTAGGGGTTTTTTGTGTGTGTGTATAGTTGGACTCGATGATCTCAAAGGTCCCTTCCAACCATGACGATTCTATGATTCTACAGTAATCAGTGGAAATGGGATTCTCCCCTGAATGAGCCATTTGTGTCACAGTATACAAATTCAGCTGTAGGTCCAGTCCTAGCTGACAGTTTCAGTGTCCCACACCAAGGCATTCCATTCATTTAAATTCTCTTTTCATAACATTTTTGTTAAAAAGAACTTTAATGTGTCCATTTGGTGACCGACAGCCAACGTCCCTGCCACTCACTGAGTAAAAGCTCTGCTACCTTTCAAACTGGACAAGGACAAATGGTACTCCAGTGCCTCAGAAATGGATGAGGATTCAAGGGTTCTGCGTTGCTCTGCCCATGATCAGCTGCACACATGTGGGTAACTCTACCTGGTGTTCCGTTTCTCCTTTCCATAAATGTCTCTGCTTTGTCAAGTGCTTTGAAAGCTATGGAGGGAAAGTGCTGAGTGGTAAGAAGTATGTACATAGCTGCATTTCCAAACCAGGAAAAATGCAAGTGCAGTTTCCAGTAACACATTAGAAATGGATTGAACAGTAAGCCATTGATCCAGACATGCAGGCAACTGAAGACAACATAAGCTGCGAGTTTATTAAATTGATGTACCAGCTATTTTCCAAGTTGTTCCGGGACATGAGTTCACTGAGTTCCCACCAGTGTGGTAGCGCAGACGGGACTACATGCAGGGCCCCTCTCCCTCTCCAAACCTCACGGTGGTGCACTGAACTCCCCGGCTTTCGCTATTGTGTCTCCTCAGACAGCAACTGCAAGCTGTGCTGAGCTAAATGTCTCTGTGAAGTGCTGTAATGAGAGTGTTACACTTTGAAATCTATTGCCCTAACTGTGTCTTTGTGGCGCTAAGAGGAAGACAGGATGGGCTGAGGTTCTATAGAGGCCCAGCTGGAAAAATTCCTTCCTGATCCCCCAAAGCAGCATCCTCCCGTCAAAGCTACCTGTGAAGGAGGAAAGAGGTAACTCCCAGACACTCTGATGCAAATGCTTAAATTACCAAAGGAAGGGTAAAAGCCAGCCCCCTCCCCTCTACTTCAAACTGGCTAATGGGAAGGACAAATTTTTACCTCTCTCCTTTGTAAAGGGCTTTGCTGCCCCTTGGTCTCCACCTAACTCAGCCTGATTAAATCTTGGCACTTGATGAAATGGGGAGAGGGGTTTTGAGATAAGCTCTTTCAGAGCAGTAGTTCATGGTTTAAGTCTGGGAAGAGTGAACACTGTTTTTCTGTTTTACAAAAGAGATTCTTATCAGTGTAGAAATTAATTACCTTTCCTAAAGTTTTAATATTTTCCCTCATATTGCAAATTAAGC
This sequence comes from Larus michahellis, assembly GCF_964199755.1. Lineage (NCBI taxonomy): Eukaryota > Metazoa > Chordata > Aves > Charadriiformes > Laridae > Larus > Larus michahellis. The sequence goes on along the minus strand of NC_133897.1, from coordinate 26,180,652 downwards.
TGTGGGGAGATTTATTGTCAGTACATAAAGTGCCAGCGTTGTCTGGACAGGGTTTTGTTTTTTTTGGAGGTGCCCTTCAAACTGTCACTAAGGACATCAAAACCTAGGCCGATGTCTCCAATTTAAATTGCAAAGAAACTAATTTTAAGGTACAGAAACATTGTCAATCCCGGCATTTGGCTGGTGTATGGAGTTGCATTGGCAGGTGGTTTGAGCGAGCGCTGCTTCAAGCAGCACTAGCTATGGGCATCGGGGCATCCAGCTGTGAAAACAGATCTGCATGGCACAGTAATGATAACTGGTACTCGGGGAACTCTCTTGATCTTGAAGAATCCCAAAGCGATTTCTGGCTGGTCAGGACCACAGCCAGGTGTACTGGAACCAAGATACTGATACCATTTGTGTCTCTGCTGGGGGCTCATCCGTCAGACGCAGATTATTCCTTTTGACTCTGCCTCTCGTTGGGTGCTAGACGTCTTGCTTCCCAAGCGATACTTTCTTCCCTATTACAAGTCTTTTATTTCCTTGGTAGCTTATAGATTAGTCAGAGCAGGAGCCAAGATCCTAAATCCCAGCTCTGTACAAATTTGCAGGGGTCAGAGCCAGCCTCAGAGCTAAGCCTTAACTGCTTGCAATAATCACCAGCCTGAAATCATAAGGGAGGCCTTCAGACTCTGGTGAGATGGAATTCAAAATCAATTTAAAAAAATGTGGCCTTTTTATTTGCTGCTTATATTTTGTTCCTGGTTTCAAGATCTTCTTCGTGAATTTAGGAGTTTTTTTCATTATAAATGAAAGTGGAAATTGTCATGTAATCTCCAGATGCCAGAAGAGAATATCGTGTCCGCTACAGGGAGGTTCTTGATAAAATCATGGGAGTGGGCAGCTGGATACATGGGCCTATGAAATTATTTTAATAATAACAGAGTTCAAAGGCTTCTGCCAGACCCCCTGTGTTAGGCCCTGTAATCCCTAAAGAATTTACAGGCATATATAGTCTGCTTTAGAGTATCTCTGTTCTTTCCACGTTTGAGAAACAAAAATTATCATTTCTGCATAGATGTAAATTCCACGCCAAGTAAACAAAATAAGGTTGTCCTTGTTTCTCAAGGGTGAGCAATGCCAGTGGGCCTTTCTCTTTTAAAAGATGTCCTGGTTTCAGCTGGGATAGAGTTAATTTTCTTTCTAGAAGCTGCTGTATTTTGGATTTAGTATGAGAAGAATGTTGAAGAATGTTGATAACACATATTGTTTTGGTACTTGCTAAATAATCTTTATATTGGTCAAGGACTTTTTCAGCTTCCCATAGAGGCTGAGAGGGAGCACAGACAGGACAAGCTGGGCAAAGGGATATTCCATATCACAGACATCATGCTCAGTATATCAATGGGGGTTGGCTGGGGGACAGGGATCCACAATTACTGCTTGGGCTGGGCTGGGCTGATCATGGGGTGCTGAGAGCAACTTGTGTTGTATCACTTCATTTTGTATATTCTTCTACCATAATAATTATTATGATTGTTATTGTCCTCTTCCGATCCTGTTCTATTAAACTGTCTTTATCTCAACCCACAAGTATTTTTTCCTTTCCCCTCCTTTTCTCCCTCTTCTCCCTACCCATCTGTCTTACCTGGGGGTGGGGGCGGGCGCTGCAGGCTCTGAATTCCAGCCCTGTGCCTCCTGGGCCAAAGCAAGAAGAGCAAAAGGAAAACTCGAGGGAAACATTTGCTTGTTGTTGGGTTTGTTGTTCAAAATCCTACATCAGTACATACATTACAGTTCTTGGCATCTGGATAGCTGTTCAAAGCCCTTGGCTTAACCCAAATATATGGATTAAATGCAGAAAATACAGTTTAACATATTTTAACTTTTTTGTTTCTGGTCAAACATGAGTCTTTAGCTGATAGCCCTGGTGTGAAGCCGTCTGCTCAGCTGAGTATGGGCTTCTTGAGGCTGCACATGTGCTTATACATTATACATTATACTAGTGCTCTGCACTCTCTTGCCTCCACATGTGACCTCCCCGTGTGTTAATGACAGAATTGGTCCCCTCAGAGTTGCGTGAAGGAGAAAGAGAGGAGAGAAAAGAAAGATACGTTTAAAGATGGGAAAGGGGGAGTAAAGATGCATGTGTGTGGGTAACACGATAACTCACGTACTTCTGAGCATCTGAACTATATTTGGTATGAACTGTATTTGGACAGCCAACAGGAGGTACTGACACTAAAAAGAGAAAAATAATTTGATTAAAATTACATGTCTGGAGACAGAAATCAAAATACTGGGGAGTCTGAGTCCACAACCGAGGCCAGAACACATAATTCAATTAAAGGAAATTCAGTTTAATTTATAAAGCAACCTGGGTCTAATACTTTTGCCAACATGGGCAATCTTAAGAGCTAGATTGGGTTAAAGATAATGATTGTGGAAATCAGTTTTTCACCCTGATCTTTTCAACTTCAAGGCAGTAGAAACTTAATAGTGAAAATCTTATGGAACATATTAGCGATATTTCTTTCCCTTTTGGGTGCATGGAAGCACAGCTTCGGGGTGTTGTGGCGGGACAGAGTGCATAATGGACACGCCTTTAGAGTTTTGGTCCCCCTTTAAGAAATACATTCTCACATATCATTTAAGATCCTTTCTAAAATCACAACAGACAGCACAGGTACATTGGGCTGAGTTTAGTTTGCATAAATAAAGTATGCCCAGGTTAGCTTTCCCCCTTTCTCCCAGAGAGGCAGCAGAGAGCTATTTTTCTTTTTATCCTTGCAAGTCATCCAACTTTGAAATATACAGAGCGTAAACCAAATTTAATAACTGAAAGTCCTCTATGAGCGTAGATCTGTATTTCCTAAGTTATGCTGACTTCTCCAAGTCACAGAACATCGGAAATGGAGAGTGTATAATGGGGAAGTAAGGCTCCATGCTGTCCTTACACTTTATATTAAGCATCTGCTTTTGGCTACAGTCAGAGAGGAGAATCAGCTACTGGACCTTTGACATGAGCTGGTATGGCCATTCCTGGGTTATATTAAGATACGTATAAAATGCTTAAAGAAAAGATCTTAAACCAAAACAAGAAATCATAATACGTACAGCTTGTCCAGCACACACATAAAACTGACTTGTAACTGAGGAGCCTGCGCCGGCAGTGGTAAAGAGCCTAGCAACGTAGAAAGTGCGTGTGTATCTATGAATGCTTATCTGTTTTCAAGGGAGAGGTAAATATCTAATTAAAGCAAAATCTACTTCAGAGCCTGTTAGAACCCAGTTCTTCACAAAGATCTTAGCCTTAAATCAGTCAAATTAATTAAAAAACTTCTACTTTGCGACATCAAGAAGCCAGTTACTGTGGTAAATCTCCGATGGCTTAATTTTTGTTTCAATTTATTGAGGACGGACTACAGCCTGGCACACTGAAAAGTGACTTATTGGTGGAAACCTGGCAAACAAATAGGTGCTCTGAGATGAGGGCAGGACTCTTTGCCATTACCAACCATCTTGATTTAAACTTTGGATTAAGTAGAAAAAGATGGAGAAAAGTGCCTTTTTGTGTGCACGGAAGAAAAAAAAAGCAGACTCCGTTAATTGCATGCAATCCAGCTGGAGTGATATATATCCACTACAAGTTTCTTTTTCTGGGTAGGAGTCTGAGCTCTTAAACCAGGAACACACATTTTTCTTGTTAAATTCTCAAAATTCAACACCTCTATTTTACTCCCAGAAACACAAGTATTTATGTTTCACATTAAAAAATAAGCTGTTTGGGCTCCCATACATTTCAGACAATGCTTTTTCCTTGGTTTCCATTAAGTTGATGTAACAGACTCTTGTTCTCTGCCCCTGTGTTTTACCAGCTTTCAGGCAGGCAGCATCTCACCTTCCAACGGCAAAAGCAAATCCTGTTTCTCATCAGTTCTCTGAGATAGCCCACTTGTTCGCTTGGTTTGCGATTAGGCTGAGGTGCTCACCTAAGAACCTGACTCGCTTTGTTGGATCAGATTTTGCAAGGTTCTTGTGTTTCTACAAGCTTTCAATAAAATATATGGGAAACAGGAGGCGGTCAAGTTCGGGCACGTTGCTGACGAGAAGAAATATCCTGAATTAACATAGCAGGTGTCAAATTCAAAACTATCTGGAGAGAATATGAAGTTAATGCAATTAAAATGTAAAAAATATTTCAGATTTTTTTTTCTTTTCCTGATAGATTCACCACATTTTCTTTGGGATATTTTCTTCAAGTTATGATCAACAGAATTCAAGGGAGACCTGAGAAGTATTTATAATATCATGCCAAATAACATGAATATTTCAAAATTCAATTGCAAGGAAAGTATTGTAATAGAAACTAGTTACAATGAAAGATCTGTCTAACAATATTATGGAACAACCAAATGGTTGGTTCTAAAAACAGAAAGGAAAATATTGTGGTTTTGCTTCAAGATAAATATTTCTGCTTTATGCATGCTATAAAAATGTATCCCCTTCTGGACAAATTAGCCAGTTCTAAAAAAAACTGGCTTTTTTTGCACTCCCTAAATCTTTCTTTTTTTAATGACCTCTGTGCCACAATTTTTGCCTCCAAGCAGTAATTAACCACTCTGCAAGTCACCACAAGTAAGCCAGAAATGAATTACACTTAAAAAAAAAAAAAAATCTGTAGCATTAATATAGTTTAAACCAAAGTAATCAAACTTGTGCTGCTACCCTCTTGTGTTTTTCAGGTACGAATGTTATGAAATTTTCAATGGCTTTCAGTGTCCCGCATAACAATTGCGGTGGAAAAAACTGCAAAGCCTGAACCACCAAAGGAAGTCTGAAATGAGCAGAACTGTCCTTGAACACACCTTAAAATAGTTTACATTTATTATCCAGGCAAAGCGATACTTGCTTTATGTAACTTTTTTCCAGTGTCTTGCACAAAACGATGGGAAAATATGCAAATAAGATTAAGCATCTTGCACCGCATTTGATCATATCTTGCAACATCTTAGGGGTGGAGAAAATATGAGGAATGCCGTCATCCAGTTTTCCCTCGGGTTTTTAGTTAACCCGCAGAATGTCTACATACAGAGCTTGATTCTTTCACTTAGGCTGGTACCAGTTGGGAGTAAATCTATTCAAGTCAACAAAACCTCCCTCAGGCATACAATGCTTAGAGAATTGAAGGCTGCACATCCTATCAGTTTACAGCTACAAATCTTTCAGTAAGATTATAGTAAATCTCTTTGCTTCTGAGATATGACCTGCTTTGTTTAAGGAATACACAGCAATATCTTTACTATGTTTGCTTTCCATCAGCTTATATAGCAGCAGTTTTTATCAGGAGCTTGTCTCTGACTTCACCTTTGACAGATGACTTGGATTTGCATGGCCAATATTGCCAAATTAGAAAGAAGTGCACAACTTCACAATTTTTCATCAGCTTTCTGACCAATTTACACTGAAGTGTGACATACCTCACTATTTAGATCTCTGCTAAGCTTTCTGGGGTAAGATTAATTTGATATCAATGCTGATATGCGACTGTTCCCTTTTTACATCAAGGAAAAATAGATTTTTAAATAGGAATTTCGAAGCAGCGTGATTAAAATATTTTATATATGTCTAAGTATGTATTTTGGAGTCTGAGAAAAAAGGCCATCTTTGAATTTGTTATGCCCCAATCCATTAAACCTGTAGAAAATAGATTAGCAAAACTAAACCTTTTAATCTCTTGGAATCTAATTATGTAATCCATACTGGGAAGAGAACACAAAACCTGAGATACACCAATGACAAATTGACTTTGAAGATCAGCGAAATTAATTAAAAATTATTTTTATGGGCATCACAACTTAACATTACAGTCAACTTTTTAGCCTATATTACGTTCATCTAGGCTGGAAATATTTCTGGGTGAAATCTTGAGGAAATTCCCACCTGCTGTCTACATTCATATTTGGAGTAACTATATGTACCACAGCAAAATTTGCTAGATTTACTTCAAAAAAAATAAAATCAGACTTTTGACTGCTTAGTCAACCTAAATTGAAACGGGGCACTGAGACGCATTTGACTTTGGCATTCAGAGTGATCCAATATCAGCATTGCATTCTGCAAGCGTGTGTGTGTACTACCTTGTATGATACCTAGGTATCCCCAACGTAGGCGTACATTTATTTCTTCCGTTATTAGTCCATTTTCTCTCTATGCATATCAGAAACCTTGGAAAAGAAAAAAGAAAATCTTATGAGTTATTACAAAAGGTTTTCTGGCCAGCAGAAGGACTATATTGCATTCAGTCAGTGCAAAATGACTGAAGAGCCAATGGGACGCTCCAGGTTTCTATAAGACAATCTGGGAGCCTTAGGCATTTTCCAAAACCATTGCACCAAAATACCACTCGTATCCTACTTCTTTTGCCGTACCGTTCATATTTTTGGTTGCTCTTTGAGGACAAAAAAAATACAGGTCTTGGGCATTATATCTGAGAGTGTAAAGGAACAAGGGTTCTGTCACAGAAACTGTGCAACGCTTTTGAAGAACCAGGCAGGAGATAAAGACAACTAAAATGTAAAGTGGAATGCTCTCTTTTGTCTTCTTTGTTCCCCTTCACACAGGTTTCTCTGCTCACCACTTTACTCTTCCCCTCCCCCCCATTATTTAATTTCTTCCTGGATTTCCTTTTCCACTAGTTGACCCCTCTTTTCTGTATTTCTGTCTCACCATCACAAGTCTGACATTGGACTTGTGAGGATGGGCTGCCATCAATAGCCATGAGGTCTCCTCAGTGCAGCAGCCTCCTCACTGTAGCAGAGCTGGCAGCGGGGGGAAATCCAGTACCAGGAGCAGCAGGAGAAGCAAAGTACATCCATTCCATACGCTGAGGTAGCAACTCCTCTGAGAAACAGTCAGAACCCACGGATGGGGACACGGAGATCTTAAGCTGCCGTTGAACACCTCTGTACCCGTTTCACCTGATGTGAAGGCTGGAGCAGGGGCTGGAGCAGGAGCAAGATCAAGAGCTCACCCGATGAATCTATCAGGGTGGTGAAGCAGTCTGCATTTCAACCAGAGTGACTCTACTTAGTTTGAACTTTCTCAGGGTGGATTTTGGGGGGCATTTCTGCTGTTTTGTTGTCTGGGTTAGCATGACAAACCCAGTGTTTGACATCTGCATAAAGCATCTATGAAAAAAATAGGTTATTACCAACACAGCATTACTTCTATGCACAGGAAAGGGTTAACACAATAGCACGTTTCTCTCCCTCTGCTTGCTCCCACTTCTGGTTATGGGAAGCAGCCTTCTCTTTTTTGCTGGGTGCCTCTGTGCACGTGCTGAAAACCCATGTTCCCAGTTCCTGCATATCTCTAAGCATTTCAGTTTTCCCTTTGTTCTTGGGCTCTGCCTGGGAAAGGTAAATCTTACTTGCTGGATTTCCGTCAGGCAGATGTGGTCCCCAGTTATTGGCTGCTCGTGTTGTTCCCTCCAAAGTTTCCTTTATAACCTTATCTTTGGCATTGTCTCATTTCCTGCTTGTTTTCCACCAGGACTTGCCTTTGATTTAGCAAGTGAACTTACAGGCAGATCATGTTTAAAAAATATATACGGGTGCCTTATTCCCCACCGAAGCCTCGGGAGGGCTGTTCGAGCGCCTCCCTGTACTGCTCAGAGGGGTTTTTGAAACTAATTGCAACTCCTCCTTGGCTAGCTTGGCTGCCCTCCTGCCTGCAGCTGTCTTCTAGCTCCGAAAGTCAAGGACGACCCCGAGAAAAACAAACAAAGGGAATGTTTTGTTGGCTTCTAGTTTAAAATAATTGCTTTGCTTAGACCTTGTAACAACCTCCATCATTAACTTTGGGGAGGGGGTTGTTTCCTTAAATCCAAACACGTGCTGACACTGTCTGGGAAATTTGTGACTTAACCCAGAGAGATGGCATGACCTTCTGCTGGGATGAATAATTTTTGAACAGAATTTCCAGTGGCACTTAGTGAGCTGTGCTGAGAAGGTCGCATACATAGCGTTACTCATGATGATAACAGCATCCGAAACCTTATCATTACATTTTTGTGTTCATAAATATTTCAGCAATAATTTGTGGCATTTTGCACTCAATTTTTTACATATGCAGAATCAAAGACTGCTAGCAACAAACCAGTGAAGCAAAGGGCAGTGAAGCTGCCATTCCCCATCTGGTATATGTATTCCTTGATTTTGTATTCCCTGTGTATCCCAAGAAATGGGCTGTTTTGGCTTATATGTTAATGGCACTGTGATGTGGGGCTGAAGTGGGGTCCTCTGGAGACAAAGGTCTACCACATAGCCATCAGAAACTGCTTAAAAATACACTTCACAGCCACTCCTGTCTATTCTACAGCATAACTATGACCTGCTTACCCTAGAGCAGGATTGATGAGATAGCAGCCAAAAAAATTTCAGAAAGGAGCTTTTCACTGTCTGCTGGGGAGAGAAGAAAGCAAGAGCAATAAACCAAGAGCAAGAGCATGCAAATGTTCAAGAGCAGTAGGTGAGAAGATGTTATCCTGCCTGAGGTCATCTAGTCACCTTTGTGTGCTAGCTTTGCTTTTAATTTGTCAACCAAGAAGTTGAAGCTTGTCTGCTTTTTCCTACAAAGAAGTTGCTTGCTTAGAACAAACAAACAAACCAACCCCAAGATTTCTTCTCAGCTGTAGTCATCCTCCTTTTTGTGTTCATCTTCACAGCAAATACTCATGAGTGTTGATTGGCATTTAACCTGGCAATAAATTCAACATTTGCACGGCCCCAAGTCGAGCCCTATTGCAAGAAGCAGTTTGTCAAACACAACGTAGCTCCAGAGATCTCACAAGAAAAAAACAAGTCGACGAGATACAAGTAAGCCAGGATAAGAGTGCAGCAAGGAGTTATAGTAGATATAACCACTTTGTTGCTGCTGTTCTTCTCAGTAACTACACATAACTAGGTTTCATTTTATTACTTACAGTATTGCAGTGATGACTTATTAGAGAAATTTGGTTAAGGATGACATCTTGGCTTCACGGCTTTTTACTGGAAGCTCTCTCTTACAGGGCTGCTTTGCAAATCAGTAATAACTTTGCTCTGTACCTTAAAACGGAGAGATGTGAAATGTCTATACCAGTGATTTAACCATAGGAAAAACCACAGTAGAATATAATGGGTCTAATGCATCCAATTAAAACCAATCAACAGAGTTCATCTACCAGTTTGTTGATACATCCAGTAGACTTCTTGTGAACAATCTGCAGATCGCTTGCATGAAGTGCTTGTGGAACAGTTTTGGACAGAGAAGAGACCTTATCAGACTTCAGGGAATAGTCAACCCTCCCCCCCGCCCCAAATCCTAAAAGCACCGAATGCACAATTTGCTAGGAAATGTTTGCATTTTACCTTTACATTTTGTGCTTAAAAAAAATTCCACAGTTGCAGTTTGGTAAGAGCTGTGATAGTGCATATTTCTTGGGTGACTGCTTAAGCACACATTTTGCTCTGTTAGGGGGTTTAATCTTGCTGGATTTCAATGGGATCCTGCCTGCTTATTAGTAATAAAGGGATAGATTAAGTAAAAGTGCAATGCTGACAATATTTCGTTTTTATACCAGAGAAATGAAATGCAGGTAAGAAGGGGTGAATGATTGTGAGTTCCATAGACGACTCTGTGGGTCTCAGAATAGGTCTTGAATGACACTATAAAACTCTGTAAGAGGCACACTGTTTCTTAGAGTTTTCCATATCTACAACCATGATAGCTGCTTTAATCTCTGATTAAGAAACGAGGTCTACAGAGCATCCTGCTCTACCAGTTGCAAAGTAGGCATATCATACGATGACAGAAAAGCATCAGCAGCATTTGGGTCAACTTCACACTATGACTTATTAAGCCTTTTATAAAATAAAGCTCAAAGACCTTATTAATATCAACAAGGTGTGTTATAGACACTCTTAATGGCAGGGATTAACCTTGTCATGGTTTGCTCCTTTCGTTACAGTGCTAACAGCGAGCTAGGCTTATCATTCTGTTCACTGTACTGTATCTTTATTGAGTGCAACGAATACCTGATTTGGTCTTATTCACAGCAGTAAAATGATATTTCAGGATTTCAACTTTCAGGATATTATGAATTTCTTCTGCAAAGCATGGATCTAAGCCTTGAGATACTGTGGCTAATCAATTCTATTAATTTCTTGTTGAAGCAGTGAAATAAATTTTCTGACCTCTTATGTATTTCTCCAGTTGTGAACCAGCCAGGAGAATTGTGGGGACGTAACAGACCTTCTGGTTAAAAAAAGAAAACAAAACTGGAATACTGAGCTGTAAATTTAGGGGTAAATTCTAATCTCAGTTGCGGAAGGTGCTGGAGATTTATTTCAGTATCCCTGAAATCCCTCTTAGTGGTATTTGGTATCCCTGCTAGTGGCCTCTGCTGTATTAAAACTGGGAGGGTTTGAATAAGACTGAAGAGTGTTTTGGAAAAGGGCTATGACTCCAGAGAAAACAAAGTAACCCCAACAGTTATCTACAGCCTTCAACCACTGATGGAACGCTTCTGTTTATCCCAGACTCTAATCAGCCTGTCAGTATGGAGTTGGCCACCTAAAGCACACTATTACATTTTAAAGCACAGACAGTAAACTTAAACTGCGACTTCCCAGGAAAGCAAGCATGTTCACTTAAATCTAAGAGATTAAAATATTTATGTATACCTTATCATTTCAGGCTCTTCATCTGTGAATCTTCATGCCAGGGGAACCTCTTATGTCTGATTCCTGCTTCCATTAGACTAAATGACAAATTTCCATGGGACAGGTGAAAATACTCAAGACATCAGAGACTCAAATAATACATCGTCTTTTAAAGTAGACTGAATAAATAGAGAGAAAAACCTGCCACAGCAGTGGATCTTAATGACTGTAATGCACATTACGTTGGAAACTAGGACAATTAACAGTTTAACATAACAACAGAACATGCAGAACAGTCTCAAGGATGGCTCAATAGATTCACTTCAAAGTCAGGCAGAATCCACATCTGGGAAGAGGTAATGCCTTTGTCTGCAGCTTCCCTGAAGTGAGTGTTTCAATAATTTTTTTCTACCCTAACAGCTGTGGAAAAAACTCAGGGGACTTGCTGTGTTTGAACCAAATCTCAAGGTGATCTGTTTCAATGCAGCTAGTAAAGGCTGCTGTAAATACAAGGAGATCAATGTGCCTTTTTATAAAGGGGGCAGGAGAGGTAAAAAGGTATTCCTGCTGCAGAAGTGTCTCACTGGAGTCTGCCAGGACACCCTGAAGTGCGTGAGACCTCCAAACGTACACACGAAGTGATCCTCCGTCTCATGGGCTCACCAGCTCCATCACTCTTCTACCAGGCCTGGAGGATGGCATGGGTACTTCTGCGTTGTGATTAACCTGACATCATTTATTTTGTCCTCAAGTTTTATATCAATCTATTTCTGCCAGTCATTTATTAATTATTTGGGAACAGTATTTCAAAAGGGAGGCCCGAGTATCAAAGGTGCAGTTATAATCTTAGATGTCACATAAAATCCTATCACCATGTAGATATATGAGGTGTTTGTAGGTACAGGTGACCAGCTGGGCATTCACCCAGTTAATACCCTGAATAATGCACAGGTTCACACACATATCAGAACTGTGCGCACGAATGAGGTGGGTGTGAAAATGGACCTTCACAGGAGCTCCAGCTAGATGTCTTCTGCTAGTTATGGTCTGAAAGTGCTCCCATAGCTGCATGAATGAGCAGCAGGAGGTGAAAGAACTGCAGCGCAGTCAGTGGAGTCATAGAATCATAGCATGTGTTGGGTTGGAAGGGGCCTTCAAAAGTCATCTAGTCCAACCCCCCTGCAGTAAGCAGGGACAGTAATGTCAGTAATGGTTATACTGGTTTGTCAGGAGACTAAGGGCCACTGGTTCCCATTCCTGGGCATGTCCTAAAAAACATTTAGAGCTTCCAGTGAATTGATCTGATCTGAAGTTACCCACTACCTTTCAGTGCTTTGTTTTCGTAATCCTGATAACTGTTTATCTTTACAGGGTATGAGTCTATGGGATTTTTTTTTGTGTTATGCTTTGCTTTGCTTTTTTTTTTTTTTTGCCTGCTCCATTCCAATTTGAACCACTTCAGTGGAGTAAAGGGTTGAGACTTGGATCTGATTTCTCCAGCTGAGATGGAAAAACATCCAGGGAATACAGGGTGTCTTTTGCAGTTCTTGTGCTTTCAGCTCCAGCTATACCTTGCTAATACCCAAACTGTTTTCATCTATGCTGGGACTAGTGCCAACAGCCAGAGTTGGCCCAAATACAAGGAAACTGTAAATGAACTGCCCCCTCAGCTCTCTCATGCACAAGCTAAAGGTATCAGCGGACCTGGTCCTATTTTCTCCTTTGTGGACATCCTTTTATGCAGATTCATCCCGTTTGGGCACCAGAGACAGGAAGAAAGCCTAACGTGCCTTTGAAATATAACACACTGCACTTAAAGTGGGATCTGGAGGAATAACTTATATCCCTTGCAGAAACAAAGATATTTAAAATCAAGGTTAATATGGAGACAGTGCAAACTGGCATGATTTCCCTTTTGTTTATGTTTCGTCTCAGCTGTAATTTCAGGGCCACGGTGCTGAGGCAGAGCGGGGCGCCAAGGCAGATAGCTGACAGTAAGCCACAACCATGGTGAGCCCCGTGTCTCCTCTGGAGAAAGGGCTGGGGTTACAGGACCATTTACTTAAGAAGGCAATTGAAGTCCCACATCTGAATGCTCCCTGAAGATTCAGATTTCGAGTTTGAACCCCTTTCCTCTCTGAAGACAAATTAGGAACTAAACTTAAAGTGAGTAATCAGAGATGTCCCTAGTGGAACAGAGTTATTTTAATGTAGTCCAGAAGACTGAAAAAATGAAGAGTATATGAGCTGTGTGATGAGTATGTCAAGAGAAATTTTAGGAGAACTTTCCATTGTGTTGGGAGGTAACTGACCCAAGTAAAGGAGACTAATGGAGCAGCAGAGGCACTAGGAAACCTTGAGTGTTTGCAAAATCTTTCTGCACTGATTTTGCCTTGGCTTTCCCAGGGGATTGCTTCTGTGGGCTACTTTTCTGCAGCATTTCAATTAAGTAGATCTCTACACATTTTCCTCTGAAGAATCCAGGGACAGATCTACTGAAGGTACCAGGAGAGCTGTAGCCCCAGTGTCATTGTGGCAAGTGATGACCCTTTTGTCACTAGTAGGGAAAGCAGAGGCACTTTTGCACTGCTTTCTCCTCAGCCCTGCAACCAAGCAGCCCTGAGAGCAGAGCCCAGGGTCTGCCTGAAGAAACCCAGGGCACCAAAGTGTGTTAGCAGCCAGGACTAACAAGGGCAAAATGAAACCTCTTTGATTTCCTTCATGACTAGCGCGTAGGTTTAGAAAGCATCCCTCACCACACGTCAGCACCAGAGCTAAACTCCCGGTAGGGCTGGAGGGAGAGGGGCGGACAAGACCCTCTCGGTGAGTAGATGAGTTGGGTTGATGGTTGCAGGGTGGGTGCAATCTTGTGTAGAGGGCCTGAAAGCTGGCTGCTCAGCATGTGCTCACTGGGAGACCCAGGAGGCAGCTGAGCTGAGTCATCCCCGCTTCCACCTGAAGCACCCACTGTCAGGCAGATCTGCATCTTTTAGGTTTTTGAAGCTGGAGGCTTGGCATCACAGCAAAATTAAGAGACCTGAAGTCCCAGTTCATGTTTAGCTTAGTCTACAGCTGAGTCTGTCTCCAATTTCAGTTACTTTATTGGTGTGCTGAGCTTGCTCAGCGCTGCTGACAGTGATACCACGCAGCCAGGAGTTGCTCCTGTGACCAGTCTCACACTCTGGTAATATTGTTTGACATCATGCACATTCCCATTTTGTCCGTGGTCCTGCCTCTTTTTAATGAGGTTAGGTGTTACTTCATAGAGTGAAGCTATTTCAACATGATAATTACAAAGTTTTTCCTGTTTAGGAGGAAACATTTACCTTATTTAAAGTTCTGAGAGAGTATCTTCTATTTTTACCAGGGCAGCAGTAAGTTCTGCTTGATTTCTTTTTCTTCTGAGTAATCAACATTATGCATTTTCTTCTATGCATATGTATGTGTTCTATGTCTTATGTATAATCCCACTTCTTACTTCTAGTTGTGGAAAATGGCCCTAAATTAAATAAGCGCGTGTCCCCCCCAGCATTACAATGACTGCATCCTTAGCACTGCTCTGTGCAGCTGAGAAACGCCTCGGAACCACTACACAGAAAGAGAAACTGAGGCATAGAGAGGGCAAGTGGCTTGCAAAGTCAGAGCCAGGCATGAATCTCAGATCTACTGAGTCCCACTTAAGTGCTTTGGCTGCAACACGGTCCTTCTTTTATGGACATTACAGCTGTGATTTGCAAAGAGGCTTACAGAAACTACTTATGCCAACCCGTAAGATCTGAGCACCTAACTCCTTTAGTACCTTTGAAAATCCATTTGAAAATATTTTCTCATCCTTTTTTCTACAAAATACTGTCTTCTCTATTCTCCATCGAGGATTATATCTGTTCATAAAGGTGGATCTAAAAAATATTTTTTTTTTCAGACTTGGAAAAAAGCATGCAAGACCCAATATTTGACTATATAGGAGACAGCGTTCAACTGCCTTTTGCTGCCATCACGTTGTGTAATAACTTTTGTTAAGTCTCGTATCTTGTGTCAGAATGAATACGTGCTTGCATAAACAACAGTGTTGCCTCCCCAAATGTTGTGTTCAAAAGTCTGTTGTATGAATATTTAAATAAGGAGTTGGGATTGCTAGTAAATATTTCTATTATTTACCCAGCCAGTGTTCCAGCAGAGAAATGCTGAAAATAACTGCTGTGCCATGTAGCTAAAGAAAAATAGAGGGAGAGGAGCATTGATTGGTTTGTATTTTCACTTTCTGATTCAGACCTAATTATTTTCTGAGTTGCCGTACATGGAAGAGAAGTTACCGGGGAAGCACAGAGGACAGCCTGTAAAATGTGTGGATTTTAGGGCAAACTGCCAGGCCCCAAATCCTTCTCCCCCTCTATAGACAACCCGAGCAAGTTTAGTAGAACTTCAGCAAATGTCACAGCCTTTCCTGTTTGCTTTGCACTGCTAATATATTTGTGCATTGCAAAACCTTGCATCTTCTTGGGGGAGCAGGAAATCCGTATTCCTCTGTTTGGCAGAATCTCTTTGACTTCTCCTCTCCTGTCATGCTTCGGTCTGTGCAAGGATAAATGCACTGCAACTGGAAAAGTGAGATAAATAGCGTAAGGAGAAATCATTATAAACCTCAGTGCTTGAGAGGCGCATTCTCGGAAACGTGCCAGTCATAAAACCTGACCAGACCTGAAAAATAAAAATCCCTCAAATAATAATATAGGATCCCCATGGACCATTTTCTTATGCCTCTTCCACAAGCATGGAGCATTAAAAGATTGAAAACTCCTTTTCACTTCATTCCATGCAGCCTGAAAAACCATACGACATACTCCACACGCATTTATAATAATAAACTGCGGAATAAAAGAATTTTCCTTTTTGGGACTGTGCACAAAATGAACCTTGTCCCTGCAAAATTAAATACAAATAAAAGGAATAGGGGACAACCATGGTATAAGCCTAAGTATTCTTACCACCCCTCTTCTGAACGATAAGCTGGAAGAGTGCCGAAAATGGATACTTTCTCCTGTGTTCGGTGGGGTGGTGAAGAAGTGTATATACTTTTATATGTAATTGAAGTGCGTGTCATATAATTTATACGTGGGGTAAGCCTCTTACAGGCAGGCCCAAAGGCTTCCTTTCTTTTCTGAGAAAATTTCAAGTGCACAATGAATGTGAAAACAATGTAAGGAACCTTTGGCCACCCAAGACGTCACGGGCATTGTTTGCTGCGCTTCTGGCCTCGTTGGAGCTGACACGCAGCGTAATGAGTAACAGGACTCCTCCCCGCGGTGCTCTTGTAGGCAAATTACACGACTTGTTTGTGAATCATTCTTCCTCCCTCTCATTAACAGCGACTGGTATAATGATTTTCTGACCACAGCTATCTCCTCGAGGAAACCTTGCTGATGCAGTGTTATACTCATTACACTTTGCAGGTTGACTCCATCAGACTTCACCTTCTGCTTTGATGGGTGATTCTCATGCATGAGAGGGATGTGCTTTTTTTTTTCCAGAGATTATTCACTGGGTTATTATGGAAACCACCTTTGATAAATGGGGATCGCCCTAGTAGAAAAAGCCAATTAGCACAACAAGGGTTCTGCAGCATTCCCTTGCCAGCTGTGTTTAAAATAACGCCAAAATGATAAACTAGAAGGATCTATCACGAACAGTCTCCACTGGCACTCGGCCCCTGACTTAGATGTGTTGCCTGACCAAGATTCCCGGTGTGCAGGACATGAGGTATGCAAGGCAGAAAGTAAGGCGTGCTCCAACCTGCACTCTCCTGAATGGCTCGCAAGAAAGAAAAGGCTGGTGATAGCTCTCCCTCCGCTCTGCCTCCCTCCTGCCTCCCCCGGCAGCGCAGCCCGGGATGTGGGGAGCTCCCTGCAGGCTCCCCAGTCTTTCACCTGCCGGCAGTCTTCACCTGGCTGCCTGAGCATTTTTTATCCACCGGTGAAGTAAAAGCATTAAAGTTGGTATAATAGATTGACATATTTCTTCTAAGAGAGGAAATGCGTAACAGTGAGGGTTTTTTTATTACAACATTTTTATCTACTTATCTTATAGGTAGGATTTAATTACTCTCTAATTATCTTTGCCCAAGTTTGCCCAAATTTCTTCCTTCAGATGAACATTATTGAGATCACACATTTATGGATTTGCTACTCATGACATGACCAGTCTGGCATTTTTATTATCCTTCAACTTTATCTCTCCTTCTGAATCAATGTTGCTGTCGTTGATAGTATTTTACTGCCACAGTTAACTTCAGTTCAGGATTAAGACTGCATTTTTCTCCACTTGATATAAACACCTAAGAAAACAAGGTCTGTGTACTGGGGAGATTATCTGCTAAAGTGACCTTTCAGGGTCCTCATACATTCTTTTGGAAATAGTTTCAGTTGAGCATTAATTTATTATTTCCTGAATCTCTGAAGCTATATTATTTTTTTGTCCTCATTCTCCTGCTTCACTGCTGGCTGTGAATTTATTGATACGACGCATCTTGTGCGGTCGCCCAAATAAGTACTGAGCTGTAATGTCACTAGAGATCGTTTCTCAGCATTCAGACACTTCACCTGCACTGAGCAATGCTCCTACCTCGGCCAATTTGATTTCATGTTTTAGGTAAGGCTCTGCGAGATACAGTACATCACAGTCAAGTACTCAGTATCTCTGCTACGTTTTGTCTATATTCTTTTCTCTCTTTCCTCAAAATCATAAAGCGATATTGCAGTGGGCATCACTTCATATATGCAGGCACAGAAGCGTCTCACTTCATTGCATGTTTTTGATCTTCTCTCTTAGCTCTTGCCAGCTTCACAGGCCACAGTAGGTGGCTAACAATTTATTTCCATTGTGGTGGAAGCTCCGTTTTTTCTCCCCTCTCAGTTACCCACCTCTGCTGATCATACACTATTGGACTTCCTCAAGTTTCCTTTGAGACACCCAGAGACTTTTTCAAATCAATGGTTCATAAGTAATTTTGCTTTTTAACTTTTTGCCGGGTAGAGCGTACTGTTGTTTGCACAAGGACTGCCAGAAGTTCTTTAACTGTTAGTGAAGATGGTCGTATATTGATTTGTTCATTGATTCCTGCTCTGTCATCAAATTTCTTTTGGAGAGAACAGAGAAATTATTATTCTTTCTCACTCAACAAGGAATATAAAATTACCTTTTGGCACAGAGGCAATTAGTTGGCATTTGATATGTTTCCTGTTAAATGATGAGATAAAGAATATGTGAGTAGTTCACGTTTATCCCTGATTATGAATCAAATCTGAACATGAAATACTTCAAAAGGTCACTACAAGAGATTTTTTTTCTCCCACTCTCAAGCAATCTACTTATCCACTTATCTACTGTGCTCATCCTCCTATGCAAATACTGTAGACTGAAGTTAAAAGAATGCCTGTTTCTAAATTAACTATGAAAACCTTATACACCTCTGGGACACAGACATCGCTGCCAAACTCTTATTTTTCCTTTGTCCTAGGGAACTTTTGTGTCCAAGCTCATTTTTTTTAAGATTTATTTTGTATTAAAATATTTAGCTAATTAAAAAACATTCCCTGCATGAAACTGATTTTGAAATAGTTGTGGACAATCACTAAGGTGAAAATATGTGTCAAACCAACTTAAGTGAGAAAATTCTACCAAGGTAGAATTAGGAGTCAATGTTGATTACCTAATGCCATGCAGCACAATGTCCTGCAGTGTAAACACAGTCCTTTTGGAAGTTTGTGTGGCCATTTTGGGAACCTCAGACCTAAAAGGCCAGAGTAAAAGTGTGGTCAAAACAGGGACGAGATGCATATAATAGTAGAAGGGTTGAGAGCATTAACATGAAGACTACAGAAGAAAGCAGAGGAAGCTGTGGAGTTGAGGGTCAAGCCAGCGTAAGAAAACAGAAAACTGCCTTTTTGCTTGAGCTAGGAAGAAAATTCCAATTTTGAAGGAACTTCTTAAGGCATAACAACTTGCATAATGACTAAATGGTGCATCATTTCATAATGACTAAATGACAATGGCGAGCTGACTCAGTGCAGTTAATTGCTGACCATGGTGGTAGATGTAGGATCCTCTTTCCAATAACCAGCTTGAGTGAGGGACCACAGCTTTCTCCAGACATAGGCTGCTTGAGTATGTCTTCACCTGTAAAGCAACTTATTCACAAACCAGATGATCTGCCCATGAATAATGGAAAGTTAAAATACGTAGATATGGCATGCCTGCAGCATACAGTGCCTTAGGACAGGATTCAGCTTGCTGACTATGACATTGACGTTTAATGTCTGTAGATGGGATTTGATATGAGCATTGTATATCTAAACTCTCAAGGGAGCTGACGGAGATCAAGTCAAGACAGATGATGCAGCCTAAAGAATGATTCAGTTCATCCTAATATAGACAGCACCTGAAGTATGAGGAATTTACTTACTTCAACAGAGAGGTTTAATGTTGTAAAACGTGTCCCAAAATAAAGATGGCTGGGACTCTGATACAGCGTTCTCATGTGGTGTGTAATGTCTGCTACCCCCTCACAGGTGTCCTGGATAACCCCGGGCATCCCAGCTGGCACCGTGTACCTATGCTTTGGTACAGATTCCTGCTGCTGCTCTTGAGGTGCAGCTGACTGTCCTGACCTGATGTCCACTGAGTCCAGTGAGAGCTTGGACTCTAGCTGAGATGCAGACAGCTACCTGCAGACTCTGATTTTCTCCTGTCTTAAGCTGTGACCCAAGTCCCACCCTTGGTATCTGCATGGTGGTAAAGCATAGCAGCATTCTCTCCTTTAGCATCCATCTCGTCTTGCCGTGGGGTAGGAATAATGATTGGGTGGGCAGTCTCTTGACAGTGAACGTGACTTTCCTTGATTTTTATTTCTGTGGCAAAAACCAAACCTTTAGGAAACCTCTGGAGGTAACTTTGTCTCTTTCATGCAGGCAGTGCCCATGTTCCTAATTCCACACATGTATAACTACTCCTGTAAACTGACTTCTTTTGTCATGGAAGGCGGCACTCATTCTGACCAGGGGATTGTAAGGTACCATCAATGGGTCATTAGTTGTATGTCTCATAATACAAAACTCAATGACTTTTTACTTACAATTAGACACATTTTGTGGCTTGAAGATGAACACTCAAATCTGATAGTGTGGTGAAATGATTTATCAACATTTATGCACCAATAACATGACTTAGCTAAAACCAACCTTCCTTATGGGAAGAATATGAAACGGTGGTTGGTGTAAATAAGAAAGACACTAGCAGGCTGTGGATTTAAGCTCATCTTGGAAAGGATGAACTTATTCTAGCTGACACATCCAGCTGTGCAAACAGCAGTATGGAGTGAGCTGTGTTAACTTTACTAATACATAAGGATTAGAACAGATCCTGTGCTACATATAAAGGATTCTTTTGCTTATAAAGTACTTGAGTACAGAGGAAAGAAAGGAAATACAGGGGGAACACAAGTTATCTCTCCAGCTCTCATGAAATAAGACCAAAACCTGTACATTTCAGAACTTAATTCTTATGCACGCCAATAGCTTTTGCTTTTCTAGGGCAGAATTTACACAATATGAAAATTTCCATGATATGTCAGCTCCTAGGAAAGAAAATGATGACTGTGCCAGAACAGTCACACAGAGCTCCTAGTAGTCTGGTGCTGTCGGCCCACTTGAGTGATGGATGACTCCAGCTGGATCCTCAGTAACCGCAAAGGGAACTGAAGCTGTTATCTCTTCTTTTGAAACTGAGAGTATGCAAAAAATTGCAGTCGGACATTGGAGGAGAGGATGTCCCATGCTCACCAATGCTTTAAGGAGAACTGGAATCCTGTTTTCATGGAGTTTTGTCCACCCAGTGACTGTGATTCAGGCCTGTGTATTTGTTTTGCTTGCCAGCTTGCCAGAGTTTACTATGACGCAGAGGGGAAAAAAAAATAAAATAAATCTCTATCAGTAGCCATATTACAATGCCATATGTTATCACTGTTACAAAAATACCGGTGTCTCTTAAGGAAACTTTCTAGCCAAGGTTTCGAATGATAGACACGGAGCATGCTGCTTCCGCTAGAATTTCCCCTTTTCTACAGAGCTAAACCACTGCCGGCATCTCGTTAATTCACCCAACTGTGACTACACTGTAGCACCATGTATAGCTAACCTTTGTGTTCAAACAGTTCACTTTGTGAAAACATTTTCTTGCACTCAGTGTCAGGCTCTTTCTTGCTGCTTTTTTTTCCATTGCATCACTTTTTTCCCCCTTCAGCCAGAGATGTGGGAGACCATTTCCCTTTGGAGCATAGGCCAGTGTTGAGCTGTTGAAACAGCAGGGGAGGTTATAAATCTGGACAGGGAGCTGCTCTTCTTCCTTAGCAGCTAAATGCTTTGTGGCCGTCGCAGACAATGCTTCCTCTAACCTCTGTGACCTTGCCTGGTCTCAGACACAGACCTTTCAGTTGGGGTGGAAACCGGCATCATGGTAGCACACTTCCAGATCTGCTGTTACGGAGTCATTTTTTTCAACAAATGTCAAATAGTAATATTAATTTGTGACTTTTCAAGTATGTCCTCAAGACCTTTTTGGACTATTTCACCTCTATAAAGATAGATACAACAGAAGAGTAAATCCAAAAGCTTATCTGAATACAATATCCAAGATGCAAGGATTTATTCCAAAATTTCTAACGCTAAAGCAGTTTGAGCCCTAATCAAAAAATATCTTGTTGCATTCCTTACCTTTGCCAAATATACAATTCCACTGTCCCCCAAAATTATGGCTACTAAAAGCAGAAAAGGTAAAGTCGCCTTTTCAATACCTACAAGTATTATAGATGTAACTTCTGTTTTTTCACAGCAAGAGTTGGCAGGAAATGGATAATTTATATTTTTAGTATGGGATGCAATTTTCACAGTTAATTCTGGAAGAACCTGAAGTATGGGACCCTAAAGTTTTGACAGTTCAAAAGTTTTGATAAGTTCCTTTTGTACCCTTGATAGTAAATGTTTGATAATGGCCAATGGCTCTCATTAAACTGTTCACGTTTCCTGGAATAAGTGAAAATTAAGCAATTTCCCTCTTTTCTGTTGCTTTTATAACACGTACAGAGTATAAAGTGAAATAGCTGATATAGCAGGGGCAAATCATTTTTGTCAAAGTGGTTTTTTTTTCCTTTGGAAAAAAGATTTAAATTATAAAGTCTCCTCTTTCTCAGTGAAGTTTTCATTTTTCATGAAAACAAAAGAACACCATCGACTTCAATTTCCCATTTGCAGCACCCCTGAATCTTGGTACAAACTAGCTGTCTGATGCTTAAAGCTTCACAATCCCTTGTTCGAGATTTTTTGTGTTTTGATGAGAAGGGCAACACCATCCACCATGTCGAGGTCAGGGTGATCATGGTGGGATAATTCCAAACATGCATTCTTGGACATTCCAGGAAAGAACAGGGAACTCATTGAATTCGGATTTATTTCTGCTGTAGTCTGAAAAGGGGGAACTATTCTACTCCATATAGCATATATAGAGATACTCCATATAGAGCATTTCTGTTCTATATTTTGTAGTAGTCTTTGGTTACAAAAATAAAAGCTGTTCCATGAAAAGGGATTAACTTCCTCACTGTGCTGGAGTCTCAACAGCATCAGACAGGGTACATGGTAGTGCCTCTGCTTCTGGTCTTTGCAACTATAGTGATCCTGTCTGCCAGTGGCTCTGCTTTAGGAGGTGGTATGGAGCATACAAATTCCCATGGCCTGGCAACGAGAGCAATCTTTTGGGACAAAGAAATGTGGACTTAGTGAGGCTGAGAGCAGTTCAGCTGACATTAGGTGAAAGGCAGACCCTAACGAAGTAGAGTTTTTTCCCTCTTCATGCCTAATGAAGAAGTCTACTGAAACTCTGTGTCAGAGTGAAGTTGATGGTTGGACTCAATGATCCCAAGGGTCTTTTCCAACCTAAATGATTCTATGATTAGGTGTGAATGGAGCACAGAGAGGTATTAAATCTTTTGTATTTCCTATATGAAGTAAAATTCTAAATTAATGGAGCTGGATCAATGTCTGGAGGCTCCCTGATTCTCATACAGTCAATGGAAAGAGTGAAGCACCTAACCTCGTTTAACATGGTCTTCACCTGCATGTCCTCAGAGAAATTTATCATTCCTGTCACCCCTATGGGGAGTGCAAGTAATTAAACTATGCGGAATGACTCATCAGATACCTAAATTTCATTAAGTTAGAGCTCTGAATGAGTAAACTGGAAAACTCCACCCAAGTTGTGGATCTGTGAATCCTATAAGTGTTCTACAAGGATTTCTCTTCACTGCAGGCAACTGGCACTTAACAGATCAAATCCAAATTGAGTCAGTGGAGAGCTGTAGTTATGGACATGATGAAGATGAGAAGCTGACGACTTACACAGCTGTGTCTTGCAGCACATGTGTTTCATACTTGCTTTTTGGTTCATCAAATGTCTCCTAGTTTATATACACCCCCTGTGCCACGAGATGGGCTATTATAGCTACTGTTAACAAACCCAAATCTGAGCATAATTTTGATTCACGGGAGCTGAAATTATTCCCTATCTTCTTTTCATCCTCTCAGAATTACTTCTTTTTCAGCTGAGATTGGTTTACCATCAGTGTTACTACAGTGATTTTCAAGTTTTTTATAATACCTAGATAACTTTGCAATTAAGCTCTTACTCTTTATTATCCTCCCCTTTTTAAGGCAAAAAATCCTAACCCCTAACCTAGGATTTAGTAGAGTGCTTTTATTTTGGTTGTGCTGTGTTTTGCTTTTTGTTTTCTTTTTCCCAAAAGGACTTTGTTGGAGGTTTGCAATAAGTATCACTGTGGGGTCACTTGTATTATAGGATTTGATGTGCCTCATCAGGTGGCTGAGGATGTCAGCTGTAATGTTTTGGTACCAGGATGATCCCTGTGGTGTCTCAAAATTTGTGCTGATTATTGTCTTGGTTGAATTATATCATCCAACGTATTGCCAAGTACATGAAACTTGTTTAATATTATTACAAGATTATTTCATGAAATGTACTGAATTCTCATGGCTATATATCACACCAGACATATCTCTGTGTTAGAAGGATAATTGCTGGTTTTGCAAGAAAATGGGAAAGGTCATTATAAATAAGTATCAGATTTTAATATACAATGATTTCCAATGAGCATACAGCCTGTATCTTTCCATGTATGTGTGCCATTGGATATGCAGTTATCTAATGGATATCTTGATGTTTGAGCTAAATGACTGATGATGATGTTACGTACGACAGAAATCATGCCAAATTTTTGTTTGTTGTTCTTGGATGAAAGCGCCATCAAAAGCTTTTATAAGGCAGTGTTGTGTGGTGTTCATTTCCCTCAGTATGATGAGCTCATCACGCAGTGGGACAGATTATACCCTTGCTTCCAGTTGCAGATTAAAATAATCTTTGCTGGCATTTGCTGCTTCTTCAGTAGCACGCTGTATGTCTATGCAGAAAACTGAATCGGCTTGCATATAAAACTTTACCAGATACAGAATTTCACATCAACAGTGGTTTCGCATGAAGCATGGTCAAAGGATAATGATTTCATTTATTTCTCAGGACTGCAGTAATCCCATGTCTTCTGTGAGTTATTGAGAGTTATTAATGAATCTAGTCCTGATATTTCTGACAGCTGTGATACTGTTCCTTTTCAGTTCAAAACCCTCAACAGCAAACCTTGTTACCTGGCAGATTGTTTGAATTTCACAATTATTCTCAGATCAGCTTTGTTCTTATAGAGTCCTAGGTTTTCAAAGTAGCCAAATCCATAGACTTGAGAGTCCAAGCTCAGCTGCTTCGGTTTAGCTGCATAAACCCTGTGCTCTTAAAGTTTTGGATTATTCCTGTACATGTGGCGATAGGTCTCCCACCCAATGGCAAGTGTCTGGAAGTCTTCTTGGCAGGGAATAAGAGAACTAAATATTTAAATATTTCTCAAATGCATGTGTTCAGAAGAAAAGTGTCTGTTAAACCTTGCCCAGGAATGATGCTGCCTTCCACAGAACAGGGAGTGATGTCGCTTTTGCCTTTATGGCTCTCTAGGATAATAATTTAGCTCTGGATGTGTTCAGTCTGAAAGAAGTTAATGTGCAAATAGAATTCTTGTATGACATTCAAAATCTGCTGGAAACCTTGTTAGAAATAAAAAATTGGAGCCCCCTTCTAAGCATAGTAGGGCTGTAAGATTCCTGGCTGCTAAATCATGGAAAAGAAGAAGAAATGAGAAACTCTTTGGAGGATAAACCTGTTTAAGAAGGATTAAAATATATAAACTGATTCATTCAATTGGGCATATCTACCAGCTCTGCATGTGCTCATTCTATGCCTGTTAACTATTTCTAGCTGTAAGAGATGCATGTGCTGTGCATAGGCAGTGATAATGGTAGCTCTGCATTTTGTATGACTTATTCGACTACATCTATATTGGACCTGTGCGTCTATAGGCAGTACCTATGCTGCACCTGGCTGGTCCTGGGGATAATCTGAGTCTTAGGGTAATCCCCAAAATGTCACTCCAGTCCACTCTCACTGCCCTTTTATTTAGCCTACAAGTCAATGCTCGTAAATCCTGTCTTATCAGTGATAGGCGACGTCAGCTTCTAATTGGGGCCCTTGGCTGATGCTATGAAATAGTGTTGTTTGATGGTGGTTAAGGAGCTGGCCCCACGACTTCAGCCCATCCATACTGCAGGTTACTGTGCGCTTGGTGAATATCCAGCTGCTTTGTCCCGAACCAAAACCCAGAGACATTCCTGAAGACTAACAGCTGAGCCTGTGAATTTCCCCTTGCTACTATGCAGCTACCCTTTAAATGCATGAAATGTGCCTGAAATCCTTTTCACATCATACACTAAAAATCAGCTATGAAGGTTGAAGGTAGAAGGCACCTGAAACTCTGGAGTACATATACAAAATCAGGGACCACACAAACATCACCGCTGCCCCTGCTCAGCCCCCTTCTACCCACCTCATTACAATGGTCTGGAGTCAGTTTGTGCAGTCAGGCCAAGAGCAGTCACTTCAGCCTGATCCTGCCCTCGAATTTTATGCTGACGCTCCACCACCAGCTCAGAGTTGCAGTTTCCTTGCACCAGGTGTCTTCTATGGCTGTGACAAAAGCGAATGCAAAGTTTATTTAAACTCCACTATTCTCCACTGGTAATATTTGACACCCATTTTTCGAGGTGGCTATTTAAGATATGAGGCAAAGATGAACAAAGCTCTTTAATCTAAATGGAGTTCTCCTGATTTGTATCAAGGAAGTTGAGAGCAGAATCAAATCCTAGATCATTATTTTTTGAACCAGTACAGAGACAGAAGCGCTAGGCTGTGAGGTCCTGATTCAGGAAAGCATTAAGCACCTGCTTAACTTTGAGCACTGACTTCAATGTGTTTAAAGTTAATCAAGTGCTTAAGCTTTTTCCTCTATAGGGATTCTTTTCTGCATAAGGGCCTAAGAGAAAATAGATAACTATAAAGAGCAACTGTAATGAGCCTGCATATGGGCCAAAGAGAAGGGGATTATTAATGCTTTCAGGTTCAGTGAGGACTAGGGTTTAAATATCAACCTCCTACAGCGAGACATGAAAGACTCTCATAAATGTGTTAAATCGCATCAGGTCCATTTAATATCATTATGTTTAATAAAAGTGTCTTTGCACTATAATAATCAGTGAGGACAGTAGGTGGACCAGTCAGGCTGTTCTGCAAGCAGAATGTATTCCTTCTGCTAGGGTTATCCTCCGTTCTGCTGCACTCTGTGGTGTAGGTCTCCAATAAACAATAAGTTTCTAAGTGCTTTAATCTCTGGGAAAATCTTGAAATTGCCTTGAGGGTGGTAAAAACACAGCTCCATGACACAACTGAGCTAGGAAATTAAGAATGAGGTTCTCTGAACCAGAATGGTAGAAATGAGTGTGGGAAAAGTTCTTGTGCAACCTCTGTTTTGTTGGCAATGCTTCCAATAATTGGTAAGAAAGACCACAAAACTGCAAATCAGAATAAAACTGAAACTAGGGCTTTTATCAGAAAGGCCTTTCAACAGTCTTTACTATAGCTCCCTCTCTCTTTCTAACCCTCTTGCTGTGGACAGAGGAAAAAAACACCTCTTTTTGGTTGTTTATGACCCCAGAGGGCAAATTCAAGTTGTTGATTTAATTGCAGCTTTTAATTTTAAACATAGTTTATGATATGTAAGTGCTGCAAAGATCATTTGTCAAAACAAGAACATTGGGGAACGTTGATCCCAAACCTCAACAGCTTTTATTATAATCACTTGATGATGCCTAAACATCTTAGCAGCGAGTCTTTAATACAGCATGGCTAGATTTTGCGTGAAGTTTGGAGGTAGTCAACAGCGGCTTTTATGTTTGAAAGCTTATATGGGAAATTTTTATTTTAAATAGGTCGAAGACAAAAGCACTCTGTGCAGGAAATATAAAGGCAGAATTTGAAATAGCCAGTTTGGATTTTGCAAAATCAAAATCTAATTGGTGATCAGTTGCAGAACCTTTTTTGTATTTCCTTGTCTCACAGAAAGTTTAACATAAACACAAGACAGCTATTTCAGTATCAAGATGTCTTGAACTTTCACGCTTCAAATGAAATCACATTTTTTGGAAAAAAGAAAATGAGCTTTATGTTACTTTGCTAAATAGAACGAGAAAGCACAAGTCTATCTGAGATATTTGCAATTTGTATTGTCTTTATGACAGTATTTTTTGCTATCTTTTATATTAGGCAATAAAGGCCTGTGTGAATAACATGTAACCAATTACATTAATACATAATATGACATATTGTCAAGCAAAAAATAGATCTTTCTTTACCTCCGCTGTAGACATGGCCTTTGACTCCAGAAATTTTCATGACCTGATCATTGTACCCAATCTCTAATTAACCTATGGAACTCATTACTGCAGGGTGCCAGGGCACTGATGTGTTCAGGAGAGTAAGGAGTCAAATTAATGGAAGGAAAACGTCCATCATGGGAACATGTGGATATGAATTCTGGCTGAGAAATTCCCTGAACTGCACATTGCCAGCAGCTGGAAGGACACACTTAGAGAAGGATCCCTGTATGCTTGGCCCATTTTTCTACTCCTTCCATAGTATCTGCATCTTTGACTATAGTCAGAGAGGTGCAGAGAGGTGGCAGATATGCCCAGAGAGGTGGCAGATGCTCCATCCCTGGAAACATTCAAGTTCAGGTTGGACAGGGCTCTGAGCAACCTGATCTAGTTGAAGATGTCCCTGCTCATTGCAGGGGGATTGGACTAGACGACCTTTAAAGGTCCCTTCCAACCAAACACATTCTATGATTTTATATAGGCCACGGATCTGCCAGTGAGGCACAGCATGCATTCAGAGTCCTTCACCACTGCATTCACCTTTCTTCATATTTCACTTGCAAGTGATGTAATTTAAGCACTTTTTGTTTAACTAACAGGCATCGTAGAGCTTTTTGCAGAGAAAAGATGTGTAGAATACCCTTCCATCCCATCAGCGCTCTTCCAGGATTTAGGCAGTATGTACCTGAGCATTTTCAAACCTCTGGTCTTCTATCCTGAAAAGGATGCAGAAGTTAACCCTGGCCTGGAACGACAGACAACAGTGAGCTATTGCACTTCAGGATGCTCATTCTTCACGTGGTGCTCCCAGAGCTGTGCCCTGAGCTGGCCGTCATTTGTCAGGGAAGCAGATAATCCCTGGTACAGCCCTGTCTGCCAAAGCAGCCACAAGCTCTGGAGCTAACATTATCACCTGGGCAGTGACCACACCTCCCCAAGTAAGAAACTCCAGTGACTCCAAAAAAAACCAAATTAACCAAATTTAGGCCTTACCTAAAGGTTTAACTGTCACACGCAGGTTAGTTTGGACTCCATACTTTGTTCCACTTGGGGACAGAGTACAAGGAGGAGAGGCTGTATGACAAAGCAGATCTGTTTTCTCCCTTTCACTGCAGACATTGTTGGTTCATTCCAAGCATAAATCCACCCTATGGAGGAACACCTTGTGCTTTGTGCAAAGACTCTGTGAAAGGCAATGAATTTTGTTTCGGTGTGAGAAACATGTCATCCATCAAGCCAAATTCAGTCAAAGCTTTTCCCTTAGCATCCCTAGGTCACCACTGACTTGAATAGCTATTAACAATTTTTGCAAACAGTAGTAGGGAACGATAAGCAAGTCCAGTGAGAAGCCTTTGTTCCTTCCTAGGGCAGTCTCTAGGCACGTGATATAAAAGATGATTCAATTCCATAGGATTTCCATAAAAGTTTTATCAAAGATGAAACAAAGATACAAAGCACTTGTCTAATGCCACCTCACTGTTTGTTTAACAGGGATGGTTTGTAACACAGGCAGAAGAACATAATTCTATTAGGTAAATAAAAAATTAGACTCAGTAGAAAACTAGTGTTTGCTGAACACTTGAATCCCTCATATAGGTCTGAAAGCACACCTTTAGCAATAAATGATATTGGAGAAGAAATAAGAATGAAGTACAAACCACAATGCAGATCGCACTTTTATGCACAACACAAACTGTTTGCATGTTTTGCATGCTTATCCCTTTAAAGACCTGAGAGAATCCAGTTCAACACAAATATGATGAGCACATCAATTAAGTAGGGAGATGGTACCTTGTGACAGATGGACTGAGTAGGGGCTTCCAGATTCTGTGAAAGGGAAATGCACAAAGGGAATAGAAGAAGAGGTGAGTCCAGATAGGAACAACACCTTTGCAGAAAGATTGTCTAAGTCAGGAACCGAATTTTTGTCATTTATTTTATTATTCTTTTATTAAGGTTTGTTTTGGTTTTTTTAACTAACAAAGTATCTTTCTTAGATTGCATTATGAGTCCAGTGTTAAACACGGTAGGGTGCCAATCTACAGTCAGGGCCAAGAGCCCTTACTAAAAACTGGGTCAGCCTCAAGGGTTATATCAAGTAACACCCCCTGGCTAAGATGCCTTTCAAGAGTTTACAGTAAAATATTTTCTATTTCCCCCCATTGTTTTACTTTGTGAGTATGACAACAGCTGGGAACAGATGCCCCCTCCTTGTACCAGCACCACTTTTCCAGTCTGTACTGCATGTGTTCTGGGGAGAGTGGCTTCAGAAACACTGGAAAACTCAGAGGACACCACCTGTCTGCTAGAAAACAACACAATGCATCTTATTTTCATTTTTTATTTTTTAGGGTCTGTGCTCCAAATCTTCTCTCTTCCTTGCAGTATGAAAAAGCATACAACCTAAACAGCACTGGCTGAATGTGAATTTTTCGTAATACTTTTCCAAAACAAAATAGTCCCCATTCATATTTAATGACTCCTTTCCCAACACAGTTGGCCAATGAAAATAAATTGGGGAGTTACTCATCCTAAAGGAATCCAAATAATTTAAAAAGTAATAAATTAGGCATATTCCCACAGGATTGGGGCATATTATCAGTCAATAAGCAGGATTAATTTAGACTTCAATATGTTATGCTCTCCATAATCTTTGCTTCTGGTGCACATTAGAGAGCATTTTGCCCCACAAGATTAGTCCGGAATAAGTAGGCTTTATCGGTGCTCATCTAGCCTCTGAGAATGATTTAATTTTCTCAGTATTTTAATAATGAAATGATTTTTTTAATCTGTTTATGTATCTAAAAGGTGATCCTCCCATTTTGAGTAGATTATTATGTTCCCGGTTTTAAGAAAAATTGAATATAGCATAGGATGAATCACTTTAAGATATTCCACCATGCTGGTGCTTCTCAGCATGCATAGCTGGGTAGAGAACAAATACTTCCTTTACTTGATTGTCAAAAGGATTTCAGATAAGGTTTTCCTAAGTCTCCAAGGATCTTTCCCAGAAAAATGTCATTCCTCAGATTTGACTTGTTTGGTTTTACCAAACCAGAGATTCTCATTTCAACAGGTAACAACAAATTGATTAATTTCTATCACTTTCCTCTCATTCTACTGTATTAAGGTGACAGTATATTTTATTTCTGTTTTACAGTTTCAGAAGGACAAAGAAACCTGTCTAGGATATCATGGGAAGCCAAAGTTGGAAAAAGTGCTAGATCCCAGGCAGAGAGAAAAAATATCTGTAGCCTTTTTCTCAGGAAATATGGTGTTTTTATCACTTGTAACAGACACAGCTTTGCACGAGGCTACCACTACAGGCCTCTTCTCGTTTGTCTGGACTTGTCTTGGCCCACCTGGAGATTTGCTTCAGCTTGTAATAGCAGTTACCTATTGACTGGGGGGCCATTGCCTGCTTGGTTTTAGCTTTTGCTTAGCTTGGACAACTCTGAGGTGTAGCACCTGTTATTAGATAAAGTTTTCTCACCAAGCAATAGTGAAAACAAGAAATAGACTCTAGACTAAAATGCAGCAGAGAGAGGGCAGAGGCCTTGGACGCACAGGCAAAGGCAGATACAGGAGACCCAAGGGCTATAAATTGGAGACAGGTAGTTGTCAGCTAAGAAATGTGACCTTGGGCAATGTGGAAACCACCTCAGGGGCAGCAATGAGAACCAAGAAGTATCCAATGTATGTAAAAGGCACCATGCACAGGGTACATGGAGACACAACATGGACCTGCAGACCAATGACAACAGAGCAAAGTGCACAGCATATCGGCAAACATAAAAATGCCCCCTAGCAAATCCCAGAGGAGGAGGAAGAAACCTTCAACACCAACGTCATGCTCCTACTAGCAAAGGGCATGGGATACTTAAGACTCATGGTAACCCTCCCTATGCCCTGCACGAATGGCCGCCATCAGCCTTAGGACACCAAGGGGCAGTGGGAGGGTGAGCATAAGACCAGAGAAGAGGGTAACTACTAGAAGTTCATGTATACATCATTTTAACTGCAATATGCAATTTGAACTGTGGGTATCACTGTAACTGCAGTAACAATAACTCCTTGATAAGATTGTTAAGACTGTAATTAGATCAATAAATTACTGGCTTTGTGTATATAGTGTGTTCCTTTTGCCCGTAACAACCTGTTTTTCTAGCCTCAGAGTGCTGCGATTGCACTATATGGTTTAGAAATGAATACTGGTACTGACCAAAAATCCCAGCAAACACCAGCACAAATTCTGGCTTGCTGATGGGTATCTGTGAGTTTCCCATCATGAAGTAAAACCTCTCTTCCCTTTTTGAATCCACTCGCTATGCTTCAAAACCGGCACCTTAATGCCACAAATAGCTTTGTGTGAACAAGGATCTGCACACAATACAATGGTGGCCATTCCTAGGCACAGCAAGATTATAATATCGGCCACACTAGAAGATATAATTTAGTCTCATGCTCAGCAAAGTGCTTACATGTACACTAGTGTGTGACTTCACATGCAGGGCAATTTTCAACTCACACTTCTTTGTAAACAGATTCAACAGTGTAGGAAATTCTCGCCCTGCTGTGCTGATCTGCAACTGTCTTCTCTTGCTCTTTATAAATCTCTTTCCCTGTCTGCTTTCAAAATGTTATCTTAACTAGGATTAATAAAGATACACAGGGGAGCTTCTTATCTCTTCTAGGAATTATGTTTATAATAATAATAAAAAAGCTTTAATCTTGGTAGAGCAACGGAGGGGGAGGGAAGCTGGAAAGAAGAAATGTACGTGTAGGAGAATAGGCAGGTAAGAGGTGAGACAAGGGCATTGGAGGTCACAGATGGGCCCGCACCAAAACCTGAGATCCACATACCCCCGAACTTTGAGAACATCTGAAGGCAGATCAAAAAATTTTGATCTGGACCCCTACCTTTCTCTCAGAATTAGGGATGGATAAGCTCGTTCTGATAAAAGAAGATCCGTCTTGAGACTTCTTGAAATTAAAAAGAGCTCAGTTTACCTTTTAAATTAAGTTCTGAGAAGCTTTCCTACTTCTCGTGTTCAGCCAGAAGATGTGGAAATATCAAAACACATCATGAAAGACATGCCTGCCCAGCCTGAATGAAAGTGTACTGAAAATCTCCTCAGGGATATTGATCCTCTGAGATTTCCAGAGCAAAGAAGCCTGGATATGCTTCAGAAAAATAGCTGAAGTTTCAGACAATTGACTGAATGAAATCACAGCATCAAACAAATTGAGGTTCACTATGGTTTGCTGCTTAACTGGAATATAATCATATTTATTGTAGATATATGGCATTCTCCTGTTTGTAAGCAAAGACCTGCAGAGTTCACTGGCTCCCACGCCAAAGACATGGTGGTTACGCCTGTAGTAGGAAATAAAGTGCATCCTGGCTCCCCTGTGGCCAGCTGAAAGGGCATAGCTCATGCCCACAGGACTGAACTCTTCTGTCCTCCAAACCCCAGTGGCTGCATCCAAACTTCCTATGGGGAATGGTCCTTGGCCCATGTTCACCCACGAGCCGCGCCAAGGAGTTCCTGGGGAATAGGCTAGCAGGCATGACCAAAACTATGTCAGATATTGTGCTCATATTTAACGGTAGGGACAATCATGGATCATGGCATATGATAACACTGAAAAATGGATAAGCTCTCACTCTTGTCTCATGTTTTGACACCTCTTCAAAACAACCTTACTAGAAATGTCATTTGGTTTGACTGGATTTTAAATTGAGATTTCAGGTAAAGTTCAAGGAACTCTATTAGGTGAAGTAACATACCTAAAATGAAATCTTTGCCTATGTTATTAGTATTATATCTAGCAGATTTTAAATAACTCAGTCTGTCTTCAAAATAAGTTGGAAAATTAAACCCACATTTGTGTCAG
This sequence comes from Larus michahellis, assembly GCF_964199755.1. Taxonomy (NCBI): domain Eukaryota; kingdom Metazoa; phylum Chordata; class Aves; order Charadriiformes; family Laridae; genus Larus; species Larus michahellis. Next base: position 26,147,141 of record NC_133897.1, on the reverse strand, counting down.
TTTTCTGTCCACCGCTTTATGAAGATCATACTATTCTAGTGTATTAATTCCCAAATTGTTACCCGGTAACACTCACACTACTCTCTGTTTGCTGAAGAAATAACCATCTTCGTTTGTGTTCTGGCTGGCTGGGGTGTTTGAATGGAAATGGAGGCAAAGGGAGAGTGGTTGTTGGATGGTCAAGGGGAAAACAAATTGCAGAAGAGATAGATTAAAGAGATGAGTTTTCTTCATAGTTCTGAATCCTGCAGCAATTAGTTTCTGCTTCAAGTGGGCTGTACCTGACTCATGTAAGATCTGTGTCTTGCTCTCATGCTTCCCATGCTTTCCCCCATGCATCGATCACTGAATTTCTTCAGGAAGGCATTGTTATCCCAGGAGACCCCATATGGGAGTCTCAGAGCCACCAAGGTCCACAAATGGGATCTGGATACCATCTACTTTAACTGAACCCCACGGTAAGTGAGGGACAAAAATGGACTGCCAAGGCACAATAAATACGGTGTCTCTCTGATGACTGTCTGACATATGTGAGAGCTGAATTTTGAGAGCAAGTGATGAAGCTTCATTATTGGGTATAATGAGCTGAAATGGTTAAGTTTGAAGGTGATTAATGCAAGGGCATCCTTTGCTGGAGCTGGGGATGTTTGGATAGAACATGGCTTCCCAGTCAGGGAATGGTTTCCTTTTGTACAATATGAATTGTGCTTATGTGCATGCATTTTTTTATGTGGATAGATGTTTCTCTGAGTGACTGTGTCTGTGTTGAGGAGTTGGAGCACAAGAAAAAAAATATCCAAGCACGCAAATGAAAAAAACCTGTTCTTTTATGAAGAAAATGGGTCTGTTCTCTTTTTGTTGCATTGCTTACATAGTTGTTAGTTTAATCTTTATAATAAAGTTGGGTTTTTTCTTTTTTTTTTTTTTAATGTGTGGCAAACTAAGTAACTGGAACATAGGTAGAAATAATATATTTGGGTTACAGGAAAAAAACTGGCATGACTTTAAAGGCACACATTTCATAACACCACATGTGCAAAGCATTATAATAATTGCACTGTGCACATCTGTAACAGACAGAGTGAACAATGAATATTAAAAACACATTCCTAAAGCTGGCCCAGAAGCTTGGCAGTGGTATTTTATACGGGAGACCTGTACTAGAGTCCAAATGCTGGGTCTCCTGCATCCAGAGCTGGCAGGCTTTGGTGGTGGCTAAAGTGATGGGCTCGGGTGCAGGTGAAAGTGGTGGGGAGGAACATGTCAAGGCTGCTCCATTTGCTGCTGCTTCATTCCCCAGCTTCCTGCCCCACAGAAGGTATTTCACTGAGGAAATCTGGCTGGAGCCCTCAGTGGCTGCTGTTCAAAACTGCTGTAGTGACAGAATGAGAAGGAAAAGGGATGGTTGTGGAAGTAAAACAATGACAAGCAAATGGTCTGAAGGCCATGCTGGGAACACCTGGCCTCTCTTCCCAGCAAGAATACAGAGACATTCAGATTTCCTGAGATATGCACTCCTGGGCAAGATGGACAAGATAAATAGCCACACTGAAGCTGTGTGGTTCCTGCTAATTGGTGATACATGCCATTTAATTAGTGGGCTATGCAGCATATTAAAGGCATTTTATGGGGAAGAACAGTCACTCATTCAATCAAGACATTCCTTGCAGACAGTGGAAAATGCAGTTGCCACCTCTCAAGGAACGGTTCATCTTTCCAGTAAAAAGCCAACTCCAGAATGGTTTGAAGATTCTGATATTGCTTCATGAAGCAAAAAGCAGGATACCATGGTTTTCATTTTATAGCAGCAGGAGACATGCCATGAAAAGCCCCAGAACTCAGATGCCTTCCACAAGCACAGGAGAACAAACTTCCTGCCAGACCCTAAAAATGGGACAGATGTCAAGATGTCCCAGCTCTGAATCCAGGGGCTTTGCCATGAGATTGCAGCTGTGAAAGCAATGCCCAAGATTTTATTATATTCTGTAGAAGGAGGAACGTGGAATGCTTGGTCTACAGGCCCAAATGGTAAACATTTCACAGGGAAATGTTTCCTTTTTCTCTTCTCTTTCGTACATACAAATTATTTTAGTTATTAGGATCATTTTTCCCCCATTCTTTTCCTTCTTTTTGCACCTTAGAACTTTTCTCTTTGGATGCCTGCAAAAGTTAACGGCGATGTTGTTGCTGTGTTACGTCTACCACACTCAACATCACTCTTTCACTGTTGTCATTTACTTGTGCAGTAACCACTCTGTATCATAGATTGAGAGAGTAAGGTTCCTAGAGGAAAGACCATCCCTACATTCTGTGCCTATATAATGTCAACCTGACCCATGATTAGTGTTCAAAAGTGCTATGGTAATACTTCTATTATTACCACTATTAATCCATCTGTAGTTAAATCTTTAGCAAGCACTATTTAAGATAATGTCAAATATTGAAAGACTGTTTTGGACTTCAACAAAAATAACATCTTCATTGTCATGAGACGGATTTAAAAATCATACTTTTAAAAATAATAAATAATGAGACTTTTCCCGAGGCAATGCAAAATAGATGCTTTCTTTTTTTTTGCCGGAAAGTGGGGATTTGCCAGCAATTCTGTAACATTAAGAGCAGGAGCTTAGAGGAAAAACAAACATTAAGAGATTAGCAATAAAGTCATAAGAAATGAAAACACTGGATAGTCATAAGCCAATATTCACAAAAATCAGAGATGCAGTGAATTTCAATAGTAAACATGTCGGTCATCTAAAAAAATAATCATAATCCCATTTTCTTTTCTTTCCTTCTTTGACACGCATCTATAGTTAAATAAACTTAGCTAAACTGTAGATTGCTTAGCCCAAACATGTAATATCTTCAAAGACAATTAACAGCATTCAGAAAAGCCCTTTGATGTGAAATTAAAGAAAATTAATGTATTTTAAATATATGTATTTGGATTTTGATTAAGCAACCTAATAAAGAGCCATTCTGAGATGGAGAAGTAGAATTTGTATTCCTTAAACGGGAGAGTCGTGGTTTGTCTAAACCCAAGCAATTGGTCACTGTGTTTCAGTTAAATTCAAGGAGGTCACGTAGAAAAAGTACTTAAATGAAGCCAGTCACCTTCCTTAATAATATGTCATATATCGCCCCTATCAAAAACTCACAGTGACCTAGATATTATGAAATCTAACAAGAAGTATTGAAAATTAATACTTCTGATGTTACAGGATTCAAAAACTACTGTAACTGTCTTGAATCTTTTCAAAGAGTAAGAAAGCCAGTGGGGCTGGAGGAATGTGCTAATTAAGGAATGCTCTTGGAATGTAAACTCAGGTAGGTTTCCAACAGACTGTGGGGAGAAGAAATCTGATCCTAGCTAGCAGGAAAGAGGGAGTCACACTTCATGTAAATCTTAAATCTACATTCCCAAGAGCCAGAGGTATAAAGCGAAAGGAAGGCAAAAGAAGTGGGAAGGGATCCATCTTGGACAGAGAATGCAGCCTGAACTATCTCACTGATGTTGGCAGCCCTGAAGTGGTGGTAGGGTTTTGGATGTCTGTCTGTCTTTCCTTCCCTCCCGCCTTCTCTTAATGTTATAAATCAGCTCTGCAAGATGGCATTAAAGAGACAAAGAGCTACTAAGCTGCTGCCTTGGTTCTTGAGGCTGACTACAGTCTCAGAGAGCATGATCTGAGACAAAGCACCCTCAAGGAGAGGCTAGCCAGGATCTATTGCCACCTATCATAGCTAAGTAATATCTCAAGAGAAGTCATGAATGGCAATTTGAAGAAAAGACTAATCCCAGAGGTATTTTTAGATGTTGGAAGAGTGCTGCTTTTCAAGGATCCACCAAGCTCAAGAATGGTCCAACCCAGTGAGCAGGAAATCAAGCAAAGATGTCAGTATGTCTGCATGGATAAACAAGGAGCTCCTGACAAAATTCAAACACAAAAAGAAAGTCAACAAGCAATGAAACCCTGGGAATCCCTGGAAAGTTGAAGAACTAAATAATTCTGGAAATGATTTCCAAGCTCATTTAAGACAAGAAAGTGCTTGAGAGTAGTAAGTGTGCATTTATGAACAGGAAATCATGCTTGGCCCACCTGATAACCTTCTATGACGAGATGAATGGTTTGGTGGATGATGGGGATAACAGTGGATGTTTATCTTGACGTAAGCAACTTAAGTATTCAACACTGTCTCCCACAGGATCCTAATAGACTAATTGATGAAGTACAGGGTAGATAAATGGACAGTGAGGTGGACTGAAAACTGCTTGAACTGCTGGGATCAAAAGGTTCTGAACACCAGCATGAAGACCAGCTGGAGGCCAGTCACTAGCGGTGTAACCAAGTGGTTGATAATGGGGCCAATACTGTTTAACCTCTTTGTTAATGGCCTGGACTATGTGACAGAGGGCACCCTCAGGAGGTTTACAGATCATAGAAAGTAGAGGATGAGTGGCTGATACATCAAATGGTTATGCTGCTGCCATCCAGAGGGACCTAAACAGGTTGGAGAAATGGTCTGACTTTGTGAAGTTCAACAAGGGGAATTGCAAAGTGCTACATCTGGGGAGGAATAACCCCATGTACCCATATACACTGAGGGCCAACTGGCTGGAAAGCAGCTTTTCAGAAAAGGACCTGGAGGTTCTGGTAGATGACAAGTTAAACATTACACAAGAATACACTCTTGCAGCAAGGAAGGCCAACAGTGGCCTGGGCTGCATGAGGAACAGCATTCCAGCAGGTCCAGGGAGGTGATCCTTCCCCTCTACTCAGCACCAGTGAGACATATCTGGAGTGCTAGGTCCAGGTCTGGGCTCCCCAGTACAAGAGAGACATGGACAAACTGGAGCAAGTCCAGCAGAAGCCCACAAAGATGATTAAGGGACTGCGGCATCTGTCATATGAGGAGAGGCTGAGAAAGCTGGGACTGTGACTGTTCATCTTGGAGAAAAGAGGCACAGGGGAATCTTATCAATGTGTATAAATACCTGCCAGGTGAAATAAAGAAGATTGTGCCAGACAATTCCCAGTGGTGCCCAGTGACAGGACAAGAGGCAATGGGCACAAACTGAAACACAGGAAATTCCATTTGAGCATAGGTAAAAACTTTTTTATGATGGGGGTGATCAAACACTGGCACGGGTTACGCAGAGAGGTTGTGAAGTCTCCATCCTTGAATATCTCCAAAGCCCAACCAGACACAATCCTAGGCAACTTGCTCTAGCTGACCCTGCTCTGAGCAGAGGAGCTCAATGAGATGATCTCCAGAGATCCCTTCCAGACTCAAAGATTTTTTGATTCTGTCATTGTGTTTACTTCACTTATTTTCTTTTTAGATTTCGCAGTCAATAGTTTAACTGTTTTGCTAATGTAATACTAATTGATTTGAATTTAAACTTGTTTGGTGCCCAGTGAAAATTCATGTTAATCTAACAGGCAACACATCCACGTAAACCCAGACGTCCATGACTCTAGCCAAGTTTGGATATTGGGGTGTGTCCCATTAAGGTGTCAATTAAAAGTCAATATGAATTTTGGTATTAGCAGATTCCAAGTGAAACAGAATGGGCTGTCCTGAGATGACATTTGCAGGGCATCTTCAACAGACAATGGTGAAGAAAACTGCAGTTATAGCCAACCCTTACATCCTCATAACATGCAAAATGTTTGTCTTCTGTACACTGGGTGGACAACATACAACGTGGAAAAAGTCCCCTTCTATTTGCTGACATTTGTTCTCATGGATCTGAAGCGTCACAGTCCTATTGTTCTAAAAGTCTAGGTGTTGCATGTGGAAGGAACATGGAGCTCTAAAGCTCTTCCCAGAAGCTTCTGCGGCTGCTGCCAGAAGACAGCATCAGGGAGGTAGTACAGTTTGACATGGGGATACTGCAAATTTGCTATAGTACAGATTTGCAGGAGCCAGGAAAAAATCATAGAAGCTCTGGGCAGAGACTTTAAAGGGCAATGGCTAATCATCTTAACCTAATTATCCCTCATATCCTGTGCACAGTTTTGCAAGGAGGACTTCCAGTACAGTCTTGTTGGAAATCTGAAGCTGTAAAAGCCTTGGGAACATATCATCTTGCACTAATAGATAGCTATGTTGATGCAGTCATAATGCATTAAAATAATTAATGCATTTAAATTAAGTGTCACAATTCCAAAGATGCTGCATAAAATCTCTTGAGCTGTATCAAATAGTTTTCTTTTAAGGAAAGAAAGCAACCACAATTGTGTAGCCTTGGGGAAAAGTTCACCTAATGGTGACGTCACAAGGTTCATACAGCAGCTATCTAGGATTCACCTACGAGTAAATGACAGCTTGCTGACAAGTCTGTCTTCATTTGCATACATAAAGTCAGGAAAAAAATTAAGCGGTACAATTTTTAAGGCATGTTCATTTTGAAAACTGTTAGATGTTGTAGCAATGTAGTTGTGTGAAAAAAGAGCTTGACAATAGAAATAAAAAAAATGTTACTATCCTTTTTAGCATAGCTGATTTCTTTAGAAGGTCAGATAATGAAATCTAGCTCTCCTCAATTGCTGAATAACCTTGAAACCACATTTATGATACGAAGGATGCATGCTAACGTTAGCTAATCTCTCTGATTACAATTCTACACAAGTTACTTTAGTCTTAAGGTACGAGCCTTTTCCTTCTCCAAGAGACCTATTTAGAGTTATTAAATTCTATAGGGAATAGATGAATAACACAATATATGAATTATTTACTTAACTACTTTAAAATGTTCCAGTACATAAAATCATGTACATAAAATCTGCACTTTGAGATACAGGGCTAGATTAAGATCTTACTGTGGTTTTATTTTGGGTATGAAACTCCACTCATTTCAGGGGAGTTACTCCAGGTTTACTTCCAGAACGAAAACAGGTGCAAGTTCAAACCGTAATGAAGATAATGTATTTATTGATAATATCTGTGATTTTAATGGTTTGGCTGCTTCGACTGTTTTTTTTTTGCGAGTACTTCTCTTAGAGGAGATTCTACAAGCATGTCCTACCATCAATAAGAGGAATTTATTTGAAAGTGTGCAGAAACCCCTTGTCATTACACTGGCATATAGAACATGTTCCAACTGCAGTGAATAGAACAAAAAAACCACCTCAGAATTGCCTAGAAAGAGGCACCTATGGCTCAATTCATGGTCTTCACTATAGCATCAAGATTCTTAGAAACATAGAATCATAGAATTGTTTAGGTTGGAAAAGACCTTTAAGATCAAGTCCAACCATTAACCTAGCACTGCCAAGTCCACGATTAAACCATGTCCCTGAGCACCACATCTACCCGTCTTTTAAATACCTCCAGGGATGGCAACTCAACCACTTCCCTGGGCAGCCTGTTCCAATGCTTGACAACCCTTTCTTTCAGTCAAGAAATTTTTCCTAACATCCAGTCTAAACCTCCCCTGGCGCAACTTGAGGCCACTTCCTCTCATCCTACCACTTGTTACTTGGGAGAAGAGACCGACCCCCACCTTGCTACAACCTCCTTTCAGGTAGTTGTAGAGAGCAAGAAGGTCCCCCCTCATCCTCCTTTTCTCCAGGCTAAACAGCCCCAGCTCCCTCAGCCGCTCCTCATAAGACTTGTGCCCCAGACGCCCCACCAGCTTTGTAGCCCTTCTTTGGACATGCTCCGGCACCTCGATGTCTTTCTTGTAGTGAGGGGCCCAAAAGTGAACACGGTATTTGAGGTGGGGCCTCACCGGTGCCGTGTACAGGAGGACGATCACTTCCCTAGTCCTGCTGGCCACACTATTTCTAATACAAGCCAGGATGCTGTTGGCTGCCTTGGCCAGCTGGGCACACTGCTGGCTCACATTCAGCCAGCAGTCGACCAAAACCCCCAGGTCCTTTTCTGCCAGGCAGTTCTCCAGCCACTCTTCCCCAAGCCTGTAGTGCTGCATGGGGTTGTTGTGACCCAAGTGCAGGACCCAGCACCTGGCCTTGTTGAACGTCATGCCATTGGCCTTGGCCCATCAAGCCTGTCCACATCCCCCTGTAGAGCCTTCCTACCCTCAGGCAGAGCCACACTCCTGCTAAACTTGGTGTTGTCTGCAAACTTACTGAGGGCGCACTCGATCCCCTCATCTAGATCATTGATAAGGATATTAACAAGAACTGGCCCCAATACTGAGCCCTGGAGAACACCACTTGGGACCAGTGTCACAGGTTTTTGCCCTGGGACATTTGAAAGCAAAATAAGTGGATTTACTAAAATTTTTATATTCTTGCGAAAGGAGTAGGATTAAAATGAGTACGTTTAAACATGTGACAGTAACATTACTTTTATGCAAATACAAAAGTAAGGACTAGTTTGGGCTACCAAAAATTCTAGATGACAAATAGAATTCCTCCCTTCTAATCCTGTGTGACAAGAACTGGTGAAATGAATAAATAGGCTGGTACAATATAGGACATAGTTTGATGTGGTTATTAAATATGCAAGCCTGATGCGTGTGCTATAAAATAGTGCTAGGAATTGAAGGGCTGTGCTAAATAGCTAGAAAAGAACCTTAATTTCACAAGTAATGTGGTGTTTTGAGATATCAAATTTCCACTTGCAAACTCAAAGGTTTTATAATTTTGCAGGGAATAATAATTCATTCTGTTTGTGTTGTTTTCTGAGTATGGCCTCAGCTTTCCTCTCAACCAAATTACTTTTTATACAATGAAAATTTTGCATCTTTCATAGCTTCACATTGTATTATTCACCTGTTAGTGAACCCAATCATATCAGAGAAGTGATGAAGGGCACCGACAGGTATTGAAAAAAACCCCTCATCCGAGGAATCATTCTTCTCCTTCTTTAATATTTATATTACAGTAGGGCTCAAACACTTTGTTGTTTTATGTGAGATACAAACACAGCGATACAAATGGACTCTTTTCAATGTGCTTGCAATCAAAGAATAAAAAAAAATGAAATAAGCAGGGAGACTTTAAAAAAGAGCATTTAGGAAAGGATAATAGCTTGCAGAGCTTGTAAGAAGGCTGCTCTTTCCTCTCAGATCTGACTTCATATTTTAAGGGGTCTCTGCAGCAGATAGAAGAGACGTCTTCAGCATCCTAAGCAAGGGAAGACTATAAGAGATCAGAGAATAAAGACTGATCAGGAAAGAACTGAGGCCACATAGCACTTAATCTAGATACCTCATCATGATTATTCTTTCACATAAACTGTCAATTTAATAGGCAATAAATCTAGTTGATCAACATATGGAACACTTCCCACATGGAAAAAGATTTTTTCAGATTAGACAACAAGCTGATAGAATAATGCTACACCATAATCCCAGAAAAAAAAAGTCCTGAGTGATTACCAAATAATTTACAGCTAGTTTTGCACAGCTGTCTGAGAGAAAAATGACTGGGGAGAGGGGGAGGAAGCAACCCAAATATCTGCTGACATATAAATGTGAGAACTAAAGAGCAAAAGAAATTAGGTTAACCTTCAAATGGCTGTGTGAGGTAAAATCAAATCTGTACAGCTGCATTCATTTTGGTAAGTAGTGAAACTGGGAGAGGATGTTTTTAAGGTAAACTACTAGATTTTGCAAAGGGAGGACTAGATGGAGTGCAAAAGAGGCTTTTTTCAGTGATGGTCTCAGTCTGGGGTCTGCAGAGAACTTTGAAATTGTTTGCAAAAGGTGACTGTGGAAACCAAGCTCATAAATATTCTATAGCAATCCACATGTGCTAATTTTCACTGGGGTTTCCACTTCTCCGAATGAATTAGTAAGGGGTCTAACAAATCAAAAAAGTTGAAAACCACTGGGCTGTGGGCTAACCTCTGTCCTCGGATATGCACCCAGTTCTCATCACAGGCCCTGGGAATGGCTCTCGTGGCTGAAGAATTGGCCCTATTCATCTAACAGTCATTAAGAAAGAAAAGTCGTCCCTGGCAAAATACTGAGCAGGCGTAGGTATATGTCAGATAATGGACAGCCCCAGCGTACACAGAGGCTGTAATTCACCCGTGGGGTCCCAGCGAGTGCATGTGCTTTAACTGCACAGCGGTTTGAATTCAGCCTTGTGTTTGCACCACAGCCATCTGGTGCTATTTAAAATATATACTTTTCAACTTTGACCTTTTAATCTTTCTGGTTTGAAAACATACACCAGTTCAAAGGTTACCTCTCTTAACCTTGAGCAATTCCCTTTCAGAAACAGCACGGAAGGGTTATTATTATCATCACTTTTACTGCTGTTAATGAAGGGGTAATTCTCTATTGTGGTTTGTACACACATTTTGAAACAAACCAAAACACAATTGTTATACATTTGAAACCACATTTTCCATAAGTGCCGTGATTTTCAGGTGCCTCCGTTCTGGGAAATTTGAAATGAACGGCTTTCTCAGGGGCCTAATTATCAGATGGGCTGAGCACTTATAACCTCTCCACTGCCCCCAAAATACCAGAATGAGAGGCGCCCGGGAGTGGAACTAATGATTTAAAACTTTGGCCGTACATGGCCATGCAGATGCACACAAATCACTTTGTGAGACTACATTCTGTTCCGTCTGTGATAACAGAAAAACCTAAAGTCACCCCAAACATGCTTTCCACCCCCAGGACTGAGACGCACAACATTCCAGCCCTTTTTCTCCCCACAGCCAGCAGTGCGTGTTTCCTTATCTTCCCTGTAAGGAAAGGCGGCATAAGGAACCCAAGCAACTTTATCTGGCAAGTATTGAGACAGCCTGTAGGTAAGCATGGTGCAGTGATAGCCCTTTTTTCTCAGTGCCCAAGAAGTAGCCTTGACAACCAGTTTCATCTCTTCTTTTTAGCTGATTGCTTGTATTGAATATCACCCAGTTTAATGCCACACAAAGTTTTGCATCAGGCAGACTGAGGCACTCACACTAGGCACCCCTCTCTCTGGACCTGTTCTGTATGGATTTTGAACTTTTATTTTAAAAGAATGCAAATTTATAATATTACTCAAAGGGAAACTATTCCCTGAACCAATCTAAGAAAAGAGCAAACTCAGTGGAGAGGTAACTAACTCCGTAGATAGCATTTGAAAGAGCTCAGACCTGGCTCTCGTATGTTATCCTCAGATTTAGGTTTGGATTTCCAAAACTGCAATAGTTGTTACCGATTATTTTAACAGGGTTTCAGGTCCCCTGGGACGGAGGGTGAAGTATGAGAAGCATATCTCTCATTTGTCCCCAATTTTGAGCCTAGGGTTTGAATTTTTCTATCAAGTTAGATTAATTCTTATTTCTCCCCAACTTGATTCACAAACATATAGTCATTTCACCATCAACTTAAAAATTATATTGAATAACTTGGGGTGGAGGCTGTAGTTTTACCATTGCACAGCAGATTTTAAGTATCACACAGAGAATACGAGAGGAACCGATTCTCTCCCTTACATTTAAAAAAAATATTGGAACTCCTAAAAAGGATTTACACATATTGCTTCAGGCTGCTAGCCACTCGCCTACAGGTGGGTGGTGTTTGTTTAATAGCTGAAATACTTTCTGACTTGACTTTCTGTTTTTCTTGTTTCCCAGGTGATTGGTTCTGGTGTTTTTAGAACTGTCTACTGCATCCTGAACATTTTCCATGCACCAGTGACTGGGAACATTTTAAGCTGGCGTCAAAGATAGAGTCTGTGGGGAAGTCTGCACACAAATAATATTTCTTCATTGTTCTTTCTCAGCAGTAATCATGCCTTTTGTGAGCTGCTTCATCCATTGCATCAGAAGCATAAACTAAAAATAATCAATCATATAATTTTTTTCCTAAACAATCCATATTCTCATTTTCAGAGCCAATGTACCACTAGATGACAGAAAGGGCTCAACTCCATTTGCGCTAGCTATCCAGTAGAGCCCGACTTGGCAGGCGTGTGATAACAGCCATGTAAGGAAGCACAGGAGAGGCCACACAGGAAGACTGTATAAATAAGAACCACAGTTGTAGATGAATAGTGAAATACAATGAAATGGGCTAGAGGATACTGGATGTCCTCTGGCATAAGGAAACAATCTAATTTCTCTAAGCCTTTATTCAGGAAAAAATGCCTTGACATCAGCATCTACAGACCACAATTTGCAAGAGTGGCATACAAAATAACTCCAAATCTTGAAGTAGTCTCGTAAACAGAGACACTTACGAAACAAGTCACCTTTGAAAGTACAGTAACTGATAGCTCCCATCGGAGTCAAACCTTAAGCATCTTATTTTATCATATTTAGCTGTGAAGTAGGAGGGGAAGGTGAACAGTAGGGTGCTGTACACAGCGTTTGAGCTCAGACATTTGGTCAGGGTCATTAAAATTGTGAAGGGCATCTTCACAGGCCAGAAGGGAAACAAGCAGAGTGCGATAATCTGTCTCTGAAGAAGCACTGGAAGATGCATTTGCCAGGACTTTGTGAGCGACCTAGACCTATATCTATCCTGTCAAACTGGAGCTGGAGGCATCACAACAACTGTGGGAACTACCCCGGCTACATATGCTTGCTCTGCTGTGCGGTGTCTGCCAGCAGCTCCAGGCATGGCCCCAGGCTACAAAGAGCTGTGCAAGGCAAAGAACAAAATGGTAATTTTTGTCAGTGACTTTCTCCCTCTGCATTTGGTATGGGTATGAAATGGTAGGAAAGGAAAGGGAAAAGCAAAGTAATAGGGATTGACACTGAGAGTACAGGTTTGTATTTGGTATGGGTATGAAATGGTAGGAAAGGAAAAGGGAAAGCAAAGTAAAGTAATAGGGAACGACACTGAGAGTACAGGTATTCTTGGCCTTGCCTATATAGAAGCTAGAAGGAAGACAGCCATGTAGAAGCGGTGCAAAAGAGGGAATTTACTCATAAAGAAAAGGTAAGGAAAGAGGATAAAAGTCCAGAGGGAACATGAAGTTTAGTGAAAAAAACTTCTAAGTTAAATTGCTAAGTTAATTGCTGTATTCAGAAGACTTTGGCTATCTTTTGGAAGCTCTCATAGTTGCTACCTCTTGGATCACAAACTGGTAAATTCCACTTACTGACTGTGTAGGAAATCGGAGGTGTCAAAAACAAGAAATTCACATAGCAACCAGGTTTTGAACAGAAAAAGAGTGTAAGTGTCCACAAAAAGCTCATTGTGAATGTTTTTATGGAGAAGGAAAGAGAGTGCAACTTTCAGGCCTTCAAGCAAAGGCCAGGGAATTTCAGCAATGTTACACCTGGATCCTGGAGGGATACCTAAGCTGAAGCCAACGTAAGTGGAGAAAATGCTCTCTATCCCAGTAAATGTGCATACAATTCTAACTTAGGGTTCATAATTTTTGAAAATAGTTTCTTTTCCGATGAAAGGAAAGTTCTGTGCTGAGTGTCCTGCATGTCCTCCATGTATTTTTTTCTGAAAGAATCTCTACTGCCTGGTTGTACACTGGAAACAAGATACTTCTGCTTGTCCTCACATTTGAATTCTGAGCTGGAAATCCTGTTTACCAAGTTACCACTTGCCTGGGTAAAGAGTTTCTTTGCTAGCTCTTTACTCCTGGGACACACAGAGCTCTGAGGAAAAAGAATAATTTGCAACACATAATTTATTTGGCAAAGTTAGCCTTTTGCTCTTTTTTCCATGAGCGCAGCAGCAGCATGGTTTCTTGAATGTATTCATTATTCAAATATATTCTCTGAATAAACAGCCGAACACTCTGTACTGTCAGATTTTGCCATGACATGTTGACTGGTGATGCATCTCTCCGAAGGCTTGGCTGATCACTCTGAGGTTGAGAACATTTATGTGGAGAAAATATCCTGCTGTGGTTTGTAATTTGCCTCCAAGCCCCTCTCCTCCTGTTCTGAAAGGCTGATCTGTGTGATTATAAAGGCTAAACTTAGATGCAGGTGGTGGGAGGTGGGCATCAAAGAAGAGCTTACTATTCTGCAGTTCTGTAGTGTCTGATAGGACAAGCAGTCTCATATCAAGGGTGTTTTTCTCTATTTCATTATTCAGAGGAATTTCTGGAGAGAGCTGAAGCAGATGGAGGAGAAGCAGCTGAGTTTTGTCTATCCCAGAGCCTGACTGACTTGCTGGGGGTGGGTGGTGGTGTTTTCTACTTAGACAAGACTTCCTTGTCTGTCTGCATCTCAAGTCGAGCCACTGTGGCACCAGTCCAGGGTGGGGAGAATCTGCCGAGGATCTCTTTGAGTGGTGCAGGCAGAGCTGGGAGGGCTGAGGCGTGTGGGAGGAGTTGGCAGCGTGCGAGGGAGTGACGTGTGTATCCCCATCTGCACAAGGCACAGGAAGCAGTTGGTGGGAGAGAGGAACCCAAGTCAAGGCCAGTTCTTTGTTACAGAAAAGGGTGGAAAAATGCACATATTTCCTTATCTGACATCTACACCATACAAGCAGGGGACACTGCGCATGAGAGTGTTGTGGTGGAAACATGCTGTCAGCTTCAGTGTCTATCATATCTCTTCTCAGTCAGTTTGACTTAACCTTGGACAAAGCAAAAATGTCAAATACATGCGGGACATTCCACAGTTGGAAGATGTCACCTGTCTGAGCATACGAAGCAAAATCAACAGTAAGGTAGAGGCTTGCACACAAGGTGATTTAAGCTGACAGTTCTTTAACTTCACTGTTCTGAAGGCAAATGCACATTCTACATCGCAAATTGAATTTGGAAAAAATGGCAGATAGCTTATTTGTGCACTGAAACTATAGTATTTTTTTCTTTTATGAGCTTTATAATACTGCATCACTTCCCTTGCTAGCTAATGTTGTTATAATCAAAGGCAGGTCTTAACTCTGGTGAAAGTGAAAGACGCTACCAGAACTCAAATTGAACTTAGCACATCAATTGTTATAACCTCAAATCATCGAATGATGGTTATCAGTGTTCACACTGCGTTTGGATCTGAAAAGCACCAAGTAGTGGCAACTTAGAGGGCTTCCCACAGGGCAGTTGCAATTTTTCTCGTCTCTCACAACTGGGTCCCATCACAACAGGAAGCCTTGGAAGGAAGGGAAGGATTGGTTATACCAGTGCCTGTTTCCATTCTTCAAGTGAAACTCCTGCGTAATATAAACAGCTCTCTATATCAACCACAAGAATTACAGAGGGTGCAGATTTAAAAAAAAACCAAACAACTCCTCCCGAGACATCTTGATTGCAGATGTTATTAAATGATTCTCTCGTGCTGGAAATACTCATCCTGGCTACATGTTGATCATAGAATACATTCCGTTCTCATGGTTTTCCAACTCAAAGAATGGGAGAAATGCCTCAGAATGTAACAAGGGAGAAAAATACTTCTGTATGTGGTGATAGTTCTCCCTATCCTTTGGTCTGGGAGTCAGGTTCCTGCCTGAGGGGGCCTGTATGAGGGACAGTGAAAGTAATTATCCTGTCAGCTTAAATATGATTTTCTTCTACATGTCTGTTTTTCGTGATGTCAGTTGATTAACTTGTCAGTCATCTTTGCATGGCATGTGGCCACATGATGTCATGTGCTGAGGTACATGGTTTATTGTGCTAGTCTAACATAAAATTGAAAAAGGCTCCAACTTAAGCCTTATTTTTTCATCTACGCTTTGTATTTTTCTTTTGCTTCAGTCTTACATGTTCCTTCTTTTCTTGACTCCTTCCCATCTTACACAACTTCTTTTTTCTCTTCTCTGACTCGGTTCTTCCTTTAATTTGCTATCTTGGTTCATCTCACTTTTTTTCTCTCCCACACCACAGTTCTGCTCCACCCTTCTCACATCCCTTCAACCCATCTCCTCATTGTTTCCATGTCAGGGCAGACCACAAACACCATTTTGCCTCAGTCCTCCTGTGCTGGATGTGAACCACTGAAAAAGGAAAAAAAAAAAGAAATTGAAAACCACATATCTTCACCTTAACTGCCCTGGTTATCTCAGAAAAACTGGGGGCTAGATTGCCTATAGCACTAGACAGTGCTATAGGTTACATGTAAACCCTTCCTCATCTGATGAGTTTTACTCTTTTCTCAGTGGCACCAGGATTTCATCTTAAAGGATTTCACTCAGATATCCCCAAATGGCAGTACAGTACTCTCTATTTGTGACCTCATTCTTCTCCCTGGTTTGGTATTAGAGCATTGAGTCTCAAACAGGCATCATGACCATTTTATTTGGGGAAGAACATTTTAGCTAGAGCCCAGCTGGATGGGAGAAGGATTACAGATGGAGGCTTAGAATGAGACAGGTTGAAAGTCACTAGGACAGCCATCATATTCCTCTAACTGAAGCCAAAATACGCATCATATGTATTTTGTTAGCTTGGGATGCAGAAGTGTGAAAAAAAACAAAATAAATTATTTCACCTGTGTCTGCCTTGAGGCCCATGCCAAGCACAGGGCGGCCATGTGACAGAGTTGACATAAGGTGTTTCTAAGTCAGAAATTCAAACATCAGGTGCAGCACACGTTTACATGAGCAAGCTAGGGGTGGGAATGCATTTCTCACACAGACTAAATCTGTTCTTCAAATTTCACATGGGCAATGTGCTTTCCCATGTAGGTGGAGGACAGTTCTGTATGAATTCAGCTCTCAGTGACCAGGAGTGGAGACATAAAAAGAACTATTCA
Source organism: Larus michahellis (assembly GCF_964199755.1). NCBI lineage: Eukaryota > Metazoa > Chordata > Aves > Charadriiformes > Laridae > Larus > Larus michahellis. The sequence continues at coordinate 26,130,554 of NC_133897.1, read as the reverse complement.
ATGTCTCTGGTTACAGAGATAAGTGAAAGAGTCATCGGCAATAACTCTGTAGTAATAGCAGCAGTAAGTACTGGGCATGATTTGAATCTCTTGATAGTGATACCGGGATGCCAGAATATTTATCAAGCCATTAGGAGAGGCTGTGCCTAGCTGATAAGATGACTACAACTGATGAAGTCCACCTAAAGACTCTGATGATGCTGGGACAGATTTGCAGCCAACAGCAGTGGATAGCAGGGAGCGCTGCCCTTAAGAGCGGCATGTACTGTTCGTCAGCAAAATTATACAATCTCCTGCCTGGGGCAAGCTTGTGGAATCTTTAATAAACAGAGTAAAGAAACATCCTGATGTATATGTTCCTCACGGCTGGGGAGCCTGGAGCAACCCACCCTGCCAAGAAACGGTTTCACTGAGTTGGTGGCAGAGGGGAGGGGAGCTGGGAGAGGGCGGGAGAAAATCGGTTCCAAAAGTGATTAATCCAGGGCCTCATTTTAAACCATCCCTATATCAAACTGCCAAACTTGTGATGGTTCTGTGTTTGGAAGATGAAATTGCCCAATTTATATCACTTAATGTCTCTTAGTGTCATCAAATCAAACGAACGTTCCGTCATTTTTACTGGAACTAGATTGGGAACAGATTTTTTGCTCTAATCATCTGTAAGCAACATGAATGAAAAAGGATTTCTCTCTGCTTTTCTGACCTTTAATCTCCACATGTGCTGTGGCATGGACAAGATCAGGTGCTAACACTTGAATTTAAGTTGAGAAGTGTTTTTCTTTGAATGGCTTTTGTTAGTCAAGGCTTTAATAACTGCAGAAAGATTTCATTACCTATTTTGCCTTGATCGCTTATCATACGCTGAGGTAGAGCACTGAAGTTGGTGCTGGCATTTGTTTTTCCTCCTTGCTTTGCTGTGGAACCTCCTCTCTGCTGGTGATCGGAGCCCTCTGGAACATGGAGACTGGTGTGGCCATCAGGTCGTGCAAGTTCAAAACACATTTTCTGTATTTCTGTGTCTCCCTGTGTGTAGAGGTATAGACAGAGAGCTCAACATAAACAGACAAGTTTTTCCTTAAAGAAATCTTAAAGATTATAACCATAAAGGATTTACAAATGAAAAGGCTTTGTGCTGTTTACTTCCAGTAAACAGAAAACAGGAGAAAGAGAGGAGGAATGGAGAACCAACTTGTTTTACTGTTCACAATGAATTAAGTGTATAAATCCTTAACAATGAATAAACACTATTGACAGAGAAAAGTAAATACATCTTAAAATTTTTCTGGCTTTTAAAACAAAGAATATCAATAGCAAAACTGTGTTTTCAAATGTGTTTTGAATTTGACAGTGTCTCTTTGACATTTATAAAGTACAGTGATGAGTATGTAATTAAAGCTCTTTGCTTATTTTTCAATATTACATTCTCAGTCGTCCAAATTTCCTTTGAGCTAGCGAGTGACTGAACAAAGGAGGAAGGCTTGCCAGCGAGCGGCCCGTTCCCATGCACGCCATGCTGTGCACCAGCAATGTGCTCGCTCGCCTTTGAACCCAGCGCTGAGCCAGCCCATGTGCATGCGCTGAGGAGCATCCCTTCTCAATGTACTTGGGGTTCTGTTTCAGTTACCACAAAAGGGCTAAGTGAGGCATAGAACGTTTTTCTAAATTTATTTGCCTTTCCTTCTGCCTGAACATGAAGTATCAGACATTTCATGGCAAAGAGAGACGTTTTCTTGGGAGCTAACATATCTGGTGTGACTGCAGATAAAATACTGAACAGCATGTATAACCCTGGAACATTAGCACTGAATCCACAGGTAATGAATTTTGCTGTAGGCTGTTTTTCAATTGTTGTTTTCGCTCCTCGCTCTCAGAGTGTGCTTTTCAGTAGCAAGCATCCTGTTCAGGATTACAGCACCAACGCTCCAGCCTGGGAGGGTTGGAGCGGGCTTAGCTCTGTCGGTAACACAAGCCCTGGAGCCAACAAACTCTGTCACAAGCACACAAAAAGGCACAGCACCGAAGCTGTCTAGACTTTCTCACTGCTTCCATACGAAAATCCTCATTTGGCCAGGACCATAGGTAGAGATACATGTTTACCTCAGGTTACTCATAAAATGCAAATTACTATCATAAAGCTGAACACTGTATTAAACAGCCGTTGGTCAAAGTACATAGACAGGCTGCAGGACAGGGACAGGAATTTGGGTGCCCCCGTTACTGTCTGCTTGGCTCCAGACTGATGTTCACTCTTGCATCCTCTGACTGCCCGCCAGAGTATCCTTTCACTGGAGATTGGACATGTTGGTTTAAATCCTTTCTGAGGAAAGTGCGATGTGAATCTGAGTCTTCTCCATCTCCGAGAGAGGGCCATAACAGTAGAGCTGTGGGCAGGAGCTGCTGCTTGGGCACTGTTTCAAACAAGGGCTGCTGTCCCCATGCTTTCAGGACTCTGATTTTGCAGACGTACACTAGCTATGCCCTGAGCACACCTGTGGGCTTGATGCCTCCCAATTCCCGATGGCTGACCTAGCTGTCGCACAGCTGTCAAATTGCATGGTAGCAGTAGCCAAAGGCGGTCCATGGCATGTCCACACACAGCTTGAACAACTGGAATTTTGCTGGTATGTAAGCCTTTACATTAGATATCCCAGACTTTTTGTGAATTAATTTTTCCTAGGTCAGTTGCTAAATTCATATGGAAAATCATCAGCAGGTGACGGGATTGAACACGAGTCTCCAGAAGCCCAGTCCAGGAGCCTCTGGATACCCTTTTCTGAAAGTGCCAGAGGCTGGATACCTCAAATAGATGTATTCAAAATTATTTAGATCTTCAGACATTAAAAGATAAAGTAGTCATTTCAAACAGAAGGCTAATCCGTGACTGGATGCTGAATGACTGCTTCAGGAAAAGGCAGACAAGATTGCTAAGGGCAGTTGCTTTAGGAAAAATAGCAGAAGGTTCCCTTGGGGGACTGGAGAGGGTGGGGTTATGGCAAGAGAGCAGCCAAGTGTGGCACAGCCTGATCAATCGTGGATAGCAGCCACTTGCAGAAAGCAGTACGAGATCCCTGCATCACGTGAATGTCACTTCGGTCCTGTCTCAGGAGGAAAGTGGAGCATGGGTCCTGCATCCGTTCTCTGTTGTACGCAGTTGGTTTACCCTCAGCAAATATTGTTCTAACAGAGCCAGCTGACAGATTTGCATCTGTTGAACAGATAGAAAACACTGATCTCAGTGGGAGGCAAGTACCTGCTCTGCATAAGCACTTTTGCAAATCCCAAAAGGCATTTCTCCATCTTCAGGCACTTCAATATCTTTGAAAATCTTGCCCTTTGTGCCTAGCTTTACCTCTCTACAAAACAGAGAGAAATCTGTCCCCCTAGGAATGAAGCAGAGTTAAATTTATTCATATTTGCTTTAAGCTTTGGAACCATAGAGAAGATGTATGGCACAAAGGTGTACTTCTTGTTCGGCATATTACACAATGAAACACCTGTGTGTTCAGTTATTGTCCATGCTGTCATTGGCCTCATTTTGAAAGATATAACCATGAATCAGAGGAAGGCAAGGTGCCACATTAATGAATGATAGCTATAGAAAGATCACAGCATATAAGCTACGCTGTTTTGTGATGGCCCAGCAGTTCTTTTATGAAGGACGCAAGCAATAGGATCTGCTTCAGGTATCCTCCTGTGCTTAAATGTCTTCCAGAAAAGAGGTAGAAAACTACTACAGGTGCTCATTATAGTCATTGTGCAGGATGTTTGGTGAGATAAAGACAGCAAAGGTGGCTATATGTCCAGACCTTCGATTTTGGTGTCTAAAAGCGCTGTCAGTTGTCCAAAAAGAGTCCCATACTCTGTGTGCTGAGGTCCTTCTGCAGTGAACAACACAGCAGCTTCACTAGGGCTTCCTGGTTGCAGAAGTCTTCTGGCCCTTCCATGTTTGGTTCTCTACATCTTGCCTTGACTGTGAATTTCCCAGTGTTTCAGAATCTGTCCCTGCACTCTTTTGATAACCTGAACAAAAGCAGAGGTTGCATTTGTGCCCTGCAAAGTCTTTTTGCCCTAGTTTCTCCATGGATTGCCTGGGGCAGAGGTTACCATCTGACTTGCTTGCCCTACTCTCAGATACATGAGTTCACCCAGGGGCTGCCCAGTTACTGCTGATCTCACCTGGGGGTTTTTAGCCTCTTTTTTTTGCTGTGGCAGCAGCTATCCTGCTAGTGGAGCTATCCTGGCCTCCCTGGGGTGCTCCACATTCAGCCTGACTGTAGTTTCAACCCCTGGCTCATCCCAGCTTCCCAGGTAATCATCTGTCCTCCTTATCTGGGAGGAATCCCCATTTCCCAGGGGAAATTCAGAGGATGAAGTCTCCTGCTTTCTACTTCCTCGTTTGCTTGTCTGCACAGACAATACCATGCTGTATGAGTGTGATGGGTTTTCTTAATTATCATCTAATTTGTCCATCTAGGGTTTGAGGTTATTTTGGTTTATTTAAGTGGGGAGGTTCTTGACCTTTCCCAGTGGCAAATGCTCGGGAAAGCTGTACCAGTATTTCACCCTTTTCTTAAGCAGCAGGACAACATGTCCTAGCCTTCAATAGCTGAGAGTTTTGATAGCTGAGAGGCAACTGGGAGACAATTAAATGACATGATTTGAAGGCAGGGTTCTTTGTTTTAGTGCCTGGCCAGCCCAGGCATTCTGGTGCTCTGCTTGTAACTTTTCCATTTACTGCTATGAAGACAGAAATATGATCAAAGAAAATAAAAAAGGAGGATCTGCAGAAAAGTTGTTTAAGCATTACTGAAACATTCTATGTTAGTAGTGCCAAAGGCTGAGAACTCTCTTAGTGTGTTAAAGCCTTTTAATAATTTGAGATCACATTATAATCCCCTTGTCCAGAATCCTTATAATTTATACATGGTTTAATGCTTGGAATAAAGTTAGAGTCTCAGTCTCTCTTTTTTTTTTTTTTTTTACTTTTATGCCACAGTCAAGGATAATCATTTTAAATGCTGAAATGTGTTAAAAGCATTAATTGCACTAGTTTAAGTGTTTTATTTTGAGTTAGAGTCACTCAAAACTTTAATATGACAGATAAGATATAGCGCAATAATTCTAGCTGTGACTCAGAACAGGAAACAAATCCTGACTTTGATCCGAGGAATAACGCTTCCCTCCCTGACCGACAAGGTGGCTTTTGAGCCGTACTGAGCCTTAGCACCGGGAGCACCCAAAGAGCTGCTGGCTTCCAGCGCAGGGGAGGCAGCTGGCAGCTGGCGGTTGCTGGAGCTCAGCTCCGCATCCCGGCCACACGGGTGGGAGAGGACATCCCACATCACCTTTGGCACCCTGGAGCAGATAGGAGCTGCCTGCCCCCGTGCTCTTAATCTGTGTCAAGGCAGTCACAGAAGATTGGCTTAGAGCACTTCTGGCATGAAAAAAACATGTGTTTTGCCTCAGTATACATAGATGTGCAAAGTTGGAGTATTTTACACATTTGGTAGAATGGTTAAACAAGTAAAGCAACAGACGTGAGACAGCAGAAACCTCTGGGGAGAGAAGGGGCAGCTGGAACAAATGTGTGAGGGACAAGCGTGGGGTGGCAATGGGTCAGATCTCCCTCCCAAGGAAGAAGGTACATTTCCAAAGCTCTGGTTCAGCTCCCATCCCCACTGGGGGACCGTAGGGTTTGGCTTAGCGCATACTCCCACAGCGATTTGGGGTATAAAATGTGCGTGCTAGCAGGAAAACATCGAATGAGCCTGGGGTTGGGAATTTAATCACATAGCTATGCTGCTCAACCCTTGCGCTAGTTCACCTCAGGCCTGTTAATCACCTTTCGGGATACAGTGAAGCTATTCAGGGATGGATTTCTAAAAGCATGAAGGGCAAGCTGCCATGTTAGTCCCACTTGAAAACACCTAGGGAGTGATCTGGGTGCCTGAACATATATGTCCAGTACAATTTAGATGCCCTACGCTCTCCTGCCTTGTTGCAGAAGTCCATGGATTTCCCATATACCTGTCAGCCCACGCGCGTGTTTTGCGTACCAGAAATCATCTGAAATGGCACCAGTCACATATGCTTAGATGCCTGAGTATCTCCCCAAATGCCACGTTGTGCTTGCAGCTATTCCAACTCATAACAGAAGGAGGGAAATTTTGGTCAGTTTTCCAAGCTTATTTCAGTAGGTCACTTCTACCTATTTTACAAAACCACAGTGAGCTGGTGGTCTTGCAGTTTGCACAGATTTTCCTAATTTTTTAATGTTTTGATTGGGAAGAAGTCAGGCTTCAAAATTTTGTGCCTAAAGTTAATCTAGCATTATTTGGTTTCAGAGTTAACTTCCATTTGAAAGAACCTAACTTCTTCACCTCATAGGCCACCATCCCCACTGTGCCAAATATTTTGAAGGAGTGTTGGTCTTGGCAGTGTGTTTGGAAAGTTATAGGAATTCAGTGAAGCAGCATCATGGAGGAAATCTTTTAGAGTTCTGTGACTTTCACAAAAGACATGCTACCAGAAGCTCTCTTTTCACCCTGAACTCCTCTGGTGATATGGAGAGATGGATAGACTTGATCAACCTGCTTTCAGAATCTGAAGATATTAACGGCTGTCATCAAAAATGTACCAGTGTAAGTACTATGAATTTCTTGAAAGCAACCTCACTGTGCAGCACGCTCCATTACACTAGTAGTATCCACTCCTGAAGCTTTTCCTCATTGCTTGTGTCTGCTGCGTACCTGACAACCTGAACACCTCCCCAGGGCTTCCCAGCACGAGTGACCCAAGCTCTGTCTGGCTGCAGCTCCATCAATCCAGCCTCTCTGCTGTACCCCTGCCTCTCAGTCCGCTCTAGCTCCGAGTCTAAGAGAATTCCCATTTTTGACCACTCTGATGCTTTTCTGCCCAAGCCGGTTAATGCCCTGCTTGTGCAAACATTTCTGCCACTTGCCTAGTTTCAGCCCTCCCTAGTGCAAACCATCCTGTTCAGAGTATTTTATAGCCCCCCACCCCAAGTATCTGCCTTTCCAGGACACTTCTACCAAACTAATTCTGTTTCTTCTTCAGTCTTTCCATCTCCACTCTGTATTCATTACACCAGCACCCATTCATCTGTCTCAGATTACAAAAAAAAGGCAACAGGGTGACTTTATTTGATTTAAAAACTGAACAACTTGCACGTTATATAGGTTTTGGACAAGAGATTTTAATGTGGCAATGAACTGTAAGGCCCAGCCATGGGTCATCTTCTCTGTCCCTTGGGTAAAAGTTGCTTAGGGTGACTGGCAAACCTGCAGCACTCATATATACAAATCATTCAAGGAATTCATTGCCAGATGATATCATCAGAGGCAAAAGCTCATAAAATGTGCTAGGGACTATGCTGTAATGATCTCTGATTCTGAGGGTCCAACTTGATTTTCCTCAGAAGGCTTTGATTTTCCAAAAAGTAGTGGACATCTAATTTCTGAAAGTCAGAATCATTAGCCACTCAGGGAAAGCAAGACCTAAAAGCTGGAGCTACATTAATGTATATTCATTATGTATATACATCCAGAATATATATTATTTTTGAATGAAGGCATATAAACCCTCAAGTTTCAGTTCATTAAGTCAGAAAGTACCAGAGGTCATGAATAAATTTCATCGATGAACAGGTTTAAATTTCAGTGACTGCTTAAGGAAAAATTGTATTTTTGCCTTGCTTTAATTGCCATGGGCTATGGTTTCAGAGGAAAGAATGACTGGCTAATCAGTCAGCAAAAAAATGATACCGTTAGCACATGATGTATTGTGCTATTTTCTGTGCCGTGGATTCTCTTCCATATTGCTCCATCTTACCCAGATCTTACAACAAACTCCAATCCATCTGTCTGCAGCCTGGCTGTTATTCCTGCTAAGATCAATGCCTCCTGGTTGGTTGTAGATATTTAATTGTCCCCAGACGCGCAATGTACAGACTGGAGCCTTACTGTACATATAACACTGAGGATAAAGGGTCTGTGACCAAACCCTTCTCTGAGCAAAAGTCACTTAACACATTTTTGCATTACAAAATATCCCACAGTGAGATCTCACTGGAACCAGATGTTCATAGCAGAAAGCATATGGCAAAAGGATGTAGATCCATTTTTCTTAAATCCTCTTGAAAAGTCATTGTATCATAGCCCAAATTCTGCTGAAATTCATGCTTATAATCCCAAAAGCCTTTTCTCAGTAAAAAAAGAAAAAAAAAAGCACATGTCTCTGTTTTCATTGCTTGTGAATCACTTCCACATCCATTGATTTCCAATGGTTTGCAAAGAAAGCAGCTGAGAGGAGAATTTGACCCACAGTGTACAAGGTGTGCATGAAGCTTGAATGAATGGAACATGTGTGAAGAATTACTGAATGAGTGTTTGTCCTGGAGAAACAGAGACAATGGCCAAATAAAAGTCAGCCTTTGTGTGTTCCATAAATATTTAATCTCAACCTGCAGAGAGAGAAATTTCCAAACAATACGTATGCTGTTTATCATATCATGTCATCTCATATTATACACTGCCTGTTGGTGCACGACAGCTGCCTAATCTGTTTATGTAGTTGGGCTTAATCAGGTGAGTTTGTTCTTATTGCATGGATTAGGGTGTCTGACAACAGACCTTTTTTAAATTGAAAGTCTCTGCCAATACAGACAAGAGCAGGGCCTTAAAAAACACTGTAATCCAATGCCCCGGGCTAATGAAGGCTGAACCAGTACTTCAGTCATTCGTTTAACCCCCTCGAGCCCACAGATACTGCATTTGCCAAAGGGGTTAAACACTGTGTCCTGCTAGTACAAAATACACCCGGCAAAGGCCTGGTTGCGTGGTCAGATGTATGTCCTTCATGCCAGCAAGGCAGACATCCAGCGCCGAGAGGAGCGTTTGGAAGCGTGTGGTGGGCAGGCGTCCAGGGCCAGCAGCGGTGATGGGGACGGGGAGCGGTGTGTGCTTCCTCTCCTGCTTCCTCTCTTGCCCACCCACAAGATGAGTGAGTTCAAGAAGTGTGAGGCTGAGGGGTTTCTTCCTTGGTGGCCCATGGTGGTCATTGCAGTTCTCTGGTGGTCATTGCAGGTCTGGCACAGCTGCTAGCGCTACTCCAAAGCACGGCAGAGGAAGGGCAAGTGTCCACAAATATCTAAGGAAATATGTGAAGAGTCACACTTCAGATCTTTCTATAGGGCGTGGTCATAATTTGCCATCCTTAGGCACAATCCAAGCTACTCTATGTAGCTATGTTACTATTTCTCAACTGTATTTGGCCTTGCCAATGATAGGAAAATTGTCAGTCGTAGTCACTGACTTCCCCCATTCTTTGTTCACTTTGCTATTCTCTTGGGATCTTTCAGGCAATTGCATTTTTCCAAAGTTATTGAAGGTTGGAAATACTTTCAACAGCATTTGCAATATGTAGGAAATGGTGAACTGGACAGGACTTTCACAGCTTGGCATTTAATGAAGTCCAAATATATGAACCGTGCTACAAAACAAATATTATATGGCAGCCTGCGCTCAGGAAATAAAACACTCATTTGGTTTGTAGACTTTAAATAAACAAATTGTATTTTTAGTTCCTATCTGTCTCTTTTATTTAAAGAGACATATTTTGTCTTACTGAATTTCCATGTTCATAAAGAACTAGCACATGCCATATGTAGACAGGAAACTCTGGAATACATGAAGAGCCGGTCCAGTATGACAGAAGAAAATCTGTAAAATCATGATGGCAATTAGGAATGCTCTTTACAATTTTTGAACTGAGAAGTATGTGTCTGACGAGGTATTACATGGATTTACGTTTGATTTTTAACAAATTAGTAAAGCATCATTTTCAAATACTCAAAGCAGTCACTTTTTGTTTGCAAGCCAGAACCATTTTTTATTCCATGTTTTTATAAAACCATAAACCCTTGGAAAAGATTATATAATATTGATATATAATCCTTTATGCAATTGGATTTTCTCTGTGATGATCTGAGAGCACTTCTCTTCCATTGATGACTGAATTCTCACCATACCCTTTTTAGAGACATTTTTTGGTGTTTTGGAGATGAGTGACTGAAACACAGGTTGTACCTGCACTGGGAATGCTTTACTGATATAGGGGTTCCTGTAAATTTTGGGAATGAAGTACGCTTAGTCTATTGGATTGCTTTGTACTGGGTGTAATAAAATCATTTCACCCTTCAAATGAAACAAGCCGTACTAGTAAAAGCACAATTTTCCTAATGTGACTGCAAACCTATTTTCTTCTGGACAGGTCTTCTTTATCTAAATGAAAATCCTGTCAGAGCAGATTTTTGGGATTTTCTACCTTTGTTTGGACTTCATGGGTGGATGCCTTGCAGCCCTGGGGCACTGCAGCTCCAGCTCTGCAGCTGCAGAGTCAGACGTTCAGGAGACAACAGCATGAGCAGCGGGTCGGGGCTCAGACTGGGTGGGATTGCTGTGTGACTGGTGCTGCAGCCTTGGATCCGGGCACATGTGCCAGCTCTCTGGGGTTGTCTAAGCTCTCAGTGCAAATCAGCAGCAAAGGCAGGAGCAGACGTTTATCCCATTAAAAGCCAGGCCATGCAATGAACAGGAGTTCCCATTGAGTTCCCTCAGCGTAATAACGTGGCCTCCTTTCACTAGGGCTGCTCCGTTGCTGTGCAGCGTTTCTGGCATAGCAGCATGTTTCTAGGCACAATGTGATACACACCTTGGGTTTGAAGCTTTCTGGGCAGGGAAGATTCATGATCAAGATACATATATATATATATATATATATATATATATATATTTGTGTGTGTGTGTGTGTGTAGAATCATAGAATCATAGAATCATAGAATCATAGAATCACAGAATCATAGAATGGTTCGGGTTGGAAGGGACCTTAAAGATCATCTAGTTCCAACCCCCCTGCCATGGGCAGGGACACCTCCCACTAGACCAGGTCACTCAAAGCCCCGTCCAACCTGACCTTGAACACTTCCAGGGATGGGGTATCCACAGCCTCCCTGGGCAACGTGTTCCACTGCCTCAGCACCCTCAGAGTAAAGAATTTCTTTCTAATATCCAATCTAAATCTACCCTCCTTTAGTTTGAAATCATTACGCCTCGTCCTATCATTACACTCCTGGATAAAGAGTCCCTCCCCGTCCTTCCTGTATCACGTAGTTGCTGATGCTTCCCATAGCGTCAGATATCATTCTTGAACAAGTTAGTGATTTCCATACTGCCTGCTCAGTAGTATCTGGCTTGAAAGGTACCTGGTAACTCTAGAAATTCCAATCAAACACAGAAAAATCCCCAGAATTTCTAGACGGAAAGAGGAGATTTCAGAAAATCCAGACATATGGTAGCATTAGTCTTCAGCAGTATGAAAATATAATAAAAGAATTCTGAAGCAATTTTTCTAGGCTAGATCCTATTTTCCCTTTTTTTTCCATTGCTTTAGTAGTGGTGGAAACGCATCTATCGGTTTTTAACTTTAGTTTCTATAGAAATTCTTTTAGTAATCAGACATATTAATCAGAATCAGAAAATTTTTTAATCTTACAAGTTTGTAATTCTATGAGGTTGAAGGGAGTCAAACAGAAAGTGGATCCTTAAATGGAAAGCAGTTACTCCTAATATGAAAAACTGAGCCTCTTCTTTACCTAGTGCTAGTGAAAGAAATAAATCACATAAGAACTAGTATAACATCCACAGATTTCAAGATGGGGAGCCAAACATTATGCAGCCTGTTTAACTGAGCTCATGCAGGATTAAATCACTGTAACCATGGAAAAAAAACACTATTAAGGAATGGGTTTATCAGGTTGTTTTCACATTTGCCATTTTCATTTAGAAGTGGGTAAAATAAATGAGACCTTTTAGGCCCAGCTGCATGTGAACCATTATCTACTATGTTTTATGTCTTTTCTCTCACCTACAAACGCACACTGGGTCATGAATCCCTGTCCTCCTGAAACGTGGCCCTGGGTGCTTTACAAGGCAGGTCAAGGGAATGCTCCTGCCAAAAGGATTTCACCAGCCAGATGAACACATACCTTTGGTTGGGATTCATGAGCCCCGTAACCCCCTGTCTGAGGACTCTGTTGCTCAAGACAAAAATCCTGTCTTGCCAAAAAAGAGGGAAGGAATGAGCTCCTAAAACAAGCACTGGCACATTCCTCTGAACCTTTAAACAAACCTTGCAAAATGCTAAGTTCAAAATGGATTATTCTCAAGGTGGATTTACGATTACCAACACATTCCTCACTGACTTGGAATAACTTTTGTAAGAGGGAAGAAGTATTTTTTGTGGTTATGGCCCAGAAGCAGTATTGCTGAGGTGTTTTCTGGGGCAGCTGTAGCCTCATTACGTGGAGGGGCGAAGGTCTCAGGAAAATGCTTTTAAATACGGATGGATGAAGTTACTTGTCCATATTTTGGGGAGCAAGTTTGAAAACAGGACCTTTAATCTCTTTGTACTGCATTTTGCCCGGCTGCACAGAGGTCTGTTGTGAAGCCTAATTATTGCCTTTTTGGTCCTTCAAGAATGGTACTACAGAAATGCAGGATTTTGTCACCTCTAATTCTCTTTGTCCCTGAAGGATGATCAGCACACAAGTTCAAGCAATAAAGGCTGAACACATCTTTTGCCAGATATGTGCTGTGCCTTTAGGGTCATCTCTGTATAAAATACAGTGTGCAGCATGCAAAGCTCCATAAGGAATATTCTCAAAGGACATATTCTCCATGTCCCTATCTAACAAGGGGAAAGAATAACAGATATCTTCCTCCCTTCTCCTCTCCATCAGAGCTGCTTGGAGAGCAGTCATGCTGGAACCTCTGAGAGAGAAGGGCATATTTTATTTCCTCTGTACCCTTTGTCTCCCCTGTATCTGCACCCAGAGACCATACCCTTATTCATCTCTCCTCTGAGGTCAGTAAAAACATCAGCTCCATGTGCTTCAAATGTACCTTTTGTATTTTGGTAGTACCCGTGGGGCGCAACCCTACACACGAGTGGGGAAGTGGGCATGAAAAGCTTGGAAAACTAATTATCTAAGGCTTGACTTTCTCTGAAACAAAAACCTTGGAGTTTCTGTTGCTTAATTTGTTTTGGTAACAAGATAACTAACACACAATAATTACCTTATTGTATGTAATCTCCAGATTGCCTCTCAGTAAAATAACAGTCCTTCCCTGGGGCCTTTCCCTGGTGGAAATCCCTGGAGTAACAACCAGAGGAAAAAGCTGGATGCTGAGTGACAGGACACACTTATCCCCTTAACAAGGCTGAGTTTATGGAGACACATGACAGCCCTTCTGTCTGCAGTGGCTGTAAGAGCCTTTCCTAAACAATTTCTGATGGCAAAGGAGAGATTCAGCCTCAGGATATTAGTGTCTTGTCTCCACCATGGTTTTATAGTAGACAATTAACATTTGCTTTACCTTCCAGAGGTACAACACCCTCCATTTTTGTCAGTGAAGACATGGTATAAACAAGACCAGGTGCCCTGTCCCGTGTTTGCCTCTTTTTTCTGCCAGGCTTTGCTCCTCCAGGAGATCCTGAAAAGCAAGAGTTTCCGTGATATGGGAAGCTGACAGAGTAAGGTACTGAGAGAGAGATATGCAGCTGAGAGAAATGCTACAAGTAAATAAATACCACCAGGATAATTTATTTCTCTTTCTTTTGGTTAAAGGAGTTGGTGTTTTGCAATCCAGCCCAGAGAGACTGAGCTCCCCTTGGTATCCTGCAAAAAGCCTTCTAATGTCACTGGATATTTATTACTCTGCTATTTAGCTGGTGATACCCCCTCTTTATCTTCATATTTTTGAATTGGTTTACATTCTGGAGATGTTAAAATAAACACGGCTTTGTGATTTTTGGACCAGGAAACCAAAGGCCAAGGGCCTTTGTGGAAAATGGTATGCGATTAGAAACTCTGTTTCTGCCACTTGATCCCTAGCTACACAGGAGTCACAAAAGGTAAGGAAAAAAAAGTATTTTAGGCATGAACCAGCATTCCTTCTGTACCCACCTCACTCATTGACCTCAGGAGGAGAATTGGGCATTCAGGGAAGTCAGAGCTCAACTCTCAGGAGCAGATGAGGGTCTGTGATATATACATATACATACATGTTTAAAGAGGCTAAGCAGAAAAATAGGTGCCCAGGTACCTCAGATAACTCGGGCCCCAGCCACCTCTAAAAATTCAATTAGGTGCTTTAAATACACCCAAAATAATGCCAACATGTCACCGCATGCCTGTGTTTTATTTTTATATATATGCACACCTGAGTTAGTTACCTGGCCTTCTTTTATAATTAGTACAGGAAAACAGGCACTTTTAGACACAACTAATTTCAGTTGAAAGTAGTTGTCTAGTAAGGAGCAGACATTATAAAAATGTGTGTTTCTCACCACTGATTGTGCTGGGAACTCAAGGCTATGAGCTCAGGTACAGCTGTCTACACTGCAGACAAATCAAGCTGGATGGGATGAAACCTACATTTGAAAACTTGCTTATAATTCCTTGCTGGGGTTTCCTGTATACAAAGTTTAGTTGTCACTTGAAGTTTAATTTGGGGGAGCAGGAGATGTAGACATTCTGGTAGAAGACAATGATTTGGCAGAGGCTCTGGGCACCACTGTGGTATTACCACTAACGATGGTTGATTGCACAGTTCACAAAAGGAAGACCACACCGCTGTCTTTATTCTGCACCCAAGGGGGCCTCCCTACCCTGCCTGTACAGGAACAAATGTGCCCAGCCATCGTGATCAGACCACGAATGGAAAGACTGGCTCTTTATTTTGCTCCATCTGTCCCCGATTTTGGAGATTGATGCTCTGGACTTCCATATGTTTTCTCACATTCCTCTGGCTGACCGTTAGCTTCTCCTTTCTGAGCTGGAGACTATGACTAGCACCTGATTTTACTTGAACTTGTGGCAGCAAGCACCTTATGTCCGGCTGTGTTTGGAGTTTATTAGAGAGTGGGTTTGGACTGGGGACTTTTCTGAGCGGGGAGATCCAGCCGCTCTCTTTCTCAGAAACGTATACTTAAAAGTTGCTTATTCTTCCTCAGCTGACTCCAAATATTTCTGCACTTCAAAGCACCTCTTTATTCACCTGAGCATTCATATGTCAATGTGCTATCACTACCACATTAAATTGAATAATTCATTATCGTGATATGTCAGTCCATATATACTATACAGACAAATTTATTACTGCTTCTTTGGCTCACAGTAGTTTTAACAGTCCTCTAATACATCGGGTTATTTGAAGAACAAATATTCCCTGTGTGTGTGAAAGAGAAAAAGGAGAGTATGCAGAAACTCCTACAGGCATACAAGTCAAAACACACTGTTATACATTTTGTCCCCACAGGATAATGGTGAGACATCCACAGTATGCGGCCTACTTTTCTCACAGACGCGAGATTAAAGTCTTGAGAACTGAAAAATGTTTGCTCCATATTCCCTTATCACACTCACGTGAAGATCCTGATGTGATAGGTACAGCCCGTCCTTCCTCCAGCAGCCTACAGGACCACAAACTAGTGTGGGAGTGCTCTGATCTGTTTGTTAAATGAAGTCTAAATGAGACATTTTTGGAAATAGTCCAATGGCTAAAGGGGAAAAAAAGCCACCCCCAAAACTTTCTTTAGGATGTTTAGTCTCAAAATAGTAATATTTTTTAAAGGAGAATAAGTTCAGGTGGATGTACTGGTCAAATTCCAGTTCAAATAATTGCATTTTGTTGATTTGCAGTAACCCCCTATTTCTGTAGTATAATGCATCCCATAACAATATGGGTCTGGAAGATGGCTGAATGCCTTTTTTCCTGTCCATGCATATTTTAAATCAAATCTGATTTCATGTTGCCTGCACCACTGACTTCCAGTGAACTTTTAAGTGAGACTGACTTGGTTTGCACAAATGTTTGGGGAATATAATTTCTCCATATAATTTGAGTAGTCTAAGGCAGCCTATATTTATGACTTCTGTTATCGTGATAGCTGGATGCTGAATGTTGCTTTGCTTAGATTTTGATCTCATGTGAGGCTTTGCACACCCTTGCCTTGTATTTGAAAACATAATAAAGTGAAAAATCCCTCAGAGCAGTGGTTTCCCAGACACTGTTGCTAGGTGATCCTCCAAAGCTGAATGAATTCTTAAACTCCTCGGGCTCCAGACACCCAACTAATAACCAGTAACCACACGTTCAAGTGAAAAGGGAGCATCACTGCTTTTCTGGTTGCTTCCTAGTTTTGCACCCTTACACAGACTGAGATAGGCACCAGGTGTTTAAGCTTTTTCTCCCTTGGAAACTGGGCAAGGCATTTACAAATATTGTCAAGATGAGATGAGTTAGCTGGGTAGAAAATCACCACACTTAAAGCACATTGATCTGCACTTCCTCACTAATTCTTCTGGCAGCTATGTATGTGACAATGGTTGTGTTAAAAAACAAATACATGCATTTATATGAATAAATGTTCACTCAAAAATACTCATTAACACTGGAAAAGCTGAAAGCCACGTTGGTAGAAATGGAACAAAATAATATTTTTTTAAAAACAACAGTTGTATCAAAGTATAGACTCTCCTAAAACTTGATCAATTTAATCAGAATTTAGTTCAGAATTGGTTAATTATGTCCTTTAATACATAATATTATCCTAGGACGTCTTTCAGATAAAACTTAAAGTTTCCTCTTTTTTGGCTTCAGTAAATATGTCTGTCTTTCCCAAGGCTGGAGTCAGCACAGGCTGACCCTGCAGCAAATGGTCAAATAAAGTGCATGTTAGCCCTTGTGAACAGAATAGTGAATATGCGTGCAAGAATATTTTGTACAAATGTGATATAGTGCAGTAAAAAGCAGATACAGACAGTAAATCTGCTTTTTTGTAGCTTTGTCTTGAATTCCTCGCTGCGAGGAGGCTACCAATATGTTGTAAACCCATTGCTTCATTTACACTGCCAAAATTCCTCCAGAAAAGGAGGAAAGTTCTAGCTTTCCATTATGTTATCAAGCTTCCTTATCTCTTGACAAGCTGAAAATCCTCCTCCTTTCTCCCTTGATACTCCCTGCCTTATTCAGAATATTCTCTCACGTACAAAATACAGCTCCCTATCTTTCTCTAAGCCAAGGTCCACACCTCTGCTGTAATAAGTACGTCAGCTCTCCTGCTGAGCAGGGACCGGTCCAGGCATGGCAGTGACGGCAAACAGCGAGGGCAGCCTTTTGAAGGTCCCTCCTTTTCTCCTGCCCCATGGGAGAGGCACACCAAGACCTTCCCACTTTGTGAGAAAAACTCTAAACTTCATTTCTGATGTCAGACCAGCAAATTCCCAGCAGTGTCGCAGGGAGATGGTTACCTCACCGTGAAGTAATCTGCGATTGTGAAACTAAAGGCTCTCATACTGTACACACACCAAAGAGACCAGATTAAGCTTGCATTGGCAGCTTTAATATTCACACTGGATTATTGACATTTCAGTCTTAACAACAGTCCTTTAACTTTGATTCCATGTATAATTTCATAAACTTTGTAAAAACTAAATTTGGAAAAAATAAGACAGAACCATCCCATTATCTTAGGTCTTCACTACCCCTATATGAATTACTAGGACGGTTACTAATGGTGAGAAAAGATTCCAAAGAAACTTGTCAAAATGTTTGATGGAGATGTTTCTTTTTTGCCACCATCACATAGGACCTGTGCATGTGTCTGTCTGAAGCTCACCCTCCAGCTAAGTTGGGAAAATTTTGGGAAACTACTTTCATTAGCCCATTGCCCATCCTGCAGAAATAAATATGGATCATTTCTCTGGTGACCAGGGAATGAGAACCACTGGCATGAAAGCTTTTTTACTGGTGAGGCAGACCTTCTCAGGCAGTCCCTTTGGAGATAGATGGACCAGGCAGGCATCATTGCCACCACCTCCTTGCACATTGCAACCACTATGAGGGTCTCAGGCCAACAAAAACAAATCAATGAACACGTCTGAGCTGTCAAGTGAGACCCTTGGTGCTCCTGCAGGTTTTAACAAGAAAAACTACTGTGGTAGGCAGGGCTGCGAGAGTGGTCCCTTTCAACAGAAAAAAATATTTCAGCCTCAGGGCTTCTCTCTAAATGCCTTCAGAGAGGACAGAGAGAAGAAGGGGTGCAGAATGGGATTTAGGTGTGTTTCATGTAGCACACAGGTTTTGGTCCTCAGCATTAGGGCACTTAGAACTCCCAGTGACAGATTTGGAAAGCAGAAGCTGTAGTCAACAATTAGTCCTCAGCGGGTCATTTATCTGCACTGTGGATTTCCCATGGCCTGAAAGCAGAGACACTGAGGCAGCCCTACTGACTCCATGGTGCCGCTGGGGTGCACAGCTAAGCTTATTTTGGGACTAGGTTGAGTCACAGTCCCACTCAGTAGACCTCACCCAAATGAAAGTGGTGCTGTGCTGCGCCAGCCCCATGTTTCCATTAACAGCACCCTCAGAAATTTGGAAGCAGTGGTGCTGAGACGCCTCTCTAGGGCTCTGGGAGGGTTTGTTTGCTCAGTGCCATGAGCTGGCATGGAGACATTGGAAATCCATTGCTGTTACTGATGACAAGTCCTCTTTCCCCAGAGTCAGGAGCACAACTTAGCAATACTTGGGCTAGTTTGGGTCCAGCTGGGCTTGTGAGCTCCAAGTTAGCACCAGACCCAGTGCTGCGGTGCTTTGCTTTCTTCCTAAGAAACCTGGGATGCCCTGTTACGTCAGAGTTTCTGCAAAGTCTGTTGGCAAGTTCCCCAGCAGGTCCTGGACAAAGCACAGCAGTTTATGAAACCCAGGAAGGACCGTGAGTAATCAGAAACCTTCCTAAGCAGTGTGGCATTCATTTTGTAAGTAATTTGAGAAATATTCTCTGTTCAGCCAGGCACCCAGGGCAAGATCCAACTCCCCTAATTTTAGTTATCTGCAATTTAGGTGTCTAGTCTAAGCAAATTATCTAGTCTCTCTGGATGGAGCCTGTGTGGAGATACGCATCTTTAGAGTGTTATTCATCCCACCTACTGTAAACACCTATATTGAAATTGGATGATATGTACCGTGAAAGAGTCTACCTTCCTCCATTGCTTATCAAGTGATTCTGATGAAAATTTACATTAGTCACCTACCTGGTAGATAGCTGAAGTTAACGAACCCTGTTCAAGTGTTTTAGGCCAAATTATTCTTATTTCTTGCAGTGAGATCTCCTGGGTGGTTATATGCTTACTATCAGATTTCTTCATGTTTCTTATCTAGTACTAAATAAGGATTTTTCTCCTTTTCTTTGGGAATAACTCTTCTTGGTGTTTCAGTGCCTAGAGAAGATGGGGGGGGTGGGGGTGGTCAGTTTGGATGGACATGGTCAGATGATCTTGCTTTCATGCTATAGACGGATGTTCTGCATAGCCAGCATTAGTACATCTTCTGGGCACAGCCCAAAAGGAGAAATTGGAAACATGCATACTTATTTAAACATATTCTTTAAAATAGGTTATTAACTTGAGGGTCACCCTGAAAGTGACTGGTGTGAGATCCTTGTCTCTGGAAAGGAGTGCTCTGCAATAGCAGAAAAAGTTTCTTTTTCTTCTTAAAGAGCGCTTAATAGAGATGCAATTCAGGAAAGGAAATTTGAAGTATCTCAGCTATGGAAATCATATCAAGAACACCACGAGACATTTTGTAAGCATTGACTTAAGAGGTTTTGCCCTCAATGAAGAAGACCAAAGCATTCATGATGTTTTCTTGGACACTATTGCTTGAAGTAAGGCAATTTTCAAGTGTACATGGATACATTTTTCTAATCAAGGAGCAAAAATAGTGCCAATACCACCTCACTGCATCTTATAGGCCATCCTATGAGCTGCAAAATGTCTATAAACATAAAAAAAACCACCCAAAACCAACTCTATGGAAAAACATAATAAGGAATTACCCTAATTTTAAAACAGTTTGTGAAAGAGGAAAATTGTATTAACAACTTATTCAGTACAAAAAAAATACATGCCTCTTTTTAAGCTGCTTTCTATCATTATTTCACTTTCTGTTTTCTAATTTTCAACTTTTAGGTCTCAGTTTTTGGAAGTTGGGTATTCATTTCTGACCAAATAGTGACAGCTGGCCTGATTTATTGCCTGAGTTCTGCTGTTAGATGATGACTTCTTAGAGACATTATTTTTTTCCTAAATATAGAGGCTGAAAGCCAAACATTATTCAGATGTAGATTCCAGATAAGGCTGAAGGCCAGGACACACGCATTGGGGATTTCAGTCCCATGTGTCAAACTAGGGACCTTTTGAGAAGGGATCTGAATTTGGATTTTGGACAGTGGACACAGGCCATTGGTTTAGGCTTATGCCTCTTCTTCAGGATGACTATAAATAAAATTGCAGTTAATTAACCTATTTAGAATGCTGGTCAGTGCTTACAAGTGACGATGAACAGGATTAATATTCAGAAAGAAAACAGAGACCAGTTCAGATCCTTCTAATTATTATAATTGCAGTAAGACTGAAAATGTAAGCTCAAACTAAACACCATCCTCTCACAGTGTTTGCTGTACAGGTCACATTGAGCAGAACCAAGACCTCAAAGGGGAGGGAAATATTTTCCAGCCTCCCACAGGACCAGCTTGGTATTTTGACAAAATGTTGAACACAAACACTGTTACCTCCAAGGTAATCTGTTATCTGGAATAGATCTTTTAATGGCTGGGTTTGTGTACTTTCTATCTGGTAGTCAAGTTAGCCAGCCATAAATAACACTGAAAAGAGACCAGAACGGTAGCTTAGATTACCGGCGGGAAGGTTCACTGACAGCCCTGACTTTAACATAATTCTCTTGAAATCAGTTACCTATCGCAGAGGCTATTCAGGTAATTAAGTGTTATGGGATAAGTTCTCAGATACCATAATATAACCCTATCTTAAATTAATGAAGACAGACCAGTGTAGGCCATCTGCGGTCTTAATCTCATACTTATTTTCTTTCTTAAGTCAATATGGTTTTGAATTTTTAAAAAATATGTTAATTTGCTTTATATACTAGACAGCAGGGAAGTGAGCTGCTGTCCCAGTAACTCGATGGTGAAGCACAGGTACTGGTAAGACTTCAGGGTCTCCTGGCTGTCCTGCCTGTCATCCCACTATCACTCTGGAAGGGCACAAGCCGCCTCTGTCACCTGTGTTATACGTACCAGCCCATGTAGCTGTTAGGTAACCTTAGGTGTCCAAAATGGTATCAGGTGCCTAATTTAAACACTAGATGATTTTTAAAATAAGCAATACTTCTAAGATCGTACTGGGAAGATAATGATAGGCAGTAAAGTCCCATTATGTGATCCGCACAGATGTATCAAAATCTTTGGCCTTGCTGTGCATCTTCATATGATGCTTCATTTTTATGCTTATTTGTGTCTGATATTTAATCCTACTAAGTTTAGAACAAGAAGCTGCCTTCTGTTCTTGGTGCTGGCTTTAGTCACAGGAGTTGGAAACTTAAAAGTTTAATCAGCAAAAGTAAACAAAAGGCAAAGACATGATGGAAATACAGAATTCTTTTGTATGAGTGTACAACTAAAACTATATATATATATATGAAATATGCAATCACCAAGAATTAAATTATTGCTTTGCTGTCTAATTAAAAAAATATGCCCTTTTCCCACCATTCGGAGGGAGAGCAACTGAAGTAAAACTTGCTGGGCCAGGAGAACTGTAACAAAAATCTCATCCGAGCCCCCACACAACACAGGAATCCTGCCATCAAGGCTGATTCTGTTTGAATCTGTTTTAGAAAGACTTCCCGCCTTGTTTGAAAGCCTTCAAATGAAGGAGAATCCACAGCAAGCTGTTTCAATAGTTAATTGCACGCACTGTTAAAAACCTAGTGCTTTATTTCCAGTCTTATTCCTTCCTTTTTTCTTTAAAGGAAGAGATTAAAAAAGAGAACGATTCATCTGAGGATCTCATCAGGCTTGTTCTACATTGTTCACTTGTATTCCCTCCTGTAACTGCTCCTGTTTGCTCACCAGCTCAGAAACGAACTGCAGCCTTAGACGAGTCCCCCACACAGAGACAATACTCTTATCTTTCCACTTCAAGCTGTATTAAATGAATGATAATGTCTTTCTACAGGATGAAGGCACAAGCAGAACCACCTCACTGAGAAGAAAGCGATTTCAAACAGAGCTGGCGGTATATTCTGTACTATTCAGGTTCCTCCAACGTGCCCATCGCCGTGTACCTGAGCACCTTTCAGAGGAAAAACAGCACCAACATATGAAAGTCCCTTTCCCTCTCCTTGGCCATGGCGTGCGCATGCAGTAAGTGCTGAGGGATTAGGAGCTGCCTCCTGGGACATGGGGACAAAGAAAAAAACATTGAGTGGAGATTTGAAAGAGGCAGAATTTGCTGAGAAGCTAAGCCGCTTCAAGAGTAAATTCCTGTGTAGCTGCCGAGGACAACCTGTTTCCCACACGCACAAGGCTGTGCCCGATAAACAGCAGGGCTGTATGTAGGCAGTGCAGGTACTTAGTCATCATGCTGGCCAAGGAGCAGAGGTTTAAGATGCTTTCTTTGGACCCTTTACTGCCAGGCGTGATTGCCAGACCAGCTGATGCCACAAAATCCTCCAAGTGCAGAAGTAACACAGAGCTCCAAGGAGGCAAGGAGGTCTGGTTTTGTTTTGGAACTGGTTGTCAACCCCCAGTCTCCCAGGTAGGCTCAAATGATGGAAAACAGTCTTGTGCCTGACCCTGTGAGGAAATTACTCTTCCTTAGCTTCCTACAAGCTCAAAAAGGCTCCTAGGATGTCGACAGACAAGCCTTGCCAAGGGAAGACACCAGGACTCCCACTTCTAAACTGAAGGGAAAACTGAGTTATTGGCTGATCTGCCTTGCTTGCAGTTTGACATAAAATTAATTCTCTAAATCAGAGATCTCTCATGCTCTTGTCCAGCTGCTCAAATGCTTCTGTTTGATTTTCATCCTTCTAACTTCGTTAATTGAGAGTTACAATGAAACTTGCTCACTTACTTCGTAGCGCAACTGTATTGCAGTGGTTGTAAAGCTTTTCCGCAGCAGAAAGGTAGCATTTTATACACACTTTGGATGTAAATAGCTACAAAGCATGTAGAACAAGACTAAATCAAGTTTGCAGCAATGCCTCAGTCTGTAAGGAGGCAGTTAACAATATGTTTCTTCTGTAATTAAGTCAAATTGAGAGGTTCCCATGTTGGTTTTTTTAATCATTACAGCAGTCTGGTTTACAGCATGGATCCACAAAGAGCTGCGCTGGCACAAATGAGGGAGCAGCAGCACAGAGGTGAGAGGGAGTAGCCAGAGGGTGGGAAGGCAAGAAATTGTTATGCTGGCTTTGTCACCTGAATCCTAAAACTTTTAGAAACTTTAGGGCTTCTGGAAAAAATATCTCCATCCTTGGTATCCATAAAATTAAGACTGCATGTCTGTTTAATGGGCCGTATTCCAGTTCAGCCACAAGTTGTTGAATGGGAATTACTGGAAGAGGTTGTGAATCTGTGTCAGGAGATCAGACTGCCTTTGTGGTTCCTGTCCCTCAAATCTATGAACTCTCATTAGGGCTTCTCAAGTCTGAATTCAGCCAGCCAGTATTTTTCAGTAAGAACAGGAGGAAGGACAATGCTTTTGATACTCATACAAATTGCATTGTTTATCTAACTGTCAGTATATATCTCTGTATTCAATGGGGGTCAGGAGCCTACTGCAGAATAGCTATGCAACATCAGTTGTTTGACCAAAGGCCTGTTCAGTCAGGCGTTTCACCGCTCATCTGTCATTGGGGCTGCCAGTAATAACAATTAGCTTGACTTAATTGTGTATTTTAACAGCTGCTTAATATTACCCAGATCTTTCCTTCACTCATAATGTAAGATACCTTTCTGCTGAATGTGGTTTTAATTAAGGCTCTGTTCACAACTTCTCACAAGCTGTTGAAAAATTCATGTCCTGTAAGAAAAGTGATGATGCAGTAAATGCTACTGGGGCAGAGACTAACTTTTTATTAGATGAGCATTGAGCTCTTATGAATTCGTGACTCTGGTTTAACTGACGTGGGTGCCAAAGGAAAGATGGAATAGATTTAACAACTGCAGTAACTTAAAAGGTGTAAAATATGCAGGTGCTGATACCAGCGAGGTTGTACGTTGCGAAGGAGTGTGTCTTTAAAGTGGTGGCAAGCTGTAATCGTTTGCAGGGCACTGTACCAGTTGACTACATTTCCATGTGGTTGAGAAGTACCAAGAGCACTGTGACTGAGCAGCACTGCACCATTGCTCCACTTGAAGCGGGTAGCATTTTTTCCTGTAGCATTCCTTGCACGAGAAAAAATAAAGTCACATTTTTCAGGAATGTCACAGGAAACAAATGAAGCCTGGAATATCCACTTCAGCATAAGAAAATCTCTCACATATCGGTGTGCGCGCCATATGGATAATTCTTTATAAGATAGTAGTTACTGAGTTATTACCCCTCATCTTCACAAGGGGAATTTGAAATTCCAAACTCTTTTAACAAGCCAATACTGTTACACTGACAATCCTCCCCGGATGCCCCAAATAATTCCTTGGTAACTGCAAAAAAAGTTGAGGAAGTTGTCATATATGTGGAATTACATTATAAGCACGAATCACTTTCATCTGGAGCAGATGTCATGTGTCCTTAGCTTGGCTTCTGCTCAGACATGGAAGGCATGACATTTATATATCATTATAAATGGGCTGGGATTTGGGACTGTGCGAACGTTTGGGTTACAGACATTCAGAAGTACAATCATCACCCTCTCCTCCTTTTTATTGTCCAGAAGCAAACATTTTATAAAATTCTCTCCTCATATTCCGCCAATAAACATTTTAGTTATCCTAGCAACCATTTTTAGATGTGCTGTAAATATACTTGGCAAGCTAATGGATGCCCTTAGCTACTTTAAACAGCCACTTTCCACTTAGTTTATGTATTTCGCACATGTGGAGAACAGCAAAGCAGGGTGGAGCAGCATATGCAGGTCCCGCGGTATTCATGCCTTTGGTATCTAGGAAGGTGGGAACTCCCTGCCTGAGGACTTTTGTCAGGGCTCTGGCACAGTCTTTTGATTTTTTTGTTAACAGTTTCCCAATGTAATGGTTCTTTAGGAAATGAATGATCTTTGAGAATTTACCCTATTGTGAACTTGGTTGAAATATGTAACATCTTGAAAAGTTGTTTTGACAAGGTGAGGGTCTGCGGAAACCCAAGCGGTCACACAAATAGCAACGATCCCATGGCTTTGTTTCTGTAGGAACCTGGGCCATATATCAACTGAAACAGAGCAACTGATTCAGAAAAATGTCAGAGCACAGGAGGCTGGGGTGATGGCATCTTGTGCTCATCCCCCTTGTGACAAAGCCCTACCCATGGGAGGATGTTGCCCGAACAACTGGCCCATCTCCTGAACAGGTCTCCGTCATCTCCCACTTCCTGAGATTTAAAACCTGGAATGGCTTACAAATAGCTTTTATTAACATAGCATTAAATATTGCCTAAAGAAGCAGCAGCAATGCTGTCTTCCCAAGGGTCAGTGTCCCACCTTGAAATTCTCTGGCATTTCAAAAAGGGGAAGATGCTCACTGATGCTTCTCCCTCAATACAGGCAATAATATCATCTTTCTCATCAAGTGGCTAGCTATTTTCATACAGCTCGTAGGAACTTCATAGGTCTAAGTCAAATCCCAGAAGTCAAAAAGTTAAAATGTATACATACATGTGCACTTATACAAACAACAAAGCCATATGAATCTCATTTTCACAGGAAGCCAGGCTAAAAATTAACCCA
Source organism: Larus michahellis (assembly GCF_964199755.1). NCBI lineage: Eukaryota > Metazoa > Chordata > Aves > Charadriiformes > Laridae > Larus > Larus michahellis. The sequence continues at coordinate 26,104,665 of NC_133897.1, read as the reverse complement.
CATTATGCCCTTTCATGCCGGCCACGCAAATATGTCAGTTCCACCAAATAAACCCTAACGGTTTGCTCGCACGGCAGAATGGTTTGCTTCCTGTAAGAAGTGAAGGCTCTACGCATACCCCAGTTTCTGAACCAGTTTCCCCAAATTGTCCCAGAGCAATCTTTTCTTATAATGGTCGTTCTTGATTTAAAGACAATAAAGAGCGCAGGTTCACAGTAGAAGAGATTGTTCCTGCTCTGAATCTTCAGAGAATTCAATGGGATTTTTATAGGACGTATTTTACACAGGTGAAGGTGAACCAGTTACTGTGTTAATGATCCTTGCTGAGTTTAATGATGAAAAGAACTGACTGGCAAGCCGATGCAAAAGACTGGGATATCTGAAAGTCTTCCTCGGCTACTTCCAAAGCAGCAGCTTGAGTCCCTTCTTTGGGAATTTAACTGCGCTGGGGAGTTGTCTTCGCTGTGTTTTAACGTCTCTTTGCCCATCGCTGTGAATGTAGGATCAGTGGGGCACCGCTGCTCCTACTTACTCAGAAGAAATGAGCCCAAAATGCAAAATGTGGGTCCAGATCTGTAGCCAGAATTCAAATGTTGGAGAGCCTAAGGATGTTTGGATCTGGGGTTTTGGTATCAATGATACAAACAGAGGCACAACTCGATGGAGCCACCCTCTTCTTTGGCCACGGTTTCATAGGGGTGGAAGGGTTTACATTTTTACAAAGAAACAGCTAAAGCTTTTGTCAGACCAGGCTTCCCGTGGCTGACCCTTGCTGCCATCATCACAGGCAGCCTTTGCCTGTCCCTCTGTGCTCCAGCTCCCACATGCCCAGGACAGAGCAGACAGGACGACAGGATAAAGGAGCCAGCATGCAGATGTGCTTTTTTTTGGAAAAAGCCCTACAGTAGTTTGCACAACATAACAAGTCCAAGCAGGTAACAGGAGAACTAGTATTTTTCCCAAACACCGTGATAGTCATAATTACAGTCATATAAATCAAGATGATGAAAGAAAAATCACATATTTCCAGATGCCCATGGTAAACTTACTTACTGTAAATTAGAGCCAGAGTTAAGCGTGTGGAAAACTCCTATAATTTGGGCCACAGCTGCAAGAAAAGCTGTAGGAAAAGGCTCTGAGCTGTGACTTTGTTTTCATCACAGCATTTTATTATGTCTCTTATTATCGCTTTATCAAAAGAAAGTTGGGGTAGCAACATTCTCTTTTACAACAGCCCTATTATTCATTTCGGAAAAAATAATAAAAAAAAAATTTGCACTAAATTAGTTGAATGATTACCTTTAATTACTATTCACTGTCTAAGCTAAGTCAGATAGAGAGATTCCTGTATTAAAATGAATGCTTTTGAAAAATACATCAAGCACGTTGCTGTGATTTGTCCTGCCAGGAGATTCCAACATTAATCCTTCCCTAGCGTTGCAACAGAGAACTGAGGTCTCGCCAGAATTTCAATAGCAGTCATTGCACAGAGCTAAATGATGAATCTTTTGTGGAAAATCATCGGTACCTCATCTGTTGTATTTTGTTTCATAACTATAATTTGTAGCTTATTGATCCTTTGAGACTTACCTTTTCATCCCGGATGGCTTGATATTACATATTTTCATTAATAAGCATTATTAGTGATAAATAATGATTCATGAATAAATAAAGTAGTCATGGATTTTATTGTTTACCCAGTTTTATAGCCAGGACTCTGCTTTGCCAATAGGTTTCAGTACTATGGCTTTAATAGTGATGGGATCTTTTAAACTAATGGGTAGCATGCAAACATCATGTACCTTCTTTGCAGCTTCTAACTATAGGGAGATACCCTCCAGAAAGACAAAGGAGATGGGTTTTCTCCAGCCATGCTGATAAATGCTTAGAGATGATACTTGGTCACCCCCCACGCCCAGCTTGCAAGTGCCTTCATACAGCTTGGTAGAAGTTCCCAAACCGTTGTACAACAGGCTGCCGTTCTGGCCCTGCGTGTTGCCTGTGCTCTGTGCTGAGCTCTTCCAACAAGGACGGAAGTTTTGCTTTACACAACATAACCTACAATCTGCTTCCCATTGTTGTGGCAACACCTCCAGCTGGGAGAAATCCATCCCAACCCAAGCCACAAGCCTCCCAGCTCTGCAGTACCTGCAGGCCATTGTGCTTAAACTAATTTGACAACCAACGATTATTTTTTGTTTTGCTTTAATAGAATATTCCACTGATAAATTGGTTTCAGACTAATTTTCTGCTCAATCTAAATTGTCGTGATGGACTGGCAGACTGCGAACTCCAGAAATCTGCCCAAGCAGATTTCCTGCTAGGATACCATCAGGCAGCCGAGCAAGACGTGCAAGAGCAGGCAAATGACCAAAAAGATCCCACCTGCCGCCCACCCCTCACTTTTCCCACCACCAGTGCCCTGGGGCCAGCGGGGCTCCCCGAGCCTGGCAGCCCTGGACCGCTGCCTGCATCCTGCCAGCCCAGGGGCCACCTGGGGACTGCATGGGCTCCCGGTGCTTTTGGGGATAGTCTGCTGTCCTGTCAGAAAGAGATGGCGCCGGCAGCCCCTGGGGGGTGTTTCATCAAGGCATAAACACATACAGCAGAACGTTAAAATCAAGCTTTTAGCATCTGCAGCCAAGGGCTGCGGGCTGGTGGGTTAGCATCTGAGACTTTCCGTGCTGCAGTTTCTGTCAAAGGCAGTCCTCAGCACCTTCCATTTTTAAAGACAAATACGCTTTTCTTCTAAGCAAAGATCATCTGAAATTGTTTAAAACCTGAGTCTTATTTTGCCTGTCTTTCGCTAAGAAAATGTACATAGCACGTCATTTATACAGAGCAAAAGTGAACACATTTTCACAGCCATAGGTTCAAGGGCACAGCACACACAACTGTATTTAATTCTGCTCACTTACATTATTAAGCACTCATGCCAGATCAGGAGCATTAAGATTTTTGGATTCAAGCTACGGAAAGCTAAATGACATGGCCAATGTTTTCAGGCTTCAGTATCTAACTATCACGATCTAAAGTCATCCCTGTGGACAAGCCTGTTCAGAAGGAATAGGAGACAATCAAGACCCTGATACATAATTGGGCTCCATAAATGACACTTTAAACCTCCACAGATGTATCGGTTTGTTTCAGGCAGCCTTTGCTTCTATAGCTCATGTGTATTCTGTTTAGCTTTATCAAGTGGTTTTATAAATTTGGGACTTTTTTTTAATTGCAAAGGGACACTCCATTAGAGTGTGTTTGGGGACTTAGGGGCAGACTTACTGATGAGGGGGCCAGTCCAACTCCTCTTGCAGATGCTTTATGAACTTCTCCTGGAGAGCACTGAGCCATTCGCTTTGGTGTCTAGATAGGGTTTGACAGCCTGACTTCAGAGCCACTTCGTTCAGAATGCTACCCAAATATTTAGCATACACTGTATCTGGATTTTCAGCAGGGCCTGTTATGAAGGATGGAAAAAGTCTGGAAAGTTTCTTTCAAAAACACTTTTTACCCTAGAGCCCTAAGCTTGAGCATCATATTATATCCAGATATCTACAGTTTGCATTAATAGTTTACTAATCTAATTAATCTTAATTAATTAATCTTACTAATTAGTAAGCTGTTCTAGGAACCTAATCCTATTCCATGTACTGAAATAAGTAGATTTTGGTCATACTCATATTGAATGTGAGAAATCTGCTTATAAGAACAGTGGTGAATGATCAGGCATAGTATCTAATAACAGATCTACTAATCAGTAATTGCATAATAGCTGACATGAGTAAAACAGGATATTATAAACCCACATTTGCTATAGACAGCGATGACTCCATTTGAGTGTTCTTTTCTGCCTTTTTGCCAGTGTAATTATTCACGCTGACTACTGAATTTGGATATTTTTATTTGAATAAATGATTCATGAATACAATTTGTCATTGTTTAATTACCCTGGGATAATAATAGTCAAGATAATTGAATAACATTCAACTAATAATGTACTGGTTGGGTTTTATTCCTGCTCCTAATTCCATCAATTGTAAATCCATCCTTTTCTTTGATTTGCCAATCTCTCTTAGAATTAATGCAGAAAAAAAAGCAGAAAGAATCAAATTGCCTCAAAAAAAAAGTAAGGAAAAAAATGACATCACCATTTTTTTCTACATGTGCCCTATAAATTTCTTACTGTAGTAGGAAGCATTTAAAATCAAACAACGCATACCATAATTAGAGTACAGTTCATGGGAAGGAGCATACTCAGCCTTACGTTTCCGGAACTATAGTTAAGTCATGCAATAATAGCCAAACCAATGTATTATTTTATCAGATAAAAGTCACTAAAATAAACTGAAAAGCTTGCTCTGAAATATATAATGTGGTTTTACATATATGTATTTTTACATATTTTACAGGCGGTAGGAGATTAGAGTGGATTTAAGTTGTTCCACTAAAACAATTCAACTATAAAGCTCGAGCCCAGGCATGTGCGAGAGGCATGAAACCATTCTGTGTTTTATTGCACTAGTTACAATGAACATTATATTTACAGCTTTCTTTTGAATGTACATTAAAATGATGCTGAACAGAAGCAGGTAAAACAGAAACCTTAGTCTTTAGCTCTCCTGCTTTCCAGGACAGTTTAAAAAAAAAAGGAAAGAAAGAATTATAGTTAGTTGTAACAAAACCCTTGAAGCGTATATAGAATCCAAGTTAATGATATCCTGTAATCTAATCCTGAGCGGACACGGACAGCTGTTCTCGGGGCCCTAATGAACCATGCACATTTACAGATCACTGATTAGCAGAACTTGATACTGGTGGGCACAGACAAGTCCTAACACTATTTGAAATAGCTCTGGTGGTATTAAATAACAGGGATCTGTTATCATGTGATTACCTGTCTGTAAAATTCCTATTTATCTTCATTATGCTGCTGCGTTTCTCAGAGATGAAAGTGGGAAAGGCTTGTCATCTTTGATACTACACCTGTTGCTTTAACTCTTTGTGCTCCTTTGATAGATGAACAGATTCCTCGGGGTCAGGTTGCAGAGAGCAGCGCGGCAGCGGAGAGCTGCTCCGGGCACAGCCATGGCGCTGCTGGCTCCCGTGACTTTCCATGGGGCAACAGTGATTCGAGCCAAAGCACACAGAAGGATTTCTTCCTGATTTATGATGATAGTCACTGTTTATTAGGGGTGAGGGTGTGGAAATATGGTCCCATGCGAATACCAGTACAGGCAAAGATGTTCAGTTTTAAGCAACTGCATATACTGAGAAGATCAGCGGTAGCAGCAATGCCAATTATGCTATGGTGAGATCCAATATGCTTTTTTTATATATCTAGCTTCTGCACTTCCTTGATGATATGTCAGATGTTTGGCCCAGACTGTGCAATTTGAATATCAAATTTCCATTACAAATATGAGGTAGCTGCTAGATACACGCATCCATTTCCAGTGCACTTTGCCTGGCTCTCTCCTTGCAGGCAGTAATAAGGCAGAAGCAACAGCGCTGATCCTTTGCATAACAGGAAGAGACTAAAGCATGCATCTGTCTGCACGATGTTGAGCTGATAGGCATTATTTCTGACTGGTCTTCAGTCGCTGAGGACTCAACACGTAAAATACTGCTAAGCCTAAAGTGATCTTGCTAGACAACTGGGACTTCAGTCATTCCAGATATGCAAGGGTGAAGGACATATTCAAGGATGAAGGGTGGAAGCCTCAGCACTGAAAACTTTATCTCTTTTTAGAGTGACCAAAGTAATCCCTGTAAAACGTTACTCATAACAACTTTTCTTTAAAAAAACAAGTGTGACTTTAAATTAGTGAGCTTTCTGGGTACTTTCCTTCACCTGGGTTTTCTCAAAATTAATTATTCTACATTTGTTACCTGAAAGTCATCATCTAGGTCCTGTGTACATGTACAACCTTTCATGTCCCAGAGAAGGTAATAGTTGTGTGTCTAAGCAACATGGACCACTGAAAATGAGGTCAACTGCAGCTTTGCTTGCTAGTCCCTGAATCACCATTTCCCTTAACTGCCATTTCCCAAACTGGCTGAGCAAAATGAGCAATACCTGTATTGACATCCTTGGGATAATAGTTAGTTTGAAACAAGAAAAATTAAGAATCAAATAATTATGGCTGAGATAAAATCTGAACAACTACACATTCCAAACTTGCATTTCTGTTAATGTGTTATTTTTTTCACTATGAGAGGTTCAAGATTTTAAATATCCTCAAATAACACTGAGTGCTATAAAAGCACCTTACATACAGAGGTTGAAACTTCTTTTTCTGAGTTTATTTTTCCTTGTTTGCATTTTCTTGAGAACTGTTTCTTAAATATTCAGTGTTTCCTTTTATAAATTGCTTGTAGAACAAGCTTTTGTTTTTTCTGATCAGATGGACAGAGGGAACAGAATAGGTTTTCTGGAACAGATTATTCTGTGGCTAAAAAGTAAATTTCTAGAAGAATTTTAAAAAGATTCCCTACCACACTTTGGACTTGTACTTCACCATAAAGAAGCAGCAGTTATGCTACTGACCAGCAGCCCCATTTTAGGTTCTCTTACTGCATCTTTCACAATGTACCACGTTGCATGCACCATCCAGCCACTTTTAGGAAATGAATGCAACCTTGTCCGATGAGTCCATCCTGCTGGATGGAGGATGCAGATGGCTTTATACGCCTAATAATTTATGCTCTGAAATGAAAGGTTTTATTTCCTTGATTTATAAGACAGTGTTGATTTCATAAACAATTTCAGAATATTATCATAGTTATGTCTAACATAATCCTACCATGCAATGTTAGAGGAACCTCATAGAAGTCACATATAGCTTGGGGTTCCTCCTGCTGGCAGCTACCAGCCTGTATTTAATGTTCTAAGATATTCCTGCTTGCTTTCTTCTTCTAAGGTTCTAACAAAGCAACATCTCAATAACGTTTTTCTTCAGTCCTAAAGGAAATCAGCTTTTCTGTGATGACATGAAGTTTGGGGATGCTAACATTTGTCTGGAGTCCTTTTCCACTTAGAGAACACAGCCTAGGTGAAACGTTCAGCTGCCTATTTATGATGAGTTTCATCGTCCATGTTACACGTCTGAAGTTAGGCATTTATTCTCTGCCAGTCATTAGGGTCCCTTAGTAGTCAATGGGAAGAGACAGGCACTTCCAGAGGGTGATTTATTCCATCCTAAAACAGGCGTTTAAGATAGGGAAGATGAATTGCCCTGTGGAGGTCCTATCTCTCCTCGATGACTAGAGCAGTCTGAAGTCATTTGTTCCTCGGATCTGTACAACAGGACCACGAAGTATGCTCTGTCATTAATACCAGAATAAAGGAGTTATTGAAAATGATGTGGCTGGGGTGAACAGAAAGTATAGCCCGGCTTTTCAAATCATACACAAGGAAAATTTAAGCTGTAGTCAATGAGGTACTTCAGAAAACGGCAACTGGAATCTAATTCCGAGGGCAGACAATGGTGGGGAGAGCTCAGTGCTGAGCTGACAGAAGTTGAGCCTTTGGCTGTTAGAAGCATGGATTCTTCTTTCTGATTGCTTTAATTTTACACCTTATATCCTGAAGAGAGGCAGTTAATTCTTGTACTTCCCTCAGCCACAGCTCATTTAGGAAAACCTCCACGGAACTGCAGGACTAGAAAACGCAGAGAATACTCTCACAAATTGAAACCCTCGGCTGTCCTCTTGGCACAGCATAATCACCACTTTTTAACCACCATTTCGGGAGAACCATCCAGAACGGCATGGAGTAAGGGGTGACTGCAAAGGCAGATGCTCCCTTCTGTGCTCTCTTTACAGCACTGCTCAGTTCCTCATTTGCACAGAGACTCTGAAAAAGAAAGAAACTGAAAACAGGGGCCAGGAAGATGACTTTTGATCAATGCTGAGGCACAGTGGGACTGAGCACTACAGGCAAAAGACCTTTTCCCAGGCACAGGGAGTGGAAACCCTACTAGCTGAGCCAGAGGAAAGAGGACTTCCTTCAGCAGAGACCTCCCATCTATGCATGGCCACCAAGGCTGCGGATACCCAAGGGATGCTGGGAATCGGTTCCCAGGGATGGATAAAGCACCCTGTGAGCAGGGTAGGGTGAAAGGGCAAACTGAATATTTGGAAGATGAATGAGTATTATTTGATTCCACGTAGTGAATGCGTTCTTCCTTGTTTTTATTAAACCAACCAGCTTTGATTGAATCATATTATTTTAAGATCATCCAGAGTGGATGGTGCCATTTCAGGTAGATATCTTTTGTGCTATGTGGAAATTACATTACACATTCACTTGGGGGTGTATCTTTCAACATGGTTGTAATCCGATTATCAGATCTAAACATTGCCAGTGAAGTTGCTTGAGATGAAAGAGATAATTTTCCAGAGGCCATAAAAATATTTAATTTCTGATTCTTAAGGCAGAAGAGACTTTTAAAAATCTCTGGTGTTAGCTTTAGCAAAGTAAAAGGTACTGATGCTTTACCAATCACGTGATTTCAAACACAGGAATAACAAAAGAGCTGTGAAGTATCTCTAAAGATAAGAGATAAGCGATGCATTCAGTATATTAAATCAATAACACAATCTCCCTCACCAGGTGTAATTCATTCTACAGACTCCAAAAGGAATATCCAGCTCTCACTGTAGCAGTCATACAGAAGCAGAGAGGAAGACACGTGCAATAGACCTCTGTTAATGAAGGCAGTGGAAAGCCCAGGATGCGTATATCCCACCTGGAGGAGAATATATTCTTTCTCTAAAATGTTCTGTGGTTGCAGCAAGTGCATAAGAGAGCTGGTCCTGTCCTGTGCCATCTTCAGTCTGGTTATGTCTGCAACAGAGAGCCAGTGCTACAGAGAAGATGGAGCTGAATTCAGCCCTTTTCAGGGTAACTGTGCTGCACTCTGCAAGTGACCTGCTCGGGATCCTGGATGTGCTTGGAAAGTGCAAGTGAAGGGTAGAATTCATCTCACCTAAAATACTAACATTTACAGAGTGGATGCATTTGCCCAAGCTAGTCTCAATTCGCAACCAATGCAGGGAAACAGCCATTTTATAGTGTCTGGTTTTGAAGCTTTGGAGTGAAATGAAGCATGCACTAGTTCCATTGATATTAATGGCATTGGTGACCCCCCCCCCAATGCAAACATCTGTGTTTAATCAGAGGTATCTCCTTCCCCACTTGTAGTACCACAAGACCTGTGGGACAAGGATACAACTTTTGCCCTGTAAATGTGTTTTAGCGCCTTCTCTGGCATCAGTGCAAAGGATCTAGAATGCTACCTTAGTAGGGTGACAGGTGATAACATTTATCTGGAAAACTCCCAGACCTTGAGTTAAAAAAAGGCCAGCTTCTGGCTTGGTTACATTCTGTTCTAGTGAATTTTGTTGCCACACAGACCTTAAAGTATAAATGCAAGCTAGCATAAGCTGTCTTGAGATTGCTTTGTCTTTCGCTGGGAGCTTAAGACGCCATCTGCTCTCTAGAGACAGATGAGTTGTTTTAAACTGTTTAAAGTGGGTCTGCAAGCAGTACCTCGACCACCGGTGAGCTGTGGAGCACTGTAGGAATACTCAAAATCAATAATCAGCTTCTTCCTCTGCAGTTCTCAAGCATGAGGTAGCCAGACTCTGGCATCCTCTGTGTTTTCTTCTGCTGAGGGAAGCTTTGGAAGAGTGTCCCTAATGGAGGTCGTAAGCGAGAAGGTGCGGTACTTTCCCTAGAACAGAGTCTCCCGTGCCAATGAAAAATCTGCCCTTTTATCAGTCCTGTAGAGAAAGTAAAGTCATGGATGGAACTTCGAAATGCCAGGATCCCACTTTTAATATTTAGGTGCTATCATTGAAACTCCTTGTTTTGCTGCCCAAGAAACGTTTGTGACAACTGAGCCATTTTAACTCCTTTGACTGTGAAGATATGCAAAAACAAGGAGCAGAAATGAATCAAGATGCTGAAAACTCTCATAAAGAGTGTCTTTTTTAAACCACTACCCCTGGTTTTAACCTATGCCCATTTGTCAATATGAAAATACCACTTGATCTCAACAGGAACAGGAATAGCCCATAAAGCAATCTTCAAATCTGAATGAAAACACAAACCACTGCATATTTTCAACTTTAGACCTATTGCAAGGCCATTGCTGAGTATCTGATAATGGCATTTATGTTTATATAGTCCATTGTTTTTCCTGTGCTGCAAACTTTCCACTCTTGACAGCCCTGTTTCCTGTTTCCCATTATGGAAGTCTCCAAAGGGGGTTTCCTTCTGTTTTTCCTATGGTCAAAAGGAATTTCATAAGTACAAGTCAAGTTTCTTTTCAGTGCTACACGTGCAGAATGGAATCTGAAAGCTCCCAGTGTAATCATCTCCAGCATGTACATAGTTAGTGTTACACATAATCCACATCTGGGTCACAAAATCTCTGAAACGCTTCCAGGAATATTTAGACAGCCATAATGCAACACGTTGCTGTATAAGGGAGAAATAGAGCTAACCTCAATGTCAAGGTTATAGCTTTTGAGAAACACAGCAGCTCCCCTTCAGAACTTTGCAGTTCACCTTCTGGGTCCTGACTTCCATCAGTTTGAGCACCATTAATATTTTCCTTTCCACTCAAGCCCATAGACACATCTGAAAACAGTTTACATCCCAACATGCCTTATGCTGCTGATATTTAAGTCTAAACTGCATATAAAACTTGGTGCATATGTAACCCATATATTTTAATACAAGAGACTGTCTTGGCACCTTTTTCTGCTACAATCAGCTCAGAACCCCAGGAGATAAAATATGGTTGAAACCAAACTAGCAGGCAGTCTGCGTTACAGTATTCATGTCAGACTTAAAACACATTTCTAGATTAGATCTGGGCTTGGCACTATGCTGCAGCACTGCCTTGTGTGTAATATAGTATCTCTAAACTACTTTTTAACCACTGCTTATGGCACAGAACCCATGGCGATACAAAGCTCTATGTGAAGCCCTTAAAAATTTTCTTTTCAGCATAGTTTACTTAAATAATCGATTAAGGATGGTGCATCAAGGAACACAACAGCAGCATTACCTGCAGCCATCAATCATACTAGCTATTATTGTAATTTCCTAACAAAATTTGGAGGGGACTGAGGGTAAAAAGGTGGTTGATTTTTGGTATATCTTCTCTTCGTGCAGCTGTTTCTGCTCCGCAAATGATTTGTGCCAAAAAATTCCTTCATTTTGCTGTTTTCAATCCCAAAAAGGGATCTAACCAGAAAAGATTATCCAGATCTATGTTAATCTGCTCTGTCTTGCCACTGCGTTTGAACTTTCTAACTGCAAATTTGCCTTCTGAATTGCTTTTACTACTGACAACTCTCTGGTTTGGTGTGATGACCCATATAGGTCCACTGGCGAGTAGAAGTTTCTGTGTGTCCCTGTGCAGACACTCTTCTGCACAAAAGATGGGAATTTTTCAGCAAAAGAGGTTTTGGATTCAATCCCTGGCCAAGATGGTAGGTGTCGTGTCTAAAGGGCAAATACAGTAGTGCTTATCCACCGTCCGTCCGTGATCACTTCTATTGTTGTCAGGTTCTCACAATAGCCTGCAAAGAGAGAAGAAATACACAGCCCTTGGAGGGGCCTCTCTCTCCCTACACACTATAAAAGAGCCTAAATAAGTATCCTAGATGAGACACCTACCTTGTAGATTGCTTAAGTTGGGTGAGTTGATTCCCGCCCTTGTAGTTTCTTGTACTCGTTTCCTCTTCCTTTCCCTTGCCCTTTTTATGCCAAATGGTGCAAATACTTCTTGGGGGAACAGGAGAAAACCCTTTGGCGGTTGCTCGCCCTCTGCCATGAGAAGATACACCATGATATCAGAGGTAGCGCTCTTCTTCGTAGTGGCTTGGACAGGGCAGGGGGGATGTCACTGTTTACTTATTTATTTTGCTTCTTGCTAAGCTTTGTGTATTGTTAGTGCCCCTGACGCTGACTGCTCCTCCAGCAGACATACTTTCAGAATCTTTTCTTTTCTGAATCTATTCTTTTTTTTCCCCCTTCCTTTGTGTAAAGGATATGTACTGGCTTTGTGGAATCCCTGTAGCAAGTTGTGAATGATGTATGAAGTGAAAAATCTTTCCCTGGTACACAGTAGGAATACAGAAAGTGCTGTGCAGTCACTGCTGTGCTATGCTTTTTTCTATATATACAGACACACCGTAGTCATCTCATATTCATTTTGACAAGCCCTTTATGTCCAGACACCTTGGGATGGGACGGTTTGTGTACCATTGGCCTGCACTGGAATATATATCAGAGATTTTTCTGCATAATTGTTCCCTGTGCTGTGCTCGGAAGAAACTCGTGTCTTCTGCTTTTGCTAATATGCCAGCCCGAGGTTCCTCCTCAGTTCTTATTTCAGGCAGCAAGTGTACCTGGGAAGCATTGCTAAGATGTCTGTATTTTGCAAACGCGTGCTCAGACAAGGACTTGAATCTGAGACACTGAGCTACGAACTTGAGGACATGTTCATTTTTTTTAATTGGCATGAACCCTGAATATTCCCTGTTTACAGCCTATTGTAGACTCATTCGTTTTGTTTCCTTTGGGCATCCAGTCCAGTTTAGCTAAGAGAAAGAATACAGAATACCCAGTAGAAATGCAAGCACAAATCAGACAGGAGATTTTTTCCCCTTCTGTTTTAATGGCTACAAGATTCATATGCCTCCTCAGACACCTATTGCTAACTTAGATTTTTGATTTCCCATGCTGCCGTGGGGAAAGAGACTGCTTTGCACTAAGATATCTCTGCAAGATATGCGCCAACAAGGGAAATCTTACTTGATTTCCCCAGATTATACAAGGGTGTCTTCCTAGTGTGGGATGGCTGGCTATTTTTTCCCCTCTGTGGTCACACAGCACATTATTACTTGCTTAAACCTGTTGTTTGATTCCACCTGACTGAAGAGATTTCGTTTTCATGAGCATTGGCCAGTGAGACTACAAGTTAATTTTAACCTACCTCTAAGTATAGGTTTCTCATTAATAATAGATATTGAAGTCAAAGCAAAGCAAAAGCAAAGCAAATTTTATTAAAAGTGGAGAGCTTAGGGAGGAAGCAGAGGTGACTGACTAAAGCACCAGGATCCTGGGTTATGCTGAATAAATCACATCCCTGCTCTGAGCCTCAGTTTCCTAACTTGAAAATTGGGATAAACCAGCTAGCTCTTCAGTTCTGGAGACTGACAGGTGAATGGCACTGAACAAAAAATTATGGACTTGTATAAAGTATGAGTAAGAAGAGAAGCAAACAGATGAGAGCACAGAGAGAGAGAAGCAGTGGCTGGGGAGGGGGATACACCTAGGTCACCCGAAAACGGGGTGCCAGAAATCCTTATGCACCATGAGACAGGTGGTGAAGGTTTGCAAAAGGAGGTGGTGTGCAGCCAGTCTGGCCACAGAAGTCCCAGAGAAGATGGGTAAATCTCCGTGCACGGAGAATGTCTCTCTCGGGAATAGAAGACAGGAAGAAAAAAGCCAGAATTAGCTACAGCTGAGCCCACTGCTTTGCCCTGGGCATCCCCGAGCCGCAGGAAGAGAACAGAAGGGTCCTGAGCGAGAGGCAGGGCTGCTGCAGCGAGAGTGTCGGGGTTGCACGTGGAGTTTTCCGTATACAACAACTACAACTGTCGGGTTTTTTGTCTCTAGTTCCCTCAAATAAAACAGACATTTACAGTATGCCCAAAATAGTAGACTGTTTATGAGAGGTTTTTCATGATTGCAAATAAAGAATATCCTTGGCAACATTTCTTTCCTATTCTCAGCAACTGGTTGCTGAACCCTACCCCAGAGTGTGCAATATCTGATATTCCCCCCATATTCATGTCTGGACAAACGAAGCTGATTCCTGAGCCCATGAACACATTGAAACTGTTGCCGCATTCATTGCAGCCTTAGCAGAAGTAAATTGGACCAAGGCAATACTCCTGGCCATGCTTTCAGTACAATTCCTTTCTTTTCACTGCAGAACACTGACGTGGTTCTGCCCTAACCTTTCTTTGAGTCGGTTCTCCTGCTGGGGGAGTTAAACAGCGCAAAAAGGTTTCTGCACTTGCATGAATTCAGCAGAGAGTGGCTAATGAGCCCTCCTGATCCTCTGTGCCACTGGGCTGTGCGGACGCAGCAGCAGCAGCTCTGCCTGAGCCGTGGGGACCCGAAGCTGCCCTGCACCCACCACCCCAGCCATCCTGGGCTGCGTGGTGGGACGGGCAACCAGGGGCTCCCCGGTGTCCAACACATCCGTCACGCTCCTGCCTGCACCCTGCAGAGGGGTCGGCTCCCCCCGCCCCAGGAATGGGCATCCGGCTCCCTTCCTAGTCAGGCACGCATCTGCCTCAGCTTCCAGATGTTGTGGCCACCCTCGGGCACCTCAAACCGCCCAGGCAATATCTGCTGCGCTGCACTGCAGGCATACCTTACACATACTTTTTGTAATGATATTATAGCGTACTGTATGTCTTTCAGACTTTTTATTTTTGTGCTGTCTTATGCTCATAAACCAGAATATGATACTCCCTGCCAACTACATGATTAATGTTTGGCTCAAGAGGAGTCTATAAACTGGTTTTGGATACTTGCAGGAAACTGCTGTAAAAACGTTTTTAGATAATTGGAATGTTCTGGAAACACAATTTTTGTTATCAAAATATGTTAAAATTGACTATGATAGTATTGTCTGTATTTCCTTAATGCCCTTGAGTTTTTCGCGCTATTCTGCTTTTAAAGAGTTTTAAACTAATATGCCCAAGTCTCTACCACCCAATTTTTATTCATAGACTGAAAAAAGAAAGCAAACTTTCCTGTTTTTTCAGTATCTGCTCAGTTTCTCAGCTTGAATGAATGACTTGAATAAGTCCAAACGCAGAAAAAAACCTTCTCTGCACCTGTGGACAAGCTACATCTGGCAAAAGCAAACATTTTTCCAGGTGTTCAGTCACCGATTTCCTGCTCCTGAATGGTGGGTACTCTCTTCAAATTTCAAGAACAAATATGCTTAACTCAAGTAAATATGCTTAACTCAAGTATTATTTTTAATTTAACATGAAATGGCCTTAAGTTATTTCAGTAATCTTAGGCCTTTGTATAGGTTAACCTAATTTCAGAGTTAATTTTAAATTATTTAAATATTTTAATGAGTTAGTATTAGCATCACTTAAGTACAGACCCTTTCATTATTATTTCCGAGTACTAATTTTTTCACCCTTTGTCTGTAGAAAAGGTTGATTAGAAGTTTCCAACGGCTCAATCATATTGAGAGGGTAGCGATGATGTTAACCATTATTTTTAATGTAAGAAGAGCAAAACCTGTGATTAACAAATAAATCTGATGTGATCAGAGGCTGGAAAGGTTGTGCCCAATAGGCAATTTTTTTTTTAAAGACTTGCCTGGCTTTATTCAAAATGTTTGAGCCCCCTGCTCCAAAGCAAGGGCCCGGCCACACCACCGCTCCTTGCTGGGCTGGTGCTCTTCTTTCCTAGGTGCTACGGTCTTTTCACCACCAAACCGCTGGAGAATACTGATCCAGGGAGGGAAGTTAAAAGTACCTATACTGAAATGACTTTCTAAAGTTGACATAGGGTTAGATACCAGGCAATTTAATACGCCTGCTTTGGAAACTGAGGCTGTCACAAAGCAATCCTAGTCACCTCCCCTTTATTGTCTGAACGAACCTACTAACAGGCGTTTTAGCGCCGAGTCTCCCATTTGCGGGAGAACAAAACATTGCTCTCTCTGCGGAGAGGAAGCAATCAGACCGAATCTGTGATACGCTGTGCTACCGCAAACGGACCTTCGGCGAGGGGGAGCACAGAGAAGGGATGCTCTGAGGCCACGTGCAGGGCTACTCTGCGACATTTCGGGTCCAGGGGCAGCGGGGCATTTCGGTGTACACCGAGCTGATTAGCGGGATCCTGAGGATGAGTTATACCACCCAGTCGGACCCTCCACTCCCTGGAGTAGCCCTGTCACAGCAGAGCAGCGTGCCTTGCATGCCCCATGATGGCTCGCAGCCCACGCTCCCGCGTGCAGCACTTCCTTGCACCAGTCTGCAGTGATTACTTACAGATATTTACTTTAGCACATGGCATATAGAACATTAAAAGCGTTTTGAAAATCTCTCAGTTTTTCAACTTCTGAAGGATTATTAACTTCAAAGTCTGAAGAAATGTCGGCGTTCTATGTTTGGAAATGCCAGCAGCCTTTGCATATCCCCACCACAGTACCAAGCAACCCCCAGCAGAGAGGAACGATTACTGCCTCCGTGGCGTAAGGATGGCTTTTGATCTCCTAACATATTGGAAATTACTTAAAGGTAAGCCATCTGCTAGCTGAGGAACAAAAATAGATTACATCACACCCTGCTAGAAAGATTGTGTTAAATCCTGTGTATCAAGGCTTTTAATAATTCTAAATTAAGTCAGCTAATAGGATTAGGTACACATTTTCCTTAGGCTTCTTTCACCAACTATTCACAAAAACTTTTTTTTGGTGGAGATCTGTAAAATTCAGGCGTGTTCCACTCTGAATAAAAAGAGTTCTTTCAAGAACGAAACATTTCTTCAGATCACAGTTGCTCTCCAAAACCACTTACAGTCAGAGAGCAGGTCAGTGTGTGGAGAGTGGGAGGAACTCAGCCACTGTATTTTTTGTTAATATAGTAGTATTAACTGCAAATGTTGAATTGCTTTCCTAGGGTATTGCAACTACTTATGTATGATGCAACCTATCCTTAAAAGATCATTCAAGAAACTGTTAAAAGGCTTTAATTTTTCCGTTCTTTTTAGAAATAGTTGGCCACCTAAGAGAGGTGGTTCAGATCAGTTCTGTTTACACTTAGAAGAAACTTTGGCTAGTATTCCATGTGATTAGGAAAGTATAAACCTCACTATTTTGGCGTTGACACTGCCCAGGAGAAGGTGCTCGTAAGACAATCCTCCCACGCTCCTTTCATTGGTACATCCTTCTGGTTCCTGGCCATCTGTGAATCATGGACTACAATAGCTGGAACTTATATCCAAGTCTTTGGGTTTAATAGCACTTAATGGACATTCTCTTTCATTAATTTGTGCAATTATTTTGTAAGCTCATTTATAGTTTTGGCTTCTGTAACATACTTTGGCAACGAGTTTCACAATTTAGGTCTATGTTGCGTGGTAACTACTTCCTTTTGTTAAAAACTTTTGAGCTCATAATTTTACAGGGTGGGGGAGGGCATTTTCTTGGGTACTTTTCTTGCCAGAATAAAAGAATTTGGAATCATGTTTGTATGCAAGATAATTTGGTCATATCCTATCTGGAAATTGGTTTTTATAGTTGTTGCTGTTAATTCTTGTGAACTTATCAGTGACTGATCTCTTTATCAAAAACACATGAATGAAAAATTATTTGTAATTTTTTTTTCTTTCAGGTGGTCTAAGATTTATTACAGAAGATCTTTAATATGATAGAAGGGATGCTTGTTACAATCAAGAAACTCTCCTTAGCAAACCATGGGTTAGTAGGCCTTAGCATCGATTAGTAGTTAACATACTCAACTGTGGTAAGTGGTATCTTCTTCCATGAGTAATTTATTTCACTGCAAAGCAAATTACCCCCACATAAAATAAGGCTATAAGAATCTGAAAACATATCAGTTAGAACCAAACCCAAAATGCATGGTTTCTGAGCAATGCAAGAAATGCAAATATAAAGCAATTGTTGCCCCATGCCACAAAAACTTCTGGGCAGAAACTTGATGAGTTCCATTATCTCAGACACAGTTTCAGTCACCAGGATTACTCTTGTTGTCAAGAATAAATATGTATTACTTTTCTATACGTGAACCCCAGCAGTCATTACTTGTGTTAGATCAGAGTCTGGAAAACTAAGCTGGTTATGGTTTTATACCTATGTTTAGCACAAATTAAGTTTTTTACATTTCTGATGTCAAATGCACCATCATGTAGATACTAGGACAAAATGAACTAGATGATCTTTAAGGTCCCTTCCAATTCTAACCATTCTATGATTCTATGATTTCCCAGATGAAGTTAGAATTTTCCCATGCACATGACTTTACATTTACGAACAGTGGATTTCCTTCACCATTTTATTGACCAGTTGCTTAGTGACATAAAGTCCTCTGTGTTTGTCCCTTTGATGTTCTAGGTAACTAAGTATGATTATCAAACTTGACCGCGGTGGTCATCCCTTTTGCAGGACATTTTAAATATATCAAACTGTCCCTGCAGAATTCTTTTGGTGATTTCACTTCAGTGTGAAACTAAACATTTACTCCTACCCTCTGTTTTCTGTCTTTCATTCAGATACTCACCTAAACAAAAATTCCCCTTTAAGTCACAGATGTTTAGCTTTCTTAAAATCTTTACCGAGGGATTTTGTAAAAAGCTTTTTGGAAATCTAAGTAGACTGTACCTACCAGATCACCCTTATCTACATGGGTTTTTATTTTTCAAAGAACTCTCCATTTATAAAGCAATACTTCCATGGACAAAGACATTTAGTAGTTCCAGATGTGCATTATTTCTATTCTTATTAAACATGCTACTGATGTGCCCTGTATAGATGTCGGTCTTACAGACCTGCAGTTCCTCAGATCTTCCCTGTAATAATTTCTAAAAACTGACATCCCGTTTGGCACTCTTCAGTCCTGCTGCTAAGGCAGTTTCAGGCAAGTGATTACACACCCTCACTAATAATTCAACTATTGCATCCTTGCATTGTCCTACAACAACTGGCTGAATAACATCTGCTCTTGGCAATTTTTTTTACTGTTCAAATGTCCATTTGTTCCTTATCCTTTTCTGCAGTCATTTCAATTTCAAAGACATATTCTACTCCTTATCCAACACAAAAAAAAAATACTCCTGAGTGGGAATGTCCTTAGTTTCCTCTATAGAGAACACTGATGCAAATAATTCATTTAACTTCTCTGAAGCGATCTTTTCATTCTGTATCATGATCATCAAGTAGTCCTGCAGACTCCCTGGAAAACCTACTGTTTAAAAAAATATTTTTAGTAGTTTTGCTGGCCTTACTGCATTTTTATATTCAAGCTTCCAGAATTTATTATTGTATTTTCCTTGTTTGGATATGCCTTATGGTTTTTGAAGGATGCCCTCATGCTCTACAAAGCAGCGTTTTTTCAGCTATGGAATTAGGCACAATCAGAGGATTCTTACAAAACCTGGTTTTGCACAGAAAACAGCTGAAAGAAGCAGTGTTGGCTTTTTCTTCCCTCTCTGATATTTGCGAAGTGGTGAAAATCGGCATGTGGGAGGCCTGGTCTCTATTCCTTCCTTTTCCTAAGATAATTCAGGCCTATATCCATGCTCTAACCAATAGGTTGATAGGCTATTTTTGGACAATTCCCTTTCTTCCCTTCTTGTTGAAGATGTTCTTTTTCTCGTAACATTTGTAAAATATTGTCTAGATGGCAGAATATTTATTTTGGAAGGGAGGTTGTTGTGGTTTTGGCCGGATTGGCCAATCAGAACGAGAGATGGCCCTCCCCCGTCTCTCCTCAGAGAGGAGAGGAAGAGATAAGGAGATTTATGAGTTTAGAAAAAAGAACTAAACTACTTTAATGAAAATAATAATACATAAGGAAATAAGAAATAATAATAAAATAAAATTTAAAAACAGTATACAATATATACAAAACCGTATCCAGCTCCCAAGATGACGATCGCATCACCAGCAGACACAGGGAAAGTCCCAGATTGGAGTCAGTGACGGACAGGAGCTGAATTCCGGAACTAGTCAGGAATGCTCAGATCGGGATCAAAGGCAGATGAACAGATGGGGTCCTCCTCAGATGTTGGCCATTGAAGAAAAAACGAGCCAGAGCAGCCTCGCCCCTTTGATCCCTCAGCTTTTATACTGAGCGTGATGCAGATGGGATGGAATACCCTCTTGGTCAGTTTTGGGTCACCTGTCCCATCTGCTCCTCCCTGCAGGTGTGACCCCTCTACGCTTCTCTGCTTCCAACCCTCTAATGGGGCAAATAGTGAAGTTAGCTGACCTTGGTTGTTATAGCAATAAGTATAAGCAAGAGCCTCTCTGCGTACCATTCCTTGGTATAATCAGGTCTTATCACTCCAAGAGTGAACAGTTTCTGAACAATATGCTGTTAATTTCAGACTTTAGTCAGTTAGAATAGGCCCAGCTAAAAAGTAAAATTACAAATCAGAAAATTGGTTCTGTTTTACCTCAAACCAGGACAGAGGTCTTGTCTTAGGTCTTCTCACCTGTGGCTTTTAGTGCAGCGACAGGACTGAGCTGTCCCCGTTATACGGTGAATGCTGTCGAGCTGCAGAGCTATACTGACTATCCTCATATCTCAAAGAATCAATGTAAAGTAGAACTTCAGCAAAAAGGAATGTGGTTTTGCTGTTTGCTCAGTCCTGTAACTTGGTCTTTAGGGAACACGTTGGGAGTTAGGGATTCAAACCCACTGTGATCACAGTGAGAACTCAGCCATGGTCTCCCAGCTTGAAACTGAATTGTATACAGTCAGCAGACAGAAAGAGATACTAACGTAATCTTTAACGCAGACACCCATCTTTAGAGACACAGAGGCTAAGCCCTAGTCCTCTGACAGAAAGAGTGTAAGTGCCGGTCTTCAGAAGATTGTCCTGGGTCCAAGGCTCTCCTGCAGGGTCTGGCCAGCTTTGGTGTGCTGCCTCCTGGGTTTTGCCAAATTTCTCTGAGATACCGGAGGTACCAGACCTCTTGTTCCAAAGTGCAAATTCTGTTATGTGGGCGTCTTTGAATTTGGGCCAACGGGCTGAATCAGCGAAGAGATTTATATGACTAACTGCTACTTAGGCACCTAAATCCAATGTTTATGTATTACTGAGACTCTCAAAACTCCCACAGAATTGCTGCCTATGATTTTAACTCATCCTTAGTTTCAGGTTTTATGTCACCTAACCTAAAACATTTGCAATGTAGATGTTTACATCTGAGTTAGTCATCCTCAGCTCCTCCTGTGCTCAGCAGAGAGAAAAGGGAGTTTCTGAGGAATGATTCATCTGACCCACTTTAGAGGTCACCAGTACATCCCCTGGACTATACAGCGAGCCTGCGGGGACAAGCTCAGATGTACCTGCTGGCGCAGTAGGTGATTGCATTTAGACAGATGAATTGAAACCCCAGCGTCAGAGGAGCTACGGATCATTTGTACGCTCTGTACAGCGATAAACCACCTGTGCATAGCAAATGTGAGCTATTTTCAGCCTCAAAGAAAAATCACATGGCGCATTGTTATAAGCTTAGAGTGAGGCCATGAACAGTTATGATGGCTGCCACGCAGGGAATAAGCGAGTTGCTCCGTGTGGTGGGTACGCAAAATGGCCAAGGGCCTCCTGTGCTAGAGCTACCCAGAGCCCTTGTCACCTCCATGCCTTACTAGGCATGACCACATCTTCCCCAAAGGCACCAGCACACTGGACAGTCTCCATTTACACAGTGCTCTTCTCGGACACCCTGAACATAAATGGATGCCTGAAGTTTCAGGATGCCTAAAATTTAAGCCCTGAAATTTGCAGGTCCCACTAGCCCTAGATACAGTGAATTTCAGTATAAGAAGTTCCTGTGGCTTTCATTCTCAAAATGTGAGAATTTAGTGTTGAATTAATTCTGATTTGTTCTCATAGCTCATAGCTTATCTATTATTTCTTTCTCATGGGTAATAAAAAAAGGGTGAATAACCTTTCAACAGTAGGTCCTGGAATACTCTGACTTCAGTCTGAACTGTGGCAAAGCAAAACGGACTGGGTGTCCTAAAAAACAGTTGGAAGTTGGGCTTGGGGTCTTTACAACACTAAGGTGTACAGTGGAGAATTTGCAGAAGCTGAAGGAATAACCTGAGTGGTCAAAGTGATCTGCAGTGCAAAAAAGAGCTGTGTGATGAAGCCTGTACCTAAGCAGCTGGGTAGATAGGATGCAATATTTTATGTACATATTATCATTAAAGACTGGTAGAAATACTAATAACCCTTAATTATAAAGTCAAGAAGCAATATGTCTATTACTACTGGAAAACACAGAAAATTTTCATAAATTTTAACTAAAGCAAGCACAAAGCCATTTGTCAAAAAAATCCAAGAGATTTTTTTTGCACTTGAGTGAATGCCCTGGATTTACAACTAAGGTATCAGCACACCCAGAAATGATAGAAGGAATTCTCTGAAAACTTGCCATCTTAACTGGAGGAAACCTGAACACCGACACTCATCCTGGTCTTAAAGTACATGGAAAATGTTTCTATCCTCCTACATCTGGAAGCTAGTTATGAGCTATATAGATCACTAATGCCTTCTAAAAATAAATTGACTTTTCTTTCTGAGCTACTTTTTGAAGTGGCCGTGATTCTTATCCTTGTTATACTTGACGAGCTTGGACAAGACGACAGCAGGCAGCTAGTGCCATAGTCGCTGCAGAAGGAAAATATTCACAATAGTAGTTTCTGAGAGAAAAGGTTGTTATGCTTTATTTGTTATTTGTCCTAATTCTTCACTGAGGGAGGAATTAATGTATTTTTAACCTAAATGTTATTAATTGTATGTATCTACAGCTCTCTCTAGTGACAAAACGCTCATAAAAACTGTAGCTCAGAACATTTAGTAGCTGTCTGTTATTCTTTAAGTAATGCAAATTACTTGATTTTCTCATTTTAATCCACTTATTTCACAAATCTACAGAGCTATGGCCAAAACATGCTGTACTGACTCAGTACACACTCGGTACTCCCAGTGATGTCAACAGAGATTGTGACAAAGCAATCACTGCAAGGTTTGGTCTCTAAACAGTAAATATTGCTGGGTTTGTAACTCATTACCATAGTTCATTTTTGATTCTGCCACAAACAATTAACCACAAGGTCTTCTCCTGCACAGCGCTGAGCCTTGCTTGCAGCCTGGGGTCCGCGTCTCACAGCAGGGTCTAGATACAGCCTGTGCTCAGCATCAGGACAGGCTCTATATCCCGTCTTACAAGGCTCTGGTGCCTCGAAGTGACACTGATCTTTGCAAGAATAAAAGATTCTGTGAAGCGGATTCTTGCCTGGCCAGGAAACAACTGTTTACAGTGGCATTAACTAATGCTTTTGGTTTTGACAGTATTTAACTTGAGCAGAGTCACAGACTTAGCTTCATTTCTTTATGCCCTCACAGAAAGTTAATCAACGCAGCCTCTCAAGCACTTAACCAAAACTTAAAGTACTTGGCAGTGCTGTTGCCTTTTTAAAAACTCCTCTATGCAGCTCAGTGTAAATATATGTTCCATTTCATATAAATTCATGCCAGCACATCCGCGTATCCCTGCAGAATAGTTGGCCAAACAGCCAGACCTTGACTGTGTGGTGGGCGGGTCACTGCATCCCTGAGTCCTGGATGCTGCACAGCTTTTACACGGATGTGTCAATGCTACCCCTATTTAGATTCATTTGCTTTAGGGTCCTTTTCTTTTTTGCCCCAGGACAAAACGTCATACAAACTGCTGAAGCTCCCATGCCTTTTGACCTTGCCAAGCTTTGTTAGAGCATCTTATCTTTACACAATACCCACAAGCATGCGTAGGACACTGGAATCAGTGTACCAGAAACTCAGTGCAGTCTTGAGTCACAGTACCATAGGCTAAGAAGATGTGACATATATTTCCATATCAAAACAAGAAAAACCTTTCTTTCCCCTCTTCACCGATGCATAACATCCCAACAGGCAAGAATGGCCTTCAGCTAACACAGATCAATTTTCTTTCAGCTTCAATCACCATTTAATTACTGTTGACTTCTTTAACCTTTTTCTCTTCCTTTATGGATTAGATTCCTTTATACTCTATTGCCATTTACTTTCTCTGTGACATAATCAAACTTAAAATGGCATGATAAAATTTCACATTTTTCTTCTTCCTTCCTACTCTTTATGTTCAATTTACTTCAAAAAACAAATCATTCCTTGAGGAGAAAAATATTTTTAATGAATTGACTTTTAACTTTATCTTTCTCCGGTATCTAGACATCATTTGCTTTAAGCAAGTAATTGCTCAGAGGACTGGATGGCATGCTGGACAAAACCACTAGCTTTTTACCTCGTAACGTTTCGGGAGAAAAACACCCACATGGCAATATATTTTGGATGCAATGAGTTTTGTTGACTCAGCTTCATCTTCAGCAAATATTTCGCATTTCACTAACACCGAGAGCAGATAAAAATAGTACAGTTAGCACTTTTTATCAGAAGGAAGCCATTGCTCAGTAGATGCAGAAAGGGAATGATTTCTCTACTAATGGCTGTAAAACAAGCAGAACACTGGGCAGAGATCCTCCAGCCAAATCAAAGCATTCATTTTCTGTCACTATTCCTTCTGCTGCACCAGATCCACATCGGCATGTATCACTGAGCATGAACTGGTATAATTCAGGACAGAATATGGCCCCCTACGTCTTTTAAATGAATCCTTTCGAAACCCCTGTAACTGGACATGCAATGAATATAGTCTTTTTTCTAGCACCTAAATTTTTTTAGGGCTCAGAACTGCACATATAACCAGACCTTAGTGGAGATGCACATACCACATATCACCTCTACGCTGCAGTGGACGCACCAAGGAGTTAGGCACTAAGCTGTGGAGCAGAAAGATCTTTTATTTCTTTAATTTTAGGGCCCCAAGGAAGGAGTGGGTCTTTAATTACTACCATCCACAGTGTAACTGCTTGTGAATCTGTTACCATAGATTTTCTTTTGAGATCTTGTTTTTCAAAACATTTGTCCTTGAACTTCTAATTAACCTGAAGCAATCAAGTTCCAAGAACTACAGAGCAGAAGATTCTAGAGGAGAAGTGAGGATGCTCTGAGTATGGCAGTAACTTTGATCCTTATGCATCCTTTAGACGTCACAATTAACGGAGAGCTTTAGCAAAATAGCTTTATCTCCCGGGATCTTAGCATTGATGTCCATTCAAGCTATTTCTTTGTTTTAGCTACATACCTTGTGTGGGGTGTCATAAGTATTTGTGTCTCCTTATATATCCAGCCAGTAAGAATGAGGTCAATCCTTGAGGGCAAAACAGGATATAGAAAAGTACCGGTTCTTATTTATGTTATGCAACATACTACTTATCTTCTTTTTTTGGATAATAATTAAGCAATTAATTAAGTCTTTTAATGTTAATTACATATTACTGCACAGCGGTAGGTAGTTATTAATTCACAGGAGAAATGCCGTTTATTTTTGATTCAGTTACTGCAAAGTAAAATAAATGAAGAAAATACTTCTTAAAGACTTGTACTGAAGAGAGAGCATGGAGAATAAAAATAAAGCATATGAAATACAGATGAGAAAACACAAAATATAATCCTCTGGATCACCTAGTCTCTTCTTTCAGCCAGCACAGGCTTGTTTTGTGTTGGTGTGTGTTCCTGCACTCTGCATACTGCTATACTGCACTCTTAAATATACACATATATATTTATAGCTGATGATGTAGCTTTCACATCCTTTAGAGTGAGGATGAACTTTCTCTGAAGCACTGTGACCCACTTCATTTAATAATTGGTAATTGTGATCTGGCTGGTTTCAATGATCTGGAAAACACCATGCGTGACTCATGACATTTTATATTAAGACCACCATTTTCAAACATACATGTCTATGGACATTAGACATTAAGGCAAAATGTACAAATCTGAGTTTAAGAACAATAAAAAGAGCTGCCTGTAATACATCTAGACATGATAGAATGGCCTTTCAAAAGCCATCAATTTTAGCTAAAACAGTTGGAATTTGTTGTTTTGGCTTATAAAATTTAGACCTTTCTGCAGTGAGTCATTTATTTATATAACTCGGTCATACTATCCACAACTGTAAAAAGCATAGTAAATCACATCTTCTGCCATTCCATTTCATTCCTTCCTCTCATACATATTTTAGCATAAACTGGAAGGGACATCTACTGTTTACATGTTTTAGAAATAATTTTAAAGAGCGGTTTCTCAGTTTAACATTGGAAAATGTTAAATAAATTGCTATCAGTCTTGAAGGATTTTATCCTCACAGCGTCTGGCTTTAATGTCAGTAAATATACAGTACTTTTATGTACTACAACACCTGCTTGGAACCAGTAAGCAATTACTCTAAATTCTGGAATTTCCACAAGTTTTTTAGTACTTTTGTATAAATTAACAGGGTATCTTGAGATTTCAGGTAAAATGCATTTATTGCAGTTTAAAGAAATTTTATTCCCAAAAATATATATGAAATCTTCCAAATGAAGATTTTAAAAGCGACTACAACTAATCAAAGCTCAAAATTTTGGGAAAAAAAAATCAGAAATGAGCTAAAGGAAATGACTGTATCTTCCTGTGTTTGTATAGCTCCAAATTTCAAAAAACCATGACTAATCTGAAATATTAGTACAAACTTTAGTAGTGCCAATTAAGTCTCTGCATGATGCATTCAGTCCTCTGGTATAGACCAGGCAGTTACTGCAGTGTAATTGGACAGTAAATGTAATTTATATTACAGGTATATACAGTGTAAAAAACCTGAAAGGATTTTATCTGAGGCATGCAATATTTATTTCTGATTTTTAACGGTCACTTTATCCAAGCGGGGTCTGAAAATCCCATGTGAATTTGAAACCTTTTATAGTAAGAGAAAATATAAGTATCCTCTGATAGCTGAAGATTTTGGGGACTAAAATTGTCCATGGGTAAATTCTGAGGCCTCACAGTGCATATTTTACCATTCTCTTTATAGAAGAAATCATATCCAGAAAAGACCACAGTATGTAGGGGGCTGCCACTAGAAAGTGACAGTGGCTATTCCTTGGAAAGAGTGAAGGAAAGAGTGAATTTACTGTGTATTTGTGACATTCCCAAGCCCAGGGCTGTGCTTGTTCGCCATTGCCATGAGTACACAAGGCTCCACTCCTTATGCTTTGCACCAGGGTACGTCAGAAGACACAGTCAGCTTCCTCCGTGCAACCTTGAGCCACGTTTTTCTCCGTAGCTGGTAAAAAGTGATAGCAGCCAGCCGAAGAACACAGCCTGCCGCAACCTGGTGTGGTGCAAGCCCAGTCCCTGGCTGCCAGGGAGTGACCCATGCTGCTCTGTTTTACACAGGCTCAGGAGCAACACCGTTATTGAGAAAATCTGGGTCTGCCCTACAGTTCTAAAACAGGGAAAATTCACGGCAGCTTCCCAGTGGACATCTTGTAATGGCAAACAGTGTGTACGCTATGTTGACCTGAACTTTCAAAAGAGCAGCTGAAAGCCGTAATGAACCCTGACTTTTGCCGCTGCCTGCTTCATTGGCCATGAACCTTTCTGTACCTCTACGCTGTTGTACATTAGTCCATTAAAAAAATGTTGATGTTCTCAGTTCGGTCCAGATAGTCCAGAAACCCAGGATATGGAGCAATGGAAGATGAAAAAGGGGAGGCCAACTTATAACTTCATCAATTCAGCCTCTGAAGTGTCGCCTATCATTAATTTTTACTTTGAACTTAAAATTTACTTTACTGTTTTTGCCTCTCCAGAATTTAAAACTCAGTTATTTTGTGATTAGACTGTTTCATTTAGCAATCACCAATACAATGATTTAAATTGAAAAAGAACTGGTATTAATCATATTCGTTAGACAGTAATTCTCAACTGAAGGAATTAAAAATATGCCAATTGTTTGATAGAAGTCAAAATTGAGGGTGAAAAAATGTGTGGAAAAATTCCTTTTAGCATTTGATTATCAAGATGGCAGACTGTTATGGAGAGATCATATTCTTTATGAATACCATGTATTTCTAAATTATTTTTGACTCTTATTCAAGGTACAGGAAAATATTCTTGTCCTACAGAAACCACTGCATACTAAGCATTAACAAGTGAAAACTAATAAACATTTGGCCAAAATATAAACGCAGTAAGTTGCAGCTAGTATTGATTCTCATGACCCAAGACATTACCTGCCCTGTACCTGTACCGTTTTTCTGCCTCCCTGCCTCCAAGCTATTTTTCATTCCTGTTAGACTATTTATGGTCTTAGATAATATTTTCGGATTCAGAGTATATTCTTTACAACCCACTGTCTTAACGCAGAACATTCACTGAAAAAGTCAAATGTTTATATATTGCTCTCTAGCCCTTTTGCATTATTTGTATCAGGTATGGTCTCATTTTGCAGATTTCTTCTGCCCGTTCTAATGCTGCCTCTCTTTCTAACCACTCCTGGAAGTTTTCAAAAAGCAATCAAAAATGCAATCAAAATATCTTTGTTTCCTGTGTCGTGCTTTATAATACAGACATCCATGCAGTTGTCTGATACTCCCCTGTTTCAGTGGAAAGAGAATGAAAACTAAGCTATCACGCTTCCACGAACACATCCTCTTGTCTCCCTTTCTGGGGCATTGGTGCACAAATGCCTTTGCAAACTTATGTCCCATAGCTGGAAACCACCTTTGTATCTTATTTATAAAATATGGTGCACTCCAGTTTGGGATCCTGTATTTATTTTAGCTAGTGACCAAGTTTCACGTCGTATCGAAGAAGCAGTATATAAAAGTGTTTTCAGTGAGAGGGGGAGCTTCAGGTAACAACACCCGACAAACGTCTTTTGATGCTACATACTAATTGAGTTGAAAACCAGTACGTTATTCATGAACAAAGAAGTAGCAGGTCTGTGCTCAAAGAAAGGGTTTGAGAGGGTGGGAGAACAGGGTGAACAGGAGGGGGAAAATACAAAAAGACACCTGTTTTCATTAATTCAATGACTGGTGTCAGCACAGTCCTATTACAAGGAATAATAAAAACCATAATGAACGCGCCTCAAACTACATTCTCCATGGAAAAAAGGGAGGAAATGATGCCATTCTGGTTGATGTAGCCCAAGGTCTGGGAAGTTGGTGCACTCACAAATGAGAACTGATATACTGCACTGAGCATCAAAGCAAAGATGTGTAATCGGAAATGCTCACGTCGCCAAGTTCTTGCTTTGCATGCAATCTATTTTCAGTAGTTGCTAAAGATCAAATGCTTTTAAATATAGGGTGATACACTGAGCTTCTCTTATAACAGCAAGTTAACTTGTTATTTCCTTTGCCTGTTCACCATGTACAAAATGCAGAGACCTTCATTGGTTGTGCAGGAAATGTCCATATTTTCGCACTGTAAAGCAGTACTAGCTAATGGGCAGTGCACTGGATGGAAATCCGTGGCCATTTTATTAATGGATTACTCCTATGAGAGCTTACAAACTGTCACTTTTTTTCTTCTGACTTTGAGGCATATGACTCACAAAAGGAGGATATAAACATTTTCGAGGCATGACATGAAGCTAGAGAATAAAGGAAAATGCTAGAATAATAAGTCTCTTAACTGTATACAGAATAGGTATTATATTACATGTACCCTTTTGTAAGTGCAGAAAAGATAGCTTACCCACTGGCTATAATTGTCAATAAAAACCCCATCAAGTCTGTGTAAATGAAGACAGATGCTATTGTCCAGTAAATCCAAATTTAACTTTGGAGACTGCTGGTGTTTCTGCTTGAGCTGAGTAGGAAGAAATTACAAAATCTGAGGAGCTCAGTACTCAAGGATCCACATCCAGATGGGTCAGCCAAAAATGTTACATTGAACCTTTCATGGTCTCCACTTGACACTCCTGATGCCTCCCCATTCTCTGCCAGAATGGAGCCCCCACAAGTCACCCAAAAATACAGTCGCAGTGTAAGGTCTCTAAAATGACAAAGATATAGCTCTTCACTCAAATAGAAAGACAGTAGTTTATTTTGTTTGCATGTTACTTAAGGCTAGATGGGAAAAGGATAATATTTTCAGTTGGACTTCCAAAGCACGCCTGCAAAATATGGCATGAACTGCTTTTTGACAGATTGGTATGGATGAGTGCTTATATGTAATCTGTCGTTTATTTGTACAAATCCATATTTAGCATGCAGATAGATACTTGTCACTGGATTCTATTTCTATAGTTGGTCAAACCAAAACCCTGATGTACATTGTGCCAACCATGACCAAAATTCTGCCTTCAATTTCTGTAGTTCAAACCAATTTCTAAATAAAAATGGCACAGTTTCCCAAGAAGGTCACTCCCAGTAAAGACTGTGGGATCGAGTGAAATACTTATTTTATAATTCAGTGTTTGTTTCTTTTTCTCTCTCTGTCAGCATACATAGTCTCCTCCTGGACTGATTTCTCATAATTAAAAAGATTTATTCTTTTTCTAAGATGTAATCACTACTTCTAACTGAACATTAGTAGGACTAAGCATGATTCAACAGGATGTATCAAGTTTAACCAACAGGGAGAATTTCTGTACACAGATCCAGTCTGGAATATGTGCTTCTTTAAACTTCAATTAGAGAAAAGGCAGGAGAAATACATGTTTTCCCCTCTCAAAAATGTATCTGTGTTAACCGTTATTCTGGTGTTGACATTGTACTGTCTTTGTAAGCATTGCCTATTGCTTTTAAATACCATTTAAATGTGTGGCATATACCAGATGTTACGTTGAGTCATCAGGATGCAGGCGAGTTTCAGGGACATTGAATAGCACACACAGTCTGGGAGATTTGATCCCTCAGAGTCCCCAGCTGGCCGCTGTGGGATGCAATTTATCTCACCAGACCTTGGAGGTCTAACAGCCATATAAATCCAAGCTAGGCATCACGCTGTCTCTAAAGTCAGTGAAGAGGGCATGAAAAAGTGCTATCATCCTCTCTTCCAATAAACATTCAAGTAGTTGGGATGAATGTTCTTCTGTGGGTGCACATTATGCTGGGTTGATTATAGCTGTTTTGTTTTTTTTAATGAAGATAACTATTAGACATCTTAAGTTTATCAGCAGACAAAACCATTTAAATTTTAAAAATTGGGTTGGATAGCGCAGGGTTAGGGCTCCACATCTGAAGAGTTGTAATCACATCACACAGAAAGTAGCTGTGATATTGAACTGCGATTTCCAAATGACCACATTTGGCACAGGGCAGCATTATTCTTCACCTGGCTTCTTCCTCAATCATTTTCACTGATAAATTAAATAATATTAATACGTAAATAAAGCTACTGAAGTGCAAAAATTACCCGGAGGTGGTGATCCCACATCCTGACATAACCATAACCTGCAGCTGAGGTAAGCAGAGTCAGAGACGGAGTGGGAGCAAGGCAGGCAAGTGAAAGAGGTCTTTAGGGTCCCCATGTGCCTCACTCGGGGGCAAAACATGCGAATGAGCTGTGGGCACAGCAATGGTGATGAATTTAATATCCAGACTGCCTACCTCTGGGAAGCAGCCAGGGCCAGCAACAAGAGCTTGGGGAATTCTCACGGCGGGGAAATAAGACAGCGAGGGAATAAGAACAAATAAAAAAGGATGTTGGTTCTGGGTTAGAGAAAGATACTAAACGATGAGGGTACAACACTCTGATTAAAGCACCTTTTCTCCATGGCTGTTGACGGCTGCGATCTGTCGTTACCAGCGGGGACGCAGCCCTCCCAACAGAGGTGGGACTGGGAGAGCGGTGCAGGGAAGTTGCAACTTCAGTTTTCCCAAGTTTCTTTTACTGCAGCTTTTCCGAATGCCAGGGAATGCCAGGGACCCCGCCAAACATGGTGAAGCTAAGAAGCCTTTTTAATTTTTGCCTATTATCTTGCAAGGCTTAATTCTGCAGTACTATGTAAAACAGAACTC
The DNA here is from genome assembly GCF_964199755.1 of Larus michahellis. Classification (NCBI taxonomy): domain Eukaryota; kingdom Metazoa; phylum Chordata; class Aves; order Charadriiformes; family Laridae; genus Larus; species Larus michahellis. The sequence continues at coordinate 26,072,904 of NC_133897.1, read as the reverse complement.
CAGCTATCTGGAAGTACAGCTGTCTCTATCGGCCTTCAGTAGCACTTGTAAGCAACTTACTGCCTCATTACCAAACCTGAAGCCAGAAATTTATTTGCACAGGGACAAAATAATCATGCCCAATGTCAGGTGAAGGACTTATGCTTTCATTATTTTTCCCTTGTCTCTTGTATTATTCACATATTTCCTCTTCTTTAATGTCTCTCCTCTTGATTATTAATGTATGAAGAATGCTGGCTGCACAGTTCAGAACATGACAACACCTGAGAAACCCCGAAGAAGCCAAGCATTTCTATGTGTTATTTATGGGATTTCAGGCATCGCTGTATTTCCCTCAATTTCTGGGATTTTATAATTAAGGACAGAAAGACTACCAACTCAGATTCAGATGGTGAAAGAAGCTCCAGAGCTCTGCATTTGACCTATTTATGCCAGAATGCCTCTTTAATCACTAAAACATTCATGTTGTAGGGGGTCAGAGGCTTCATGTATTAATGCACAAAGTCACGGGACTGACTTGAATAATTTATTAATTGCTTTTGTGCATCGCACCTAGGGCTTTTTTGGGGAGGGGGTAAAATATTTAATACGTTTAAACAGTGTATTTGAGTCATTTAAACTTGGTGCAAGTCTTATGAGGGGTCACTGAGGGAGAGTCTGGAGAAACGGAGGCTGAGGGGAGACCTTATCGCTCTCTACAACTACCTGAAAGGAGGTTGTAGCGAGGTGGAGATCGGTCTCTTCTCCCAAGCAACAAGTGATAGGATGAGAGGAAGCGGCCTCAAGTTGCACCAGTGGAGGTTTTGATTGGATATTAGGAAAAATTTCTTCACCAAAAGGGTTATGAAGCATTGGAACAGGCTGCCCAGGGAAGTGTTTGAGTCTCCATCCCTGGAGGTATTTAAAAGAGGTGTAGATGTGGTGCTCAGGGACGTGGCTTAGGGGTGGACTTGGCAGTGCTGGGTTTACAGTTGGACTTGATGATCGTAAAGGTCTTTTCCAACCTAATGATTCTATGATTCTATGGTTTTAGACTGAAAGAGCAAAAAGATAAATGATTCCTTCTGTGACTTCAATGCTTAAGAATTTGAACTGGTGCTTAGCACCAACACCACAGAATCCCTGTTTTAGTTGTTGTCCAACATTAGCATCATACCTCATGACTGGAGTGGGATTAGCACCAGGAAATAGTCTACAGAGGACTAATACTCAGGGGAATGTGATTGTCTTCACCACTCAGGCTTGAGTAAGTCAAACTCTAGACCTCCATTTTTTGTTTTTGTTTGAGGCTTTTTTTGTGCAAAAGTGAAGGAGATGGGAAGGGAATAATCCATCTAACCACTGGAAAGTGTTTTGAAATCTTTGAATGAATAATGCTACGTGGGCAACATTTAAGCTCAGTTTGGACAGCCAGACAAAACACTGAACATCTTGCAAGACCTTTCGGGATCTTCCATCTGAACAAATGCTCACAGCTCTCCATCCATGGCTGGGAGCAATGACTTTTAGACGGCTGAGCACTTTGCTTGGAAGGGCTTTTCCACACATTTCCCCACTGTCTGGACACAACTGTCCACTTAAGGCCATTATGGGAACAACTCGTTCCTTACTAGCTGCTGGAGAAGACCAGAGCAGCTGAGAGAGTGCAATTACTGCTAAGGGTCTGGCTATTTTCCTGCCTTTAGTGACTGCAAAAGATATTTTCTTATAGAATACCTGTAAATCCTAAATAATTTCCATTTTGTGTTTACTAAGAAAACAGGAGTTCAACTTTTTAGTGGCTTATAGCCCTCTGAAGCTACTTTTTTTGAAAATGTACTTAACTATCTTTTTAGTTTAGATATCGCCATAAAAAATAGACAGAAGAATGTAAAATGTATATACAGGGCTGTGATTGCTGGCCAGTTTGTTTAAATTAGAGAAACTCCATATTTTATAATTGTACAAATAATTTAGAATTGTTTGGATTATGAAACTAACATGGAAGCCATAAAAAGACACAACAAAAGAAAGAGTGATTAAAAAATACTTCTCAGTAGTCTCCCATTTGCCTTAAAAACAGAACTTGCTACCAGTTGTGTAAAATAGTGCCAGGTTTTATGCCTAGAGAGCCTCTGGAATCTTTCTGTTTGCTCATATTCTTAATTTTTCTTGTAATATTTTAAGATTACTTTTTGTCAATGAGTTTAGTTACCGAATACATTCTAACAGCTTTTACTCCTATGCACAATGTTTACTGATTTTTATATTTGTCTGAATTGTCGATAAAGTAATTACAAACTAATTGCGGAATACTTACAGAAACTTGCTGTTGAGCTGTGTGATTGTTTGTGTCAGCCCTGTGGTCTTGTTGCTTTTCTAATTTGGATGACTCTGTTTCAAAAAAACGTGAAAGGCCCTCAAGGACGAGCGCCAGCATGAAGACTGGAGGTGTCTTCTGAGCGATGTCAAAAGTGACAGCGAACGCCAAAATGAACTTGGAAAGTTGCCACTCCACCAGATAAAGAACCAGTCCAGCAACTGCTATGTGTCATGAAATATTTAATGGAATGGGGTGTAGGAGGCCCTTGGTACAGGCTTTTGCAAGTTATGCTTCCCTCTGTCGTCTTACCTCAGCGTAATAGTTTTCCACCTGTTACTACACGTGCTGGCAGGCCACACCACCCACCACCCCATGCTGTCCAGATGACACCTACTGCAGTTGACCACGTGGACACCAATCAAACAGAAGGGGAAGGACGCGCCTAAATGCTGCAATACAAAGGGGGCTCTGACATGCAGTCAGGAACTCTAAAAGACTGTTCCAGAGAGTGACCCAGCCTTGCGGCACAGGCGGTGCTAAGCTCAGTCATTCCAGACTTCTCAGTTTATTTTTCTGTTAAAAGGACCTGATTTCCTTGTTCAGTTTAGTAGTCCCCCTCTGACCATACATATTTGAATTTGTCTCAGGATGACTGCCATTGTGGCAATTTTCTATATAAGGTCCTGAAAGTTGCTTGTACATGGCATTAGTACTTACCCACTTCTACTGGAAATATGGAAACTGATATGTCCCTATGAGTGCATTTTCTTTTTTCCCCAATGCCTTGTGCTATTGCACGATCAACTAACCTGTCTCTTCCATTGCCAACCTATAGCAGGAGTCTGTCTTATATCAGACACAACCTTGCATTTCTATGATTGAATTTATTCAGGTCTGTCTGCATGACAGCATTCATTTCCTGATTCTCAGACCTGAGCTTTTCTCCTGCTGTATCATTCATCAGACCATTCTGTTTTGTGTGCCAAAATGATTATTGAAAATATGAAGCAAGATCAGTCAGCTATTCATTGATACTTTTCCTTGAAGCAGGATTGTTTGCCATCACCCTTTGAGACAGATCGCTATCTACTTCAGAACTCATCTGCTCTCTCCGTGTTTTTCTTCTTAATTGTTTTCTATGTGACATAATGTCAGCTGTATTTTAAAAACCAGATAAATGATATCTACTACAATTCTTTTGTTAAAAACCTTTTTTTATTTAAAGTAAACCTATTACCTTGCCAAGGAAGGATATAATGCAATTTCACAGTCCGTCTTTAGTAAACCTGTTTTGCACTTTATGCTGCCTTCAGTGGGAGCAGCAAATGCAAAGTCAAAAATGGAATCATTGCTCCTATGGAAAATATTAGATCTTTGTTACTGCTATCATTATTACTATCTATCTATCTACTGCATTTATTATCTGGTTTGCACTCAGATTTCATAACTGAGGAATTTAAATTTAGTGATGCAGCTGATTACACCCCCTCACACTTCGTGCTGTTCCTGACCTGTTAGCCCAGGAAAATGGATTAAGAAAAAGTGCAATGAGATGGGATGCAAATATTAGATGGTTTAGCATTCACAGAGCTTCCAAATCTTGAATCGTAGTATCAGAAACAGTTACAGATCGACGACAATTGTATTTCCAGCCAGTTACGTGAGGAGGGAAAGGCTGCAACAGACAAGCGATGTTGTTTTACCTGTCAGAGTGTTTTTACCATGCCTGTTGGACCTCTAAGGTAATTTCCATCCTCCTCAGGCTCACACACATCCAGACCCTTCTTCCTAAGTGAAGACAACACAAGAAGCTTCCATGGGACCTGCAGGCAGTGCTGGCCTGTGCTCAGCAGAGCTCTCTTTGTCCATCCAGCGTCCCTCCAGCCCCGGGTCGCTCCCACGTTGCTGGGGTGAGCAGGAGGCACAGGCTGCCATGACCCAGCCCCGCAGCACTGCCAGGTCCCTAACTTGTGTTTCCCAGGGGGAAATAATGAAGTTTGCAAACGGGAAAAGAAAGGAGCAGAAAGATAATCCATGATGTGTGAGCTGAAATGAACTAACGTTTCAGACTGACCCTTTCAGGAAGATTTCTCTGTCTCTTTGCCACCAACTGGAAGATTAATGCGGTGAGTATGCACGGCTGCTGACTGCCTGGGTACGCCAGTGCAAGAATTAATAAATGTTTTGCAGTTGTTCAGTCACAATGAGAAAATTACAATCAATTGGCATTTTTGAAACAGAAATTAATTGTACACTTCAGTGAGACGACACTGATAAGATAAGTGACTGCTTTGGGCACTCAACTACTCATCTCTATTTATAGCTATACAGCTGAGGACAGAAAAAAAGGAAGGGGGCGGGAGAGAAAATAAATCCCCAAAGAATCGCTATTAATTGCTTCTCAGTGTACTGACTCACCACGGTCTTTACCAGAAGACAGCTTTCAACAATTTTATTTTTTTTAGGATTCATGTCATCTAACTGTGTAAATCTATGCCGTGCTTCCGAGCTAGCCCCCCTGCCTTGTCTTGGTGGCCAGCGGAGAGAAAGGGGCACAGTTGGGACCTGATGAGCTGGCCCATTTCTGACGCCTGCTTTAAGGTGAGGCAGACTGTGCCCTGGACTAGCAAGGGATCCCAGGGTGATTAGCACAGATTTAGCTCTGACCTATTTTAGATGTTTACATCTAAGCAAGTGAGTCACACCCGGTACCTTTTGTTTCCTTAGTTTCCCGTAAAAAAAAAGAAGTGACTATGTCACATGATCAAAGCCAATTTTTTCTGTCAGTCCTTCCAATGTGAGAGGTGTCCCATAATGACTGACAAGATATAAGGAGTCATGAGTGCAAGAGAGCTAAAAGTGGCTTTGTATAGACAGGTGTTGCAGTGAACATGAGACAGCTCAGGTTGACAAATTCAGTTCAGCTCACTCAAGAATCTGTAAACTTTGATATTGTCCCAAACTTCATCTGACTCTTACTGGCAGTGAAGCCTTGGGAAGGCATCAGTGTGTTACTGTAAATCTCTTGGGAAGCATTTCAGTACTTCTGATTCAATCCCTAACCAGGAAGTATAGAAGGAATAGGAAAAAAAAAAAATGTTTTTAAACCCATTAAAGCATCTGCAACACCAGCTCTGATGCTGCTGGACAGAAGTGAACTGAGTGTGTCCCTGGAGGGAGCAAGCAGGCATGGCTTACCTGGGCACACAGACACGTGCAAGAGAGGAAAGAGGGACAGCATGATGCTGTGAAAGAGGTTGTGTTGCTGTCCCACTTGTAAACGCAGTACGTTTTTTACACTGTGACAGAAGATGAGTGAACTGATACAAGAGCACCAGCATTTTCTCCCCGTGCTTTGCTTTCCCTTTGGCCTCTTGGGACTCAAACTCAGAAATCCTCATAATATTCCATGATCCATGTCATGCTCGCAGACAACTCCAGCCAGCTCAGGCAGCACTGAAGTGCAGGAGGGCAGGATTGCCCTGCCGGGCCAGTACCACCGCTGTGACCAGGGATGCTTCATGAAAAGCTGCAGCCACTGCAGCAACAGGGGACAGTGGGAGCAGAACACCAACAAGCTGCTTATCATGGGCATCTTGTGGGTTGCTTTGCTCAGGGCAGCACCGTTTGGGGGCTCACAGAGTAACTGCCAGGTGGAGCGTAAGGACTGCGCTGCTGAGCACAAGTCAATGCAGCTGCAGAAAAAAAGCCTCTTTCTGACAATCAGCACAGAGGTCACCCTAGTAATGGAAAAAAATTTATAATGATAACAACGAAACACTAAATTTGCAGGGAATGAATCACATAGGCTCCAGCAGTACTGGAGACACGTGCACTTAACATGCTTTGGGGGATGGAGGGGATGGAAAGGTGGCTAGAGTATTTCTTGAATTCACTTCTCACCCTGTGGGTCTACAATTTTAACAATTTTTTTTTTCATACATTCACATAAATAATACCTGCACAAGAATGTAAACAATGGTAAAAAAGTGGAATCTGGAAGCAGGTGAGCCCTTGAGGAATGCCTGCTTTCTGAAGACATGCACGTGCACACAGCCCTGCAGCTTACAGCCTGCAGCTGTCAGATCGCATCAGGCAGGAAGAGAGAACTTTCTATCTCAGAGCAGAGAGCAATCCAGTTGTGTCTTCTAATGCTAGAAATATAATACAGCGCTTCCCGTGCCTTAAACTACAATTTCTATCTGCATCTATATAATGCCTTTCACAAAATTAATTGTGCTTTTCCAATACTGTTGGGAATCGTGAGTGTTGATAGTGTCCCCTTCCTCTTGCCTTGTTGTCTTTTCCCTATCTATAGTTTTTTCGCTCAGGCTTATACTAGGAAATGTTCCCCAATGAGAGTTCACTGCTGAACCTGTAGGTGTTTTGCCTAACAAAACGCTGAGACATGAAATCACAGGACAACACTATGATAAAATAGGATGGAATATATTCTCCCAGCCCTCTTGGGCAACAATAGGTGATGCACCTCCTAACATCTTCTGAAACCTCTAACCCTAGGTAAAGCAGTGATTGCACAGGGAGCCAAATGAATGAAGATTGCGTCCAGTTTTCACACGGCTCTGTAACTCCTTTTTGTTAAGGGATTCTGTAGTGCTCTAAAGTTTTCATTTTGAAAAAATCAAGCCTATGAGGGAGGGCACTGTAGAAGGGAATTGACTGGAAATCAGACCAAGATAAAAAAGAAAAAAAAAAGGAGAACAATGGGGTTAATCTTCCTTCAGGATCCTTGACAACAAATGCGGGTTGGCGGCCACAAACCTGTGTCCAGCTCCTCATACTGTGTAGGCAGCTGACAACGCAACATGACCTTTCTCAGCAGTTGCTTTAGCAATGGATTTGTGTACGTCTTTATTGCCTTCAAGAGGCACCCTTAACCCTCCTATTCTCTCCCACGTAGAGGAAATAGAGACATCTGCATGGCTCCAAGCACAAGCTACAGCACAGCATTGCTACTGCTTTGCTCTTGCGCTGTGTCCCCTTGCAGTGTGGCCTCCACCTCCTTTATGTGCAGGGAGGGTGATGGAGAGTGGAAGAGGCACCATGCAGTGCTGCAGTGGCGCTGCTCCTGGGGGCGGTGGGCTGTGTATCCAGAGGGACCCGAGCTCAAAGGGCTGCCACCAGCGAGCAGCTTCCTCAGCTGCAGGCCTTTCCCCATCAGCAAACATCACTGCACATTTGGGGAAAGAAGGAGCGCGAGAGATGTGGCGTGGCACTCCTAAACACACCTGGAGCACAGGCACTGCCTGGCAATGGCCGAGATCAGAACTGTGATTTGTCTGGACTAAGAGTGAAACTAACATAAAAAGGCACTGACCTTAGCCTGACCACCTACTTACAAAAATTATTTCATGCAAACAATCCTGTTCCTTAGAAGAGAGAAAATGATCTTTCTTTCTGCTGCTAGGAGCTCAGTTCTAGTTCTAGTTCTAGAACTCAGTTCTCAGTTCTCCCTCTCTAGGAGCTCAGTTGCCTACACAGTTGTTGTTCAACCCCAGCCAGGAGCTAGGACCACGCATCTGCTCACGCAGTTCTCCCCCTTCCTCCCCAGAAGGGTAGGGAAAAGAGGGAGAAAAGGAGGGGCAAGGAAAGGGAAAAAAAACAAAAGTCATGGGCTGAGATAAAGACAGTTTAAAAGAACAATAACAGAAAAAGGAAAATAAAAGAATATACAAGATAGAGTAATACAACACAAGTCACTCTCACCACCTGGTGAATTGGTTGCCCATTCCATGCCAAGCAGTGACTGGGGATGCCCATCCCCCAGACAACTCCCATTTATATATCAAGCATGACATCTATGGTACAAAATATTCCATTGGCCATTCCGTTGTTCTGTCCATGCTCCTTCTCAGCTTCTGTGGGAAACCGAAAAAAGTCCTTGAATAGTATAAATTTCATCTAGCAACATCTAGAACAATATGCATTATTGACGCGCCTTTCATACCAAATCTGAAACACAGCAACCACTAGAAAGAAAATTGACTCTATGCCAGTTGAAACCAGGACAACAGAGAAGAAGGAACAAAGTTGGCCGTTTTTCAGAAGATTTACAATGACCTGACACTGGATGCACTTATTCAAGATGCACTTCTAAGAGGAATCAACCTTGCTCCAGAGAGCTCATGAAGCTACATCTTTTTGCATCAGCTGAGGATCCACCTCGCACTGCAGAACACTTCTGTGTAGAGTACAGAATGGTCACTTCTAACAAGAAACACCCTGAAAACTTGCACAACCATTTTCATTAGCAGGTGGAAAAAGCACTATGGACAGAATATGTCACATACCTTACAAGGTCGGGCAGAATTTTTGGTATCGTTTTAACCTCTACTAAGCTACTGCAAGAATGTGGGATGTGTTATTTGGTGCTGTAGAAATCTGATGTTACTGTAAACAACAGAAAAGATCTGGGGGAATAGAAAGTGAAATCTTTTAATCTTAACCACAATTCAGACTCAGAAAATTCCCATTGACCATTATATGTAGCCATGGTAATGATCAATGCCAGGATCTATTTTTCACATTTTGAAGACCATTGTTCTTATTAACACAGGCGTATACAGTAATAAATAACTGCTTGAAAGTGTTTAATGTAAAATCAGCCCTCATAAAGTAGCAGAAATATACTTTGAAATTTGTAGAGTCTATACATAGGTAGTAGCATTTTTTAGAGTTATTTTTTCTTCATTTAGGCAACAGTCTAGGATGCAATAATGCAATGCAGTGTATGGTTTTGATTATAAAGTAGCCATTTCCCTCATTACCATATATAAACACTTAAATACTCTATAGGTATTTAAATTTGTCTCATTCTGAATACACTTTTCTTAGTATTACATACCTCACTCACAGTTTAATTCTAGGAAAACTATTTAGTGCAAAAGATATTTGCTGAAAGGTTTTTGTTTCATAGCCTGCTTGGTAGCAGGTGGACAGCCATCAGTATCAGCTGGAACAAAGGCAGAGGACCTGTAGCTCAGCATCCGCCACATCTGATGACAGCCTGGCTGAGAGAAAGGGCACGTCCTCATGGCTCAGAGTTTCCACTCCATGTCAAGCTCCTCATAATAAAATCCTTAGAATCCACCTGCTAAAGCCTTTGGTCTAAGAAGCATGCTTATAAAAGCCTCTGACTTTGAGGTCTGCTTTCGAGGACTAAATCATATTATTTCATCCTCTGAAGGAAAGCTGACATTAGTGGAACTTGGTGGGTGCATTAAAGGGCAGAGTTTGACCCACTGGCTTAAGGAAAAAATAAGAGAGATAGGACTCGAAGGTTCAAGTCCATATTACTGCTTGACAAACTGAAAGGAATGAAATCATTGCCTTAGGAAGGAAAATAAAAATTAGAACATTTTTGTCTGCAAGACCTGTAAATCCACATCCACAAGTGTGTGCCTTATATTGAGGACTTACTTTGTAACAGTGTGGTAGTCAATCAATCCCTCCGTACTTGGTAGCTTGGACAGGTCAGGAGAGATGCGCCCTCACTCGTTAAAGACGGCAGAAGATCTTATTTGCAGCTGCTTAGAACTTTTACTTTTTAACCATCTCTAAGTCCTGAAGAAAATCATGCTGGGTGTCTGGCTCTGGCTGATTTTCTAGGAGAAACTTTCAGCAAAAGTAATTCTCCTAGCTCCAAGAATAAGGTTAGAGGGGAGAAAAAAAAAATTGTTTTGCCCGTGTGGGTCCAGGGGGGACTAGTTCAGATTGGGGTCTGGGAGGCTCAGCAACGCAAACTGCTCCAACTGCCAGCTCTGCAACTTTAAAGCCCCAGCGTGTGAGAGCATACTGGATAAAGAAGTCCTTCCCACGACTCCAGCTGCCGGCTGTATCAGTTCTTCCTAATGAGAGGCAGAAGCAGAAGAGGAAGAAGACAAGTGGCAGGAGACGGCAGCAAAGGTGCCATAGATAAATGGGGGGGAAGGATGAAAGGGGAGCACTAGTCTGTAAGACACTTTCCCCAGCACAGGACCAGAGACCTGAGCCTCAACCGTCTGCTATCAGCAAATACCTGCAAAACCACTGATAAAAACAGCATGGCAGTCCTTTCAGGAGATGGCTCAAACAGCACGCTATTGCCATCAGTTGCTTCAAGTCACCCACTACCAGAAACCTGGAGTTTTTCTCCCTCCTGAGATGGTCAGGACAATTACTTGGACATGTGCAGCTTGGCATTTTTTTAAAAAGGGAATAAATTAAATTAGGCTACTATTAAAAGAAGAACAAGATTGCAAAGTCACGCACTGAAAAGATAGGAAATGCCAGTCAGGTTGTGTGATGCACCTGCCCTTGGTCTCCTGGTACCCACGTAAGAGGATGGGGCTCCAAAAGAAGTGACTACATGCTCATTTTTCTGTGGGCACCCTGACTCACTCAGAGCAGAGGATGGGCATTGCTCAGAGCATGAAAGCTGGTGAGTGGTTGAGGAATTGTGAAGTATTTCTTCATGGAAAAGCTATCCTGTGTCACACAAGGTGCTGCAGGACAGTTTCAGGGGTTTTCCGTGTCAGGGTTGCCATGAATCACATATGCTTTCCATTGCAAACAAAGTCACAAACAGCTGCTTTTTTTTTTGTATACAAAATGCAGTCATAATGTTAGTGACCATGTAAAATGGCCCACAAGGTTTTGTAGGGAGAGGTGACGTTTTCATGACATTAAAGGAGAGAGGTGGCAAAAAAACCTCCCAAATTTTCAGGAACGTGAATACATGGGGCCTGGGACAGGAGCAGCAGGAAGTAAGTAGAGTTGTAGACCTAATGGAAAGAAAACAAACAGAACAATCATACTTTTAAAGACTGTCATGAGGAATATTTTCCAAGAGGCCAGATGAAAGTCAAACTGAGCCAACTCTGGCATTGTTTTGTTTTGCTGAATGTTTGGCCTTACGGGCACATAATTTAGAGATCGGCACGTTAAAGTTAGGTATGTGGAAATACCAGAGTAGGATACAGAGCCCTGTACACTCTATTCAACCAGTTTTTTGAAATTCAGGTCAGGTTATAATGACTGAAAGCCAGTGTTTTTCTGAAACACTGAAAATCCAGGTTTTTCAGTGAACCTGAAATCCAGGTTTTTCTGGTAGATGTACAGAAATCAGCTTCAGCTAAGTTTTCTACCTAAGAGGAAAAAAGCAGTTGGGAACTGCAGACTGCTTTCACCTCCCATTTGAAAGACAGCTCTTTCTGATGAAAACCAAAAAGCTTTGGTAAAGGAAGAAAAAAAAGCAGAGCTATTGGCTCTACTGTTTGGTAAAAAAAACCACGTTTTCCAATGTTTTTCTTCCAGCATTGTTCTGAAGCTAATTTAATATTTTGTTATTGCAGAGGGAGTTCAAGAATCAGGATGAAATGCCAGCGATGAGGCAAAATAGAGGAACGGAAATATCTTCCTTGTAAATATCCCCAAAGTCTAGACCCACACAAAAGCTGGAACTTGCCAAGACAGTCAACCATATTGCTAAATTCGGAGAGTCCAGACATTTTGCAGCTTCCTTATTGCACAGTTTACAAAGGAGAGTGCTTAAACTGTTTCCCAAAGGCATGAATGTAACACCCAAAGTAATAAGCAATCTTCTTCTAGAAGCTGTTCCCAGCTTTCATACCTGGATCTGAAAAAACAGAGTACAAAAAGAAAGCAAATACAGGCAAACCAAACATGAAAAAAAACCCAAACCCAACTTACAAACCACATGCTATATTTTCTTACTCTCCTTACCTTGCTTCTCTGAGTCAAATACTGTCAATATCCAGTCAGTATGAATGGGTTTCTATTCAAATAAAAGAAATTACGAGGAAAGAAACCCTAGGTATTGCTGGTACCCTCCTTCCTAGTGTTATTTCTACAATTACAGTAGCTATCATTTTAGCATTAAAGTTTTCTAGGCTTAGAGTAATTTCATCAGCTCTCTAGAGCTTGACAAAGAAAAGGAGACATAAAATCAGAAAGCTATCCATCACTTTTTTCTAACGCTTTCACTAAAAAACACTAGTAAGGTATGTTATTCCATTTTTAATTGGGATTTTTCCGAAAAAAAACAAAACAAAACAAAAAAAAAAACAAAAAAACAAAAACCCACACCACTAAACCACTTAATATGCTTTTCCAGAAAACATATTAATTTGTATGGCTTGGATTCTATCTGCAGCTGATATTCTCTTTAATCAAAAATACTGAACAGAATCAAAGAAAAAATGCTGATTTATATTTTATTGGTCATGTTTTATCTTTCTCACTTGCATAAAAGACCTATTTTCGGCACTTTTAACAGATCTGAATTTAAATATGCTAACACAAACATTTGTATGCGTATTCTACATACAAATATTTTGTATAAGTATATAATAATGCATGCACATATATGCATATATATAAATATGCAGATATACAAATTTCAATTATTTTTAAAAATACATCAAAGAAAATCACTATTGTTATCCACCAGCTGTGACCAGAACTGTCTCTTTAACATGCTGCATTTAATGAGACATTATGTTAGCATTTCTCCCTCTCTGTTTCTCTGAAAAAAAACCCCACCTATGTTAAAATCAGTAAGGGAATTATGTAAATAAAGTACCAACCCTGATGAAACAGCAATTATATATCTCAGCAGCTGCGTACGTCCGTTTATGATAGATGATTAACTAGCAAATTGTTTGCATATTTTTTTTATGGAGCATTTGGCAATTTCACTATTAGCTATGAAGGTTTAGCCAAAAGTCATTAAAATGCTTAGACTAGTATAGATCACAGCTGGTGCTGTTTTAGCAAACTTATAAAACACCAATATGTAAGAACTATCTTAAAGGATGACATCCACAGTGGGGTGTGCGTGCGATGTGACTAGTTACCACGCTGGGCACCTAATCGCCCCGTTCAGTGGGAACTCATAAGACCTGAGTTTTGGGTTCTTCTTCTGTTTGAGGGTGATTTGAACCCTAACACCTATGCCACCAAAGCCACCCTATCCTTTTGTCCTTCTGACAGTTGCCGAGGACGGATACCTTTGCCTCAGGCCAGAATACAGGTACAAATTCAAGAAAGCCTCTAGAGCTTCACAGGTTGACTGGGATCATTAGGACATCGAGTTCTTCTCTTCTCTCTTTTACATCATGAATGTGCAGTTTTAAGAAGAAAGGAAAGCCATCCCCAAAAAGGTAGGGAATCTGTGTGTTTAAATCAGCTCAGAAAGGAACCTGCATCTTGGCTTCCTGCAATCTGGGTAATTGCACTGACACCTGAGCTGTGGGAAAGAAGAGCAGACAGACAACCTCTTCCAGCTGTGGCTGGGGTGGTTGAAGACATTGTCATTTTACCACTGTCATCACCCAGAGATTACTTCTACTATCATTGAGCCAGTAGAATATAATCGTGAGTTGTCCCTTTTTGTGTTCAGCGCCAAAGGAAGAGATTCAAGCTGTAAAAGCAGACTTAGCACTAGAATAGATGAGGGCTTTTGTGTATTTTCGTTCACCACCCGCCATAGCAAGCAGCATCCATCAGGTCCAGATACCTGAAAAACACGTGGGTTGCTCTGGCTGCCCTGTATCTGGGCATAGTCAAACCCGCAGCAAACATTGATCTGCTGGTGCTGATACCCAGAGATCACAGAGCCCTAGCTGTTAACTAGACACACAAGACTTATGTGCTGTTTAGTGGAGAAAGAAAAGCACCAGTGTAAGCCCACCTGCAGCTGCAGCTGCGCTGCTGTGCCTGTGTATGTGTACATTAGGGCTGCACCCTGCCTGCTTCTCCCCACCATCCATGCGTGTCCCTCCTCTGCCCTCCGCCCTGCCATCGCAGGTGCTCCCTCCCCTCTTCCCATCCCACCCAAAAGGAGCCATCTGAGCCCGGGCTCTGCAAGTATTAGACTTATAAACATTATTTTGGAGGTCTGAGGCAAAACAGAAATGAGCTCATGCTCCCAAAACTGTGCTGATTCACCAGACAAACAGCAGCATGAGCCCGTATCATTAATTGTGCTGTGAAAGTAAGCAGAGGAGTTTAAACAGTGAATTGCACCTGGCCAAAACTTCGCTGGTTTCATTTCCTTGAAATACCAAAAAAACATTTTTCCTGTGTTCTTGTTAACTTGCTTCATCAGCAGCCTCGCTAGCATCAGAGTTAACCTGGAAGATTCATACGGAATTAGAGAAATACGTTGTTTGCTCTATTTGTGAAACATACTTTCCAGGAACAGTATTTCCTCCTGTTCCCTCCTCTCAAATTTCCTCCCAGCCTGTTGCTATGCTGGCATTGTGTGTATTCACTTAGTTTATGCCATAAGCTGTCTATGGCAAGGAGGTATTATTTGTACTCCTCTATAATGTAGTTTTGTCACTATGGACATAGCAACCCACGCAAATGATCTTCATCGCAGAAGGCTAATAGGGAAGATGAGTAATTCATCAAGACAATCATTGACTTCCCAGCGAGCTGGGGGCTATGCTTTGGAGACCAGCTATAATTTATCCCAGCAAACTTGATGATACATGGCTATTGTTGAGGAAAAACGGAGAAAACGAGCACAACACGCAGCCTGTGATGGGGTTTTAAATTTTCTTCTGCAGGTGAAAAGAATAATTTCCCCCTTTAAGCTGCTGTGTAGCTTCCTGTGAGGGTCATCAGGTGAGATGTTTGTCTTGCAACGGCGCTGGGGGATTGGAAAACACTGTGGGATACCCTGCCAGGACAGATTCATCTAAAATGTCAGATAAGCCAAGTTCAGCCTTTCCCACTTTCTCATTTTTCCTGATTCAGTGCACAAGACGATGATGATTCCAGCAGGAAAAATACAGGAGGAAAATCTTCTTGAAGAGTTGCCTTCCTAAATTAAATGGGATAAAGAGGTGACCTGAATTTGTTTGCTTGACTTTAAAGAACTCATGAAATCTTAAAAAGCAGCTTTTGACTGTAAACAGTGACTGTGCCTATTTAATGCATCTTAAAAGACTTACCCTGCCTTCCTCCACCTCTGGATGATGGGGAGGCTTCCCAGGGAATATGACCCAGGGACGTTGCCTTCCTCAGGCTCTGAGCTTGCGGTGGCTTAAATAACTATTTCTAGCCTGTCTGTCTGGAAAGAAAACCCAAAATACAAAAGCATTAAAATGTGGCTGGTGCATGGAGGCGGTGAAAGGAGCTGCTGGTGGCCAAGGGCTCCTTCGCCGGCTCCCCAGCAGGCGCTGCTGGCCCTCTCCCTCCTGCTCTCTCCATCTCCAATCCATGCGTACGAAGCTGCTTTGACAGATGGTACCATCACTAGCATGAAAGATATCGTGAACTGATTATTTAAATTCAGGAGAGAGCCTTAAAATCTTGTTGTTTCAAAATGGCATATTTTGGTGCCTTTTATTTGCCTTCTGGGTTTGAGTTTCCAGAGTCATGCCAGTGATTGCAATCATAAAGCCTACAATTTTTTTCCTAAAATGGGACCTCAGGCTGCCATTAATAGCTTCTTTCCACAAATGAGGCTTTAAGAAAAATATCAAACATTTTAAGACTCATAATAAAATCTTGAGTATTGCCAACATTTTATGTCATTGGCTCCCTTGCTGTCCTTGTCTCCTCCTGCCTCAAAAAACCAATCCATCCATGTCAGATAAGAGCGCCAGAACACATGATATCCATCTAAAATGGGAGTGCAGAAACACATTTTGCATCTCAGGCCAATCTCGTCTCACCATCTTTAATAACAGCTCCACGTTAGAACATTTGGAGAGTAGAAAATTAAGAGTAAACCGCAATATTTTCTTCTGATTAAAAAATACAACTAAGGCTCCAAATGTACTTTTATTTTGAAAGATCCTCCTTTAATGCACTCTAAAGCTTTAGAAATTTCTCCATGTTAGAGTGAACTGTAGTCCTACTGAGTGAGGTGTTAGATACTGAATAAATCATTTTGATTTGACTTGGAAATATGGTTGAGCTCTTTAGTTACTACCGTAATAGAAATAACAAGTCATCTTGGTTTTGACAAGTTTGTTTTGTTTTAATGAAAGGTTGTTTTTTTCAATGAGAGATTATTTTTAACCTGAAATTACCAAAAAATATATTTGAAAACAAGTATCCAAATTTTCTTTGAAAGATCAAAATTCTGAAAACCAAAAATAATTATTTAATTGATGATATTTTTTTGTGAAGAAATCTTTTGTTTGAGTATGTGTACATGTGTGTATGTATCCATGAATTGATCCCATTTGCCAGTTTATTCTGAAAATAAGAAAAGTAAAATATCCTTTTATTTATCGCTATGGTGGGAATGCCGCAAAGCTGTAACTGAAAATGAGAGTCCCACTGTAGTAGTCACTGTAAGAGAAAAGTCTGTTCCTGCTCCAGGACACGTACAAACCTAGAGGTCAGTTAGAGGAGAGATAAATGAGTCAGGGTGATGAGGTCACATTAAAAAAAAAAAAAACCACAAACAGTTTAGCAGAAAAACAGGAGCCTCAGCCTGCCACAAGAGCTTTTTTCAGGATGATGCAATTTCTATTAAATGGCTTGAAATTATGCCATTATCCAGTACTGCACATACCCCAACATATTGACACGCATGATGTTACCTAATTTTACTAATGAGAAATTCAAATAATATTCAAAGATATTTATGATACCTCAAAATATTGTGACTTGTAATACTGGATACAAGTGCTGTGGTTTCCAAGATTTCAAACATATGAAGGAACATTTGGAGACATTTTTTGAAATAGCTGTCCTTGAGTACAGAAGATAGTCCCCTCTTTTTTACAATTAACTGAATATTGCACGTACATCACCATAAAACTTTGATAGGATTGTGATCAACTCATTGTTTGACAAAGCTAAAGCAAGAATGGTAATCAATCCCTTGGCAATGGAAATTTTAAATTTAAAATAAGCTTTAACAAAGCCTTTGAACCTTCAAACACTTTATCCTTAAGAAATTAATGGGTCCCTAAAGAAGTCTTATTTCCTTTTCTGTTTCAGTTATATATACTTCAATTACGTTAATCAACAATGCAACAAAATAACCGATAGAGACCAACCTCCTGGAAAAAAATTCCTCCCAATGCCTCTTTGCCGCTTCTTTTTTTTTCCATTTTTGGATTTAAAACTACCCAAGGTTCTAGAGAAAAATTGTACTTTTTAGTTTTTAAGCTCTGTTTATTCCAGTTTCGGTTTGCTATTGTAGTAACACCTCCATCCACCCCTGACCTATCCCCCTCTCCGGCAATTTGTGTTGACTGTGGCAACACCTACGGATGAAAGCAGCCCTACGTGAGAGGTTTCCTTCTGCTGAACCTGGAACAGCACAGAAGAGTCCTTCAAATGTTTCTCTCTTTTAAAGGCAATTGGAACTTTATGGAACATTTTCTTTTTCCTCTTAGGAACAATTACCGTTGTGATCCCCAAGCTGCCATGCCAGCCTCTGCCTTTGGGCAAAAATGAATATATTTTTCAAGTTTCACTACATCAAAACCTCCTAGAAGTGACCTTCCTTGTTACAGGTATAGATTGTGGCTGCCTTTATTGTGTCTACTCTTAAATCCCATCATAGTTATAGTTTCAGTCTAGCTCGGCTTCTCCAAAACATGAAAAGCGAGCCTGTGTGAACTGTTGACACTGTTTTCCCCTCTTGGTTCCTTTGCTCTCCTTAAAAACCAAGAGCCTAAAAATAAATGTCTCCTAGCTCCAGCCTTCTGTCTAGTATCTCCTCGCAGGGCTTTGTAAGGGGCTGATATCCACCATCGAGCATTATTTTGTCATTCCTGTGATATTTAGCTGATCTTTCTGCTAGCATTACCTGGAAACATCACTGCATAGGAGCCATATGTCTGTTAGTATTTGTATTATAAACGGCCTACTTAGAGGGTTTATATAACTCAGAGGTAAGAATTTGCTTTTGGCTGAAAGTCATTAACTCTCAGCCAAAAAGCAGAGTTTTGTTTAATTTGATGTAAATAAAACTGATCTGCTGTGGCAGTTCTATTTATACTGAGGGACGGGCTCTTGTATTTAGATCAGTTTATCCAGATACCACGTGAGAATTGCGGTGCTGGCAAAAAGTCCCTGGCTTTGGGTCGAAACTCTTGCATCCTCTAACACAGAAGGGTGAGGAGGTAACTCAAATGCACAGTGAGACAGACAGACACCGTATACCTCCCCCATGGTCCTCCGTAGGGTGCAAGAGGACGCAACAGTGACGTGATGTGCTCAAGGCAGCAAAGGGAAATGTCATCTTTTCCTTGCCCACCATATAGAAATGCTTCTTAGTTATTTGTAATTGCAGATAAATAGCTGATGAGGAGGACTGATTACTTGACAGTAAGGCACAGCATAGTCACTGAACTTTAAATAACAGTTTCAGGCCTGAATTTCCTGGGTACCATTGCCCTGAAGTCAGGGGACGGTAGAGGGGAGGGAAAGAAAGATATTTATCCTGTACAGTTGTGTGCAGTACAGTTTTGACCATTTTGAAATGGCCCCATTTATCTGAATTTCGTGCTTTCATATTCAGATTTCTTATGTTGCTGTCTTTCTGCTTTCCTCTGCAATAATCTTGCATAACTTGCTTTGTAAATGTGTTCAAATGTTGATGTGTCTTTAGTGAATTTTCTCTATATAATGCACCATGCACATACATTTGTTTTTTAAACCATGATGAAGAGAACTGTTAATAAAGACTATTAAGTTAGTTCATTAAAATCATCAAAAAGTAACATAACAGACTGGTTGTGAAATGAAATATCTGGGGTTTTTTTCCCAAGGAAATTGCAGAAGCAGTTTTGTGGTTGAAAATAATTACAGATATGGGTGTGTTTTATACAACATGGATATTTAATTGCTGCATTAAAGGCACTGACTCTTTTTTTAAATGCTATTATTTATAATAAACTTCTCCGTGCCCCAAACTGGCTGCAGACATCTTAAAAACTGTAGACAAGAGGCATAAGACAAAGCCCTGGAATTCACACCACTTCTGAAGTGCAGCCATCCTGAGATGACTGCTGATGACAGTTCTCCCGAGTTCTTTTAAATTTCTGTAGCGTTATAAAAACCAAAGTAAAATTCTTGGCCTCATTTTTCTGCCCTAGTATAAAATTTCTGATGTTTTAGTGAGGAGCCCTGTTTGATTTATAAGTGGAAATCAGCGGTTATCTGCTAAAGGTAACCCATTTCTGGTTTCTGTACCCACTTCTGGCTGTAGAAACTAAGCTATGAAGTAAACATATACGGGAGAACTGCACAGGCAACATAAACCCTAATGGCTGGAAGGTCAAGTGCTGGGAAGACCTAGACTTGTTTATGACATTAAGTTACTGCCTGATGTTTTCCAGAAAGAGGTAGACAAAGCAGAAAAATGCACTTGGTGAGCAGGACTCACAGCATTTGCGGCAAAGAAACATTCTGAAGCATCAACACCATCACAGACTGTACGAACATCAAGAACCAGTTAATCTCTCTGGGCATAATAGCGAGCAGAAACCTGAAAGAGATGTCATCGAGGCTAGAAAGTTATCCACCAGTAATGAATTTCCCCAAAGGCATGACATACAAAGATGCACAGCACCTGCATGAGACAGAGTTTTTGGTCCGTTGCAGCCAGAGTGCACGGGGGGAGCTTTGGAGTAACAGATCTGCCAAAACATTCAATTGAAATTAGACGTCTTTGATAGCAAAATCACGAGTGAGCAAATGGGGCCCAAAAACCCTTTTGGAAGAGCCACCAGAAGGAAGAGCAGTGCAGGCTGTCCCTCTGCCTTGCAACAGAGAGAAGATCACACAGGGTAGAAGAGAGATATTTGTGCCTGTGGCCCTGACTGGGTTTAAAAAAGAAGTCGTATTATCC
Source organism: Larus michahellis (assembly GCF_964199755.1). Lineage (NCBI taxonomy): Eukaryota > Metazoa > Chordata > Aves > Charadriiformes > Laridae > Larus > Larus michahellis. The sequence continues at coordinate 26,052,748 of NC_133897.1, read as the reverse complement.
TGCCCAGGAGGTGAATTATAGGCAATTCCAAAGCCTGTAGAGCATTCAGTCATCCCGGGCATTACAGGGTGATTTGCTAGACCTCGCCTCAGACTCAAGACTAGATTCTGACCACTGCAGCTTCCTGGGACTTCGATGCAATAAGGTACAGGACAGATTTACAGGGCAGCCAAAAGAGCAATTTAACATCTTTTCTTTTGCCTCTGCTGCCCGACTGGCATTGCGCACAGCTCCCCCGCTTCTTCAGTTCAACTGAGGCTCGATCCATCACTGATTTATGTGTATATAAATCAAGAATGAGATCAGAGGCAGACCCTTTGTACAAAAGAAAAATCTGTTTTTATTGCTTGAGCAATAACAGTAATTATTAATAGGTTTAACCCAAAACCTGATGTACAGAGTAAAATAATATTGTGAAATACAGATTTTGGATCTGAAGTTTGTGGGCTACATTATCAAAACTAGCAGAGAAATAATAGTCTTAAAAGAAAGGACAATGGTGTTTTAAGCTATTTTGACAGTTCCTCTATCCCAGTACAAAGCACTGGAATTGATCAAAGAATGTGATTTGACCTTCTGCTTTCTTCTCTGTAAAATATTTTGACCTTCCGCTTTCTTCTCTGTAAAATATTTTCTTTATAAAGGAATACACTCTTTTCTCCCCCCGACCCCGTCCCCAAATCATCCGATTTTTCTGATACTGACAGTTATGCGCTTGTGCATTTCCACTTTCTCCCTTTTTTTCCCTGGACTACCTACCACTCAGCAACTTTTCAACATGGTTTCAGGTATGTGGCAGAGAGAAGAAATAAGAACTGCAACTGCTTTGGAAAAGTTGAGGGTTTTTTTTTTTAAGTATTAAAACCTGTTCATCAACCAGCTCTGAATGACACGGCATTAGAAATAAGAAAATATGGAGACAAAAAGTGTGGGGGGAAAAAATCAGAATTGCCCAGAGAAGGCCATATGATCTTAGGCTACGTAACATACAGTTCAGAGTTTGCTAGCCCTGCATAGCTTACCCTTCCCTTCCCTTGGTGTTTCTCAATTCACCTGCTGGCCTTCACCCTGCCCGTGCCCTGCCGAGGGGACAAGGCGTTCAGTTTGCAACAGCAGGGTTAGATGTTACCTGCTGTGGAGACAAACGCTGCAGCAGTACATTTCCTTCTGGGATTTCACACGAGAAATGTGTCTAATGTGTCTGCTGCCATAACCCAGGGAAATCTCGGTTGGTTCCTCTGCCTTTGTGGTACTGCTAGATCATCCAGACAGGTAATCTTTGCCTATAGGAGTTATTTAGGTCCTGAAAGTGAACCTGCTTTCCTGGGAATTAGGGCAGTGGAAGCTCAGTCAGAAGTTCACAGTTGCCTTGAAACATTGTCCCCCAGCAAAAGAGAGATTGCAAATGTTAAGGACTACATGGACGCAGTTAACTAGGCAAGACAAGGGCCGCACTGGACCCCTGTCACGCCATCTTCTGTCTTGTGTAATTATTGGCACCTTTCTGGCCAAACATCCCTTACCAGACAATGCTTGGCCACAGTTCAGGGCTTTAAGAGGGGCCAAGAGCTATTTGCAGCAGACGCGATGAAAGAGGCACTCCTGTTTGAGGGAAAAGAGAGTTCAGGCATGTGGACACAAGCAGCCCTAAGTCACTGTGTCTTGGACCCAGCTGCTTGGCCCTCTTTCATTTCATTCGCTAGCACAAAGTCAAAATATTAGCAATGGAAGACTAGTATATGGAGGAAAAAACCTGATTTTTCATCAGTGGGATGAGTATAGGAGAGTTCTAGGTCATACAGGATAATGCTGTCACTGATGGTGCATCATTTCTCTCTTCTTTGCATTTTCTTCTTTTTTATTTAAACATAGGCGCCAGTTCTAAATTAAGTAATGAGATGCTGCTCATCAGATAATACTCTGTAGCTAGCCACATCCGCGGCTTGCTTCAGCCGAAACCACCGAGGTGGCGAGGGCATGGACGTCGTCATCTGCCACCCCTCAGGTCACCAGCGCTCGCTCATGAGATCTCAGCAACTCAGCAGCTTTCAACTGGGTGTCTCTCTTCTGTTCTGAATTTGACCCTAGAGACAATATGTAGGTCAGCTGTTTGCAATACCCCTTGTACAGCAAAACAAGTGAAAAAACTGAGGCTTGCGGCTCTCAGTGTCTGTGTCCCAGTATGGACAGCTATGAAGGGTGACACAGGGAGTGTTGGCATTTGCTCCGAAATGGAGTGGCTTTACTGCAAGTTAGCACTCTGATACTGCTGAATCCCACCAACAGTAACCCAAAGGAAATATAGCCACTATTTAGATACCAAATAACCATGAAGGTGACTAAAGAAAGAAACTCCATGCCTATTACTTGATGATCGGCACACAGATTTTGGGGACAGAAGAGCACAGCTCACACACTCTGCTTTCTGAGCAGAAAACCCACAGTACTGCAAAAAATTTCTACCACTAGTTTAAAAGTTATGGCATCGTTCTGGAAGGGCACACGTTATATAACGTTGTACAGCAGAAGTACAGCTAAGTCAGCTTTAAATAGTAACCATTTCAAATAGTGTCTTCACAGACTGTTTTCAGAGTGTTATTTTCACAGCAATAATGTCGGCATTCATAATTACAGCAGCAAGTTCAAGGCTTCTGGCAAATGAGAGTGAAAAGATAGAATAAAAGATTGCATGTGGGGAAATGAGATTGAGAGTTACTCAAGCACTGAAGTGATAATATATTCTTATATTAATCTGAATAATTTCCTAGTTCCTATCTTAATATGTAGAATAGGGAATTCTGTGTCCCTAATGTACTGATTTGGTCAGAAAAATCACCCATGCTGTTTTATACAAAACACTGGAACAGACAGAACCAATTTCCATTAGTGTTCACATTTTTCCCCCAAAGCATCTACTTACCATTAATGTAACTGCTCTGCATTGTCCTCTTATTGTCCTGGATATGAATAAATCATTAGCCTTATTTTATTAATGAGGCCTAGCTAACAATATTCCCAAACTGGCTGTGCTCTCATCGCTTGCTGAGTTATAGATAGGTGCATGCTGTACTTTTATTCCTGTACCAGGAAAGTCTGGAAGCTGCAGCGAGGTGATTATGTAGCGTTCATTGACAAACGAGGCCTGTGCCAGGCAAAGCTGGAAGGAAAAAGTCAAGTTCAGTTTCCAATTTATTTTTTCTTAAGCACTGGAAACTTTTTGCTGATTTCACAGGTTAGACTTTGCATTTACAGTAGATAGCACCTTTTATCTTAAGTAGTATAAGGAAAAGCCTTAAGCATCCTTGAGCTCTAATAGGTATTCCTGGATGCCGTTACAGAGGACTGCTATGGCGATCAGCAGCGGTAGGAAGAGCTCTGCACCAGCGCTGAGAGACCCTGTGGTTTTACATGGGTGAAGGGAGCATAGCGAGATCTTCCCATGCTCTTGCTACCCCTTCTCCCACGCCGGGCATTTAAACTCTTTCGGGATGCACAGGGGCGGGCAGATGTGCATAACCTCCTCCCGGCTGCAGAGTTGGGCAAAGGTGAGCTTGCTCTGGCCCAGAAACTGCACAAATGTACATTTAACTAGGGCACAGCGCTGGACTTATCTAACTTTATGAATCTGGAGCCAATGCTTTTTCTGGGCCACAGGCAGAGTAGCTTGCATCTGCCCGTACTCGCCCATGGAGAAAGATCAAAGGTGCCTAATAAAAGGGTCAACTTTATTCTCTTTCAGATCAGTCATAGTAATGAAACGTATGCAAAGGAATGACAGGCATCAGTACTATAATGGCACCTGGATTTGTCCTTCCAAATTATATTATTTCCTTCTCATATTAACCACCACCCACGGCTGAACACCCTATGGGCCAGTCCTACCAAAGAGGACGTCGGCTCCTCATCGAGCCCAGTCCCCGCTCAGGCCCAGCATCTGTGCACACAACGAGAGTACAAAAACCAAGCGTTCTGGTGACACTCAAAAGGAGTTAAACCACCTCCCTCAGCCGTGCTGCTCTGCAGGGCTAACACAAGAAAAGAGCAGGAAAACATTTCTAAGTTGCTAAGTCACCAATATGTCTGGGTTGGAACGAGATGATCTTTAAGGTCCCTTCCAACCCAAATCATTCTATGATTCTATGGCAACAAGTAACCCAAGGAGCAAACATGCTGAGCAAAACTACAGGTTTTGAACAGTTCTGTTGCAGGGCAGACCTGTGTTTATGGTATTTTTCTTCATTTTTGTCACAGCTTTGTTTAAGGGATCTCTTATGGTGCAGGCTGTGAGGGGAGACTGAAGGGAAGTGTATAAGAAAACAATTAGGAGAAGCAGCAAACGTAAAGGGAACGAGGGATGGAAAGGCATGGAAGAGGAAAGAGTAAAAGATGAGAACTGTGGCGAGGAGAAGAGTGAAACTGATGCAGCGAATACATTACTGGGGGAGCTGCTGCACAGACCACAAAACCCAACAAGTAGGCCATATAAAACTAGAATTTGAGTTAGAATTTAGATGAAGTGGGAAGTCAGGAGTCATGTATTAACAGCTGTGCTGCTGTGCTTGCCTCTGAAGGTTCTCTGCTTGAACTCAGTAATGGGCGTACCCTAAGATTTTTAATTCTGCCCTTTGGCCTCCAAATTGATTTACCGCAATATCTGCCCCACCTGACTGGGGATAGAGAGATTATCTTATAAACAGGACACATCATCGCAGTAGCATGGATGAATTTCTCTCCAGCTATTACTCCCAGCTGTTTGCATATTTTTTGTCACCTGTTGACCTGAGACCAAAGAGCTTTCAGTATATATTTTCTGCGTTTTCACGATGTTTTGGAAAACTCTCATTGCTCCTATTTACTTGAGCTATGGTTATACTAACTCACAGGGGATCTTTCCTGTCTACCTCACACTATGTACCTTATTCCCATAACAAACAAATCATCCCTCTTGCATTACTCACTCCATGAATCCAGATACTCTCGAGAATGGTGCTATATAAATACCTAGATAGATAAATCAGCAAGATACTTCTTTTCTCCCTACTGTGATAGGAAGGATTCTGGGGAGCGTGCATTCCTCAGTAGTCTCTCCTTGTTTTTATAATGAAGTATTTTTTCTACCACTCCAGCAAGAGAAGACGAGAGGTATCTGGTGCCAATGAACTCTTGTACTTGCTTAGAATACTAGAGCGCTATTGTTTTTAATATTTAAAGCTGCAATGTTGCCATGTAACTGGGGAAATAGCTTTTTGTGTTTAAATATTTCATGACTTGTTGGAGTCCAAGTGCAAGAAGAATTTCTTTAGTATGTTAGAGGCCCACCCTGACTGAAAAGTTTTTTGTTAACCCTTGAATGTGTTAAAATTGCTCTGTATGTCAGGAATTTATTAAGCATGATTTGATTCATTCAGACACCATGAAGGAATGGAAAGTGACTTTTTTCTTTTCATTTCTGGATAGACAGATCTATGTTAATCTTTTTAACGTGACTTTCTATGTTGCAGAAAATATTTTATTTTGTATTGGAACTCTATTTTAGTGTTTTATAACAATGGCTTTTAAAAAATATATATTTACTTAAAACCATTCCATCATTGCAGACTTCCAGAATTAGTCAATACTAGAAATAAAAGATTCATTGTGGATATCGGCTACTTATTGCTACTTCAGAGATGCCCATATTGCTTAGAATGGTGCAAACAGTATTGGAGAAGAGCGAGAGCCCACTTAGCTCCTGTGGTGGTGACTTTAGCTCCAGACACAAAAACGTAGTTGGTTGTTTCATTATCATTCCCTATTTTTGGTGCTTGTTCACTTTCTAGAGGAGAATTGTGCTTGTCACTCCCTACACAAAATTAACTCTGTAATTCAGTCAGTTTCTTCTGATCTCAGGCTGGTAATAATAGCTGAAGTTTGATGTCTCTTGAAAGTAGCTTTGTACACTGATAGTTGTGATGGTGAGACAAGAGATTGAAAAAATCCATTTCTGGTATTGGTGATGAAATAAACCCATTTGAATCAGTCCCCAAATTACTGCAATTTTCTGCAAGTCCTCTTGTCCCCTCACTGATTTTTGTTCCAAATATAATAAATACTGTCCCCATCTGGGAGACGGATTTTGCCAGCTGCTGTGCACAGAGATCCAGAATGTTAGGTTTACTCTGGAATTGGGGAAGAGGAGGGGTGAAGAGTAACACCTTGGGAACATTTGGGAATGGCGACAATGCGTCAGGGCACGCATAAACATTTCAGTGCAACAAACACTAAACCTTTGAAAGCTTGGACAAAAATCAAACTGTCCTCATGAGCTTCTCTAAGTTACAGAAATATTTGCTTACAATCGTAACGTTAATGAAGTATGTTAGGGGAAACCATAATTAACATGTTCAGAGATGGAAAAAAACGTGTGGAGGATAATCATCCTGCTGACAAACACATTTGTTTGCTCTTTACATTAAAAGTTAATGATGTGTGCTTGGCAAGCAGAATGAAGTACAGATGATGGTTTGAAAGCAGCCATGCCAGATGTTCGCTCAACATTTGGACTAGTTTTATTTCCACGCTCCGTTATTCACATGTCACTCCCAAACGTTGTCTGCAAGGTTGGCCTCGGGGCTACTGTTGCAGGACACACGCTTCCCTGGCGCTCAGCTGCTGCTGCCGGCAGAGAGCAGCCTGCCACCAGCCACGCATGTGCCACCGGCTGCCCGCTTCAAGCTGGAGCTTTGGCTATCTCAGCCTGTGGTACTTTTAGGTAGATCTCAAAATTTGCAGGTGAAAAATAGATTCTGTACTTGCTCGCTCAACACAACTCATGAAGAGCATCATGGAGGAGACGTGGATGCTCCAAGACTTTGGAATGTAACATTAGCACCTCCCTGGCACTGGGACTTGCAGCCCAGAACTGAGTGCATCCACTGTCTCTAGGACATGGGAACATTGATGAGCATCTCACAGTGCAATTAATGAAAGACAACATACCAAGGAGACACCTGACGTCCAACGGGAAAACAGAGAGGCAAAACCTGTGTACTTTCAGCTTTACTCCCTCCAATTTACAGACATAAAATTTAATCTTTCCCTAAACATGGTGCGAATACCTGCTCTCAGTTCACAGCACACTGACCTAGAATGTGGGAAATCACATTCCATTTTCTTTTCTGCCTGAATGGATGTGAATCAAGATCTGTGCAAGCAAGTGACTTGGCCACCACGATAGTCTGGGATAAATGTGTTGAAAATTGCTTTTGCTGCTCCACTGTGCATGGACAAATTAAAAATTATTTTGACCTAGAGAGGAAGTTACTCTCACAATGACTTCATATTCCAGTGCTTGAGTCATCCGTGTTCCAACCAATACTTGTAATGGAGTTAAAATGCATTTAAATGGAGGACTGAAATTCCTGTCTTTTTTTGTCCCAGATGAATGCCGCAGTTGATAGACCTCAAAGTCAGACTTTGCTGTCTTTAACAGTTAAGTATCACTGTGTTAACACAGCATCAATCCAGATGGATTTGCAAAGAGCAGCTGCCTCTGCACAGCAAACACAGGGCCGCATGGACAAACTGGCTTCATCTCGCAGGAAAAGTGGCATTTAGTCCTGCAAGCAGAGAGCCCCGCAGTCCCCGCCGGGTGGGTGTGCTGGGCACGGAAGGGTCAGGGGGATATTGGGTGCAGGAGCATCTGCCATGGCACAGGTCCCCTGCGGGGCACAGCAGGACCAGGCGGGCTTGCTTGCTGCCCCTGATGGAGCTTGGTGGGGGTAAGACATCCCACTGCCTGGTACCTCCAGGAATGTACTGTGGGCTGTTATCAATAAAAGTAAAGCTGTCAGATAACAAGGTGAGGGGGAGTGGGAAGTGAGAGAACGAGGGGGAGCTGCTTCTTCAGAAGCTGAGGGGAGCAAGCATGAGGGGCTGTGCATCTGGGGCAGCGCTAAGCAACTAAATACCCAACAAAGACAGGTTTAAGATCCATTCCTTTCTCCTGCCTGCCTCCCTGGGAGCTGCACAGGAGCCCCAGCGGCACCACTGGCACGGGGCTCTGTAATGAGAGAGCACCCGCAGGGGCATCGCTGCCGAGCGGAGCAGCATCTCCTCGCTTCCACTGGGTTACAGAGTTCCCAATGCAAAACACGGTGCCTCAAATTTCAGATGGTCCCAGAAAAGTACGAGCCAAACATATACATCTGAGAGTAATATTTGGCCTGTTGTGCTTTGATCCTTCAGTGAATATTGAATTTTAACTATTAAAAATACATGAAAAGGATTCAACAGCAATCAAACATCACCTTCACCATGAAAAATAAACCTTTCCCAGTTTTGTTGCTTTCTTGAAGTCATAAATATATCAGATTATGTGCCGAATTCCTCCCTGCAAAAGAGCTGAAATTTTGCTTTCTGCTATTAATCCTCTTCACTGTAGAGACTACAGAAATCAGTATACTTTGGCCAAGATGATGTGGAAGTCCAAGTCCAAAGACATTAGTCATACTATAGAAATGGCAAGCATTATTAGTCTTTAGTTTAATTTTTCAAGTAAAATGATAGTCCGCAAAACAAGGGAGAAATGGCCTGTGGTTTCAAACTGGCATGGAGTGGCAAGTTACATACAAGTAGAAACTTAATGAAGCAACAGTGACTGAGTAAATAGTGACAGTGCACACAGCAGATTTTTGTTCCTATCAGCATATTTTGGTGACGGTACATTTCTGCATCTGCCAACATTATTTGTGATGACTCCAGTCATCACGTGTGAAGTTCTCCTTGTGGAAACCCTAAAGCAGGACATTAATGCAGGATGGGAAATTTCAGGTCCATACTTCTCCTCCTGTTTAACTTGTTTTGAAGGACCCGCTGTGCTCTTTCCCACCAAAAAAAAAATAAATAATAATAGTAGGACCACCATGATTGCTCCATGGGAGAAACCAAGCTGAAAATTTGAAGAGCTCAGGCAGAAAGGACGAGTAAAAGATGTAGGGCACAAATTCATAATTATTTAACTTCCATTATTCATAGATAATTCATTGGAGGAGTAACCTTTCCTGATTTGAAAGTATGGATTCATTTTAGCAGTCTCTGAGAAGCAGAAACTGACTAAATTAGAAACAAGAAAAAATAGCCTGTGACATTTTTCCAGAGGAGATTTTGTCAAAATCCCAACAATTTCACAGGAAAAGAAAAGTCCGTTTCTGATATCTTGATGACATAAATGCAATCAAAATTAAACCAATTTGTTCATATTCTTAAATATTCTGTTCCAAGATGAAACAAATGCTGAAACTGGAATTGTACTGAGGACAGAAGTTTCATCTTCCAAACAGCCGTGTTAGAAACTATAAACTAAAGTGAAATTTAATAGTCTGCTTGTATTGAGACAGCCCCCGAGTAATGCAATCCAAATAGACTCCGTGGTAGAGCTGGTCTGGAATTTTCTGATGAAATTTTTTTGATCTGAAAATAATAGCTCCAGCTAAGCTGAAGAGTTTTGTGGAAAGTAGTCAGCTGAGAAGAATTTCCAGTAAAATAAAGTTCAGAGTGCATCAGAAATTTGCCTGGCTTCTTGTCAAATTGTCTCATGGCTTGCTTGAAGGACAAACTTCAATATGTGGCTTGGCTTCTTCATCACGCAAACTCCCTCATCCCAGGTATTCCTGGGCTTTCAGGGCTTTGCTCCTACCACAGTCCTACCATAAGGCTGCTCATGAAACATGAGAAGTCCCCAAAAACCGCAGCTCCTGATAAAGTCCATCATGACTCTGCTTTGTACCAATGAGGAGATCCAGGGCAAGTAGGAAAAGTGTGGACGCTTCTCCTCTGAGCCCCCATCTCAGTGGGGTGACTGTCAGTTTGTCCTGAGCTGGAGATCTTTGCTGAAATACCTGTTTCATTGATCGCTCTCTGGCTTAGCCCAGCTCCTCAAGGGCTCCATTAAAGAACTGGGCAGTTGCTTCTCTGTTTTATTTTAGAAAAACAGAGAACTACTCACTTTTCCCCAAAACAACATGTTTTTCAGAATTACCTTTACATCAAGATTTTCTACTTTTCCTACTATATTGGAGCAAAACCTCATTTGATACGTGGGATTTACAATGAAATAGAAATCCTGAGTTTAAATCAGCTTTACCTCATGGTCTCAAGGAAGAACTCAAATCCTATGGGAGGATGCCTCACCCAGAGAAGTTGCTACCTATCCCACACTCTTCTAACCCAAAAGTTCCCGTCTTCCAAGAGCCAGAAACTGAGATTTTTGTCTTTGAACTGAAAGCTATGATTATCAGCCATTGCTAGCAGCCTAAAAGAGAAGAAAGACAATAGCTATCTCTTTCCCTACCTATCTATTCATGTTTGTGTTAATTATCTTGTAGATTTATTAAAGCCTCATGTTGTTATAAGCATAGAGTCAAAGTTCATTATAAAGACCACCAAACACTGTACTCATCTCTATTGCAGGAAGTCGACTTTTAATTTTTCTCACCTATCACAGCAGAGATCACTGGAGAGTGATAACAGAAAGCTCAGGGGCTGTAAGACTGGATGCAGCTGTGTTTGTGATGGGGAACCTGCATGACCTTCAACCCTTTACTTTAACCAGATTAATCAGATTAGTTTGAACCTGTCTTTTATATTAGATTTCCTCTCCCCTTTCTCAGCATTATTGAGTAAACTGTCTACTCATGAAAAAAAACATCAATTAAAGCTAGAATAAGCAAGCAGCGGTTTTTGAAATCAACCATAATAATATGGCACATGCTTTTGTTCTCCACTGACAACAAGACCTCTATGACTCCGTTATTGACCACTATTGCAGTTTGTTACTCATGGAAATAAAGTATTTGCTATAGAGAGCTGTACTTTGACTTGACCTAGGGTTAGGCAAAATGGGGTTTGCTGCTATATCTATAAATGACGTGAAAGACTACTCCAGCAAAGAAATTCTGTGACAGACCTTTTCACAAATGCTTGTGGATCATATTAGATTTATTTACAATTAAATCTGAAATTAGCATGTGGGTGGCAATTTTTTCTTGGGGACAAAGACTGAGGCAGGCCTCTTACCACAACACCTGCCAGGAATATCTAGCCTAAAAATCAGTTTTCCATCTGGAGGGAATAAAAAAGGGTGGGAAGCAGGCGGCAGGCCTAGACAGCCCACACAGACAGATCTTGGGTTCAGAGAGGCCCAATCATATCGGCTGAAAATCCTGGAGCTAGGACTCCGTGGAGGTCCAAGGCTGCTGCTGGTGATGTTTGGGAGCAGAGGGGTGTAGGGAGGAGCTGAGGTCTTTCAGCAGATGTACTGGCACGCTCACCATAGCGCTGCAGAATCGTATCAAGGGAAAATTATTTACCTCTGGCTCTCTGTCAGGGTTTTCAGTAGCTGAGACTTTCTGCTTGTGAAACATTTCCTTGGTGCGCAAATTGCCCTCTTGTGCTGCTCTTCTGAGCTTTCATATGCTTCACCCAGTACTGTCTGACAGACTGCACAAAAGTGCAGTAAAATCAGATATGTGATCCCAGACAGTGATTTGCCAAACCTCATTTATGTGAAAACTATCTCAATATGGTTACTGCTGTGGCGAACCAAAGCAGAAAGTAATCTTATATTCATGAATACACGAATTCATCCGCTGTACTTGTCTTTGATGGCTAGGTACCAGTAATTTAGCAAGCGACATGTTCTGACACTCGCTCCAGAAGTTCAGCCTGCCTCAATAGTACAGTAGCACCAGTAATATAAAGTACACTGACTTTCTCTCTAGAGCAACATTACTTATGCATGACATGGAATAATGCCTAACAGGAGCAATGAAAGGAAGAAAAGTGCAACGAGCTAGTGTGTATATGATATGACCTTGTTAACATTTCACCGCAGCATAATCTTTTTGTACTTTCAAGCATGATAAGTTAATGCATGCCGCTGTGAGACGCATTGGAACTGACAGATAGACATGCATTTTAAAAACCTGGTTCAGCAACTGTCACTTTACCATTAAGCAAAACATATAATGGACTGAAGAATGAAGAGTAGAAGCCTTACAGAAACAATAAAAATCCTTCCTTGTATTCCCCGAAATATGTGCAAGTACCCTGCAGCTTCCATGTGCAGAATTTGATGAGAATAATCTAAATGAGAAATGTGTGTTGTGACAAACAACTGAGAGTTTAATCTAGGAATCATGAACATTGGCATGAAAGACTGCAATTACAATTGTGAATCCGAGGACTTGGTACCCACATAAAAACCAGCCAGACAGGGCTGCAAAAGCTGGTCTTGGAAAAGGTTATATAGCTCAAGCTTTGTGTAGATTTAATGCAGGATCTCTCTTAGGAATAAACCTGAAAAGAATGAATGGCATGTGAATAGGACACATATATTTAAATGCTATCACTATATAAGCTTGCTTAGATTTAGGACTTTGAAAATGGCAAAGCATTTTCTTCACCACTTACCTGACAGAGCAACTTGACTAAGTGGGAAATTGCGAGCTGTCAAGCGGTTGTTTCATGACACGACACAAATGACTGGTATCAGTTGCTTGATTCATAGTATACCCCTGTCAGTTCCAGATAAAAACCTAGAAAGGCAGATAAATCTTTCACATCCAATACTACACTGGCAGAGAACAATCCTGTTGCATACGTTTGGGGTAATTCTGGTGGCTGAGAATCCTCAGCAAAACTGCTTGACCTTTACATAGCAGAAGCAAGATGTAGGTATATTTTTTTGGGGGGGGAAGAAAAATACTGTCCCATGGAACAAGCAGTGCAGTCTGTGTGTTCTGCAACTCTGTTCTTGCCCTGCAATAACACCTTTCACATTCTCTCTCAACCAAAACGTACTAATTCAAAAGGAATAAAGCGTTTCTGTAATATTCAAACTATACCGCAATTGTGTAGACTGTGTTTGCCATTTGACTTCTCTGAAGACCAGAAGTTGTAAGTTTTGAATAGTTTAAAGATCTGTTTGTTGCCTCACTTCTACTCAGCAGCAACTCTAAGGCCACAAGCCCCGGTCCTTCTGTTAGAGAATTGTATGGTAATTCCTCTCTCAGTCCATCACTTAAGTTTCTCATGCACTCCGTAACATTAAAAAAAAACATTGTTCTCTCTTTGAATCATTAGAACTGTTCTTGCCTGATCACATGAAACTTACTCAGTCTTGGCTGAAGATCTGGTGTAGAAATAGATTTTTTTCCAAATTTTATGGCAATTGGGTACTGGCGAAAGGAATTGGTAGTGACATGGCATTTGAAGAGAGCTGTAAGGCTCTTGAAGTTTAAAAAGGTGAACAGCCAACCTTCTAAATAAACAACAGCGGCCACTAAGGGGGACCTGGAGTTCTTATGTGTGCTAAGGATATGAAATACTCATTTTTTAAAAAATAATTATTCATTCTTTTTTTGAAAATAGAAAACTTGAGGAGTAATTGAAATATATGTAGTATTTTTTTTTTTTGCTTTAATGATGAGGAATACACCAATTATTCCTACATGTGTGTAGGAAATACACAAATATATTTTTAAAAAAGAAAATGAGAAACAGGACACTGCTGTAGAGAGAGGTTTGCTACCCATAGAGGAAAAAGTAATTTTCCCTGACAGTTTCTCTGTGAAATTGAAGGGAAAAAAAAGAAACTGGAAAGCATTGACAGCGTTGTCTTGTATACCAAAAGAAAGGTTATCCATACAGGTCTGAAACAGTTAGTATCTAGAACGCTAATACAGAAGAAATTCATATTTCTAGATGAAAAGTTTGAAAAATGTACATGACGTTCCCATACATGCATTCATGGTAATGTTATACATGCAGTGAAGTATTAAATGCTAACGGCAAATTTGGCCCTCAATATATTGGAATTATAGTTGCCATAACATTGTGAAGTTTAGTTACAAAATAAATGCACTGGAAATACCTAATAATTTCACTGGGAATACTATTCATTGTTGAAAGCGGTTTAAATCACTGAAATGAAACAGTAAATGCAGCATTAAAGTAAATCAGTAATAACATCTTTTTAGACATTATTCCATCCTTTTCTCTATTTTCATTCTAAAGCAAACAATTTCCTGTAATTTTTCTACATTTTTTCTCAAGGTTCTAGTTTTTCCATTACAAGTCTTCCAAAAGAACTGAAGGAAGGACTAAGGAGGATGTTTTTCTGAAAGTTTTCAAACTCCTTTCCATGACCATAAATCACGGAAGAAAATTTCTTAAGATGTCTGATGGGGTAAACTGTTTTCACAGCAAGCGTCATATCTCTTTCCAGTCTTGGATGGAAAGAAAATAAGAGGGAAAGGAAAAAAAGAGGAAGAAGGCATAGCACTGGCTCCAGATCATGTGGTGAACTGCACCTGTAAGGGTTGTCCCTCTATCAGGAGATCAGAAATGAGGCAAATGTAAGCTTCAGATCTGGATCTGGATCTTCCCCCATCTCTTCGGTATTCAGGTCAAGGTTTTCTTGTAGCTGCTTTACAGAGAAAGGGATCTGCTGTAAAATGTAGAACCCAAATGGAAAATTCCCAGACTCCCTGCTGATGTCCTTCTGAGTTTGGCTTCCAGCTGCAAACCTGAATCAACATCTGACCTTTAAAAGAATTTGGGATGGTCTTTTCCTTCATTTTTTTCCTCTCTTTGGAGGGTGTGCCACTCCCCATTACAGCCACAGCTGCAACCAGAGCTCTTCACCTGATGGTTTCTCTTACAGTGAGATGCATCTTTCATGCTACCACGTTGGGCACACTTAGTAATAACAGGGGGAAGGTTTGCTTCTTTTTCAAACATTCCTCAAGTAATCCCCATCCCTAATAATATAACCTAAAGATTTTTCTAGCTCATTAATTATATTCATCCCAAGATCACTACCAAAGTCGTCAAACCCTTTAATAAAGAATTTTCACAGAAATTATGGCTTCCAAAAACGACAGAGACACATTAAAGATGTTAGAAAAAAGAAACAAGTATTTGTGCTCCATAAAGTTTCTCATCGTTATTATTAGCTCAGTGGAATCAGTATAGTAAAGGAGAGATAAATGTCAATAATTGTTTCCCACTGAGTATTTTGGTTTAAGACTGTATATCACCAGTGATGGATAAAGCTCTAAAGGTTTGGACATGAGGCTGTTCATATAAACAACTTGTAGTTAGTACCTCTATCTGTTTTTTTACTGAGGTTGAAACCAGACTAAAAGAGGAAACATTTCCCTGGAGAGACTGAGGGGTATCTGTGCTTTTAGGATAGAGGGGCTTGGTTAAAAAATGAGACTGATATCTGAATGATCCCTGGGACTTATTTCTGTAAAATTAAAAGCAGGATTCATTTTCCATATTTTTTTTTGGAGTAGTTCTGTGCCAAACCTGCCTTAATCATTTAAGCCGAGCTAAGTCTTGATGGCATATGAGAGCCATCATGAGACATAAGTTCCTTCCACTTTATTCATCCCCTCCCAGTCCTCTCCTAGTTCGCCTTTGCATCTCATTCCCTTCAAAACAATCCCTGTCTTCAGCAGCATCTTCTTAACTCCAGCACTACCCCTCGTGCCATCATGGGAGTCTGTTGCCATTTCATTTCTGCCTCCCCTTGTTGACTTTCCTGCAGTAGGATGCCAAGCTGTCCCCAAAACTCAAGGGAGTTGCACTTAATTTTAGAAAGAGGCCCAAGTAGTGAATTTCAGATCCAGATCCAAATCTGGTTTCCTGTGTCTTTGGCCTTTTTTGATACAGCTTTCCAGCTTTGGCACTCCCATACTTATTTCATACGTACATTCCCCAGTGTGTGGGAGTGCTGTTGTTTGGGTCAGAGAACTGGAATTCTGGAGTCAGGAACTCACATTCTTCTAAATTACTCCCTTCATGGCCTTTATGACTAGCTGCTAACTTGTTTATTTAAATGACACTGACATAGGGTGTTTCTCTTTTTTTATGCCAACTTGACACATAGTTGACATAATTTTTGGAAGCTCTGTTTATCTAATTTAGAAACCAATAGCACTTTGAAGCTATGAAAATTGGCACAGAATTTCTTAAGTTGGCCTCTGTGAAACTGAAGCATATTAATTCAACAGCAACTTTTGAAAATTAAATGTTAATGCATCCAATTTATCCGTCATCTACCTAAACAAAAGGCATATTTACTAGCCTCGCAGGATGGGGCTTGGTTGCTTTTTCTTGCAGACCCAGCTGCTTTCCCAACCTTCTTATCTTCCTGACGTCCAGATGCTCTATTCTTCCGATCACCAGGAGGGTTGTCAAAGGTCACAGCCTGCGGATCACTGAACTAGATTAGCTTTGCAAATTACTTTGGTCCTAAACCCTCTCATCTTAGATAGCAGCAAAATGCTACTAACTTGGTTAACAAGTTTTTTACCAGTTTATTATTATCTCCAAAAGTGCTGTTGTGCGTCACAGAGCAGTTATCGCTCCTTTTAGTGCACTTACCATGTCCTCCACATTTTGCAAAGCACTGCATGCTATTTTACAGTAGCTCAGGAGCTCGCCTGCATTAGACACAGCATGTTCTCCACTTTTACTTGTTTTACTCAAGCAAAGAACTTCGTCACAATGATTTTCCTTGCTTATAGGATGAACTATTGATTCAAACCGTCACAGTAGAGAAATATTAACATTCTCTCAGACAGTGATGGAATTTGGCTCTCAAAATGTACTGGAAAGGCAGAGATAAAATTTATATTCAAGGCAATTTCTGTGCTGCACATTGAGCCAAGCATCTGAGTTTTCCTTTCAGAAGCGCCCAGACATGTTATTGCCAAGTCTCACCATTAAACCAGGAGACATGATTTTTGGTCTTTAATTTTGTTTCTCTCATGGGTTTGCATTTTTTCCAAATCTAATTTACATTTTATTCTACATCTGCCTTCTTAAGAGATCAAAGTGTTCATACGCTGTACAAATGTAGGTTTCCACACCCATTCCTATTTTTTCAATTTTAGAAGGCACATTATAACATGTGAAATCAGTTTTTTGCAGAGCCAGTAGTAACAGAGGCACATATTTCTGCAGATTAATAATTCTCTTTACTGTAGATCTCATGAATTCTTCTCCTCCCTTTCCCTTCTTCCCTCATGATTTCAAAGTCCACCCAGTGATTTCAGTGATCAAGTCACATTTATACAATTATCTGCTTCAAAGACATTTTTAAGGAGAAAATTAAAAAACAAAATAAAAGATGAATTGGCAACATGAACAATTTCCTCTTCACTTTAATCATTACCATAACCATTAGGAAAAAAAAAATCCTTCTGATTTGAAGTGGAAAAGATCTTTCCTAACTTGGTGGTAGTGGTATGCACCACCACTATTATCACCACCACAAAAAACAAGAGTAGGAACCAGAAGTGGTGCATGAATCTAGATCAGCCAGCTCCACAAAAGAGGGTTCGTTTGAGAACACCGTTAGTTTGGGTTTCCTGTCACTAACTTTAGCATTCGGGAAGTTATGCATTTCCTCTGAATTAGCCATGCAGCCTTTCTCTGCAGGCAATGGAGAGAGACGGGTATCTCCCACTCGAAATAGATGAATATAGAACACCCTCTGGAAGTGGCTGTCTCTCTCCATAGATTTCAGAGGGACCTACATGACTGGCTCAGGATAGATGTCAACTTTTTGATGGGTAAATATAGGTGGGATGAATCCCAGCCTCCATCTTTTCGTAATGGTGGAGCTCTATTATTACCGTGTATGCAACGTGCATCTATTTGTGCATGAGTATGGATATGCATATACATATCCACACATATAAATGCATATAAATAAATAATGTATGTGTATTTATATATAATTATAAAATAAACAAATCCCACACGCTAAATATATCAATGTTGGTTTGATGAAATATAAACACACAGTTCAGGTTGTTTTCCTGCAACCGATCCTTAAATTGATCTAAATTGCTGTGTCTCTTAAATTGAAAACAAACACGCATTTGTTTGCTCCTTGCAATTCAACCCAATCTGGCCCAGTCAGAATGATTTACTACCAAAAGGTCACCATGCCCATGTAACGATATAAACATGCCCAGATAGCAATTAAACTATAGCACAACAAGGCTAAAGCGGTGCTGCGGCCAGGGAGAAGCAGCAAGCCAATCCGGGAAGCAGGAATCACAAATGTTCGAGCCAGTGATGGTATCTGAGACCTTACATACAATTACTGGAGCAGTTCGCAGCCTTTATCAGCATTTTGGCTTCATAAATCAAAAAAGCTTGGGTCAAAACAATGAAGCCCTTCTCTCCCTAGTCCTTTAAAGGAATGTAAGCAGAAACAAATAAATCCATAAACTATATCAAGAATGTACAAACATTTCTAAACCTCCTCTGAATTCCTTTAAAGCCACTGATTCAAAAAAACAGACGGTGAAACAGTTCAATTTAAATGTACTGCTAATTTGTTGTATTATGAAACAATACCTGTATTATGATGCATTATTAAACTTATAGAGCAGCTATGGACTTGGCAACCATGATGCGACACGTGCATATGATACCATAGCATATGATAATGGGCCCGTCCAAGTGAGGTATGGAGTACACAAAAAATTCAGGGCCCTTACAGCTAAAGCTTGGAGCCTAAGCAGAGTCGATGGGACAGTGTGGCATGCATTTGTTTTCCCGGAACCTCAACAGAGATGGTAGCTCTAATTAGAGGCTACCGACCTCAGCAGTTCCTCCTTCACACTGTTTTTATTTCGGTTTGTTTTCAAATTATATATTTCTTCTTTGGTACCATCAGGACAATAAAACAACAGTCTGAGGCTACCGTTATCACAATTTCTAAACAGCAAGCAAAATAATATATATGGGTGAAAATGCTATTTGATTTTATTTTTTAAACTCTTGGAAGCTTGTACAATATCATGTTTCCTACCAGTCTTTGTGGAAATTGCTGTTAAGTAATGCAGAAAATGACCTTGCTTGGCCTCTGTTTGTGGAACAGCCTTTTTATTGCAGTGAGCAGAGTAATTGCACGGAGGTCGAAGCTCCTCTTATGTATGAAACATATTGATATGTAGAGATGTATATGTTTGACATAACCATAACCCTGTTTTGTTTTTATTTTTACGGAGTTAAAATATGGTAGAAAAACTGGCTGTATTTTTTGCTCATTTGTACTTCAACACTGTGTAGGACATGAATGACCAGGGATGAACGTTATAAAAAAATAAATCAGCATGTTCATAATAACAGTCTAGGAAAATAAACAGCAACCATTTTCTTACAGAGCTGGTCATCCACTTTAGTTAATAAAACACTGATAGAAAATACTATGTTCCAGGGACAGCATATTTTCTGTATTATTATGTTTATATACTACTTAGAATTTCTTTAAAAGGTGCGGTGCTGGAATCAGAGACACATCCTGGCAGAAGCACAAGCACTTCTTAGATGGAGTCCACCCACCGAGATGTTTGTGGAAGCAGCTGTAGGCAGAAGAACGATACAAGGGGGATCTGAAAACAATCCTCAGAATGAATGAAACGGCACAAGCACTCAGCACTTTTCCACCTTTACTCTGTATCACAAAGAAGTAGTACTGCATTATTTCCAGGCAGAAAGTGCACCTTGAAATCCTCAGTACGTCTCATCGATCTATTTTGGAAGGTATTTTCGGTATTAGGAACATTGACAAAATGTTTAGAAAGGGTGCGTTTTTTCTCAAGGTCATTTACCTGCTATTGTAGGCAACCATATCATCACGCTTTTTGAATAGTTATCAAAAATTAGCTTCAAGCCGTGGTTATAGACCCCAGTAACTTCCTACAAGTCCAGCCGAGACCCTCACTCCTTTCACTGTTGGTCCTTTTTGTGTCCAACATGAATGTATTCACATCTGGTTTATATCGCTGTGCCGCGTTGCCCTTCAGAAGAAAGGGCCTTTTCCTCCTGGAGACACACTTAGAGAAGTAAACGCTATCTTCTCTAAGACTTTCCTTTGTTACATAACTAGCAACTTCTGTCATGTGAAGGCTTCTCCATTCTCTGGTTATCGTCCTAGTCTTTGCTTTCACCTATTCCCATCTGGGTCCACCGGTCCAGTGGTGGTAGTAACTGAGACCGCTCTAGCAGTGCCCTGTGTGATCATGTCAATAGCTCTTTAACCACAAAACATACCATAAATCCATGGTAACGCTTTAAAAAATTTGACCCAGGAGAAGCACACGGACATGTAATATTCCTATTTGGTTGCAATTCAAGCTCACGGGTCACTAAAGATTTAAACCTTATTCAATGGAAATGTAACTTGCTCATTTTTCAGCCAAAGGACATGCCTGACCTTCTCAGCATGGAGCTAAGCATATCAGTTTCTTAATGATAATAAAACGAGGAACATTTGATAGGGGTGGGACTTGTGGGAGTGACCATTCCAGGCTGCGAAATTGCCTATTAGCTTTAATAATAATGTGATAGATCCGTAATAAAAGCACAATTTGTTATTTGTATTTTTTGGACCCTGAAGTCTAACGTCTCCTTCAGACAAAGAAAGAAGTCTGTGTCCCTGCCCATCCTGTCCTGCTCAGACACGGGAGGAGCCCGGGATCCCCGCCAGTCCTGTCCTCCTCTCCCTTTCAGTTTTTATAAACCCACTTTATATACATAAATTTTTGCTTAACCTTTTATATTGTGTTATGCATTATTATTTTTTTTTTAATGTAAAAAATACGTACCCTGGAGTTGGAAGAGGAAGCTGTGAGATGGTTTAATAATTATCTCCATTCAAATGTGCCTGTCTGTTCTGGAGGATGCCAGGTGCTTCAAACGCTGCCAAACATATGGCAGGGCTGCGGTGCAGCCGCCTTCGACGGGGAGCTGAGCTAATAGCCCCACATGCATTTCATTTAAAAATATGGACAACTATTCAATCAAAATGAATTTTGTCATCTTGGTCAGGACTGCATTCAATCTGCGTCGAGAGACATGAAAGGACACTCCGCTGCCCATATTTTATAACAATGACTCATTCAGCTGCTATAATCCCAGTCAGATACAGTACAATGCTATTCCTTGCCTGCTTCTTTTCTTTCGGCTGTAACTCTTCCTCTGCTACGCACAAAACTCAGTGGTTGTCAAGAAGGTCTTGTTAGCACCTGCTTTAGGGGCTAGCTACTTATATCCAAGGCTTTGCACTTTCATACCATCTTTCCCCTCTAACTCTGACCCTTTTTCTCCAAGTATGAAAACGTATCTCATCTTTCCCTTGCAGCTACAGGACAGGAAAGCAGCTACGGCTACAGATCTGTATGATGCCACCTCTTTGCCTGATTTGTCTGATGAAAAATGTATAAGCAAGTAGAAAACATTATTATCCCAAAGCAATTCGTATACAAAAGCATAACAACCCTACTAACCCCAGCAGAAGCAGCAGATAACTCAGCTGTATTATTTTTTTGTTTAAAAGCGATTTACCTTCTATCACGGTCTCCTAGACTGGTTCCAACGCTCATTAAAAGAATTGGATCAAAAAACGCTTTAGTGAAATCCTAGGCCGAGTGAGCAGTGAACCTCCCCCCAAAGAAATCAGAAATAATAATAATTGGGAGAAATAAGCATATAAATTAATCTGTAGGGCTTGTTAGAAAGATATGCTCTGTTTCAGGAACTAGACTAACTTAGGTATTAAATGCATGAAGCAATTTTAGAGGCAGCAATCAAATTGAATGAAAAGGGGTTTTTTTGGCAAAAAAAAATCGTAATTAAATAATCAAACATCCAGTGCCAAGCTGCATTCTTTTCACGATATGCAATTGCCCTTAATTCAGGAGGAAAAAAAAAAGGGGGGGGAAATAATTATGTGTATCCCACAAAGAAATTAATAAACTATTTTTTAAAAAAAATCTGTTACCTCCCTCTATTACTCCCTCTCCTGGCACCCACGCTGGGCGGGTGAGCTCCAGGCGGGGTGACCCAGCCAAGCACTGGGGACCCACCTCTCCCCTCCCAGCAAAGGTGGCTTTGCTGGTGACATCTCCCCTCACCCCAGCCCCCGGTGGCTCTGAACACGCTGTGACAGCCACCCACGCCACAGCCAGCCCAACCCGCAGGGCAAAGCGATGGGCAGGCTCGGGCTGGGGGTCACGGAGGTGTCCAGAAGCCGGGTTCGGATTTCTTTAAATGGCTGCGCATTTGGTTCTTGTTGGGGCGGAGGGAGCCGAAGGAGGAGCCATGGGTAGATTATTTCGGCTAAATAATCAGCAGACTGAAGTAAGCGGCTAGACCACAGGTATTTGGAGACAGTAACTGTAAACTTGGTGCATGCACTGACTAAAATAGCTTCTCAACAGCTGTAAGTTATTATGTAAACACTGGGCTCTTACGTCCTTTATTAACAGTCACTGAGGAAACTGCTCAAATTTAGTTTTGTCTTATGCACAGCATTATGAAAAAATATTGAGAAAATATTCCTCCATAGATTGTTACAGCATTTCTAAAGACACAGCATGTTATTAAAATCCAAGCTAATTAAATTGGGCTAGAGCTTATTAAAAGTCCATTTTTTTCCTAAATCTATAAACCGTATATGGGACATCCAAAAGGAGGAAATATTTTTATGTCTACCTACGTATGCATAGCTCTTACTTGCAATCAAAGCAAAACATTTGAATTAAAATTTTTATGCTTACAGCCAATGAATGTGACTATTTCTCAAATTGTATGTGGGTGCAGGGAAGATGTTCTCCTCATTAGGGACTGAAGGTCACTCGTGCCAAGGTCAGCAAGCATCTTGTTCTGATTCAAAGACAGGGAGAGACACGCTCCTGAGCATCGCGTCTGACTGTGTTCATTGTGTGTGTGAGTAATAACAGCTGGACATTGTTTAACATGCATCCTTATGGGCACAGGCTATCTCTAACCAGCTAAGCTGCTTCTGAGGTCCTCCAGTGTGAATATGTCTATATTTATAGAAGCAGATCACTGAATAAAACAGGGGATGGTCTATTTCCATGCAATTTAACCAGCCAGGTATGTGCTCCCACTTGACAATGTAACACGTTTTGAAAAAGGAAACTGAAGAAGGAAAATTCTGCTAAAGGCATGGAAGTTATACAGTGTCTGTCCTGTATAATGAGTGAAAGAGAGAAATAATTCCTTCTGTTTAAGATTATAACAAACAAAATGTGAAAGCCGAATCTTCGGCTACAGAGCATATTTTCAACCTGATGAGCAGAGACGAGCTGAACTCCTGACCGGCCAGGAGAGGCAAAGATTCTCATCAGCTGTAAAACGGAGCCTTACAGCTTTTTGAATGGGGCTGTGTGGTCAGCTAAGGAGGAGATCCTGGTATCAGAAGTCTGAACTTGTGATGAGTCCTTTTGTCCTTTGTCTCCAAAAGAAGGAGGCGTTTGTTCATTGTGTTCATTTGCACCACAGCTATATAAGCTAATGCCTCAGATTTTTCTTGGCCTTTACAGAGACCTTTAATTTCCTTTCTTCCCACAAACAACTTCTGTGATTTTTTTTGGCTCCCATCTGAAGCACCAGAGATAGGTCTCAACTAGAGACAGGACGGGCTACATTGGTGCTTCTGTTGAAATATAAATCTCTGGGGTGCGTTTGAGGTGTAACCAGAAGGTTATACATACCACCTGCTAGATCTGGGGTTTCAAAGACATTTTCCCCAAAATCAGATTAGTGAGGATGATCGAGTGTTGTCTACCTTTCTCTGTAGGACAGAGTACATTATAATTGTTATCATTAGCTAACAGCATAACTGCTAATGGAAACATAAATCATCAATGAAACCATTGATCCCCCCAGCTGTCTCTGCAATGTATACCAGCGTGTTTGGGCCTTTTGCTCTAGATCTGCAAGTTGTCATAAGGGGCTGGCAAGCTTTTTGTGTCTCCTTTGTGGCTGAACTTCTATTGAATGTTCAAATGCAGTAACACGGGGCTGGGGTCAGTGATCTAAATGGTCCATGTTCATATAATTTACTTTTCACACAGGCTGGGCAGCTATGCAGAAGAGAGAAAGGTAAGCAATGCCCCACAGTAAGGGCATGACGAAGTGGCAGATTTTCATCATGCTCAGTTTCCAGGTGAATGGCCTGGAGATCTTTCACTAGGAGCTGAGTCATGAGTGTAGGTGTAACACCACCAGGATAGATCTGCTGAATTACCAATAACGATCTTTTCTAAAAAAAAACACAGCTGCAAAATTCAGTGCCTGTTTTTGCTCTGATGCAGTAAAATTCCTATGCATGTTTCACAAAAGCTTCTATTTCAATATGTCTTAAATATCTTATTAAAAGAATTATTCTGCTATTATCATTTAATCCAGTGTGGTATGAACATGACATTTGACAGCCTATGGCTGAAAATTCCAGCTGCCTTTCCGGATTACGAGCATAACGTTTTACAGCTGTATGTGGCAAGCCAGTAGGGTCGGCAAAAAAGGAGCCTGAATT
Source organism: Larus michahellis (assembly GCF_964199755.1). Lineage (NCBI taxonomy): Eukaryota > Metazoa > Chordata > Aves > Charadriiformes > Laridae > Larus > Larus michahellis. Next base: position 26,028,333 of record NC_133897.1, on the reverse strand, counting down.
TTCTGTGCAGATCAGTAAAGCTGCTGCTGAATTGTTATTCTTCCCCATAGTGGGAGTCCCAAGAGACCAAATGAGTTGAATTATCTTCTCTTCACTAGTGGACCTATCTCTCAGGGGAAAGGTCAAACAATAAGACATGGCAGGGAGTATGGGAGAAGGGTTGAACGTGCTTTCAAGTCTTCAGCCAGGCGTGGCAGCCTAAAATGCAGGCACGAGGATCTGGTTGAAGGGCTGTCCTGATTCCTGCTCCAGAAAAATCCTCACATGAATCTTTTTTCCTATGGGAAGACATTTTTTTAAGTGGTCAGAGTGAAGCATGGCCAGGAGATAGAGGGAGGTGATTCTCCCCCTCTACTCTTCTCTCATGAGACACCACCTGAAGTACTGGGTCCAGCTCTGGAGACCTCAGCACAAGAAGGACATGGACCAGAGGAGGGCCACGAAGATGATCCGAGGGCTGGAGCACCTCTCCTACAAAGACAGGCTGAGAGAGTTGGGGTTGTTCAGCCTGGAGAAGAGAAGACTCCGGGGAGACCTTATAGTGGCCTTCCAGTAACTGAAGGGGGCCTACAAGAAAGCTGGAGAGGGGCTGTTTGCAAGGGCATGTAGCAATAGGATAAAGGGCAATAGTTTTAAACTAGAGCAGGGTAGGTTTAGATTAGACATTAGGAAGTTCTTTACAATGAGGGTGGTGAGACACTGGAACAGGTTGCCCAGAGAGGTGGTGGAGGCTCCATCCCTGGAGACATTCAAGGCCGGACTTGATGAGGCTCTGAGCCATCTGATCTAGTTGAAGATGTCCCTGCTTACTGCAGGGGGGTTGGACTAGATGACCTTTGAAGGTCCCTTCCAACGCAACACATTCTATGATTCTAAGCAGAGTGAGGATTGTGCTCGGCAGAAGGTGATGGCTTCTCTGGAAATCAGTGAGGATAAGGAAGGCAGACAATCATTAAAGAAACCACTGGCCACTGCCCAGATGTTGCTGCCCTCCATACAAACAAGGGTGTGCAGTGTCACGTCTTTTACCATCAAGGTCATGACACAGCAAGGAGCTCACAGCTTATCTGTGGTAAATCAGCAAAAACGCAAGAGCGAGAAAGCTAGAGAAGAAATAGCTTACCCAGGGGCTAGAGAAGCAGATTCTCAATGCTAACATTTGCTAGTGAAAGCTCTGGGCTTCAAAGTCCCCAGGATACGGTGCAGGACCTCATTACACTGTGTAAACCCCGAACAAAGAAACCGCCGCTATCCCAAAGCTTTACTGAGTAGTAATTTAATCTGAGTAATTTCATCCAGGCAATTTAAACTTTAATTTCAATAAATCAGACTAGTAAGGTGTGAATAATATAGAAGGTACAGAGCTCATTTAATTTATTCTGAAAAAGTGGAAGAGCATCTATTTAGGAAACAGACTTTGGACACCCAACAATGAGGATTTTGATGGATTATGTGAGATCAAGTCAAGCAAATGTACACACCATTACATTAATGCAGTAAGATGTTCTTTGGCAGCTTATCCCTCTGCAGGACTATTAGGGTGCTAGCAGCATTGTCCAAGTCTACAAAACTCATGATGACAGTAAAATGGAGATATCTGAAACCACTGAAGAAGTGTTGCTTCAGCTGAGTGGAGCACATCACTGTCCAGGGACGTGGCTGCTTTATACTTACCCTAATACTTCTGCTGAGTGAAAATTAGATAGCCAGCATTATGCTGAAAAACACTGGCTTTGCTGCTCATCTCAAATCAGATGCAGAGGTGTAAGGAGAGTGTAGGTCTGACCGAGAGGGAGCTTGTTATGTTCCAAACAAAAACAACAACAACAAAAAAATCAAACAAGAAGGGTTTCTGCCTTCTGCAACCAGAAAGATGGAGCCTGCAGAAATTCTAACAAGGCACTGCTGTGACTCCCTGCATCAGGAACCGTTTCCTGTGGTATCTGAGCTGCCCGCTGGATTTATCTGTTTTCTCTTGTCTTATGTTTAGTCTGTGAGAAATCTGGGAGCAAAACCATCCTCTCTGTTTGTACAGGAGGCATCAAGCTCCGAGAGTGCTAATTGCTACCCTCATATAAAATAACAGACAATAAGAATCACCATATAATGACTGAATATGGGGAATGATGGCAGGGCATGCTGTTCCCTCCGGTAGCAACTGATGTTGTAGCAAAATTAGGTAATTGTTGTCTACTGCTGAACGGAGCAGAAAAGGCTATGTCCCGTATTTATATCGGTTGGGGTGCTCTCCAGTTTATCTGTGGAGTCAGGCTTGCAGGCTCTTGAAATGTAATTTGGGAGATAACTGGATCAGTTCTTCCCAGCGGATGTAAAGCAATGAAGGCTCTGATGAGAGACAAAGGGAGAAGGATTTGGTCACTGAAGAACAGAAGTTCCAAATTAAATACAAGAAAAAATAAAGCTCAAAGAAGGGCTTTAGGAAGGAAGGGGGTAGAAAAGCAGAGATAAAGGAAAATAAAGAGATATTGTAGAAGAAGCATAGCTGTCTGTTGGAGTGCATGTCGTTGGGCATGGAAATGAGAGGAGATGTCGTCATTCTGTTTTCTGTGCACTGAATCTTTAAATGTAGATGAATCTCTTTCCCTGCAGCGGGGGCAGCTCCAAGGCAGCTGCTGGGCAGTCTTGTGTTTCAGTGCAGATGCAGAATAGTACCAAAGCAAGATGGTTTCCTCCTCTTTGCTGACCAGCAACTTTTAAAATTATTTGATTTTTCCTTTTATTTTTTTAGTATTTCCCTTTTAGAAAAAATGAAAGCAATCTAGTGCAGAAGAGTTAATTAATATATTCTGTCAAACGGGACAATTCAGTCTTGTGGGAGTTGCTGACAACATGACAGTGCTGGGCACCTACTGCCAGCCAGTTAGAACCATCCCCGCTGCCGGATGGCACTGGGATTGTTTCATCCACCAGGAAGACAGGACTCCAGGATACGTTGACACCCATGCTGCAGTATAACATACACACCCAACTTTCTCCTGCCCCTGTTTGGATTATCTCCATCACTATCCAACCTCAAAATCCGCAAAATCAAACCACGCCATCAGTAGTCTGTTCAGCACACCATGCCCTGAAGCGCAGTCAGGATGACTCAGAGTCCAGCTTTTCTTGTCCGACTTTGTTTTGAGAGAGCCGTAAATCTGTGGGGTCACAGTCTCAGCTTTTGCCATGGACTCCCTATAATATTTCTGCCTGCATGTCGTATGCTCTAATGCACTGTACACATACAAGCCCCATCTCTCTCTGAAAGTCTCTGCCCTTTGCATAATTACATGCAAATGGAGTCACTGTACCACAGACCTTTAGCTAGCATTAAACCCCTCAAATATCACTTGCAGTAGAAGATCCTAAGCGTTATTCTCATTCCACTGTAAATTTGTCCAGAAGCTAACACTCATGCATGTATTTTTTTCTAAATGTGCAATAATAGCCGGAGTGCACACTTTCATCCATTAACCTCATATTGATGGAGACAGCACCAAACTCACAGGGCTGAATTATAACCTGAGTTCAACTTGTGCACCTCAGCGCAGCTGAATATATACAGCTGGGCACTAATTTTGACTCACGCATGAGGAACTGAAAGGCTGTGTAAAAGGTAGTTGTGACTATGCAGGAATTACACATCTGAAAAATTACAGTGGTGCAAGTCTATCCATCAAGAAAATGACAGCCTACAGAATGTGTAACTTGCAGCCCCATTCTTCCCCATCAGCAACATGAATTGTTTTGAAAACGTTAAGTCTGACCACTCACTACGTTGGCTCCCCATAGAGCTTCTCTTCAGATTCATGCTCCCATTAAATGGCCTAAAAAATTTGTGGAGACAAGGAATGTACTTGACTACTGAATTACTTTGGCATGAAGGATCCCTCTGTAGCAAGAAATAATCTTTTGTGCAAGACAGAGAGCTTTCCAGGAAGCAGAGCCAATGAGCCAATACTGCAGACATCGTTTGAACCGCCCTGTGCATTTGACAAGGTCCTCAGCCCACTTCCATTAGTAAAAAGAAACAAGGAAAAAAAAAAAAGAAAAAAAAAGTGAAACGTAGAGTCTCTAACCTTCCAGAAATGTCTATGTACATGAAGTGAAGGCAAAACTGGGAATGACATGTGAGTCATGTTACTTTCTGTCCCCTCAGAAAGCATTCAAATGAAAGCATTCAGCTACAGTGGTGGGTAGCATATAAGAGCTTGAATAGAATAAAAAGGAATATCTATTAGCAGATGACATACAAAATAAAAGGAAATGTATGGCCTTTCAACCTCTTAAGTCACCGGGTCAAGTCCAGCTCACATGAGCAGTGATGGAGATCATTGTCATTTGAGGGCTTCAAGATCAATATGAAGTTGGCTCCTGAGCCATAACAACACCATCAGAACTGTTGTTCCTTCCCAAGAAATGAAGGTATGACATTGTTTCTGTAATGCTTTGCTGATTTAAATTCCGATAGTACTGATATTTGACAATTCCTTGTAAATGCATGTACCTCTTGAATGCTGTGCTACCTTGCATCTTACGCAGCATTATTGCTAAACAAGGGTGCAGTAAAAATGCATTTGGTTTTACACCATTTAACCACTTCTTTTCATTGGTGCAAACAGCCATGCAGGACACAAACTAGTGGAAAATCAGACCATGCCTGTAATAAGAATTCTCAGTCAATTGAAAGAATTCTGGTACATTTACCTTTAACTACAAAAACTCTGGAGTGTACTTACTCAGGGAAGGAGAATCAAATATAAAACCTCAAGTGACTAACAGCACTCGTGACTATAGTTTCAGAGCGGTAGACAGTCACTCCTTCAGACTTTCTCATTTTAAACATGACGTACCATAAGGTGATTTTCTAAGTATCTCCAAAATGCGATTGGTTTCCCACCGTGTTTTTAAAAATCAATAATATATTTGCAGCTACAAAAGGCTTTGCAGAAATTTACTGGGAACATTGAATAAAGATGGGTATTTCCACTTTTTTATGAGCTTTTTTACAGTGCTGAATTTAAGCCAGCAGTATGCAGGCTGTTGGTGGCAAGCAAAATATTCACAACTATAAAGGGGAGGAAAGGTAACCAAGTTTTTCAAAAGCAAGTAAACTTGGCTTTGCCTCTGCAAAACCCATCTGTGTCACACATGCAGTGATGAACAGTAGGATGAGCTTTTACTATTTTTCAGAAAGTGAAAGAAATCCCATTCAGCGACATCCCTTGTCAGAAAGTACACATTTAGCAACTGAGTTGGAGCCCAGAAAGCGAGAGAGCAATACACTTTAAAAAGAAAGGCTCTGCACCTCACACTCTAAATAAAACATGCCTGTACTGGCAACATACTCATGTCAGCAGGACAACTCTTGAATGTGTGAATGAGTAGAGGATCTGCACAATTGGGCCACTAAGTGGTCATGTCACTGAGTTGAAAAAGTTATACAAAATGTGTGTGAATTTCACATTGGCAAACACAGTCACCCATGACTTCTTCCCCCGCAGGAGAGGCGAGTGGGGCCGGCCGCCTGCCTGCTCCGGGTGACAACAGGCGGGCAGGGGTTTCTGCTGCTCCTCCCAGAGCAGAGCTCTGACCCACTGGCACTGCCACATGGGACCAGGGACAGCCCTGCCCACTTGCCACCAGCAGGACACAGTCTGCAATCTTCTTCCCTTTTACCACAGCCGTTACTTTTTACCGTGTATGTTAAATACCTTCATTGCAATAATACTATCCACTTCTTCAACATCATCCCTCCAGGCTTTGCATTTACATCGTCATGGCCCCATTTTAGAGATCACAGACCCAAAGCAAGGTCATGGCAGGAATGGGCAGCTCTGGCCGGCACAGCAGCAGGGTTACCTGTCTGCCCTCCTTGTGCATCACCCAGAAAATTCTCCAAAAGAACTAGAAGGGTACAGGCACATAATGCTCCCTTTTGAGAGGAATGATCTTAAAATACTTGCTCATTTTTGCTTGGTATTCTCTCCTCCCCAAGCAATTTTATAGCATGGAGAAGAACGCGAATTCTAAAACAAGATTTCTAACAAGAATTCTACATATGACACAAGGAGGAAAATTCTACTTTTTTTTCACGAGTGAGAAACCAAGTAAACAAAGGGTAAACTGCTGGCTCTAAAACCAAACTGTCCTCAGGTACCTGCAATCAGGAATACTATTGTAATATTAAGACGAATCAATCCATATTCCCTCCCCCCACTGTTTTTTTCTATACAGTGTTTTATGCTGCAAATTTTTAGCAGCACTTACATGATAGATATTTAGCCTTAGAACAGATTTCTTGGCACGGATTCTCATCCCCTTACCCCCATATGTTGAAATGTGTAATTCATTCTTTAATCCATCTGTATCACTGCTTAATTATGGATTTTAGCCAGGAGTAGAAAGGACTTCAGTCACGGACAACTTTAAATTTGCCCCGTGCAACTACATGTTATCTACGGGAGGACAGGTGTGAGGGGAAAATGGAGGTTAGCTAGATAAGCTTTGCTTGAAGAAGGCTTCATTTTGCAAATGACGAAATCCGCGCAATCCAAGATATAGCCAGGATATACAAGCTTGAAGACCGAACCGGGCTCCTCTTACAGAACCCATCAGCTGCATCAGAACATCCGTCGGTTTTACCGACGGGCAGTTTGGAAATTTGTAGGCTCCCAACCTACATCACAGCGATGGTGATCAGAAAGCGCAGGGAGAAGTCAGAAGTCCAGCCCCAGGAGGAGGTTTGTTGCCTATGTTCTGCAGTAGACAAAGCATCAAAGTGCCTTGCGAGAAACTCCACATCCTTTCAGCCGCCCTGGAGGTGATATTATTAAGCTTCAGTGGGATAAATCCAATGAGAAACTGCTCAGCAACAAGAATATGGGCTCCACATTCCTGCCCTATATTTTTGTTTCTGGAAGCCATTTTTTTAATCTGTTTGTAGATGAGGGAATTACATGCTAAATGCCACCTCCTCCCCCACTCACATTGCAAGGCTTATCTAATTCACGTTTATGTGAAGTTTTGATTCCCCTGCTAAGTGTTTCTACTCTCCCACCCAATTTGGCACATGGTGAACAGTGCACAAAATAAATTTAATAGATTTGTACAGGTATTAAAACAGATTATCATCTATGCAGATTTGGAATGCAGACACTGCGTGTTAGCCAAACAGATGATGCAAACTGTATTTACAAAGGGTTTGAGAGAGCTGGGTATTAGCAGGGAGTAGATCATGTTCGACAGCAAAAGAATTTCACATTTATCCATCAAATGACAAAGAAGGTCCAAACTTAATAGTGAGGTGACTTGTATTTCCAGGAATGATTGACTTAAAACACCAGTGTGGATATTAAGAATCGAGTTTTCAAGCATGGGCACTTGATTTAGCTATTCCTGCACGCTGAAATGCACCCATTTCCAGCGCAGACCAGAACTTTCCATCCAGGCACCGACCGCAAATACACGTCTCACCCAGAACACACAACTGAGCATGCGCATGCAGCGCCAGCTGGGTATTTCTGCTTAAAATCCACGCCTGCCCACCATCTAGAGGAAAATATTGACATACTGACACATGGCTGATAAACATGCGATGCAAATATCACCAAATTGCCACCTCCAGCGTGCGATTAATAACGGAGATCTCTAGGAGGGCAAGCTAACGGTCATCCTCTCTCGTGGAAAGGTTGTTATGCAGAATATTTGAGAATAGTTACCTGTTCAGCCTGCCCCTTTCTGCTGCCTCTGCCCACGCCGCCTGGTGTGACATGGGGACATTAGGACGGCCATCAGCTCATGCCACCGCCCTGTCCCGATCGCAGCAGCGAGAGATGCTGGATGCCCGGGGAAGAGCACAAAACCAGGACAGGCGTACGGCCATCTTTCCGTGCAGCATCCACAGTGACCGAGCTTTTATAGTAAATGAAATTGTGGAATGAAAATGAAAAACCTTGCCTGAAGAAAAAGGAAGCAAGCTGTGAAGACGTCAAGTAAAAGACTCCCTTTTGTGCACAAAAAAAAGGGGGGGTGTCTGTTTTTCCAAGGGCATGGGATGCTTTTACACAACCAGGGCTATAGAAACTGCAAAAGAAATTGTATAGCAGGTTCTTTAATCAAACGTCTGTGACAGCTGAATTAAAACATTATTTAATGGAGTTAGCCCTGAGATTTGAAGTTTGTTTCTCTTTGTTCCACAGCCCAGGAGAGCACTCTTCTTTTTATGTCTCCCTGATGTATGAAACCACTGTAGTGTCCCTTATTCTGCTTCGGGAATAACGAAGACTGGAAAAATACTTTTCTCGGATAATAAACTCATAGCTGGCCTGAATTTTTTTTCCCTTCTACACTGAACACAGAGTCAAACAGACTGCTCTCCTCATTCAGCATCAGTGCACAGCTCTGACCAAAACCCTGTTGTTTCAGCTGATTTTGAAAGGTGTCTTTTCAGAACAAGGTAAACTCCAAAGAAACCCTCTCCTGTGAGTTTGATGCTATTGCACAATTTCAGACATCATAGCTTCTAGGCTTTGATTCAGAAAAATACATAAGTGTCTGACTTCAAGGAGGCTTTTCATACACTTAATGTTAGTTGCTTACATACACAAATGCCTGACACAATGTGTTAGCAATAATTATTGTTCTCTGAAAACACGCAAAAAGCATTCAGGAAAGGTTGGACTTGGTTTTCAAATGATGAATAATCTAAAATGTTGATTATTCTACAGTACAATAAAACCAGAAAACAAAACAGCAAACACTTCCTAGCAGCACTCTGAAAAATATTAATCAATTCTAGAAAGGTACCAGAATTTATTTCATAGTAATAGAATTGATTTTATATCTACATGGAATTTTTCATCACTGAAAACCTCAAAGGGCTTTATAGACCAGGACTGCATTTTATCTCCTGGTTATAGGAAACATACAGCTGCTGTTTTCAAAACCCAGGTCTGATTTCTAGTAAGCGTCTCCTTGGAACTAAGGTCAGTCACTGCTTTTGCAGTGTATCATCTGAAGCATCGCGTGCAGGCCCAGCGCAGTCCTCTCCCATCCTCTGGCCTGATCTTCCTACCTTTCTACATGTTTCCTTCTTTGCTAGTGGAATGAAGGAAAACTGATCAAATATCAAAGCGTGAAATACTGAATTTATGAACAAAAAGAATAAAATGAAGATCGATTGCGGTGGACCCAGATTTTATCCAGAGATGTTAGTGGTATTAGTTTTAGAAATCAGTGAAATAATAATAACAAAAAAATCTCGTCAAACAAAATCTTACATTAAATTAAACATTTCCACTGAAATTGGAAAATAACATATTATTATGTAGTACCACAATGCTGAAAACAATGTCATATAACCTCTAGTTGCTTCATTTTTGAGGTATTTATACAGGTACTCACCACTGACCTATTCTTACCTTAAAATCATTTTTTGGGCAACAGTTATTTCCACAGCAGCCCTTCTTCCATGGGTAGAGAGGTTTGTACTTTTATTATGGGTAAAGACGAGTATAGCTTCGTCAGGACAAAGTAATTACATCAAATGCAGACTTGATCTAGCCTAATTATGACAAAGCTAAACAACTGAAACGCATGCTCCTTTCCTCCTGGGAAATCTTAAACCCACAGAGGTGTCACTTCAGGTAAATACGTCTTAGAGGCTTTTCAGTTTCATTGTTCACTGATCTAGTTGCTGTTACCAAAAGAGAATGTCATGGGAGAGAATTTAAAGTATTTTTTAGAGACCGGGTAACACAAAACTGGCCTGATTTTGTTTTTCTGAAGTTCCTTGGCACTGCAGATCTCTAAATAAATATAAAGTCATTCACAATCAAACAGGCAAGCAAGAAATGACAAGTGTTTTGACAGTGCTCAAAATACTTTGAGGTATTTTTAGCATATTTCTGAGTCGTATTAGCTTAACCTGTAATAGAATATAAATGAGCCCATATGGCAGAGATGTAATTATGTTCCATGTGAGAAATCCCTGTGGTAGATTTGGGGAAAAAAACTCACCACATGTGCCTTCTGGAGGGCACGATTTACACATGATTACCTACTCATTTGCATTGAGAAGAATATGAAGTAACACAATGCTAACAACACGGTAATGAAAAGGGCAAGCAAAGACTCCAGATCCCTGGGGGTGCTGATCCCTCTGACTGACATCCAGTTAGGAGCAGGGAATTCGTCCCTTTAGGGAGTACATTTTATGAAGCGATCTTTGATTATGTGGGCACAGTAATCACGAGTCTTAATTATTATTACTGTGAGAGAATGGGCTACAAATCTCCGGGGAATGTCTCTGTCACAGATACTTTGCTGGCGAATGCTGAAAATGAGTGTTTTCCCAAGGATCATTTTCATTCCAACCTGATATTTAGCTGAAGTTTCTTTGACTACTAGTCATGAAACATTAAATATAGATTAGAGGCAGAGAGATGTTGAAAGTTAAAATTCACCGGAGGTGCACACCCGTGCACTTGAGAGACAGCCCCAAATGTTGTCCAGATGTTGTAGCAACAAGGCTGAGGGTTCCCAAGCTGCAGCACAGCCACAACAGAGGAGAAAGTGGATGTTTAGCATTCCACCGGCCTTCTGTTTAGTTTACTTGTAGTGTATTAATTTAGCAGAAAGTCCTAACAGCCCGTTAGCGGTAGATGTTACCAAGTGTACACTACCCTGAAAGAATGAAGAAATTCTTTTATAGCAATAAAGGGAGTAATTCAAAGCATGTAATTGATTTTCCACATTTTCAAACTGTGATAAGACTAAGCTTTAGCAGCAGAAACATGTGTTTGCAGTTTTGTCAATGTTCTTCGATGAAAAAAAAAAAAGGAACCTATAACTTATTGGTTAGATCGTTAACACGCATTGGGCATTTCAGTGGCTATTGAAGCACTTGCCAAAAGCATGTCATCTTCTAAACAGACTCAGAGGTGGTAGGGATCGGGTTTGGCCACAGGACATGTTTTTGTGATTATCTAAAATCATTCTTTTCCAGGAGGAACACGACAGAAGAACATCAAGGCTTTCCTAACGAGCTTTTGTCACGTTTATGTGCTGTCCTCCTTTATGCCTTCCCTCCTTTTCACTCCGGATGGCCAGAGTGGCGGCAGGGCAGGGATCATGTGTTTGCTCACCCTTGGAGCACTTCCATCTACCTGCTGAGCTGCATGGCTTCTGACGGTCATGCTGCTGCCCCCAGTCTTCACACCAGCTGTTAGGGGGCTCTCTGGGACTCCCCAAGAGCCTCCCTGATGACGTCCACCAGAGGAACTCAGAGCAGAACCATCCAAGCAATTTCCAAACGCTAGGCAATGTACTCACTGCAGGATGGCTGGAGAAGGCTCAGGTGAACTCCCCCAGCTGCCTTTGACACAGAGTTGTATCAGTAATAGCTGCATCAAATGTAATAACTTGATGGTGTAAGAGCTTATCTTTTGTGAAGATAGTGCATCTGGATTTAAAGGCTCCAAGTAACAGAGCTTCCACCACAACTTTTGGAAGTTTCTCTCATTCAGCAGTTTGGCTGAAGTGTGTGCTTGTTTCCGTATTAACCACGTCAAAATTCACCAGTGGATTTCAGAAAGGCTTTTGGGTTCTCCTGACACAAACTAAAGAGCCAAGCAACAGGCACCATGATGATTTGAAAAGAGGTCACCTACTAACGCTTTGGAAACAGGTCACCTACCTGTCCTCTGAAACTTCACAAATTCGGTCTTCTTCCCATCTTGCGTTATGAGAAACCTAAGATGCTTACTAGCTCCTTTGTGAAAAAAGAGAGGACACATCCTCAGAATAACCTATTTACCAGGATACATAAGGGAGATAGAGAAAATTTGAGTCCTATTCCCAATCTCTCAGCCTTGGAGCAGACATGTGGAGACAGACTTTAAATCCCACTGGGGACGCTAAGCCCTGAACTGCAGACTCAGACTCCCGTTGCATTTCAATGAATACTTCTGGGGAGTGATACAGGCTGAAATGGTGACACTCATCAGGACCCACCAGAGAACAGCAAAGTTTCCAATGGCTGAGGTAGTTATGGTGGAGGAAAACGCAGACGTTCACGTCCCCACATGTCATTTGCCCCAATTCTCATGTTAGAAGACTTGCCAAAGTGAGAAGGAAACAGCTTGGAGGGATGCCTGCCCACAGCCAGGAGAGAAGAGGGTGTTTGTAGCACGGGGGTAAGGAAACCATCTTCTGGCATGGCAAGGAGTTGGCAAAGCTGACTGAGAATCAAACAGGGCAACAGTAGGGCAGGGGGGAAAAAAACCCTCAAAGACTCAAAGCGAGCTGGTTCATGTTTACTCCCTCGGGACAGCACAGAGCATCCCCCACAGTGGATGACTTCATAGGTTTGAAACCAGGTAAGCGAGCTTCAGAGAATAGGAAATGGGGATACAAGACTCTTTAAAGGGAAGTCTAAAGGTTTGATTTTGGCAGACAACGGGAGTAACTAAGTTTGTCACCATGTCCTTACCCTTGAGTGCCAGGTAGCAGCAGATGATGATCTTGCATGGCTTCCTCATGGACAAACATGCAGCAGAGATCAGCACCTGGACCCAGGCAGGTGCCTGTGGTTATGGCCTGGAGATGGAGGAAAGGGGACAGTACAGGCAAGGAGTCCCTCTAGGCCTCCACGGGCAGGGACGGTTCTTCTGGAACCAGGGGCAGACTTTGCTGGTGCACACCATGGTGGGTGCCATGCTCTTCCAGCACAAAGAGGGTTTTTAAAACACATGAAGTATGTTGAATGGCTGAGCGACAAGCTTGCTGCTCCCTCCCCCATAGGAACCAGTGTATTTGTAGAGTCACAAGGCTTTTCTTCTACAAAACAATAAAACTAAAAAGGCAAAATACGGGTGAATTCATTCTGCTATTTAATCTGACAGCCTGGAAGAAACAGAAAAACAAACAAAATCCCCAATGGTCGCTCCATCCCATCCCTCCTCCATACGTGCCTCCTCCTTTTCAAAAAGGGAAAACAAAGAAGGAACGTGGTTACCTTCCCTGGGGCTTCGCGGAGCCGTTTGCAGCGACCACCGCAGGCACTGCTGTGTACACGGATACATTACCAGTGGCTGAACACCAACAGCTCAGCTCCAGTTCCTTACAAACAGTTGTGCGAAGTGCGAAGAAATACCATGGACCGTGCAAGGCTCCTGTCACAGGGACGACGGGAATTGAGGGTACTCAGCTACAAATATAACCAAACCCTTGACAATCTCAGCTCTTGCTGGTTTCTACTCTCGATTTGCACTTAAGATCTCCAAACAAACAGAGCTCTCGTGCAACAACATTGCTCAACAGACAGCAGATAGATTTATTTCGACTGCTTCCTAGCCTTTTTTTTTTGTTTTGCTGTAGTTTGGAATATAATTTAAAAAAAAAAAAAAAAGAGAGAGAAAGAAAAAAGGGAAAAGATACAGGAACCGTGTGTGCTTCACTGCAAATGCTGCTGATGTAATTCTCTTTGAAGTGAGCAGCAAAACTCCTTTGGAGGTTAATGAGAACGGGATCAGGCCCTCCACACTGAACTTGCGCTGAGAGCAGATAAGATCTTGAATCATTCAGAGCCAAGCATGTTATTTGTGCACCATGGGCAGGCTGAGTCAATCTCCGAATATTTTTAATGGGTGTCAACGTGAAGTGTTAATTCCACAAGTTATGTTGTTTTGCAGTTTGCCTGTGCCTGCTCTCCAGGCTGCCTTCACGGATGGTACACATCCTCTCACCAGCTGCAAAGAAAAGCTATTTCCAGAACTGCTGGGAGAAAAAAACACTTCTAAGAAAGTACAAAATAGGACTTTTACAAAGAATTGGGAAAACAAATGATGGTAGAAATACCTGCTAGACATTCAGATTGTCAGCACGCATAGAAGTAAAAGTAGCCCCATTTCAAACAGAGATGACAACTTTTTTTTTTTTTAAAAAGACCCTAAAATCAAAACAAGCATTTCGTAGCTGAACATTTTTGAGAAACTAATCTTGATCTCTCTTCTTCTGACAAAACTGAGGAGTGAAGTGCTGAAGTCACAGATCCTTAGATAATGTCTGCCCTTAGATAGTACCCATATACTCTTTAATAAATAGGATCAAAAAAACATTGAAAATATTTTGAAGCCTGATGAAATGAACTAAGCACTATGAATGGCTTTCAGATGAGAAATCTTTATTTTTGACTTTCCCTTTTTCTGTCCCCAGGATCTCTGTGCACTTCCTAAAGCATCTTGAAGCCAAGATGAAATTACAGCCCTCCTGAGGCCAACGGAGGCTCGCTACTGCCTTCAGCAGAACCAGGATTTTACTCTTGCTGTAAAGACATCTTAAAGAACACTGGGCCCAACTGCCCACTTCTATGGAAAAAAGTCATCTGGAAACATAGCAAAGCCTACCACACAATTTCCTTTTCGTTCTCCCCTGAGGGGAGATTTTTAATCTTGGAGTGGAAAACAGGATCCAGGGAAACCTGGCGGAAACCCTGTGGTTGCCATCTACAGAGGGCTGGCTCAGGTTTGGCTCCTCACCTTGCCCCGCTCCCCGGCCCACCACCGCCCCCAGCCCCAGCTTTGCAGCCCACTCCGCTTGTGTGAAACAACAAAGAGGGTTTTGTCTCCCAGACAAAAGCTGTTTCCCTGCCTCCATCTTCTGCAACTCTGGAACACGTGCTGGAGGACCTCCCCGTGGGTTCTGAACGCTCTGGGGAGACGTACCCTTCCCACGTCTGAGTTATGCTGGCCTTCAGCTACCCTTGGCAGAAGAGGCACCAATCCTGCGTGGGCCATAGCTCCCAGTTCATCATCTCAAGCCCGGCCCCTGCAGACAACCATCTCCTCCTGCCTCTCTGACCTCTCCTCACCCACACACTGCAGCCCCTTGCCTTCCCAAGCCCCCATGTCCTTCTCTCTCCCCCCACGTCCTCAGCACCAGTGGACAGTAGCCCCAGCACAACGCCAAGGGTGACAGGTCTAGCAGCGTTCATCATGGCGCTCTCCTCTTACTGCCACATTCGGGCTTAGGGCTGGTACGCTCCACCACTTAGGAACTGCAAATCTTTGCCTTTGTGTTACAAAGCAGAGAATACACCCTGACTCCACGTTACAGCCATCCCAGTTGCTGCTCCTAACTGGAATTGGTCAGATCCCATATTCTTACCTTTGCAGCTGAGCACCATTTGCTTCCATTAATATCAGTAACAGTGAAGCAACCAGTCCTACAAGACACCAGCCCCCTGAGCATGCTGCAAAATTATCTTGCACATCCCTCAGAATTATTTTTTTTTTAATTAAGAAGTGAATAAACTTCTCGCAGTCTTTTAAAAGACAGCTTCATGCTAAGAAGCTCATGCTAATTCCCCTCCCTGTTCACAGAAAATAAGCAAAGCTTTCACCGTTGCAGACAAAGAAGTACTGAAAAGTTAACAAGAGTCATGGCAAAATCTGGCTTTGTGATGGGTTGTTGCTCCTGCAATTCTTTTCATTTATATAAATATTTTGAGAAGTCCACCTTGACGTTTTTGTGTTGGCTTTTTTATTATTATTCTATTTCCTCTTTAGATGCATTTGTACATGAGTAGGCTATTAATGAAACACTCATCACCCTTTTCTTCTCGGTTTTACATAGAGACAATTTATCATAATGCACAGTAATATTTGAATTTGAACAAGTGGAAAATCCTTATTTGCTCACACTACACCCTCAGTATTAACTCAAGATCAGCTCCTTGGGGAGAGTATTTGTGCTTGTATTTAACAGTAAAATGTCATGAATAAAGAAGCTGTCAAACAACTTGAGAGTAGGTCGCTTCTCTATTTGGACAGCAATGATTTTGTGATGAACACAATGAACACTGCTCCCTGAGTCCTCAAGAATAAACTGGGATCTGAATGAGTTATATTCTGGCGATGGTTAGAGCAAGGCAACTTCCAGTGAGGTTATCAGAGAAGGCATGGGCAAGCCAGCAGCAGAACAGGAGCCACAGAAGGTCGCCCTGGGGATGTTGTAATGGCACATACTGCCCATAACTTCCACCATCAAATACAAGGATTAAGAACAGCTGGGACAGCCTCCACCCTAGGTAGGTGGGGGAAAAACAAAAGAGCCAGCACATCACTCAGGCAGCCAGGAAAATGAGCCCGTTCAGTACAGCCCTGGTGGTGCTGCTGCCAGCAGGACATCCATGGAGTTTGCAGAACACCAAAAAAGTTACCTCTGAGGGAGGGTGAGAGTCCAGCGCCCCAGATGCAGCAGCAGGCGTTGAACCGGTGGTGGGTGAGCTGCCAGCGGGGACCGACATGCTCTTATCTGGGTAAACAGATTGCATGCTCCTGTGGCTACCGGGTCTGTCCTTAACTTCTGCAGTATGGTAGTGGAGGTCAAACAAGTTACCAGTAGCAAAGCAATAGTAATTAACATAAACAAGACAACACGACAAGTCATACAGCATCAGTGAGTCATACTGTTAGTCGCATTTAAACACAGCAATGAGACTAACACTGAGTCACAGAATGTAAAACAGTTATAAAAGATCTGAATTATACAAACAAGTATGCAAGAAAACAGCATCAAGACATCCCACCTGAGGGATACAGGCCTCTTTCATTTTTCTTGTGATCTTTGTCATCAAACTACCCCCTGATAAATGACTTCTAAATTTGCGCTGTAGCAAGTAATTAATATAAGCTAAGCTATACTAGAACGAGACAAAAATACTGTTCTTCCTCACCCAAAGGGATCCTGGTGATATCGTAACATGGTAGTTCAATCACGTCCAATACTTTCACGCACTGCAACAAAGCCGTGGGATGCTCGGACAAGGCTTGTGGGGTCTCAAGCCAGCAGCATTTCACAGGAGGCTGGTGGCTGAATGTGGGTCTTCATTAAGTGTTGTCTCACTAGAAGACTCGAGTTTATTTATTCAACCTCAAGATAAGCAACTTAATGCTGCCGATTTGAATGCAAACAAGGGCAGGACCTCATGCCTGGAAGACTCTCTGATGTGGTTACGCTGGAAGTTTAGACTAAACACAAGTTGAGATCTGAACCACAATTGTCATGGCCTACAAAATCAGCATGTTTTCTTAAAGTATTTAAATTTTTTAAAAGCATTGTCTACGACTAAACTATCAAACTGGTATTGCTTTTATCTGGAAAATGTTGCACTTGCAATTGTATATTGCTTATTAAGGCCTATTTTGCTAATTCACTGAAATCTCTCCCATATGACAGAAATGGCATTTGCTTCTCCATTTCGTGACCTCAAATGAGTAAGTAAAGGCACAGAGTGAATTTCAGTTGGCAAATAAATGCAATTACTCCCTTCTTTTTTCTTACAGAGCGTAGTATTATCTAGACTGCTTTACAACTGTCACTGGGCTACTCTCGAACGAATATGGGGCTCATAATGCTTGTGATGTGTCCAGGACCTAATCCTGGAGTGGTTAATTTGTCCTTAAGTAGCTATTTCACGTCTTAAAGCGTTTGAAGATTTATAAAAACTAAACTGTGAAAAGCAAAGCCTCAGCATTAAGTCACCAAGCCTTGCTTCCTAAGCCCACTCACTCATTTTTAAAATTATGGGACTCCTATTTCAAAACTGCTCAGGAGCTTCAAAACAAAGCCTTTCTCTGGTGACACTTCTGGGCTGTAAACACACAGGCAGCAAGGGGTTCACTCCAAAGCAGGAAAAACAAAGTGTCCTTTCTCCATATGAGAGTGAATCATTGTCTAAGCTTCCCAGATCAACTGATGAACAACAGAGGCAAGAGATTTACAAATACGAGAAACCCCTGCAGCTATGGACCACAGCTCAAGCCTCCCTTCTAATGGGACCAAGCAGCTAAAGGACTTGCATTTTTAAATCAGCATTTCAATTCAGAGTCCATATCATACATTCACTCTGCATAAAGTGCAGAGCAGTGATGCTCTGGCTTCAACGAGTGCAAACAACGACGAATACAGGTCTAAGAGAATTAAAAAGGCGGGGCGGGGGGGGCTGATATTCAGAACTGATTTTGCACAATATTGCCACACAGTCCTGTAGTGCTGTCATTGTAAACATCTGCCACATACAATGCAATTCCACTGTTTGAGCACTAGAGGGTCAGTTCGAAATGAAAATAGAGCCTTACCTCAGTTTCCTTATTTTCATAGGTAAGCACTTAACCTCTTACCCATCACCTCCTCAGCTGTCATGAGAAGCTGTGCTAGCTGAAGCTCTTTCTGAGGCCATGCAGCACCGGGGTGGAAGAGTTACGTCCCACAAACGCAAACTTTTTGCTAGAGGACCCTGAAAAATTTTAACCTACGCCCATGACACCAGACCCAGGGTTTGCTTTCTCTGGTCAGCTGCAGGGTGCGCACCTTCTGAAAAGGATGACCGTGATGGTCTGGAAGCTGTCTGTTGTGACAGAGTGGCAACAGACTGATGAGGTACTAGCCCCTAGCCCATTTTGAAAAATACACGTACAGCAGCCTCTTCTCATGCCTAATTATCATCCCTTTGAATAATTAAAAAAAAAAAAAAAAAGAAAAAAAGAAAATACTGGCCATTCAGACGAAAGGAATCCTCAGCACCACCTGTAATTTTGTTTGTGACCAACAAGAAGCACCGAGATGGCAGCAGAAGGGTGGGCATCATCCAGCAGGCAGGATTCAGGCCCACTAGATTGCAGCCCTGCCACTGAATTAAAAACAAACAAACAAACAAACAACAAAACAAACAACACTTCTAAAAGTATATGCCTATACCAGAAATTTGGAGCATTACTATATGAACAAATCAGAAATCCTTCCCCTTCCCAATAGGATTTGTTCTGGAAACAGCATATAATTTCATTCCAATACCACAAATTTGCCACTACATTAAGGAGCGTTACCGTTACTGAAGGATGAACGGTAAATCAGCGTCCCCAGCTCTCCAGGCTACAGCCCTCTTCAGGGGAGTGGTGATTCCCAGTGCCCCTTCATTTCAGGCTATAAATACATCCCCAGGAGAAAAAGCAAAGCTGTTGACTAAGGAATGCCCAAACAAGTACTTCTAGCCCAACAAACTTTGTGATACCACAGTTTTGTTCTTATATTACCCTTGTCGGGGAGAAGTGGGCAACACTGCTTCTTTGTATACAGGGATACTTTCTCTGGTAAACACGGCACGTCAATTATACCAACCGTGTGGTAAAAAATCCAGGCTAAATTCCCTGGAACAAATGGATAGATTTGCTTCTAAGAATGAGGTAAACCATTAGTGATGACTGTAATATACCCACGCAAAGAGACACCTTTCTATCGTATTAATAAAAAGCCTCGAATACCGTTACGTGTCGAGAAATCAGAGGTAGAAAAGTCACACAGCTAGCACCACAGCACTCAGTACTGACTGTGACCTTTGCAAATTACCGCTCTGTGAAAGTTCACAAAAAAATAGCAAACAAAAAAGCAGGGCTTTGCCCTTTTGAATGATTTTTAAACGAACATATTCTGCTGTCTAGCATATTCGTTAAAATAACCAAGATTGAGCATGGAGCTTCAGCTCTCCAATCTGTGGAAAAATCCCAAAGAACTGAACGGGATCCATACCTGCTGCAAATCATGAGCTGCAAATCATGAACCGCAAATATTAACATTTTACTTCGTGTAGAAACAACAATTCCATCACTCATCTTTGAAAAGTATTTTTTAAAAAACTGGTCCTCCCATTCCTACCATAAATACAAGGTCTCTGTTACAAATAAATGTGTTCTCCCACGCATAAATAAATCACACACATTCAGCTGCAAGAAAACAGATCAGTCAAAGTGGCTCAAATGTAATTATACACTGACCAAAAAGAACTCCGCTGCAACTGAAATTGAATGGCTTGTACCTCAGGTCATTAGCTGAGTGCTGACCAGTACCATTTTAAATGCTAAAATATTAAAAAAAACCCAAAAACATAAAAAAATACTTGAATACAATGTGGAAATTATCTGAGAAAGCAGGAACTACGTTTATGTAAAACAAATTAAAAAAACCAACAGAACAGAATATCTGTCAGCTTGTCTCACCTCATTAGAGCAATTTTTTTAGGCTTCCCTTACTTGTCTATGGCTGCTTACGCATCACGATTTGAAAAAAGTAAACGAGCCAAAAATCATTCACATCTTCCTCCAGGTCTACAGAATGAAATGCTGTACTCGCTCGTAACACTGGAAATCAGAAATCAAGGCTCATAATTAGCCAGTCTTTCCTAACAAACCCATGCTTACCGAATGGCACTTGGAACAATGAATTAGGGGGAAAAAAAAGAAAAAAAAAAAAAGGATGTGCTGTGTGGAGAGGTTTAAGAATATGTGTACTTTCCATAAAGCTGAAATGCTTCCCTGAACATATCGTTTAACTCTGGATTAACCAAACATTCCAAATTCAGGAAAACAAAACTATTTTACTCATTAAAATATTCTGACAATATTGCAACATAGCCTGAGTGTCATTTTGAGCAGTGAAAAAATCTTTTATTTTAATAGGAAAGGGAGAAGAAAGGCTAAGTTGAGAGACCACTTTTCTTTAACAAAAAAAAAAAAAAAAGGAAAAGAAAAAGAACTAGTGAGCTTCTTTCTTCTCCTGCCATATAGCAGATCTCTTCTTGGATTTCACACCACCGACCATACCCTGTCAGAGATCTTGAACAGTTTACATTACTTCTTTTGAAGGATTAATCTAGACCGACCCAGAGATAAAAAACAAAATGCACAATGAATTCCTACACTGAATTCCAGCTTGTTACTGGGAACTCAACGTAAGAAAAGAAAAAAGGAATCCCACACATCTTGTAGTATCTACACTGCTTCCACACAGTATTTGAGTTAGGCAGAGGAATACGTAAAGGGACAAGATAGTTTTGTACAAAACCTCAATTTATTTCAGAGAAATTAAAAATATGGTATTTAATATATATAAATTTCTATTCCTCTATAAATATAGATGATCTTGTGATAATGAACAGAAATAAATGCATACCAAATTCAAATAATTTTGCATTTCAGGGTATGGTAGCCATAGATAATGTTTATGAACCTAAATACAGGCATTTGTAATATAAAAAAAAAAAAGTTTAAAACAATACAATCAGGAGAGAAGCATTCTGCTGTTTTTCGTACAGAGGACTAAATATTCAACTGCATCTGTTGAAAGTTACAATTTCATTTTTAACCTTTTTTTTTAATTGTTATTAAGAAGCACAATCCCACACACCCAGGAGCACACAAGGTAGTAGATATACTGCACACATAGTGTCTTATCTGTGCACTATTCGATGCCATTACCCTACCCCCAAAAAAAAAGGGGGTGGGGGGGAACAGACAGCAGAGGCTCTTTAAGGTCTCACATCCCACCGGAGTCCTAAAACATTCCAGTTTTCTGTTTTCCCTTCCTTTGTTTTAGTAAAAACTGACAAAAATCATCGCACTCATGGCGTATAATGAATTAAATGTCAATGAATTAAAATTCAGGGCAGTGGCCGCAGTGTTTCCCAGATGAAGAGCCAGTTTATGGATACAATTAAGGAAAAAAACAAACCAAAACAAAACCCAAATCTGAACGCTGCGTTCCCGATCCTCCCAGGCCCGGCCACCAGCAGCGGGGCCGGGGCCGGGGCCGGGGCCGGGCGGCGGCGGGGGCTCGGTGGGGGCCCCGGGGAGCCCCGGCCCCGGCCCCGCTCCGCCCTCGCTACCGCCAAACGGGCTTAAAAAATAAAAAGACCGAGAACGAGCGGGAAGTTCGGTATATCCACGTCCCCATCCACCTCCTGCGGGCATCGGACGTGCTACAGGTGCAGGGGGTGTCGAACCTCAACTCCTACAACAAAAACAGGCTAACTCCTCTGAAACTGTGTGGTGCATTTAAATAAATTTAAAAAAAATATATAATATTAAAAATCGTTACAGGGCAGCCGGCAGCCCAGCCCCGGGCGCTGCGGAGGTGGTCTCGCTGCAGAGCGGGGCCGGACGCCGCGTCCACCCCCCCAAAAAAGGGCCCGGGGCCGGCTGAGGCGCGTCGCCGCCATGGCCGCCGGCTGCCCGTCGTCCCCCGTGCGGGGCCAGGCTGGGGTCCGTCCCCACACAGACGGGGCCGGGGGCCGAGGCGGGAAGCGGCGCTCCTCCCCGGCCCCACCTCCGCCGCCGCACACCTCCGCCGGGCCCGGGGCGGGAGGCGCCGGCGGCAGCGGCCTCCCCGCGGTGCCGGCCGCTCCTGCGGCTGGAACTCGGAGCGGAGCCATTGCAAAACGCGCGGAGGAGGCGGGGGTGGGGGGGGGAAGAACGGGGTTTGTTTCGCTCGCTCTCACCGGTGGCAGCTTTTCCCATCCTGCCCTACGAAATAAAAATCCAACGCCTTTTTTTTTTTTCCTTTTTTTTTTTTTAAATTAAGGGGCGGGGGGGGGGGAGGGAGGGGGCGAGGAAGCAAAATCCGCAAACGGGTTAAAAGTGTCCTAAATAATTAAAAAAGTGAGTTGGTTTTTTTTGGAATTTAAATACAAATATACTTACAAAATCTTACAGAGGCTATTTACATCCCTCTCCCCCAACCTGACAGTGCACGCAGTTCCCACAGGAGACAGCCCGGGGAGGGCAGAGCCGGGTGGCCCCGGGGGCAGGGGTCCCCATCGGGCTCGTCCTCCGCTCCCCCCGCCGCCTGCGGAGGCCACTCACGGTCCCCAAAGTTTGCCCATGCTGGACGAGGAGCTGCTTCCCCGGGCAGAGGAGGTCTCAGACGGTGGTCTCACCCTGCTTGCTGTTGGTGAGCCTGGTGTAAAACTTCCTCCAGGAGTTCAGGGTTTTCCCCGACCAGATCCAGAAGCCCGAGGTGATGCCCACGATTAAGGTCATGAGATACTTGATCATGAAGACGGTGAAGTCGGGGCTCATGGGCGGGTGGTGGCCGCTGTGGTTGTTGGGGCAGGGGATGGCGTAGCTCTTACAGCTCTGTGTGACCCAGCTCCTCTCCCACTGTTCCCTAAAAGCTTGCTCGTAAAAATAGCAGGCAATGACGATGGTGGCCGGCACTGTGTAGAGGACGCTGAAGATGCCTATCCTCACCATGAGCTTCTCCAGCTTTTCTGTCTTGGTGCCATCGTGCTTCATGATGGTCCGGATCCTGAAGAGGGACACGAAGCCAGCCAGCAGGAAGGAGGTGCCGATGAACAGGTAGACAAACAGGGGGGCCAGCACGAAGCCCCGCAGGGCGTCCACGTTGTTGATGCCCACAAAGCATACGCCGCTGAGGACGTCCCCGTCCACCTGCCCCAGGGCCAGGATGGTGATGGTCTTGATGGCCGGCACGGCCCAGGCGGCCAGGTGGAAGTACTGGGAGTTGGCCTCGATGGCCTCGTGGCCCCACTTCATGCCGGCGGCCAGGAACCAGGTGAGGGAGAGGATGACCCACCAGATGGAGCTGGCCATGCCAAAGAAGTAGAGCATCATGAAGAGGATGGTGCAGCCTTCCCGCTTCGTGCCCTGCGCCACGGTGCGGGAGCCGTCCTCGGCGAAGCGCTCATTGCAGACCACCCTCTCCTCCAGCAGGAAGCCGGCGATGTAGGCCACGGCCACGGCTGTGTAGCAGCCCGAGAGGAAGATGATGGGCCGCTCGGGGTAGCTGAACCGCTTCATGTCCACCAGGTAGGTGAGGACGGTGAAGAGGGTGGAGGCGCAGCAGAGCACCGACCAGATGCCGATCCAGGTGCGGGAGAAGCGCAGCTCCTCGGGCCCGAAGTACATGAGCCCGTAGAGGCGTCCGGGCTCGCAGGGGGCCCCGCAGTCCTTCTCCCCCAGGAAGCGGTAGTTCAGGTAGGAGGGCACCTTCAGCGCCCGCGGGCAGGAGAAGCGCCCGCGGGGCTCGCCGGGCCCCGAGCCCCCGGGGCCGCCGCCGGTGCCCCCGCGGTGGGGGTTGCTGGTCCAGCTCTCGGGGCGCAGGGCGGGCGTGGGGGTGCCCCGCTCGGAGGCGTTCTGCCCCACGCAGAGCTCGCCGGCCCCGTGCACAGGGAACTTCTCGCAGCGCAGTGTGTCGGGCCACTGGAAGCCGAACTTGTTCATGAGGGCCTCGCAGCCCTGGCGGGCCCGCTCGCAGAGGGAGCGGCAGGGCGGCAGGGCCTGCTCCAGCACGGTGCACACCGGGGCGTACATGGAGCAGAGGAAGAACTTGAGCTCCGGCGAGCACTGCACCTTCACCAGCGGGTAGAACTGGTGCACCTCCAGCCCGGCGTCCTCCTGGTTGGTGTGGCCCAGCAGGTTGGGCATGATGGTCTGGTTGTAGGCGATGTCGGTGCAGAGCGGGATGGAGATGGGCTGGCAGTAGCCGTGGTCCGGGATGGAGATGCCCCGCTCGCCGTTGTACTGGCCCCCGGCCGGCACCGGCACCACCGCCGCCGCCCACAGCAGCACCAGCACCAGCCGCGGGCACCGGCCGCCGCCGCCGCCCGCCCGCCGCCCGCCGCCAACTTCCCCACCGCCGCTCGCCGCCGGCCCGCGCCGCTCGGCCATGCTCAGTCGGTGCCGCCTGCCCCGCCGGGCTCCCGCCGCCCAGCCGCCGCCGCCGCCGCCGCCGCCGCTGCTCCTCCTCCCGGCCCGAACTTGCGACTCATGAAGGGAGCGGCGGGCAGGGACGGGGCAGCCCCGGCCGCCACTCGCGCGTCCGCAGCGCGCAGCTCTGCCCGCACCGGCGGCAGCGCCCGCCGCCGCCGCCACCTCCTCCTCCGACTACCGCCGCCGCCACCTCCTCCTCCGACTACCGCCGCCGCCTCCGCCGCCGCCGCCGCCGCCTGACCATTTGTGCCGGCCCCTCGAGCCCGCGCCCCTCGCCTCGCCGCGCCGCGCCGCGCTCCCTCCGACCGGTTTCCAGGCGCCCCGCAGTCTGCCTTTCACCGGGAGGGAGGAGCCTTGAAACCGACGCCGAACTTTCCTGCGTAAGGGACCGTCTCCCAACGCCTCACCCCGGGGGCGGGCGCAGGCGGGCGCGGGGCTGCCCCCGCGCCGCGCACAAAGGCGGCGGCGGGGGCGGCGCGGAGGAAGGGGAGGGGGGGGGAAGCTCCGTGCGGGGCCGGGGGGAGGGGGATGATTGGGGGGGGCGAGGCGGAGGGTCCGGGCCCGCCGGGGCCGCTCGGCGGGGGCTGCCGGGGTGGTGGTCACTGCTGTGGCGGGGGGTGTTTTGGATTCCCCGGTGATGGCGATAGTTGAGGCCGTCGAACCGCGCACTCCAGCGTGGTCCAGGGCCCACCGAACTCGGCGTGTGTCCCCCCCCGCGGCCGAACAGCAGCGACGCCAGTTTCGCCTCCGTTCACAGCCCGGCGGGGGCCGGGGGGCGGCGGGCGGGGGGGGGGGGATCGGTGCTTGCCAAGGGCATGGTGGTTGTGGTGGTGGGGGACACACAGTGCTGCCGCCCGGGGGCTGCCGCAGGGAGCGGCGAACCATCGGGGAGCATCTTTGCAGGACCGAAACCGAGCAGACGGGCGTATTGCGATTAGTCGGGGCGCGGCGAGGAGGCAGGGAGGGCGATGGTGGCACCTCCCGCACGCAGCAGAAGTCGCCTCCCGCCAGAGACTACCTTTAAAGTGTCTGGCGACCGAGTTATTGCCAGTATTTTATGTGCGGCTCCCTCCTGCCGTGGCCGCAGCAGCAGCCTGAGAGAGGGAAACAATCACAAGAGGGCTTCCCCGTTCCCCCTCCGCCCTCTGCCCAGTGGGCAGCGGGTCCAGCTGAATTCGGGATGGCGAACGCTGCTGGGTGGCTCGCAAGTGCCTCCCGTCGGGTTTTTGAAATGCTTGCTGTATTCTGGGGAGGGGGTTGAATTGGGCGTACGGTGACGGGCAACAGTGGCCATTTCTGTCTGCGTGCCCAAAGCCCCATTGCTCAGGCAGAATGGAGGTCCTGTTGGCTCTTCCCAAATGCGTAGTCCGGGAAAATTATGAGAGGCTGAATGGGGGATTTACTGTACTCACTGGAATTCAATAAGAATAATAAACTGTGCTCCTGGAGAGGGTGGAGGAGGAGGAGGAGAATCCAACCACGTTCTCCCAAACATTCAGAAACCGAGCTGCTGCGTCGTGGACGTGAACGTCCTCATATTTGTCCGACGGTTAATGCTGCCATTTAGAGCTGAACCAGGCATGAAGCTTCTCCGTCCAGCTGTCTTCCTTCTCTGCAGCGTGCTCCCACCCTTTAATGAGCTGCAAAAATCCATTGGGAATAAGACAAGCCTGGCATTTATTTCTAGCTGTCACAGGTGGCAAGGGTTAATAAAAGACATCCGTATTTCATGGATAGCTACAGATAAAATTTGGACCATGCTATTTAGGCCACTGTCTTTCTCCCAGCAGTGCTGTCCCACATTCAAACTAATTAATAGCAAGATCTATGCTGTGTAATGACTGCAGGAGCGGGATCATCTTCAGAAATTGCACAATGTTAAATATGTCAATTGCTGATGTGCCCGTTTACTGAGGTTCATCGAGTTCTGTCAAGAACGCCCTTCTCAAAGGACCGTTGTTCAAAAATGATAGGCTCAAATGATATCCTTTTCCATCTTCTACTGAAAAAAGTTTGATTCCTTGCGTATCATATTTACAGTTTTAAGCTACAGATTTTCCTCTTCGGATCTACATCGGTAATTAAAATTACTAACGCCTTCCTAGCACAAAACCTAATTTATATTCAGCCCTAAATTACAGTATTGTTTTCCTATTCTTCATAAAACAATTGAATACTGGATCTTTAGATAGGAACGAGTATTATAAAAATACATTTATAATATAATTTTCTTATAGAAAATAAGTGTGAATTTCCAACTAGTCTTAGGAATACTCTGTGGCTTTCTGCCTATGGCCTTCAGACCTGGGGACATATTAGACAATCCAGGAAAGGTAATTAAGACGCCTGAGTCCATCGTCAGTTGGCTGAAATTCTGTGGGGTTCTGCATTTGAAATACTTAGGAAATACTCACTTTTCAAGCTGAAAAACACTGAAAAATTGCTGCTCTAAGTTGCTATGTGCAACAAGCCAGAAGATTGTTCTAGCAGAAAGATCAGTGTATGCAGGACAAGGTTTGTACATGTAGCTTTTTTTCAGACCAACTGGTATAGAAGGAAAAGTTTCTGTTAACCCAGACAAATTTCTGGGTTAGCAAGCTATTTTTTTTTGGTTCTGAAGCAGTAACTACCAAAGCTAAATGCGACTTGAGGACAACTGCTTAGAACTTAGATAAGGATGTATCAGTGAGACCACCTCAGAAAGAAGTGGAAACGGGAATGGAAGGAGTGTTGTGGGGAGAAGAATGAGGGCTGAGAGTTGGTAAGTTCAGGAAAGTTCCTAGGACTTGCTGGTTTTAACTATTTAATGATGTGTCACATAACAGAGAAAAATCCTGTGTGTAAAGAATCTTCCCAGAAGCACTTGTCCTACATTTTAGGCACCACAAAACACAAAACCCATCATTAGAAATGTAATTCTCTGTGGTCCAAAACACCGTGTCAGTTTAAACCATCCCTGAGCCAGAAACATAAGGTGTGTTGATGCCCTTCTGCTACTAGAGCAATGAACACCCCCTGCCGCCAAACCATCCTCCGCTCTTACACTTCCAGTTCCAGGACCATAAAGTACTTCATCCTGGGCACGGCTGCTTTCCTGGTAGTTTTGCTACTGAAAATGACCGCTCATCACCAGCGTGAAGTCCTGGAGACGGTCTTTCTAGACCGAAACACCTTACTATCGGTGAGAGAGAGTTTCTCACAAAACACAACATTCTCCCTCTGATCTTTGAGTCCTGATCCTGAAGGGAAACTACAGAACGTGTCCCACAGAAGTGAGCATGGGAACTAGGTTTCCTAACTCTGCCCAACATCCAAAACCAGGGACTCAGTAGAGATGCTGGTCTGATAGCAGATTCTAATTTCCCTCTGCTTCCGCCCCGCCGCTTACGTCTCTCCACATCAACAGACTGTAAGGTAATTGCTTCACCTTTTTGCTTAGCTAATAAATGCCACTCTTTCTCCCATCCTCAACATCCTCTGCTTCATTAATATCATTAATGGCCTCTCTGTTCTACAGCTACCATCTTCTTCCTTTCAGAGCTGGCTTAATTAATAAATGTCTTAGTAAACGTTCAGCAATTGTTCTTAACTGAGAGCTGCAGCTGGTGTTTCTAACCTGAAGAAAAGTCTGTATGGCTAAAAGTTTGTCTGATTTTTCCACCGATATGTCTTGGTTTAATAAAAGATACTGCTTCTTCGTACAACCCTAGTACTGCACATCACATCCCCAGGCGACCATCGTTGCGTGTCTGCCTTGTTCTTTTCACCATTCCTTAGGTCTCCACCACGGGTGGCTGTTGGAGAGAGGAGCCGGGACTGGACGCCACCTTTGCATCGGTCAGTCCAACGGTGATCATGTTCTTACACAGACAAATAGTGTCTTCCTCAAAGCACAGGCACTCTTCTTTCCCCTTCCCATGGAAATACAGTCTTCCATTCAAAGAGTAACCAGAATTTGGGCATTAAAATCATACCTTAAAAGAAATTTCAACTCTTACTTAAAAACAAAGTGCTGTCGTTACTTGTTACAGTATCCAGTAGGGGAAATTAGGACTGTGGCAGGTGGGAAGAGTACCGAGCTTTGTCCTCTTATTTTCTTTATATCCTGGCAACAGCCTCACTGTGCTGCTGTCTTCAGGGTGCTGGTTTGTACTGTTTTCACAGTGGGCCAGGATGACACAAATCCTTGGCCAAAAAAACCCTGAAGCTATCTGAATTTTTAATTTTGGAAAGAAACAAAGCAAAAAGTAGTTGCAGTATTTTCTTGTTTTCCTCTAAGTGGCTGGCAGAAACAGGATAGAGTGAATGCTTCCTTTCCACAGCATTTAAGGAAAACTTGTTTCTCTAGAGGAAATTCTTCAGCTTTATCTCATATGCCTATGTTACGTACTGGGAATGCAATATAAGCACAAACTGTATTTGTAGTAAAGCTAGAGACCACCCAAATGAATAAAATCTAAACACAGATGATAACATAGATGTATGTTTACCCACCAAATGAAAGCAAAAGTTATGCTCAGCTAATTAGCTTTTTAGCTGATTCAAGATTTCGCTATTTTAATGTCAAATGAGGGCTTAAAAGTATGATCATCATAATACAGTGTGACAACTTAAAAGTTGATTTTTGTCTCATGTTGAGCCAGAGTCTTGTCTGATAAGAGCAGTTAATGTTTTTTTGGGGGGTGGGGGTGTTAGTTCTGTATGGAAAGAAAGGATTTTTGATAGCTTGGTCGAAAGAAGGATTCAAGCATGTAATCTTGAAAGTAATGTGATGGGCAGCAACGTGTATGTTACATTCCTGAAACCTCTGAGAGTGACCTAGGGGGTTCCAGATGAGACAGCACGTGTCCTCAGTTCAGTCAGGTCTTGTTTCAGCATCTCTCCCTTCGGTGCTGGCAGGGTCCATCACATCAAGTCCTCACGATGCGCAGACAAGGAGGCTTGCTGGAGAATCACTACCAAGATTGTAAATGCAGGGAAATGAAGGAGAGGTGATTACAGTGTCGTACATCTCAAATTTTAAGACAAAGTAGGGTACCCCCTTACATTGCCATATTAAAGCTACCATATATCTCTGGCAATAAAATCCTTAATCCAGGTAATACAAACTCCTTTGCTTGACCCTAGAAGTTGACAGATCTACAGACCAAAATTCTGGAGAGAAATTATCCGGACAAGACTTCCAAGCAGCTTTTACATTGCATGGTAAGATATTTTTCACTTTCCAACATGCCAATGACACAGCCATCTGCCCCAGGGCCATGGGCCATAGCATCTCACGGATTTACCCTTGCCAGAAGAACAAAACCCTTAAAATTTAAAGGCCTACCTTGGACACGGACTATTTCTTGGAATATCTAGAAGACTCTTGGAAGTATGCCTGTGCTGACAAAAATAACAAACACATGCAGTGATTGGCAAAGAAAATCAGTAGGAGCTGAACATGAACCCTGGGCGATGGTGCAGGCAGCAGCCAGAACATTTACCGCAGCCCAGGGTCTCAAGGCTGTACAGCCATGCGCTCAGGAAGTCATCTGGGCGCGGAGGTCGTTGTTATTACCAGGCATCTGACAAGATACCAAGTAATTCTCTTGCCATCGGGTGGCCCAGGTCATCTTACCCTCAAATTCATCCCAGATGCCTTTATATGTGCCTTTTATTAATTGGCTGTTTGAGTCTGCAGATGTCAGTTTAGGTAAAAGTTGTACTTTTATTTGTATTTGGGGGTTGCGGGAATAAGAGAAACAGAATGGAAATGCAGCTCTAGCCACTGAAGTCGGTGGTAATTTACTCCTGCTGTGTGACACCTATTGTAACCCAAACTCCTACCGTGTAGCACAGGCCAGGAATAAAGAGCAATCTTTGACTAGCAGTCGTGTAAGTCAGTCCCCCATTACAGCGATTTTATATGCTTTAAAGAGGCATGAGGAGAAACGCTATGCGCAGTCAAAGCGGGCTACAAAGAGTCTCTTCCTCCCAATAGCCACAGCATTTTTCCCTTCATGCTGTTTACTCAAGATAGATTGGGTATGTGGGGATTTGATTTGGTTTTCTTTTCTCTTCAGCAGAAATGTCGATGATCCCTGGCAAATTAAAGCCGTATGTGTCCTGCCTTCCCCTGACATGTTCTGCGCCGGGGCGAGAGGCGCAGGGGCTGCAGCCTGCCTGCCGCTGCCAGAAGTTTTCCGGAGAACAAGAAAAAGTCACAACTCTTAAAAGGGCAATTGCAGATCGCAGCTCATTTTGTTCAGAGAGAACGCGAACATTTTTACTCTCTTTTTATTTTCCTTTCTTGAGCGAGCTATACTACAGTTACATACAGGGCCTGAAAACACAGGCTCGCTCTTGTTCTTCAAACACAGAGGGGCTGATTTAAGGGCCTAAAGCCGGCAATCCTTACTCCCCCAGGAGCAGACCTGCTGGTTTCACGGATGCAAGGGAAGCGAGTAGAGCTTCACAAGGCTGTGATGCAAGGAGAAATTACGTGACGAGCTTTTTCTTCTGCCCTCGCACTGCTTTTCCCATGCTTTAAGTACCTTCCTTTTAGTGAAATGACTCTCCTTTTCCACTGATGTAAATGAGATTCAGATCATATTTTCTGCATTAGTATTTCAAGATACACAAATTGAAAAGGTATGTGGGGGGGGGGGGGCGGGGGGACAGAGTGGACAAAAGTTTTGTTTTCTTTTAGATGTGTGTGTGTTTTCCATGAATGTTATGGAGGGAGTGAGCAGGATGAGATCAGAGCAGGGAGTAATTCACAACATGCATCTGCCTTTCTCCATGGAATATGGCTTGCTACAGGTTAAAGGACAATCTCAACTTTCACTTTAGAAAAAAATCTTTTGGGCTTTTGCTTTACTTTGGAAAGATAGCTTTAAATATTTAACCAGTATAAACAGAGGCAAACTGCCCAGCAAGACTGAAAGGAATGCACCACTAGGATCTGCTTGTAAGCACTTCTTCTCCCCTAAACGCATTCTTCTTTGTATAGGAGGGGTCAGCTGTATTTTGAAGTAAATTCTTTTCAGAAACTTTGGGCTGGTGTAGCGAAAGGAATTGTCTTAAGGATAGACAGGATTAGTGTCCTAGACCTTCCCCCAGTTCTGCAGCTGACTTTTCTAGTTAGCATGTCCCCTGCTCTCGGAGCCTGGCTGCTCAGCGGCTGCTTGACACGGTGGCACCTCTAGGAGTGTATCGGGTATCTCACGTGGGCCTCAGATAAACCATCCTTAGTCTGATCCCTCAGTCTTCTGGGAGGAGAAAACGAAGCGCTTCAGAAAAATCTCAAAGTTCATGGTAGTGAATGTTACCTTAAGGATGATGAAGTTTCATTCCCTGTTGTCACAGATGGTCATTCTGTTTAGCTCACATACACAGAACCCAACTGCAAAGCGTTCAAGCCTCTCCTCCCCTCGCATCCCTCTCAGAACACTAAGCTATTGCACAGCAGTACGCATCTGGACTCTTTGCTTCTGGATTTTGTGATGTTTCTCTTTTCCATAATGACTAACAAGATTGTGTAATTTTTACTGGATTTGGACTTATCTGTGGAAAGCCACACATTTACCATCTGCAAGGATGGTTATTGTAATTCTGTGTACTTTCGTATGGGATTGCTGACGTTAAGAAAACCATTGTGGAGTTCCCAGCACTGACGACCAGACGGACAAGCCGCATCATCTCAGGGTCCCAGGTCTGCTGTTCCCTTCCGCTGGCCACATGCCGAATACAGAGTCTATCAAGGCTTTCTTCCTTATCTCAAAGTCTCACACGGGAGTGATCCAAGCCATGTGAGGGATGGCTGGTCTCAGCAGCCACAGCCCCGTGACAGCAGCGTGCCACTGCAGCAACACCCTCAGCCCCAAGACTGCTGGGCAGGAATCAGCCCAGACGCAGGAGACACAGCTCGTGCAACAGCTGGCTAAGTCTGTAACATCCAGAAGATTCTGGCATGTTTATGCACTTCTGTATTTTCAGAGGAAAACACCTCTTTTTCCCACTTCAACTGTCAGTAGCAGTCACACCCTTGGAAAGCAAGGGAAATTCCATCCTTACATACTTTACCAGGAAAGTGAGGGAGATGAGGACTTCTTGTTTACTCTCCAATTTTGGAAGCTCTTTAATTCATGAGGAAGGGAATAGATAAAAATATGAACACTGAATAGAAAGGGATGGGAAGGGAAAAGAAGGGATGTTTACCTTCTGGGTCTTATGTGTTGTTATCAATTAATGTCGAAATCACTGTTAAAATTCAGGAAGCACTTTGCTGATGTCATTCTTTTGGACATTGTCAGTTGTTCTGCCATTTATTATAGCCAGCCAGCCAGCCAAAGTTAGTATTTCTGCAAAGCCACTAAGTTGTTATATTTCCATTTTTATACTTTTTTACAATTGTATAGCTTCTTTTTTGAATACGTAATTTTAAAAATGCAGACTTTGATTTAAATATTTGCTTAAAAGTTTGCGATACACTGCACTGTGCCTACCCATACATCCTTCCAAGTACATATGTGATGACAATTAAGAGTTGGAGGTCTGGGTCCTCCTTCTGGCAGAGAAGGGCTAGCAGCAACTCATCCCAAACTTTGTCTGCACCACTGCCACAGCAAGCAAAAGGGTTTACCCACCTGATTTGGAGGCACTTTTCCCTCCTTCTTACAAATGATGTATGTGTGGCTTCCGGGTTGCATGATACAAAGATTTTGTAGCTGGAGTTGATCTGCAGTAGAAGTTAGGCTGCCATGAAACCGCAGCCTTGAGCCCACATCTCT
Source organism: Larus michahellis (assembly GCF_964199755.1). NCBI lineage: Eukaryota > Metazoa > Chordata > Aves > Charadriiformes > Laridae > Larus > Larus michahellis. The sequence goes on along the minus strand of NC_133897.1, from coordinate 25,994,993 downwards.
GGGATGTGCCAGTCAGCATCGTTTGAGCCATTAAAAAACTGTGACAGAACTGTGTTCCCACACAATGTATTAAATAGCAGCAGATTTAAAGATGCTTCAAATCATAGCAAGCCTGGTGCTGAGCCAATGTAGCACTCAGAGTGCCAAGGACAAGATATATTTTAAACCTAATTGGTTTTGCCATGTCTACTATGCTGCTTCTCTTACTTTTTTTTTTTTCTTTTGAAATGCACAGCACTAAGGATATGGGGCTTAAAGGCTTGTCTTATTTGGGAAGAGAAGTGCCAATATTAAACTAACCCCCTGTGTAGACACTCTTATTTCAGTTTACAAGTGCCTTTCATGGAATTAGCAAGTTGATTCCTTGCTGACATAAGCTTAATCAATACGAGGCACTCAGCCTGATATAAATTTATCTCCATGATGGGGTTGCACCAATTTCTCTACATGTCTTTGAAAAACCATTTAGTTAAATCAGTTGTTTCTTCAAATTGGCAAGTCTGCACTCACTGAAGATTTGCAGTACAACATTGTGGTCAGCTGCAAAATGAATCACTTCAGTAAATTGTAAAGAACTCTTTGCCTTTTTATGGTGCCACCCATTAGAGCTCTGAAAGCTGCAAATATCAATAAACCTAGAGCAGCTTTGCATCTATGTTCTTAATCCCCATTTTCTAAATGCAGGAACTTAACTGTGGAGAAATGAAGAGTGTTTCCAAGGTCAAAAAAGAGTACGTGGTAAAGCCGGAGAGAAAATGTAGAGATGTGGTTTCAGAAACAGACCGATGACTTTGAATACCCCTGGTGCCAGCATCTGTCAGGGACCTTATATGTAAAAAATCGTGGTGCCTGTGCTTTCGGGTAATAGGTCCTTTAAAATCAGATTGGCAGAGTTGGACAGATGTATCCCAGAATAACTAGTCTGTAATCTCTCATCTGAGTTTTGTAAATACGAGACTGACTTTTTCTTCTTGAATAAAGATCTACCCTTGTAATAATATCACCACCTTAGTAAATATTTATTTCTAGTGGTATCCTCCTTTAGCTATAAATATAGACATTCTAATCTCAAATTCTGAGGCAAAAAGGATATTCCACCACTTGTTATGGCTACACCAAGCATATTTTTTTCTAGGGATAAACATTTCAAATATGACTCTGTGAGCAGAGCTTTTTAGACTAGGAAGAGGACCACAATGACGGTATTGATGCAGTGCTATCATCCATTTCTGGAAAAATGGTTGTGGTCCAAACATCCACTCTGTCTGCTCTGCATTAAAGAAAGTTTATTAGTCTAAAGCCCTGTAGGTGATGGGTCTGGTCACAAACAAAACCATACATTAGCTCCGCTGGAAAAAAAGATGATAATGTCAGGTCTGATGAGCTTGCATTGATCTCAGACCAGGCTGCGGTTGGGATGGAGCGAGCAATGCTATGGTACGACTGATTGAAAGGTAACTGCACATAAAGCAGACCACAGCTGGTGTTTTCACCATGGAGTGCTTGCTCACTCTGTTGTTGAGTGGCGCCACTAAAAGTTACTGAAGCTTGAAACACAGTGAAAACGTTTTCAAAGCCTGAAAAAACCCTTCCATCCTTTGCCATACAGCTCATCTTTATACCTTGAAATCTATTATCTGGAGTTCAGTTACACCAATAATTTGCCAAAAGCGTGGACCCTTACAAAATATTAAGCTACAAAGAACTTAGCTGCACTGTACAAATGCTCTCTACAATTAAGGCAATTAAAAAGGGAAGCTTGAGGCAGAAGTACTTTAAAAATATTTGCAGACCTATCAAAAGTCTTTCTGTGCCCCTATTCCCAGAGTACCTGGGCACCTCAGCACCTCAAAATCTCTAATGTGTTTGTTCTGAAAGATAAAAGTACTGCTCTGTCTTCGTTTTGGAGAGGGAAATCTAAGGCAGAAAGAGATTAAAATGACCCATTCAAAGTCAGGTAGGAAGTCTGTGATAGAAAAAGGAATTTAACCTAAAGCTGGCACACGCATTTCTTTTTCCTGAGGCCTATTTTTCCTCCGTGGAAAGCTTTGGAGGGCTGTGAATCACAATTGTTTTAAGCCCCCGAGGGAGATGGTCCCACACTTCCTCCCACTCCCGTCCATTTCTCCCACTCCTGCTGCGTGCAGCAGCACCCGCCGGGCAGCAGGGAGAAGCTGAAAAGCTTACCAGCAAAACCCACTACACTTCCAGTTGCACCAGTTCCCTTCTCTGGCCCTTGGTGTGGCTGCAGGGTTGGTAGTGCCAGCAGAGGGGAAAGGGAAGGCATCAGCTGAAAGATGGGAGAGGAGGGGATGGCTCCTGTCGGCAACAGCCCCTGCTTTGATGGGCATCAAGCAATCACGAAGCTGCGGCTTGAACTGCATCTTCACAAAGAAGATTTAACCATTAGCTATTCTGACTTGAAATAAAAAAATCTACATGCAACTGGACCAACCACTGAGGTGACAAATATGGGGATAGATGCCTCTTGTTTTCCAGTAGGGCAGAGGGATGCACCAGGTTGAGGAACCTGGGAGCAGAAAAGGCCTTGAGTCACCTTGATGCTGACTCTCTCCCCTGAAAAGAGGGGTAACAGGACTTGAAGCCATCATTTATCACCCTTCCCCCGCTATGTATGGCAGGACACTTCACAATGGATTTATATAAGGTCACGGTATTAGTCTGCAGCCAGGCTATTACCTTAAACTGTATTCTCTCATAGTAGCATACAAGCTTCTTAATACCTATTCTTTTATCTTAAAAGCAATCCAGATGACTGCTCTGACTAAGCATGTTTATATTTATTTATTTACTTGCTTCGTTGCCAGTTTCCTCTCCCTGCCTCCCTTATATTTATTTATTTACTTAACTTGCTTCATCGCCAGTTTCCTCTCCCTGCCTCCCTTTTATGCTCTAACTAATAAATGTCTCTCTCAGCATGCCATTGTCAATAGCAATTAAAATACGCATCAGGCCATGTAAGGAGCACACACGTTATCAGTTAATAGGAAGGGAAGCCCCAAGGACAGTGGTGCACAGCAGCCTTGCCATCTCTTCCAGTGTTGGGAGCAGAGCACTGTTTTTCAAGGGGCCGTACTCCTCAGTTGCTGTGCAGGGATAGCTGCCCGCTGCTGAGGAACTCCAGACCGGGCACATGGACTTCATCTACAAGCCAGATCAGCTGTGATACATCTGCTGTGAGCGGATCTCCCAGTGCCACTGGTCACACGATAGAGCAGGTCACTTCATGGGAGAAGCAGCCCTTGATAAACATTAAATGGTCCAAAAGGAGACACAAACTCTCTCCCTTTTATATTGTGGACAGGAGGTAGAGAGTCCTAACTGCTTCTCAACAAGCCTAACAATGAAGCTGAGAACATGCCACTGACACACGGGCATTTGTCCTACCGTGCAGCAAATCCTCCAGGAATAAATAAAAAAAGGGCTCAATAAAAAAAAAAATTGAGCAGAGGCAGATGGTCAGCAATGATGATCACCAACATGAAAACTCAACTGTAGGCTGAGACTGTCATCCTCAGGACTCAATTATAAACTACATTTTAAAATATTTGTAGTAACTGTTGGGCAAGAAACGTAGGTACGGAATTGCTCAATTAAAAACCAGGTGGAAAATACCCAACATTTTAACTTTGTTTATAAGTGTGTTGGGTGCCTTAATTTCTCTGTTGGGTGATTATTTATCTCAAGCTGTCCAGAGAAGATTTGGGTGGGATTTGAAGTAGAAGTTTCCTGGGGACACAGCCTTTAGTGTGTACCCAAATATTTTGCCTCCTTTTGTATATAGGAAACACTACTTTGGCTGCAGCTGACAGCACATGAAAATGAGTTTTCCTTCAGTATATAGTTTGCATTTAAAAGCATCATCTCCCACTTTTTCTACCTTTCTTGGGCTCAACAGACCAAGAGAATTGGATGATCTTTTAGAAACAAGACAACAAACCACGGGGAGGGTTATTTACCACCGAGCTTTTGATAACAGCCTTTTGGCTGAGGTAATGGACATGACATCTAAAATCAGCAAAAATAATGTTTTTTAGAAGTACCTACCAGCCTAATCAACAAATTCTCTCTGCATGCACATAGTCATTATTTCACTACTCTTGGTTTTTCTTTAAAAATGCTTTCTCTCTCTCTCTGTCTCTTTTCATAAAGCAGTAAAGAACCAAGGAGCTCATAATCTCATATTTATGGTAACAGCTTGTGACCCAAGGAACATAATCTGCCTTTATATTTTATCAAGATAAATTCCAGACATAATTAGTTTTCCCAGACCCAACTCTTGGCCTGCATTTCTCATGAGTGGATAATCACCCAATAAAAATAAATAAAAACGTCACCCTTCCAAATTCATATCTGACGTTGTTCATATCTGACATTGTTCAGAAAGCCCTTTTGCATTGGCAGGAGACAGCCGTGCCTTTCTCGCTGCTGCTCCCTGACCAGTTCCGTGCAGCCCGTGTAGCCTCTGAACTCATCATGCATAGCTTTCTCATGTTGCGGTGGACTAATGACAAAGAAATTGGGCGTGTATTTTAGGAGATTCCCATTTTGTAACCGGACATCTATCTTATAACAAGAGAGTCTTTGTAATATAGACTGGCAGTGCTACATGATTACAGTTTATTTCCATGCCATGCTGCAGGAAAACATAGATCTGAAGTTGAACGCCAGAGCCTTTAGAGAGTGAAGAAACATCTCCTGCAGGTGCTTGGTTTATAATTGCCCGGGCTAGAGCTTCTTTATTGAGGTTTGTTGTCATTATAAAGTTCCCAAGAAAAACAGTCATCATTTATTTTTCGTCCTGCCATCTACCTACTGTCAGTGGATGCCCACAGCCGTAGCCAGGAGGATGCCCCCACTTCTGGCCTCTGATCTGAACTGCTTTTGCTCCTGCCCTGGGGAGCTGCTGGGCAGGCAAAGCGGTAGGGAGCAGGCAGCACCCCAGGTGATAAAATGTCCCGTTTCCATTCTGCTCTATGGAAAATTTTAAAAGCTTTGATGTCTGAAGGCATATGCACTCCAGCAGAGAAAACTTCACATCTCATCCTCTCCCTAGCCAAGAGTAGATCTTTTCTATTATCTCACAAGCTGCCTGACAACACAACACATATAAAAACTGGAGCTATCACCATATCAGATCATGAAGCAGCTTTCCTGAATGTTGTTACGAAGGCAATTCTTAAGTGAGATAAAAATTGGTAGTTTAATAACTCCCTTTAGAAGGATGCTTGGTATACCCGAAATACGGCCCAATGCAATTAATTTGACTAAACAATTCAGAAGAAATTATCATATTAATGTGAAAAGTATAATGGAGGAATTACCACATGAAGGCTCTAATTGCCTAGATTCTAAAACATATAATGGTATCGGGGAGCTGGCAGACACCAGAATCCATCATTTCCACTATCGTATGTTTCTGCAATAGAAAGCAGAATTAAGCAAACATATTCTTTGCTCTCTAATTAAAGAAATGTACAGTTTTACAGATAATAGTCTTGATAGTGAAACAGAAAACACACCTCTGTTGAGAAGCTCATAACAAGAAACCATTTCCTCCAGGGGATATCCTGCGGTACTTGCTCCCCTTGGTACTGAGCAGTAGAATATCCTCTCTTGCAGGGCTACTCTTCAAATTCATCCCGCAGTGGAGGCAGAGGATGTCCTCTCATTTATGCTTCACCTCACAGTTCTGCTGCGCTCTTGTGTGGGGAACGGGCGGTGTTTGACCTGACCTGGGCAGAAGATGCCAGTACCAGTCTCAGGTACCACGAGACTGAACTTGACAGAGCTTCTCCCCAGTTTGGTTCAGAAAGCCTGGCTGTTCTACTGGCTTTGGACTGTGGGGCAGTTAGGAATAGCGAATGAAAGAAGTCAAAGAGAATTAGTAAAAATACGATGATATTTCTGAAAAGCTCTTGCAGTGAGCATCTGCCTGGAGTTGGATGCCCGGGACAGCAGACAGAGGTGCTTCAGTTTTTGTGTGTGTGAGCACAACACGACTGTGGACCTACAACCTGCAGGATGCACACGTTTTTACAGTTTCGTACCCCTGTTCCCTTTGCACTTTCCAGAAGCTATGAATGAGCAGTTACCACAGGTCAGCAGCTGCTGTAGACCCAGGACACAGTAACATCTTATGCTCTGGTAGCTGATCTGGGCACATGGTTTCTCCATCCAAACTCAACTAAAGTCAGAACCACTGGGGAGAAGAGAGAGCAGATAGTGCCATGAGCATTCTGCTAGCCGTGTACATCCAACGCCGTGCTGGAACACTGACAGCAGGAGAGGAGCAGTGGCTACGGAAGCAGCAATGGCAGGAGAGGCAATGGATGCAAAAAACTCCCATCCGAACATTTCCTGCTAAACCATGGAGATCCACAGAGCAGAGCTGATGGCCTGTGTTGGCCTTCAGGTTTCATACAACTGCCGGCTCCAATGAAGAATTCTAAATCTGGCTGCATAGCAATGCATGTTAATGCACATGGGATGGTTTTCTCCTTATGTCCCATGAAGATAGAAGCTTGGTTTGGGGACCACTTTGCAGAAATCAGACCTCAAAAAAAAGAGTGTAAATACAGACATATTAGCCATGTATACAGACGTGATAAGCTGGTGCTTGGTCCAGTAATCCTGATGATGCCTTTTTTTAATAGAGTACAAAATATATTGACATCGCTGACTTAAAAGGTCCTGGTAGCTATGTTGTTTGATATATTGGTTCTACTTACGTTTGCAGATGAAGAAAAGCAAGAGAAGCAGTGAAGTAGTCAGAAATGGGATAGCTGCAGGAACAGGCAGTGCAATGGCCAAGCTGTTGAAGGCTGCCAGTGCAAGTGCCAACAAAGCAGCTGAAAAACAGATACACGGATGTACAGCAACACAAGGAGATAGCATGTAAGCAGCTAAAGGCTGTACCAGCTTTAAAGAAAGGAAGATCCTGCTGATCCAGGTAATTACGGAAGTTTAACCTTAGCCACTGGTGGAAAAGATCATCCTGAACATAATTACCAACAGATTGAGGCCAGTTTCAGCGGAAGCAGAGGGCCAGAAATTGTGTGACTTCACAGCAGACACAAGCTGTATTGCTCAAATTATCACTTTTGACAACTGATGGGAAGGGAGTAATAAAGGTGGGTTAAAGCTTTTGGAGGTAAACAACTGACTTGTTTTGAGTGGATACAATATAGATGGAGCGGGTATCATGTGGAGTTTCAGATAACTGTAATTATAAAAGGTGCTTATGGAGACTTTTGTAGTGCGGTAAGAAATGGTAGAGAAATCAAGCAATTGGGTAGGTCGAAGTTTGATTTGTGAGTAGGGAGCATGGAATCGCGCTCAATTTTCATCATGAAGCTGAATGTTGCTGTTAGGTGGCTTAGAAGGCATAATTTTGAAAGACCTATAGCAAAGCTTGTCAGCAAATGTGAATGATATGGCACCCACCACTGACAAATATGTCTGATTTAACGAAAGCATTATTTGCCTCCTTGGAAAACTGTTTTTGCAGACTTGAATTTAAAACTAGTTCCAAGAAGATGAAGTGGTGTTCCAAGAAGATGAAATGGCTGCATCTTGGAGAAGGAAGAGTACATACTGTGCTGACATGCAGCATAAGGGAAGTTACAGAGAAGTCTAGTCCTATATGTAGTTATATCCACACCAGCATCAGTCAGCTCAGCATCAGTGGATCAGAAATACGAATTAAAACAGTCACGTACCATAGTCACAGCTGCTGCACAGTAGCTGATGACATTATGGATCAATAAGAATAATACTTCTATATCCATATGGGTTTTTTTCAAATTTGTTATTACTTCATGGACTAAACCCAGCTCCAGTAAATGAGATAAAAATGCAGAAGACTGGAGACAGCTGAGAGGAAGCTCTTCAAAAGATTGCAGGTGGAAATGGAAAACATTTGAAAAGATCAGAGACCGAGTCAGGAAATCAAGGCAAGGGATTGCCTTTAATTAAAAAGATTATAATAATGATGATACAACAGACCACACCAATACATGACACACACAAAAAAAAGAAAAACAGAAATGCATTCAAGGCCTAAAAGCTGATATCAAGTTCATGACTGGATATTGCATTAAATTAAGCTCTGTTTAATAATCCCTTAATATGACCAGCAATGGCATAGTGTTCCCCAGATGTGAAAGAACACTAGAACAGCCCGAGAAGAAAAGGATCATTTACCTATTTTGGATGAGAATTAAAATGCCTAAGTTTTCTACAGCCCTAAAATTTAGTTGGCTGGCTATAGAAATAGTCAGAAACAACCATCACCATTAAAAACTTGTAGAAACCCCACGAATTCAAAAGTTTTGCCAAACAAATAAGTCAGTGTAGATTCATTGTCCTGCGTATTTAGCACGCATGCACATACAACACACAAATTTGCACAGTCAGAAGTGAGAACAGACAAATCAAATACACGGAAACTGCACAAATATGATGTGCTTGCCAAGACTCAGACACAAGTCTTTGCAGGAGTCTGCTTGTAAGCCAATTCAGATCTGAATAATTGAAACGACATCTAATGGAAATTAAATACATACAATAAAATACGCGTGTGTATTCACCTTTATGACAAAAGTATTAATACAAAGTTACAATATTGAGATTGTCTAGGAAAACATCTTGTCCTAGAAAATGTAAGAGCTTTGTGTTCAAAGGATTTAGAAAATAAACTCCCTTTCTGTGGAGCCCTGCCCCTTGGGATTTGGCATAAGAAAGAAAAGAGAATTTCTAAGAAATATCAGGTTTTCTTTGCTGGCGTATTTTTTACTTTGTTCTGAATGGAAACAACTTGAGCTTAAAAGGTAAATTTCATTGACTGTAGATTTTACTAAGTGTGAGTTTAGCAGAGAAAGCAAAAGAAAGCGAAGGATGTACTAAATATGACTGCGTTTTACAACCCCTTTCTTCTTCTTCTTTTGATAAGCACTCAGCAGAATTCTATTCAGCGAAAGCTGCCAATTCTTATTTTTACCATATGTACAGATCGAGAATGTCAGAGGAAATGTGTATGGCAAATTAGGGTGAACTCTGTGGCCTGAATGTTAAATGAGAGGGCAAATTATGCAGGATTTGTCTACTATTTCACTGCTCTCATTTGTGATTTCTTTGGGCAGGGCACCTTTATAAGACTGTGCTGAAGATATTATCATAATGGAATGTTTTGCATAATAGAAAACACAGTCACCTCAGATCTTCTTTTGCATGACAAACCCTTGATTAGAAAAATAATAGGATGGAAATGGAATTTGTATTTATACAGGCAGGCATCAGAGCCAAGGAGAATGGAAGCTGACCTCAATACACTGGAGAACTGACACAGGCAGATGCAAAACCTCTCTCTTTACAGTAAATTTAGCTTAGAAATAGACTGGGAAACAAGCGGGAGTCATATAAAGGTCTTCCTATGGTGAAAAGTTCCTTATCCATGAGAAAAGTATCTGCGATATACAAACGATATCACACATTTTCAAATGTTTCATAGCTCTTGTTACACTGTAAGATCCACATTAGACCACTGTGAAAACAAGAATGTTTTGATATTGAACAAAATGGTAAATGTTTTAATTTTTCTCTTACATGTCTGATTCAACTGCGGCAACTTACAGTCTTTAGGTCCATTGATGTACAGTTAGAAAACAGAGAGTAAATATACTGGCCTAAATCAGCATAGCCAACGATTTACATAATTAGGAGGTGGATTATTATTTTCAGAATTGAATACAGCCATGCCCCCGTACTCATCTGAATTCATGCTCACATCTGCATATGCATTTATAGGATTGTTGCTGATGTGCACGTGTCGCCAGACACGTAAACCCACTGGATTTATTTAATTATTCAGTGTTAATAACAAAGTTTATTTTGCAAGCAGAAACAAAGGAAAAAACCTCTCAAAAGCATACAATAATTTGGAAGACTCTGTACCTTGAGGGAAACTGTAAAATCAAAAGGTAGGTTTTAGTAATTGTTGCTTTCTTACTAATCTAAGAACGTAATGTGCTCTCACGTGACTGGATTTAACGGATGTTCAACTTGGAAGACAACAACAAACACAATTTCATTACTGTCAACGATCTTGAGAGCACAAGACAGTGTTTTTCTCTGCCAAGATCATATTGCGCACAGGTCTGATGTTGATTTTGGTTGATAAGGATTCCAACACAGCTGGTTTACAGGAGAAGCCCCTAATACAACTGCTTAAAATAGGCTACCTGCAATGGGAAGAGAATGTTGTGATAGTGGGAGTTACTCATGCTGGGAGAGTGTAAGTGCTAATTACAAACCTGGTTATGTTTATTTCTGCGGTTGTCCTGAACTAAAGTGCATGGGCCAGTCTTGATACTTGATAAAACCCGGGAAAAGTATCGGTATATTGCTCTGAGACACCTCATCTCACTCTGATAAGGATAAAATGTTAGTCTGTCTTTGGTTTTCTGATAGCCATTTCCTCTCTGTCCCCCTCACTGTGATTCGTTGAGACGATCTTAGTCTGATCCAAAGGCTCTGAACACCCAGAACTGCTGAAGCAGCAAGGATGGGTGTATCCAGCATCCCTCAGGATCAAGCTTATCATTTTTAGCTGTAAATATCTGTATGACTAGAGTTACATGTGTCGGCTTTGAGATAATGTCACGATTTCATTGTGGTCAAAGATCTTGAAAAAGCAAAGCATGGCTGATCTCTGCACAGTATCTGTTCATGTTATTATCTTAACAGTAAACTCACAGCTGATTGCAGTTTGGCCCTTATCAGTTTTTCCTTCTAGCAACGGATATAATCATTTCAGCTTGCTCAGGAACAGACCCATCTTAAGTAAGACAAAGTTTTACAGAGAGCTGACAGGTAATACTAATCTTTTTTTTTTAATATAAAAAATGTCACAAAAGTGGTCACAACATTTAATATACATATATGAACAATCGCTAATGAAATCCAGGAATTCAGCTTTTCAGTGCCTGAAGAAGCAGATTTAAAACCTGGGATTGGTGCTGCAAATTGCTTCACCTGGCTTCAAGTGAGCTGTAAATAGGCTGGTTGATTAGAAGACTAAAAAGATAACCCAATCTAATGATCATACGTAACATGCCTACCAGGATCCCCTACCTGAACAATGGTATAGCTACTTTCTTTGTGGAATACTTTGCAATGTATTAGAGAATGAATCTCCCTTCCTCTCTGATAGCAAGAGCATGCCAGCCAGACAACCCCCCTACTAGCAGTCTGAATGCAGAAGCACATCTATCCATGTTCCCAAATGCTGCTTCATTCACCTTCTCTAAAGTGCTAGCAGTAAGTCCTGCGCTGAGATTACATACTTGATGTATATATTTGTTCCCCCGCTCAGCTTTCCATTAATCGATTACTGTCTCAAAGCTGCACTTAATCCATTATGACAATAGTTTCATGTGTAAAAAAAAAAAAAAGCACCTGTAAAAAGAGATGTTCTGAAATAAGAATCTGAGTTGTACCAGCATCTGTTCAGTCCATGCTCAGAGGCAGCTATGAGCATGCCCCCAGATTACTCCCATAAACCAAAACAAAGCCCAACTCTGTAATGACACCGCTTGCAAATGCAGCAGTCGTTTTTTTCTACTCTCCCCACTTCCAGTAAGCTGATCCTGGCTGCCTTGTAGCCAGCTCCAATTTTGGTGTCTCCTCTATCTGACCCAGTGAGAAACACACAAACAAACAAATCCCGTAAGGAAGGGGAAGAAGTTGTGCGAGCTGTTACATGGTTATTGTTACTAGGGAAACCACTTCCTTAGTATTCATGTGTTCAGCAGATCTGTCTGGCTGCGTCTCCAAGTCCTGGGCAATGTCATGAAATGAATGACAACCGGGAAACTAAACCCAAACCAGCACCAAATACACTACAAGTGTCCGTGACACTTAAAATCTCATTTCGGTAAATCAACCCTAAGCAGAAGTATCTTCCCATAATATGCTTTTATAACAAGACTGTGTGCATGTTTGGAAGTGGAGTCACTCTTTTCATGTGCTATACCCAGCTTTTCCTCAACATTAATACAATGTTTGTAAAAGCGATCAGTACTGATAGGCTAGAATTAAAATCCTAAGCCCAAACACCTACGTTTTTTGGCTGCTGATCCTAGCTCAAATTTCACAAGCAGTTTCTTCGTCCAAGCAAAGGATGGGCAGAGCTAGGGCTTTGCTTTGAAAACCAGATTGTGGTGTTGGGACTCATTTCTAACAACAGACACTGTATGCTCCTGCTTGATGGTACACGTTGTGCTTTCTTTAAGATGCAGCTTGTTTCTGAGTTGTCACAAAAGTGTGTGACTGACTTACAAAAGAATCCTTAGGAAGCATCTTTGTATAGTTTAAACAAGCGGCTGCTTTTCCGGATTCAATCACAGAAAACAGGACTGGAAGGGCTCTCAATGCGTGCAGTTTATACACAGATGCCCACCAGTTCCTTAATCTCCTCGCTGATGGGGATTCAGCACATCTCGTCCTCAATAGAAATTCCACAGCTGATAAATTGATTTTGCCTCTTCTCCATCTTGCTGAAAATCTCAGCTGAGTGATAAAGCCCGAAGAGGGTTACACACACCTTCCCTGAGCACTCCCAGCCCCTGGCCGTCAGTTCCAGTGCTAGACTTGCTGCAAAACCAGCTTTGTGTTACTGCTCTCCCCGCTGGACTCCGGGCACAAAGCAGGTTTGCTCATTCACCAGAGGTCCAGAGCTGGCACTTAAGAAACTGAGGATCTCAATAACCCCAAGCCCAGCCAGAACCAGCCATCTCAGCACGTTTGCTCTCATTCTAGAGCTGTATGAATCGCAGGGGGGAGATACGGCGTGCAGCACAACTGAGTATTTCAAAGTTCACTCGCTGCTAGACAAGGACTTTTCTAACTTGACTTTTCGGAAAACAACATACATGCAATGGTGAGGCAGAGTTACAGGCAATACCACAGGAAAGGTAGTAGTGCATGTGTTCTCAAAGAAATGAAGCGGGGGGGAAAGCAGCAGAGAATGAAAAGAAAATACCTTCTCCTAGTGTAACCCTGTGATAACAAAGCCCAAGATGATCAACGACTATTTGAGCCTTGCTGAAGCAGTAGGATCACAAACAGGGTGATGCAAAAATTCTATAAATTAAGATAAAAGCTAACACAGTAGCTGGATAAAGAGGAAGATCCTTTTGACCCTACAAAAGTCACTACTATGACAGAGATACATGTGAGTATTTAAAAACATAGGGCTTGCATCCATTTTCCCAGTTTCATTTATATAGCTTGGGGCTAACTGTAGCAAACATATTCTTCCATTACAGCGGATCGAGCAAAACAGAGAACCAGGCCTGTGGGATTTAGAAAGATTCCTGCCATGAAGACCCGCAGCACAGGACAACAAGATACAGAATCAGAGTTCAAATACACAAGAGCAACAGCTCATTTTTCTCTCAGCATGTTTGTGTCTTTGCACGATCTCCGGCCTGATCCCCAATCCACAGTGTGATATAGGCTCATCTGATCTACGGTGTGACCATATAAAACAGACAATTAAGGACCACTAAGAAGAGACTTTGTCAACTAGTAATATCCAGCAAAAACCAACAGAAAAGAATTAAGTGTATCCACTGATGTCACTAAATAAACAGGCACATGTGTGCTACAGCCTGGAAAAGTGGGGACCTAAAGTTCATGCGCACAGATAGAAGCTGTTGGAGGAACGCAAATGAAGAACACACAGAAACCCTCACTGATGTCCCAAGTTAAAGATGATCTAAGAAATATGAAGAAGAGTTCCAGGTTTCTTTCAACAGCACAGCACTACGTTGCACAGGAAGCAGCTTCTGCCCCCCAGACATCTGGATGTAAAGGACAAGCAGGAGATAGTGTTCAAGCCAAGCAGTGTGTTCAACAGGGCTAGCCATGGCTTTGGCACTGAGGGACAGGCAGGCTCTACTCAGTTTGCTATAGTCCTTCTGGCCATTTCGCCCAGGCTGCTATCTCATGGGGAAAAAAAAGGACATTCACCATCCCCTGACAGGCCCCCACCTCCAGCTCAGGCTGTACCTCCAGCTGGACACTGTTTAGAGCTAGAAGATACTGATACAGGCTTTCTTTATTCACATACCCTTCCTCAGGCATTGGCTGCCAGGTATGGGGTTGGAGGACTGGAGGACTTGGTACCGGGCGGGAGGACTTTTGTGCCAAGAATTAAGGCCATTTTGATGAGCCTTGGCACACACTAAGCCCCAGAGGGTGCTGAGTGCTCCTAAGACCCACAGCATGGACATGGCCTTGGTCTCCCCAGAGTCCCGTGCAGTGGCAGCTGAGCTCTCAGGACCATTCACGGGAGCAGAGCTGCCCCACTGCAGGTGTCCACACAAGGAAGCTGCCACTCTGCTTTCGGGGAACCTACAGTCACAGAGGAACAGCTAACAACAGACCACAGACAAAAGGAGGGCCCGCGTGTGGTGGTTTGGACAAAGAGGCATCCTTGGGAGTGAGGCGGAAAACCTGCTCATTTGTCAGCTGAGGAGTGCAGGCAGCAGAGCTGGAAGCACCTCCTGTGCTTCCCTGAAGTTGTAGCTGTTGGAAGAGGGCAGGGGACAAATCACCCGCCTCTCTTGTGCTTTGAGATGTGTGGTCTATCACAAGCTGGAAAGGGAGACAGGCCCCCCCGCTTCAGCAGGAGCTTTAATAAGAAGCCAGGTTGGCAGGAGAGAAGAGGAAGGGGAACCACAGGGCAACCCAGATTTACCGTAACAATCCTCCAGCAAGACGTGACATCTCAGTAGGGGTGGAGAGTGTCAGCAAACAGTACGGTTTTATTGTTTCGTGGCTCAAAATGTGCCCGAGGTCTGTACTCGCAAGACCTACATTCTGAAGATGAAGATCCGCCTCTGGCCCATCTCTGCTTTCAGTGTGAAGAGCAGCACACGCCAGCTAAATCCAATAATGGATATTGATAGTTGCGGGCTGCCGTTCGATCACAGGATGGCTTGTCTGTGACAGGCCACGAGGGAAGTCAATGCCGATGATAGTGTTCTCAGCCAGGAGCTGCCCAGAAATCAAATCCAACAAAAAGACATTTACATTCTCCAAGTGAAAACAAAGCAAAGTGGCTGCGGCTTTTAGCAGCACTGCTGAGAGATCAATTCTTACATTTTCCACAGATTATAGATTGTACAGGGTAGAATATATAGAGGCAACAGTTGTTCGATGAGGGTTTTGGAAGGGATGGACTGAAGCCATATTTCTTTAGAGCCTCAGGTGTTTATCACAGAAACCAGTTTGCTGGGAAAGTTGATGCAACCAGAAAGCTCGCCCGTCCGCCCGTCCCTGCGGAGGCGTCTGCAGCTCAGCCACTGAGCAGTTGTCTTCCATGCTCCCAAAGCAGAATACAAGGAGGGTGAAATAGCAGCAGAGCTCAAGCTAGAGCTGAGCACAGAGTGTGTAAGGAATCACTTAGTCACAGAAAAATGCCAACACTTGTAACGTCAAGTCAAATTTAGTCAAGAATTTCACCTGAAATAAAATGTGGAAGGGATTATTTTGGTGGTTTTGCAGTAGGTTTTTTTTTGCTTTGACTTTTCAGGCAAGACTTACAAGCTGAGTTGAAAACAATTTCTGAAACAACAGAAAATGAGAAAAGAATATCTTTATGCCATACCAATTATATTTTGTGAGACTGGCAGCAAATATCCACTCCTTTTTCTAACTGATTTAAAGCTAGGTCTTAAAATCATGGGCTTCCTACTTCTTTCACAGTGATACTGATTCTGGTGGGACACGTCAGTTTTTCCCCTTTGAAAATGCTTGGAAGCAGAGAGAGGAAATTTCAGATGAGTGTCCTAGACACTGGACTATACCATAATCCTCACCTGTTTTCTTACACAGTGAATGTTCATGAGTTACATGAGCTTGGACACATCAGCATTCAAGAGAGAGGTTCCTCTGTATCCTCTACAGCTGCCACACCGAATTTTCTTCCCCCCAAGTACCAATGATGTACTTTAGATGGGATAACACCGATGCCTTCAAGTGGTCAGGAGCTCCACATGTCTCAGAAAACAGGGAGCAGGGCTGGGCTGGTGGCAGAGAGGGACACGAGGCAGTGCTCACCACTACAGCTTCTGCTGTTCTACCTGTCCCACCCCACGGCATACAAATTGTCCAGCAGCCTTGAATACAGCAGAGCTACTTTCTCAGGCAACGTCCATCACAGGAGATCGGCTTGATGTCCCTGTGAGGCACAGTTTGGGCAGCCAGCCTCACAGCCTGGATATTTTTCTGGGAGGAAAACCTGGGGATTACCAAGCAGTTAGAGTCTCCCACATAAAGAGTGGAAGTTTGCACCGCTGGGTGCAAAAGGGGATCTCCCCTCCTCAGTTTTGTGAATATTCCTCCAGTTACCCTGCATGAGTTTATTCTCACGTTGCTTTCATGTCCTTTATAAATGTCACAAATCAGTGTGAAATACTTTATTCAACCTGAAAAAAAACCTTCCCCATTTGCCACACAGTCTGAAAAATTCTGGTTTTGTGTCAATCCAAAAATATTTTTTCCATTTTTCTTTTTTAACATTGCCAGTACAGCTTTCCTCCAAATAGGACCAGTCATTCATGCAGCTCTAGTTAAAATAAGTATTGCTAGTCCTTTGCTAAGAACATTAGCCTGGCTGCTCAACTCCTAGTTCCAAAAGCTGTTGCCCAGAGTAAATGGGCTGTACTTACCCTGTCCAGCAGTAGTTTGCTTTCTCTACACTCTTTAGAAAGTTATCAAAGAAACCCTCTTCACAGGTGGGTTCACACCGCACCTTTATTGCCAAAGAACCAAACCCCTTCACACCGCACCTTTATTGCCAAAGAACCGAATTCTTATCCCACTGAATTAAGCTCCCATTTCAGCAAGATCAGAACTGGCCAGACCCAATGAATTTCAGCTGTCTCAGACTCCCATGGTGTCTGGTTTGGAGATGGCAGGAGACGGCATGTTAGGCCAGGCATCATCTTTACACCCAAAGGGAGAATTCAGCAAACTGAGCAGATCAACGTGCCAGGAGGCACCCTGCAGACCTGCCTGTTTTTTTCCCTTACACCAGATGAAATCAGTCTTCTCCATTTGTCACGGAGGGGAATAGCGCTTAGCCCACTGATGCTTTAAATTTTGCCTGAAAGTTTGGAAGTGATGAGCCGCGGTGTTTGCAAGATCCCGTGTCCCAGATGACTGGAACTGAGCTCAGGCATGGGTGTCTTTGCAGCAGGAGTCTCAAGGACGAATGTGACACTGAGGCTGCCACTGCAGAGGTTTCTTAGTGGGAGCAGAAAGTAACTCTGGATCATCTGAAAAAAAAACCCTTTCTTTTTCAATATAAAAATACAGGAAAATATGTGTGCATAATTGTCTCATTCCCCCATTATGTGTTATCCACATAATCAAAGGAGAATCACTATGGCCGTTGTGGCATGGAGGAATACAGTGCTCTTCCTTTATGAATGAAGCACATAGGACCGAGCAAGCACCGTTACCACAGGTAAAGGAAGTACGCTGCTTTTAAAGAGAAAATAAATAGATGGCATCTTCTCTATAGCAAAATGAGGGCACCCAGATCTTCCTGTCTTCAGAATCATTGTTCAACATTATATTTAAGACCAGTATTAGACTAAAAAGCACCTAATTTCACTTCAGATGATTTAAAATGCATCTTGGTGCATCTGAGCTATTGTCTAATCCTTTTGTTTGAGATGTTCTACATTAATCAGCCACTTTTGATTCATGTGCTAACAATCCCCCTTAAGGCAGGTAATTCACAGACAATGTTCATGATGTGCAAAGTGGCACTCCAGTTCCCACAGACAAAAGTCAGTAAACTTTAAATCCCAGAGCCCCTAAACTTATTTTGCATAGATTGCCCTCACAGGAGGGGAGGTGAGATCTGTTTATATGCATCTCCGGTATCAACTTAAGAATACAAATCAATTTTTTAGAACAGTGGGAATGCTGATTAGAGACAAATCACAGCAGAAAGCGAAGGTTGCAACCAATTTTGAGTCCAAACAAAATAAAATATGAATTACCTCATTTTAGTCTCTATCCAGTCAGCTACATCCTACTTCAATGTCTTTTCAATTAAAGCTTTCTTAGAGGAACAATTAACAGTAGTAGATATATTTTTATTAAATAACATCCTTCTGCAGATGTCAGTTTTTCCTTGTATACTGAGGCTATGATAGATAGCATTTGCTGCTGTAATGAGAATAGGTTTTAAGCCTAATAACAGCTGATTTTTCCAAGACTGCAAATGGGACCTTTATGCTATTGGAAATTAAGCTTTAAATCTTTCCACTATGATGCAGTTTCTGTCCTCGGAAGATCCTGAGATGATAGTGCGCTGTTTCAAATGATGTAATACTGGGCATAGGAGAGAGGTTGGCTTCCTTTTTCCAAACTGTGTTGCTTAGGCAATCACATTTCTTTTTCTCAGAAATACATATATCTGTATTCATAGTAGAAAAAAACCCCAACCAACAACTGGTCATCACATAAAGGTAAAAAAGAGGACCGTGAAGCAATGGTTTCAGTAACATCTGCAAATATGTTAAAACGGGACAAATTCTAAATTTCTCCACCGGTAAACCATGTAGCTGTTGCAACCTCTTATGTAATTAACAAATTATAAGGCTATCAAGTGTGACTTCCTGCTTGCATAAGCCATCGACATTCACAAAGTGGAATCTAGCCTCCAGCTCCAATTTGTGTGTATCTTAGCAAGTCATCCCAGATAAAATCCTAACACTACTGAAATCAATGCAAAAAAAAATATTAATTTACTTCAGGATTGCCATGATTTCAATTGATTTCAAACTGGATTAAAACCAGACCTCTCCTGCATGAGTGGTAAGATGATCTATTAAGTCATTATTTCCATCAGAAAGAATACATCTTAGCCATAGACTGAATTTAACAATTGTCTCCTCCAGCCAGTGAAGCTTGTTATCCCCTTTTGATAGGTTTCATTGCTCATGACGATAGGTTATTCCTTCTTTCAGGAGGAAATGCTTGCTAGAAATGCTTCATTCCAAAAGCAAAGCCATTAACATGTTCGTGGAGTTGAAATACTGTGCCAAAAATGTGAAATACTGAAATATCTGGGGATAGTGATTTGGCTGGTTTCATGACATGGTGTCTTGAAACCAAACTAGTCACCCCAGTTTCTGGGATCTGCACTGCCCCGTAGCTGCACACACTGTAGGATCCCAGCGTCGGCTCCCAGCTCTACGGCCAAGAGACAAGAATCCCTGAGGTCTCCAGCCCCACAGTCATTCAAAAGGAAACCTGTAGCTGAGCTGAGAAACCTGAGCTCCTGGCAACCCACAGGTGAAGGAAGTTAATTGAAAGGTAAGTCTTTCTCTCCTGATAAATCAGTGGGTTTTAAAGCTGCTGAATAACCTTGCCTTGTTGGGAAAAACTTCCAACCAGCTCTAATTAAACACTCTAAATTAAGGTAAGAAAAGCAATTTAACTGAAAGAAGGTGCAGGGAGGCCTGTGAGATTTGGGGAAGTGCTGAAGGACACCTCAAAAGAAAAAAAGTGTGTACGCTACAAGAGTGATTTCTCTGTTGGGACAACTTAGTACTGGGAGGCATGTCAGAAAAATAGACAGTGTGGATTTCTTCATTTTTTCCCCCACATCGCATCCCGCAGCTAGGAGCATTGCAGGCTGATCCTTCATCTGTTAATCACTTGTTTAGGGGACTGCTACCAGAGAACAAAGGAGATCATATGTGGGGAAAATAAACCAGGTAGAGACTGAGGATCACATGAGAAGAGAGATTAAACAGCACCTTTTCTTCCTCTCTTTGTAGTAAATGTCCAAGTTAAAAAAAAAAAAATCCACCTAAGGCCATTTCTCTAACTCAGGCTCCAGAGATATCTTTAAAAGAACTTGGTTGCAATTTTTTTTTCTTCTGTGTATGTACGAAATTAATAAAAGATCTGGGTCTGGGGCAAGTGTAAGTTTGATACTGTGTTTTTACAGATGGCGTGGAGTCCAGTTCCATTTTCAGGTATTCACATGCCAGCACAAACCCCTGTTACTGTACCGGCTGCTGCCTGGATGTATCCGAGGGCAGAGTGTGGATCTAAGGCAATACAGTGAACAGGACTGAAAGTGTTGAATGTGAACTGCTGGGTTGTAGCAAAGTGCCTTCAACCGTGTGGAGCTGGTGGAAATCCTGGCAGGTTTCTGGATGGATGTGGAAAAGAGGAGGTGTAGGGTCCCCCGTAGCCCTCAGCAAAATGGCGAGAGGCCGGCTGGCAGCTGCAGGCGTCGATGGCTGGGCTGTACCCACCGTTCGGGATGCTGCAGGTGTCAATGGCCAGGCTGTACTTGCAGTTTGTGAGGCCCTGAAGACGTGCTGTGGGGAAGGAGACGCCATGAGGAAAGCGAGGGGCCTGGCTTCTCCCAGAAACCCGGCGTCCACTCTGCCCCGACACGGCCAGTCTGGAGCCATGACTGAGGGAAAAAGAACCCCCATTCACAGCAGCAGTTCATAAAACGTTCTAAATACACTCAGTGAAAGGCGTGAGCCTTCCAAAATCCCCCGATTTCACAGCGACACAGTTCCTCCACCGTGCCAAACCCAGCAGCAGGCCGCACCCTGCCCAACTCGGGATTTAAGACTCCTCCTCCCGCTCCGCACCGGATCCCCCGCTGTTATTTTTCCCTCACGGTTGGCGCCAGAGTTCCCCGCCTTTCACACCGAGGAGAGCCCCGGCTCCGGCCCCGGCCCCGGCGCTTCCCCGCCCCCGGCGGCCGCGCCCGCGGGCGGCCCCGGCCCATGGCGCCCCCTGGCGCAGGCCCCGCCGCTCGCCTCAGCCCGCGGGAAGCGGGGCCATGGTGTGTCACCCATAAAGCCGCCCTCTGGTGCGGCAGAGCTTCCATTTTCCGTGGGCCAGCCCTTGAACAGCGCTGCCGTTTAAGGTCCCTCCTTCCCCGGTCGGCCGCGCGAAGCAGCGCGTCGGTGGCCCCATCGCCTCTGGGCCTGCGCCAGCCGGAGCCGCCGAGAAACACGCGTTCGTGAGAAACAGGGCATCTGAAGTGGCGCTCAGCAGACGTCAATGCGCTCCTTGTTCCCTCCTGGCACATCCTCCTGCTAGACAGATTCCTCCGGTCAAAATATTTTGGTGCGAAGCAAGGAGCTCGGCAGCCCCCATTGCAGGTGTGGCAATTCAGTGGTTTTGAAGGGCACTGCAGGTTTTTTGCCGTAAAGTTGCCGCGTAGCTGGCACAGTCCTGTCAGGCAGAGGGGATGAGAGAATAACAAGCGAGCCAGCCACGTTTTTATTCATGCACAGTGACTGACACAGCACACAGTGAGGCACTGGAACAGGTTGCCCAGAGAAGCTGTGGATGCCCCATCCCTGGGAGTGTTCAAGGCCAGGCTGGATGGGGCTTTGAGCAGCCTGGTCTAGTGGGAGGTGTCCCTGCCCATGGCAGGGTGGGGTGGAACTAGGTGATCTTTAAGGTCCCTTCCAACCCAAACCATTCTATGATTCTAATAAGGAGCAGCCAAGAGTCCTGATGGCAGGGGGCAAAGCTGCCTTAGCTGCATTTTGTGTCCCCAGGTCGCCAGTAAGAGGCTGGTGTCATTTCCAGGCCCCAGCTCCTTTCTGTCCCCAGTTGAGGTGGCATCTCCTCCAGCCCGCCTGGCACTGGGGTTCCTCACAAGCCTCCGCTCCCCAAAACCAGGAATTGTTTGGCAGCACTGACATAGGAAACCCTGTTGGCTAACACTGCTGAAACACACTGGGGTGTTCAAAGCTCGGTGTTATTATAGGTGGTGAGCGTATAGCACACTTCCTCATATTTCGGGACTTGTGAGGGCTCATCCGAAACCCGCTGAGGCTCTCCCCTTTCCTTTGATCAATCGGTTGTCCTAAATCTAAATTACAATTACTTGAGGAAAGGGTTTGGGAGGATATCCAAATGGCCCTTTCTAATGTGGGGGTTATAAAAGAAGGGCCCAGCTAGTGGTAGGGTGATCATTCAGGAGGTTTCTAAAACAAGGCAGTTTGCCTGTGACTGTTTCCTAACCACTGCCAGGTTCATGGCCTTGCCCCCAGACTGCACACACATCTCTGTCTCGTGCCCTCTCTCCTGCTTCCTCCACCTCCAGTCCTGCTGCACCGGCGGATGTTGTGTTTGGGCAGAGCTTGGAAGAGCAGCTGGAGCTACAGAGCAGCAAAACCTGGCTCTGCCAGAGAGACCTCACTGGCCGCTGGCTCTGGATGGACAGAAGAGCGGGGTACCTCTGACCACTAATGGAGCTGCTCCCAAAATTACAGGTTCCTGCTACTCCAGATTAGTCACTCCACATGCACGAGTGCAAGCTGAACAGCCGGCAGTGAAAACACGGACATTGCCCAGATGCAAACAGGCATTTCTGGAAAGGACCTAGTGGATGTGGGAGACCAGAAGTGCAGTTCTTCCATGATCCACGTCCCCACCAAAGAGGCAATTGTGTTCCAAAATACCCTGCGCTGGGCCACTTTCTGAGTGCTCAGCAGATAGACGAACACTTGGAGCAGCCAGCAATGTACATAAAAAGGGCATGTCAGGGCTATCGTGGTTTGCATTTATTACATGTAATGGGCCAGAACAACATGCTGGGAGAGGGGTATCTATAAAATGTTAACCGTCTCTAAGAAAGGGGCTATTTTAGTAGAACGCTGCCTCCCAAGCAGAAAATCACTTCTGCTTTGCTCTCCATAGTGTGTGTTGTGAAAAAAACCACTGTGATACAGAAGAACACCTGAGACATTCTCTGAAGAGTTTGACGGTTCTATCTATGTCTCCTGATGCAGCCAAGTGGCCGTTCATGTTTACAGTATTTCTCAGTAAATCCAACATGGATGGTACACACAATTTCTCCTGCTCCACACTGACACGATGCCAAGCATTTCGTCAACGAACAACTCTTCACAGTCCTATTAGACCACAACATTTTGTCATGTAACGTATCTGTAATTTTTCCACCTGTCTATACAGTGAAACTTGAGTTGAATACAGAAGTCACACTTCTTTGTTGTTGTGATAAAATATTCTAAAAAACTATCTTGAATGTTCAGTCTTCACCAAACACCAAATGAAATACTCTGTTGAGTGCTTGTGCCCATGTATAGCTTTGAAAATAGAGAACTGAATCTGTGCCTTGGTTTTGGGGGTGGGTTGGCTTATTTTTTTTCCTTCTACAAAATATGGATCTTTACATCTATATATTATATCCCAGGGCTGCACGCACAGCTCGTTTCATTAATGCATGAATATCTCCAAGCTCCTCAGGTGGAAGCTGGGGGCAATTTATTTTAATTAGCTGGATTGTAAAATGAACACCTACCCTGTAGTCCTTATTCCAGTTGAAAGGTGAGGTCGCAATGTTTCTATGATATCATAAATCTCCTTAGGCTTCAAGACTTTACTAGGGTATATAGCACTGCAGTATCTTGTTGTCTAGCACTTAACGCTGTTACATCTTTTATGGGAATCACTGTACTGGTCCTTGGAAAATTAATTTAAAAATATGTTTGATTTTAGTTTAGAAGTTCTCTCAAGGCAGTACAGCCCCAACAATCACTACCAGGCCCTTTGGGAAACAGGAGAAAAGAAAAAAAAAAAAAAGAACATTTTTGGAATCTCTTTCTTTCGCCCAACTCAGTATCAGCCGGCAGAGGCAATAACGAAGGGGCTGCAGGGCTGCTCTCAGCTATTATTGTGCCTGGCTTTCTCTCAGCATGACTCACTGCAGACAATGTATAACACCACTCGCAAGGGGAATGAACGGTAAATACTTGGCCCTGGATTTTTTTTTTTTAATCTCTTCAGTTTTTTTTTTCTCTGATTTGTATCCCTTTATCCTCGCCCATGTGCTATATAAGCTTCTCAAATCCAATGTCCATAACACCACCCCCCACTGGTAGCAGCAAGCCCTTCCGCTGCTGTAGGGTTTACTTTGCAGAGGTTTACAAGGAGAGGCATTATTTAGACACTGTATGCGTTAACCTAGTGGCACAAGGTTGCTCCAACACCTTCCCTCTGGTTTTTTCTTTTTTCAGGGGAGGGGTGGCTGCTATTCTAGTTAAGTGCATCTCTTGCTTTGCTGTAGCAGCCAGGCTAGTTTAGGAAGAAACCCTTGGGGCTAAACAGGCTAGGCGTGCAGCCAAGGGGGTCAGGAGACAGCTTTAAGGATTATACTACATAATTAAAAGCTCACTTTCAATATGCTTCCTGGTACCCAGCGCTCAAACATACAAACCTTTTTAGGTAATAATTCTTGGTCCTCATTTGTATCTGAGAGATTTGTAGGTTAAAGTTGCCACACAGGTAGTGAGTCAGGAATACCAAACACACCAGATACTCAGCTGAAAGCACGAATTATTCATCTAGACTATGAAAAGGCAACACCTTCCTAAATTTACCCTAGCCAGTGAGAACTGGAGGTAAAATAGAAATAGATGAGCAAGCATGTGTTTCCTTGGTTTGTTTTTGTGCAATGCCCTCTGGGTGCAGCTGATGTCATTTGCGGCAACTTTCTGGATTTAAAAGTGGGGATTAATCTCTTGAAGAGTTTTAACATCAGAACTGGGCCAGAACATGATAAAACCTGGTAGACACTGAAGACCCACTGAAGATCAAGCTGATACTGTGCTAGCTCAGAGGAAAACCATTTTATCTTCAATGACTCCTAATCAGCTGGAGCCAAGACTAGAATTTAGGTCCTCCATTGTCCGTATTTTAAGCTAGTGGCTTCCCCATCAGCCTACAGAGTACAAGCGCTTGCTCTCCAGCCATCCCCCATCCCAGACCAAAATGATCGTTAAACCCAAGAGATTCCTGTAGATTCCTGCATTTGCTAAAATAGCATATTCTGACATTTCAGTCAAACATTCTAACCAAGTCTGTGCAAGCTGCATTGATTTAACTTTCATTGTCTAAAAATAGGTCCTAGCAAGATGTCGGTACCAAAAAAGCTAGAAGCAATGGAAAGGAGGATGAAATACTGACGGCACATACTGATTATATTCAGTGTGAGTGAGCACTTGCCTACCTAATGTTGTAATGCACAAATAAGTAAACAGGTTAAGAATCCAAGCAGCACATACTCACTGACTGACATGAATAATCAAGTGTAAAACAGGTGTAAACCACACTCCCATATCAAAGTTGTGAAAAATGCATATGATATATTTTGCATGATTTTTCCACCAGAATTATCAGGTTTTTAATTCAAGAGACATTGCAATAAGCCAGAATTTATTCTCCATACAATGATATATTTAAATCAGACCTGGGGTTTTTTTTTTTGGCCAGAAAACTGGCCCTTCTACCATTTCAATTAAATCCCAGCGTACTGTAAATAGGTCCCTTGTCACACATATAACAAAATGGAAAGAGACACCAAATAATTAACTTACTAACTAGTACAGACAGAAATGCGCTGTGTGAAGAACTCTGTTTAGTCAGCACTGCCATGCAGTTTTGATTAAGCTCATGTGTTTGACTGAATCAGTGCCTAATCTTTTCAACTAATTACTGTCTACTGCCTGCCTGCTTCTAAATATTTTTCATTCCTTAAAAATCTGTTGCTTACAACCGTTTCCTTGTTTGTTTTTCGGAGAGCAAAAAGTAAAAGAAAGGCTTTACTCCCCGGGTTAGGACTAGATCACATATATGAAAGAGAAGAGAGATTCTGCTACACTTTATTCAATATGATGTTACAAGAAAACAACAGTTACAGCTGACAAACCATTACATCTTTCATAATACAGACAAATTACAAGGTGTAACAAATAATGCGACATTTATTTTACTGTACTGCTTACTATGCTGTTCTTCTGAAGTGTATATATATATATATTTAATTACATTAACATTGTTTTCATGTACCAGCCCTCCCCTTTTTGTTAAAAAAAAGAACACCTCTTAGTGCACCATACAAAAATCCACGTGGAAGCTGGCAAGCAGGATTTTGTATGCAGCACCATTGAAATGCATTTTAGGGGCCGGGAATTATTAGTGCATCCTTTACTTTTAGGTTTTTTGCTTATGTGAAAAATGCAAGGCAGTAACATACAGTCACTCCACCTAAATGCTGGTAGGGGAGAGTGTTGTTATGCTCAGTAATGCAACATAATTCTGTTTATATGGGGTGTCTGCATTTTGCTCCCCAGTCTGTACAGCCTAAACATTTTATATAACAAAGATTACAAACCCAGTAATATTCACAGATGACTATTTTGTATATGAGCATACCAGAGCATTGACTACACATTCGGTTGCGTGCACTGACACAGAGCGCACAGGGGTGTACGTCACCCACCAGCCCACAGGGAATTTATTATCCTACCTTCTTTCCCCAGGAGTCTGAGGTGCAGAACCCCTGCGCACCAAAGAGGAAGCCAAAACCCCGGTGCCGCTGCCTACTGCTGATGGAATTTTCAGTGTTGCATGTACTGATGACTTATCCTAAACCATGGTTCTGATTAAAAACAATAGTGAGAATTAAAAGGACCCAACTGATCTGGGGACACCATACAGTGATGTTGGCACTATTGGAGTGTCCTGGCTGGTGCCGTGCCCTCTGGGTGTGGATTAGAGCTGATCTGAACCCAGCAGGAGAGAGGACTAAGCCATCTCCAGCTGGCTGACTTGTAAAGTCAGGTTGTGTGAACTTGAACTTGTGAGGAATCTCTGTATCGTGCAGACCATCTCTATCACCGTCTTCCCTTCCCCGTTCACTTAATACTAGATCTCTTAGAGAGTTAGAACATGCCCTCCTGCTTTTATCTGCCTACTACACCTGCTGCCCTGTGGCTGCTCTCCCCTCTCGCAGCAAAGCCACATCCTCTCGGTATCATCAGGAAGGATCTACTGGGGCTCAGCCAAATGGTAGGAAAATGAAAGTTACTCTGCTGCCGGCTATTGACTCCAAACAAGTCCCACAGTTTCTCAAGGACTGTGCCCCAGAGACTACTGGTCACTTAAGCCCATTTTTTACTATTGAAACACCATGTTCCGGCACCTGCAGCACTTCTGGAAGGCCAGGATACTCCTTCTTGTCCCTTTGAAGATTTTGCAGGGAACTAATTTGGGAAGGATGAGAGAAAAAGAGGGTAACACTACTGATGTTGGCTGAAGCTGGTTCAAGAGCACTCATGGGGTTTAAACAGGCCATTCCGCAATGCTGAGAAGAGCTGTGGGGAAAAACCTCACTTCTGCAAGATGCCGGAGAGGTGGGCTAGCTGTCAGGGGGTCAGTCAGGCTAACCGTGCAGGCAAGGGCTCTGCTGCAAGGAGGAAGAGGGAAATAAAGCCGTACCATCAGTTCCCTGGACAAAGGTTCTTCTACTGTCTCAAAAAACCTTGCCGTTTCCCAGCAGGTTTGATGTTCCAGAAGAATAACTTGCAGTGCTCAGGTGAATGGCACCAGCTTGCTGAGCCCGTGTCCCCTCGGTGGAGGGAGAAGATCCCCAGGGCCCAGAGCTGCTGCAGGAGAGCAGCAAACCCAAGTCACCGCAGGCAATTGGGGCGCCCAGGAAATAGGTGCATAAGTAAGAGATCCTGGTCACTCCTTAATTGGTCGGTAGCCGAGATAACCTCACTACAGCTGAAAATCAAGTTGCTATTTAGGAACCTAGATATTCATGCACTGTCCTTCGGGCAATTGAGCTTGAAGATTTTTGGACCAACTTGATTTCAGTGGTTGCTTAAAAGTGGGAATGGGGCAGAGAAGATAATCTCAGGCGCACGTGTGTGTACACGCACATACACACACACACACACATACATACCTTAAGCAAACACTGTACATGAGTCACTATGGATAGTAATGCGCTAGCCTTGTGGGAACAGTTGGGGAATTATTCTCTATATTAAACCTTCAGATGTTTAGCTGAGCAGCATAATTGCTTGCCTCCCAATTTAAGCTGCCAAGTAGATGCGTCTATGAAACTACCCTTATATTCCTAATTGAAATCTTTGTTACATTTTCAAAAATTCTTCAGATTTTTGCAGCAAGTTTTTTTTTTTTCTAAAAATAGCTAATTTTAATCATCAAACTGCACACAATTTAAGTAGCAAAGATAATGTATAAAAGACTTTTCTCTTACAAAAAAAAGAAACATGAAATCCAAACAAACCACGTCTAAGGCAGTTTCAGTGTGTGATAAATCCAAAAGTTCAGTGGTCACTTTTTCCCCCTTATAAACACAGGGGAAAAACTGTAGTAAGTTCTAAATAGGAAAGTGGCTTTCAGATGGCTTTTACCAGGTCCTGAAACAGAGATGTCATTGGGGAAAACTGTCTTTTAATGGCTGTGCAAATATTGAGAATATTTCCACGGTTCAGCTCTTTGAAAGTGTAGACTCGTATCCTAGTTCATTAGGAGGCCTTTCCAAGCTACTTGCACATTCAAGGATTTGCCTTATTGGGTGGTTTTTTTCTTATTAAACGCTGCTGGAGTTTAATAAGATGGCAGTAGCACAAATCCTTTTCCCCTCCTTTTAAACACTGAAAGCTAACCCAAGTGTTACCGCACTTCTTAAAAATGTAATTCAATGCATCCAGCAAGCAAAGGATGTCAAATTTATGTGTAGAATAATATTGCCTAGCAAGCGTTTCTGTCCGAGCAGGACTATAACTCAGCAGCGGTTTTTGCACCATACCCTGCCCTCTCTGAATGCAAAGCATTGTACGTGGTCAGGGCAGTTTTATCACACCCCTGAAGACAACGTTCTCCCCAACCAAAACGTAGTAGGGGCTTCCTTTTCTAAAATCACACAACTTTGTCTCTTGCAAAGTTTGCGTTTGAATGATTCATTCAGAAAAGCTGTCTAAAGACACAGTATCTGGTAGCGCCTTCCAATCAGCTCAGAATACCTATGGAAAATAACTCGAAAGGTGCTTTGGTGTGGAACAGCAAACAGTTTGGGACAGGGAAAATGCTCCGCTTTGCTTTGTATGCGGCAAAGTAACATAGCTAGATTTAATGGTTCATTCAACAAAAGTTTTTCTGTACCTTAGTATCTGCCTTGAATTAAACGGAACCGTTTCATCATCTCTGTTTTCAAGAAAACATTCCAAAAGGTAAATATTGTGAGGAAAAACATAGAGACGTTTGCCAAGACCCATAAAAGAAATATTCTTGAAGGGAACAAAACCATAACGAATTCATTGTATATCTGTCAGCTGCGTACATCTCATCGTTTTTGCTTTGTCTTTCTCACAGGCCTATTTTGAAAACTGGCATGCTACATAGCCCAAGCGGAGTAACCAAATTCAGAGTACTGAAGTAAACATGCAATTATTGCCATGTTTTTTAAAATGGATATGAACGGTCTGAGGAGATAATGAAAAAAGAAATAACCCAACAACACTTCAGGAATAGTGGCAAGGTGCTGTAATTGTCAGCCGATCAGACAAGTTGGGCTTGCTCTGGCAGAAATAGTCTTCCCATTGGTTGCAAAATACGCACAACGCTCAAAGAAAACACACAGTCCTTTATGCCACCGTTGGCTTTCTTTTTGTGTGCAGTCGTTACTGAAGAAGTGTGTACACCAAATGTGTTGTCTTAATGTATTTAAGACATTGCTGGTGAAAGCATAAAAATCCTTACAAAGATGCAGCGCTGCAGTGGAAAATCAAACAAAATCAAACACAAAAGACTGAAAGAGTACATGCCATGTATCAGTAAGCAAAAGCTTAATCTTCACATAGTTCTCTGAAATCACAAGGTATCCAAATGCGTGCAAGGTTTTAAATAAATTGCAGGGGGAAAAACAGGGTCTTGCCAGCTTCGATTTTCTTTTGAATGAAATCCACCATAGAGAAAGAAAGGAAACAGGCCGTGGTTCCTTCCTGGTGTCGGCCTCCTCATTAGGTTTTTGTTTCCCTCCTCCAAACTGGTAAATTTAATCCTGTAAGGAAACAATATAAATTATAATAAGCCTCACGAATTGCATTTTTTAATGATTTTTTTTTACTTGGTAAAACACACATTAGTCCAAAGCCAGTTACGAAGACATCAGCTCAGAGCAAAGGACAGTCTTCCAAAGCACCTCTAGAGCTGGTACCTCAAGAAAATGAACTTAAAACACCAATGTTTTTAGGGTGGTTGCCTAAGTGAGATATATTAATCCATATTCATGGATCTCTGCCCCAAGTGCTAATCTTCAGAGGTGCTATCAGCGCTCACATTCTCCATGGAAATTACAGGCAGCCATAAATAGACAGTTGGCTCTTCTAAAGGTGGTCACACCCCATGAATGCAAAGGAAGGTTGCTAAATGCTGGCACAGCTTCAGGAGTTTACAAGCTCTTTTTTGCCCCCTTTCTTACGGAATCCCTAGTGAGCACCTCCACAGTAATGCTTGCGACTAGTTTATGAAAAGGTCTCCTCAGGTTTGCTTCCCAAGAGATATCTGAGGTGCCTTGGGGCACACCATGAACATTTCTGCAAACACAACCAGGTTATGGAGCTCCTTGGTGTGCTGCATTTAAACATATTCACCTTTATTTCAGTGTTTTTCTATTAATAGGCAGATAACTAAAACATCTCCTTTCATATACCCAAAATAAACTGTATCAATAGCTTTGCTTATGTTGTCTTTCACTCTGCTGATGAGTCCTGTTCCTGTAGGTAGGCTCAAAGCAGTGGCTGGACTTGCCAGAAGGTACCATGGTGTTTTTGATGTTTACACAAAACAGGAGGCGGGCTGAGAACGTGGGAAGAATTACTCTAAAACAAAGCGTTCAACAACTGCAAGAAGAGCCAGGTGAAGGCTAAATGAAGGCTAGATGGACCGGAGCCATTGGAAGGATTTTATAATTAACATATTTAACTCTTAATAAATGCCAAGTAATAAAGTGAGACTTTCCGAGAAATCCTGTCTTTTCTAAAGTTCAAAATATATTTGTTTTATGAGGTTTTTCAAGACCAAGGATTGTAACTACAGACCTGCTATACTTTTAGAATGTAGTTGCAGGAAGACAGTCCGATATGGAGGAATTTTAGCACTTAAGAAAAAGAACACCAAAATATTCATTGAGCATGGAACTGGTTTGTATTAGCATGTCCTAAAACTATTTAAATCAAACGGGATGCAGGTGCCAGTGGATCTAGTCTAGCCCTCATTTCCAAAGCAGGAGAAAAACAAGGCATCAATTTTGAACTGCAGTTTCAAGCATAAAATTTTAATTGTGGCTTTCATCAAAACAGCCTAATCTCTACACAACATCTAACTTTCATAATTTCCAGGGTTTCTGTCGTGGTTCTTGAGAGCTCTTCTTCTGCCCTTTAAGCGCCAGAATACCTGAATTGGATTAACAAAAGCCTGTTCTTAATGATGCGTGGCAGCATCTTGGGCCCTCTTGGAGCTCGGTCTGCCACCTCTTCAGTCCTGCTTGGGTTGTTTCCTAAATGCCTCTGGAGTTTGTGTGGAATGTCTGTTCCACATGAAAGTCCCACTTTCCCCAGGGTCTAGGAGCTTGGCTGAAGCGCCAATAAATCTTGTTTCAAGGAATACATTAGAGTTGATCCATTTAGTTTCTCCTTCATAAGCTTAAAAAGAAAAGCAGTGTTTGGAATATGCAGATTCATAACTGCTCAGTGGTGAAACACTATTGACAATATTCCCCGAAATCCATATTTCCCCTCCTCCAAAAGCATTTTTTAGGGATGATTTTTTTGGAGCCCCTCTTTACAAAGAAGCAACTAAATTCCCCCATTTCCCCCCCCACGCCACCGCCATTGTCCCCCCCCACCACCCACACCACAGCTGTGGAAGGTGAGCTTCCAGTTTGGAAGCCACATCTGCCCAGATCCAGAACAGCTGGCCTGGCTTCAGGCTAAGCCCAAATTGCTGGAGTTCTAGAGACTGGCATAAGCAGCAGGGACATCTAGGACAGGTAACAAAATGATCTGGATAGAAAAGCTTCTGGATGGAGGCTTTTCCAGGAGTTACCAAATTGCTCAGTTTTGAGAATTACTGCAATCACATTAATTAAACAGAACTTTTCCTTTCTATCAGTGGACCTCAGGACAATTTCTAAAGGAGCAGCATGCTTCTCCCAGGGTTGTACTACAATTTCCCAGTGGCAATACCACATTTTCTGGCTTCAAGTTTGCCTCCGTAGGCAAAGCTAACGACATGTTCTCCAGGGCAGGGCCCGAGCCTGTGAAATGGGGAGTACCTTCATCAGAACCTTAGCGCTTCCAGAACCAAGCCCTAGAACATTAAAAGCTTCCTTAGCAATGAACAAAGTGACAGCCGCTACCTTTTAACACAGGGGCAGAAAACCCTTTGCATACTGGCAACCAGTGCCAGCCCCACTGTGGCCCAAGGCAGAACACACAGGACTAAGAAAGGGTAGCAGAGGTTACACAAACGCCCACGGGACATTGCAAAGTTTTTTGCTGAACCCCATTTGCTTTCCTGCTCTGGCTCAGTATAAGGCAGCTGCCAGTTTTATGACCACAATTCCACCAGCTCCAGCTTTGCTGGGTCCTGCTATGCCAGTGCTGCAACTGGGGTGACTGGTTTCCTGTGAAGCTGAAAGCCTGGGGAATTTTATGGTGGGCAACGCCACATCCCACCTTCTGCATAGGCACAAGATTTAGACTAGATCAAACAGTAAACTCCCTGCAAAAAAAAGGTGGTTTGATGCCACATTTCCCCAATGGTTCTGCCTGGGGAAAGCCAGAAGACATAGTGCAGCTGGAACCAGGGAACGGCTGGTAGTCACGGTCTCTCTGAAACCTTGTTGAAACGCTCAGGCTGCCGGGTTTAGGAAGCCGGTGTGCATGATGGACCCCCGCTTCTCAGCCCAGCACCCTCATGGCCAGGTTGTTCTGAGGCTGAACCCTCGGTTTTGGCTGCCAAGATAATTCCACTGTGTATAAAATCCTTCGGTGAGCTCTGACACAGTGAACAAGCCTGCTGGTTAGGAATATGTACACTGGGAAAATATAATGCTTGCATTTGAGTCCCTAATGCACCGAATGTTATTTGTTTATTTGAAGTGGAGTCAACAGATGAAACCCCTTCCCTCAGCCTGGGAGTGCCCTCATGGTTAGAGCCTTCTCCCAGGCAATGGGCAACAGAGGTCACCTGTCCCGAGGCAGAGGAAGAAACCCAACAGGGATATGCCACTGCAGAGGAGCGCTGCAATCGCTGTGCTGTGGGACAGGAGACCACCTCTTCGCTTTGGTTTTGTTTAAGATGAGACTCATTGCGTCACATCAAATAGACACCTCCCCTAAACTGGAGGAAGAAGAGGGTGTCTCTTTGTCCACAGCAGAAAATCCACAATAAAACCAACATGAAATTTTAGATTGGTGTGAACCAATCTTGTTATTAAAAAAACATCGTGTCATCAGTGGGGCTCTTGAACTGAAACATCCGTTGCTCACTCAACCAAGAGTAGAGCCCAACAACAACCAAGACAGAGCCCTCCACGCAGTGCTGCTGTTCAGTTCCCAGATGGCTCAGTATTCCAGTTTTGCATTTTTTAAGATGTATTTTAGAAATGTCCTTGCTTAGAATTTAATACATTTTCCTGATCATACAAATCAAAGTTTTGCCTGGTGACTTGGCAGATTGTGTTTATGGCCTCTGGTCACAGCTTTGCTTATAAAAGCGTAAATTGTTAAATGAAATATTTACAACTTGTGATTTCCCAAGAGCAAAAGAGGGTTCTTTCAGATCTCCTTTAAAAAAAGAAAACAACAAAACCTGAAATGTAACAGACTGCCTTACAAATGAACTTGTATTATTTCACCACAGGTCCACGTACTTTTGGTTTTCATGACATCTCCACTAAACCTAATAGAAGATTACAAGCAAGTTAATGATGCACTTGAAATATCAAATGACCTAAATCAAGGCGCTCAATTGTATGTTTGTTATCTAGAGAAATCATCTGCTGCATACATCTTGTTTGTCCCAGATCCCGAATGGGATAAAATAAGGTATTGACCCACCTTAAAACCAGCAGAGGCCAACTTCAGAATGCAGTAGCTGTTTTTTGTAACAGTGGTTCTAGGAAGGGAAGCTAAAGCTTGTAATTTAAACGTTAATCATGCTCTCAAGACATGAGGCAGAGGAGAGTGACTAAATCCCAAATATTTTTCTTTATTTTAATTAGTGAAAGAATGTCCGTTCCTTTAAAAATGCAAATCACCAATTGAATACATGCTCCTTTTGGCAGCATCAGCATCCTTCTCCAGGTGCTTCTAATTTCTGTATAAATTATCACTTAGGGCGGAGCTGTGCTCCCACAGAGTATGTGAAGCGCACTCAGAGTGCAGCTCTATTTATCTTGCAGCTGATTTAGCATCATTATAAGAGTATTCATTCTGCAAGGCCAGATTTAAAACAAAACTGTGAGCTGACACCTGGAGGTACTGTATTCTCTATAAGCCGAAACATGGGGGTATTTAAAGTCATCAACAATATATTCTTTCTGCTTCTCCCTCCACCACACACGCACACACCACAGACACTGTTCATTCTCTCTAAAAAAAGTATACTATTAACAGGTGATTTTTCCCCATGCCTTTTATTCCCGTCTTTGTTAGAGAAGTCATTTTAAAAAGCCAACCAAACATTATCAATACTGTTTGCGCTCAGATAATATCTACATGCAACTCGTTGCTATAAATATTAATTAATTGGATCGCCAATACCCATAATGCAACTTTATTTTGACCTACATGCCCTATGAACTAGATATTTTTTGGATTCAATTTTCTTAAAACCAACTGTCAGCATCATGTGACGGCAGAGATGAAAAATGAAAATGAGCATTCCCGCTGTGCAGGTGAGTGACCTGTGGGAGACAGCTCTGCCTGCTAGGATTTTTACACGTACCATCAGACGCAGACCAATTGATTAGATCATCTTATACCCGCCACCAACTAGGCTCAAGAGACTAATTAGAGAGAGTACTGCCTGCACAGGCACCCCATTGACACCTAATTTGCTCAGCCAAAGCCTTTGGGGAGAATGTATTATCTCTGCAGCTGCACTTCATGCATTTCTGATTTGAGGCATAAGCAAGGAGTACTTCTTCACTCTTTTGAGCAAACTGAGTATATAAGCCCTTAAGTGCTAAATACAAGCAGACAAATTAAAGCTGGCCAGCCTCCCATAAATTCTTTTCTCCCTTCAAATATATATATATATGTATACACATACATACATACATATATACATGCATACACGTCTCACTTTATATCTGTGTCTATAATACATGAGCACAAATGCAAGCATACAAATAATTTGTACGTATGAGCCTGAATGTGTGTGGATTGCATGGGTACATAAAGACATTTCTACAAACATATGCTTTAAAATATGCAGTTGTCACGCTGTATAGAGTGCTCTCTTTTGCAGGGAAGTTTTACTTCTGTGAGATTTAAAAGAAACGCAGTTGTTCTAATATATGAAAAATAAATGATGTGCAGCATTGTTAGCTCAGGCTCTGAATCACCCCATGGACACGGCTGAGTAGACTGCTGCCTATAAAGTTGCTGTGCGTATCTTCAGAGGTGTTAGTTCAAAGATTATTTCAGTATCAGCCTAGCTTTGTGGAAAGCTTTTCTTCGATGGACTATACCTTGTTTGTGGTTTCCCGAGGAATACTCTTCACTAAGGCTAAATATAAGATTACTAAAATTGCTTTCCACTGGGCTTTAGTTTTATCTAGTTATCCATGCCCCAAAATACACAGGAGAGGCAAGACTTAAGGCTGTCATTAAAAATTTATTTGAAAAAAAAAATTCACGCTAGGAAAAACTATGATTTTTTTTACAAACTGAGAAGGGTTTGAAGAGAATATTTTCTGCTATAGGCTGGTATGTGATTCTTGAACTCGAGTATCTTGTAACACACAGGAAAATGGTGGATTTGCATCACTTCTAAAATAGCACTGGCACAAAATATCTTCTTCCCTGTGATGTGTCTATAAAGCAAGTTTCAGGAGCTGAAAGAAGCTGAATTATTGCAATTTAATTTCAGCTTATGCCAAAGCCTGTATTGACGTGGTCAGTTTAAAGCGTCAACTCAGGATCCTGCACTGCGGTACCTAAAGAACATCCTCACCTTCCTCCCCTCACACAGGCCACATCTTTTCCAACTCACTTCACATTTCTTTAGCAATATTTAATCTCATTTAATGTTTCAATGACACCTCTGGATTATCTTCGCAACTGTTGGCTGTTAGTCTTTCACAGATGCAGTAGTGTATGGTATGCATTAGAATAATAACTACTATCAGTCATTAGAAGAAAGTCACATTTGACAAATAAGTAACTAAGCATTTACTGATTATTTTTTCCTGCTCTTTTCTGCAGTGTCTTAGTTACTGAATTGGTATCCTTATCCACACTGATCTCCCAGACTCTGTCTTCAGGGATGAATATTACTGTATGTTCTTCTCCACAGTTCTAACGTATGAATCATAATACAGATTATATATAGACATGTTCCTGTTTTCAGAATTCCTTTTCCCGCAAAGAATTTTTCACAGATGGACTTGACCCCTAAGCAGAGTGCCACAACTCCAAAGAAAGGGATTTGCCTACGGGAGGTGACTGCAGTTTCAGGGCGGGTGTGAGGGGGGGACCCTGAAAGAAGTGAGCGCTAGACAAGGACTGTAAACTCGTCAGAAAATAAAAAATTAGAATAGCAACACAATTACAAACTAAATGGTTTTATGAGTATATGTACATTAAATAAGTGACATAACCTTATTAAAGGTGACAGGTGTGTGGCAGAGTGGACATGGGGCTGGAAAGTAGAAACCGAGAGTTTGGGCAAATGTGACCGTAGGAAAGTCACTTTATTACCTGTAACCTCTGTTTTGTTACAGGGGCTGTTTTATATCCTGGCCTCTGGGTTTAGAGTGTGTCCTCAGATGAGTGCCCAATGTTAGCTGGAGCCATCAATAGTTCAGATTACATAAATACAGTTAAATTTAACAAAAATGCAATATTTGAACAGCTGCAAACTTTGGAAGTTGTTGAAATCCTTACTTGGACTGTGAGTTTTCCAAATTGTACCTTTATGTACAATAAGAGCCCAAAATGACAGTCCTACATCACCTAGGACTTAGTGAACATGCACCCAGCAGCCCAGCCTGGGACACTGATTCTGAAGAGTGAAGACTTACCCTTGAATTATACACTAGTTGCTAAGTAGCGTGTGTGCCTATCAATATTTGCAAACCAACTGCTTGCAATTCTGTTCAAATATTATAATGACTGAAAGGAATACAAGTCCTGATCCTCACTGTAATATATTTTATTCACAATATTCACTCCCAGTGATATTTGATAATGTGATTGGTTTCACCGTTGATTTGTAGGTATACCTTTAATTTTTTTCTGGCTGTGGTAACTTCCAAATTAGTTTTCTCTGAGTCTTTCAGCAAAAATTCTTTCCTACCCTAGCTGCCCACAGCTGAAGTTTTTTCTTTGAGTTGAGAACAAAGTCCACAAAGCCTTTTACAATTACCATTTGAATAAGGCTTCACATGAAAAATAGCCACGACTGAATCTACTACATGTCTTCTAGTTTTTGAGAATAAAGCACAGACCTCTGTGAGTGAGCTCTGGGAAAACTAATACTTCAGACGAAGATACTACAAAAATAGCAGTGTTATCGAGCTCAATATAGTTTGCAAGCAAAGCCATAGAAACCTTATTAAAAACAAAAAAGCAAGCTGAGGATTTTGGTACACATCAAGACCAGAAAAATATGAGTGCTACTTGTTTGCAAGAACATACTTCTCAAACCTGACAAACAGCCAAATCCTTATAACTTCTTATACCCTCCCGTTTGTTTTTCCTTTTGCAAAGGCTTCAGGATTCAGTATGTTATTTTTGTTTTTAATAGCTTAAAGATTTGTCTCCTCTGAAACCGAATCCCTATAAAGGCATAAATTTTCACTCGTGATTATATCAGTAGAAAAAATGAAGGATGTAACTCGAAGATTTTCTAGATTCCAATGCGCAAACAGCCCAAACAAGCCTCCCTCTTTCTTTCCCCTGATTAATACGATGTGTCGAAATTGCTGTTTCTCACCCTGATAACTTGTAAGAAAAGCCTGCCAAAGAGGAACTGACTGAACGTGAACTGGAGAAATCCTGTCTCCCTGGATCTATAATAAGAGAATGTAAACCTACAGTTTTTGCCAGTGTTTGACACAACGGGATCTTTATCTCAGCTCTAGCACCAGCTCTCTACACTGAAACAGATAAGTAAATGCTATGCCTGAACAAAATTTGTAGATTGCGTAATTAAAACATCTGAAAGAAAAAAAAAAGAAGGAAAAAAGAGCCTATCAGTTATGGTTGCATATAACAGAACTGAGAAAAGGAAACGCCTGCTGGAAGATGATATACAGCCATTAATGCTCTGGTTAACAGGTTTGTTACTGGTTTGAACCCCTCTCTGGAGAAAGGGAGCACCAGGAAGAGCTGGTGAGAGAATTCCTCGTTGCGCTCTCTTGCTAAACCGAGCAGCCAAAGGGGCTGGAGATTCAGCCACAAGCAACTGGGTGCAAGTGAGCTGAGCCGTGGTGCCCTTCCACTGCGTCCCATCTGTGTGGCAGAGCCAGCTTAAGAAATTCCCACGGCCTGCAAACCTCACTCCTTATTCCTGCCCTGCAACTTGTGCCCCGGCCCTTGCCCTGATAAAACTGTCTGTGGGACTCCTTTCACACTGGATCACTAAAAGTATCAGAAGTGGGATTATTTTTAACGTAGATCTCAGTGATACAGTTCATATCAAACTTATAAATAGTTGCACCAGCGCAACTCGCAGGATTAGAAACTGGTGATGGAGGAGGAAGGAACTGCCTGGATAAAGCTAGGCGGAAATTTATCACGCTGGTTTTGCCTGCAAAGACAAAAACGTGGGATTACATCCTTGTTTTTCATCAACAGCAGTTCCCCAGTGCATTTCTCATAACAAAGCTTCACTTTCTAAAGTCTGAAGCCACTTCCCAACTCACAAATGGCTAATTATTTTCAGGTATCCAGAAACACAGTGAAATCTGCCTTAGCTGGCCACTTAGGGGAGCAGACAGAAGTTGTTGCATAATGACCTACTAATTAAAAAGGAAGAAAACCATACTCAAAAGATCTGGGAATACCCGCAAGATTGCCTAATAAGGATAATCTCCTGTACATGTTTCAAGGGAGCAGCAAAGAAGAGATGGCTGAGAGCCCATGCCTCCGACTGAAAGTTCCTTGGATTTTTTTGGTTGGTTTTCATTTTTTAGCAATAAAAATACGTTGGCCTGCCAACATATCAAGGAGATGTTTTACAGTTTGTGAAGCTTCAAGTCAGATTTAAGCAGAGTTCAGAGACTTTAGAAGGGATAGAAAAGCTTCAGATCCTTTACAGGTCTGTATCTAGCTTTGAATGAAGAATACAACCCTGGAGTTCAGAGAGAGCGGATCAACTCTGAGCCAATCTAAATATCATGAATGAAACTTACTGACTGCCAAGCTTGGGACTGATGGTCACTGTTATTTAATAATGCTATTTATCGACTTGAATCTAAGATTATTTCTTCTATCTGAGGCACAACAGCATCTCCCTCCTCTCCCCACCATCTAACGTAACAAAAAGTAAATAAATAACTTCAGGGAATTTATTCGGAAATTTATTCCTGGTTTTCCCTGTCATGGCTTTTATCCCCAAAGCAAAGTCTTCTGGAGAAAATGATATATGATAGACTACATGCCTGCCAGATGACTCATTAGTTTCCTCCTGAAAATGAAGCACCACCTCATGCAACGATTAAAGCATCCACAGGTACTTAAAAATAGGGCATTTTGTGTATGTATGATCATTAATATTAGCCAAGTTACTTCTTGAGAGATACGTGCTGTTGGAACAAATGTAATGCTTCTAGTGTAATCAGTGCAAAGTAGCTATGGCATAGTCTTGAGATGGGTGTGGACCATTTTGCTGGTCAGCTTACAGTTTACGGAAACAAAGATTCCTCTGCAAGGGATCACAACACTAGAAACTACCTTAGTCCCAACAGATAAATGCTAAACATTAAGAAAACAAAGTGCGAATATTCATCATTACCAAAATAACTGTAGTACCTGGAAGTACTGAAAGTACCTGCAGACAGTTTGGAATTAAGTTACGTTTATTAGTTCTTGCTTAGGAAAGAGAGAACTAATGTTCACTTGAAGAAGGAAGAAGAAAAAGGGATGGGTAACCTAAGAAAAAAATACTAAATTTCTCACCTGTATTTTTATTTTTATTAGTGTTTTTCCTTGAGTTTTTTTCCAAAAAGGGGAGTACTTTTCAAACCAGCAAGGAATTCTTGATTAATCTGGAATGTGGAGTTACAAATGCCTTTGCTTTAGCTTGACCGAACAGACATCACTGCAGTCGCATTCTGGATAGCAAAGATCCTTCTAGCTAAACGCCATCTGGTTATACATTCTATTTGCTGCTGTGGCTTTTCAGAGACTGAGCATCATGCCAAAGTGGTCATGTCAATTAAAATACATTTTTTAGGACAGCACGGCAACCCTTAAGCACACATAAAATTAGTCAGTATGCAGACCTCACATGCTGAATCAGAAGGATCTTTCCCACAATTATAGTATATTAAATGAATGGCAAGTTTAAGTAATAGACGTATTTAAATTTTGGAATATATTTCCAAATACCATTGTGTACAAAGTTCTTGGGGTATGTGTCCACCCATGCCATGAATGCCATAATGGTACTGACAGAGAGATCAGGAAGTCTTTGGAGTTGACATTTTCAGGCATGAATTGTTTCCCAACCCAACGGTTCTGAAGACTAGAATGGGGCAGGGGAGAAAAAATCCCAGTTTAGGAAATGCAATGGTGTCTATATGGAACATTGCTTGCCTCCGTGCTCATTCCCTATAGGTTCTGCTGGTACTTACTGATTACTGTTATGCAGTCTTCCGCCCATACAACTCCCACTTGGGATTCTTGCTGAAAATCTATGACATTAGAAATAGTTACTGGCAGCTTCAGGCCAGCTGCGTTTTTCCCTGCCAGTTCCATTTTTACATACAAAACCATATGGAGTGCTGAAACAGAAATACTTCCCCAGTGCGGTCTCTGTGGCATGAAATGGAAAAAATGTTCCAGAATTGGCACCTCTACAGAGTATCATGACAGCAATGAGGATATCCTATCTAGTATAAAGAGATCACAAAGCAGCTCAGGGATTTTATTTCTGAGTTCCTACTCTGCCTGCGGTAAGAACCTTTTCCACGTGTATGACTAAGAAAGATGTTCAAATATAACGCATGGTTTGGGAAATCCAACATGAGGTACTTCTCATAGACACAAATTTTAGAAACTGTACAGTGTCCACACCCTTTGAAACTCAGGCCTCCTTCAGATATTACAGAGGCTTCCTACCCACCCACCCACCCCCCAATTGTTTTTTGAAAGACTTATATGTTTTCAAAAAGCTGTCTCACACACTTGAGAGGCTTCATACATGTGGCAGAAATAGTAGATGTCAAATCAGGTGCAACATACCAAGCATTTTGTGGTATGCAAAGACAGGG
Source organism: Larus michahellis (assembly GCF_964199755.1). NCBI lineage: Eukaryota > Metazoa > Chordata > Aves > Charadriiformes > Laridae > Larus > Larus michahellis. Next base: position 25,953,325 of record NC_133897.1, on the reverse strand, counting down.
ATCATGGTAAGATGGAGTACTAAAGGCTTTTCTTTCACTGCCATAAGCATCGGTTTTCTTGTAACTGCAAGAAATACTTAATCTTTTTTTTGAAGCTCCATTATAAATGTAAGGTTTTGCATAGCTCATTTAAATAGTTTAAATGACACAAGGTTAAGAACAGGAAAGCCTTTCACCAAAGGTGGTTAGTCCTTTTCAAAGATTTCATATTATTTGAAGCTTACTTTCACTGCATTCTTTTACCTTGGCTGCTTCCCAAGTGGGTATAAGTTAATTAAATAGGATTTTGACCCTTTAACCTTCCCTATAAACTGCATCTTTACCTAACTCTATTTAAATAAATCAGATAAAAAAACAATCATGTAGCAGACTATGTATTTTTACAGCTGTGGAAAAAACAAACATGTCTATTAAGCTTATTTGTAAGTACTTAGTAGTCAAAGCAACAGCCAAGACTCACGGATGATTTTAATTAAAATAAATCTGGGTGGGCACATAAATTCATTTACGATGGCTTTTCTCAAACTGAAACTTCTCTAGCATTACTGAATAGCACTGCACTACAGTAAGTCCTCGTTTGTTGCTGGCGACTGAAGTTCAGTCCACCTGATTAGCTTGTGTTCATTTTATGAGTCATGTAAAGTGTTGCTAGTCTCTACGAAAAATATCAAAGATACGAGGCTGAAAACTGTTACAGGAAAGGGACAGAAAGAAAGAGAAGAACAGATGGGCAGATAATAACAATACAGAACGATACCCGGGATTTCTGTAACAGACACGCTCTGGGTCTAATTATCAAAAGAAGGTAAAATGGAGAACATCGTGTTGCTCTCTACAGACAGATAGTGTGACTTGCTGTATACAGTTATCCCTTTTTACCTTAAATACAGGCTTTTGAATATAAACACCCCCGATTATCTCAGATTATGAGACCCTTCCAAAAAATGATCGCCTTCTTTTAATTTCATCCAGAAACAAAATATAATTTAGGTATGAAGGATGATAACAGTTCTGCATGAAGAAATGAGTAACTAGCTCACTTACAAAGAATGAACTGCCCCTTTGTGCCCCAGTGATGTGTTCAGGTCTCCGCACAGGCAGTGACAAAGACACTGCCACTGGAGCCTGAGCACTGATCACATCTCTCCCCCCCAGCGGGGACGTCATAAATTGAGTTCATCACAGAACGAAATCTTTCCAAAACGTAGGCCTTTGGTTTGATATATTAATAGTGATACTATCTAACCACCTTACCGGTGTAAGGCAGTTAGGTGTACCTTACTTGATGTTCCGATTTTACAACCATTTGCTGATAAATACTCACATATTCACGAGTGTTAGATTTTGATCATTGACTGGGACATATTTGCCCGTTTCCTGACACTTCTCTCAACCCGTCGTCACTGAACGAACAGCTGGAAGATGACAACAACAGTCCTGTCACGCATAAGAAGCAGCCCAGCATCGCAGTGTGCGCAGAGAGGAGCGGGCAGAGGCGGGGAGGAGGACCTGTGCACCGACTGCCATCTTCTGAGGCACCACTGAGCTCCTCGTGACAAGGGCTTGGGGTTTTTTAATGGCATCACACACCATGTTTTGTCCACCTTTGTCAAAATACATTAGATTGGGGTTGCTACTGTGCACAAGCTGTGGTAATGAAGATCGATAGGGATAAACTCTTCCCTTTTTCACGTTGCACGGAAGTGGATCATATACTCTCACCAGCGAGGTTTCTCTGCCCACCTTCACTATCCCTGAAACAAAGGTTTCTAAAGTAAGGTCTAGCAGTAGAGTGTGCCCAAAGCAAAAAAAACAACACCAACAAAAAAAAAAAACAAACCAACAAAAAAGTGATCAAAAAAGGCAATGGAAATTCTGGAAATTACAATAAATAGTTTAAAGGCATGTCAACAGCTTGTAACTCTCCCTCGTCAGAACATATTTATCCCTACAAGTAATAACCGCCAATAACGGTACTGTAAACTCAGAGAGATACATACTTTGTGCTTTGAAAGGGCTTTGCATGGAGTTATTTTAATTATTTTCCTTATATAGTAAGTGGAGGATGAAAAAGAGATTTCTGAAATAAGAAATGTTATTGTTAACTCACTAATCGCAGCTGAGGGACTTAGGGGCAGTCTGGTTCCTGAAATATCTTTGAGCTTATTTTATAGAATTGACTAAGTTGGTGGTGTCCCTGTCACATGGATTTCAATGCAAGGCACCAAAACTTCCTTTATGCAGAAGTACAATAGACAACACTGGATGCTGAAATCATATCCTGGAAAATTTTAGAACATTAATACTTGAAACAGGGAATTTTTATTAATTTAAGGAAGTTAATTTTTCATTTGTAAATGCCTATTTATGAGGTGATTGAGTTTAGAGTTGACGCATAACATACATGCTACGTTATTTAGTTTTCAAACATAAAATACATATCCCCGCTGTTTTGAGAAACTACTGACCCTTAAGAGACAAAGCAAGGGCTTGATTTCTCTCCTTTGATTCTGGAGGCCCTGCAGAAGAGGGGGTTATGAGCTTCCCTATTTTGCTTCTTGACATTCAACACGCTTATGGCTTGAGACCAACGGAGTAGCTGGGGGCAAACCAGGTATCAACACATCGGCAGAGTCGCTGAGGGGACCTGGGGAAAAAGCCGAGACAACGGTCAAGGAGCCCAGCGTTGCAGAGCAGACCAGGATGGCAGTCTGCAGCCAAAGCCAGGCAACTACACAGCTACAGACGACGAGGTTTCGCAGCAGAAGCTGCTATAATATGGAAATAGATTCTTACCCTCCAGGCCCATATGTCATCACACCAAGCTAAGCCAAAGCTGCCAGCTAAAACGGGCAATTTCACATGAACTTGGCAGGGTGATTGCCGACACAGAGCTTGTTTTCCACTGGTGCCACCCACTCTGCTAATCCAATTCTGCCTCCTGATTTGCTTTTAAATAATAATGAACGCAGCAGATGGGAGGGGAAAATGTTCCTGGCAGTTAAGCCAGCCTGCGAGTGAGGCTCTTTGCTTTTCACATATCTTGTGCAAACTAGCTCTAAACGCAATGTCAAGTGATTAAAAGTGGTTAAACAAGAAAGTCAGGATTTGCCATGTTCTCAGTCATTCAGTCTTTGACCAGGACAGGCAGGCAAACAAAACAGACAGAAGGATAACACGCTGAAAGAGAAAGAACCAACTTTCGTAACATTAAACTTTGATAAGGAGATGGATGGACTCCTCTTCTCATCCGTGCAAATGCCATTTTGGATTTTTTTTGTGGGGGACGGCAATCGGGGGGGTTAAGCACCATAGCAATATTAAAAATACCTTTTGAGTCAAACACCCAGTGATCAGGACAGGCACTATTGAGCATAATCCCATGGCTGACTCTGTTTTGTCAAGGAGAGGGGAAACAGGCCGAAGCCCCAGGCTAGGGAATAAGGACGTGACTGTCAAGAAAAGGGGCAGGAGGAGACAGGGAGAGGCAGAGGGCAGACAGCAAAGAGCGTACAGCCAGGAGCCTACACGTCTTTTCAGCAGTGGCAGGAGGACCTATTATTCCTGGGTCACACAACATTATCTCCTGTCCAACAAACAGCAGGTAAGCTTGTTTGCACAGTGCACCGTGTTTTCTCTTGTGTCAGCCTGACACAGAGGATAATCACCTCCTACTGCTGCTTACTGGCCTCACACTGTGGGTTGAAAGGTATGAATCCCGCTGACAACACATCTTGATGAAGGTGAAAGAAGGCATCAGCATGATTCCATACACCGAAACTTTTTTCTTTCACTTCCTCAGTTTCTGAAAATTTGGGAAATTGCGGCTCTTGAAAGGAGTTAAAAATGCTTGTGCAATATTGCATCTAACTCATTCTACATCTGTAGTAGTCTTTAACACGTGATCATTTTCTTGCCCCACATGAGACCCTTGCCACCACGGCTCAAACTACATGCTGCTTTTGTAAGATAAAGAGCTTTATCGAAAATAAGACCCTCGACTCCTTTACTGTGGAAGTTGGAAGATCTCAAGTACGTTGAGCAGGAGATGAGAAAAAGTACGCAAGTTTCAGTAGCTGAATGCCTAGAAAGCTGCATTTGAGTCCTGCTTCTGCTGTAGTTCCTACATGATGCTAGAAAAGTTGTATCAGAGCTCCTACATTATGCTAGAGAAGTTATATTCGCCTATTTTATTTAATTTTTTTTTTAACAGAAATTCACTTGGCAGCTCTCATTTTCTGTATAATCCAGGATGGTTCCTGGCTTGCGCTGCTGATACATTGAGCATTCACTGCTCCAACTGAGGTCAATGCAAAATGAAATCCAATCTGAACATATTAAGCACTAAAAGATGCTAGGAGCTCTGAGAAATCAGGCAAGAAAAATGGATTTATTTTTAACAATTGCCATTTTAATACCTGTGCCTCAGCTCCTAGTGTGTAAAACGGACACCTCCGCACCATTTCAGCTCATGGAGGTACTGTGAAGGTGGCTTCCCAATGCTGGCAAGGACTTAAGATACAATGCTTCACAAAAAGCCTCCATGGATATTAATGAGTCCGCATCTGGTGCAGGCTATGGATGCTGTAGCCATAACGCATAGGATCAAACACTGAATGATGAAAAGAAACATTAGCTATCCATCTGTGTTCACAATCCATTATCTTGTAAAAAAGTGATTTGAGGTCCCAGAGAAATAATAGTATATGGTCCTGCAAATGACGACTGTAGATGAATACACAAACCACAGGTGAAGGAAATTAAATTTGAAACCTCAGTTTTTGTATTTCCTAACTACTGTTTGAATTTGCCACTTTAATAAAGTTGTTGAAGCAGGCTTTAGGAGAAGACAGTGTTGCTAAGAACTAATGGTACATCCTCCCAGTTAGTGACAAACAGGATGAAGAGATTCGTAATATGAAACAAAAGCCTGACTCAAATTTACTATCAGCCTCTATGTCTTTCAACTGAAATATTTTGTCTGGTTTGATGTTGCAAGACCACAGTAACATAATTTGAGACAGCAACCTTTGATTATACAGGATAACAGATATTCCATTGTGTAAAATTTCTGATCTCTGTTTTTCCATCTAATGTGGGGACTTTTAGCATATGCCTTCTAAAAACTGAAAGAATTTCATACAGGCATCTGTACTGGCCTGTTCTTTGTACTAATTAAATTAGTTTCCTGTTGAGTAAGTAAAATACTGGCAGCCAGGAACAGTTGGGGAGACAGCTCAGAGGCTTAAGCACTGAACCATGAACTTTTCTGTTTACTACAATATTAAACAAGTAGACACTCTTGCTGACATTATGGGGAATGAAAGAGCATTCTGTTAAGATATTTGTTTCATTACTGTTCGTGTACTACTGATCTTCTTAAAGAGAGATTTTTAAAGATAGAAAAGGTATTTCATTTGATACAGTTAACTAAATAAGCGTATTATTTGGTTTAAAAATACGCATGTCAAAGCTGAATTTGAACTTCAAATCTAAGGGGTCAAAACTCAGAAGGGAGAAAGAAGTCAAACAGCCGCCCAGTCACCCAGTCTCACCTTGGGCTCCGTACCTCCGCTCTAATGGTCACAACAGTGAAAACTTTCTACAACGCACAGATCTTCGGCCCAAGCACCTCACAAGTGGTGTTGACACCTTGAAGGATTAGGGCAAGAGACATCATGTCTCTGATCTTCTATTCCAGTGGCTTTCAGCAACTGCTGGGGAGTTTGCCATACTTTTAAATAAAGCGTAACGACAAAGAAGCGCATGCTGTATATGAATGGGAGGGCTAAATATCCATCCCTACTCCAGGTTCATTTTTCCTTGTGATGTAAGAACTCTTAAAGTATTATAAATTGTTTACATTAAAATATACATGCTTACCACACTACATATACACTGAGACTTTGTGTGCGTATATTTAGCTCAAAGCTAATCTCTGAGCAAAAGCCCTTTCTGAAAATAGAGATTTATAAAAAGAAACACTGATAAACCTCCAGCTATAGGGACTCTGGTGGTCACTGCAAAACAGCATTGCAACACAAAACCTGTGTGATTTTGTGGATCACCCCATAAATCTTCCTTTGTCCCATGAGTTTAAGTTTTCAGCCAAGAAAAACAACATTCTTCATAAAATTAATGAAAACAAGCTGCTCTTTGCCTACAGAAAAAGATTTTTCTTAATTACATTTTTTGCTTTGAATCATATATCCTGTAGTTTGATTAAATCCTCTTAGAAGTCAACTAAAAATTAGAGCTTTGCAGTGTGAACCTCAAAGGTGGTGTTTACTTGGAGAATATAAACCTTTGCCTTTGGAAGCTGATATTTAAAGCAAGAATAAGAGCAATATGCAAGACAGTTTTTATTATTTTCATTATGTCACTGCATAAATTTATTTCCAGGGCTTAGAGTTTGCAGAGAAATATGATCTGGCCAATGTATTTATTAGAAATAAATGGGCTGTATAAATGAATGTAGATAAAGCAAGAATACTGGAATTCTGGTTAATCCCTTGAGGCAGTAAATCAGGATTTCTAAAGCACTTAATGCAAAATATCTGCATCAAGGGGTTAAATATATAAAATATGAAAAGTCAAAGACAAGAACTAGATTAAAAGGTTACACGGAGACGGTGCTGAAAAAACTGGAGCCTGCTGCTAAATAGATATCCAACAGACGTTTATTTAGGTTCACTAGCTGCAGCAGCCGCTGGCATACTCTAAATGAACTCATACAGCAAACAAAAATCAAATTCTAGTGACGGTCTTTGATCATTTTTTAGTACCAAAGCAGAAAATTTCCTTGCGAGAACCAAGCTACCTGGACACGATTAAGCTAATGCAACTAATTGCCCTAACTGAAAAATAAAACCGCCGGTTGTCTATACCCACGCTGCATCCTCCTGGCCTCAGTAGTTCAGATGAGTCCCGTATCCTTCCTGGCAGGCTGAGTGTAAGCCCCAGTGGAGACAGTAGACAGTGAAAGGACATCACTTATTAATTTAAGCACTAATTGAATCAGTTCCTATTCACTTGAAAATCTCTCTCCACTCCACAGTGAAACTGGGCCAAAGAACTAAGCCTTTGCCAGGCCTAAATTGTAATTCTGATTGAAGAACAATTTTCTTTCACTCCGGCTCCCAATGCCTTCATACACAAAAAGTCTTCCAAAATCTTGTTTGTATGTACTACTAAAGAAGATCCACTTAAAAAAAAGCCCAAACCCCCAACCCCTCTAACCAACAAAAAACGAATGTATTGCTCATGCAAACAGAATGTTCCTTCACATTCTCTGTGCAGCAGATGTATTCCTAACACAACTGCGGCCATCACCCACGACCAGTAAGTGTTGGCTCCAAAGCTCAGAGGTGCTCTTTGTTGTAAGTTACGAAGCAACAAGACATACCTTGATATATACGTATTTCTGCTTTTATGCACGCACATGGATAAAACTGAACTTCATTGTTTTACTGCCATATGAAGACTGTAGCCCTGACCCTGTAAGGGACTCCATGCAAAGAGACCGGTACCCACACAGAGCTTGTTTGAAGTCAATGTGGTTTTCCCAGTGGGAGACAGGAAGAGACGGGAATTACCGAGTTAAATTTGTGTATTAGTATTTTCAACATAAATTAAATACTTGCAGCTAAAGCAATAAATACTGAAATCCTACTATGCATTGATACCATACCTTTTAGATCTTTGGGAAGGCAAGTGACCCCGATCCTGCCTCTGTCGTTCTAAGCTTAAAAGTTTTAAATTTTAAAGGAAATTTAGTCCAGACTGAGAGAACTCCTGTTCCCCACACTGGCACGTCCAGAAACTTCATTTGCTTCAGTAGGTCTTAATCATATCCCTAAAGCTAAATATTTGTTCGGCTACATTCCGAAATTGAGGTTTGTATGAACAGGAGATGAAAAGAGACTTTTCTTTGTATGACAAATTACAGTGCTCATCACTTTTGTTCAGCAAGGTCATATCAAATATTATTTCAGAAATCAAGGAACACCCTCACATACCTATGAAGAGATGCAGAGGATTAGCTCTTGTACACATCTTTTTCTGGTTGGGACAAGGCTGACAGAATGTACTAAAACCCTGAACTTGGCTAATATGTACTTGTTAGACCTTTTGACCTAAAATCGATAGTACAGAAGTTAGTTCCAAACACCAAAGTTTTCTTTCTTTTCCCACCTCTTTGTTTTTTACTGTTAAACATACACATCTATATTACACTCAACATGAAGTCATTGAAATGAACATTAAAACGAACTTCTACTTTATCTCTTGAAAGCTTTAGTACCCTAAAAATGCATTTTAACAGCTCTTACATCCTGTTTTAATGTTATTATCTGTCTGTGGAGTACCCATATTACCTAGATGTTGTCCAATCTTAGCCCAGCTGAGCCAGCCTTAGGACATTTTCTCACCTGTTTTTTGGCCTCTTGATTATCTCTCATGCATAGAAAGAAACTACCAAAAAATGCCCAGGGAATGGCCGATAGTCTCAAAGGTACTATTTTCAGGGGAGATATTGATAGAATTAGCTAACACATCAAAAATGTGTGAACTGTAAATTGTGAATTGTGCTCATTATGCACACATTTTATTTGTGAGAATTGGCTATTATGATTACCATACAGTTGTCAAAAGGAATTGTAAAATGGCATTCTTTTGACAACCCAGTTTTACAGTGACACTTAAAAATACTAAATGAAGACAACAGACAAGTGCCTACTTGGGAGAAGCAAATCTTGAAAAAAAAAAGGACATTTTAATCACTCGTTTTATTCATTTCACAAAGCTGATACCTTTACTCCCATGGGTCTGAACGACTGTGCGAATGTACAGGGAACATGCTATCACAGCATTGCTAATTCGTTTGGATCTGACCTCTGAGGAACGGCTTGTGTCATCGTGGAGCAAAAGTGCTGGTAAAACATTTGTCTAGATAAAAGACCTCAAGCAGTTAACCTGCTCAGCAGAGGCAACGCAACCGGGCACCAGGATAATGACCTCTACCCAAATGGGGAAGGTACATCAATGTAATACTGTGACAGCAAGACAAAAGATGATGGTAGCTCAGCAGGAAAACATTAGCAATGATATAACTCTTGGTACTGTATGTGAATGAAATGCCTTAAGAAGTACAATGCCAACCTGTTTTTACCTAGTAATGATTAAAAGTTTTGGTATTTAAAAAAACCCAAACAACAAAACCCTCAGCTGCATTCTTCAGTTGCATTTTATACCCTTCCATTCAATTCCATTTTATTTCTTCCTAAATAAAAATCCTGATAAAAGTAAATCTACCATGTGGGTAAAAGTTACAAGTCGGATGAAATCAGCCTTTCTCATTTGATACGTGAATTATTGGATGGCTAAGTTTTTCTGACTTCAGGCAGTTATGACACTACTCTTCAACATAAACCAGAAGAACCTGATGAGCCTTGCTCAGCGAGTCAAACCTGTCCCAACAGACAGATTAACTAATTTCTTATGCAGATTATCTACGCTTAGGATGCCTTTCATTGTTTATACCGAACTTTTCTTCTTTCTTTTTTTAAAGGGAGACACCGTATCACATATCCATTATTTTTACCAGGCAGAATGCCTTGAACATTTAGCTACCGCTCTTTTAGCACCACACAAAAAGTTCTGAGTTTAAACTATTTATTTTTAAAGTAGTAGCATGATCAGACCCGCATGTTTATCTAAAGATCTTTGCTTTATGAGGGAGATTTTAGTCTGTGAGGTTTCCTCTACACATGGTAGGCAGCTGTCAGCAGCAGTGAGGAGGGCGAGGGGTCACCGCAGCTGCTCTGCGAAATCACAGGGTTCCATCAACATCGCAGAAATCCTGCAGAGTGGGAGCTGGGAGACCACGGATTAGAGTACATTGGAGTGTGTATATAAGGTCACATCATGTCTATCAAAGTGATATCAAACTGGTACGCCGTACAATACATTTTACTGTGTTCTGTGTTCAAAGAAAATAGAAGGAGAATGGACATGTGTGTAGCAGACCACAGTTTAACACAGAATTTCACATTGTCCTTCCAAACAGATGGATTTACTATGTTCACAAAGACGTGTTGAATATGTATACACAGTGGAGATGTGTTGACTGAGAGAGAACTACATTTCATGAATTCATCAGATGAATGGCATCGAAATAATTCTTATTAATTAAACAGTAAAAGAGACTATTAAGAGAAACCACATGTCCCCATTTCCTGAATCCTACACCCTAATATATATGTCTGTCCTTGTATATGTATGTCAATCATTTCCCATAAAATGCTTATTAGTATCTCCTCATGAAACTTCATCTTTATGAAATCAGTAGCTTTATCTTCTTAAGATAACCCTAAAATTAGGAGAGATAAGGTAGCAAGCACACAGTCCTCATTTATGGGTAGACACAAATCACCTCCAAACCTGCCTGTTTCAGAGGACAGTTATGGGATATTGAATGCGGTATCTGTCATGTCGTAGACAATTCAGAGAATCTGGATGTTTGTAATTCTCATTGTTAGGCTGCTTCAACCAGATGAACAGAACTACGCTCCCTGACAAAAAAAAAAAAAGATACAGAGCTGACATCTTGCATTAGGAAAGAGGGAAATGGGTAGGGCAACACAGAATTTATTTTGGCTGAAATATGGAACAAATGAGATGACTAGACAGTAAATGATGTCTCCTACTTCTGGCAATCTTGTGCAAGCTGAAAGCCGGTAGAGGTATTCAGACAACAAGGTTTTATCAAACCACATCTGTCTGCAAAGTTAAAAAGTTGATGACACTATAACAATTTTATGCTGTTTCAAAATAGCTTCCACAATTTTGCAATTACTGGTAATCACTTTCAGCAATAGAAAATATGAAATATAGGTGCAAAGAATAAAACACCGATAAAGTATCTTGATTACAAACTGCTCAGTTGTGAAGTATGAACTGCTGAAACAATTCATATGGTATGATTTAGGTTAAAACGTCCTAAATATCTGAACCAACAGGACTCTGCAACCTTCAAACTTCTTTTGAAAAGTTCTGAAGTTTTACTATTTAATCCGCTTCTGTGGAGCGTCCGCCACGGGCATGGGGACCACTTTCAGAATAGCTGACCCTGGCAAATGTTGTGAAGTTGTCAAAAAAAAAAAAAAAAAAGAAAGAGTCACCACCTTAAGCAGAAGTAAATTAAAACCATCCCTTTCTCCTTACCGTAAATACCAACACCCACTTGCACAGTAAGCCCTTTAATCTCTTCGTCACAAAACCTTCGTGCCTGGCATTCACTTACAGATGCATTTGCAGTTATTTTTCACAGCAGATGATTATCATCCTGCCCTTGCCCAGTCGATGCCCAGCCTTCCCGGCCACACACATCTTCCATTCACTTCCAGGCACCCTCCTCCACTTCGCCTCTTCCCACACTGAAGCCCTGTCTTTTTAACCACTGGCCCAAATACACCTGAGGTGCTGAGAGCTTTCTGAGCCACCAGAGCTCAGCATGAAGGGGGGTTGTCTTTGGGTTTCTCCAGTTTTGTTTTATTTTTAGCAGAAGGCTTTGATGCTAGACCGTTTCTTCCCACTTTCCTGGGAATGGCTTCCCCTTACACTGGACAAGCAAGAGTTGGCAAGATTGAACTGAAGAATAAATGCAGACAAATACTCCCGGCAGTGCCAGGGTCTCTCCTTGGCTCTGCCACCGCTGACCCGGGAACGGCCCCCTGCCTCTGCAGCTTTTTACAGCCATCATTACTGTCCAAGCACCAACGCTCCCCTCCCACAAGTGGGAACACCAATGCACCCACTGCCTTAAGTGACGTACTTAGGATCGGAGAGGATCACACGAGCGCTGCGTGTCTTACGTCTACCTGTCGAATAATACTTCACCCGCTTTACAAATGGTTTCTCAATCGGACGTGAATTAGCTTTGTAGATGTCTGAATAAATGAAAAGGTTTAAGGACAGTTGGGGGCAGAAATAAGAGAAAGTGGAAAGTTTCCCACAGCTTTCAGCCCTCTGACTGCTCTTCTAAGCCACAGTCTTGAAAAAAAAATTTAAAAAATCTGCAAATGCTACCTTATTTTCATGCAAGAATAGGTTTTCAGTTTTTTTTAAATTTTTTTAGGGGCTGATCTTCCTTGTGAAAGAAAAGTTCCAGAGAAAGTGGAAGGGGCAAAGAGTCATAAGACAAACATATCTGAAAAAAAGTTTTTCACCAGAATTATGAGAATTTCTGTCATCCATTTCACTTTGAAATCCTCTCTCCCACATCCTCTATTGGAAAACCATAGTACAGTACATATTTTTCTCCCATCAGTTCCTTTTTCTCACATTATTCTCCAGCTAGAGATCAGTTTCCTACAGCTTGCAGGGCATAGCGGGAGCCGAGAAGCGACACACAGAGACAGCCCCGAGCGTACCTGAATTCCCAACTTCCACAGTTCCTTCTGCAACTTTACTGGGCACATGACAGATGTCCCTTTTTTCTGTGGGGCGTAGCAATTTTTCCACTGGATAGGTCAGCCAACTAGATAATCAATACATGCAGACCAGCAGGCCGCGAGAGTCATCCCGTAAGCATGATAATTACATCCGAAACACTGTCATTAACAACATGCACCACTCCAAGCTCCACTTAAACAAGCAACCAAAGCGATGATTCAGAGCAGAGCCCTGTGCAAGGCTCCCATTTTAGGTTGCGGAGCGGGAAGATTGAGAACTCTTCAATAATGCTACGTTAAAAACGTCCTGGTTATAATTATTATGTTATGCTGGTAACATAATTTCATATATCATTATTAATCCATATTAGAGGAGTAGGGCAAACAGTAGCTAGCTTAAAGTAGTTAGCTCGCAATTAGCTCATAATGATTTCATTACTTGGCACATTGTTTTCTTAAACAAAGCTCTCATGATTTCTTTTCTAAAATTACAGAGAGAATTGCTGATGAGGAATCTCCACATGAGCCTGGAATTTATGCACTTGTTTAATTTCAAAATAAATAAAACTAAATTGTATACTTATGCACATATAGGCCAGGCCCACTGAGATCTTCAGGATGAACATACTCAGGCTTTCAAAACAGAGATTTAGCCATTAACAAAATAATCTCTAGCTGCAAAACAGTCTTTGCTTCCCTTTAAAATATATGCAATAATTTAGGCACATAGCAGAATATTTTCACAGCAGACTCAATCTTTGTTATAGATTTGAAAAGTTCTTTATGCTCCTTACATTTTTTTACAAAATGAACAGACGTGGATTTGGCAAAAATTCTACACGTATTGATTACACAAGGAGAAAAGTTAAACCTTTTATTTTATATTCTTTCTGAAGTTGTTGATAGTATTTGCACTCGTGTAGAAGTTCTTTGGGAAAATCCTTAAATGTTACTGAACAATAACAAAGAACCACAGTCTTCATGTTTCCCTGCTCTTTTTTTGTTTCCCTTTGTATTGTCGTCTTGTGATTCCCACTGGTTTCCCTATCTGCTCTTCTACTTTGGTAAGAAATACTGCAGCACATCTGGGAGAGACAGGAAGGAAAAGAAAGTCGTGCAGTGACAGCGCTGCTCTGCAGGCTGACAGTGCCAGGCATGGCTTCTAAATAATTCAGGTTGGGACCAGAAATGGCAATTTTACGCATGCAGAAATACCTCAGGTTTGAGGTCAAACTCTTCACGTTCTCAAGAACTAGGAACTGGTAAGTGGAATTTCCACATTTTGAAATGGGCTCATCATTTGCTTTCAACTGTATGGGCAGGAAATACTAGTATGTATAGAACTCACGTCACCATCTTTAAAAAAACCCCACCTTCAACAGCTGCTACTTTACATTATTTGGGAGTTATTTCATTTTCTTATAAATTTGAGTTCACGTTGCCTGGTCAGGATAGTGACCGGATGAGAGCTAGCGGTGTTACCAACAGGAATTAAGGATGGCACTGTTAATTCAGAAATGGCAAGGCAACAAAAAAAGGCAGGTTATGCAAAGAGAGCACTGAAATACCATGTGGTCAAATATTTCATATTTACGTCTCGCATACATGTATAATTAGCTTTTTTCCTTAAGTATACAAACACAAGCACATTTCCTTTTTCACCCGTACACTTTAGGCAGATGGAATCGTATAAATGCAATAGATTATCTGAAAGTTGAATAAATGGGAAAGCTCTGTCCACCCCTCGGTGCGTGTGTGCATCTCGGCACACAAGTTTTACACAAAGGTACTTGCTCTCAGCCCCTGGAGAGAAAAGGATTTCTCAGCGCAGTTCACTGTCCCTTTTGCACTGTTACAAACCAAATGCTGGTGACAGCAATAGGAATAATACTTTCAAAACAAAGGAACTATTTAATTTAAGTCCACCGAAGGCAATTTCACATTTATAAATACACGCTCTTCAGCATGCAAGTTCTTTTCAGCAAGATAAAGGGTTTTGGTTATTTATTACTTTTTTTTTTTAAAACAAACTAAATGTCTTAGGTCTGGAAGCAATCAAACTGGATGCGAACAGGAAGTACAACTCCAAAAATGCTTGCAACATAACTCTGGCCTATTGCAGTGTTGTTGTTACAGTTCCAGTTTCTGCTGGAGCTGCAGCCACAAAGCTGCACGGGAATCACGGAAGAGCGATCACAAAAATAGCCTTTTCCCCATTGTCCCTCACGCAGCACGGATCAAATAACTGCTGCTTGGCTGTCTGTCTTTTAAAGACAAATATTTTCTTCATTGTACATGTTATCGGTGGCAGGTTGGAGTGCGTTTTGCCTCCGTTTTGTTTTTCACACCCCCACCAGCCAGGATGGCGGCGAGAAAGATTTGGCGTGTTTTACACACTTTACTTGTTTTCTTTTGGTACAGGAGAAAGTGTGTCCAGAGGAACTTCTATTCTCTTGTTTAACACAGACAAAAAGTATCAGAAAACAGTAATTATACAGTTCCTACAGAAAAGCAGTGAAAGTGTGTCCCTATTTCACATGAAATTTCAGGTGTTTTCAGGGACATGCCCTATATTTTGATAGGTATGAACACTCAGTACTGCTGGTTTTGTTCTATTTTATGCTACCATCCTACATATTTTTAGGGGGGGAAAATTATCCACAAATGGTTTTATTCTCAAAAACAGAGAATTCCCTACAGAATTGGAAGTACTGGGGAAAAGCTCAGCCCACAGTGTTAAGTGGGTCAGAGGAGGACAAGAAATAGAAACAGGTTGGTTTGGAAGAGGATGTGGGAGTGGTTATGTCATCTGCTAGAAATTTCCAGATTTAATCTTTGGTAGTTTCTACACCAAAGATTTCTTGGGAGGCAGACTGGGAACACAGGGTTACATATTTGTGTCATCTTCTGCTCTCCTCCCTACTGCTTGCCAATGGCAACTCTCAGGGACAAAATACTCATCTCGATGGACTTTCGGTCTGCCTCGATATGGATGTTTTCCTGTTTGTAGGAGCCTTGAAAACTCTGGTTTGGGAGGCAGTTAACCCTGAGACCCTGAGACTATGCAAGTACTGGGGTAATCCACCTGCCCAGTGAGCTCACTCAGTGACTTTTTGAGAAATTTAGTTCTTGAGCCTAGAACATTATTTTAAAGTTCTAGTGTAGTTAACTACAGGTATTCTTAGACTAGATTTCATGTTTAATTGTATATATTTTTATGCTAATGCTTAATTTCAATGCTTGAGTTGCAGCTCATTAGCTCCTTCATAATAATGACTAGGAAATACCTGATCCTGGGATTTGATTCAATATAAATACGTGTCCTACAAATTGCATTTTTCTGCAGTAAAACATACTACTTTATGACAAGAACATGCATTTACCACCGTAGATAAAAATGCTCATCTTACGGCACTCTACAAACAATGAAAACTCTTCTGGTCATCTGTGAGAGCAGAAATGAAAATCTGTCAATAGTAATTAAACATTGCCCACTAGCGTGAAACAAATCTCCTTAGATGTCCAACTATTACCCTTCGTTATCACAGATGCAAAGCAGTCCTTTCAGTATTTATCTAACTGGCTGATGCTCTCCAGTGTAGGCAGGAGACTCAAACTGCATCCACAGCATCTCCCCGGCCAGGGATGCTGGACGAGTACCACCACGCAGAGGTGCCTGTGCGCTTAGCCACGCTCTTAAGAATGTGAAACATCGAAAACTGAAGATAGAATTCTTAGAAGTAATGTACAAAGTTTAAGTCAATTCTTTTACTTATATGGCAAAGCTGGGAAAGAAGCTTTTTATACATATTTTCTCCCATTATATCTCCTCTCCTCCCACCCCAACAAATACTGTCACTTACGAGGACAGTAGGATGAGAGTGGTTGAGGCAAATGTTCCTATATATGGAAGAGTCTCTGAGTTAAAGATAGCTCCGGATGACAGATCATGTTAAATTCTCATCATGCCCAGGCTTCTCACAGTTACAGTAGTAGAGATTAAATGATGAAGGAAAAACCCGGTATTTAATTCTAGGGGCTCCCCGACAGGAAAAAATACTTGAGAAACTGAGAGAGAGTCCTAAATTCCCATCTATTTCCTCTCGTGATACCATCCATAATGTTAGTCTACATTTTTCAGTGAACCTGACACCTGAGCGAGTATTTTATGTTTTCAGTTAACAGCAATGCAAAGGTGGCAGATAATATTTGTCAAAAAATGGTGCTGTTTTTCATTTGAGAAAGCTATCTCCATAGCCAAATGACTGCAAGATCAGTGTTGCACTGTAACCATAATTCAAACCACAAGCCTATAATAAGTTGTTTCTACTGCCAACGTATAATGTTTGCTGAATATTAAATAAAGTGTTCGCAGACTTTATACAAGCATTCTCCTTAAACGGATAAGGACACCGATAAGCAATGTGACTGCCAGTTTTATTGGCAGCCCTGAGGTGTGCATTTAAATACTTAATCTTTACAATCTGGCTCTACACAGACAGGTTTTATCCATCTACTTTGTCATTTTTAAATTAGATTTATTTGCTATAATAAATATTTCTTCCATGTGCCCTTTTCTGTATCAAAGTTAAAGATTTATCCTCTCCTAACAATGCCAATTTATTAAATCTTTCTTTTTATCTTGCGTTTCCATGCCACTTAAAGACCTAATGAAGAATACTTCTCCCAAAAAATATTTTTTAACAGAAAAACATCTAACAACTAAATTGTAAGGCAAATGAAAGAGGAATGAGCATGTAAAACTGGAAGAGATATAAGTCTGCTCTCACTCCCTGTGCCAGACTTACACATACAAACTGGCACAGCTGAGGACACTGTTCTGGAGACGAGTCTCCTTCTGCTTTCCACCCTGTAGGAAATGAAGAATGGCTGGTTGGTCCACATAGCTGCAAACCCATTATTTCTCCTCACCTCCTACTTATCACCCAGTTTGCCCCCAAGGCTCTGCAAAAGATGATCCCACGGAGCACAGCTCCTTGGTATATGGGCAGACAACATTTGGCATGAACTCCTACACTGTGGATTTGACTCCTCTGAGTCCAACGGGAGAAGGGCAACTCTCTCTACAGTACACTTCTTAGCTGGTTGGTAAAGGCTTTCTCTGTAAAGAGGCCAGCCTCCATGCTCTACTCATGACACCACATTCAGCAAAACTGGCCCCAGGAGATGTAAAATGCACTTTCCTCTTAGTGGAAGAGAGTGGATCAGCCTGTTAGAATCATATTAATCACAGAATGGTTAGAGTTGGAAGGGACCTTAAAGATCATCTTGTTCCAACCCCCCTGCCATGGGCAGGGACACCTCCCACTAGACCAGGTTGCTCAAAGCCCCATCCAGCCTGGCCTTGAACACTTCCGGGGAAGGGCCATCTACAACTTCTCTGGGCAACCTGTTCCAGTGCCTCACCACCCTCAGAGTAAAGAATTTCTTCCTAATATCTAATCTAAATTTCCCCTCTTTCAGTTTAAAACTGTTACCCCTCATCCTATGGCTACACTTCCACATAAAAAGTCCCTCCTCATCTCTCCTATAGGCCCCCTTTCAGTACTGGAAGGCTGCTATAAGGTCTCCCTGGAGCCTTCTCTTCTACCCCTGTGGGTTTCCCTCTGACAGGGTAACAGGAGGAGAGCTTTAGGCTCTGTTGAGGCTTCAGGGCAGCTCAAGCCCGCAGGAGCAATGCCGAAAGAGGGCTAAACCGGCATACGTGGCCCCCGCAGCCCTCTCCGTCGCAGCTAGCTCCTATGGTGGTCTTTCCATAGGGGCCTGCAGTGGGGCTGTAAAAATACAGCATTGGTAAATTCAGAATGAATATTTAAAGCTATGTGTACACGGGCATGCATTCAAGATGTACGCATCACAGCTGGATTTATAAACTGGCAAAGCCAGAATGCAAAAAGGATTGCGGATGGTTTCACACAAGACAGTTTTTATCTTGTACAAAGAAACAGTATTTGAAGGGTGAAATAGCACTCAAGGACTCCTTTTGAAATTCCTGCATATTCTAGCCAGAGTCTTGATTTCAGCTGTTGTCTCCATCTCTCCATGGGTAATTTTAAGTATCCATAAACACACGTGGTGGGAACGGAGGGCAGGACTGAGAAAAAAATGGGACCAACTTCCACCCTCATCCCAGGCAAATGGGGAAGGAACCAAGCAATCCAAATATCAAAGCAATTTACTGTGTAGCTTAATGGCAGAATGGCAGAGGCTGATAGTTTCCTAAACATTCTGTAATAATAATAATAATTTGATAGGAAGCTGAATACATTGTACTTGTACCTAGCTTGGTTACAAGCTGTACAGATTGCTACAAGCTGTACAGATTTCTTAGCCTTTTTAGAGTGGATAAAATAAAAACTTACTATGTGCTAGAAGCTTCTTTCTTTGCTGACAGGAACCAACTACACTTTTGCCCCCTCTTAAACAAACCAGTGTACTTTTCACTCCATAAATCTCATATTACTTCCTTCCTTTTCATTTATTTTGAACCAGAAGGAGGAGTTTTTAACAGAAGTGCTCTATGGCAGCAGGAGAAAAACAGCAAATCAGGGTGGAAGCTGCATAAGGAAAGTAAATCAAAAGTAATAAAATCATGGAGATCCAGCAAGCTTTGTAGGGGGAAATGAAGTCGAAGTTGACTGAATCCAGAGCTGGAGAAACATTACACATGAGAAAACACCGTTAAAAATAGGCTGCGCTCTTAACAGATGATATGGGAAATAAAGTAATAATTTATAACAAAGATAGGAAAAAACCTGCCAGGTTTGCAAATTTCAAATGAGATGCAAGTTTGAATAACAAGTGATAATGAAATGCAAGCACACAATCTTAAGGGTAGAACACCACGGAACAATTTAATTAAAAGGAAAACAATATGCTGTGCAACACAGGATCAGAAATAACATACTGCCTGATGTTTCCGTTCAGCTAACTAGATGGTTATTTATCCGATAGGGTAAGCAATACAGTCTAGTGCTTGAAAAATTTTGCATAAAGGTTTGAACTTGACCTGAAAAATATCAGTAATGATGCAAAACTTTCCAAGCAAGTATTTTTCTAAAATTCTTTCAGCTGACTTTAAGTGACACGAGTATAAAACAAATGGACACGTCTGTGGTCGTAAGAACTTCTGCTATGCATGTATACCTTTTAAAAGTAGATTTACTTTCAAAAGCAGAATATGGCAAGCATTTACTGTAATAAAATATGGCAATTTTTCCCAGATTTCTAAGAATGGTCTTAAAAATACAGGCTTTTGCAGGCCTTCAAAAGGAAAAAATAATATCACACTCTGGAAATCTCCTATAACTGTGATATTAAGCAATAAAATGGTAGCTTAGTTTATGTTAAAGCATATTAACTACAGTATAGGATCTTGCAGAAGAAAAAGGCCTGCAGATTTGCAAATGAGTTTCACACATGATTTATAAATGCAAATGTGAATAGTAGGTGATAATGAAATACAAGCAAGCAAGTACACATGATAGATCAGATACCCCGGGGAGGCGGGGGAAGCGTGCTGCACTAAACGTACTTTTCCAAATGTCAGAATTGGACCCAAATAGCATGAGAAAGCAGCATCTTGATAGAGTGGGATTACAGGAAAATAGCATCTGGGTAACATCAAATGATATTTGGAAGGTAGAGGCAGAGTGAGTGTTAGCAGTTGTGGGAGAAAATACAGTACTAAGTGTAGTGAAAATAAAGACATTAATCCTAAGTCTGAAAGAGAGAATACTGGTTATACTGGCCACTAAATCTAGCCAAGATCACCAAACCTCACAAAGTCCACAAAAGAAGACGAAGTATGGGTATGAATATTGGCTTAAGTTATTGGATATTCTTGGTTTGCCGTGATTAGTCATATACAGCTACGCGCAGGAGACGCACAGGGAACGCAGAAGCAGAGGACAGTAATTCCTCCTGGGGAGCTGGGGCAAAGCAAACACCAAGAGGAGCTTTTTCACTCAAAAGTGCCTTTGGACACCTAGCCCAGGCGCCTGTGCATTTCCTTCCATGCAGCAACGAGGGACTGAAGGGACAAATCCATGCTTTCCTATATTCCCACTGGCTCTGTAGTTAACAGTTTAGCTGTTGCTTAGACTGAAGGACTGCGCACAAAGAAACCTTGAGAGCACCTTTTGACGAATTCTGTGGAATTCTTTTTAGGGATGAACTCAGGTCAGCGGAAAAATGCACTCACTATATACAAGTTTGCCTGACAATAGACAGTAAGCGGTATATCTTGATAAGGCTGTTGTCTTACAGAGATTAAAAAAACCCACAGCTCCATTAAAAAAGAAAAAAAAGGAAGAATTTGAAACAGTTTATAAAGGTCTGCTTATTCCATCTTGGCTTGGCACTATTGCAGTAGCTGTCTGCTCTTTTCCTACTGCTTTTTAAAGCTGCAACGATATTTGTGGTGGTATGCAGAGGCAGTTTGACGGCCTTCCAAATTTGTATTTACAATTTGAGGATTAGTCACACAGGGCTGTATGAAAAAGCAAATTATTAAAACAGAACACTAATAAAACAACATAAGGTAAATAGGTTAAGTATATAAAACTATCTGCAACCTATAACTTGATGCCTCATACAAAGTCTATGAGTAGATAAAATGAAAACTCAGAATTGCTGGGCAACTCTGACAGCTGACTTTTTAGGGCAGGTTTCCATCAATTAAAATCAGAGATCTGCCTGAAACTGCGCCATGTAAGGGCTGGGCATCTGGGCTACCTTCCTTTCATATATTCCCTGATCTCTACCTGAAGCAGCTAAACCAGCTCAGAGAATTTAGTATGTTTTAGGTGACACATGGAAAGATATATTATAAACAATTAAGCACGAAATGTAAGAACAATGCAAAAGCAATCCTTAGAATGGATATATGAAATACTTTAAGTATTTACGTATAATATATAACAGACTGCCAGCAGTGTGTAAGTACCTTGAGCACCCAGTATATCCCCGGGGTATAATGAGGGAGGCATTCAGAAAAGGGTATGCGTGTTTCAAACAAGCTGGCTGCACCATGGCCGTAACATTCAAAGGGTTAATTACACAGCTGAGTGTCTGCTCCATTAACTGATAAGCAGAGAATGTTGTAATTTTTTGGATTTATGAATTGCTGGGGTCAGTCAGCGTCTTGCGCACAACAGCTTGTGTCTAGCTCTATCCCTTACCTGCTGGGCAGAGACAATCCCTCTCTCGCCTGGAACCCCGGAGCCCTCTAAGCTGCTTGCTCTGTAACCTTGGCAGCTGGGACTAACACAATTCTTCATTTTTTTTGCAACTGGGCCTCTCTAAATAAAAACTACAGAGCCTTGTTAGCCAACAACTGAGCGTGAAATCACGACCTTGCAATCCCCTAGTCTAAGAGTCAATCAATTTTTTTCATTACAGATTTGTACACTACAGTCAACAAGAAGAAAAAAGCACATGGAGCAAAATGGACGTAGTGGCAGAGAATTACAAAATCTCTTCCAAGCTGTAAGCTTATTTTCGTTATAATGATGTGCAGTTTGTAAAAAATATCCTCTTGATCTAGGGTTTTAATAAAAATGAAGAAAACCTCGTGGTTAATACTGTCCTTTGAATGCTAGCTTACATTATAGACCGGACACAACAAAGCGTTCTGTACAGCCTGCACTGACACATCTTGGTAGTACAATCTGTTTTGACGTTCAAAACGTTTACTATTCCTTTAAAAAAAATGACACCATTTTACATTAAGCAGAGAGTAAATGTAAGTGACAGGTTTAAACTGCTAAATTTTCTGGATTGTATTTTCGTTGCATTAATTAGTAGGAAGGAGGATTAGATAAAGGCACGGGGCTAAGCTGGTATATTTTAGCTTGAGAATCAGGGCCAATCTGCTCCAAAACTCAGTTGTTACTCTGACCCATTTCCAACAAGTTTTTAGCTTAGTAGTATACACTGGACTACCCATTTTCCTGAACCATGCTGAAAAGCCTGAAGATAGACCCAAACATACCAGAAGTTACTGGCAATGCAAAGATGGTCACTACAAACTGCTACTAGTTTTACGAGGCAAGCTTTACCCATACACTTTTTTGATGGCAGGGTAATAATCCCTAACATGAAGCCTGATGATAAATCAGGATAATTTGATAATAGAAATAAAGCCCATATCTACATTTTTAAAACTTTAATTTGGCACAATCAAACTTCTGTCTGAAATAACATTTTTCTCCTGTATTCGAAGAGAACCATCACTATGTACCATCAAAGACTCAGTCTCAGGAATTACTCTTGCAAT
This sequence comes from Larus michahellis, assembly GCF_964199755.1. Classification (NCBI taxonomy): domain Eukaryota; kingdom Metazoa; phylum Chordata; class Aves; order Charadriiformes; family Laridae; genus Larus; species Larus michahellis. Next base: position 25,930,573 of record NC_133897.1, on the reverse strand, counting down.
AAGCCAAACAGTGTCAGATGTGAACCTATTTCAGAGCAGCTACGTTACAATGTGAGTTGAATCTGATACACCTGTACACTCTTGGTGGACAACCACTGTGGCTTAATGAGACTAATATGAAATAATGGCCTTGATCTAGAGGACAGCCATCACAGAGGGATTTAGAGCGGTGTTGAATATAATCCTACAGACCATTTTACCCTATTCAAGTTGTTTGCTAAAAGCCCTAAGGTCAAAATCTCTCCTGATATAAACACCCTTGAAAACGGTGATTTTACTATAGGTCTATATTGTGAAACTATTTCTTCTACTGGAAGAACAGCCACTCACCTGTCCAAAGAAAGTCACCCATCTCACTGCTGGGTGGGAATTTGCCTCCTCATTTGTAACTTCAATCCGCAGTCTATCTTTCTCTCCTAAATCCCCAACAAAACCTCTGTCCTCCACCTCTGACCTACAGAGTTCAAAAAGGCAAAATACCAAGACTGAAAAAAAAATGTTGCTTTACAATCTACAGATAGTAACACTGAAGTGTTTATATATTTAAAATGGCTTTTGCAAATTCAGCTGTTTTCTATGTCTGTGGTAAATAGCAGAAGTAACTATGGACTCGAACTGCAGCAGGAGCAGCCAAGCTTGTGAAGTCTTTCTTGATGTCTAACAGTAAGGATAACAAAGCTCTGCAACAGGCTGCCCGGAGGAGGTGGTGGAATCGCTATTATTGGATGTTTTTAAAAACAAGTTAGTCAAACATCTGTCAGAATGACACAGATACAGCTGATCCTGCCTTGGGGAAGGCAGGATAGACTAGATGACCTCTTGAGGCTCTTCCTGCCCTGTTTTCTATGATTCAGCACATAGCTTTGAAACACCCCGGGGCTGGATTCTTTTCTCACCTCATGTTATTTTTAAACTGGTGCAACTTCACTGACTTCAGTAGAATTTTTCCTCCCTGTCCTACAGCAAGTGTGAGGAGAATCAGAACTCACATGTCTTGCACAAACAGAGACTGGGTCTACCCTCCCACTGTGCGGCACAGCTGATTTCCTGAGATGACTTTTTTTACCTCTTTAAAGTATGCAATATCAGTGATTTAATTCAACCCTTGTATTATTTTAGTGAAAATCTGAGACCCATTATACGCAGCAAAGGTGAAAAAATGTTGAGTAGAAATATTCTTTGCAATGTTCAGCAACTGTCACCTTTTTCTCCCAATGCATTTCTCTTTGTGTACGGAGATGGAGCTCGAGACCGAGAAAAAGTCCACCTCACATACCAGAGGAAGCCACAGGAGATAGCAAAGAGGAGGAAAGGAAACAGGATAACCAATACTACAGTACTTAGCAGTACTTCAGAAACAAGGACACAGTATACCTCAGGAACAAGGACACAATGCACTACAGCTGGCTGCAATATCTTGTAGACAGGGTATTCCAAAAATGTTAGAGACTGGGGGCAGGTTTAGCAGGAGAGCTAATAAGCATGGGAGCTAATCACATTCCCATCTATCAATGCCCAAGGACAAAGAAATAGATAAAATATGTCAGAAGTCCCTGAAGCTACACAGAATCTAGAATACTACTTATTTGAAAATGTCAAAGCTATCCACATACCACATGCAGTCAGCAGATTACACAGAGCTGCAAATAGCCAGAAAATCCGTAGTCCATGCCACAGTGAGAAAAATACTGATACATTGCACCAGCTGCAAACAACAGAGGAACCACAGAAAATACAGTCCATACTGCCAAATTTGTTCTTTGGCCATCATCATCCATAGATGTTACATATCCAGGGACGTCACCACTCCTATTGTGGCATTTCTGTATATGTAAAATATCTCAAAAGTCTTTTCTGCTCATTTGATTTTGTTTTTAAGGGATAATAAATTGTGTCCTCTTATTCTTTGAGTGTGAATGACATTCAACACCAAGTAGTAAACCATACTTTTCATATATCTAATCTAGTCCAAGACAATAATAAAAAATAGAGAAATGGTTCTTGCAAATTCACTGTCTTCAAGAAAGATTGACGATATGTATCTGTACATGCAGGTGGATTTTCACATCCAGAAAATTCATAGGAATGATGATTTTAAAAACCATTAGTGTTAGACTTCATCTGAAACGTGCTGCTCAGGATTCCAGCACTTTCTGAGACTTCTAGCAGATCCTTTCTTCTGATTAGTTTTAAAGTGGGCACTCCCCTTCTGTGCTCCCACATCCCAGGAACAGTTTATACAGAACTTCATGAAAAAGATGGCGAAGATACAAATGGAAAAAATCTCATAGGCTGATAACTCCAGTGGTAATTGAACCTGGCATATTTCCTCTATTCTGGTCTAACTGGGATTTGAATATTTGTTTCCCTCAAGTAAAGGTTGTGAAATCCCCTGAAACACAAAACTATGATGAAAAGGTCCCTAGTGTGCAAAAGAGCTTTCATTTACTCGTGCAGTGCTTTGAGATTTGATTCTTCACTTAGAGTACTCGATTTCTTTGGGATGATGAAAGATTGTATAAAACCCAAAGGAATGTGGAAAGGTTTAACTCCCACTTCTGGATTCCTTTCATTAAGAAAATTATATCTGCAGATTTGGTGGGGGGTGGTGGGGTGCCAGTTCTTGGCTTGAGGACCATTAAAAATTAGTGAAAGGTTTCAAGATGTGTTCAAGAACATAGTTTATCTACACTCAGAGAAACAATCTTTTGAATCCATTTAATGCCAAATCACTCAGACAAACCTGTACAGTAAGTTTCATGTGACAGTAAACTATGCAGCCTTGTCATTTAAGAAGTCCTCTGTCAAGCACCCTCCACAGTATGTCGGATACGTGTCTTTGCTTCTGAATTTGAGAGGCTGTTGTGCCCTGTTCCTTTGGTAAGGCCTACTCTGCATGCGAGTTTATCACAAGGTCATTTTCCTTTCTATGCCTTTTTCTCTCACTATATTTGCTTATCTCTAATAGATTCTGCCCCTTTGTGATGGGTGATGGTAATCAGAAATAGCTGCATGGTATCATGTTAGTTCCCACATGCCAGCTCATTTTGAACTACCCAGCTCTTCCATGAATGAATGCATCTTCACTTGAATGGGATCTGTCTTTTACTTGTTTGGGGTTTTTTTATTCTTTTTTTTCCCAAGAAATGCTCTGTGCATAACTGGCAAGGTGGCTCCTCAGTCTGAGTACCAAGCATTCTGGTTATTTTCTGGGGGAAAACCCCCAAACTTACCTGAAGCGTCCTGAATTTGAAAGCTTTTCAGGATTATCTTACTGGGCAGCTGCCCATCAGATACATTCAGAGGTAAAGACTGAAATATCTGCAATAATAAAGACTAGAGGCAGTGGAGTGGATATCCTAATTGTAACCCTTTATAACGAGTTAATCAGAGGTATGCTTGTGTATTCCGTTTTTATTCAAGCTTTGTACACACCTTCCTTTGTTACTGGCTTATGGTTCTTGAATCTTTCTAAAACGGCCTCACTGACTCTTTCCTGGTTCAGAGGAATCAAGCCCAATATATTTAAAAGAGTGAATACAGCCTGTTTAACATAGCAGTTAACAGAGTCTGTGCTACTTTGTCTTCTATAGATACAAGGACATTTCTGACAGTGTTCTCAAGAAGTGGACCGAATTCTTCCCCTCGGCCACCTCTCATGCTTATCACGGCAGTTCTTCTTAGCATCACCGTACAGGCTTGGGCCTCGACTCCTTTCATTGAAGGATAAGTAAAGTCTTTAAACTGGGGACCTAGAAGCAGTATTTTCTAGCCCCCCAAAAATGCTTCGTTTGGTTACATTTTTGTTGCGCTGTTCAAATAATTAGAGTTAAGAAAGTTCAATAAACGCTAGTTATTTACTTCTGTCTCGGTTTTTAGTTCTTCATAGTAATGGTATTTCTATCAATAATATGCATTCATAGGGTTATCTGCAATTGTGCATTAATTAACATTTCTCCTATAGCACTATTCTATTTATCTACATGCTATTTTCCTATCTGCCTGCATAAGGCACCTAGAATTTCCTGTAAGATATAGCAATTCAATAATTACTCAAGACTCCCATCTACAAATTAATATGATTGGAGCATTTAAGTATCATTGAACAGGCAAGAATGAATTCGGAATGGAAAGGCCAGCCAGTCACCTGAATAAAAGCAGCTTTTATGCAGATGGGTGTAGCAGTCTGCAAAGCTGAACACATGGCCTGAGATTTTGCAGGAAAGAATATTATTTAATATATGATTGCATGGTACTTAGCATAACTGAACTTAGCCTTGTTCTGAGCTAGGGGAGTCACATCTTAAGATAAATGTAAAATAATGAGATTGCTCTTCCATAATACAGAGAACACATTCCTAAAGAAAGCCCAAAAGTTCTAGAGGCAAAAATGTGGCAAATTTTTAAACACTGTGATGCCAAAACCTTATTCTCCACTTCAGGCAAGTGACCAGCCACATTCTGCAGATCATGAAGAACTTCCTAAGAAGAATGAATACAAAAGACTGATCGTCATGACATTGTAACTATAAAGAAAAGAAAACATGAGATTGAATTGGTTCAAGTAGTAGTTGAACATAAAGTAACATAAAGATGGCAACTTATTACCATGTAAATGTTGTGGCTGGAGGCAAGTTAATAATAGTCATGTACGTATAAGTCATTAGGATTTCTTTGTGGCAGCCCTGTAAATTATACACAGGCATGCTTTTAGGGAAATCACCTTTTTGCATTTCTGTAGGGTTTATGCCAAATAAAAATGCAAGGAAGCAAGCAGAATTATTCTTGCTTACGTAGCAATTTTAAGAAACACAAGGAGTCTCATCATCTGGAAAAAAATAAATAAATCGTATTGTGTCAAAATGAATTAATGTAGTCAAAAGTCATGACAGTCCAGTCTGTTGTCTTGGACCTCAGAAGGCACACTTTACCTAATGGCTACTGGGGGAGGGCTGGGAAGCTCCTTAATAAACACGTTTGCACACATTTTGGTGTATGCCTGGTATTAGCCAAGTGTTTAAGAATCTCACTAAATTAAGACATCTGTAGGGATGATATGCAAAGCTGTCAGAGTGCAGCATAGCCCATATTCAAAAATGCTAATGGTATTAACCCACATGAATTAATAAATAATTAACTTGCAACAATCTCTTCACATTTAAAGAAGACATTTTCAAATCTTTCAATCCACTCAGATTAGATTACAATCTCTTGAGCAAGCAGTTTTTTCAGCAACCCCAGCCAGAAACCCTTCTCATTTCCAGGACGTCAGGTTTTTCCTATCTAATTCAAGATTATTATCACCGTTTAAAAATAAATTACCCAGCAAAATTATTTTAATGTAACCAAGTATTAGAAGATAGTTTTTCAGTTAAGAGTTCAGGAAGATCTGATTGACAGAAGTATGTGTGACAAGGCTATAAATCCAGTGTTAAAGCTCCTATGACCGACTGAAAATCATGCTGACCCAGTACAATCTAACTCTGTTGTTTCAAATCTGATAATAAAAATCTGATGGGTTAATCTCAAACCAGGAGGCTTTATGGTGATTCCTAGTAATCAGCATGGAGCCACTGTACTCTCCATAAATGAGATCCAGTGTCCATCCTTGATCCAGATCAAATTTGTGCTGCTGGCATAGGAGGAGTGCACAGACCCCACCACAGTGACTCTGGAACCACAGCCTAATTGTAGTAAATGCTGGAAAATCTCTACGTGCAACAAACATACAGCACCTCTAACAGAGTGAAATTCATGCAGAAATAGATTAAAGCCCTTCAAATAATTAAGAAATCTATTTCCTAGAATGGCAGACTTTCAGTGCTTTGAAAGACAAAAGGTAGCAGAAGGGACCTCAGATAAAATAACAGTTCTGCCACCTCTAGTTTATTTATGACAAATAAAAATAAATTTCACAAAAAAGGAAAGGTCTACTTAGAAAAAAACTGAAAGAGAATGTCTGGTCTCAGAGATGACCTAGTTTAACATATTTTGGATTTCTAATGACTCTGTTACTCTGTCAGCAGGAAAGTAGAATACACCTTTCACCATGAGACTAGGACTGACCATATGCACGCACTGAAGGCAAGACCAACACGCAGCGTTCCCCCACTTCCAGACCGAGGTACATTCCCATACCTCAAGAAACACAATAGAGCAAAACTTGACTTCAGTGTGAAAACTAAACAGAAGGCTGCACTTACAGACTCTTTACAGAGGTCAGCTGGGACACAAATGCTATTGCTTCATGATGAAGAGCACGGGTAACACGTTTCTGCAGATCTGACTGTAACTTCCCAAAGACGATCCTTTGGCCGGTGACTCCAAATAGCTCCGGATTCACTTGACATGCACCAAGCATGCTACTGTCTATCACTCAAAAGGAGGAAGAGCTACCAGTTAAGTCCAGCTCCATGGTTCAAGAGACTCCCTGCTCATATCGTTTTCTCCTTTGGCACAGGATTTGACTCACAGTCTTAAATTTTTTATTACCCAGCGAAATTCACTGTAAGAGAAACAACGCATGAAATCGAAAAAACCCTGAAGCAAACACTTTTTCCTCCCGTAAATCAAACCCACTGTGCCAGGCTGGAATCCCCTCATAACAACGCAAGCCCAAGACAGAACAATGTCATAGTTGCTTATGATAAGCCACAGAAAGTGAAATTAATATTTCATAAATGGGAAAGCAGAAGTCTGAGAGGAAACCAATGTTCTGCCAGGACGTCATTCCAAAACACACTAAAATGAGCAACCAGAACACAAACAAAATTGTGTTTGATGACCTTTTGGTGGCCCATCTAAGTCATCTGCAGAACTGTATGAAAAAAGAGTGGTAAACTTTTTTTTTTAAATGAACACTGATCCGTTTTTTACTTGCTGTGTCATTTCTCAATGAATGTACGTGGATTTGCAAGAGGAGCTTATACTTAGAATTGAGTTGAAGTTCAATTCTACAGCTTACAGCTTTCCAAGTGGAAAGGCAAGTCATGATACCAGTCTGCAAGCATGCGTACCTGGTCACAAGCTCTTCTCCTTTTCCTGCAGTTGTACCCCACTGCTCTTGCTCAAAATTTCATGTGATTTCCAAGGATTTGCCTTCTCCATCATACCCCTGGTGCTGCAGTTTGCACGTCATACCCATGGTTAGGTACCTCTAGCAACTTTACAAAGTTGCATCTTTTAGCACTATGAGCCGGCACTGCTTCTTTCAACAATTTTTGCCCAGTGAGTAATTAGCCACTGTACAAGCATGGTGAGTCACCATAACCTCCCTACCGTTCTGTTATAAAAAGAAATGACCATTCCTTTATTAATATTCAACAGTTATTAAGGATACCTTTTGATATATGCTTAGGTTTTACTTTGTGCATTACTCTAAAAGACTGGAATTTAGATTTGTTTTTAAAAGAATTTTTGCATTCCGGTTCTAAAGAAAAAAATCTTTAATTTTAAATTTTATTTTCAGCAGCTCAGTCTGTTTACAAAAATGCCCTGCTTAAAGCACATTAAAATGGTGAATCAGAAAATGGATGCTCTAATTTTCTTTCTAAATAAATTAAAAAAAAATAAAAGAAAATGTAATAAAAAGATAAAGCCTTCATAGAGAATTGCAGCAATTATATCTCCACAGCTACAATATAACCCAAAACTTTGCAAAGGCTTTGATTATTGAACCATGGCTGAAGTGAATAATTTGGCTTTCACTAAGAAAACAAGCACATTCATTCTCACCACAATGGAGAGAGGCAGTTTTAATTAAGCCTTATCAAAAGATGAATAAAGAATAAACTCAATACCCATTCCACAGGACTCTATTTTCATCTGTTTAGTTTAAGCTTGCCATGTTCATGCAATAATTAACCACTGTCCAAGAAATGCTGGAGTTGTGTTAATGTTGGTAAAGATTTAATTAGTTCAATTATCTGGAGAGTATTGAAGGCTCAGCACAGTACTGATTTCTTCAGGCTTTATACATACCTCAGATCAAAATATATTAAACTGAAATATAAGTGAACAAAGTAAACTTACTATTTCACTTCAGCTACTGAAGGAGTGTGTGATTAATAATTTTATTACCCTCATTTTAAAATGAGGTTTCAGAAACAGAATATGTAAGCTGTGACCTACCCATTCTTCCAGATCAACTCTTTTTTTTCCTAAGTCATGTTATAAACATATTTTTTAAAAAATTAAGTTTACTTTAGAAAAGAAAACCCAGTACTTCTTTACACAGGAAAAAAGTATAGTTCCTTCTACATTCCCCGCCCCCCCCCCCCCCATTGCCTACATATTTTACGTCTTTCATGGAAAGTGAGGCATTTAAAAAGCATTGAAAGCAGTGACACAGACAACTGTTTCAATCTGTCAGACAGCATGGACAGACAGTAGGGATCATTGCAGAAAATAGAGTGGCCCCCCAGCGGCCTGACCTTCCTGGTGGGAAAGCGAACACAGCGCGGTGCTTGACAAGCTCGCCAACAAAGGAGTATATTTAGTTCCCCCAAATTCTGACACGCTTCTCACAGGAAAAACGCAAACCAGGACGAGGCGTTGTCAACTACTGCTAACAAAGGGCAATTTCTAATTGGAGATTGCACCGTTACCGCAAAACAAAAAGGAAGAGATGAAAAGTGAAAACATTACTTCACTACACACAGACTGTAAGCGTTGGAGCGAGCCCGGATCCTATTTTTTAAAACTGTTCAACTCCATATTAGATGCTGTTAGATACAAGCCCTCTGGATCTGTACGTGCAGCCTTCAGTAGGAACAGAGCCCAGCAATTGGAGCATTAGGAGATCTCTCTCTTTGTGTTACTAAAATATTATCATTACCTATTCTTTGGAAAGGATGTTTGAATAAACGACATTCACTTTCCTGTAAGGTTTAAATGACATGTTTATTACTCCCGCGGTCCGCCCTTTGTTTTCCCAACACTGTGTTTTGGAGTATGAGTTCTTTGTAACCAGGGAAGGCTGCACAAAGATGGATAGCACATGAAAAAGGCACGTGAGTTTATTTCCTTGAGGAGGTAAGAACCATAGGAGGATGTTATCATTTTCTTATGAAGCAATAAAAACTTATGAGTTAATATATAAGTTACTGTTTTGAAATTGCATACTACATTTATACCCAGGTTGGATTCAAGCTGTCTATTTGTCTCTGTAGGCAGTCAAAAACTACTTTATGGGTAGCACTGCTATGCTTCCCAGCAGTCAGTACCATTTGGTAAATAACCCTCATAACACACCGTACCTTATTTTCTACTACTTACATCAGCAAGAGAAGTGTAAACACTTTAAGGAATAAATTAAACTAATAAGAGAAGGTGTGAACTGCACACTGAGCGCCAGCTGATGCCTCAGTTCAGCTCCCCTTTTGGCCAAAATTTTATCTCCCCGTCCAGTTTTCTCTAGGGTGGTACAGAAAGGGAGATGCTGAAATTCATTCAGGCTTTTCTTGAGTCCAGATGGCAGATAATGCTCAGCAAGCAACTGGAGACAGCACATTTTCTATCAACTGCCTCCCCTTTCTGGCACTTGATTTTTAAGTTGCATCAACACTCTGAAGACTGGAGGTGCCCTGGTGCCCTATAGCCCGTCCCGCGCAGACTCGCTTCTGCCTGGTGCTTCTGTGAGGTTTTATGACAACCACGTGGGAGCAAACAAGGCTAATACATGATTAAAAGTATTTAATGATTCACATTTATCACAGCTGAGCAAAAACTGAGCTGAAACACCAATGTCTGCCTCTGAGTGAGCATAAGGAAGCATCTGAGGTTAAAAAAAATACCCCAAACAAGTCACAGCATGTACAACTGAGAGCCAAATTTCATTGTATGTGTCACACAAAGTCATTTATTAATACCAAGAGGATTGTAATTTTTTTGCTTAATTATAACTATTAAACAACTGCAGAGTGAACATAAATATATCCATACAGATATATCCAATCTCATATTCTTTGGTATCTCAGAAATTGCTTCATCTTCTTTCCCAGAATTTGACCAAGCTTTAAAGATAGTACTCATTTTTATTATAGAAGATTCAAGCTATATTCAAGCAAGGACTTCACTCACCCTTACACTCACAAACCATGACAGGGAAACATATGTTGCTTTACAATGACCATTAGCTACACAGCTGATGAGAAAATGAGATAACTTTAAGTATGTACAGACATATTTATAGAACAAATTTTATAATATTATATAAACTATTTCCACACGTAACGAGATCTTTAGTGTGATTCACATAAATAATTAGACGCTAAAATAATTAAGAATATGGCAGTCACAGAAAACTTACAGCAACAAAAAGCAAAAGCCGTCTATTTCAGGTGCTATACTGTTAGATGGCTCTTTGCTCCCTAAATATTAATCGCATCCCTGAGATGATGCACTTTCTCCCATGTGAAAACCTTGGAAGGTGGCAGTATACACTGTAAGCCTATAGTCATTCCAAGGAGGAGTAATTTGTCTGCCAACACTTTTAAATAGGTTCTGGTTTTGAAACACAAATCACTTATTTTATCTGGAAAAGTTCTAAGGAATGGACTGGGTCTGCTACAGAATATCTACAAAAGAGGTTTAGTTTGGGGCTTCTGGCTCATCTTTCAGGTGAGAAAAAGAATCACAAAGCGCAGAAAAGATCTTAGTAGAGGCACAATCCTTTATCCCAACTAAATTTTAAACCACTGTTTTTAGTTGGCAGGAAACTGTCTATTTGCTTAACGAAGAACTGTTTTGGAGGAGGCAGCAAGAATTTGGCTGCCTTAAGCCTGAAGGGTATCTGATTTTTCTGCTTTCTCCCCTTTGAGAACATAATTCTCCTGTTTTTCTCCTAGTCTGAAAACATTTTGTGATATATGAGTTCGGCCGAGAAGCATCAGGGAACTTTGCTTACACCAAAAAAGGAACTTCAGGGTATTTTGTGCAGATAATGAAAAGAACTTGTTCAGTTTTGCAGTGCAAGCCATTTTTACTGCACAAATTCTCTGCTTTTGTGTTAGCAAAGAGGAATACTTTGAATCTTTCAGTTTAGAAGATCTTCAAGCAGACAATAGTGTGTAAACAATCCCAAAGTACATAACTTTACTAGAACAACCTCCAGTCTGTGAGCAAGGGCTGCAGAAAGGCCCCTTCATCAGATTTCCTTCTGCTCTTCACCCTGAACAAAGCCTTGGCTGACAATACCGAAATCTCCTCCTTTCTTCGGATTAAACCCCCTTTGCAGGAGAAGTATGCAAATGCTATACGCGTTTCCCTTGCTGAGGCTACTCTAACCCAGCTATCTTTTCACTGTCTATTTTACTCCGGCAGACCATCCTACCGGCTGACAGGGAGACCAGCCTTCCAATTCAATATCTTTCACAACACTGACAGTTGGATGCTGGGGCCTGCCACGAACTCTAAAAGGAGCTCATTTAGTCATAATTAACTATTCCCTGCATATTTCCTAAGGTATGGTAATTGTGCTAAAAGCCAACAAGTGAAGCATTCATTCTGGTTTTCTTTTAAACTTTTATTTTTCCACAGCAGTCTCTTTCTCCCCCCTCCTTTTTTTTTTTTTTTTTTTTTTTAAATCTTTTCTTTCTTTCTTTTCCTCCTCCCTGGAAACATTTAGAGTAAAGAAAAGGAATGACGGTGGAGATAGAGAGCTGCAGAAAACTGTGATGTAGGCAGTTCAAAAGGCAAAGTCTGCCATACGATACAGGACCCCATGGCAGCACTGAGCTATTCAGCTGGGTAAAACATAAAGAAAAATGAAATGAGTAGAATAAAGCTATGTCATTAACGCAGAATGATGGACATGCTATTTGGGTAACAGGGAGTCATGAATATACATTTCTAATTCCTTAGATATGGTGATAAGTGATCGCTGTTTCCATTAGCACCACAGTATATGTATTTGACCAATCTAAAATCTTCAAAAGTTATGCAGATTGAATGCACTTTACACACTACTCATCCTCCCTCCCCACACCACATGCACAGACCGAGTCACACCACACACAGTGGGGGTTCTCACAGGAATAAAGCATGATGGATCCAGCCCTATATACAGACCGCGTTTATCACTGTTGAGATGGAAAGCCTTGGGAAGCTGACACGGATTATTTACCTTAAAAGGCAAAATGTGACCTCATGTCTGCCTTTATCTCTTTTCTGGTTTAGGTTAAATGAACGAAGGGCCAACAGCGTGCTCTGTTTACTTACTGACTTTGTATCTGCTGGAATTCTGTTGCCTTTCAGAAAGTTTGGGACTTACAGGACACCTATCCATCATATATGTGCGTGGTCCGTATACAAAAGCAAGTGACAAAAAAGCTAAATCTCTTCACATTCCAATCTCTTTTCCACTTGGATGTGCACCAAGAGCAAAGAAATCACCGGCTTTTGCAAAGAATCCACACATGTGGGTCAGGGCAACCCAAAGCACCGATACAGGCTGGGCGGAAAACGGATTGAGAGCAGCCCTGAGGAGAACGACTTGGGGGTACTGGTGGACAAGCAGCTCAACATGAGCCGGCAATGTGCACGCACAGCCCAGAAAGTCAACCACATCCTGGGCTGCATCAGAAGAAGCGTGGCCAGCAGGTCAAGGGAGGTATTTCTGCCTTTCTACTCTGCTATCATCAGATCCCACTTGGAGTTCTGCATCCAGCTCTGGAACCCCCAACGTAAGGACCTCTTCCAGCGAGCCCAGAGGAGGGCCAGAAAGATGATCAGAGGGCTCTCCTATGAAGACAGGCTGGGAGAGCTGGAGTTGTTCAGCCTGGAGAAGAGAAGGCTCTGGGGAGACCTTATAACAGCCTTCCAGTACCTAAAAGTGGCCTACAGGAAGGATAGGGAGGGACCTGGTCTAGTGGGAGGTGTCCCTGCCCATGGCAGGGGGGTTGGAACTAGGTGATCTTTAAGGTCCCTTCTAACTCTAACCATTCTATGATCTATGAACTCATTTTACTTGTGTTCACTATTAATGATTCCGGTTTCACTTTTTAGTAGCATCCACCTACCTTTAGCACATAGCCTTACACTACATTTGCTTTAAACTTGTCGAATAATTTAGAATAAAACGATTTTGCAATTTTTTTTTCTTCAAACACTAGAGTACAACCACCTTTTGAAGAATGAATCTTAATGTTAAAGAGAAATCTGGATAGAATGTTTCCAAAATCCCTTTCCCCTCCCTTTATTTGGAGACTACACCAAATTTGTGGATCAATGTGGTTTGCAAAGGCAGGCAAAAACAGAGTAAAAGCCAAGCTGACAAGATGTTGCTGGAAATCTTAATGGAAAATAATTGAATATGGTATTCAAATCAAAATGATCAACTATTTTATCATCATGGTCTGGGATTTTTGTTTTCTTAGGGGAGGAGATTTGGAGGGGGTTGTTCGTTTAACTTCAGTGCATTATCGTGATCGCAACACACGGTACATTAACAACAGAAATTCAACAGCTTCTCTCAGTAGACAGGAGCTGAAAATGTTGATGCTTTCACAGTGTTAGCAAGAAACTATGCTTGTCTTCATGCATACAAAGTAGGTGAGAAACACCACATAGATAAGAAGCTTTGCAGGTTTCACCTTCTGGAGCTCCTTCTTTTCTTCCTGCAGTGTTCTAGCTGCTCTTGAGCAGCACTGCTTCCTCCAGTCCTGCTTTTCTACTTCTTATGCTTCTATAAGGACCCATGCATTCAGGCTAAGTTGCGTTTACTCTCTGCCTCCAACAGTAACTCACAGAATCACTCTGCTCCATTGAGGCACATTTCAAACATCTTTCTAATTCCCCAGGTGGGCTGCAGTTTCTCTGCCCTGCATTTAGGAGTCTGGCAAAAGGAGAGATGACTATGTCCTGATGTCTAGTGACATAAGCAATGCTGTAACTTATCAGTAATATTCCTACTTTCGGCATCACACAAGCTGGTACAGTAGTTTTCCAGAAAACCGTAAGGTCTGGAGGTGATTTCGGGGAGTGAGGAGTACAGCCTACACAAGACAGCAAGTCCAGGACTTGAAAATTCAGAAAGTATAAGCATTAAGTTCTCTGAGGAAATATGGCAAGGGTTAATGATCCAAAAGCAATGTTCCATCTGCTAAGAAAATTAAAATCAAGATTTACGCATAAAGTTCCTGGTCAAGGAGTTTGACAGGGTCAGGTCAAGAAATCTTCAATGTGCCTCATTCTATCTAAACATATCTTCTTAAAGATTTAGTAATATATGTAAATAGCTTGTGGGATATTGAACGTAGGGGTAGGATTTAGTTTTTTTAAAAAAAAAAAGAAAGAAAAAAAAGTGGTGAGGCAAAGTCTTAGAATAGGATTTTGAGAGAGAGATATCAGTTTACTGCAACGCACAGTTAACAACACAGATGGAAAAGAAGATTAAGAAGTGAGTGATATCAAAGTCAGAGACTACAGACACACGCTAAAAAAATGACATGGCCCAATCCTAGGTTCAACTTGTGGATTGTTTTATACTGCCCTATTTAATTTGAAATGTAATACATAAAACAAAAGTTGAAATGTTACTGATTGAACCACGTTTCATCAACAGCTGCTCACGTTACATAGAGCTGTTTAGATGACCTCAGGCCTCACTAGATTTTTCCAACACTCTCTACACATCCACCCCCCTCAAGAAGAGACAAAGGCAATTCATACAGCAAGTGTTTTTACACACTGGTAATGAGAAAAGGAGTCACTGACATGGAATACGGACCATGTGTTAGAGCCTTTTGCCACCTGAAAAGTGATTCACAAAGATGGGCAACTTTGCAGAACGCACACTAGCAAGTTCCAGTGATTTCTTAGAAATCTGGGGGAGAAAAGAAAAGATGTACAAATCAGATGATGAATACACTATTCTCCCACCCACTTGGGAGATTGCTTGATCTTGCCTCACTTGCTCTTGCCTGATCTTCCCTAGAGAGTCAAGGAACAAAACAGGATTCATTTAGGACAGAAAAGTCAGGATTTGCATGAATGACAAACAACTGCAGCAACAGTAAGTTTGAGGAACAGTGGGGCATTTACTAATTCCTTCCTGGCTATTATTCTTCATTTGGATTATGAAGTTCCTAGAGGCTAAGAAAACGTCAAATCAATTTTGAAAAATCAGAAGTTGTCTGGTTAAATAAAGAAATTATGACTAATGGTTAAATTCCTTCTTCTGTTTCAGGCTACATTTCTTTTACTTGCCAGAAAATGTAGATATGTTGAAAATACTAGTTGTTTAACTATTTGCTTCTAATTCTGAGTCATAACTTCTTTGGTCATCAACCTAGGACACGCACAGGTCACTAACCTGTGTCACTCACAGTCCTAGGAAAGTCTTATCTGCACTTGCCTGACTTCGTAGCCCAAACATCCTTCTGCTCCTGTCCAAGCAGCGACTGCTAGATGCAGATAGACATGATAGCCACCACAAGTCCCTCAAATATATCTCTAGCAGGTCTGTCCAGTGCTTATGGATCCTTGTCTTTACTCCATTGACCTAACAGACTCGAAGATTTCCCAGAGAGCTTGCTCTATTTTCCCAACAGAAGTCTGATTTCCAAACTCCATTCAAATAATTTAAATGTATATCACTTTCCCAAACAAAGCACCAGAGCAGATATTGAGTAGTGAACACCTCCTGAACTTTTCAAACTAATTTCCAATTTTTTACTTAAATAGTAGTTGGGCACCTGCAGAGCTACCCAAGGTGGGAAAAAGTCTCCCATGGGATCTGCATAGGATATATTTATTCTGATATTCTGCTCTCTTTATTGAACTTTGCAAAGGACTGAGCCTGAGCATTCATTAGCGCAGACTACAGCAGCCAATATTCACAGTGCCTATCTGAAAGAACTTTACACTAAAAAGTTATCTGAAAGGTAAAGAATGCCTGTGTTTACAGTGCTTTAGCAACTCTTCTTTTTGGCAAACTAGCAGACTGCAAATGCTGAGCTTTTTCTATGAAATACAAAACCAAAAACACTCATCTGTTAGTCTCAGTACAAATATTTTGATTAAGAATGTCCTTTTAAAAAAGTCTGATTCTGATTCACGTTAGGTGGAGACAGGGAAATTCAACAGCCTGTGGTTACTCAATAAAGCAAACCCTGGCTACTCCATTACCAACTTCAAGACTTTGATGGACGGAAGAAAATGAAAGCTGAAAAAAATCGTCAAAGATCTGAACGCTAAACAAACATTCCTCAGCATTCAACCAACAAACATTCCTCAGCATTCAACCAAGAGACCGCTTAAGCATGAGCTGCAAACTTCTGAGAAGTACACATTTAATATATAAAAGACAAAATTCCTTAACAAGAAGAGATATAGTTTGCAAAATAGTTCTTCAGGAACCGCTTGCAGCCTTTAAATCTCATTTACTCAGCCTGAGATGGTATTGTTGTGCCTATGTTAGTCCTGATAAGGGAGCCAGCCCTACTCCCATTGAAATCTACGGCATTCTCCCATTGTCTTCAGGAGGAGCAGGGCTAGACTCAAAGCCTCACAAAGATACCATGAAAAAAGACTCCGGAAGGTACCATGATCCCATCTTATTTTCTTAACATTTCTGAAAAAAACTATGGGGAGAAAAAAAATCTATGCAGTTCATTTCTACCGATATGCAATATGCCTTTTATATGAAAATATAGACTAGTGAAGCAAATGAATGGTTAGCAACTTTAATAGCCAGGGGCTAGCTACGCTGACTGGGATGAAGAATTTGCCTGCAATTTTACCACTACAGAATGTCTTGGAGAAGACTAAGCATTTTGCAATGCTGGTATTTTAAATGAGCATTTTTTAAGTCCATGACAGGCAGCAGACCCTGTAGTCTTCATTTCACATTAAATTTTATATGCTAAACCTAAACGCTTTATTTATTTTTAAATCCACACTTTCTAAGGGTATGTAGTCTTTCCTGGAAATGAACTTGTATCATGCAACTGGAATCGCATTCTGATCTTATGTAGTCTGACTAAGCATTAAAAATGAGCTCTGTTATAATTAAACTTGCAACAGAAACACATCTTTTTACAACAGCAGCTTGCAAAGAAACCCCAACTCCACTGCATCCAGAAAACAAAACACTGCCCCATGTTAATAATGAATGCAGCTCATATCTACCACATTCTGTTAAATTGCTAAAATTGCCCAGATAAACCATTTGAGACTACGTCAGGTTTAATTAATACAACATGACCTGATCATTTCCACAGTTGGGAAGAAAGAAGTTGGCGTTCTTTAAATCCAGAGCTCAACCTGGAGATTATGCTAAGTTGCTTCATTCATAGTCCACACTCCTCCGCACATGTCAGGAGGACAGCATTTGTCCCCTCCAGTGATAAACAAATTATACATGAAATCAATTCCACTTCACAATAATTTTCCCTATTGGGTATTATCTTTCCTCCTCTGCTCCCTCCAGTTAAGCTTGCATCCTGTAACTTGCTAATGAGCTGGGGGCTTTCTGTTCCAGGTGGCACCCCCTGCCTCGAAGTCATGACATTTCCCATTTCGAATGCTGCTGGCATTTTTCGACAGCTCCTGCTAACTAGCCTTTTTGACCTGCACTAAGAGGAACTCATCTGATCGAATCCTCTAACCTGCCAATCACGCCAGCAAATGATCTTCACAGTCACTCCCAAGGCAGGAGGGGGGAAAAAAAAAGGGAGAGCGAGAGAGGGGGAGCGAGGGAGAAAGCTAGTGAGGGAGTGATGGAGCAGGCAAGCAGGCAGCCTCTGCAGCTACCTAATGAGAGTACTTTAAGTCTCTGAGGCAGCTGAAACATTGAAAAACTGGTGGGAAAATTAGGACAGAACGGAATGTCTGGTGCTGTAATTACTGATTTCTTTCCACCTTGAGATCATTTTGAGAGCAATACCTCCGAGATGTGCCATTTTCTGAAGAACACAAGTTAATTTTACCATATAAATAGAAAACAGATATATTTTTCCCTGCCAGCATCAATATGCAAACCTTATAATTCTGGTCTGCCAAATGGCGTTCTTTACAGAATTAATTAGGAGCTGTAAGCTCGTTAAATGAGTGTCTTCACCTAGGGATGATTATGAGTATTTTTTGTTGTTGATGCAAGCCATAAATAGCATTTTTAACCTAATTTAAATGCTGGCAACATTTACACCTCTGTATTTACAAGTGTCTGCGCACAGATACGTAAAACAACAAATACAGTATCTACATAGTCTAGATGTGACTTTGTGGGCTGAAAACAAGCAGAGTCATGATAATGACTCAGTTGTTTTGATTTTGTTCATTTTATGATGTGACAGATGACTTACTGCTAAATCTTTCAAGCACACCAGGACAGATTTAATTGTGTAGATCCTTTTTGCCTCCAGATAACTAGTTTTGGCCCTAATCAAACTTAGGAGGTGGACTGTAAGCTAACTAGATTTTAATACACATGCAATGCACATACTGAACTAAAGAGGTGTTAAAAGAAATTGTGCAATAAGAATTTCAGGAAGACAACTTAAATAAAAAGGCTTATACCACGCTGTGACCACATTGTTACAATATACACACCAGAAAATATAATGCACAATCAGTCCTTCTATTAATGTCAAAAGACGGTTACAGATATGGCTGTACAGAATTAATAGGTAGGTAGTAATGGCAGAGAATGATCACCCATAATTACTAATTCAAAATACATATATGCTCCAAACCAACATTAATAATTTATAACAAGACCACAAAATTATGGAAATACCCAATTCTGTTTCCACTTCTTAAAATATCTGAAGATACTGTTTCAATGTTATTCTTCTATATTATATATTCTTATTGGAGAATTTAGTATTTTTTCCTGATTTTTTTTTATTTTCCTCCTCAGACTTTTCATAGCAATTTAACAATAGGAGTATGTGTGAAACCCATCCACCCTCACCCCAGCTTATGGGACAGAATAAATTAATGTATTTTTATTAACTGAGTTGTAAACTATTGTGGGGAGAGTCTTGCCTAAAAATGCAGCAGCTAGAAGTATTCAGCGCACATTTACTTTAATGGCTGTTGCCTCCAGAGCCAATTTTGCAGTGGTTGGTTTAGTTTCTTTGTTTCATAGAGAATCAGGCAATGTAAACTACAGGCTCGAAATAGCAACACAAAGCTCGCTCTCCACAGAAACAATTCTGGTATACGGCATTACTAAAATTCGTTTTTTGTTTACGATTTGGCTGAAACTAAAATGTTCTGTTAATTCTGAATGCTGCAAATGATGCCTGAGAGGTGATGCCTCTCATTAGCTTTGCTGTCTCTCTGGGTTACGGGCCGTGTGTCAGCACTGGAAGCCTCTGCTTTGTCTGCAGACCTCAGTTTCTCCCCTTCAGTGGTTCCACTTTTCCTCTTAGACAAAGCCTAACTGAGGAGTCACGTGAGGAAATAATCCTAAAGGAGAGGTGACTGTCCATGGGAGAATAGGGAGAGTTTAGACCCGCTTTTGCCTCCCTCCCAGTCATTGTCATTTATACATTGTCCTCTCTGCATTCAAATGTCATCCCAGACTATCGGCCCACTGCAACTCAAACGGCCTTTCATGCCTAGAAACTTCTTAAAGCATCAACGGACCACAAAGACCGTCTAGTGGGAATCGCTTGCTATCCTAATATTAATAAGACAATACAGTGCACTTATGGCACAGAGGATTCCACCTTCTGGATCTTAAATTTAAGAACAAACAAACTGGGAAGACAGATAAACAGATTTGCAACTGGGCAAATCCAAATATCACTAATTATCTTTCCTATAGCATAAGAGACTGTTAAATTAAAAACCTCTACACTAAAAATTATTTGAAAATGAATCTTCATAGTGCTGAAGGCAAGTTATCATGCATTAGAAATGAACTGAAAACAGGCTCCAGACTATGCAACGGTACAAGAAAATATGATATCGTCCCTTGACAAAAGTTCATCCCTAACAGTAGTAATGCTTCCTTTTTCTTCTGCCAGTTCTGCAGCTGATTTGGCCATGAAATATTGCAACTTAAATAAAAATCAGGCCAGAAAGTATGTAGCCACTAATTTCACACAGAATAACATGGAGTATATAACTGCAAGGAAGACATAAATCTCTCCTAGCCGTGGAGGTTTGAAATACTTGTCCTACCGAGCACAGTAGGTGATAATAAATATGAAGTCCTCCTCTCTCTATCCTGCCTCTTTTCTTTTCCTCATGGGGGATGCCGATATCTGTTGGAGGGACAACACAGCAGGGCGTAAGCCATTCAGAAGGTTCCTGGAATGCCTTGATGATAACTTCCTTCTCCAAGTGATAGATAAGCCAATGAGGAGAGGAGCTATGCTGCATCTTGTTCTCGCCAACAAGGAGGGGCTGGTGGGGAATGTGAAGCTCAAGGGCAGCCTTGGCTGCAGCGACCGTGAAATGGTGGAGTTCAAGATCCTTAGGGCAGCAAGGAGGGCACACAGCAAGCTTGCTGCCCTGGACTTCAGGAGAGCAGACTTTGGCCTCTTCAGGGATCTGCTTGGTAGAGTACCATGGGATAAAGGTCTGGTGGGAAGAGGGACCCAAGAAAGCTGGTTAATATTCAAGGATCCCCTCCTCCAAGTTCAGGAGTGATGCATCCCAACAAAGAGGAAGTCATGCAAAAATGTCAAGAGACTTCCATGGACGAACAAGGAGCTCTTGGACAAATTCAAAGTCAAAAAGAAAGCCTACAGAGGGTGGAAGAAAGGACAGATAACCTGGGAAGAGCACAGAAAAATTCTCTGAGCAGCCAGGGATCAGGTTAGGAAAGCTAAAGCCCTGATAGAATTAAATCTGGGCAGGGACATCAAGAGCAAGAAGAAAACCCTCTACAGGTAGGTCAGTGATAAAAGGAAGACTAGGGAAAATGTGGGACATCTCTGGAAGGTAACGAGAGACCTGGTCACCCGTGATGTGGAGAAGGCTGAGGTACTCAACAACTTTTTTGCCTCGATCTTCACAAGCAAGGGCTCTAGCCATACCACCCAAGAAGGCAAAGGCAGGGACTGGGAGAATGAAGAACTGCCCACTGTAGGAGACGATCAGGTTTGAGACCATCTAAGGAACCTGAAGGTGCACAAGTCCATGGGACCCAATGACATGCATCCGCAGGTCCTGAGGGAACTGGTGGATGAAGTTGCTAAGACACTATCCATCATATTTGAGAAGCCATGGGTGTCCAGTGAAATTCCCACTGACTGGAAAAGGAGAAACATAACCCCCATTTTTAGAAAGGGGAAAAATGGAAGACACAGTGAACTGGTCAGTCTTACCTGTGTGCCCAGCAAGATCATGGAGCAGATCCTCCTGGCAACTCTGCTAAGGCACATGGAAAATAAGGAGGTGAATGGTGACAGCCAACATGGCTTCAGTAATGGCAAATTGTGCCTGACAAATCTGGTGTCCTTCTAGGAGGGGATTACAGCATTGGTGGAAAGGGGATGAGCAACTGACGTCATCTACCTGGACTTGTGCAAAGGATTTGACGCTGTCCCGCACACCATCCTTGTCTCTAAATTGGTAAGACATGGATTTGATAGATGGACCACTCGGTGGATAAGGAATTGGCCGGATGGTTGCACTCAAAGAGTTGTGGTCAACGGCTCAATGTCCAAGTGTTGACCAGCGCCAAGTGGCGTTTCTCAGGTGTGTCGGTATTGGGACCGGAGCTATTTAACATCTTAATTGGTGACATGGACAGTGGGATCGAGTGCACTCTCAGCAAGTTTGCTGATGACACCAAGCTGTGTGGTGCAGTTGACACACTGGAGAGAAAGGATGCTATCCAGAGGGATCTGCACAGACTTGAGAGGTGGGCCAGTATGAACCTGATGATGTTCAACAAGGCCAAGTACAAGGTCCTGCACCTCAATCGGGGCAATCCCAGGCACAAATACAGGCTAGGTGGAGAATGGACTGAGAGCAGCCTTGAGAAGGACTTGGGGGTGTCGGTGAATGAGAAGCTCAACGTGAGCTGGCAATGTGCACTTGCAGCCCAGAAAGCCAACCACATCCTGGGCTGCATCAAAAGAAGCGTGGCCAGCGAGGGAGGTGATTCTGCCCCTCTACTCCACTCTCGTGAGATCCCGCCTGGAGTTCTGCATGCAGCTCTGGATCCCCCACCATAAGAAGGACACGGACCTGTTGGAGTGAGTCCAGAGGAGGGCCAGAAAGATGATCATAGGGCTGGAGCACCTCTCCTATGAAGACAGGCTGAGAGACTTGGGGTTGTTCAGCCTGGAGAAGAGAAGGCCCCAGGGAGACCTTATAATGGCCTTCCATTACCTAAATGGGACCTACAGGAAAGATGGGGAGGGACTCTTGATCAGGGACTGGAGTGATAGGACAAGGGGTAACAGTTTTAAACTGAAAGAGGGGAGATTTAGATTAGATATCAGGAAGAAATTCTTTATTGTGAGGGTGGTGAAGCACTGGAACAGGTTGCCCAGAGAAGTTGTGGATGCCCCATCCCTGGAAGTGTTCAAGGCCAGGCTGGATGGGGCTTTGAGCAACCTGGTCTAGTGGGAGGTGTCCCTGCCCAGGGCAGGGGGGTTGGAACTAGATGATCTTTAAGGCCCTTCCAACCCAAACCATTCTATGATTCTATCCCTGTGGCATACTGTGGAACCTGATGGACATCTGCAGGGATGGTTGCTCTACCCTCAGTCACCACGTGTCGCTTAAGGGAGACAAGGGGTTTATATGAAGACAGCCTTGCACTGGCCAGCTCTTTTCTCAGTCCATTTCACCCTCTGTGCAGAGTCTACTGAATATAGTGGACTTTTCTTTATGGCTGAACAGAGGGCAAAATTCAGTCCATAACTCTCATTTTAGACTTTAGGAACAAGATAATAAATTCTTAGATATCAAGAGGAGAATGTAGTCCAATGCCTGGAGTTTTTCACTTGTGTGCTAAATTTAGGGAATATTCTATCAGTGTGGTGATCTTATTCTTTGATATTAAGTAAAGCACAGCTGGAACAGTCTCATAAAACCATTATGTTGTTAACATATGAAAATAATGGCACTAAAAGTATTAGCCAAAAAATACCTTGGATCCTGCAGTTATCTTTCACAGCTTAATACTAATTTAACGTTTTACAAAATTGATGTTATAATTTCAACTCTGTTTAGTACTGCCATTACTGGACTCAAACCCAAATTGCTTTCAGCTGCCCACCACAACTGCATCTTATTAGCCTTTTCAAGAAAGCCAATTTATGCAAATCCAGTATTAGTTAAATAATTAAACTGACCCTCAACATTCATGTATAGACATTGTCTGGCACTAAAAGATGCAAGAGAAATTTAAACCTCCCGTCTTTAGGGCTTAGGCCTCCATCTTTTCAACTGCAGCAGCACAATGACTGTTTGTACACATCTATTTGAATCCATCTATTAAAAAAAACAGAAGTGTATTTAAAAAAATGAAACTTAACTGCTGTGCTTTTATAACTCTGCTTTTCTCTCCCAAGCAGGGTTTACAGTGAATTTCAAGATCTCACACCTATAAGGCACTACTGGCTACTTTCAGCTTTTGTTTAAATCAACAGTGAAAAAATCTGGCTGACATACAGTAACTCAGTTCAGAATTTCTCTTTTATGCAGACCTTTCTCCTCTGAATTTTCTACAGTTTTATCCCCTGAAGCTGGAGAGATGAAGACTTAGAAGCACAGTATATGTTTTTGCATGGTGATTCAGCAACACTGGGATAGCCAGGACAGAGGAAATGCAGGGGAGCAGCGAATGAGAATGGCTTTTCCATACTGACTGCTGGACACATACACTGCTGGACTATAGCTTCCCTGCGGCTCGACAAGGGCAAAGCAGGCAAAAATCATGTTCCCACATAGCAGTGCTGAAGGGGCACTCTTACAGAAGGTGTAAATGTAAAACTGAGGATGACAAAGAAAAATGAAACTGTTTGGATGGGGATGCAACAACAGTCACCTTTCTAGCTAGCAAAGAGAAAAAGGCAATTTTAGGTAACGATTCTGCGCTGCTGAACATCCCTCGTACGAAACAACCAAATCAGTAACTGGCACTTTTTGCCATTATAGTGGTAACTGTCACCTCTTCAGCTTTATTCTGTTTTACATAGCTGAGCTGACCTGAATGACGCCATCATCCCTTTGATTGGCTGGGCTGGTGGCAGTTGCTGGCTTAAATGGACACAGAAGAAAGAATTCAGCATCCTGCGATTGAAATTCAGGATTGCTCGGATGCATGTGCGTGTGGTGAAGCAATACAAATAAAGACCGCTTTTTGTTTTGCTCCAGTGAATTGTCAAAGAGATTTAGAAAGCCAGGGGATCTCATTATGGTAATACAGGTTAAATGCTTTAAAAGCATATGGTGTTACCATCCTGAATGAAGCTGTCCCTGCCGGCTCCGGGAAGCAGACAATAGGCCAGAAGCACATCTCGTGTCTCTGGTCCGCCAATGGGAACTGGGGATTATAAATCACCACAAGAAAACATTGCGTGCTATCTGGTATCAGGTAATGCCTTGTCTTTTCAATTACAATTTGACTCATCCTTCTCCAGTGAAGAACAAGCTCTACCCATGTATTCCACTGGCCACAGGATAAAGCAGCCTAGAGTTTCTTATGGTCCATTCACGTCGCAATAAAATATCTGTAGAGATGGGTGAATACTATATGAATAAATCTCAACAGTCTGTGTAGCAGTGGGGAATGGGGAATGCTTCCACAGAGGTGCTTGCTGCCCAAGGGGAAACAAAATAGCAGTGAAAACCATCGGCCAAAAAATAAAAATATTTTGCTTTATTACAAAGCTTTAAAGATGCTTGGATATGGCCAGAAGGTCCCATATAATTCACTGCTAAACTGATTCTTCTTCGCGAAATGGAGCTCATTACCACATCTTCTTAATTTCCTCCAGTAGGGGGCAGTCTCAAAAAGATCCTGGTAACTTCAAATGTCGGCTCTTTCCCCATGGGCACTGAAATAACATGTTGTCTCTCTCTTGGAGCCCATGACAATGACACAGTGTAGGCCACAAAGACCCTATTAGTAGTCTGGATCTGACAAGGATTATCCAGGTTTTCAGAAACAGGTTACTGCTACTTCAGAGAGTTTTTTGGATTTGTAAGCAGCTATGCTGCAAACAGGCAGCTGAAGAACAATATTTTAGACAGTAGAAATTCTCAGGGATGCAGCAGTTTCCTCAGCTGCTCCTTGCAGCTATTTCTCAGGGCAGCAGACGAGCTCTAACAAATGACGATGGAGCCATTTACAAAGTTACTGCCTTTAGCTCCTCTCCTTTACCAACCTGCCAGAAACTGCTGCTTCCAAAGCTGGCAGATGATGATGTTTACCCATATCTCAGCCATTCCTGGGCAAAACCCTGTCTCTTTATTTTCCAAACCCTAAAGAAAGGTGGATTTAAAGCAGTGGGTGCACTATTAACTTCTGGCAAGTGTGTGGAGAGAAAACAGCAGGCCGTAATTTGTTAGATTATCACACCAAGATTTGGCGCAGCTTCTTTGTTGGCGTTCTCAATTTTATTTTCTATTCTACCCTGCAAAAAGGAAATTAGGAACACTTGGAAGGATGGACCAGACAAAAGACATAAGACTAGAATTTCTTTCCACACCATCAACGTTCTGGAGGGGGTTGAAGATGGTTTCTTCATTTGTTTTTTTGTGTGCAAGTCTTCTAATTAATTCCTTTATAATATATAAAAATATATAAAATGTATAAAACCCAGAAACACACACACATACGTCAGAGGATTCACAGAGCAACTATCTACAAATTTTTCTCTTTTACAGCTTCCTAATGTATATTGGAATACTTCAAAATTCCAGCCCCTACCACCTCTATATATCCATAAAGTCGATTCAAGAAGATGGGTAGAACACGTATGTACCTGCCTTGTCCAGGAGACAAGCTATAAGTATTTGTTTGCGTCTATTTTTTTCATAATCTGATCTATTTCCTTGCAGTATTGGCACCTTTTAGTTTTCCTTTATCCTCACTAGCTGTGATGTTATCAGACCATTCTCGTTGACAATTTAACAGCTCGTTCTGCTTTCTTCCCTAACTCTACTTGTCTCGCTTACCTGTTAACTTCATGGCCCTGGAGAGCTACTGTCATCTTTCTTTTTGCTGTTTATGCACCTTTTTGCCTCACTGAGCCTTGTGAATGGAGACTTTAACTGAATATCTCATAATAAATACCCCTTCCTTAATGCTACTACCCTGCTTACTGCAACTCCAGTCCTCTGCTAGAATAACTGACTCAGGTTCTAACTCATCGATTTTACCGATTGAACATCCTACTGGCGAGTCACCGCTCTACTGCTTAAAATCAGAGCCACCTGCTATTCAGATTAAGCCTTCACCAGACGTCCTTTTCACATTATCAAAACTGCAGTCTTTTTTCCCCAACTCCTTTCGCTCTCCACACTGACTTTTACTTCCTCTTGCTTGGTGGTCTCATCCTTTCAAAGGGTTCCACCCATGCTAACAATCTGTCACCCAGGTCCAGGTTCCATGTCCATATTTCTTCTGCCTCCCCTGCTATTCTAGTTTAATCTCATCAGTCCTCAGCTCTCTACATTGTAAAAGTAAGAGGACTTCTGTTTGGTATTATTAGTCTTCCAGTGTTACCTGCTGCTCCCCGTCTTATATCACAAGTCAAATATTACAACAAAGAACTGATATTTTATTGCACTGTAAGCACCTAACACAAGAAAGTCCCAAGCCATCATGGAAAACGGTAATCAATAATGAACACGTGTCACAACATTTATTAAGTGCTGCCAGATCTTACACAATGTAAGGTGCTATTCTGTATTAAAGCGGTGGTTAAGTAGCCACAACCGTACAGCGATGTGTGTCAAGGCTGGCTCTCTCTTCCTGCTTACACATAACATTTTAAAACGTCATCTGTATCTGCTTTCAGTAAGAATGGTCAAACGATTCTCTTTTGTGCTATTTTGCATGCTCTTTTGCAAATACAAACTTTCTATTGCATACTGTATATAAGAAAAATTACCTTTGTTTGGAAGCCAGAGAAAGGAGATTCTGTACATGAGAAAGGAGATTCTGTACGTAAGCTTCAAAATAAAAGGTCTTTAGCACAGATGGGCACATTCTAAATTTACTTTAGATGGATGATATGTAACGTTAGAACAGACAAGGTTGAAGAGATGTCTGCAGGGACACAGCCCCAGGAAAAAGTAGGGATTAGCTTGTCAATAAAGATGTAAACAGACTGCTCTGAGGCAGCCTCATTTCTGACATTAGAAAATCTTAAATGGTTTGCTGGTGAAGAGCATGTGCAAAAATTGGGGCACGCTGTCAAGACCAAAATCTATTCATTTCAGTTTTTCAGTAGTTGCTGCCTGTCAGGCAAACAGTCTCCACAACATGACAGGGTTAAAAAATTATTGCACATAAACATTCAACAGTAAAACTGAATATAATTCATTAGAGAAGGTTATATCCGATACTGTAGCAAGCAGACTTAGATAAAGATAGACTTCATGAGAGTATCAACTACATTTATATCACACCATACATTTGAATATGTACACGAGCAGCATGTGCATTTATCTCAGCTCCTAGAACTTCCATAACAAGCTGCTATAAAAGACTCAACATGCAAAAGCAACCGTGACTTTAAAAAATAAAAGGCAGGCCTAGGTTTTTAAACGAGACAAATCTGCACTTTGGGTACTTTGTGAAACACTGTGAGTATGAAACTATTTAGAGAAGTATAATAAGCAAATCAGCTATATAAAAGGACACTGCTAATCTGGAAGAGTCTGTCAAGTGGTAGATCCCACTGAACAAACACTGGGGTGAGGCATAGGGTCAGAAGAGAGTTAATGCCGCAATGTAACAACCACCATTACCTTACTTTAAGCTAGGAAGTAGCCTCTCTACTCACCTGCCCTTCACAGGTTCTGTTCTATTCTTAGAATATCTGAAGTCATATTACACACTATTCCACTGCTGAATAAATAGGGTTAAAAAGATGAAACATTGAATGAAAGCCATCTGGGAACAAAACCAGTTCTGGTAGATCCAGTGATACAGATCAAATTCATTAACATAACAGCACCTCTGACTCCATCAAGAACATCCTTCTGCTATCAAGTCTACCAAACCTACTAAATCAATCATATTTGTCCTCGCCCCAAAGTTAACAACAGAACTGGCAACAGATAATTTTATCTCGTCATATCTTAACCAGAGGAAAAGAATATCAGTCCAAATTAAAGGCAACCTCGTGCTTAATCTGCTGGCACCAACTTCTGCGATATTTTCAACCTGTCAGTGACACTGATCCTGCCCAC
This sequence comes from Larus michahellis, assembly GCF_964199755.1. Lineage (NCBI taxonomy): Eukaryota > Metazoa > Chordata > Aves > Charadriiformes > Laridae > Larus > Larus michahellis. The sequence continues at coordinate 25,902,229 of NC_133897.1, read as the reverse complement.
AACGCCAGGAACGTACACTCCTCATATGGATCATCTATACTGCAAAACCAGATTATCTGCCTGAACATGAGCAATTTGAGAAATGTGCAGTTTAATTTTATAGTTTATTTCTCTAGAAAGGACTAAAATAGAGAGTATTTGCAAAGATACACCTTCCAATAATCATGTCTTACCTGCATTATCAGTTGTGAACATAGGTATTCTTCAATGTTTGCTGTTTGATACACCTTTGCCATAACTATTGTTTTTTCCAAAGACTCGCATGCTTTCTCCAGTCTCTGTCTGTAATCTTACATTCGGTACAGTAAAAATAGAAGACACTGCAAAAAAAAGTGGCAGTTCAGAAACTTTGATTTTTTCCGCAAAAGCAGTAATTTAAAAATAATTAGTTAATATACATGACAAACACAGCACTTGGCAAATATACACAGCTTTTACATATATCACCTATTCCCACTGGAAAGAACCTGCATACACGATGGCGGAAGCTGGAGGATGCAAACGTTCTCAGTTGCATCCATCTAAAAAAACCTTTTTCCAGGGTGTGTGTGTTTGTTTCTTTGTCCTTACACTGCTATATAATTCATATTTTCCAGTTTGAAATTTCCTCTCTGACAGTATTTAGAAATAAATAGGAATGTGAAAAAATGCAGCAAGTTTTTTCAATAACTTGACATCATGTATCACATCCTCAAAATCCTGATGCCAGTAGAACTGAGATATTTTGTTGTACTTCATTCCATTAACTCTTAAAGACAACTAAGCTTGTTAAGAATATCTCAACAACTCAAATAGCTTTTACATAAAGTAATCCCCTTCTGCATGAGCTAGAAAAACCTTGAAGAGTTCCGCACAACACCAGGCAACTATTTATACGTAGACATGATGATATTAACCACAGGATCAAACTGAAAATGGTTAAAGACTCACACATTAATGATACAAAACCTCCTTTTTACTTAGGATGCCTCAATCTGGTGGGGAAAAATCACTGACTTTTAATACCTTCTAAGAACAGATGTCCATATAAAAATATCCTCAGAGAGCTGCCACTGCGTGATTGCATGAGCAAATGTTAATAGACTGTCTGTTTAGAGAACTGATCAGGGCCGGAACAGTTTTCTTTGTTTTCGCACGAACAACTACCACAGCTGTAAGTTTTTGGAGCCACTCTTTCATTTTTATGAATTTTAAAGACCCAGCTATTGTTTTACCCACAGTATTTTACGACTGTATTTTTGACATCTCAACTTGCATTTGATATTCTGCTATCCTTGGTAACACACATTCTATGCAAACATATATTCTATGAAAATAAATCAATATGAGCTCTCAAATATGAAAGCAGAAAAGGGGGAGGACTAATTTTTTTTCTTCAATAGAAAATAAGAAGTACACATATTTACTAAAAGCAGTTAATCTACAGATTACTGCTCCAGTCTGAGATGAATGAAGGCTGTGTTTCTTCATCAACTGTGTTGTATTCCCAGACAATATTTTTTTGGCAGAATTGCACAACTCAACTTTTTAATGTAATATTTTTTAAAAATGAAAGTGGCTACATGATGGCTCATCTGGAAACTGAACTTCTAACTCAATTGAAATGATGCCTTGACTTGAAACCAAACAAAAAAAAAAAAATCAAAATTTTGCTTCTCACAGGAACTTATTTTGCACACATTTTAAAAATAAAACAGAAGATCAAAATGTTATCCTGCAATATATTACATAGAATATAAATTCATAGTACAAAAGTCAAAACAAGAAGAGAACATGAAACACTTCTTTTTGACTTTCTCAATGTAGGTAGAGTCACCATACTTTTGTGAAATACTGTGATTCCATAGAAACAATATTTTCTGATGGAAAATCATTTCACTGTGTTTTTTTTTTCCCTCTCTCTCTTTCTTCCTCCTCACCTGAGAGTCTTTCCTTGGTTTTTAGTGCTAAATCACCGAATTTGCAATTCAGCATTAGGAGTATGTTGGACAAAACATATTCCATGATGAATACATCAGGGATTTGTAAAATCGCAGTGGTGTCTTGATTGGGAGGCAGCAGATTTTGTGTGTACACACACTTCTGTTGTGCATAAAGTCTCAATGTATTTATACCTACATTTCATTAATTATCAATAGCAAGTCTTTCCCAATGTAAAATATTAACCCAGAGAAGTAGAATCACAAAAACTGGTAATTTCACTACACAGTAAACATTTTCCCAACTCTCCAAAGTATATGACTTCTTTGTTTTGTAAATATGTTTACAAGTATATCCAAGTCATACTAAACAGAAATGATTGTAGTATTTGATACTGGGATTGTCCTTTCTTGCATCTGGATTTATGCTTCATAATGATTATCTACTAGACACAGAAACAGTCTTTCTGTAACTCAAAATTTTACTGGAGGCATTTAGAAGAACCTTGCTTTAAAATATAATGATTTTTCATCTTTATTCTCCCCCCTTCAAAAGGTTTCACTGCTCCTGATGTTTAACGTTATGCAAAGACGTGTTTCTGCCAATGAATATCGCCTTATGGTTATGCTTCTGCAAATAACCTGCTGTGAGCTGATAAAAGGATTAATGCAGCCAAAATTCTTAATCTGTGAAATTACAAATTAAATTCTCATATTAAAAATACCACCCTGAGGTATTTTTTGTGGTTTTAATTCCCCTCTGGTGTTCTGCATACATTGTGCTTGTTAATGACTAGGACAAGACTGTCTCTGTTGGCAGCCTGCTGCAGAGTGATAATGTGTAGGCATTTACTTCACTGATAGAACTGGATTTAACCACTGACTGATAAACTAAGTGGCAAGTGGGTAATAAGTCCATATTAACAGAAAAGTACTACTGCAGAATTCAGAATTCAAAATCCTGGCTAGACTAAATCACACAGTCAGAGGGATTGAGATGTCACCACTGCAGAATGATTTTTGTTTTCCATTTAGTGGAAAAAGGCATTCTTGATGTTTCATTAGTTCTGAAGAAATGAATCTCTTTGCATCAGTTTCAGCAAAGACAGCCTTAATTTACACGACATCCTTTGAATTTACAGCTTATGAAGTACCGCAGTCAGCAAACTGAGTGGTGGGTTAGCGTGGCAGAAGAGGAAACTGGGAATCTATTTGCAGAGGAAGGACATGGCCTATGCCAGAGACAGTGATGGACAAAAATTAGTGGTCCTAGTTTGGTTTTAATGTTCGTATTCTAAAAGTGGGAGAGTGCACTTCAGAGCAGAGTCGGCAGTAGGGTGCAGCCAGGCCGCAGAACCAGTGCAAAATGTAACTATTCCAGCTGTTGGGGAAGGAAATGGTAAACTTTTAGAAGATGAAAGTTTTCGTACAGACACTGGCATAAACAAAATCTATTGTGGATTAATATTCAGAAGCTGAGCTCAGTTTTTGCAAGCAAACTTCCAAATCAGCCATAGTTATACAGACACGTGCCATTGTTGCACTTCTGAACTTTTTGTCTCTAAGTACTGGATTTAGATCTTTTGCTAATAGATGTATGCTTGAAAGCAGAAAATAGCATACACTGTTCCAATGCAAGCATGCTTCTCTTCACCACATTGAGTTAAAGCAAAATGCTGACTGTTATTCCCCCGTGAAGCCTATTTTTAATAACAGAATCTGAATCAAAAATATCATGCATGATAATAATTTTCCCCAGAATAAACAGTCGTGTGCTTTTAACATTGGAAAAATATATGGACAAGTACAGTATAAATGATTTACAATTATTAAGGAGATAACTGACAGCATACATGATGATAGGAACATTTTTGCCAAGTCAACTGGAATGCATTTTGTTTAATAAAAGAAATAAAAAGATGTATGCAAATACTGAAAGCATTCTCAGTTAATAATATCATCTGCCATCCTCTTCTTACACAGTCTAATTCAGCAAATTAACTGATTGTCTACTTTGTGTTTCTCAGACTTCCGAATGCCAAGTCCTTTCTTAAAGGTTACTGTTATAACAGATAGAGATTCTGTGAATCAAACACGGATGGATTTTTATCCTGTATGCCGCAGCTAGTTAAGAAGTACTGTGTATCATAAAGTGAAAAGCACTAAATATGTAAATTGTATTTTTCCTTTTGCTTTATGACAATTCAGATAATTCTCTTGGCTGCACACATAATCAAATACAAAGATAGCTGGCTGCAGACTGCAGAGCAGAGATAGCAAAAAAAAAAAAAAAAAAAATCCATTTTTTCCTGTGTCAAGCTAACTATGTAATTTCAAACTACACAATTGCACTCACATATTTTGTGTGTGGCTGTGTATGTCCATGAAGCCATCTGCATGAGGGTTAGCACACACGCGTGCATCTCTATGAACCAGCATCTTTGTTTTTAATTGATTGGGAGGTGGTTATACTCACTATCAGTTAACTCCCATAGCCGGGGGGGCAGATCACTGAAATACTCATGGCTCAGGGCTGCCTGTGCTGATAATCTGTTCTTTGGGAAACACTGGAGTAGTTTGGAGGCTAGATCTTCCGCGTGATTCACATAGCTCAGCCTGAAACACAAACAAGAAGGTTTTTCTGAAAAACAATCTCATTATTCTGTTTACTAATTCCATCTGCAGTCAGCACAGTCAAACACCAAGTCTTGCTAGCCAGGATAAAGACAAAGTCCGTTCGGGAGCTCTACCAGGAAAGATATTCCTCAGGTTAGTGAGTCAATGAATTATTTCTGGATTGATAGCTCAGACTTCATAAACATTTTACTAATTTAGAGCATAAAATACACCCTATCACATATGCCCTGCCTAGTATGCTAAAGGATCATGAGCAACAGCATCTTGAAAGCAACTGTTTTGATTCTTCCATTTACATTTTATTGAGCATACTGATAGACTGAAATTTTACAGTGCTGGAAACACTACTAAACTACCTAAACCCATGAAATCCAAGCTTAAAGTAACAGCAGTATTCATACAACTTTGTGAAGTATCAAATTTTTAAATCCAATGACATGTAACACACAACATATGAATCATGTTTCGTAGAGGCATTTGTCTTTCGGGAATTCCTGACTTCTTATTTTTTCATATATCCACACAGTAGGGGACTGACTCTTCATTAGATGTTAATGCAATGCAAACATTAAATTGTAAGTGAATTATCTTTTCTAGGCTACCTAGGGTAGTCTGAGAAAACTAATTGTTTTACTGGGAGCTATATGCTTGGGAATATTTTAAGAAAATATAAACTAAAATTAATAGATTCTGAAGGGAGAGAGTAAAATGGTAATCAGCAAGATGCGGCTTGGGTCTAGTAACCTACAGCTGCCTCCTAAATTTCCAAAGCCACCAAAATTATTGTAATATGCAGTTGGAAAAGAGGTGCTGAATCTTGTTGACATCGTGTTGCTATTATTATTCGGTAACTTTATAAATTCAACCATGCCTTTGCTCGGTAAAGATCTCTTGTCAGGTAAAATGCCAAAGTGGACAAAAGGTCTCCTATTTTTCAATGCAGTGTTTCCCAAAACTGATAGAGTAGCCTGCAGTACAAAAAAAGATGGTGTTATCCTCTAAAATCAATAATCCTGCAGCACGTTTCATGCAAATGTTCATTTCTGTTCAGCTCAAGCTGACTTTCCGGAAAGCCATTCAAGGAAGATGGATTAAACAGAGTTATTCTTTTATTTTCACATACTTAATATTGGGCTGACATGGCATAATTTATAAGCATCAGTGTATGCACAGGTGAAAACTATTTCTGCAACAAAGAACAGATAACACTGAAAACATTAAATGAAAAAATAAGTTATCACAATGAAAACTTTTAAGTCAGTCACAAATGTCATAGACACAACTTTCACAAATTTTTGTCCATGCCATACAACACTCGATATGAAAAAAAAACCCCAACTTTAAAGGCAAAAGCATCTCTGCTAAACTATGTGCTGGAATATGTATGATACACTGATATTTGCAATGATTCCAAAAATATGCCACTGGCTACCTTTTTAATTTCTAGCAACTGTACGCTAGATAGGAATTTTTGAATATTGTGCCTATCTGATATCTTTTTCAGAACAGACAGGATATTTGTCCAGAAATTCCCAGGGATGAATGGTCCAGAAGTGCTGACCACATCAGTACGTTATTTCTCATTAGCCATGATTTTACAGAACCCCCAGGATTAGGATTTGGAATTGTTAGTCTAGGTTAAACAGATGCTAAACTTTAGTGTTTCTGACGGGCATAACTTCTCTGTTTTCATTTTCAATTCATGACAAAACAAAGGCACCTTGAACGAAACAGTCATTGCCTATAAATTACAACAGATTCCTTAAACTACCAGATTATAGAAATTAATTCAGCTTCTTTGAAAATTACAGGAAAGTTCATTGCAGAACACAGCAAAATACCAAGAGAAAAGGCTATTCTTAACAAAGAAAGGAAAAGGAGAGGTAAATATTCAGTGAGAATTGGTATTAATTCTTCTACACACCCAAAATTCCCATGGATTGGTGATTATATTGAGTCTATGAGAACTGTCTTGCCTAATTCCACCTGCACCAATTATTTGGTCAGAGGTCCTGGCAAATCATTTCACCAATATATTTTTTCCCCACAGAGGTGGCTGCATCATTTTTTGGAGCCATAGTAAACTTGGTCTATCTTGAATGAAAACTTCTGTTAAGTCAGAAAAATGAACTCACTTAAATAAGTAATGAAATATTACCCTCCAATGTAAGAATTCCTTACCTGATTCATACATAGAGTGAAGATGCTAATTAAGTATGGCAAAGCGAAAGAAAAGAACATTCAAACATTAATGAATTCTGAATCGCAGGTGAAATTACGGATGATGACACCCTAGTTCCTCCATGCTCTTGAAGAGAGGAATGCCAACATTTTGACTGTCACCAGCAGTATGTCTTGGCATATTGCTAAGATTTTTTTTTTAGCAAGAAAATCAGATTAACTAATATAAAGTGAAAATATTTTGAGTAGGAAGCCAAAGTCACCTTCCCAGTTTAGAAACAAAAAAGATACCCATTCACTGAGATGAATCAAGAAGCCAAAGATAAGTATCAAATAATCAGCAGATTACACATTAATACAATATAGACCCAACAAACATATCTAGGGCTGCAACACAGTCACATCAATTAATGAAATACTTGTGAATAAATCCATCAAAATTAGAAATGGTTTTATAATTAATAAATAGAAAAAAGAATAAATTCATTGCACAGTCTGCAAAAATAGTTCAATCTGCTATAATTATTAGATTTACTTGCCCCAATAACACTCCGAATAGTGCCGGGGGGGTGGTGGGGGTGGTGTTAGTTGTTTCTGTAGTGCTTTGAAGATTCCAGTCACTACATTATTCGTAATATGTTCCCAAGCATTTACAGATTTTAAACTCAGAAGGGACCATAACAATCAAGTCTCACCTCCTGTGAAATACAGGCCAAAGAAGATCATCCAAGTAACCCATGGATCAAATCATCACTTTTAGCTAGGCTCAGCTGATTCTTTAAAATTCTGCATCAAAGTTCTAACTTTGTTTATGGAGCTTTGCACAGCAATGAAAAAATTCTTCTCCAAAACCCACGTCTTCTGCAAAGTCACTTCTGGAAATCAGTGGATGCTGCAAAAGGCATATGCATGTGGGCTCCTAAGGTTGTCAGTCTTAACAGCGGAATGCATGACTAATTTTACTGCTTTGTTTAAGGACAAGCTATTCTTTTACTTATGAAAAATGCACTGTATGATCATGTATTTAAATTACATCTACTACATCAGAATTGTCTGGAGAAACCCATTTAGTGCATAACCTCAGAGGTCTGGAATATCAAAACCTTTGGTTTTGCTTCTTTCCTTTTTTTTTTTTTTTTTTTTTTTTTTTGGCCAATAGTCTCTTTAAAATCTCCTCCGTAAATATTAACAATTTTTCTGATGTAAGTTTGAAACATGATTCCTCAATAGGGACAAAGGCTGAATTTTCTGATGGGGTTCAGTAGTTAAGTATCTAATACAGAAAAGTTAACAGGAAGAACTAAAGAAAAAAAAAAAGATTTGATTTTTAAACACACCTCCTTCAGTATGTGACAGGATGGAATTTCACACAATATGGCTTTGTGTCTAAAACATAATAGCATGTTTTGTCTCACAGCAGTAGGGCCATATAGGAACTTGGCATGCATGATATGGCAAGTCTCAATATTCACGCTTCACTTACTGTCACACTAATCACTGAGAAATAGTTACTGGCCATGACAGCATACATACTTTCAGAAAATGTAGTGTACAGCAGAATACAGAGAAACCTTTTGCAGTGAGTATTAAATAATATGTAGATATTGTTTTAAGAAATATTAAGAATATTTTTTCAGACCTACTCTGATGACATTTGTGAAACATATTGATTTTCAACTTAATCCCAAATGCTATATACAGCCTTAGCTCAAGAAAAATAAACACCGTATGAACCTGTCTCACTTTAAACATATATGAATCTGACTAGACTTGAGCAGTTGTAAATGTCATTGGATTACAAGAATTCGATTTAATTTTAGAAAACAGGCTTAAATGTCTTTCTACTGCAGAGGAAGGTCAGTATTTGGTCAAGCAGAACATGACTAAGATCACTGAAGTTTGGTTTAAGCTCTTGAGAAAAAAAAAGTTTTGGGCATGTGCAGTGAACTTCTGAACTTGGGGTGATTTGCTTTTAAATGCAATGAAGAAGGCAGCTCAAATTCACATTAATAATTAAGACAAATGGTCACTAAAACAAATGGAGATAACATGCTGTCTATATACTCCTAACAGCATGATGTAAATACTTCCCAAAGCAAAAATCGTTTACTGTGCATATTTTCCATGTGAAGATACGACTCTCACAGCGTATCATTAATTCATTTCTCAACTGGCGTTTACAGCACGGCCTAGAGGAGTGAGGCACCTAATTCCCCTTGGAAATCTCAGCTCTGCTTCTTTATTCTAAGTAATCCCTTGCAACATGAAGTGCTGAAAGACAAAGCCACAGTTAACCTGAACAATCACTCCACTTAGCAGAGTTTAAAGTTTAACGGCAAGAAGAGAATAAACAAAAAATTTCACATCTTGGTGCAAATCAGACAGGCCATACAGTAACCCTCGCAGCTCATTTTGCAGGGGATGCCATGGTCCCATCAACAACAAGGTCCCTGTACAGTCCCTGCAGTATCTCACCTACCATCGCACCACCAGAAGGGCCATATTCCCCATTTTCACCCAAATCTGCTTGAGGCCGGCAGTCTTTCCCCCTTGTCCCAGCCTTTAGGCCTCTCCTGAGTTCTGACACAAAACTGTGCCAACACTGTATATTACAGTTAAGGATTTCTTTGCAAATTCATTATCTTCCGACCAGCTGATACAGACATGCCCTCACGTGCCTTGATAGTTTTGTACTTCTGAATACGCGTGCAGCCCTAATAGCAGCAGCTACTCTGCACACAAATCCGAGCAGCGCCTACCTAAAAAGTAACATTTCCTTTTTACTAAACATCAGCAGACTTTTCTGCTGTTACAGCCATGCCGAGAACACCTACCGTCTTCAAAGACCTGACGTGCCAGCACTAGCGTGCAGGAGCTGCTTCCCCAACACGCCTGGTGCACCTCCACGGAGCTGTTGCAGAGATTATTTAGCCATCGTGAAACCCCCACAACAAGCGAACGCAAGTTTTGATGCGATGCTCTTAGCTTTTGATACAGATGAAGACATAAAGCAGCACCTCAAGATGAGAATCTAACAGAGTAAAGACATTATCGTTTTTCTCAGTGTTTTACACAGAGGGTACTAAGGACTAAAACTGACGAACAAAGAGAGACAAAAGCTTCTGAAGGCTCACTGAAGCAGGGTTTTACTTGTTGCTGATCAATCACAAAATACAGAATTTGCTCTACAGCACAGCGTAGAGGTCCTTCAAGCCAAACTATACAGTAAACATTACAGTCAAACGCAGCCACTGGAACCACATTTCAGTGCTGGGGTCGTCCCCCACACCTGCATGGGGCTGCCAACAGCAGTCCTAACATTGTGCTGGGCTGTGCACGTCCTTTAGGAGAGGTGTGTCTCCAAACACCCAATGCCCTTCTTGCTCTTCCCAAATTGAGGTGCTGGCAGCAGTTCAGATACAAAAACACTGAGCTCTCTACACACACACAAAGCGGGAAAGTGCAGTCTCGCGGCTCCCTTGGCCATCAGTTTAATTGTACTCTTCTAGCTTGATATCTCATTAGAAGCAAGACTGCTACATTGGTGCAACATCCCGCTCAGGCTTCTTAGATGAGCTGGGCTGGGGCAAATCCTTTGCTAATGTTGCTAAACTGCTCCCAGCGTCTCTCCTTGCTCTGTGCTCCTGCGCAACACTGCACTCCACAGTCTTCAGACCTTCAGCATTTCTGTAAAGGCATATGAAACAATCTCTTTGGAAATTTAGAAATCAGCTTGATCCCTTTTAATTATATTACCACATCACAGCATCAGCAGTCTGTACTGCTGAAGTGCTGAAAAGGTGGTCGAAATGTTTGCTATTAAAATAAAAGCCATGACAACCAATGATAAGTATTCACGGATATGGAACAGAGGTAAAAGTATCAGTGTTTGGTTCTTTGGCATTGCTGTTACTGTAGATGTAAAAGAGGTCAGAGCCCCATTTGGAAAGCTGTGGAGGTAAGTTCATTCGGTGCATTCCAGGAAGGTAATAATAACCCTGACCCCTCTGAACTAATTCTCACTTGATGGTTGCACAGATGCCATTAGCTGGAAAGCAGCCAAGATGAATAGCATTTCATGAAAAAAAGCGAACGTAACAAATGAAGCTTCTAACAATATAGGCAACTAGGATTTTTTTTTCTATTTTAATTAATACAGGTTTACCTCTAGGTATGTAATTTTTATACGCTTGGTAAATTTTTAAAAGAATCTGCTGACCCAGTAGGTGAACCGTAATAGTTGCAGCTCCCAAACTTCTCAGAATGGAGAATGAAGACGTTTACTTAAACTGTGCATGAGTCACGTGAGGCATCAGACTTCGTTCGGTCATACCTAACCTAGACAACGAAGTGATCCAACCTCTCACAGCAATTCACATTTGATAATGGCCATTAAGCTCAGTCATGACTAGATCATAAAATCATTTGTATGTGTCACCACTGAATGTAGCTCAAGACAAAAAACTTAGATATGAGTCTATTTCTCCCTGACGCCACACTAGATTTGATGTTTTAGTGTCCGTTTCTGTATTGCTGTATTTCTACAACACGACACTGCTTGCAATATCCAGCTTGAAAGGTTTGCTTCATATAGGAAACAGAAGCCATACAGAACACAACACCTTTAAAAATTAAATGTGGTTGATTTGAGCTTTAAATACTAAGCTTGTAGATAATCCGACAATACACAATGGACTTAAGAGTATCCTGGGTTTTGTCCTTCTACAGCCTGACATGCACCCAGGCTTGCTCTTGCTCTGATGCCTCAGAATAAATAGACATTCCATATAGACATGGCCACATGTCTATTCCATGTGTTCCTGTGTCTATATGGAATAAATATGCTGGGCTATGAAACCTTCCAAAGAAACCCAGTGCCGACTATTGACAGCTCAGGGCATGAAGATAGCCAATACTGTTCAATGACAATATTGCAGGTATTTTCCCCACTTGTCCTATAGCATCTTGATACAGAATAAGGTTTACAGTTGATACCTGGTATCTTTTTGCCAGGATAATATATGCTGGAGCATCACATGAAGCAAGAACTATGGAGTCTGTATGGCAGACATTAAAGAGAAGAAAAATAAGCTTATTTAAACAGCAAATATACAATGTATGTCCAGCGATAACATACTCTAAGCTATTGAGAATGTGGCTTTCTGTGACATGATCACGTAACTCCCTTAATTCCTGGGATATTCCAAGCAACGTGACTGCTGGGTACAATGTTCTGCTACTGTTTAAAACCACAACTAATTCTTTAAACTAGAATAATAATATCTGAAATATTTCATATTCTTTCACTTTGTTTTCAGCAGTTCCTCTCAGATACAGATATTTCCCAAGAAAAATATTTCCCAAGAAATTTTAATTAGAACATGCCCTACCATTTTGCCCTAGAAAGAAAGAATTTAGCAATTACTTCTTTTTGATTTTACATGCCACCACCAATCAGCTATTTTAGTTCTTTCAGCATCCCAATTAGCCCAGTATTAAAGCTATTCATTATGGAAGACGTAGCGTACTACTCACACCACGACAGACTACTACTGAATATGCTGGATTTATGGTTTACTGGAAGATCTTTGCTGTCTGTAAGTGTAATTAATGAACAACAACAACATGATGATGAAATCTAATCAGAAGCTTTTGATTATTTTGAAATTCTTTAAAGGACATGAATTGTCTGATCAAGGAGAGTGTTTTTTAAAGGCCCTCTTCGTGCACCTCAGCAACTTGAACAGAATATCCTTAGCAAATAAAGAGAGCTAAAAATAATTACCAACACCCCAATCATTTTATGAGCTATTATTTCACCAGAAAATGGGGAAAATATATCTTTAATCCTGAACAAAAACTCTTCAAGGTTTATGTTCTCTATAAACCTTTCACTGAGAACTGAAAATATAAGTTAGTAATGCAATAAATGCCCTAACAAATATATCAGATTTTTCACTTAATGCTTTTTACAGGCTTAAACCAAACTGAGTGAAAGAAAATCACCTTTTACAGTCTGACTCTTAGAGGAAGAATGCCTTTCTGTTATGCTTTTTTAAAAGAAGGCATGGTGAATTTATATCAACTTCACTGAATCTTGGGGCATGATAAAAGGAAGAAAATACGGCAGCGGAGTTAACATTCCATAGCATTCTTTCTTCACATATTTATTTCCTCACTGGCTGGACATAAGCCAAAAAAAAGGAGGGAATAAACCCCCCCTTCCAAACATAGAAATAGCTGAAATAAACCTTTGGCACACAATGTAGTCAAAGCTCTGTGCTTCTCCTCCTCCCACCCTTGAGAACCTGGATTGTTTTTCTCCAAAGAAATCCAAACAAAAAATACTCAAAAGAAAAAAACAACTAAACTCCGAATTTCAAATTTGTCAAGTGGGTGCAGCCACGAGGGCAGTAAACAAACTTTCCGCTATTTTCCCTTATTAAATGACTGCAGAAAGAAAAAAACAGCTGTCCTGTTGGGCCTATTCCCTTTTGAAAACTAAAAAAAAAAAAAACCAACAAAAAAAAAAGACAGAACTAAGTTCTAGTAAATAAACATTAGCACTGCCTTATAAATCTCTGCCCTCTTGTCCAGTATTTTATCATCTCGGGTTTGAAAAGTCTTAATTTCATTCTAATGTAAATAAGAACTGGTCTGTTTGCACAGTACTTCAACTAGAATTTGCTGCAAGGTTGCAGCATGCAGGCAGTGCCCCGAGAAGGGTGACCTTGCTTTAGTCAGTGAAGCCAAAGATCATTTATCACAGTTAACCTACAAATCTGTCTTGCCGGGCCCTCAGATCCATCAACCACTTGGAAGCAGCTACTTGTCCTGTCCTCCCACAGCTCCCTGAAACATCGGATGGGTCTGATCTTTTCTATTATTGTATACCTCACAGCTAACAAAATATATTTTTATGGATATGGAACGAACAGCAGTACTTTGTATTTATTTATACAGCTCATTAAAGGTGGATAGAGATTTGGAGGCAGAGAGAATGCCCCAAGCCTAGAAAGCTCAGGAAGACAGACCCCAGGCATATGCATTTATTTAACTTTATGTATATGAGTTGCCTGGCTGAACCCAATGAGACTAAGCAATTACATACTTACATACGAGTAGGCATCCTGGTCTTTTTGCAACTGTACTCCTAAGCTAAGACCTGGCAGGGAAATGATGCAGAACTAGTAAACATTGAGAGGAGGAGACCAAGATGGTAATAATGAGAGCATACGGGCAATATATTCAAAGCTATGCAGTCAAAAATACCTTATTATGTATTATTATACCTACACATTTAGACAAACTTATATCATACAGAAGTAGTTGCAACTCCCTGACCCTGAAGTACCTGGTTCAGGTGACGTTAGAAGAGATCAGGGGATGGACAGACACATTCACAACAGCATTGTAGTGCAGAAGGTGCCGTTCCTTCTCCAGATTCACTTTCCTGATTTAGCACACCCCTCTTTCTCTTTACATTAATACATACTTTCTAAAGGGAACGTTAGGTCATCTTCCAGTAGGGAGAAGCTGGCAGACTGAAAATCCAGTGCCTGATACCAACAGCAGTAATACTTGTGGAGAGACAAATATGCTTGTGCCAATCTGTTAAAAGAAATCTGAATCTGACTTTGAACTTGAACAAGGGAAAAAATGAGGGTAATTATTCAAAGGTTTCTTAGGCACAGAGACCATTGTAGAAGGACAAAACAGTGATTTCTCTCTAGTAGGCAATTTGGAGAAAAAGTAATGTGATTTTGCATTGATTTTTTTTTTTAAAAGTGAAACACTACATATCCACACGTACTGAAATGTGTTTTTAAAAATCTGCTTGGATTTAACACAACAGTTTCTGCCTATTTAATTACAAACAGGTTGCAGATGAATGACCAAACAACAAATTCCATATATTTTAGCTATCAACTACTGAAATGCATGGATTTTAAGTGCTTGTGCTCACATGTGTGTGAGGATGCAGTGCTATTTGACAGTGAGAAATTGGCTTGCAGTAGGGAAGGGCTCAATCCTGAACTATTTTTGCAAAACCTCACCTGTCAAAGTAGCATGAAAGAGACAGCTAAGCAGGGAGTTACTGCTAGTTAGACACAAACCAGCATAGGCAATTTAAGAACTAAAATAAAAGTTCTTATGTATAATAGTGACCATTACAGGTCAGATTTCCCTCGGAGCTCTGTGACACATCTGGTCACATGTGTTGCCACTGAATCGAGATGGGCAGGTAAATAAATACCTGTGTCCCATTTTAGAGTCCTAAATGGATATTACGCTTCTGTGAAAGCAGGCATTTGAGGCAGACAAGGACTAGTCCTAGCAGCTTCCAAACTGAGAACAAGAAGCCTGGACAAAAGGACCGCACACAACTGCTAAATACACTATCTGGGCACAAGCCCATCTGATTCCCAGAAGGGAAGACAGCAGTTGTGAGTCTGCCTGAATTATCTGGGGGACAGGAGAAGACCTAAATATGAGTAAGGGATCACTAACAGGGGACAGGAGCATACACAGAGCTTTGTGAAGGAACAGAGGAAAAAGCATAAATATGGAGGATTTTAAAAAGGATAAGAAAGAGTTCAAAAATGATGGAGTGAAACAGCCAGTGTTGGGAGGGGAGCTAAATAATCCACGAAAAAATAAACTGAATTTACTGGTTCTTTTTATATGATCTGAAGAAAAGTGCTGGTGAGGAGAGGACATGAGAAGTATGTTATGATAAGCAAGATCTGCGTGACTGAGTTAGCTGGGGAAGGAAAGAAGTATCTTGTAAAAGCTAGAAATAAAAAAAAAACCAAACTGTAAAATGTATATAGCAGTCTGCATACATGAGATAGGAAAGGAAAGATAAAAAATCACCCCTAAGGCTTCAGGCCTAGGTGACAAAGGATGTCAGCATTGCAGTGAGAGGAGAAACTTCACTGGGAATATGCCCAAGTGTGCAAGGGACAGGGAATAGCAAGAATCTCTCTGCTGAAGCCTGTATTGCCGAATTCAGTAGGGCTAGGGAGAGAGCCTGACCACTCAACTACTGACTCTCCACATTGCCCCCTGGATTATTTTGTCCCATGCCAAGTGGCATTCTCCAAAACCACTCCTCGGCACAGTTCAGGGAACAACCCACACCAGGGACCATTCCCAAAAGGCAGCACGTACCAGCCTCCTACAAGTAGGGCACGCAACGTATATACCTTCAGTCGTATGCTAGAAAATACAGTTCTCATGGTCTGCAGCACTGGCCTTATGTTATTCTGGAAATTTTGAATTAAAAACTAATATTGAACACCCCCATAATAATAGTTGCAGCTGCATGGGGACCACACAAAGCCCACGGGAGATGCATGCCCAAGTGTTACTTAGTACAGCTGTAGCTAAGGTCTGCCACATGGCCTCGGGGCCAGACCATAGTCCCTGGCTCTGCTTTCGTTAGCAGTATAGACCGAGGCTGTATCTGACAGAAAATGATAATTCACCAAACACTATCTGTCAACATCTCAGGAAAGATTCATGCCCTCACGGTTGCAGAATAAAGCTTGACTCAAGGGCACTTTATGGATCAAATATGAAAGAAATAAAAGGAATATAACAGTATTCCACAAAAGTCATAATGCTGAAGGAAGGCCAATAATAATCCGGAGTATGATTTTTTATGTCAGGGTGGTGAAATTACTTTGAAGCACACTAACAGCACACACTAGTAAACAGAGCTTTAAGATTGCTACAGAATCTAATCAAAGAAGGCAATACAAAAATGATGGCCCATTCTTAACTTGCAACGGTGTCAGAGAGAAAAGCATAAATGTGATCTATTTTTACAAGATTTCCTTGGATTCTGTAAGTTTGGGTCCAAACAACAGCAATATTTTAAAACTATTCTGGATTCCTAAACATTAGGAACAAAAAAAGCAAACAATAAATTTATGAGAACATAGCAGAAATAAAAATTTTATTTTTTCCATTTAAATTCTTTGCAGTAAGATTCTGAGTTCATAAATCCAACACAAAAAATTAGAGCTTTTATTCATTTGTATTTCCAGCCTCCTATTGCAGTAGTGATCATAAAACAAACACAGCTGGCGTCTTTATTATTTTATTCACTGAAGGATTTAGCTGGACAAACATCACAAAGATGGCGGCTGCTTTCATTGAATTTATGATCAAATATGCTCCAGCGCAAGATCAGCTCTGTAATATCAATTATTATGAGATGTGAATAATTTAACAAAAAGTTGTCTATTTGTAAATCAGATCTTATGTGTATAAATTCAGCTGAGGTAGCAGACAGTGGATATACACTGTATTATACATTACATTATTTAAAAGGATGCAGGTTTTTTGTGAATCACAGTTAGTGATAAATATTGTCATTTACATTTTGGTATCCAGCAAGCTGCTAATTTGGACAAACAACATTTCCAAATTTTATTTTAAAATTCAGTTAAATTTATCTTAATCAGAGAAGAACTTAATTGTTTTAGGGATGTCTTTCAAAATTACAGAATACATCTCCTATAAAGGCTTAATTAAAAACAACACATAAACCACCATCACCATCGTTTTATGGGTTTTTTTCCATAGATTCTCACCAGTCTGTTCTTCAGCATAATACCAGGAGAGTTATCATAATTTTAACGCAGAATGTGTGCCTTAGGATATGGGATTGACTCGATGCCTAAAAGAAGAAGGTCAGTTCCCTTTGGAACCACTTGCCTCTTTGCCCTCCAGCAATGACAGGTGCACCAGCCCTATGCTGAGGCTCATTATTCACAGCGTATTGCTGAAGATACAGAATCTAACCTCTCCATTTTAATGCATCAGCAAGGATTATTGTCTCCTGTCTTCCCATTTTGACGCTCAGGTCAAGCAGGCACTGAACATAGACACATGACGATCTGCCTGCAGCCAGCATCTTTCACGAATTCTCAAATAATATCTTCAAACTTTCTAAAATAGGTTATTGAAAGGAATCACTAAATTTAATTATGAAAAGTCTTTGGCTAGCAAATAACTTTACGTTTTGAAACAAATCACTGTTTTCACTAGTCTCCTACAATGCCACATGTTTCTGCATTACTAATTTAAAAAAATGCATGAAAAAGCAAAAATTCTTGTTTCTCTGTCCTTTATGGCAGGAAAGAAGTCAGAAATCTGAAGGTAGATCCATGAAGCATCACAGCCAGAAATGTGGGAAAGGAAGCAATTAAGGTTTTCATGACAAAATTGCAATGAATTTAGGGAGATGGTCACAGGAGATTCTCACGAATGGCAATATCTATGGTTACCACCCTACCACAGAAAAGGTGGTGGTCAAATTCAGGCTGAAAACTCCATATCAAATTGTCATAAAAATCAGTAAAATAAGTATTTGCCTAAGGTAAAGATATTTTGTGATGTTTGTACCACTGCAGAAACCTTAACTACTGCCTGTAGGTCTTTGGCTGGCAACAGAGCCAAATGACATGGGGTTTGAGATTGGCTTAAACTATCTGCAGAGGTGGCAAAACTCAGTAGCATTACTCATATTACTGCAGTTATTGCCTGTCTGCACCATCTCCCCAAACTAGGTACATTTCTGGGACCCTAAGATGAGAATCAAAGGAACTGTTGAGTTACAGAAAAATTACCTGTAATACATGACAAAAAGCAGTGGAAAATATCAAGCCACTTAAGCCAAGAGGAGTTGCTTAGCACTAAGCACTTTTGAATGCCAGCCCAATTCTTAAGGTGCCTATCGTTTTCGCTCTCATTTTGGAAAAATCTTGCCTTTAACGGCTACATACAAATAACAAGAGACCCAGCAGTAAGGTCTACTTCACTTATATTACTCCCTTCACAGTATGTCTTCAATTCCTCAGACGCGTATTTTTAAAACGCAACTCAGAGACTCAATTTTATCAGCAATGTCATTATCCGGAGAAGAAAGACTACAGCAGACAGGCCAACAGTACAGAACTCCATGAGGAGGGCAGAATTAGGAATGCGAGGATATAATGATGCCTGGTGCCTCTGATCAGAAAGTATTAGACTTCAAACCAAGAAATGAATACAGACACTGTGGCAACATATGAGTAACAGACTACCAAAAACATAATTCTGAGAAATTAATAAAACGTTGGCATGTAGAAATGCATAAGGAGAAAGAACAACTGGAAACATCTGAAAAGAGTTGATCAGTAAGTATTCAAAAACGTTAATCAAGAACATACTTAGAAAAAAAAAATCATACCTGGAAACACCAAATAAACATGTCTATCTGATATACGTCTCAATATCTTAAGGAATTTTTAAGGAATTAGTGAGGATAGCAAACAAATGTAAGGCACCTTTTAAAGCTCTTTCCAGGAAAACTACACAAGAAGAGTTAGTTCTCTTTCCTCAGTTCTCTTTACAGGCTTATTACTGTAGATAAGTTACTGTAAAATTAGCTAATTTCGCTCTGCATTCTAAAGACATTTACTAGACTTAAAAAAATATATATACACATACTTCCTTTCTGTTTTCCAAAACGGGAAGAGAATCTTGGCAAGTACTTACCGGCCAATATAGAAACAAAATATAGACAATATGGGAAGAAAATATAGACAATGTGGAAGCAAAATTAGTTTTAGGAAAAAGCTGAGATGAAATAGCAATCAAAAGAAGAGATGACTAATGAACAAGACATCAGATAAATTGATTATTTTTGAAAATGGACTAAATCATTGGTGGAACAAAGCGACAAGGGATAATGTCTGGTGTAATTTCTTTAAAAACTCTTGCTCTGTGGGCAAACACCAAAGAGCTGGGATGTGATACGCTATCGCATAGACTGAAAACTGGCTGACAGACCATAAGCAAAGGGTAATGATGAGTGGCAATGTACTGAGTTGGAAGGGAAGTGTCCAGCTGTGTGCCAGAGGGATTAGCGTTAGTCACAGTTTTATTTAACATCTTTATTAATGAACTGGACTAAGGCATACACTGCATACTGAATCAATTCTTAGATTAAAATAAATGTTGAAAACACCATAGAAGACAAAAAAATTAGTACAAAGAGGCTAACAAAAGTGAGATATGGGGGCAGAAAACCTACAAACCAGATAGAGGATAGAGAACAACAAACAATTACTTCCAGTGGAAAAAAAACCAAAATATGGACAGGTTTGGAGATAAGAATGCCAACAAACTCTAGTCTAATGACAGAAAATGAATTAGATGTTGCAGAAGACAACAAAGAACATCCATGTACATTGGGGCTGTATTTTCACAGCTGTCATGGATGGGAAAGGCATAGGGCAGTAACAGTGTAATTTTACTAATGAAACAACATAGAGTTATTAGTACTCTGAAAAAGAGGACAAGGGCTTTTGTGATCCAGTTTAGAAGGTTTATTAGTATTTTTAACTGGGCCAAGAGGATGTCACACAATACATTAAGCTTAGTGAAACAAAAGAGGAGGAATTTAGAATAAAGCAAAAATAAATTGAATGTCAGGATAAACATTCTAACAATGAAGCCTGTTAGGAATAACCTCCCCCCATATTTATAAAAGTTATAACATCTGAGCAATTTATTGGAGGAAACATTCAAATGGCAACTGTAAAGAATTTTTAATCTTGGCAGAAGGATAAATAGAGAAACTTTTGAGATCTTTCTCAGTCATTGGCTTCAATCGGCATCATATAATTCATTCCCGTGAAGCTGACAAAACCTGCAGTGCATTTCAGCTTAGCACCAACCGTTCCCGAGCTGGGCTGAGAACTTTTGCTGCCTTTTGCACTTTCGCAGCCGAGCGCCTTTATGGTGCCAGAGAGGCAGAAATGGGTGCGGAGCGGGTGCAACGTACAGCAGCGGACACACGAAAAAGGCCCTGAGGTTTAGACAAGCAGCTTCCACCACCACTTCATTAATGAAATTAATTTGATAAACCCCATTAAGGAGTCAAATAAAAATAAAGCGGAGTCAGGAAAACTATTTGCCAGGAGGGTCCCCGGTCCCTGCGGAGGCGCTCTGCCGGCCCGCGCGCGCCCCCTGCCGCCCCCTCCCCGCCCCCGGCCGGCAGCGCCGGTTCGCGACCCCGGACACCGCCCCGCGGGCGGGCGGCGACGGGAGAGAGGGGACACACACAACCTGCCTGATGCCGGGGTCCGGGGAAGCTGGTTTTTTGCTAAAGACAGTGTAATAGATTTGCTACCTGGTAAAGGACTTCTTGTTTGTGTCGCAGGTTAACGTAGGTTTTTGTCATGATACGATTGCTAAGGCCCCTCCGGCGAAAGGTAACGACAGATCAAGGGATATTTATGGGAAATATGAAACAAAATGGGAAACTAAAATTTTTTTTTTTTTTTCCAGCACAGCAGTATCACTGCAAATCACCAGGAGACAGAGGCAGGTTTATACACCTCTGTGATATATATATGTTTGTGATTTTATATATATATCACAAATACCTCTACAAAATCTTTTCCCTTTGCATCCGGCTTCCATCCTTGCTCCCCCAGAGCCCAATTCCTGGTCACTCATCAAATACAGGTGAGGGGACAGCCTCAGCGCAACCTCAACACATTCGAACCGCACACAGTCGTACATATATAATCCACATCGTGCCCAGGTATAGTTTTAAATCCTGATTGCTTAGTTGTATCCATCAGAAAGGTTTTGGCAATGACAACACTAAAGCTTTTTGTTCCTTCTGCGCTTGAGAGCTTGAATATACTTTCAGTGGTGCTACAGACTGTATTATAACAAGCAATGCTGGTGCAGGGACAGGAGGTGAAGGGGGTAGAAGTGACAATCAGAAGAGAGTTTTGTCTTTAGTCAAAACCCCAGTAAGGCAAAGATTGCCTTAAAAACAAAAAACCAAACAAAAATACCCCAAGTCCTTCCCAAGTCTTAACTGTAAACAGTTCCATAGTCTGTGTCATGCTTGAAATGAAATACAGACTCAAAATACTTGGACTCATCTCTATTCACTCCCTTTGTTTTCTTGGGAAGTTTTCACTGAATAACAGTCCCAAAATAGGCAAGCTCATCCTGCAATGAAACTTTTAAACACCCTGGCCTCAGGAAGTACAGAGGCCATCTTGTTAGAGGAAGAAATCCCCAGTAGTGGGACTAGCTGTGAGAATAAAGTTTTATTTATATAATAAATACTGCCATGTTGGGGAATTATGAAGTAGTAGTCCTATTTATACAGAGCAGAATTTGTTTTCAGCTGCACCTTTTCTTTCCAACCTACTTTCTCACAATGCAACCCATTATGACAGAAGGATCTGAACAAGCTTTTTATATCCTACCAAATATACACAAGGATAATTAGTTCTCTTTTGTTATTCTTCTGTAAGGATTTATTATTGTGGAGAAGCTTTTGCAAATTGAAACAGATTGCATTGAATTCTGAAGGCAGAGCTGTTCTTGGTTTTTGTTGTGTAGAGATAATTGAACAGAAAAGTTCAGGAAAAAAAGGTGAAAACATAATTAATTATGAACTCTATAGGAAGATCAGATTACCAAATCTTAATTCTTTTTAGGCCAGTATTTTATAATCACATTCCACAATATGTTAGGTCACGCAATGTAGGTGAAGCTTCACAGTAGATAGATAGAAGCAACTGTCAATGCAAGTTTTGTTTCCTAATGTTAGAGGCATTTTCTACAAAATTTATAAATCACATCTTATCTCTTTAAGATTTTGAAGAAATTAAGTGTTAAAGTCTCCAAAGAACTTAAGTCACTATAAGTGGTAGTTACATTATTTCACTCAAAAGTAGCCTCTAACATTGACCAATTCTATTCTAAGAATTTTAGGGATCTGACTTATTATATAATGAGCGTGCTGGGTTTCCCTTTGTCATTGCTGTTACATTCCACGCTTTTAGCTAATTTCCAGTTAGACTGGGAATTACAGAGCCACTGGCATGTGTCCATCATTGTTCCATTGTCTGCCTCTGCCTTTAAAATTCACATCTCATGGAATCTGGCGTATTCGGTCAGGTGCAATTATTTTGCCCCCCATCTACCATCTGTGGCTTTTTTTGCCCCTGTTCCTTCTGCCTTACAGACTTGAAGCTGGCTCTGCAGATGTTGGAAGAGTGTTATTCTTCCTTCTAGTAACTTCTCCTTACATAAACTGAATTCTAATGTACGTTTTGACATAAGCCTCTTTGAAGACTTCTAAACCCATATTCTCATTCTTCCATGCCAGGACCTCAAAACATACATATCAACAAGAAAAATGGCCAGACGGTGCCTGAAAGACGGAACAGTAGATGGTGAAAGCTTCATTGTGTTTAGAAAATCAAAGATGTTCTCTTCCAATCTGGGAGCACGAAGTTCAACGTTGTGCTCTGTTTTACAGTTTCTGTGGCAGATTCTGTGTGACAAACTCCTTTGTTTCTTTGTATCCTAATTCCCCCTTCTATAAAATGCAGTAACAGGACTTCACCTCAGAGAAGTCTAAGCACACACCTAAATCCTTCCAAAACCATAAACACTGTTCTTTAAGGTATATCTTTCAAAGCTGCTGTCAAGAGGAAGTAACTCTGTAACAAAACCAATACATACTTAAAAACAAAAGTCTGTATGTTTTTCTCCACATCCTAGCTCTCACGTTTATCCCACATGCCCTTAAAAGTACTCTATTTCAAATGGAACATTTTTGTGTCATCAATAGTCTTCAACAAATTAAATCAGGACATTTAAAAGGATATTTTTTTTTTTTAAGATCAGAGATTGCTGCTTTCTGAAACATGCTAACAAAGGAGGAAAATTTCTAAAATGAATCAGTCTGTCCATGTGTTAAGTTTTATAGCTGAATTATAAACCCTTGGGAATATGATGTCTATAACAGAAATGTTTATACATCCTTAACTACAGCTGTGCAAGCAACAGCGCTCTAATACAGCACACAGATAAAGATTTACACTAGAAAAAGAGAAATCCTTTACATTTCGAATGTAAATGATACATAATTTTGAGGCACTGAATATTTCCTATTATAGTAGAACCGCACATATGAAGTGCTGAACTCCACGTATTGTCATTGCTTTCGGTCTTTCAATCCCTTCATTTATGCTGAAAAATTGCAAATCCTTTATGCACAGAGCACTGAAAATGTATAAATATTTTTGAAGAGGTTTCTTAGAAATGAAAAAGCTCTGGTCTCATTTGAATCAGCCTGTGATGTGATCATAACTTGTGTCAATTATGAAGTCTCAGAGATTGAGGGTTTGTTCTAAGCAAACTGGGTTTTGTTCTTTTTTTTTTTTTTTTTGTATTTTACGAAAACAGAAATTTCATGCGATGTTCTTGAAGGAAATACAAAACCACAACTTTTAAAATTCAAATCTATTATTGTACTTATTCATACATAGATACTGCTTGTCTAAGTGCTGTTAAAATACAGAAAGGCACTCAGTCCGTGCCTGCAGAACGGATGGAATAGCGTGCCAGTATCTATTCACATTACTTACGCATATATATATGCCCCCAAGCAAACACATTCACATCAGTATCAGTTTCCTTGTCCCTCTTTCCCAATCCAGATCTAATTGCCTGTGTTGTAATATAATTGCTTCTTCCAAGCTTTTGGATTTCATTAACTACTTTCAAAGAAAAAATGAACTTGCAAGTTTGTTCATTGTTAAAGGACAGAATATAGACAATTCTAGTGACTAACTTTTTAAAATGAAAGCTGTGCCTTTCAGGGAATTACGTTATTCCAAGCAGTAAGACTGAGGTAGAGTCCAACATCGCAAGATGCCTGCAAGGATCACAAGAACTGCCAAAACTGTTTGAAATATTCACGAAAGCTAACTATAAGTGAAGTTTATCTTCCTGTAGTCCCTCTAGAGTAAACAGGAGATGGATTCTTCCACGAAAGTCACCAAATTAGGCTCCCAGTCTGACCTGGACAAGCCAGGAACTTACAGACTGTTGAAAGTCAATTAACTCAGGTAGGTAGCAACCGTTGTGAAGGCCTGCACTGGCTTCAGTGCCAGCTTTACATGTCTCATTGCAGGAGCCATGGAGGATCCAGTAGTAATGCAGAGTGAGCTGCAGGGTCAGGAAAGACACCTGGCACTGCAGAAACACAGGTTCTGACTCAAGGGTGAACATTGATGGTATCATATCCAACAATTAACTACTAATTTTAACTATGATCCTGTTACATTAAGAGATTTCTCCTCCCTCAGTTAATCCCAATTTCAAAAGTTGGTTGCTGTTTTTACTTAAATTAAAAATGACTTGGTGCTTCAGTCCAGAGCACTGGACCAAATTGGTTTGAGAAGGAGCAGATGAAGAAGTAATAATAGAATGGAAAAGTGAGTATAAACCTCATCACATCTTGGGCAAGTGACCATGCTATGAATTTCAGAGCTGTAGACACATTCCGTTGCTAATAAATTAGGATATTGAAAAAGGATTTGGATTTCTACTCTATCTGTAACTTCTTCCTTATAACCAAGAATTTCTTTCACCAAAGCATTTCCTATCTTCAACTTCAGTGGCAAACTTGGAGGAGGAGATGCTTCAGTCTCCTGCTGATTTATCTCTTGAACTCCCTGGTAAACTACCAGCAACACAGCGTGTTGGTACCAACAATAAAATCTGGAATGCAAAAAATTTTGGTCAAAAGAGAGTGGAAAAAAATTCTAATAATTTTTCAGGCAAGACAAGTTGTTGACATAGCTGTTATCCTGCTCATCCAACTCAAACTGTGCATGCTTTCTTCAAAATAGAAAAGATGTTAATCAGTCAATACAGCACTGCCCAAATATCCTGTCTACAAAGATTCTTCATGTGCTGAGAAATCTTCTAGTAAACTTCACACAGATGATTGGTTAGGCATTCCTGGCTTACTAGGCAACCTTTCTGGATTTTGAGCACAATACCTTTATATCAGTGTCCATCTGATGTAAATGTGACAAAATTCAGGAAACAGTAAAAGAAAAAAAAAGTAGTCACGAATTCACATTGACTTTCTTCAGTCATGATAATTAAAATACACAACAGGATGGTCATCAGCTCACAGCAATGACCAGATGGACCTGTCAACAGGAGATGATTATGTGGAAAAAACACTCAAAAGTTGATTAGAAACATATTATTTAGAAGTCTCTTAATTGTTATACTGG
This sequence comes from Larus michahellis, assembly GCF_964199755.1. Lineage (NCBI taxonomy): Eukaryota > Metazoa > Chordata > Aves > Charadriiformes > Laridae > Larus > Larus michahellis. Next base: position 25,876,359 of record NC_133897.1, on the reverse strand, counting down.
AACAGAGAAAACAAGATTCAAAACTGATGGCCCAAAGCAATAACACAGCATCTCTCAACGAGGTCAATATACTTGCCAACTGACATCCCCAAAAAGAAAATACGCTATACAGTTTCTATCTATTTACAGGTAATTGGCAATTCAAAAACAGAAGGAAAGAATAATACCTCGGTAATTCTACATTCGTACTGTAAATAAAAATGATAGTCTTTTTATGTTAACTATGATAACTTCAGCTTGGCATGAATCATATCCTTGAAGAGTCAAAAGAGTAAATAAAAAAAATTTAAAAATACTTACTTATTCCATGCTTGTCTAAGGTTTTTAGGGCTGTACTGTGTAAACCGTTCTGTAAGGAAAAGAAGAGGCACATTCAATTATTTATGCTAAAACCAAGATTTTTTTTTTCAAATATATTTATATACTGTCAATTTTCATCATTTCATCATTTCTATGTAACTACTGCAGCTCAAGCCTCAAGACAAGGTAAGAAAGCCAGAATAGGAGCAATTGCCATACAAACAGGGAGAAAAAAAACCCCAAACCACTAAAACCCTCTAAAAGACCCCAATTTGTTAAAACAAACAAACAAAACAAACCATCATGACCTAAAGCTCATTTACTGCGGCATCAATAGAAATGGAAACTTTTACAATTATTTCTAAAGTAGTTTTTGACTGCTAGAGAAAAAAGAAAAGACGCCTGAAATCCAGGTGGGTTTTTTTTCCCTCATCACAAATACAATTCTCAGTGACCTCACTGTCATTTTTTTATGCTTCTCAGGAGGCATAAGATGAAGTGTGGGTCTGTGTGACACATAGGGACATGCAAAACATGATGGCCACAGAAGAGTCCATTTTCTAAAGAAGATATACAAATAATGAGCAGAAGTAACAAGTACAATGACAGCTTATTTACTCAAACATTAAGATCAGATATAAGTACTTCCTCATATCCAAGAAGATGCTTGCTCTGCAGCAGGACTCTGGTTGACAGAGGAAGATGCTATGAAAGCTGCTGCAGAAGTGAAGAGTCAGTACTTTGAACAGGAGCTAAGTGTCTCGCAGGAAGAAACAAATGCAATCCAGTTGGTGAATACAATAACATTTTCCATGAAGCCTCATTGCACTGAAATCCTACCATATAGACTGGCACTCGCCCTGGCCAGCTACCCTAGTGTGATGGTTTTAGTTGCTGTGAAGAAGTCCTGAACTTACAAATCAAAAACTGATTTTGATTCCTTTCCACCATGAGCACGACATTTAACAGGCACACTGTACAGTTACAATAGCATTTTTTATATATATATATATATATATGCACACACATACGCATGCATCTTACTGTGCAAAACAACTGTAAATATAACCTGGGAGGGATTGTGTTCTAATTCTTGTATTTGTATACTTTGTTTATGTCAGTTCTAAAGTTGTGATATATACTTAATATGTAGTCAGTTCTAAAGGGGCCAAAACTATGGCACTCATCAATGTGGATGATTTTGTTTCTTATATCTATTTTCTTTTTTTTTATTATTTTCTTTAACTAAAAAGATGTATGCAGAAACTTCAACTCCCATTGACTTCACTATCGGAAGTTTTTGGTAAATGGTAGACCTGCAAACTGCGTCCGAGGGCCACTCCGCATTTACCATTTTTGTTGCTTTAACCACACTGATGCAGTTAAAACAATGAAATCACTCCCTCTTAGATTAGTATGACAACTGTACTGGAAACTGGAAGCTATAACTAGTTTTAGCACCAATATAAATTATAAGTATCACTTTTGTAATATTGTATCTAAATTTACTCGAATAACTTTCTTAGCAAAAAATCCCCAAATGCTTACTACATAGTCATACTCTTAAAGGCTTTTAGATGTAGATGAACACAGGAAACAAAAGTTTGAAAGGCTTTTTTGTGTGGTGGTTTTTTGTTGGGGTTTTTTTTTGTGTATTACCAACAAAAAGTTTCTGCACTTGGAAAATATTTGACTACTTTAGACGACCATTAAAGTAGCATCTAGCTGACTTCTCTGTCAGAATGTTTAGCTAAGGAAAGAGATGACTCGGCAACTCTCAGATGTGCCATCATTACGCAGTTCTCAACAAACTAAAATTATTAGGTGAATTTTTATGAACTATGTTATATGGTGTTATAAACCTCAATTTGTTGTTAGGATTAGGGTATTGTAAGAAATATAGGTCCTATGGTACATTTTACTAACAGAAAATATATTGCTCCGTAAGTATGTCTCTCCAAATAAAACATTTTTATTACCAATTTCGTGCACATTTCTTAACACATTTGAACTCATTTCTGAAATGTCTCGTTGTTGAAAGTGCTACCATATTACTTAGTGTGAACTTGAGATGCATTTACATTGAATACCACGCTACTGACACTATCCTAAATTTCGTAAATTAGAAGCTCTACGGTACTTTCCAATCACTGATTAAGTCAGTTATCCCAGGCACTTAGCTGCTTGGATACTATAAAAAGGAAACGCAATTTAAACCATTGTGGTAGGTTTTTTCTCTATTTTCTGTTAAGTCGTGATATCGCAATGAGTGCAGAACATAAGGGTTAAACAGGGGAAAAAAAGAAGTTGCTGGGTACATTCTGACCTGAGAGCAGCAAGTGAAGAGATTTCCTTACAATTGACTGTGCGCACATATTACAACAAAACAGTTTATCAACACCTGAACCATCCAGATTAAAACTATAGGAAGTGCCAGTTTCTTTTTCTCTCTATTCTACATTGCATGCAATGCATCTACTACAGATGTGCCAATGCCCCGAGGCAGGTCTTTAAATCAAATGGGCAAAGTAGTCAGGACCATTGTTAGACGCAGCCATGGTTCGGTACCAGTTACATGGCACTGGAGTCGGTGCCTGGGATTATGTTTTAATACCCAATAGCATAAATAAAGACTCAGTACTGAAGTACACATCCTGCAGTAAGTAGTTCAAGCATCGTATTGGCATTGGCAATAAGACCCCAACTTACAAGGGAGAGGAACATCGCAACTCAAATTGTACCTGTTGTTCACTAATTCAGCTTCTGCTCTCCAGAGGAAAAGCCTGAGGTCCAGTAAAGTTAAGAGCCAAGTTGCATCAGCCTTAGCAGGACCTGAGCTCACCCTTGAATTGAAGTTTACAAATCTGAATTAAAAACATCTATGCAAGCACATACTTACCTACAAAAATTGGAAGAAAATACAGACTTTCTATACTTTATAAGTGAATAGTCCAGCCATAGCTGACAAAGGACTGAAAAATAGTATGCAGCTAGACAGCGCAGCATGACAACAAGCCCAAGACACACAAGGGAGTTCCGCTAATAAAGTGCAGATTTGCACATTAATCTGTTTTGGTGCAAAAAGGTGCTGGGTGGAAAGAAAATTGAACTGACTTGAGTCATTGCTAGCTAACCTAGACCTGGGAAAGACCGATTTTGATTTTACCTGTCATTCTGCAATATGTTCGGTCAGATACTGAGCTGGTTCAAACTGGCACAGCAACGTTGACTTCAGTAGAGATACATCAACCTAGAACAGTTGGGAAGTATTGTATACAACCTATTTTCTTGACTGGACTGGCAGAGTTTCACTCTAATCAATTTCAGCTATTTTCACTGTGGGAGGAAAACACAGAGTCAACTGCGTGGCCAGATTGCCTTAAGGCCCTAATGTCCAAAGATTCAAAGAACTTCAATTCAGTTCTGCAAGAAACTGAAAAACTATTGCTATGCCAGATGAGTGTTTACTAAAAAAGTGATACACTGGAACCAGTTATGTAAATGTAATTATAAGGGACATGCGTAAGCAAAATCAACAAACTTTTCAAAGGGATCTTCCTTCTTCACTCAGTCTACTGCTCTGCTCTAAACCTCTTTTTAAATAAATACCTTATTCATCATATTTATCAGTCAGGAAGCGGGAAAAATAGAGGGAGAACATGGAAAGGGTGAACCCCTCTCTATAGAGAGGCAAATTTTAGTCCTGAATCCTTAATTTCAAGTTCCATTTATATGCTGTGTGACTGCAGACCACGCTTCTCCTAATCATCGATATCAACTCTTTCTCCCCTACTCCAAGCAGACTAGAGGCCCCTCGCTTTAAGTTCTGTAAAAGGAAAGAAATCACGTATCGATAAAATACAGCTCACATTTTTCTACACAATTTTACTGTCATGGCTCCAACCAGAGTCTTGTTAACTTTCACAGACAGTAAAACTAGATGGGTCTACTGTGATAATTAAGCCCAGCCTCGTGTACATGCCAGCTCTCAGTACTTTACAGAATTAATCCTTCCTCAGTAACTAAACCAGCTGATTTTGATTTCAGAGCTGCCAGAATAGAGAAGCTACAACAATCTCATCCTTGAGTTTCTCCATCACGATCCAGATTTTTAAGTCGTGAACTGTGAAACCACAATACAACACACCCACAAACACCAATCTAGCAGTCGCAACACAGGCAAAAAAAAAGAGGTAACCTCCCAGCTTTTACCCGAGCAGGATCTCCTGCTTGAGACCAGTTAATGAGAGAACTGGAATTCAGTCTCACAATTATATCCCCAGGTTTTCTTCTGAGTTACTTTTCAGCGTGAAATACTCTCACACACCTGTACGAGTGCATCTGTCCTTTATTGCTAGATAGATTTATACAACCAAATCTAAAGGTAGACATACGTGTTTCTGGCCAACTGCAAAAAATTACATTTTAGGACACTTTCAAGCATATAGCTTTGGTATTTGTTTTTCAGATGCTCCCATTTATTTGATCATAAAAAATAGTAATATCAGTCAGCAGATCTTGACTGTATGTGAGATCCCGGGCATACTGCAAAATTACCATGCAAGAATTTCATGCAGATGCTCACATCATCACACACCCACCCATCCTCCAGCATATGCAAGGCACCATCAAGAAGGTGAGGCACGCTGTCTTGCTCGGGCAGCTGCTCACTCTCATCAACGCTGAGATTAGAGAAACCTGAAAAACTGTGCATTTACAGATCAAGATTTTCTCTCAGATGTATTTTGCATTTTTATAGCTCAGATTGTGAGTATATGTACTAGAGTTCAAATCTTTTCATATTATTATAATTAAATGTGCTTCTTTTGAATAAAAATACGGGAAGACTAACACAGTAAGCTCATCTGAAATTTAAAGTAAAACATGTGCTTTTAATTTCCTTTATGCAAACACTTAATTATTTGCAAATCTTTTGGGAACAAATTTGGGAAACAAAAGTTGATCCTCTGCCTTTTTATCCCAAACATACAGTCATCATCCTCACTAGCAACCATGTCTCATGGTTAAAGAGCTGGCTTTTCACATAGGTGCTGTATTTCACTAGTCAAAGGTGATTTTTGCTTATGTGAAACAAAACAAGAGATTTTTGGTTTTGTTCAAATCCCACAGTACCTAAGTGTTCACCATTTGCTTCTCAGAGGCCAAGTTAGCCATATCTTGATGAATTAAGTGGCATGTTCGTAATCAAATGCTGTGTAGAGATCCCTATGTAGGACTGCATAAATAAGAGCAAGCATATGGTACTCATATTCCTTAGGTGAAAGAAGTACCAATTGCAAGATCTTCCTGTTGCATACCATTAACTTAAGATTTTAAAAGACAGTAGAAAAGGAGTAGGCTAATATATTACATCCACACCTTCAGAAGCCCAGCCTCAGAGCCAAAATTCACTTGTTCTGCTGGGCACTACACACGACCCACTCAGCGATGCTGGGTGGTGCGGTTACACAAACTTTCTTCCAGCAGGAAATGGATTTGAGTCGCTCTTTGCTTCAGACCTTGCAGCACAGGTCTGCGCTTACACAGGTCTGAGGCTTACTCAACGCCTCCTGTGCCAAGGAAGTTTTCAGGGCTGTGCCCCACATAGAGTAGCATCAACGAAGCTACTGGAATGACAACTGCAAAACTGAAGCAGAAGTGAGTACCCAGAGGGAAGAGAGGGAGGAAATTCCTTGGGCTGGTTGATTTGACAAACCTGATGCATCAAAAAAAATTATGTTCTTAAAACAACTGCTCCCAACTTGTACTCAGCTTGAAGACTTAGGCGGGGAAAAAAAGCCTGTGCCAGAAAGCTCATCCATTACACGCAGCTGTATTAAGTGGTCTTAGAAACGACAGCATTTCTATTTCTTATAGAAATAGGCAGCATTTCTGTTTCTTTCTGTTTCTTATTTCCTTCAGACAGCAACACTGTTATATATGCATACTTAGTTGCGTGCCCACATATATACCTACATGCTCTCCACTGCAAACATCATTATCTGCCTGATAAACACGCTCCATCTGACAGCCCTGCATCAAGGGCAGGTTCAAACAGAAGCGAATTTCAGCAGAACTCACTAGTGAGCTTATTAGCAGACCACTGAAGGAACTAGTGGTCTGCTGTGAGAATTGAAAAAATAAGCACTTGCATTTTAAGTAACATAAAACAAGATGAGGGTTTTTTCTCTTTTATCAGTCAGAAAAACACATGAACTATTATACCTTTGCCACGTTTGCCTTGAAAGGACCTAGAATAGGCAAGAAAAGCTACATAAGGAATTAGAAGCAGACTACATTTTGATTTTTTTAGCTCCTTTTAGCACTATTGATAATCAGCTTCTAGTCTAAACCAAAGAACTTAAAATGCAGTTTGACTTCAAGGCATTTTTTATGTTGTTAATCAAAACATGCCAGCTAATCTGCATTCCTTGATTAATGTTCTTCTCTATTTAAAACCAAATGTGATTAGCTTAAATGCAAATATTTAAACATCACCATAATTAATATTTTGAAAAGTCTAATGCATGATTTCTTTAAACGGGCTTTCTTTACATTTAAATTAAAAGTCTAAAGTGACTAACACTGCATTGTGATATGTAAGACTCATATGCTATTTTTATTAGATTATAGGATTCAATCCTAACAATATTTAAATTATGTTTGCTAAAGATACAAATACAAGCATCCACGCTGACAAGCAAATTTTCAAGCACTATTTGCAGCACTAATGTGCAATTAGCGTTTTTACTGAAGTTTAATCATACCTGGAGTTTTATCATCATGAGTTAAACTTTGCTTTTTTGTATACCAAATGTCTTGAGAAAAATTACGTCAACTCCCAAACCCTCCAGCCCCATCCCCAACCCCATCCCCTCCCCTCCCTTCCCTTCCAAAAGCACCTGCTTCAGCAGAACACAGGTTGTGTAAAGAGGAAGGATGGATGCTGTTTCCTAAACTCCCTACTGAGCATGAGTAGAAAATGTAATTTTAATAGCCAGCATTGTCTAAAGCACTGGACTTTAATATGAAATGGTTCCTCCTTTTAGCAGTGCTCGCCTTATCTCCCTCGCATATATACTTTTCGGTTTCATGCAATTTTGTTTAAAGAATGGTGAAAACATCGACTCAGTCCTTTGGGCTGTGGATACCAGAGACTTGAGGAATCACCAAATATTACAATTTTGCCAAAACTAAAGCAAGGGGGAGAAATTAGAAATGAATTCTCCCCTACAGATCCCTCTCTCTCTCTCTCCTTTCTTCAAGTACTCAAATTCCTGATGACTACATCTGTACCAGTAATTTAAATGTGCTTGGAATTGTCTGGCTGAGACACCATGACTGTCCTGTGTCTGTACTAGTGCAGCACTCTTCTACCTCCAGCCTCCAATACAGGAGGTGCGAACTTCTTCTTATGGGGAACGGTCCCTAGCCCACACTAACTCCCGAACCATGCCCAGGAATTATTTAGAAGTGCTAGTTGTCATGAGCTAAAGGCATGCCAGAGGCTGCTCTAACAGTTTAACAGCAGAGACTCCCACATTGCCTGGGAACATTTGCTGGCATCAGTGTAGATGTAAACAAACAAGCTATTGATTCAGCGTGTAACGAATTGTTGACAGGCTTTGGTGAAACTCTACAGGAAAAACTGTTATGAAAGTTTGAAAAGCCATATGTCCTCATATACAGTATTTCCATGGGTTTGTGCCAAAGGATTTTAGTCTCTCAGCCCAGCCCTATTCTAAATGAAGACATAATCCCTTGATTAAGGCTTGGCTATCAATCAGCTGTTAAGAGCAGGTAGGCAGATCATATTTCTAAACCAAATCTATATTTATTGATCATGTGGGAAGCAAAGCAGAATTCCTGAGTCAGAACACCAGCTCTGCAGTGGTTTTGTCATAGACTCAAGATTTTTTAATAAATCCATGAAGTATCTGTCAATCTGGCAGACTGTGTTATGCAGTATTTCCTATGAATGTTGTTTTCTCGCTCTAGTTTCTTTTCGTCTTCTGCTTTCTCCTTAAGGAGAGTCTCTTTCTCTTAACTCTTTCATGCTGACTTTAGGGATTCTCTTTTAAAAATCAGTGCTCAGTAGATATTCCCATTGTCTCACAAAGGCACCTTTTCAGCTGTATTGCTTTATATTATTATCTGATCGTCTGTTGAACACAGCAAGGTTCAGACTCCTACACCATCAGCTCAAGATTAAATATTGAACTTTCTTCCACCTAGAAACACTATTGTAAGGAAACAGATGCACAGTGAACATTACAAAGCATTCGCACATTTTCTCCACCTTCCCAGCAAGTTACTACTTCTTGACCGTTACCATCTCTTCATGGCCACTAGCACTTCATTTATCTTCCACTGTGACCATGTCTTACCTTCTCCCACTTTGCTCACTGACAGTACCTTCTGATAAATCTCTATTTAACTTCCCAGGATGGAGATTATGGAGCATCGGTCCCAAACACTAATTGAGAATGTAGGAAAAGTGAAAACTTGACTTAAGTGTAGATGTTGATCCAAAGGCTTATCTTGCTTAATTATTTGGGCAGGACTCTGAATCCAGGAGACAAGGCTGAAGAAGAAAACAAGGTAAGAGTCCAGACTAGGAAAAATGGGAGATGACAGTGGAGAGAATAATACAGAAAAATCAGGAAGACTCAGACACAAGACTGGTAAGGAAGCAGCTTGTTTTGGAACACTGCTTAATCACAACTCATGCAGACAAGACATAGCAGATGCCTACTTTCATGTTGTTCTTGGAGACACTGGTGCAGTGATACAATCGGTGGTTGGATCTGTTTCAGTGCAGCAAATCTACATATTTCTTAAAGTATTGTATCAAAAGAATAAATAGTGAAAATAAGTTCTCCAAGTCATGTGTCAGAGAGTCACGTTCATCATTTACAGTGTCTCTGTCCAACAACCTGTAACATGGGGCTTCTAAGCTGGATGAAAGCTCAAGATTTTATTGAAACAGCACCTAACACTTTTCAAAATTTCCTTGAAATATCTTCTTATTTGAGGGCAGATAATTTACTTTCACAGTGATCCAGAATGGCTGGGTTTCTTCAGTGATAAGCGAGTACAGGAAGACCCACTCAAGATGACAGCAGCCGTAACACTTCTAAGTGAGTCACAGAGGTAGCTCGAAGTTACTTCTGAAGTATTTCAGGATTTTCAAATGCAGTATTTAGATTATCCTTAAGTAACGTACTAAGCAGGACACGTGTACGTGTGTGTCTGTGCAAACACCAACTGAGAGGACCAAGGCTGAGGCACGGAGAGAGCTCAAAAAACAGGCCAACTTTTAGCTTTAAATATCTCCCATATTATTTAGAGTATTTGTAAGATAGAAAGTAATCAAAGCTCTCAAAGCAGAGAGATAAAACACAACGTCTTTATGGACTTTTTAAATGACAAAACAAATTATGACAGTTTTATTTTCACAATTACAGGCTTTTAAAATCACTGAGGTTAGGGGCTCAGATGATGTAGAGCCACCCACAGCTAGCCTTAGGAACACATTTCTTATGCAGCCTCAGAAATGTTCCCACATATTAAGATGTCAGAGATCATTGTTGTTTATGTACTGGTTGCCTTCCATAATAATCAGACCCTTGGCCACTCCAGAACAGAAGAGACTAATGCCATGTATTTCAGACATGTTTCTCCTAGTAAACTGTGATTAGCTCTCTGCAGCACAGGATTGTGCCCTATCAAATCACAGCATGAAAATTAGTTATTTAAGTCTGTATGCAAACAAGAAATACAATGAAGTTTTGTTTCTACTCTCGATAGTCTTCCCAACTCCACAGGCATTTAACGTGCCCAGCATTTTTTAAACTATAGAAACTATTGCTGATACTTTCTGTTCAAATCCTATCGTTTTATGTTTACACAACTCTTATAGAACCAAAGTGTTGCCTGAGTGGATATTGATATCCTCATCACCAGTGCTCTCTGCACTTCTCAATTTATCCCACTTACTGTTTGCAGCCATCAGTCTTAAAACTCAAAGACACAGGAGTTACTTAACCCCATAACATCTATATATTAATGCAGTAATTTCACAAATCTTAAAGAATAATGGAATTGGTTCAGATTTGGCAAGACATTTCAGGTTCCCTCCTGCATTCTTCTGCTAAGGAAGGGAGAAGTGTACGTCATCTTAAATGTATTATTAAAGCATTAACCTCCATTTTTGGTCCAAAGATGTCAGTCAGGAAAGAAGAGTCTTTCAGTCCCATACTCTGAGGAAACTTTCTCTAGCACGTAACAACAACTTCAGACAAACAGGGAGGGGAGCATGGCTGGCTTAGCATCTATGGAAGGGGACAATGCAGCCTTGTCATAGCCAGAAAACTTTTTTACACAGAATTGCATGAAGGAAAGCATTTTTTTAAGAAGCAACAGAAAACCTGGTATCCATGACCAAACAGCTCCAATGACCCTAAGGGTCTGAGCAAATAGTGTAACTCCAGCCCAGCCCAGCCTGTAGGTCAGAGCACTTTGTGCAGAGCAAGCTTTAGATGCTGGTAAGATCCCAGAGATTATTTGGTTTGCTGCTCTAATCATTTCATACACTACCAGCATAAAGTCCAGTTACCCAGTTTTGGGGTATGTAAGCCAAGTTTTGGTTGTCCAGTTAGATTATGCTTTCTATTACTGTAATTTCTAAAATCAGCAAATAAGTAAAAGGATTTTTATTTTTTTTTTCTTACAGTTACCAGGTCCGTGAAGAATATAGGGAGGTACAAAGGGAATGCAGAACACGGGATGTGTACAGAAGAGGACCTTTTCCTTTGGAGTGCTCTCAGACCTCCACAGTGTACGAGAATTAAGGAGCTCAGTGCTTTGCATTAACAGGCCATAGAAAGATTAATAATTGCCAGAGAGAATAGTAAGTACTCTGACTTGCAAATCTACATACTTCACACATGTGGAAAGGATCTGAGAAAACAAAGACCACACCATGCAGAAATGGTGAAAATACTGAGTGACCATTTTCTGTCTTGGAGGCATCTTTCCTCCTGTCCCCATTCTGCTTTTGTCTAAATATTATGTATTCAGAGCTGACAAAATCCATAGTCTGTGATGGAGAAAATAAAAGCAAGTCTAACACAATGTCTGTATAAAAATTAGATTTAATGAAGTGTCTGCTGTGGATTTATTTCCTTAGGTTCTTCTGCGGTAATAAGCCTATACCTCTTAACACACTTGGAAGCCAAATAGAAAAATGAAATCAGGAAATTTCTTGGCTGCCATCTACTGTTCAAAACTTTTCTGTATCACAGAGAAGAATAAAACCAAGAACAAACCCAAAGAGCACTCACTGAGATCTCCAGGTTTTCTCCTCCTCTTTACTATTCTTGGATAAAAACAATGTCTTTGGACCGCTGTTAAATCCCATTATGTTTCTGTAGGGATTCTGTGTCTGCGTTCACCTTTTAATCAGTACCAAGAATGAAAAACACAAAAACTTGTAAAATTAATGACAGGCTGACTTGAGGAAGAACACTGTCGTGTTCAGTATTTCACTGAAAAACTGCACTTGTTAACAAAGTTCTACTAATGCACTAGAGAGCACTAGAGAGTGACTTCACTCTACAGCAATAAGACACTACTAGGACAGAGACTGAAAAGCAATGTGCAAGAAAGCTGTCTGCCTTCACTTTTCTTGAGGCTTTGTGTTAATATGAGGGTAAGCCCTACAATATATTTGTTTTTCTGTCTCTCTTATTTTGAGAGCTGCCTAGATATCTTTGTCCTTTTCAACTCCTCTGCCCATCTCCTGCCTCTTTGCTGCTCCAAGAAGCCACTTTTGGGCTTCTGATCTTGCAGATCTGACAAATAAGACAGGCTGGAATGAATGCAGGCTGGGGGATGAAGGGATTGAGAGCAGCCCTGAGGAGAAGGACTTGGGGATACTGGTGGATGAGAAGCTGGACACGAGCCAACAATGTGCACTCACAGCCCAGAAAGCCAACCACATCCTGTGCTGTATCAAAAGAACCGTGGCCAGCAGGTTGAGGGAGGTGATTCTACCCACCTACTCCACTCTTGTGAGACCCCACCTGGAGTACTGGGTCCAGCTCTGGAGCCCTCAGCACAGGAAGGACATGGACCTGTTGCAGTGGGTCTAGAGGAGGGCCATGAAGATGATCAGAGCAAAGGAGCACCTCTCCTGTGAGGACAGGCTGAGAGAGTTGGGGTTGCTCAGCCTGGAGAAGAGAAGGCTCCAGGGAGACCCTACTGTGGTCTTTCAGTACTTAAAGGGGACTTATAAGAAAAATGGGGACAAACGTTTTAGCAGGGCCTGTTGCGATAGGACAAGGGGTAGTGGTTTTATCTAGTTTATCTATCTATCTAAACTAGATTAGATAGAAGAAAGATGTTTTTTACAATGAAGGCAGTGAAACAATGGAACAGGTTGCCCAGAGAGGTGGTAGATGCCCCATCCCTGGAAATGTACACGGTCAGGTTGGACAGGGCCATGAGCAACCTGATCTAGTTGAAGATGTCGCTGCTCATTGCAGGAGGGTTGGACTAGGCGACCTTTAAGGGTCCCTTCCAACTCAAACTATTCTATGATTCTATGAAAAGGGAATCGTCTTTATGTCCAACCTATAAGATGACTTGGAAATCAGGTTTAAATGACATAGGATGCAAGGTTGTCACAATTTATGACAAAAGCTGAAGGGGCTATCATCTGCAGTAAAGGAGAAACAGGAGTTTACTGAGAGACCTTACGCCTGCATGGACAAAAACATCTGAAATTGGATTCCTTGGTCAATTCTGTCACTTACTTCCAGACTTTAGTCACATGGTTATACACTGAAGACTCAACCTAGTAAAATATACTGGGAGCCAATTAAGTGCTTAATCTGAAAGCATCTAGCAACCTTCTAGTTACCATCTACTCCAAACCCACTCACAGCAGGTGCAACAAGTTCAGGATGCTCAGGCCCTGTCCAGTCAGGTTTTGAACAGGATGGAGATATCAAACCTCCCCAGACAACCAGTTCCAGTATTTCACCACCTCCACTAGCCAACATGCCTCCTACTTATTTGCCCGCTTGGCTTGTTTAAAAGATCCCCACTCAAAAGTTCACAAGACTATATATATTACATATATATGCATGCATGCATATATAGCATAATGAAGCTGACCTTCTCGTCTCTAGGGAACAAACTGCTCCCTCTCACACAAAGGTATCAGATGGTTGTAGAATATGACATCTTCAAGTACAACACACATTAAAAAACTGAATCTTTGTAGAAAGGTACTGACAGATGATCTAGTAGTAACTTCAGCTTTCACAAAGTCTTTACTCCGAATTTAGTTTCCTTTGGTGTTCCTCAAAGTTCAGGGCGGTCTGTGGAAAAGTAATACTGATCGCGAATCAGCCTGCCAACAATCTGAAAGGTACTATACTCAGTGGCTGAGGAATGCGAGCAGGTCAGGGCTTATACTGTAACACACAGGAGAAAACGCAAAAGAAAGCAAAGAAATTAAACAAAAGAAAAGCCTCCTCCCTGAGCACAATACAAAGTAAGCAGTTAGAAAAGGTGCGGTATGGTTCGCGTACTGTGTACCAGGTCATTTTGAAGCTTGTAGGCAGGAACGCGATTGTCTGTGTCCTGTATTTCCAGGAAGATAATTTGCACGAACATGGTATTTCAACCTACCTGGTTTGAAATGGGGTAAAGAGTGGACTCCAGGCCACGTATCTTCGTTCGGTGTTCCAAGCACCTGTGCACAAAAAGAGAAAAAAAAAAAAAAAAAGAAGATAAAACCCACACATTGCTTTAATGGAAAAGACTTAACAAGTCATAGCATTGCATAAAACCACTCCTCATTATAAGCTCAACGTACCTTACAATCTAAACTTTAAATAGGCTAAATTATTGGGGGAAGGGAAGGAGGAAGAGGGTACAAAAAGTGAAATGATTACCATGGTTTCAAGGTACCAGTGGAATCAGTAAAGCACGTAACGGTGCTGTGTTCCTGTCAGGTTGCCTATTTAACCAATACCTGTTAAAGCTACTTTCCATTTATGAGTGTCAAGCTACCTGCATATCTCAGAGCGCTGAGGTATGGTGTTACAGAGGCTAGATATTGTAGCTCAGAAATAACTTCAATCCTTGTAAACTTAAATAAGATGAACAGATACCTAATACATACTGGGACAGAAGATTTGCACAGATGGTGAAGCAGATGACCAAGAGCATGGCACAAAGAAGAAAGCACAGCAAATAGTTGTCATTTTAAGTGGATGTAGTATACACAAAAATAACATTTTTTTAGGAAATACAGACTTTATTGACTCATACATTATGCTTTGTTTCTGTTCACTTCAACTGTCCTCCTGCTTGTAGTTTAAGTCAGACCAACTTTCAGCAGCTAAGTATTTAACATTTCTCATGTACATCTTATATCCTCTGCTCGCATGAAAAGTTCACCCCCCATGTCCTTGGCACAAATAATAAGTAAATTGAGAGAACTGCTAAAATTAGTTCTCCCAAACCTGCTTCTGCTTCATAAGACACGCTGTCAACACTTGCTTTAAGTGGAGCCGAGAGGAACACTTAAATTAGCAGCTCTAGAAATGTATTTCTGAATAAGCTGTGGAATTTGATATTTCACTAGTGGGATCTTTCTTATTACAAATTTACACCCAATTTCTAACATGAATGAAAATGCTAGGGGCTGTTTTCATTATTTGTTATAAACTCTGGAATAAAAGGCTGATATTCTAAAGTGAAAGCATTTCACACCAGTCTGGTGCTTGTTTTGCATTGTCATAAATGTACAAAAGCCCCTGCCAGCCCTGCCCCTACCTGCACTGCAGATCTCCTGAATAAATCTTTTGTACCTGCGTATCTTGAGTCACTGTGATATTCTGTGGTCACTTACATCAGTACAAAACAAGCACAAAGTCAGTGTGAAAATCTTTGGTCCAAGTATGTGAAGGTTTGCAACACTTCAGGGCAAGCTACAAGACATCGACTCCCAATCATTTGGAGCTGAAGAGGTATTTTTTTTATTGTGTTT
This sequence comes from Larus michahellis, assembly GCF_964199755.1. NCBI lineage: Eukaryota > Metazoa > Chordata > Aves > Charadriiformes > Laridae > Larus > Larus michahellis. Next base: position 25,860,992 of record NC_133897.1, on the reverse strand, counting down.
GCTGCAATATACATATGCATGAAGAGCACTAAAGGAAGGACCACACCAGAATATTTGCTGTGCTTTTTAAGTTATGTAAACATTTGTTCATGTCAATAAATTCAAGCTTAAAAAAATTCTTAGAAGCAAGACTGGGAAGCTAAAACACAAAAAATTTCATCAACTCTGCCAGAAATATATTTCATAAAATTTAGTTATGGGCTTAAAAACTTGAAGCAAAAGTAAGTGACCTCTTAAATAGATACAATTCTTACCTACAACGTGTGCTTTACGATTTTAGGGCCTCAAATTTAGTAAGCCATCTACAATACTATCATGTTTCTAATGTAAGAATATTAATGCAAAGATCTTTTTTCTCCGCTATCAAATACAGGAAACAAATAGTCCAATTTAGATGTAGTATTACCAGTAGGAGGTGAAAGCAGAGCACCTATGTGTCAGAGAAGCAAAGACGACAGTATCAGTGCAATTATACAGTATACGTTCACGTGGTTATTTGGATATGCAAGTTCACTGATTTTATTTGTAAATATTTTTTTGTAGGCCATTGCTTTCAGTTCTTGTGAAATATGCCTTAATCGGCATTTGAATAAGATAAACCTGGCCCTGCAACCCTGATTCATCCCCACACCCACATTCATTTCATTATTACTATTAGGGAGAGTATAGTTCACTAATTAAACATAGAAGTTAGGAGACAATGTTGACACTATGTCACTAAATCAATTTGCAAATAACTCAGCTTCTGTATAAATCAAGCTCCTGGTGCCAAGCACTTCCCAGACCAGGAGAGGGAGCCCGTGGATTAAAAAAAAAGATTCTTGCATCCTCCGTTTAAATTAAGAACTATGGTCCTCAACTTTGCAACCCCTCTTAGCAAATGAAAGGACTATTCTCTCATGAAACGTTATAAATATAAGAAAGCTAGCCACATCTTTCTGAATGTGTGTTCTTAATTGTCTCTTATTTTAGATGAGCCATAGGCAGCTAAGGCACTGTGCAGATGAATATTAAAACCAGCTAACAAAATCTGAGACTTCCAGTGCAAGGTAGAATACTTATCAGACCAATTTAATGTAGACCTTGGAGCTAAAAAAATGGATTATTCTGATTTTCAAAGTAACACGAGGCCCAGTAACAGAGGGCTTGATGGGAGATAATTTTTTTAATGGATCTTACGTAACTCACAATTTTTTGTTTCACTAGTTTTCCAATCCGTTTCTTTAATAATATTCCAGCACATCTGCTCCTACAGTGTTTAAGAGCCAGTTACAAACAAGTTCTGTGCATTGGACTACTCAAACCACCTACAATAGTTATACCTTCCACCAAGGGTAGCAGTCAGGCTAAAAACAGCTAGGGTTTTCTATCATCTCAATGCTTACCATTTTTAAGGTAGGGGCACTTGGTAATTCAGGCAAGGATCCAGACACCGTATTTTAATGCATTGTACAAACGCTATAAAGATCATCCTTCTTCCACACGGCTTTTAACATGTGCAATACAGAAATTCACAGTACGTGACTATCAATCAACAAACAAGGAGGAGAAGGCAGCAGTGAAACAACTGTGGGTTTGGATAAGATAAAACAGTCACTGCACACAGGTATGTCAATATAAAGAGATCTGTTTGCAAGTGATGTTTCTAAGCAGCAATCAATCCTGTTTTGATGAGGTGGAATTTGGCAACCCAAAGCAATGAGTTTTGACAGCAAAGCAAAGTGGAGTTCACATGTCACACCATGGTGGAGAAGGATCTGCCTTGTTTTGCAGCTTACAAGAGAGAATTAAGGGACCAACACGGAAAAGGAAAGTGGAGGAGGAAGAGAGAACCCAACAGTCTGGTTTTACTCCAAAACACTGTCCCTTATCAGTCAAGACTGATTACCCAGACCTAACCACCGGCAACATCTTAGCATCTAACTGATTATGACTTGGCTGTAGCAAATCACTGGTTACTCAGCCAGTGCTGGAGAGCAAGTCTAACCTTACAGCAACCAGTGGAAGTGGAATATTGAGGAAACAAGGAGCCTGAGACAACAACTGAACAGCAAGCGCCGTCATTTTACAGGTAAGCTTCTAGCCCCAACTATCCCATCTCACCCCAAGCATGGCACCAGGAGTTCTGTCTCTTCTACATTTTAACACTTTTTCTTTCCATTTCACGTTCCAAAAACATGAAAATAACCACTGCTGTCATGGCAATGAAGCCCCAACTTAATATTGGAAATAAGTTTTTATTTACCATTGAGGAATATTTGAAAAATATGACTAACTCAGTTGCTTTCTCTACTGATAATCTGCTTCTTAGTGAGGTAAACATTCAACTTGCATGGTTTGATATCCTGTTTTTAAAATTGAATTATTAACACAAGAATAATCTACAATTCTCAAATTCAGAATTAATGTAATGTTTTCCCAGGACCAGGATGCTTATGGTTTCTGTAAAGAAAACTCCAAAACCGACTGGGGTTTTGCTGTTCCACACATCATACAACACTCTGGGCTCTTTTATTCCCTAACAAATGAGACAAAATGACCTCCTCATTTGAAACTTGCTGTTCAAAATCAGGATCAGATTCTAATCTAATTTGTAGGATAAGAAACCTATTTATACAAAAATAACAGATTTACAATACATCAGGGTACTGAGGGACAAATACCCTTACTGCCAGTTGACATTGTTACAGTTTGGCAGAAAGTTAGGAAAATAGAACCTGCTGTTCAAATCTCCATATATAAGCATGATACAGAAAGATATCCCAAGAAACACAACACAAATGCATTAAGGTCTATTGCATCGCCTAATTTTTTAATATAAGAGAAAAGTTGTTTGCATTTTGCATCTGATTTTACACAGACTCATCATTCCCTTAATTAACCTGCTCCCTGATGTGCAAGGGAATCATTATTCTACGGTAAGCATTATGCCACTCTACCAACACAATTAGTCATGTTGTCCTGCGTTCTGTTTCGAATGCAAAAACATTCCCTACTACTGCCATGTAATAAGGTCATTCTGGGTAAGCATTTGTCCAGAGAAGTCATCTGGATCTCTTGTGAGATGAGCAGCAATACAAATCTTTCCCACTAGTTCTTTTCCAAGTGCTGGCATAATTAATAAAGAACAGGCATTTCCATTTGCACTCCAACTTTTGAATATACAAAGCCACGTATGACAGAAATAATGCTTTAACCCTTGTTAGATCTGATGATCCTCACGAAAGGCGATGGTTTGGACTTCAACAAGACAAAGAACATGCAGTCTGTGGTATTATTCAGGGTTTTGTAGCAACAGAGCAGAATGAAAAACAAGATCAGCATGCAAATGAGCTGCCTTTCCTTAGACAACATTTATGGAAATCAGGCTAAGCAATTTGCTGAATTCTCAAGTTTTTTCATGTTAGGTCAACGTGATGAACAAACAAAGTTTAGTTAAAAAAGCGTCAGGAGAGTGAATCTTTTTTTCCCTTCCCCCTTTAATAAAAAGAGGAGTTTGTTGAAAATTGCTCTAGAATTTTATCTAGGAGAAGTTAAAGCTGGATGCAAAAATGTCTTCTTATTTTTCCTTTTAAGGATCATCAAGATTTCTGTTCCAGTGTTCCTATTTGCTGGGTAAAACATACTGCATTTAGTGAGTCCTTGGCTGTGATGTACCACGAGAGACTATAGCTGCCTGAGGGACCAAACGTAATAAAAAGGGGAAGAAAATAAGTATTGCAGAGACATTTCCAAATCAGCAATCAATTTATGTTGAGCGAGATTTGGAGGTTTCAGATGTTCTGTTTTTCAACAAAAATCTGCTATATTCTTCCAAAACACAATTATCTAATGAAGCTTTCAACTTAGTCAAAAACCTAGGAGTTCCTTTTCATTAGAGGAAAGTATGTTACTGATTTAGATTTGGCTCTTGACAACCACTGCGAGTTCCAGGGTTTCACTACAGCAGCTCCATCACTCTCAGAGCCACATCTGAACATGTAATTTCCCATCGGGTCTGGAAGGGGAGAAGCTTATGCGATGTCTCTCTCTCTCTCGCAGTCTGTCCTGGTGCTAAGCCATTTATCCAGATGATCCACCTACTGCCGCATTCCCCTCCCGAGGAGTCACGGTTAGGTAGATCTTAACCACATCTTCCACAATCAGGCAAAGCGTTGCATTACCAGCTGATAATGTCAGTGAGCACAAAGTACGTGTAGTAATGAAGACCAAAGGAGGAACTTCATCCTTCAGCTTAGCATTTGGTCTCAGTATAATGGGTTAAAAAAAATAATCAGCAACTACTTGTGTATTATGCATGCTGACTCAGAGTCTGCTGACTGACAACTGCAGCGAAGCTTCCTTCAACTCTCTGCTGGGCACAACGGATGACAGCTGAGTGTCAAGTTTAATATCCAAAACAGAGATAGAAATGGAATTGCCTCAATACCAGTTGTTTCTTCACATCAGGAGCTTAGCAGTTCAGTTTCCGTAAGGGACAATAAATCTATCAGTTTGTGTAATGCATTTATGTGTTTGTTAGATTGAGGCCGAACACATTTTAACTTTGGGAAGGTTGTGGATGTCCCAGGGTTCCCAGCTGCAATGAAAAAGTCACCTCATTTTTCACTACAGAAACAATGTCTATCAGCTAAGATGGCAACAGTACATTTATTTGGATTCATGAAAAATAAAGAACATCTGCTATTCATTGTTCTTGAGATTTAAAATACTGAAGCCTTACTTCATTAAGTGAATAGCAAAAATTACATACAGTTCCTAAAGCAGGAATCCACATCAATTCAAAGTTAAAACAACTGAAGTGAGACTGCGTGACCAAGGCAGTCTCCTCTCACGTGGAAAACACTGAAGGCCTTGTTCAGAGCCAGAAAACTGTATTTTAGTAAAAATTATTTTTCTTACATAGGAAACTCTTTCCGTTATTTTTTTCAGTCAACTGTCATCAAAATATCCCTTCACTATTCCCGCACAGGTAAGAAAGAAAGTACCAGTGAAAAAGAGTTGCAACATATTAAGCATACAGAAAATGTAATGTAACTTGTGTGATTCTTCTTCAGAACAAGAGTGTTAAACAAGAGCCCATGAGTCTTTACAGACAAAATCAGACTTTCAAATTCTTATTCTTAATTTTATGTATAAAACAGGTTGTATTTTTTGCTTCCTTATGTCCCTTCAAATGCTATCAAAGTCACAAAAAAACCCTTGCAGTGATGATATATGGTAAAAGGAAGAAGAAATTCAACAACCACCATTTTATATGCATAATGGTAATGTGTAGCAGAATACGTTTAATGTGATCTGCATTCATTCCAGACATTAAATGAGAATTACGGATTTAAGAGAAAACAAGGCTGGTTAGAAAACAAGCTGATTGGGGTATTTCTTTTGCAAGTTATTTTGTGAATGGTCTAACCATTGCCTTATAAAAAAACAAAAAGGCAAAAAAAGCGCAAGGTATTAAATTCTTCCAAGAGCTCTAAGAAGTACCTGATACGCAGACAATGAGTACAGGACACAACAGCAACAAAAAAAAAAGGCACCTCCTCACCAACCCCATAAGCTTGTTCCTGCTGTACGTGAAGTGATGCTGTTTTGTGAAAAAATAGAAGTTACTGAGGCTCACCCTCTGAGGTGAAAAAAGAAGCAGTAAGAACAGAATAAGGCTGACTTACAACAAAAGGCTGACTCTTTCAGGCATCAAGTGGAATATCGTCATTCCATTATACGTGGGTAATACTCCACTTGCTTTGAGCATAAGGAGTGACTTATGATGAAGCTGGCTTCAAAAACATTTAGGTAACGTGCCAGTACGGATGAGGAAAGCAAAATATGAAATTACTATCAACATTCCCACTAAATTTTAACAACACACATTAATTAAAAAAGATCAAGTCCAACTAATATTTGTGTTCTAGCTCTGTCAAGGATGAAAAATGAAGTACTTGAACAGTAAAGGACCCAACTGTTCTCAACATCCTTTCCCCACAGAGTCAATATACAAGTAAGTCCTGCCAGGAAACCTTTTTAATATGTGATTTTTCAAACCTTACTTTGTGTATATAAATGATATTTGAGTAGCTGCCTCTATTGATAAGTTAAATTTATCCCAACACTGTTTCCACGCTGTTTGTGGTACAAGTAAACAAACTCATGGTTCTCTTAATACCCACAGTAACCACAGCTACCTTTCTGAGGGACCCTGGCAGAGACACCGCTGCAACTGTGCTAACCATTAGGAAGACGACGGGGACTGGAGACTTCACAAACATGCTTGTCCGCCTTCGCAGAGCCAGCATCTACCTACTCGCTCTACACAAGCTGGGCGCGACAGCTGGGAAGAGGAGGAGAAGAAGGAACAGAACAGGCATCACCACAGACCCAGCACTGCAGACCATCAGGACAGGATTAAATTAAATCCCCAGCCTTACGACAAAGCACTACCAAGGTTTCATATGCCAGTTTCCTTAACTGCTCAGTCAGGGGAAAGTTTTGTTTATTCCAAAAAGGACTGTACTTTGAATCACAGAAACAGCTCTGCTCAATGAGATGACTTTTAGGAACTAATTCTGTCCATAATCCGATCTAAATTGGAAAAAGGGCAAACCCCGAGTCTTTTAATCTAAATTTCACAATGAGAAAAAAGCAAGTGTGAAACAACCTGTACTGGGCTGTAACATCCTCTTCCTATAGGTAATCAGCACATCTCATTGTAACATCCATTTTAGTAACTTATAACTTCCATAAAGATTCATATGATGGAAGAAACTAGTTTTTTATTTAATGATTCTTACTAAAACATTTCTGTGAATGAGACTAATGCTAAAAACCACTAAGAAAACAGGATTTGGTGAAGTTATTTTGAAAACAGAGGAGCCTATGCTTTACAGAGATAATCTGAAAATAGTAGCAAAAGGGAAAAAGGCGAACTCCTCACAGGGACTGCACTTTCTCTCAAACCAGCGCAACCATGCAGCAATTTAGCCAAATTACAAGTTAATTAAAAACCGTAGTACACGCTAAAAGGAGACATTGCTTAGCTCCAAAGCAAAAAGAGGGCTCCTCTGTGAAGGATGCTCCGTGCTAAAGCAGCAGAACTGAGAACCTGTCCCTCCAGCTTTCCCAGCCACCTGTGCTGAGGAATGTCCTCCATCAGCAAACAATCCCATCATCAGAATAAAAAATCCTGACATTAAACAAGACTTAGTGTTTCTGATACCTGCTTTGGAGCTGCATAAACTATAAAACAGCTCAACAGGATGAAACTGATCCTTAGTAAGAAGGGAAAAGAAGATAATTTGAAAGCTTTTGTAGACCTCGAAGATGTGGATCAGGAAAAGACTGGGAAGAAAATTCATGCAGAAGACTACAGCTGACCTCAACAAATTTCTTTCCCATATTCCAAGGAGGTAAGTTTGCTTTTTTGGCATTGCCAGAGTTTGTGAGCTCTCAAATAAGGCTACAGAGAGGGAATGATTTCATCAAGGAAGGTCTTGGTGGTAACACATGTGAAAAAGCAGCTGCTGATGATTTCTGTGCTGGAAGGTCTCTTCCTTACCATTTGGGAAGAAACAGAATGGTTTTCTTCACTGCAAAGGAGAAGGAAGACAGCAATTTTCCGTCAGAAGGACCCCCTGGCTCTCAAGTCATGCTTGTTTATATATCCTTTAAAATCTGCTCTGATTTACTTTGTACAGAAAGATATATACTCTGCATTTCAGATTCCCTCCCTGTTTATGTTGTAAAGCCTTTGGAATAACCCCCCCAAACAGACAGTCCTCTGCTAAATATGCTCTTTAAAGATTTATTTCAAGGTTTTTTTACTGACTTTTTTCTTTAAACCAAAAAAGGGAGGGGAAAAAAAAAGCCAAAAGCCTGTGGGAGGCTTTTATGAAATGTACTTCCACAAGCCCTGCTGTGCTGGCTCAGCAGCTGGCTCATTTGAATTCCAGGTATGCACTACACAGGGTTTTTTTGGAAACGCTGGCTTATCGGAAAAGCAATGCTGCTTTTGGATCATAAAGCTGGCTTTATGGTCTTTTTGAAGACCATAAACTGGCTCAGTTAACACACACAAATTCCTACCGAGTGTTGCAGTGTCCAATCTCACTGGCAAGGGCAAAGCTACACCATCGCATCAGGTTACTTAAGGGCTTAAAGCTGCCATTCAACTGGAGAGCTTTATTTAAATAATTAACGGACCAAATTTATGCATCTCCGTATGAATCATCATAAAAACAGCAAGGAAAACATTTTTGTTTAAAATAAAATGATGTTTCTTCACTATACCATTGTTTAACTACAACCATTTGAACAAACCAGCACATTTGGGATCACAGCCATTCCCAATAAGGATCGCCACAGCACCAGGACCTGGCCCAATGGTTTTCATAGAAACCAATCCACGATTTCCCAGAGCAAAACCCCACTCCGAAGCAGTGAGGCGCGCTGTACTCCTCCCGTACTGGAAACCCTTTGTCTCTGGCCTGGTGCCCAGTCACAGCACATCGGAGGAACGAGCGTGCCTTGTTATGACACCACACCAGGACTCGCCATTCCTTATGCACAAGGAACAGCATATGCACGGCACAATAGATGCTCATGACATGTTCCACTTACATGACAGAAATAAATTTGCAGTGGAGAGGAAAGCTTTTGTACCAAGGCGGATAGAATATTATAGCTGGGCTAACTGAGCTCATCGTCTGAAAAAAACCAAAAGTCATATCATGAAAATTCTTTTTCTCACCTAAAAAACCTGGGGAGGTAACATATACCGAGACCTATATATTAAGCCTGGTGCTTAGCATTACAGAACAGCATGAAACTAGAATCAGATCAGATCATCCAGAAGTTTGCCAACTCCTTATTTTGCCAACTAAGGTCTTGATCTTGTAATAATCTCAATTTTGAATAGATCCGTGCAGCCACATGAAGCCCAGTGAAGCAGTGGGTATTTTGTCAAGTTTTTTTAAGCGACCATTTGTTCAATCTGCAGTAAATGAAGGCAGACAGTCATGCTGCCATTTGAAGAATGCGTGGGTCCAGGTGTTACAATATTTCTGAAACAGTGAGTGCATTAATAATGAGCTCCAATTGTGTTGGGTATATGTGGTGGATATAAGAGCACTCTTCCTGGATGTCCAAATATCCTGCTGATTCCTACACTGAACCTTATCAGAATTCCCAAATCAAATCACTTTTAAAAATGTCTAACCTTATCACTAAAAGTCCCTTTCAAAGTGATTCAGTTTCAAGTGTACCTCCTACAATAAACCACAGCATGATGCTTGGTGTATTCTTTCCAAACAGCAGTATTTTGCTGCTAAAAAAGCAAGAGTTCTATACTTCTGAATCACACGAACAGAACAAGCAAGCAGAACGAAAAATGGAGGTCTCTGAGTAGTACAGAAATTTATTTTTTTTTCCTAAAAACAGGGGAAATATCAGCCTACTTCTGATGGAGAGACACTGGCTATAAAAGCAGCTGACATATTTTAAGTGGGGTTGAGGCAGAATCCCAGGGAGATACTCATTTTCATCCAGAGGACACTAAGATGAATGGGGAGGCTGTGGCTGAACAGAACCCGTATCCTCCACTGCAGCGTAGCACGCTAGCACACCTCACTCCAGAGCATTTTGGCAGTTGCCAGCGAATTCTTCACTGGAGCATCTACCCAATTTCCTGACACCTTTACCCATTTCCTTGGAAGTCCAGTAAGAGGGATGGATTCATTTTCCTGACGTCACGAGGTACATGCCAAAATGTAGAGATCAGAAGTGGGTTTCAAAAGAGTGACCAATTTTGAGACGCCCAAGTTTTCTGAAAATTGGAAACTGTGATTTAACCATTTATGACTCATTTCGCAGCTATGGTTTTAACAATCAGCTGGCAGGTGGCCTAAAAGTTTTCATTTTGCTTATCTAGATGAAGGTGAAAGCAGGTGTCGCTCAACCGGAAGAAGCAGCTGCACTCCCAGCTTCAGTGAACCCCTTTGTTTGCTTTGACATTAGCGCACTCAGTAACCTTGCCCGTGACTTCCGAGCTCTCAAAAACACCAGGCAGGAGGGATTAGTGTTGTCATCTCCCATCCCCATTTAACCTTGCTCTAAGCCACGTGCAGGGCAGCTGCTGTAGCAGTCCTTGCTCGTTGCAGCCTTGCTTTTGGGCAACAAGAGAACTACTTTCCCAGAGCTGCTGGAACTGCTCCTCCCTACTCCGTGGAGAATGCAGCTGTGAGGACTGGGCAGGATTTGAAGAACTTACTGCCTACAGCTCCAAAAGGAATCGAGAGGGCTTGCACTGAAACAAACAACGGTGAAGTGTGAATGAATGAAGGCAAAGCCTCAAAAGATTGGAGCTGCTCAAGACCTACATAACACGGTCCACTCTTTTTCAGGAAAAAAAAAAACAAAAAAACCCAAACCAGGGGAGGAAATGGATAAATAAATAAATAGGATATGCAAATACAGAAATGAAAATTTGCACAGACACATGCCAAAGAGCTTCAGTACTGCTAGTAGTGAATAACAACGGAAAGGAACAGGAAGACTGGAGTTACAGTTTCTTATCACCCAGCCAAATACATTAAGGTCCACGGAAATGCATAGCCTGAAATACTGATGACACAAAGGCTGAAAAATGATGGGAGATCAGGTACAAGAACAGTAAAATGATTACATTCATTCTTTAACAAGGCAAATCATAACATTTTGGAGGTAAATTTTAAAGATCTCACTGAATTAGTAGACAGGGAGACGTTACACTAACAAAACAAGGGTAACTAACTACGCAAGTCATCAAGAGAGAAAAATCAACATCTCTACATTGCAGGCACTGCTGATCTCTTGGACTATGTGAGGAATGCAGGTGAGCAGCATGATGTTATCATTTAGTTTAAAAGCTGCAAAAGCAACAAAACCATGAAAGCATTACCGAGAATAAGATAATATAAAGCAAAAGTGGTAGGAAGATGCACTGAATGTACATTTTACTGAAAGTAAATGAAGCCCAAAGAAGAGATGACTCTAGCAAGAAACTGGTCTTTCACCACCACAGAATCATAGAAGTGTCTAGGTTGGAAGGGACCTTTCAGATCATTGAGTCCAACCATAATCATGCACCACAGCGGTTAACATCCACTGGTCTTACAAATTTATTTTTTTTTAATAGAATAGGGTACTGCAGGGATTTCATTAAAAGCTCCATAAAACAAATAAAAGAGGATTTGCCCTGGCTACAGTTATTACCCTGCTTTGAACTGCTGAGCAGCTGATGAAGTGATATGAGGCAGCGAGGTCAGCAGGACCATGTCTCTACCCCTCCCTTTCCAAGACAGAGGAGCAATACTAGCACACCCTAACGAGCCAATGCAGCAGCATAGCAAGGTTATTAACCAAATATCTCAGTCATCAGACCAAAGCAGACTATATCAAAATGCCCAGGATCTCCACAATCCAAATTATTAAGGACTTTTTTAAAGTAATTAGGGCAACGTGTTGTATGGATGCACACCAAGATGAGACACGAAGGATAACTAACAGATTGACAAAATCCCTGGCTGCACTCCCTCTGAATTTACTGAAGGGACAAGTTCAGTGATACAAAATTTATGGAACTTTTCTTTCTCTTACGAGAAAAGCACAGTTACCAGCTATTGTAAAATAATTACATTCAGGATACAAAGGGAAAAAACCCACAAATATAATATGTTCTAAGGTGAAAGTGAGCTACAATGCAAACAATTCCCGTTTGAAGAAAGGAAGTAACTGCAGAGTATTTTTAAATAACTTTAAGAGTAATTGAGCACAAGTTATTCTAAAAACATAAATCTCTCTTTATGACACAGCAAAGTTTAATCAAATTGAAAGTTCACACGGTCAACTGATTTCTCACCCATGAAAAGATATAGAAATCCAACCATAAACTTTCAGTGCAGTAAGTAGACGCCTAAAAATTTCCTTTGATTTCTCCTCTGGATGGGCAATCATATTTATGTGAGAACATACCTATTGCACCGCACTACGCTCTCTGTTAAGAATTTACTGTGTGCTGTTCTGCTCCATCACTGACAGGTTTGAGAGTTTACACCATGGCCATTCGGATCACGTTGTGCCTCGAAAAAACACCATGAAGAATTCTCATTATGTTCTCAGAAAACATTATTAGCTCTCTCTGAGGTACTCGGAAACAGACCTCAATTGCCAGAAGTACTGCTATGCAGTGATATACACGTGCACTCTAAAGACAAATAGTGAACACAGGACATTTTTCTTCCTGTAACTGACAGCTAGAGAACCCAGTTTTGCTATGGCCTCCAAGTTATTTTAAATGGAGCACTCAGAAGACTGAGGAAGGAAGAACCAACACAACAAGAATGAAACATAACATTGTATACGTCAAAACCTGGTCTATTTATTTCACACTCAAAAAGTTGAGAATACCTACTGCATTAAGATCCTAGTCAGGTAATTCTCCTCCTTTCAGTTCCTGTATGAGATGTCTTTTTTTGGACATCTTCTTATGAAATAGAATATATTTCTTTTCTGTAGCCTTTTTTCTTTCATTTTCCTACTTATTAATACTGATTTTGTCCAGTATTTTTCAAGGCACTTTCAAACTAATCCAGCTTTTTTTCCTGTTGGTTACTTTTCTCTTACAATAAAAAGACAGTAAAAATAATAGTAGTAATAATAATAATAAAACTATTATAAGAAAAAAATAATCTTCATTTCTTTCTGATTTTCCTTTCTCTGTGAAAGTCAGATAAGTAATGGCAACACACAAATAGTGGACACACAGAAATTGTGTGACAGCATTTTTATATGCATATATAAAACTCAGGTGAGATTATACAAAATTTTCAACATATGTCAAATTAAACACCTAAATTATTTAACTATAGCCATTTAATGAACTAGAACAGCAGCTGTTCTAATCAAGGTGGATTAATGTTAGCCCTTGAAAACCTGAAACCTCTTGAAATCACTAAGCTTATCCAAAAATTTACATTTAGCTTATAGACAGATACTGAGGCTCAGTTGCTCGTGTAAATGGCAGTGACACTTGAAGACAATCTTATGGCAAGTGCTCAGCATCTTGCTAAATTAATACCCAGTCTAGGGCACTGATTCAGGAAACACCGAAACAGGTATTAAAGTGTTATTCAACTTCTGTAAATGGTACCTCAGGCACGTGCATAGGCTGAAGGGGATGTTTCCCCCAGATTCCATGATAGAAAAAGCTATATACTTTCACCAGTTCTTAGGAAGGCAGAGGAAATCAGCTATTATTCTTGAAGTCTTTTAGGAAATGTGCAGACAAGCAAGGCATGTCAATCTCAGATTCTCATAACCTGTCTCTAAAATCATCTAAAACTACCTCACGTTGATTTTTAGACATTTGCAACTTTAAGGATGTCTGAACTTGAGCTACGGATTATAAACAACAATTTTGGCAATCAAGATGCTCTTCAGAAAACCTGGCAATGTGCAATTCAGACACAAGTAAAAGAGGAAAGGGAAAAGAGAAGATTCAAGTGTATTAAACATTGTTCCTTTATTTATGAAACAGAAGAAGAAAGCAATATGACTATTTGATGTCCTATTGTTTATTATCTTCCGTAGTAAATAAAGCCAGCATATCAGAGCAGGTTTATGAATGGGCCTGTGCTTTTACATGGCACAATATTATCTTGTAGCACAAGTTTTTGGATAACAGACCAACACTTTTGTTCTGAATGGGCTTCACTCCCATTTGTAATATGCACAAAATGCTTGCAACTGCATTTCTGCTTAGTGTCACCTTCGTGCAAAAATGTTGCATGTGGACACAATCTCTACAGAGAGAGATTTTACACGGGGTGGGGGGGGGGGGAAAGCTATTTCTATGGTGTATGGGGCCAACAAGAAAGGTGCCTGCAAGGGATGTACACCAGTGTAAGTAAACAGAGCTGCACTGATTTACACCAGCTGAGTCTCAGCACATTTTTTTCAATGTATTGCCTGGAACCACCCTCTTGACAGCCAGAGGCAAGCCTGGAAAAGAAACAATGCTTCTTTATAATTATAGCCCATTTCTCATTCAGTAACTAAAATATGGCCAGATACTAAAGAAACTTTCCAGTTCCAAAGAAAACCACAAAGCCATTGTTTTCCACCGAACCGTGTCTTAATTTGTTTTCTTTTTCTGATAGCGAATTACTCTTCACATTTTGCACTAGCGAGCTGATAATAAGCCAAGCTCTTGCAATCCCAGCCACACTTGGGGCTTTGCTCAGAATTAGCCGGCTGGATGGCAACATTTTCTCACGAGCAGAAGATGACACCTACGTGCAACAGGTTGTGTGACTGGCTGGCCTGACATCCAGCCAGCCCTTGAAAGTCAAGGATGAGGTAACACATTCTTTTTTTTTCCCCCCCTTCTCCTCTTCCATCCTGCTACCAGGCTGGTAGTTCCCCTGGCAAATGTCCATCACATACTGCTCCATATTTTTATGACTTTAAACATGGATAAATGGGAGGTTCTGTGTCCCCTTTTCTAAAAGAAATGTTAACACAGTGAGAGATATAACTTCAGTATTTTTTAAATTCTCCTTTCCTGACACACTGTCATGGCTTTGGCTGGGATAGAGCTGACGTTTTTGCTAGCGGCTGGTATAGTATTATGTTTTGGATTCGGGATAAGAATAATGTTGATACGGCTCTAATGTTTTTAGTTGTGGCTAAGCAGTAAGACCTTTTCTATTCCTTACACCACCCTGCCAGAAATTGGGCTGGGAATGCACAAGAAGTTGGTAGGAGACACAGCCGGGACAGCTGACCCCAACTGGCCAAAGGGGTATCCCAGACCATATGACATCATGCTCAACATATAAAGCCGGGAAAGAGGAAAGGGGGGACATTTGGAGTGATGGCATTTATCTCCCTAAGTGACAGTTAGGCGTGATGGAGCCTTGCTTTCCTGGAGATGGCTGAACACCTGCCTGCCCATGGGAAATACTGAATGAATTTCTTGTTTTGCTTTGCTTGCATGGCTTTTTCTTTACTTATTAAACTGTCTTTATCTCAACCCAGGCACTTTTTCTCACTTTTGCTCTTCTGATTCTCTCTCCCATCCCACCAGGAGAGTGAGCGAGCAGCTGCGCGGTCCTAGTTGCTGCCTGGGGTTAAACCACAACACGCACATACTTTTTTACAAGATTGCTATTTTTAAATTCTAGGTCTAGTTTGTTCACCCAATACCACGTGGGTTTAATGATACAAGGCAAAGAACAACACAGGCTACGGCTACACAGACGTGGTGAGGACAGGAGCTCTTTATAAGAGGTAAATGCAAACTAGCATCAAATAACTTGCCTCCTGTTATAAGGGGAAAAAGACTATGCAGTGATACAGAAAACAATATAATGCAGTCAGAGAGATAAAACTGAGCTGAAATTCCTTAAGAAGTACTCTTAAAAAATCCAAGATCATTTACAAACCATGAATACATAGAAGATTTACTTTGTTTTTAAAGATCATCTTAAAGGTTAACTCACCTCACACTTGCCTAGTTTAGAATGACTTTCTTTTGAAGTTTGGTGTAAGACATAAAGCCCAGAAAGGGACCAGGTAAAAGTGGTATCAGTGCAAATCCTGCAGGCAACTGCAGTGAAATACTGAATAAGTGGTAACAACTGCAAAGAGAAGATCCTCAGGTAGAGAAGCCTGCTATTAATTTAATTAATTTTAGTGGTGCTGAAGAGAAGTGAAATATTTTGCATATTGTTATAATAAAGCAAAGCAGAGGTAAATTCATTAGCAGGACATAATACATTGCACTTCACTCATTCTACTTACATGCTGTGTTACACAAGACAGAACTCAGCAGTCAGGTTTCTACTTAATTAGAATTTCAAAAAAACCCCTCATTTTCCTCATGAAGTCATTGGTGGGAGGAAAAATGGAGAGATGGGAGGAAAACACAAGCTATTTACTGAAAACTTTCCCCCTCTAAGCAAGAACTATCTATTTTACAAAGATGAAGACTTTTTCTCCAACTAGATTCATCACCTACAACACATAAAGCACCATAGATACCATGCCTACACAAAATAAAATTTCAGCTCAGACCCAGCCACACAAATACATCTATTCCATCAGAGATGAACAAGCTGTATTTCAGAGCCAAATTATTTACAAAGTGACAGAAAAAACACATATGGAATAACGGAACAGGAATAAAAGACCAATACATTTGACTGAACGCCTCATTACACAGGTTAACTTCAAAACCCAATAGTTAAAAATACTCCTCCCTTCGGTTTAGCATTGCTAACTTCCCAAAAGACATTAACACAACGTACCAGAAAGCCCAGTTCCTTCACATCTGTCGTAAGCTTAAATGAAAGTATGGCCTGTTAAAATGTATTATTTCAGGCTTTTGAGGATATCAGTGACATGAAGCAAACTTTCAGATACAGAACTACAGTGAGAAAGCTCCACAGCTTCACAAATGCCCGTTAACATTAGAGTCATGGAGGAAACACTACTAGCTTGTGTTACGTGACACAAGTCACTTCAGGCATGTAGTCATATATATGTATGTGTATGTATATATAAAAGAAAAAAAATATTGCTAGCCTTTTACATCTTCAATAATAGACGTAACACTTCCACTCCCATTTAAAAGGAAAATGCCATTTCCACAGCTATCTGAAATGGGAAACTCTTGCAAGTCTTTGCTGTACAGCTCTATGCAGAAAGCTAGCATTTCTGGCATCGCCCTTTGGCATACCAGGCTGCTGCGCTCAACAAATAGATATTGTTCTCTTTTAATTACTTTTTAATACTGTGCATTATGGCACCCAACAGAGCAATAGCATCCAATACCAGAGAGGAATCCTCGGCTTTCTGCGATATGTGTGTCAGGAAAGACAGAAGCTTCTGGCTGCAAACTCCCACTCCCGCTGTGCCACGTTACCTGCAGCGTGAGGCTCCTGTGGCACACATGCATCCCGCAACCATGTTTGCAGAGTGAATGCCCATTTACAGATAAAACAGCATTTAAATGCCGTTGTCCTGCCTGTGCAGAGATCTACAAAGTATCAGGAGAACTCTTTGTACATTATTTGTACAGTGAAACGTAATTTTCAGTGCAGTTGGCACCAAGACTGAAGTTCAGCTGACGCACAGATTATTCCCTTATCAGGAAGGCTTCGGAGCCTGGAAGGAAATTCACTTTGATCTATAGGGGCTCCCAGAAACCTCACATAAAGTAGAAAAGACAGAAAAACCCTCCCACTCAAAAAATTCTCTCCAGAAGAAAAATGAAGGTAGCACAAGAAATTCAACTCTGATCTGGTTTGAATCTGTTACGAACAGCACATACAAAAGCACAACCTTGTATCAAAAGCAGAGCTGTAACCAAGTTGGTACCTCCAGTGGGGCTCAGGGTAGGGCATGCACCGGCACACTGCAGGCTTCTCTCCCTGTAATCAGCTTAAACGCTCAACTAATTCATGCTGATCATCACCAGATTCAAGGAGCTGTCAGTTCTCTCCCGTGCAGGGCCAGCTTGAAGGCATTTGGTGCAGTTTTTACTTCTAGACATAATTAAAGCTTATTTACAACGGTCAGGTTCTCCTTGATATAGAAAACCTCAAAGTTTGCATCTAGAGAAATGTATGCTAAGAAACCATGAACAGGAACAAGCTACTCCGCATCAGAAGCCAAATGATATTTCCCCCTTTTGTGTAGTTTTATTTTGATTCAACAGATTGCCTCACATATTTTTCCTATTCCCACGGTTTTACTGTTCAACGTGTACTTGATTGAAGCTTCACCCTGACTAAATAGAAATGCTGAGATTACTGTATCAGATTATTGGTCCGTGAGACCTAGCACCTTGCAACAAAACCTCAAGCTGCTTGTCTCAGAGAATGGCAAAACAAACAGCTTGTGGGATCTTCTCAGCCGTGCTGGAAATGATTACACATCACTAGTTTGATACTTTGCGGGAGAAAGACTTGGTAGCTCTTACAGGCTGCAATTACACTTACGCTCGTATTTTCTACGATGCCGTTCTACCCAGAAAGTAACCTCAGTTCCAATACATAGGAAAAAAGTAGGAGCAGAGATGTAGTAGTACACTGATTAAACCAAATCACCTCTGCATTAAGACATTTTATTCACTGTTAAACCTCTTTGAAAAAGCAACCTACTTACACATGTGATTTCCATTGTATTTGGTAAGTACAGTTATTCACACTTTTAAATATAGGTGGGAAAAAGAATTCATGTTATCAGATCCAAAGTGTGACAGTAACAACTTGCAGATTGCTCATTCATCACCATCTCGAAGTGCTGGTCCAATTCTGAGAACAGATTCTGGTTTATAAACCCTTACTATTTTATTGAGGCCTATTGCAGTAATAGAACCTGAGAATGCTTATTATAAACAGCTGCTGTAACAGAAACAGAGAACCAATGTAGATTACCATTTAAAAACCCACAAGTGTTTACACAATTGAAGTCAGAAAACACAAGCTTTAAGAGAAAAGTTCTTAAACAAAACTGAAAGATCAATCTATGTTCTTAATCTATTATATACAATAACTTAATTAAGCCATTATTAAACATAAATAAACATCAGTCACAAGGAGGAAGAAACGTATGTGGTGTGCTGGGTTGCATCTACTCTTGCTATGTAGGGATGTGAAGAATGCCAATGGCAGAAATACGCAAAAGCATTTAGAGAATCTCTCTGACTTCCACTTGATAACTGCTGAAACAGCATACATACAATGTATTTTAATTTCATTTACATAATAATGGGAGATTATACAATAGGAAATGAAAGAGACATTTAAACTATTATTCACATTAAATTTTGCTCACTTTTCCTGACTCTTATTTCTTAGCATTTTGTGACTTTTGTACTACAATGTAACCGATTTCCTAAAATCCTCAAGCTGCAACCTGGACTCTTACGTGCTGTGGATGTAGCTAGGACGAATAACAACGGCAACAGATACGACACAGACTGATACACCTTTGCTGCAAGGTGTGTATTTTAGAAGAGGACTACAGAACAAAAGGATTAGTGTGAAGGTGGACTGTACCTTACACCATTTTCAGAAGACTGACCTTTGTTACAAGAAAACCATCACTGCTGGACATTGAAAATGTGAACTATGGGGAGACTTCGTGGAAGTCTTTTATTGGTTGATCTGTTTCTTTCACAGCTGTGTAAGTGCTCACTGTGTGGGAGTTAATTGTATTAGTTATCTGGTATAACAACCTGATTAATTTTGTACTTCAGCGCTATTAACTACCACACTATACATGATTCACTGGAGAATGAATGAATCTAATCCTTCTGTTCAAATACAAAACCAAACAAGAATAATCCTTTGTTTTATAACTTTTAAATAGATAACTTAAATTCTTAATGATGCTTAGGGTACATTAGGAAGGCACTCACTGAATCTATTTAGCTAAGGATAACTAGACACTTCCATTAGGAA
Source organism: Larus michahellis (assembly GCF_964199755.1). Classification (NCBI taxonomy): domain Eukaryota; kingdom Metazoa; phylum Chordata; class Aves; order Charadriiformes; family Laridae; genus Larus; species Larus michahellis. The sequence continues at coordinate 25,841,487 of NC_133897.1, read as the reverse complement.
AGCCTAATTAATTGGTATTTAAAAATTAACTGATTTACAATGGATAATGAAACTATCCAGTCCAAAATTTTACTTTTTTTTTAAAAAGGTTTGTAAAAGATCAAATTGAAGAAACAGTATCAATAAATTATCCCCTGTTATTTCAACACTGGTCTCCGTATTTGCAGCTGCAGTTTTAAAATAGAATTTTAAAAAATTGGCAGGTCTCTAAACTCATCCTGGGGTGTGTTTATCTTGGCATTTTAATACAAGTAATTGTGAGGATCAGGAAGATAAAAGAAAATGGGAATATACGAAAGCTTTACAAAAGGCATACAAAAATAGGTTATACCTACCCACTATCACTTTTTGCGCTATATCATACAATCTCATATGTTATAGTGCAAAAAGGTCCTGTTAAAGGATTTCTGCTGTTGGAAGTCTACTTAATTTCCACAGCAAAAACACTCACCAAAATTTTACCACAATAAATGAGATTAAGCCCCAAAGAGGAATTTATTGTTTTCAAAATGTCACATTCTATAAATAAGGAGGAAATTTCATCCCAATAAATGAGAAGCATAAATAATTTAAGAAAGCAAAACCCTAAAACTGGCCCAGAAGCTGCTAGCTTAAAATACACAAGCTGGCAAACAAACGAAGCAATTAGACACGTCACAGGAACTGCTCAGAACCGCTGCTCCTTGAGTACATGGCAGCCCAGCTATTTTTTCACAGCACAGAATTTTCAGGGTATTAGCCAAGCAGGCAGAATAACAAAATATTTTACAGAAAATTAGATATTTTTATATCGTAATCAAATAAGGTCTTGTTTTACAGGGATATTTCTTTCTGAGTCACTCCTAAAAGCAGTTGCTAAATTTCTTTATGTTCCAACAGAAGACATATAGTACAAGCAAGTCTGAGTAAAATGAAGAATCTAAATTTTATAAACACATTATGGAAGACTTTCTCTCCCTCCCCACAGGGCAAAAAAGAATCCCAAGTAAATCTTCTGCATCAAATGGCTACTAGCAAAATAATCTTTAAAAGAAAGGGTATACTCATGCTTCCCCTCCTAAATTTGTGGTCAGAAGCAAAACAGAGATTGCCAGGTTAAGGGAAGATGCTGCTCTTGCGGTACTTTCCCTGATGGCCACCCCACAGTACCAGGGGGCAGGCATCAGAGTAAATGAAACCCCTTATCGGGGAGTAAGAAGAGTCGTTCCTGAGCCTTTTGAAAGGGAACTGCCAAACCCAGAGCAGAATGGGAGAAAGAGCAAGTCAAAACAAAAACAACCCCACAACCAAAACCCAAACAAATAAAAGACACGAAAAACCAAAACCCACAACACTGGAAAGAAAAAATGTGTAAATGATGGTTTATGCTCAATATAAATTACCTCTTCTTTCACTCCCAATGTGGATGCATCATCAGAGCCTATGAGCTACCCATATAGCTTCTGAAGGGCCCAACCAGGCTGCAGAGGCAGCAGTCAAGGACTCCTGTTGAACTTGAGTATAAGCACGATTTCTGATTTCCCATTTTGTTTCTCACCTCATTTCCTGTCTTACTTTTCCTTTGTATGTCTGTCTCACAAAAAAATACGTGGGACTGACATTACAACATTAGCATAATATTAATAGAGCAACAACCAGAGTCGTCCTTTTCAATCACTTGCAAAGTGAGGATGACAAACTAGCTGCATTTCCATTGCCTTACTCTTGGAAAGCTTTTTTCCTACAGTTGTATAATAATCTTTCTGTAGATCATTTGAAAAACAGTAATTGAAAAAATTAGGATCTGCTCTTATTACATAGTCTTCAAGAATCTAACAAGTAAACTGTATCTAGCTTGTGGACTAGGCTTCTGATCCTTGGCTCTATCAGTAATATAATTTCTGACACAAAGAAGTATGTGAGCATTTATCAATCAATCCTTTGTTTTCTTCGCCACATTACTTCAGCTATAAAGAACTTACCAGAAATATCCTTTCAAGTTGATCTTGAATGTCTTTCATTCCCGGAAAAGCAGCGACCCCTTGAATCATTTCTACAAAGATACAACCCACTCCCCTACAGAGGAGAGAAGAGAAAAAAAAAAAAAAAAAAAAAAGAAAGCATGCAACATTAGAAAGATTTCTTATATATAAAATGGCCATCAGAAGTGCTTTTGTATCCATCACCAGTATTTAAAACATATTTATTTCTTTACTTTTTAAAGTCAACACCAGACTGAAGGACAAGCATGTGCATTTACTACAACCAATGTATATATATGAACATTTCTCAGGTGTTTGAAGGCAAGCATAGAGGTAGCAGGAATATAGATGGGAGCTGTTGAGACCAGTGAAGGCACAGCAGCAGCTCTCTGTTTGTATGAATGCTTCCCAAGCAGCATACTCATGCTTCCAAATAAATCCTGGGGATGTGGGCATGGCAGTGAGAGCGCAATGTTGGGAGAAGCTGAATGGGGACATGAAAGCTCACTAGAAGGAACTGGCATGGGAGGAGAATCTGGAAAAAAATTAGGAAAAAGGAAAAGTGCATGTGGCTGCTCACAGTCGCTGAACTAAGCTACTGCTCAAATGCAGGTGACTACAGGATGGGCTTGCTTGGGCTTTCTTTCCTCCTCTTCCAGCACAAAATAAGTAATCCTGAAGCCCATAGCTCTGGGGGGCTGCTGACCCCATCCCCCAGAAACTCTGTCTGAGAGGTGCTGCCATGGGCTGAGCAGCCACGGGCTCCCTCCTCTCCCCATCGCGACAGCCACCTCATTACAGCTCCTGTCCCTGGGCTCTCACAAAAGATACTTCACATGAGTCCCCCTCATCCCACTCAGTTAAGCCACTGGCAGAAGTATTGGGAAATCAGCAGGAAAAAAGTATCTGAGACATACTAACTACAGCACAAAGAATGGTTTCTCAGAAGTTGAGGAAAGTTTCTGTAACTAACTCAAATTTCAGGTAACCTGTGGACTTCCCACATCTGAGAAGCAAAAGAAATTACAAACTTGCATTTGCATCTTCTCTGGATGAAGAAGAGAGCTCCAGAGCTGCTTGTTCCCCCAGCAAAAATAATTTTAAGAGAAAACATCCCCTTGGCTATCAATAGGACACAGAATTTGATTGTATATTTTAATTTGTTAAATTACATTTTTTACATACACTTTTCTGCAACTTCTGCATGCAAACACTTATGTATGCTGTATAACTATGTCTCTATAAGTAACCACACAAAAAAAACTTCACCCCAAACAAATGCCGATTCAATAACCCAAAATATATATCAAAATGAACCAAGAATTTGCAAAACTAACTACTCTTCCTGAAACTGAATTGTGTTTCTGTGTCAGAAAATCCCAGCAATAGCCTGCAATTCAACTTTGCTTTTAGAAGTAAATTATTTGGAATGCAGTAATTACATACCTTTTCATTGCTTATGCATCGTGATGATGCATTCAGAAAGTAGTATTTAATTTTAGGGATATGTGTGCATATATCGGTGAGGAAGTGATTCTAGAATAAAACAACTTAATGAAAACAGATTGCATATTTCCATTAAGGCTGGGGCTGAATATTTATAGATACCACTTAACTAAGACTATCAGCAGACAACCCATGCTTTACTCATCTCTGAAGGCTTTGACCACTACTGAATAATGAAATCATTTTATGTTCCAGGACAATGACAGTCGACAGTCAAATTTCTTGAAGAAGAAAATTAAACATACATCACTATTTTCTCATTCTACATCCCAAAGCATAGATATATTAAGCAAAGTGTCTCCTTAGGCATTAAAAAGTGGAGAAAAACTTTGGAAAGCACAGTTCTCATCAAATTTTAGAATAATTCAGGTGTTTATAAAAGAGAGGTTAAAATTTATGTTCCATATGCTTCTGCTGGTTACCGAATGAACTGAATTGATTAAACTGCCATTCATCATTTAGTCTGGTTAGTGCTTCATTAGGCACAGATAGGCACAATATATCTTAGTCAAATACTTATAAACAGTATCAGGATCTCAGGCAAGGAGCAGTTCAAGATTTCAGTCTGAAGCCATTTATTCAAGATAAGAAATAAAACAATTGAATTTAGACTAAAGAAAAGAGGATTAGAGTTCTATTCTTGCAACCAGAAAACAGGCGTTTGATTAAACCAGTGTATCATTTGAGGGCATGTATTGTTACCTGCAGAGAAACTTCAGCTAGCTCTTTGAACAAAAATGCTGTAAAGGCAATAGGAAGATTTTGCCAAATTTTATATTGTTTCACATAATCTATTTACAAAATTTTCCACTTTTAGTGGATCTGACACAAGTGTGAGACGATAAAATATCAAGTAAGAACTGCAAACAACACTAGTGAAGAAAAATTTCCTGCTTAGAAAGAAGAATCCTATTACGTGTCTTGGACTCTTGTGTAACCTAGTACTCCGATTAGTCATAAGCTGAAATGAGAGTGAAAGAGTACTAGAGTTAAATAAACAACTAATACAAAAATCAAAAGCTTATTAAAATCATCAAGGACAGAAAGACAAACAACCTTCAAGGTTTGAGCTGGCAGACTGCTGTTTCTTTTGGCCCACTTCAAAATTAAGCTTATGCTTGAATTCAAAGGTTATGGTGTTCAGCACACTGAAGAATAAGTCCATAGAAAGAGAAGAAGAAATGAATACTAAAAAAGAGAAAATAATATGGGGGGGGCAGGGGGGGGAAGACATTGAACTGATCAGAAATACGCAGAAAGCCATAATAGCACATAAAGGCTTCAAGATGGCTGGATGGTATTTTAGATGTCTTAGTGGTATCAGTAAATTTAGGGCTCACAGCAAGTAGAAACTGAGTATATAATAGGGTCCCTGAATCACAGACCGTAAGTGCACACACACATTGAACATGAAAAGAAATAAAGACTCTGCAAGGCCTTGAAATTTAGTCTTGCTTTTGTAGAACTCACAAACTATTAAACAGGTTAGAGAGATTTTTGAGCAAAGCAAAAATTATTTTCATGCCAGAAGAACTGGTCTGTAAGGAAAAATTAAGAGAATGATGTCATTCTTGGCTACAAGAAAACACAAGGGATAGGGAGAACGTGATGACTCTGTATTTAAAATTATGCAAAATGAAGGACAGGGAAGACCTTATTAGAATTTTAATGGTTCCCAGAACTGTAGGTAGATCCAAGATAGTATAACTAGAAATAGCAGAATACATTTAGGAAACAAAAATTTTAGGGCGAGTGTTAGACAAACAAACAGACTTAAGAATTGTGCTATACCCCAGCCTCCCAACGGACTTGAAGCTCCACAGTTACAGTCGTGCAAAACTACACAAGCTGAAACACTTAAGAATATTCTTCAGGGAACAGACTTGCATTAACAGTAGGGTGGATAAAATGATCTCACAGATCACTCCCATGTGTCGTTCCTATGATGTAAAGATTACTTCTTGAAATACAAAATACAACAAATTAACTTGCTTTAATGTGCGTGCATCTCCAAGGGTAAGTTATTTATGTATAGTTTGTACACACTCAGCATATGCCACTTGCAGGCAGCACTTGAGAAATAATCTGTGACAAAAGAACGTTAGCCTAACATATTTCAGTGTATTTGACTCAGATATTCCTACTCTCTTTATAGGACTTCTGATTTTGATTAAATAAGCCAAATGCTACGACTTCGTTCAGAAATCTTTCCAATGGAACGGCATAGGATAACCTTGCAAAGTAAAAGTGACAGCCATTTAATGCTGAAATGGGTGGCTTACCCTCTGATGACAAAAAGCGTGACTAAACCTATTGATGTATTGATGAGATGGTACGTGGCCATACCATCTAATATTGCTCTTCTATTGTCCTGCTTAATTTCCTGGGACTCTGGCTGTCACCATGCAGCCTTATACAGAGTAAGAGTTAATAGCACAGCTAAAAGAGTTACTCTTGCATTTAAATTGACATAGTAAATGAGCCTGTAAAAATGAAGTTGGATGCCTCAGGAAACTGTCCTTTTTTTTTTTTTTTTCTGCACAGCTTTTATAATTCAACAGGGCATTCCCTGAAAATTAACTTTCTTACTAGTGGTTTTATACTTTTGGTTTAAGAATTCCCATTCCTGTCTCTGTGTAACAAAGATCCTTATTGTGACAAGAAGAATCTCCAGCCCACCTGTACTTGAACACCGTAAAAAAAAAAAAAACAACACAAAATCGTTGGTGAGGCATAATCTATAAAAGATTATTAGGGTTGTTTCCTTCAGTTAAGATTTGAATTTTCTTGATGGATCCATTAAAGAGACCACAGACACACTCTGAAATGAGTTGTTTCCAAACCAAGTTTTAGTTTATACTTAAATCAAGATTATAGATGCCTATATGCTTACTATATATGTTTGAAACTGTCAAACTTTCTGCCCTGAACAGATCTACTTTCTAGCAGGTTCAGTGTAGGTGATAATATTCAGCATGTTCTTCACATTGTAGACCTACAATGGGTCTTCACATAAGGTTTCTATTTGGTCATGAAGCCTGTTTTCAGCATTCAGGATTTGGCTTCAGAGGGGGAAGGCATTTTATGAAAACCAAGTGATTGCTTCCAGCAATCCTCCTGGTGAGATTTCTGAAATTCAGAGGAACAGCAGAGTTTTCATTCCACTTTCCCAAACTACACGCAGTTTGTACTGTTAAATATATCAGAATTTAAAAAAAAAAAAACCACACACGAAACACACACCCACACCTCCCCCCCCCCCCCACACAACCCCCAAACCCAACTACTTGTTTTTTTATGGATTTGTCACCAAGAGGTGATTCTGGAACCTCCTCCATAGAATCCACTAGTAATATGCAACATGTTGGAAGTGCACAGGCATTTTTATCTTGTCTGATTTATTCAGAAAAAAAGTCATGTTCCTATATGATCCTGCTTATGAATAGAATTAGGAAAACAAATTTTGGGGGAAAGGAATGAAAAGTAAGGGACTTTTGTTTCCTTAATTGCCCAAAATCTGATTTAATTCTACAGTGGCACACTGCCAGAACACCCGCAGATGCTCAACTTGGTTGGAATTTGTCTTTCATGACCACTCCACTTCGATATGAGAAAAGTAACATATGATGGGAGATCCAGTCTGCTCAAAGAATAGGGGCAACAAGGCAAAGATTTTACAGTTCTCACATAAGAAGTAATGAGTGATGCAAAATTTCCCTTCCATGATGACAAAGAACAACATTAACATTTCTGCAGAAAGCAGATGCAATGCTGCAATGAATGAAAGTATGACAGCTCAAAGTATTTCTTTACAGTCAGTCTTGAAGCAATTGTAACTACAAGTGAACAGAGTGCTCATGTTCTTGCCTGTATCATTGAACTACCTAGAAATAAAAGCTCCGGAAGTTTGTTTTGTATCCCAACCCTCTGTAGCAATACTCAGTTTCTATATTAAGAAATATACTCATGAAGGATTAAACCGTACATGATCTCTTTTTGCAACAATCTTTCTATTAGATGCACTTATTCTGTAAAAGCAGAATGCCAAAAAAAGTTTAAGGAAATAACCTTCAAACTTGAGCAACATTTTGCCACAAGATATTTTCCTGTTGAACATGTTCTTCCTGGTTTTCTTTTCTGTATCCAGATACCTTTATGATGTACTTTCTTCACACATGTGAAACATATTTCTGGCAGTGGAAAAGTGATAGTAAATCTGATGTTCCAAATGGATAAAAGTAGTTTTTGGACAGGAACTGAAATGCCTTTCCAATAACTACAGACCAAGACCGTTTCCTCACCCATAGTGTTTCTATTAATTTGACCCTATGAGAATTTTCCAATCAAAAGCTAATTCAGCTAATAAAACTTTTGAAGAACTCAAAGACAACGAGAGAAGTTTAATTAACAATACCTTGATAGTTATTACGATATCCTCACCTTAGTATCCTAATCCTACAGATTAGCATATCATTGGAGTGGAAGTCATAATCATAAAGAACATCAAGGGCAAAAGAACTAATTTACCCTACGCTGTTTTCTCTCTTGGGCCCCAAGCAGTATTTCTTCAGGGCGTACTGGGACTCCTGCTCTTGGATTTCTTTCACTGCAAACTGTTTACAGCAGATACAGGATAAAGATGCCTTTGTAATGTCCCCTGTGTAAAAACATAATTTGGTGCACCTGTGTCTACAACAAGATCCATTTTTATTTAATAAATATCTTAATTACTGTTATAGGTCTTCATTGGTCAAATATTAATGAAAGCACGCATGGAATTACAGCAAGCACTCAAATCTGCACTCCGAGCAGGCTATGTGTGGAAAGTCATGTGTTCCTGAAAAACACCATGTATTTTTCTAACAATAGGATAGATAGAAATACTCCATATGAAGAGTTTTCCATAAATTAAGATCAGAACTGAAATCATGTATATCAATCCAGATGCTACAAAGTTAACTAACAGTGATTTCATAACATTTGACTGGCCTAGTTTTAAGTGATTTCTTCTGCAGCGCTAAACATAGCTGATGTTAGTTAATAAAAGTGAATTTAAAATATATCACGGCCCATAACTTCTTAGGTTACCTGAACTGTGAATAAGAGAGTATTTTTTAAAAGCAAAACAACAGGATATGCAAAAAATCGCCAGCTGTTAGTAAACACAGTTTAAAGCCAGCTGCACTTCAAAATAAAATATCCCTTGTGACTTCCTGATGTAAGCAACCCAGATGTAGCAGTGCATGCATTACCAGAATCAAAAAGGATTTAATAACCTGTTTAAATTGCTTCATTTACAAATACTATATTCTTTCTGTAAGGACCAAATACAATAGGTTCATTTTGGGATTTTTTCCCCTATGTTTCTGTATTACTTATATATGGGGTTTAGTAATTCTGAAACTCTTTATGTATTGAAGCTTATTTTCCTTTCATTGACTTTCAAAGGACTGTAAAATTCAAGGATTAGGACAAGTTACACCAGAGGCAATGCAAAGCCATTTTCCTAGCTACTAGTAAGTCCTCATCAAGAGCAGGGGTGGGGGGGAAAGGTATATCAAAGGTTATCACAACTCTTTGATGCAGTCTTGGGTAGTATAATACATTTACACAATGCTGCTGTATCAAGTGCTGTCAGCAGTAAATCACAAAGCCCACCACACTGATTTCCATCACCAGCCTGACACCACTAATGCATGTACGTCTTCATTAATATTATTTTATTGCCAGTGGCTATTTAAAAAAAGAATGCAGGAGAATGTAAAACTGCATGTGGATCATTAGCTTTTAGTTACTATTCTAATGCCCTACACCAGCAAATGAAGTGTAAAAATAGCCAGCAGCCTCTGCCACCTGCTCCCCAGCCACTGTCCAGTGGTTAGTATTTGGACTCCTTTTTCATGCAGCTGGTCTTCTACTCAGTAGGAGCCCCACTTTCCGTTCCCTGGGAACCACCATGAAATGCCATTTATCATGGCCATAGCAAAAGCCTTCTGTCTTGTCTTTTTTTTCCTAAATGGAAGAAACAGCTGTGCTTTCTACCTCTACATTATTTAAATATTTAGTGAAGTGGCTGCCTAGTTTTGTCATCATGTAGATCATCAATAAGGACACATGAGAGCACACACTATCTGCCATAAGGACATAATGCCAGTAATTGCATAAAAATGCTAATGCTACAAACACACTTTTGATAACAAATTACCAAATTACCTTGGAATCTGATGGTAGGTAGGTTTCTCCACATCTCCCTTCCTCCTGCTCTGGGAAGTCACTAAGTGGTTTTAATATAATTATGCCCCAGCTACGTAAAACCGTTGTATAAATAAAGCCCCAAGCCTGCTTGTTCTCCAGCAGAGCTCACTGTTAGATTTGTCAAATAAGCATAAGTGACCTTAACATTCAACTACACCTCTCACAATCAAACTGGAAGCACTGTCTCAGACAACCCAGCAAAGGGGAGATGTAAAAACCTGAAGCTGTTCTGTCACATACAATATATATTTGCTGTAATCTGATTTCTGATGTGTCAGTAGCTGAGCCTCTACATAAATTCCTGCCATGCGAAAGAAACTGTATTACTAGGGCTTTTTTCTAAGCTTTTCATAGTTCTCTACTTTGTGCAGGGCAGCCAAAATTTCTAAGTGCTATAAATCTAGTACAAGAGCAGCATGACATCATTTTTCATTTGAAACAGAACTCATGACCTCTATCCCTGGGCAACCGGATCTTTTTTAGACCTACCTGAAATGCTCTGTACAAGAGGACATCATTTATTGTTACCATTGAAGATGTAATTATTGTGTTTTACCTCAATACTCTTGCATCATTACAAAAGTCCTGACAAAAACATGACCTGGATTGCTGAAGTGGCATTTTGAGTCCTTCCTTGATATTGTTCATGTAATTTGAATATAAACATATGATTATGAAGGGAATGCTCAGTCTGCAATTACAATAGATTTAAAATGCTTCTGTTAGCCGCATGGCTTAATTTGGTCTCTATCACAGTAACACCAGATAGTTAGACTACACTTTTTAATAGCTATTTTACTAAAATAATTATTGGGAGGAACGTTAAAATATCTGGGTTTAGGAGCTATTAAGCTGTTTTCTTTGTGGAAAAAGCTTCAGTGAGAATCAAAAATGTTTTTAAATCCTTTGTTCAGGTTAAAAAACAAAAACAAAACCAAATCCTTAATTTCAAAGTGCAATAATATTTGAAATTGGTAAATGTTAAAAGAAAAATATTTCCAATGTCTCCTTTGACTAAAAAAGCATTTTAGAAGATTTCTTGAGCAGTTTGCTCTATTAAAGCAGTTTCAAAATATTCTCATTCTCTTTGCACTTCACAAATTGAGACACGTATGTACACACGTACACAAAGATGTGGGACTCTCAAGAAGTGAACACACGTAGACTGAACTATAAAAAGACGAGCAGAAAGAACCACTTGTATCTCCCAGCTATTTCCACTCTCTGATGCAGTTGTCCTGCCTCACCTCAAGCAAGTCGAGCCTCTTGCTGAGAGTGTCAGAGGTGTATCTGGGAAAAGAGGTGACTGCAAAACGTCAGGAGCAGATGGGATGCAGAGATTGCATACAGTTTGTGAACACACCAGGTTGAACCTGATCTTTGGGAAAACAGGACAGTTTTAGGATAGACGAGAAGCTGAGATGCAGGGGGAAATTATTTCAGACCCGAGGTGGAGAATGGTTTGAAGAAAAGCAGACAGATGATACAGAAGATGCTGCCTTTGCCTCTCTGGTGCAGTTGCAACATCACAACGTTCACATTTGGAGACGTTTGTTCATCCCCCCTTTTCCTGGCTCTTGGTTCATCTACCGTTACAGGTCAAGGAACTACAGCAGCCAGATGCCCAGTTATGCTAAACGCTCTCTTCAGCATTAAATATTCTAATATTTACACTCTGTAACCCCTTCAAATGAAACAATCCTGCAGCTTCTAACTCCTGCCCCCAGGAGTCAAGACTTAACAGCACTATGGGGGAAAAACTAGATGAGATTTTCAGGAAAATGTAGCTTTTCATCCCACATTCTCTGATCTCAGCTACTGGACTAAATACAATCTAGTCATGCTTAGCACCCTTCCTCAGCAAAAAAATATTCCTGCTAGGTCATCAGTTTCAGTACTACACTGCAAGACGCTACTCCTTGACAAATACTATTCAGCCACTGTATGAACACATAAGGTCCTTTTAACCTTATCTTACAGTTACCTCTAGATTTTAACATAATCATAATTCTAAATTTAGGTTGTCTGTATTAAAGAAAGGTATTTCAGCAAACTACAAAAAAATCATTATATTTTTCTGAAACTTGCTCAGTATATTTTTTTTTTCCTCAAATGAAATGAGTTGCATAGATTTAAAAAGTCAAATACACATTCAAAAAAAATTAATGCCTTCCAGAACATGAGACTTTCCTTGTAAGGAAAAATAAGTTTTTTCCACATTTCTGTTTCTTGAATCAACACGTACATTGCTTCTACTAACACAGTTGAAGCTCTTACTAATTACAGAATTTGTTCAGATCGCAGAGATCTTGTGACCTCAAAACCTACAGGATAAATGAAGAAACTCCACCTTGATTTCTAACAGTCAAAAAAACAAACACCTTCTTTGTTCAACACATGGCTAAATGATCATAGAATCATAGAATACCAGGTCGGAAGGGACATCAAGAATCACCTGGTTCAACCTTTCTTGGCAAAAGCACAGTCTAGACAAGATGGCCCACCACCATGTCAAGCTGAATCTTAAAAGTGTCCAGTGATGGGGAACCCACCACTTCCCTGGGGACATTATTTCAATGGCTGAATGTTCTCATTGTGGAAGATTTTCCTCTTATGTCCCTTATAGCATGATAACATCTGATGATGTTATCAAAAAGGAGTAGGTGCTATATATTGTGCACATCAAACTGTCCTTTCAAACCTGCAAGTCTAAATAAAATCTGTAGGTTTGAAAGAAAACTATTCAGTGATGTGTCACACACTGATTTACTGCTAACTACAGTAGATTAAGAACCAAGGCTGTAACCTCACATACAGAGAATCCTGATTTTGCCCTTGCTACAGCTGGGCATGGTGAAAGTGTATCTTCTGCAAAGCAAGTATCATAACATGTCGAAGTACCACATTTAGACTACAAAAGTCAAGGAACAACTCAGTCTCTTGCAAAGCACCAATGACTCTTCTAGTGGTGTGTTAACAGTGGGTGCCAGCTGCCAACTGGTAGGGTGGCAGGAGGGGATTCCTTTAGGGAGATACTGAGCAAACCACACAAATTACTATACACAAGGTTTTTAACCTGCACCACTAATCTTGCTATATATTTGTTCTACATGTTCAAAAAAGAACATAAAATCAGAGCACCTACATAGATTCTTGTGTAAGGATTCTATACTTACCACATGTCAAGGCAGGTGGAATATTCTGTTGATCCCAGAAGGACATCTGGAGGCCTGTACCATAGGGTTACCACTTCATTGGAATACGTATGGCTGGGAACTGATTTAGCTCTTGCAAGACCTGTGGGGTAAATACAAATTAATTCATGCAAACAAAGCAAAGAAATAGTTTGCTGTATAAGTTACATTCCTGAAAGGATATATGAGCACACACCGCATACCATGACAGCATGTTGCAAGCCTTCTTTTCTTCTACTATTGGAATAAGTTACTTAATGAAAGAACATGGTAGCATCTATCATTTAGTACCTGGCTAAACAGAGCTGTGAATATTATGAAGGAATAATAAAATACGCTTTTCATAATAATAACCAATAATGCAAAGACGCGTTGTGGTATACCTAAATGAAAGATAAATAAAAGATTCTCATTTCCATTAACCGCTCATCTTCAGGCATCGATAGTCTCTCATTTCAGTGTTATTTAGAAAAAGGAAACTCCCAGAAAAATAGTGACACAGATGGGATTTTTTTTTAGGGGAGCCTAAGGAAACATTCCACAGTTTACACTGCAAACCCCAGCCTGCTTATTCAAGTTTATACTTGAAAGCAATAGACACACTTACACATTACCATTCAAATAAATATTAATATTGCCATAATACATCAGAAAATGGTATGTGCAAAATTCTTCTCTCTCAACAAATGCATATTGGCAGTGCACCAATCTCAGAAGTAGAAATCATTTCAATGAAATCTGTGGCCTACTAAAGATATACTATTTACAATAACTGTCTTTTAAGCTTGTGTCATAGTTTCAAAGCTGGGATGGAGTTGACTTTCCTACTAGCAGCTGGTGTAGTGCTATGTTTTGGATTTGGGATGAAAATACTGTTGCAGCACACTGTTGGTTTTGGTTGTTGCTAGCACTCAAGGCCTTTTCTGTTCCTCACACCGCCACGCCAGCAAGTAGGCTGGGAGCGCACAAGAAGTTGTGAGGGGACAGAGCTGGGACAGCTGGCCCGAACTGACCAAAGGCATATTCTATGCCATATGACATCATGCTCAGTATATAAAGGTGGGGGAAGAAGAAGGAAGGGGGAGACATTTGGAGTGATGGCATTTGTCTTCCCAAGTAACTGTTGTGCACTGTGGAGCCCTGCTTTACCAGAGACAGCTGAACACCTGCCTGCCAGTGGGAAGCAGTGAATGAATTCCTTGTTTTGCTTCACTTGCGTGCGCGGCTTTTGCTCTACCTATTAAACTGTCTTTATTTCAACCCACAAGTTTTTCCTCACTTTTACTCTTCTTATTCTCTCCCACATCTGAACTGGGGGGACTGAACGAGCAGCTGCATGGTTCTAGCTTCTGGCTGGGGTTAAATCGCGACAGCTTGTCAGTCATTTAAAATAACTCACATCATTACTACACAACCATAATCTATCTAATGTAAAACTGGAAAGATTTTAGGAGGGACCCTCATATGCTAAAAACAGCAGTAGAGAGCATACTTTTCTAACAGTTTTCCTACAGAAGCCTCTCTCCTCCAGGAAACGGAAAAATATTTTCAGGGCTATGGTGACTGTTCCCATCACGGGCCTGCAAACACCTTTTCCAAATACTCTGCTCCTAGTTACTGCCTTGAGACCATCCGCTCCCTCACTGGGAATACTGGAAATGCACAAGTGACGGAAATCAAGAGAATGTGCTACTGAGGGGTTTTTTTGTGTTTTCCTAAAGAAAGAACTACTGATTTCCCTTTCACAAAACAAATTAAATTACTAAAACAGGTCACGTCTTACACGTTACAGAAACCAAAAAGCAAAGTCATGCACTCAGAAAGAAATATGCAACATGAGAATTCACAAAAGAGTGCAGATGAGAGTCCTCTGCACCTTTATTCTTAATACACTGGAGAAGCTATTTAAGAACAATTAATCTCAGTGAATATATCTCCATAGTAATGATGGTAAATCTTGCCAGTAGATTGCATTATCAGCTGATTATAGCAATTAGACCAGTGTAGGAGAATAATTTGACTTGTATGCCGGAATTTCTTCTAAAAAAAATCACATTTCAAATATGAACAACCTTTTTTTTTTTTCTTTTTTAAGTTTTCAGACTTCCATCTCTTTTACCTTTGTGTGCCTGGCCACCAGCTTGATGAATAACTTGGTGCACATAGACAACTCAGGGCTGGCCAGGTACAGCCCCAAAGAGGCCAGCGGAGAGGTCACATCACGCATTCTGCAGTGCCTCCACCTCCAGATCAGTGTTTTTCCTTCTAGGAGCTCAGAAACCACCAAATGCTCTAACTGGTACATAGTTCTTATTCCTAGCCCAGAGAAACATTAACAAGTCTGAGTTTCTGAGCACTTATTTCTCATGTGACTAAACTGAAACAGTAGTCCCTGGATTTGTGGATATGGATCTACTACTATTAAGCCAAATAAAAATTATGAAAGGATTTGAGAAGCCTGGATGGTGAATGCTTCCATCCTTCTTTGCCTGTCTGAGCCTCCCCTTAGTCTTACCTCAGGAAGATTGAACTTGGTTGCAAATGATTTCCTCTCTAATCTTCTCCCTATCTTTTCCCTCCCTTTTGCAGGGAGGGAAAAGGCATTTTTAAGAAGCCAGCAACATCAAGTGATTTGGGAAAACTGTCAAAAAACTTTAAGAGCTTGTGCAGTGAAAAATGAACTTGGGTCTCCATGACACAAAGTCTTTGATCCACACACTCAACCAATCTCCTGCGTAGGGAGGAATGAGGACCCAACTTGCCACACCAGAAAACATACTGTGAATAACACAATATCCATGCTCACCTGCCAGTTTCTGCCACTTTACTACGCAGGATGGAGCTCTGCAAGTGCTATAGTCAGCCCAAGTACACCTTTCCTCCTCTTGTCGATCATTCAGCAAGGAACAAGTCCTCTCACCCTGCTGGGACTGCCGCCCAGCCTGTTTCCTTAGCCCACTGCTTCTAGATCTCCTCCACCTCTAATCTGTTCCAGGTTAACTAAAATCCACCTAATTTTCAAAGGATGGCCCTTTTGGGCTAATCCCAGCCTGTTGGACAGGCTTTCTTTAATCTGCTCTTCACTCCTAAAACACCATGAAAGCCTCATTTGAGGTTAGCTGCTACATCTGGTTTCTCAGTTATAAGAGGATCATTACTGGAACAGAGAAAGTTGTAAGTAAAACCTTAATTTGTAAGAGGAAGTTGAGGCCATACATTGGCATCAGAAAGTATCATTGGGTTTAAGAGGTTTATGGGTACAGGCCGTATGTTTTAAGTTGTGGCCAATTGTTTTCCAGCTGGGCACATACACCACTTTGGAAACTAAATGGCCAAACGGAAAGCAGGAGTGAACAACTGAGGGAAATACTCACACAGGCTAAAATTTGGCAGAGGAAAATTTGGCACAGGCCTGCTGTTCAGTCAATTGCTCCCCCTGTGCAGAACTGAAAGGACCTGAATTAAACTAATGCATCGGAGGAGCTGCTTTCTCTCAGGGAGGGATTAAAGGTTGCTTTTTCTGAATAATGCTCTGCATAAAGAAGACATATGCAATTATGAACACCTTCACTTGAAGACTCAAAGTTAATGCAAACATCTCTCACCACACTTAAGGCATGAAAAAATAACCTCCTCTTTCAGATATATTTACAGTTTTAAAAGAATGGTATCAAAACATATATATGAGAAACAATAACAAGATACAGCATTTCTTGTTTTGATGCTCTGGATGTGCATAGATGACAGTTACCAGTTGGGGTTTTTTTTCGGATATCCTTCTGCAAGAAAATTTGCTACATATTTTATACCCTTTTGCACATCCAAATATGCTTACTCATGCAAAATTTATTTAACCACATCCTTCAACTGAAAGAAAACTGAAGGGAAGGATTAATTAGCACAGCATGTTCAATCACTTTCTTTAAGGGTTCCCTGTCTGTTTCCATGGCTACACTACAGGAAGAGCGACAATCTCCTTTTAAAAAGACAGAGCTTATGGAGGATCATCAAAACTTCAAACCTTAATGGCTAGTGTGCATAAAAGCCAAAAGGTAAATGGAGAGAGATCACCAGGTGAGAACCCAATATTTACATATTGCTGCCTGAGCACTTTTTTTGCCTAGAAAGGTGGAGGTAGGACCTCCTGACAAGCAGTGAACTCCCCTCCAGTTCCCGTGTCTTCCAAAAGATAAAAGGTCAACACGTGTCCTGCTGTTGCAGCCTTATTTTGAAAGCAGGAAGCCAAGGAGAAGGCCCACTTATTAAAAGTCAGGCCGCGTCAGACCCACTGGGGAACTTGTGTGTAATTATGGGAAGAACAGACACTGTTTAATGTTCTCCAGGCACTTACTTCTACAGCCATTATTTATCCAAACTGAAAGAAGAAACTGTTCTGATGCATGACATACTGCAAGGCTTGCACAACAGCATCTACCCGTGCTTGTGACACAAACCACAACTTTCTTTTAACTCGTTTATTAAACGGCAGCTCAGGATACCCTGCAATGCCCTGTATTTAAAATACAGGGTGAATAATCTATGCCTATGTACATTTATGTCTTTAACACACAAAACCTCCTGCTGCCTCCTACTTTGAGTTTAAAAAAAAGTAAGAAGATATTTCCTTCCTTGGTAAATACAATTTTCTCTGCTTCATCTGGCTTTATCTTTTATCTTGTCTCAGAGGTTATATCTCATTTTACCTAGCATCAGTTATTGACAAAACACATTGCACTGATTTATCACAGTAATTTTTGAGTTGTATTTTGCTTTTACAAGAGGCCATAGCTACATCCAGACTCAAGATCTATTCAATAAACGCACCTTTGGCTATATGAGCACAAATATTAATATTTGATATCTCTTTAGCTGCAGGATAGCTTTCTAGTCAAGTTCATATGACAATCAGGAAGCCTTTGTTCACAGCGAATATGATTCTGCAAATGAGGAGACCAGTCACGACTGCAAAAACAAGGGCTCGCCAACTGTGTGCTTGGTTTCCCTTTCCAGTATACCTTAAATGTATTGACCTCTTTACTATTTTGATTTAGATATATCAAAAAGGGCTCTAGCAAGGCATACTGTAAAAAAAAGAAGGTTTTCTTCTTGCTGTTTTTCTTTGATTCAGAAAGTTTTCATGCTTGCTTTTTTAGCCTCCTGTTTTGTTTATTATAACAATTACCTAGAGTTTGAGGTAAATAGCTTATAAAACCATAACTATGTTTCGGTAACAATATTAAAATATTGTTGATGTATTCCCTTGTAGATCATGAACTGTCATCTTCACTTAACCTATTTACTCAGCTACTTGTTTTCCAAAAGAAGCATATTTATTCAGTGAATACCTAAATGACAACAGAACAGAAGTAAAATGGGTGGAAGCACTGACACTGCTTCAATGAAGCAGTCAGCTCTCTAACCCACAAGTCAGTTCTCGGCAAACGAAAGCATCCTGCAGCCTTTAGGTCCCTCAGCTCTTTAGCTAAACACATTTGTCTCTAAGATGCAGCTTTACCAGAGCATCTGAGTTAAATTCCTTTCAAGTAAGATAAATTACCTACAATATCCTATGTCTGAGTCCTAATACAGCCACTAGATTATGGCAGTGCTGTTCATTTATAAAAGTTACCCACTATCAGGGAGAGCACAATTAAGTTCTGCAATTAATATTCCCAAAATGCACTTGAGCAATGACTGGTCTTCCGAACTGGAGTGCAGGAGTCAGTCTTCAAGAGACAGAGAGCAATAAGTAAGGCAAAAGGCATGTGGGCCTCTCAGCCTCTCTGGTTTTTCCAGCTGTATCAGTTGTTCTAATAAAAGATTGTTTTTCCATGCAAGTCTTATCTCGTGTATTTCTTCAGACGATCACTTACAGTAATGCAGATGATAATTATTCTGGTCTGTGAATGGGACTCAACTGCCAATCTGACAAACACAAGTTACAGAAACGGGAGATGCTGAACTACTTTTTCTACTACCAGAAAGAATGACTCTAGCCCTCGTGAAAAGTGTTTTTCTTTTTTCAACAACTCCAGCATCACCTCTTTCGTCATCACCTCTTTCCTCTGCCTCCTGAGCTACCCAAAGGACCACAGGCAGTGGAAAAGTGGGATATGAGAAAGAGCTCAGCTGCTGGTTGTATATTAAAAGATCTCTTTGATTAATTTGACTGAAAGCCATCCAAGCTATAAAGCTGTTTATTTCCCTGATTTTAAATCCTTATAAAAAATTTCTGACACATTTTGAAAAAGCCCACTGATGCTGAACATGTACCATGACTGACAAATTCATTCATTCTCTATTAGCAGAAAGAAACACACTAAAAATTGTTTTCCAATCAAAAAGTGGTATGGAAATGCAAAAGAAATACACGTTCCATTTTCAACACCAGGAAAATATATCTATTCCCATGGCCTTCTGGGTCAGCATGAATATGTTCGAACTGCCTCTGCTTGTCTGGAAGCAGAAAAATAACAGTGTGGGTAGGAAAAAAAAAAAGAAACCATCTGCACCAACACTGTAAACATTCACACAGACGCGAAAGCTAACAGAACTCAAGGACAGACAGCAATTTCACATCAAAGATAACTTCTGCATTACTGAAAAGACCTGGATTCATTATGGATACAGTATACGTGCCCACAATACCTTAACAGCTGACCGATTTAAATTTTGCTTTCCAGATTTTTAGTTAATGATCCTCAATTTGTTGTCTCACAAAACAACCTATATGAAGATGATGCCCTCTACTCCTAACAACGTCCCAGCATGAACACACCACTTTGCTAATAAGGCTGGAAGTGAAAATGTCAGAATTACTCATTCCACAGTGAAGTTATTAGGTTTGAAGCAAAGAGTTAACAATGGCTGAACAGATGGTTTTAAATTGGGAAGATCTGCAGAGTGCAGGAAGGACGTTCTAGAAAGGACAAACAGGCAGAAAATAATTCTTCACAGAAAATGAGAGGTAATGCATCTCACGATATTTTAATACACCCTGAGAAAAGACAGAAAACTGGGAATCAGCTAGGAATGAATGAGCCCAATACTGGACAATGATTTGAGTTTAGAAGAGAATAATAATAAAAAAATATACTTGGACTTTTAAGACATATAAGCAATGAAATTGCTGAAGACAAGAACGATAAGAGACTGCTCCTGTACAGTTTTGAGGTATAAATGTTTCTCTGTCATTAGGATTTTCACCTAACAAATCAAAGGAATTCAGAAAAGAAAAAATAAATGATCCAGGGGAAAACTGTTGTATGGAGACAAACTGAGAACTAAGGATGTCCCATTTGGTGAAGTATAATAGCCCATCAAGCACTGACCACAGAAGTTAACAACTTACTACAGGCTATTGCGTATGAAGTTAACAATTCACCGTGATCCCTGTCTGTACAACTAAAAGCAGGACTGCAAGAGCCATTTTTGTATGACTCCATTTGGGGTTCAGGTAAAGATGAACGAACCCTTATCAGCTGGTACCTTGATAACTTATCACTTGATAAAAGTGCCATAGGTACTTGACATATTGCATGACAGGCTAAATACAACATACCGTCAAAGAAATAAATACACTTGCTCTGTGCTGTCCAAGACTTATCCTTTTTAGAAATCATCATGCAGACAAAGTGCCTCCATTCGGGTGCTAAGAGGACTGAATGCATACCAGATTCAGGACCATCATATACAGGGTGGCAGTACCATTTAAACCCTTCTAGTTTAATGTTGTATTAAATCTGACAGCTGAAGAACTATTAAATAAGCACAATTTGGCGCTACTGTAGTGATTCACAGTCTACCAAACAGAAACACAAAAGCCAAGTTTCACTGAGAGATTTATATTCAAACACCTAATCCCAGTTGTTTACACTCAGGTAATTTTATTTCTTAACTGACCGTAGCACACTGTCAGAGACAAGGCGATGCCACAGCGAACACATACCGCTCTCTCCATCTATTAAGGTGCTCCACAGCTCAGTGCAATTAATCTGTGGAGTATTGGGACATTGATGAAAGGCATCGATAGTCGCATGACCACTGGGATGTTACTCTATGGAGTGATTTATTCCAGTGGGATACTACAATTTTGCTGATCCATCGTTTCCCGTCTAGAGGTAAAATATCTGGAGAACTTTGATGAAGAGAATACCTCAAGTCATGGTCAGCTACTAAAAGCCTAATCACGTACCTGTGAATTTATTTACAAACAGATTAGATCTCAGGAACTGGTCTAGGACAGTTAATTTAACAAGAACAGGGCTGCATGGAGAAGCAAGTATTTGAACAGCGTTAGCATCTACAAACAAACAGTACTTTTGAAAAGCAGATCTAACAACTACTTTATTTATAAATCAACACTGCCATTTGACAGTACCCTGCAGGAGTGGAATTTGTGAATTTGAAAAACTGTCACCACAAGGGTATTGAAACCATCAATTCTTACAGGACAAGGTCTGACCTATGTATGAACGCCACAATTCTGCAACTACCGGCCACCTACTCCTGGCCCCTGTACTGCACAGCCAACCCAATTAAGTTTGATGTGCCTGCTCTTCCAGCTAAGATGTCACCCGAGCATACGTTTCTACGCTGCAGGGCACAGCTGCATTTGTTCCATTATCCACCCTCACCTTTTGAGCCACGGCTGCCCTGCCTGGCACAAACGGCTCTCTAGTGATCATGGAGTTTAATCCAGGCTGCCTCCAGTACCTGAGCCAGACTATTTATAGATAAGACAAATACTCAGCTGATTTTTGTCATTTGTACAGTATGTTATACTCTGCAGCTTATGTATTTCCTTAGCAGGTACAACCCTGTCTTGGCTGTTCTGCCAGACAACTCCAGTAGGTTTTGCGTGTGCAGAAGTTAGTACACTAACTTACTCACATTAGTACATACATTCATATACTAGGTATCACCCGCAGCATCTAAAACCACATCTGACTGCTCTGGCTTAAGTCAGAGAAAAATGATTTGAAAACACCAGTACAGTATGGTACAATCTTTGGTGCAAAACTAACAAAACCAGAAAAAAAAATTTCTCAAATTATTTCAAAGCTTTTTAAAATACATCAGAGAACAAAATAACTACAGGAGACAGAGATTTCACTAAATTTTAAGATTATTTTCACTTTGCTTTCAAGTGTGAAATCATTAAGAAAACCTTTGTAAGTACTGTTGCTTCTGTAAAGCAGTATTATAGAGAAATATCTTACAACAGGAATATCTGGAGTCTTAGATTCACCTGTTCAATCGAATCGCTCCTCAAAACTCATTTAATGTATATGTCATCTTAAATTAGCTGGATAACAAATCTTAGAAGAAAAGTTTTATGTGAGAGACATTCCAATACGCTTAGGTCTAAATGATTATTTGACTTTGCATCAGTAATCAGGCATCTGTATTCCTACAGAGCCACCTAATCAGTTCTTAATACAATTTTGTCAAAGAAAAAGAAGAAATGAAAACAGACAATTTCATTTTAAAAGAAGTTACATTAGAAGAGCATTAAGGCTGTGCCTTAAGAGCATGATTCTAGAAATATGCAGTTAAAAAGTAAACATTCCTCATGTGGCATCCTTCTCTACAGTGATACTGAAACACTGAAATGCCACGGCCAGGGTGGCAAAACTGGAGCTATACGACCAAATCTAGTCTATATGTAAGTCTATAAGCCCTACAAAAGGGCTTCGTCTTTCCCCCTAACAGGGAAAGAAGACGACTTCCCTTGGGTTGAGGAGGATCGAGTGAGGGATCAACGGTCCTGGAGAACAGGCGAGGTGCCTGAGGACTGGAGGAAAGCCAACGTGACTCCAGTCTTCAAAAAAGGCAAGAAGGAGAACCCAGGGAACTACAGGCTGGTCAGCCTCACCTCCATCCCTGGAAAGATGATGGAACAGCTCGTGCTGGGCGTCATCTCAAGGCATGTGGAGGAAAAGAAAGCTATCAGAAGTATTCAACATGGATTCACCAAGGGGAAATCATGTCTGACTAATCTGATACCCTTCTATGATGGCATGACTAGATGGATAGATGAGGGGAGGGCAGTAGATGTGGTCTACCTTGACTTAAGCAAGGCGTTCAACACGGTCTCCCACAGCATCCTCATAGGGAAGCTTAGGAAGAGTGGGTTAGATGAATGGACAGTAAGGTGGGTAGATAACTGGTTGAAAGACAGAGCTCAGAGGGTTGTGATGAGGGGGACAGAGTCTAGTTGGACGTCAGTGACGAGTGGTGCTCCCCAGGGGTCAGTACTGGGTCCAGTCCTATTCAATATATTCATCAATGACATGGATGAAGGGATAGAGTGCACCCTCATCACGTTTGCCAATGACACAAAGCTGGGGGGGTGGCTGACCCACCAGAAGGCTGTGCCGCCATACAGAGAGACCTGGACAGGTTGGACAGTTGGGCAGAGAGAAACCTTATGAAATTCAGTAAGGGCAAGTGTAGGGTGCTGCACCTGGGGAGGAATAACCCCATGCACCAGTACAGGTTGGGGGCTGACCTGCTGGAGAGCAGCTCAGCTGAAAGAGACCTGGGAGTCCTGGTGGACAACAGGATGCCCATGAGCCAGCATGTGCCCTTGTGGCCAAAAAGGCCAATGGCATCCTGGGGTGCATCAAGAAGAGTGTGGCCAGCAGGTCGAGGGAGGTCATCCTCCCTCTCTACTCTGCCCTGGTGAGGCTTCACCTGGAGTACTGTGTCCAGTTCTGGGCTCCCCGGTTCAAGAGGGACAGGGAACTGCTGGAGAGGGTGCAGCAGAGAGCTACCAAGATGATTAGGGGACTGGAACACCTCTCTTATGAAGAAAGACTGAGGGATTTGGGTCTCTTCAGCCTGGAAAAAAGACGACTGAGGGGGGATCTTATCAACACTTATAAATACTTAAAGAGTGGGTGTCAGGAGGATGGGGCCAGGCTCTTTTCAGTGGTCCCCGGCAACAGGACAAGAGGTAACGGGCACAAACTTGAGCATAGGAAGTTCCACCTAAACATGAGAAGGAACTTCTTTCCTTTGAGGGTGGCAGAGCCCTGGCACAGGCTGCCCAGAGAGGTGGTGGAGTCTCCAACTCTGGAGACATTCAAAACCCGCCTGGACGCGTTCCTGTGCGACCTGCTCTAGGTGACCCTGCTCTGGCAGGGGGGTTGGACTAGATGATCTCTAGAGGTCCCTTCCAACCCTACCATTCTGTGATTCTATGAAAGTCAGTAGAATTGCAGAACCCTGTATCGTAACTGAATGAAACAAGTGACAGTTTGTTAGTACTGAAACCAAGCCATTCTTTTATCTATTCTTTCATTCAATTTAAGGATAACAAATGTACTTCTCCGTGCAATGCTTGATAAAAACTACTTGCAGATTCTAAGCAAAGGATCCCTAACAGTATTGTGACCACAGACAAAATACTACTGTCATATTACTAGTACGTTTGAAACTTTTCATGTTTTATTTAAACCATTTACCATTTCAAGTTTGCATGTATGAGCAAATTATAAGTACAGGTGAGCACATCTCATTCAGCATCACATCCTGCAAACTGTGTAGCGAACCTGGCAGTAATCCTGAGCACTGCCAGACAGAATGGGCAAAGAATTGCCAAAGATTCAAGACGCTAACATTAGGCAATTAGGCATTTGCGTTTATACATCACATTTCAGTGAGCCACTGCCTTTTTTTCTTATCCCTCCCCCTGACACTTTTTTTTTTTTTTTTTTATTTAGTTATTTCTTAAGGTCTACAGACAGTTCAAAGCTGAACCAAATTTCCAGCCTGCTTGAAGAGTCCAGATCTTAAAACCAGTGGTTAAGTATTGACATAAAGTGTTTTTCCCTTCTAGTGCCTCGTACTTGCTATCTGCTTTTAGAATCAAATCAATCCACTGCAGTTAATACCTAACTTGAAGACCATTGCAATGAAATATCCTTAAAAACAAATATAGCCACAGAAGCAAATATAACTGATCTCCAAATGACTTTAAAAGTGCTGGAATAAGAAGGATATGAGTATGTTCATGGCTGTGGGTGGGAATAAAAGAGATGACATCTAAAAGTCTCCTTCTACCTTATTTCCAGTGATGACAGAAAAAAATTGCTATATAATCTGACGTATTATAGGCCATAAACACGAAAGGTGGGAAAAGCTGAACTGACCTTGAAGGAGAGCTTGGGCACCTTTAACAAGGTGAAGATCTAACCAGCCACTCTCCCTACCACAGAACACAAAAGTCCCTGCAGCAGCATTTCCTCTCCATGCAAAGCAGTTGTTAATGTTCCCACATCACGCAGATAAAAAGCTGCTGATTCCTGATCTCCCACTTTTAATATTGGTAACTTTGAGTCTTTCAAATTGTAAGACCAAGAGGTCAAGTGAAGTTTGGTTATTTGTAACATACATAAGGGTAGCTATGTGGAGTTAACATTTATTTGTACAGCTCTTTGGAAACGTAAGTCACTGGAGAAGTGTTAAGTATTACTAAGACAAGCACTGCCTGACCTCTTCTGGCTATCATGAAGGCCAATTGCTGCAGGGGAAATTCTCATCTTAATGCAGGTAGACCTGCAAGCGTGATTTTCATTTACATCAGTACAGATTGTGCATCTATAAATATATTAATATATCCAGCACTATGTCCTTCAGAAGGAAGGAAAAACCCTGCATAAATTATTAAAAACTACCTAGATAGAAAGTGGCTGTATTGCAGTAAGGTAACGTTTTAAACTGTCTGGGGCAAAACAAATGATGTTACAAATTACACAGCTATCACTTCTTTAAAATGCCATCTTAATTACGGAATTATTTCATATCACGTTAAATGGCACATTTCTCTTAATGAACTGCCTGTCTCTGTTCACAATAATCTTTTCCTTTGCATATCAATATTTTTGTTCTGACTGATGATGAATTCTTTCTTCTTTAATCCACACCTTTTCCAGTTATCCCTTAATTTCCACATAGCGGATTACTTCCTGTGTAAAATAAATCTGCATAACTATTAACACATTAATGAAATCAAAATTATTTTAAAATTTGGCGTCATTTTCTCACTATATAATACAGTGTGTCCTCTTAAATAAGGAAACATTAAACAAAACCACAATCAGACCATGAAAGCAAAGATTGTACTATGAGATAACCAGGCTGGCTATATTTGAAAGCTCTACCATGACCATAGTAGTTGTTTTCCATATTAGAAACAAGCAAAGAAGTTTCAGAACAATAAAGTTTTAAAGAAAGTTCGATATTTTAAACTCAGGGGCTTGTAGCCACAGTAGTCAAAAGGCTATGGAATAAGGCTGTAAAAGAGGCAAGATGTGTAGGAAAAGAAAATGTTCTCATTTAAAACTAATAGGAGAACATTGTCACGTGACTGAATAAGGCTTTTTTTTCAATTAAAAAAATCACTAGTCATTATTGCCCAGATTTTAAATACACCTACAGATTCATTTGGATGGATGGATCTCTCTTGTACAGAGAGCAGATCACAGTTCTCCATGATCTTTGCGCAATTATCAGATTAACAGCCTGCATGACACTTCGGTGGGGAATACATGACAATGAAACAAATCATGATTCTGATAATAACACAAGATCACAGTCAGCGCTGAGCTAGCTGCAGTACAGATGACATCTAAATCCCATGTTCTTCTTAAGTACAAAACACTGAAACAGATTTTTCATCGTAGTTGATTTAATGGTGTCATAACCAACTTCCTTTATTGCCCTTAATGGGTAATTAAGATGCTTTCCTCCTATTTGAAGGCTCAATATAACTCTAACTTGTAACAAAAGGAAACTGGACTGAACCCTAAGTAATCTAAGATGTGTTTAACAGGGGACCCGTTTAGTGAGTCACACCAATCTCAAGCTCCTTAATGGTTTAAAAAAATTTTTTTTTAAAAATTTCCTTTTCAGCTAATAATCCTTCACAGTGCTGCTCAGTGAGAAGAGTTTAAGTTACAGAATCTACTTTAGTAATACCTGAAAAGACTGGTATATTCAAAGAATTTTAATTTCCACTGTTAAAAAGCAATCAATGAAGACTGACATGGAGAAAATTTCAGTGTGGCTCTACTTTGTGTAAGTCTTAGTTGAAAACAGAACCTCTCAGTTTTTGCAAATTGCTGTCTCCAGATAGTAAACCTGTGTCAAATCTATTCTTTCTCCATAGAATATGAAACTCAATTTCTGTCCATAAGGTTCTCTTCCTGCATCAACTCTCACAATGGTAATTTTTGATTTAGATTTACCCGATACCTCAATAAAACCATTAGATCTATGAAGCAAATTAGATGGAGGCACTAGACCACACATTCTCCTACATCTCCACCTTTAAAACAATGCATAGAGGAATTCTTCAGCCCAAATGCCAGAAATCTGATCTGCCCCTTTGCACTGCTGTCGCTTGAAATTTCCTGCCACCTACGCATCTCCTCTCCCTCTTCACCACAGATCTGGGCAAGATGAGAGAAGGTCACGAGCACAGCACGTGATGCCAGCAACGGGAGGGAAAGGAGGCAGCTTTGGTTACTCCCTGACAGCAGCCAATTATACTGCTAGAAACTAAGAAGGAAGGTCTGGGGTTGGAGGGAAAGGCTTTCATCCTGAGAAAGCAAATAACTAACACAGCAGCATGCCATGGGTCTCTGGGTCCACAGTACCCACAGCCTTTGCAGCCTACAACTTTAATCCTTCCTCCAAGAGAAAAGATTTGAAGGTCCCCTCGCTACCTACCAGCTCCATTTCTAAGCTCTGGCTTCCCTTTCCCTGGATCTAGAAAGCAACGGGGAAGGAAAGGGCTTTTTCCACTGACTCGGTAGTGTGTGATCGAGGTTATGCCAGGACAAATGAACACCGTCTGCTTTGCTGCTCCAGGCCTCCAGCCCAGCTGCCACCGTGAACAGCATTATCAGCTTCTGCTCTCAATGGAAAACACTGTATTTACAGTTAATTACAGAAATAACTGTGTTTTACAAAGACCTGCAAGCCAGCTCAGATTTGAGCAGTTCAGGTTTCACTCTCCAGGTTCCCACTTCCTTTTTTTCAACTTATTCATGACATTGTCACTGAAGTCGTCTTCATGTCTTGATATTTAATACAAATAGAGCTCTCAAAGAAACCCATTACTGACCTTCCTTGGGGTTATGAGAACAAATTCTTCAGATTTCAAAGGCTGTTAGCGGAGTGGTCCAGGCTGCACCTGGGGAAACAGCAACCTCTCACAGGAATACGGGAGAGAAATGCCCTGTTCTTTCTCTGTTCAATCCAGACAGGGTGTTAGAGGAGCCTGTGGACCTACAGTTGGGATAAACCGGTTCCCTTTATCAGCAGCAGCCTCTGATAACAAAAATCCAGACAGCTTCCACCATTTCTACAGCCCCGACAAGGCCTGTTGCTGAGGCAGCAGGAACCCGCCGTGGGTCAGCTGCCTCAGAGGTGACCCAGGCGGCTCCTGCAGCTCATCCCGAATGCCAGGTGGCCACTGCGCCACGGCTCGCTGCTCCTCAAGCTTGCATGAAGCCAGGAAGACCAGAGGGAGCCAGCCTATATAACTAGAGATGCTCTCAGAGGAGTTTTGCAAACAATTTCATCAAGCATCACTGACAATATAAAGTACCAGCTCTTCAGGCACCGTGACAGCTCCCCACCATCTTCAAGAACTGATACTCTGTGGAGCATTTACACAGAAAAACATACCAGTTACGCACGCAAGCAATCTTTTATGCCATCCAGCCTTTCATATGAATCTTATATGGTACATTAAAAAGAAATTCCTTATGGGATTCTTACTGTGAAAAAATAACTGATTTTTTTTCAAGTTGTCAACATATCTTTAATCATTTTAACAGTAAACTAACTATACAGCAACAGTCTTGTCCCTTGTGGCATATCCCCAACATGCTCCCCACAGAAAAATCTATATGGAAATTCATGGAAACATCCTCTTTAATACTCAGCTGCAGTTTTAAAATGCAAGTCCATTGAGTATAATTCTCTTTATTACAAACCTCAAGCCTCTTTGCTCCTGCTATCTATTATTAATCATCCTATGTATCTAGAAGGATGCATGGCTCAATCACACTTACTTGATTCTTTCTTTTACTGCATCACAAGGCTTTACAATAACAAAACTCTGAAAGCTTAAGGCAGGACTTCCACCACAATGCAGACCTCCTGCAGCTCCTTCCCTATCCAAGGAGATCCCAAAAGACAACAAAAAGCTGACAGGAAAAGCTTCAGGGTCAGTGTCATTTGGGAGAGTAAAGCAAAGATATTTCCAGGAAGATTCTTGTGCTGTTTTTCTCTCCAAAGCCCACTCCCACAGATGAGAAAGAGCGATTCTCTTTAGGAACAAGCACTAAAGCACTACATTCCTAGTACTCTTTCTCACTCAGCCCACAACACTAGAATTTGTTGTGATGTTACTGCAGTTTGAAGATTTTTTCTTAAGGACCAAAACCAATAAAAATCAGGGCAGAGAACAGGAGGGAAGGGGAAATGTCTATTCAAGTCTTAATAATAATAACAACAATAATAATAATAAATCAGCAAGTTTTCCTATCCTTGCAAATTATAGTCAAGCTAATAATACCTTCTAGACCTGCTGTTTCATACTTTGAAATCATATTTTGCACTTCTGCCTCCCAGGTACCTTGCACAGTCATAGTCATACACTGGGCCCTGGAGCCACGTGGAGCCATGGCATAGTGAGAAGGTCAGTGTACATACTAAAAAGAATGGCATCCCACTTAAAAGATGTGACTACCGCGGAGGTACTTGAACTTATAACAACTTCACAATCCAAAATAGAGACCAAACAGGTCTTCAAACTTCTTATCCACCCACTTTGTGCAGTTCACTTGTACTGCAGGCCTAGCAGAAAAGACAAATGGGAAAGGCAGCTGCAGGGAAGTTTCACAAATAAGTAATCCACTGAAATACAATCTTCAGATGCAGGTTAATCAGCTCACAGATAAAGCAGGACAGGGCCCTACCAGTAATTTGGCCAGTTTCTCTTAAAGCTTCAGAAATACTACAACTGCCTCACACCCTAGTCAAGTTTAAAAGTTTTGTTCTCTACACCCATGCCCTGAGGATTTTCTTAATGCATCGAAAGGTGATGTCAAGTGCCTACCCTCTAAAGCTATGTGAATTTTTTATCCAAAAAATTTCTAATAAGTATAATTATATATTTTTTAACTCAGAAAGCACAAAATTATTGCAACTAAAGGATATGTAGAAGTAACCATACTATGATCAGATTCAATGTCCACATTGTCCCTGGAAGAGTCAGAATATTAGGCTGTTAGCAAATGTTTTGTGACAGAGAATAAGAAACAAGGCACAGAAAGAGTAAATCCTTCCTGGAAAGTCCCACACAGAAGGTGGAATCCACCTCCTACCTGATTGTCATCAGCTATTTAGGGACTTTGAGATGGAGCTTATTAAGTATGAGAATCTGGATGCAAACATAACTGATTAGCCAATCTTCATTTACATCAGCATTCACAATAGCTAAATGCCAATTCCCAATCACTGAAATGACATATGGCATTGGTTATAATACATACCTCTTATAAACAAATAATTCTTAAATGACTGTTCAATATGAATACAAATCACATATTTGCTTAAATCACTATTTTGCTTAGATTACTAACCACCTGATTGCAACTAACTCTTGAAAAAAACAACATTCTTAGTGATTGACCTTTGAGTTCATGCTCCTGTCCACTGCAGTACAGCCATTTGACACTGTTTACAGTTAGTAGAATAGAATAAACTATTTCAGTTGGAAGGGACCTATAGCAATCATTGAGTCCAACTGCCTGACCAAGTCAGGGCTGGCCAAAAGTTAAAGCATGTTATTAAGGGCGTTGTCCAAATGCCTCTTAAACACTGACAGGGTCGCGGCATCAACCACCTCTCTAGGAAGCCTGTTCCAGTGTTTGACCACACTCGCACTAACGAAATGCTTCCTAATGTCCAGACTAGAGCTCCCGTGGTGCAGCTTTGAACCATTCCCACATGTATAAATAATAATAAATGCATTTATTCTAGAAACATACCTTGCTTTTAGAACTGCTTAGTGGCTTCTCTAAACAAAGGCTGAAAGATTTTCTTTTTTTAAGCCAATACACATCCAAAGGCCAAACAAATGCATCTGCTTACAGTGCAAAGAAAAACTAACGTGAAAAGATAAACTAACATGAAAAGAAAAAATTAACATGAAAAGAAAAATTAACCTACTAACTAAAGGCTAAGGAACAGCTATGCAGCCCAGTCTGTACAGTAACTAGCATCAAGAACAAGGCTCTATTCATTTAAGTTTGTAATTGCTTATGATGTTACTCATTAAAGGTTTGTAATACTTTTTTTCTACTCAAGACAGACATATGTGCGGGGGAATATAAACAAACCCATAGACAGTTAGCCAAATTCACACCACAGGATCAAAAATAATTCTTGCACTTATTTAATCATTCCATAAGGAGAATTCCTTATATACTTTAATTTCCTCTGGAATTTTAATTAGATTGAAAAAAGAATGCAGGAATGGAGTTCAAGGACTATTTTTCATAGCAACAATTATTCAAGATGTAGCCTCCCCTATTATATCTTCTCAAGAAAGCCATTTTTTATAGCTCATCCATTTTTAATTTGATAAAGCCTCTATGTTCTGTTCTCCCTTTTCATCTGACTGCTGAGGCTTCTCATAAATGTTCATTTCCTAGCAGCCATAGCACAATGAACAGAAAAGCAAACCACCGTTCATCTGAACAAAGACACTCCCACAGAGTGGAGTATCTATGTCTGGGAGCCGTGCTGTAGAAAAACACATGCCCACGGTTATTCAAAGATTCCACTTCAGCCGCAGTGCAATGCACTGGCAGGCATGAATAGTCTTTCTTCTACCTTGTTTATTCAAGAACTATGATCTACTACAGCCTGCTTTTAAGTATTTGATATCCTACACTGAGGAGATTAAATAAACTCGATGCCAAATGAAAAACTTTGGTCACGCTGTTGATTTTTTGTAAACTTATGAAACCAAAATCTGAAGGTCTTGTCCTTAGAGACCAAAAGGCCTTTGCTCTAGGATTTTATATTTATTGTGCTAGCAAAGTCAGTCCTTTCTCTGACAGGAACTGATTTCTTGATAGGTTCTCTCCTGCCTTGAGTGCACTTGGAAACAAAACACCCATCTCTCTAATTTCCATAACTGCTCCTCATGTAATTAATCAAAAATACAATCTAAACTGACTTCCTTTCCAAGTGCATTATTGCAATTTAGTCACTCGTGGGAGACAAATATAAAGAGAAAGAGGAATGTATTTTACATCTTGTTTAAGAAGAGCCATTCATACTGGGAAGGCAGAATATGGGCTATAATAACACAGCATTTAAATAAGTAAATATGCACAGGGGTACAGACAGAGAGCACACGGGTGTGCTCTCATTTCTCATGCCTCCAGTGAAAGAGGTCACGACCCTTTAGACTTTAACCTCATCACTTCTAATTTTTCATCTTGCTTCTCAGAAGAGAAATTTAACCCATCTGGTTTTCAATTTTATGAGGTCGTGAGCCATGAAAGAAAATATAGCTTAAAAAAAATTGAGATATATAATCTTCCCTCGGTGTGTAAGAGTAGATTATGCAGATGTTTCTGTTAGGTCAGGACAAACTTACAAGAGAAAAAAAATCCACTCCACAATATTATGCATTCATATGTCTAATGCTGGGTATTTCTTTTTGGTTGTACTTCCACGTCTCTAAACTCTCAAAATAATACACAGTGGTCAACCTTAAATTCCCACCAACACAAAGGTAGGAAAATCCTGCCTCTGATGTCATCACTGGGATATTTAGCCTAGTGCTGCAGTGAGGCAATAACTTCACCAGAAGTGATGGTTATATTTCCTACTACAGCAGGGCAAAAACAAATGCTCCACCCTTTCCTCAGCTGTACGGCCACCTCAGGCATCACAACCAGAGAGAGGTCAACCTACGTCTGAGCTGGATATTTCATTGATTGGTTCACACCTCCAGCAAGGCATTTAACAGTGCTGCTGAAAGTTGGCTTTCTTTTGTTTTCTTAAAAACACAGCTGAAAAATTTGCAGCTTCCCTCTCCTGAGCCACCAGAGCTTCAGCAACTCCCCCCCCCCCCCCCCAAAAAAAAAAACCAAAAACAAACCACCATATGAAACATTTTACATACAAAAGAGTTTGTAAGATCATCTACAGAGTTTTCGGTATCCACGGAAGCTAGAGCACCATCATCACAATTTCTTGAAGGACTTAAAATATGGGGATATTTGGAAGTCAGACGAGCTCATAGTGTTTTATACATACAAGTGATACAACAAAACTAGTCATCTCAAACAGCACACCACCTTCAAGAGAGGACTAACTCATATTTTGCTACAAAAACACTTAATGCTTCACCCGTTTCATATATTTAAGAGATGAAATCTCATAGCAAAATGCAACACGCAGGAATGGGTTTTTTTAAGAATATCTTTAAAATACTTCTACCATCTTCCAAGTTTTGAAAAACAGCAACAGAAAATAGTATGTAAAACCAGATAATAATTGTTTCTAATACTATTTCTCTAATTGCCTTGCAATCCAAAGGCCAATCAAGTTCCTGTGGACTGTGTCCACCTGAAGTTCTGTTCCCTTCTCCAGCATAGCAAATACACACTGAGCTGTTAATTGCAATAATGCTAATTAAAAGACAAAAAAACATGACTGCATTAACAGTGAAATTGCCAATTAGCACATAAGGCTTCCTCATTACTGCTGTGCATGAAATGTGAAGCCTGATGTGGATAGCAGTCATAAAAATAAAAGACATTTTAAAAAAGCCGATAGGTCACTTTTTCAGCTTACTTCAGAAGTTCTGCTGGAACCAGTAGCTGAGAAATTGACCTACAGGAAAGAAAAATTCCTACAACATTTTGTAAAAAACACTGAAGAAAAATATTTCCATTTTCCACATCTGCATTCATAATGGTTTTCAGAGGGAAGAGTACTTGCCCCGGTAGAGCCAACAGAAAGTATTAAAAAAAAAAATTAAATAACAG
The DNA here is from genome assembly GCF_964199755.1 of Larus michahellis. NCBI lineage: Eukaryota > Metazoa > Chordata > Aves > Charadriiformes > Laridae > Larus > Larus michahellis. Next base: position 25,807,476 of record NC_133897.1, on the reverse strand, counting down.
AAAAAAAGGCTAACGTTTCAGTGGACAATCTCCCCTGACTTTATACTCCACATAAAGCTTCCCCATGAGGGCCTAATGGATACTGAAAGCAGTCCAGGTGGTCCTCGCTTCCTTTATTCTTTAGAAGGCATATTTATTCTTGTGTCCTTCATTCTCTTTCAATGACCATTTTATGAAAGTTAATCCAGATCTCCACAACCCTAGAGCTGCTTCCATAAAGTGACTGTACTCTTCATATAGTCTGTATTTCCTCCGGTGTCTCTACATTTTTTTTTTCGTTTCTTTTTAAAGGTTTTGAATTCTAATTCAGAGGTCTCATGGTAAATAAAACTGAAATACTTTCAGCATTACCTTCCTGGTGAGAACTGGAGTATATATTTGTTTTTCACTTGCTCCCTTTTAATCAAGCATGTTGTTGACCATAATCAATTTCTTCGCTCAGGAGAAAAATGTGCAATTATCTACAATGAAGAAGGTGTGTCTAAGGAATAGGGTGGTAGGAATAGAAATCAATGGAACCATCTGTCTGACATTCCTACAACATTATAAGAGACTTGTAATTAACTGCTTGCCTACCAAAGTCTGCCAGCTTTAACTCCCCCGTGTCACTGATCAGAAGATTCTGTGGTTTCAGGTCCCTGTGCAAAATGTAACGCTGGTGGATGTAAGACAGTCCTCGCAGCAACTGAAATAAAAATAACTGAAAAAGAGGGGGACAAAAAATGACCTCTGTTAATATTTTGCATATAACCACAGGTGATTTCTTCACAATATGCAGGGTGCTTGCATATTGTGGTAACATTGTGTCAGAATTCCTCCCAAACTGGTGTAATTCCCACCCAAATTTAACACAACGAAATTTCCATCTAAAAAATATATGTACTTTGCAAGGACTAACCCCAGCCTCCGAGCCCTACTATATCATCGATTCAATTTGCCTGCTTTAAAAAGAACAAGAGCAATACAACCATGTGCAGACGGCTCAATTTCTACCAAATTATAATTATATTCCATTTACCCATATGGCCTTAGAGATTAGGTGGTAGCCTGAAGACAGATGTGTATCTTCACTAATTATAGGAAACAACAGTACAGGGTGGATAGGGATGGGGAGATAAGGCTGGGGGATGGGACACTGGAGCTAAAACAAAGAAGAAATTAATAATATAACAATAATGTCTGTGTACGCAAAGAAATCTGCAAGTGTGCAAGTGTGATAGGTTTTCTCCTTCAAAGTTGTTGTTTTTTGTTGTTTTTTTTTTTAATTGGAGTTGCTTATGTATTTTTCATTAGGAAATAGTAATTCTCACGGAACCTAAAGATTACTTTTGAAACCTAATTATAATAGACTTTAAGGTAGATTCAGACAGGAGCCTAACTCATCTCCCATGTTTCTTTTAACCCTTCACTGGACTCTACAAATGCTTTCCCTAGAGCTAAGCATTGATATTGTGTATTTTTGTAATTTACATTTATGAACAAAAGAGATGGATGATGGAGATCTTTTGTCCTCCCCTTTTCATCTCCTCTCCCATCATTCTCCTGCATTCTTATTGGCACCTGCTGTGAAAGGCTGTAAGCATCACCCTCATGGATTTTGTCAACACAAAGGGTGAACGATAGTTTCCCAGGAGTTTTCTTTGCAGTTTTGAAAAATCTCTCCAAATATACGGACCCCTCTTATTGCCTGAAATATTTTAAGAAATACTAGTTTCCAAATGGGAACACAACAACCCTTTGCAAAGCCAAACATGAAGGATTCAAGAGTGGACCCTGTTTGTCACAGCTCAGCAGCCGATGAAACATGCTCTGTCGGAAGTTGTGGAAACCACACCAAAGATTTGGGAAAAGTCAACTCGGGCACATGAGAATTTCTAATTAACTTGCAACACAAGCATCCTATTTAGTGACTGCTGAAGTGAGGAGACATTATAAAAGGGGTTACAAAATCTGATTATAGGAGAGAATAAAGGCTGACATGAAAGAAACAGAAATGTCATGTTACTAAAGTTGAAATGAATTTAATTGCATTTCATTTTTTTCCCAAGTGCAGACACAATACACTGTATGTTTAGCTATTTAGCCAGGGCACAAAGAGCCATATCAATCACCTTCTTGCCAGGGTTGGGTCTAACAATGTGCTGAGGAAGCCTAAGAGCAAAATACAGAAATGAAAGAATAGCAGGAAAGTCATAAGTAACATGCACATTCCTTTTTGAATTGTGGTTAAAATGGAACTCATGGTACACAAAAACTATTTTAATAAGGGCAGGAAGCAGAAACAGCTTTCATTACAGCCTTAAAATATAAACTAAATTCTATTAAATGCCTTAAAATTAGTATTTTTTTAATAAAAAGATAGAGAAAATATCCAGTTTGCTAGGCTAAATCAATGGCATTTAACGTGAAACATTATTTTTAAATATGCAAAGAAATTTCAATTATCATGTTATCTTACAGCACTGTAATCTTTATAACTCAAAATACATTTATTAATGTGGGCTTTCATTTGGCTTTAATGTAAAGAATCAAGTGATTTGACACAACATGCTAAGAAAAAAACACAACAATTTCCTAGCTAAACAGAAAAAACGTCTACTCTTGAGGACAGCTTTGGAACGTAGTTTTATTCCAAACTTGTAGACATGCTGTACTCATCCAGTACTTCCACAAAAGTCAATTAATTCACTCACATACACTATATCAATTACTGCCTCCTGGGAGGAGGAACATGAAAGAGAAGGAGAAAAAGTCTCCCTGAATTCATTACAGGGTAAACTCAGCCATTGTTTTGTTGCTTTCTCTTTTCCTCTTCACCTTTCTTTTTTCCTTGGTACTATTAAATGTGAAAAGATTTAAGTGAAAACATGAGCTTAACACCTGTCAGTAGAGCATTCTGCAAATCACAGGCCCTTTGGGATTGCTTGGGAAGAGACAACAGTAGAAGAAGCTCTCCATTCTCAAGGGTTCCCCACTCCACAAAAAGAAAAGACCATTTGGGAAGAACCATTTCTGACACCCCAGGAAACACTTCTGCCTTCTCACAGCCAAGTTCCCCCCCCGTCTTTGAGGAAAGCCCTCTCCCAGAAACCCATTCTCCTTCAAAGCTATCTGCATTGCCTTCACAAGGACAGAAATGAATGCTAGATAAGGTACCGTCACCTCGTACTTGTATATCCAATCTGAAATCAGCATACCACCTATCATGGTCGTACTCTGACCTTACTTGCTCCTTCCTCCAGCTTGCTCAATTCTGATCACTGTGAGAAACCTCAGCCTGGGGCTTCTGCTGGGGCATTTTGAACAAGCAACTGAACTGCCATTTCCCCAAGGGCACAGGATGGTCGCCCTGTGAACCAGAGGAAAACTCTAAAAGGAGTCAATGGCAAATTCCATATGCATTTCAACGGGTTGGTTGTGAGGGTAGAAACGATACAGATGCCTGATTCTTGAGCTTCCATGTTAGCAATTTTAATTTTGCACGGTCCTACACAAGGCTGTATAAGTGTCAAATAACCCGTAATAAACAAACTAGGACATCATTTGTGTACACTTTGTAGCTTATTAGTAAGAATAGAGGTTTTGGTGATAAAATGAAAGACTCGCAAAACGACAAGGGTCATTGTGATAAGAGTTGGAAAAGACAGAAAACAGGAATGGGATTTGCCTCTAAAAGTCAGGTTTTCAGCAAGGCTTTACATTAGGAGTCTCAACTTTATATCCAGACCAAACGAAATTTAATACTTGTGCTTCAGGCCCTGCTTATTTATTATAGCCATGAAAAAAAATACCTTTTTTTCCCCTAACAGTTATGCAGCTTTCACTTTAATGAGCAACCTATTTTCATGAAGAATTTTCATTGTCACTGAGAAAAATGCATGCAGGTCAAAGCTAATTTGGGGTTTGTGGACTGTGATATTAAAAGAATATTAGCAGTTCTTAAAACTTATAAGAGAAAGGAGTCGAGTACACAAAAACATTAGCACCTACATAGTCTTTCAAGTATAAGGCCTGGATAGCCACTTGAGCTACATGCAGCATTTGACCAAATGCCTGTTTAAACCAATTACATCTTCTGAGAGACTTGCCAGCTGCCTGGAGGAATAGCCCTGCTTTCATGGTGGTTTTCATGGGTCTGGGTAAGTGTACAACCTAGACCATCACACACACACATCTAACAGCTGCAAGATGGCTCATGTGCAGCAGAATGCTTTACTATCTTGTTGGCCTCTGAATGTCACGTAGGATGTTGAGCTCTTCTCATCCAAATGAGCTTATAAACTAAACACTGACACAGGCCATGCAAAACACATCCAACACGTGGCAGTGATGGGAATTAACACTTTCTGACTTAGGTTCAGAAAGCTCTGATCGGTCTAATGATAAAGGATCCTCCTCATGTACAGGTGATTTGTGTAGAAGTGCTCAGATGACTCCACATAGTTGTTCTCCATTCCCAGGGATAGTAGAGAGATTCTGGCAAAGGATACTGGGGTAAGTGAAAAGCAGAAAGAAACTCTTGACATGCACAGAGAGATTCTCCAGAAGATGTACCATTTCCACACAGCGTCTGCTGAGGCATCAAGGACCTCATATGACAAGAAAATTGCTGCCCAAGAGAACAGACTAATGAGGCCTGTGGGAGGCTTTTTAAAGTCAGGAACTGTCTTTCCCTGATGGCAGAGAAGGATTTCTGAATGCTTTCCTGCATTTGAACTCCCTTACCACGTGTTGTATTGTGGGAATAACGGACCTGGCCCTAGATACAGAAGTAGGAAGCTACATGGAACCTTTTAGTCTACAGAAGATGCACAAAACTCTCGTCTCTGCTCTCTCTGAAGCGAGGGACTGCAAATGGAGCTAAGCTAACCTGGACCAGGAGTTCACATCAGTTGAGAAGAAAGCTAAAAGCAAGACTGGATTAATGTGCCAGTCCTTTAGGAAGCTCATATTGTTGTATTAGCATAGTTATTTTCAAAAAGTAATACACAATACTGCACAAGTTTTATTATCACTCATCAATGATAACACAAATTCTCCTGCTTGCTGTATGTATCATCTGAATTCCCCTTGTGTATATTCAGCATTAATCGACATCATACTCAGTCTTAATAGGCCATCAAATATAAAAATACCAGTAAAAGAAACCCAGACGAGGACACCTCACCTCATGCTTGCAACCAGTCTACTTCTCCCTACCATCCACAGGATATTACAGGCTTCTATGAATTACTGGCTATTTACAAAGGCAAAAGGAGGTAATAAATCCCCACAGTACTATCTCACAGCCTTGGAAATTGTCCTGGTTTGAGGTAAAACAGAACGAACTTTCTGTCCAGTAATTTTATTTCTTAGCTAGGCCTCTTCTAACCCTCTGAAATTAACAGCATGTTGCGTCTAAAATGGTTCGTTCAGAGTTTGTGCCAAGGAACGGTACGCAGAGAGGGTCATGCTTATACTTATTGCTGTAACAACCAAGGTCAGCTAATTTTGTTATTTGCCCCATTGGAGGGTTGGAAGCAGAAAAGCGTAGAGGTGTCCCACCTGCAGGGAGGAGCGGACAGAACAGGTGATCAAAATTTGACGAACAGAGGTACTCCATCCCAGCTGCCCCATGCTCAGTATAAAAGCTGAGGGATCAAAGGGTCAACTCTCTTCCTTCAATGGCTGATGTCCGAGGAGGACCCTATCTGTTCATCTGCCTTTGATCCTGATCCGTGTGTTCCTGATTCCATCTGTGGAACCCAGTTCCCACCCGTTGCTGAGTCCAGCCTGGGACTTCCCCAGTGCCTGCCGGTGATGTCATCCTGGGAGCTTAATACAGTTTTGTATATACTGTATCTATTTCATTATTTCCTTTTTATTTCATTATTAGTATTTCATTAAAGTAGTTTAGTTTCTTCTGAACTCATAGATCTCTCTTCATCTCTCCCCCTCCTCCCCGTGTACGAGAGGTTGGGGGAGAGCATCTGTTGCCGGCCATTGGCCGATTTGGCCAAAACCACGACAGAAATAAAGACAACCGACCACAACACTCAGTTACATTTTGGTTTACCAGATTGTTTGGGAGTTTTAGATCTATTTGTTTTAAACCATTAACATAAGAAAAAACTACCTGGTAGTATGTATTATCACAGAAGCAATGAGAAATGTCTCTGTGTGACTTCTGCTAGCATGTCAAAAGCTCATCAGGCATAATCTTTTTTCTCACTGTTGGTTTGCTATTCTTTTCACTCCTCCCAACCAGGATAATACCCGTGAGAGGAAATCCAACTTTTCACTCCTAACAATGTCCTGGGGAAATACTGGACTTTTTAGGTCAAAGCTTTGTAGACTCTCTTGCTTAAATTGTCAGAAGAAGAAATTCCAGGAATAAAGTGTTGACTTGAGATGAATTTGCATCCCTAGGAATAAAGGATCCTATCTGAATAAAAAATTACTAGTCATTTGAATCAGAGTGATTTTCATGATCATAATAAGCTTTATCTCAATAAAAGGTTCACCTATCTGGCCTCCCTGGAACCAACCGGGTTCTCTCCAAAAAAAATTTAAAATAATTCACTCAAAACACATTTATAAAGGTTTCTAACTTGCTCCTGCACTCCTTATGTGAGAGTCTTACCAAAGACAATGTCACACAGAAATGCACACAATTACAACCACTGTGAATGCACATCGTATCATTACTTTTAAAAAAGATACAGATTTTTCCACTTATTTGCAGCAGAAGTGCAAAGTAAAGAGATTGGAAAGTGTTAATTTGCTAACTTCTATTCTCTTTGATGTTCTTTTAATCATTTTCTGTCCCCTCTGGGTACTACTACAGTCATTTGCAATGAGGAAGGTGTGCTTAATTAACTGAGCATAAAGACACTCCCTTATGATCTGTTATAGTCGTCTGCTGATGTTGAATAAGTGGAAGACTCTTTCAGATTTTTTTCTCCTGAATGGCAAAAGTAAAAATAAATTCAATTCAATTAAATCTCCTTTTCTAACTTTCATCAATTCAGTTCCATGCTGAACTAGGTCAAGGTGGCAACTGGTGCCTCACCAATTTTAAAGACTCTGGGAAAAGTGTTTTCTTCATCCCTACAATATTTGCATGTTTTTTTGCCATATGTGAACCATATGGATCATCAGACAATAAATTACACACACTAGATATGAAAGTGACATTCTTCTAGCATGAATTTTAACACACTGATAAAGATTCTGCATTTACTGTTCACAGTTGTGCATATTATCAAATCATTACTTTAAGTGACAAGACTGACAAAGTGAAATGCTGATGCCATATTTAATGTCTGATAACTAAAAAGTCTAATTTAAATAATCAATTCTCAATGCCATGTGTAAAAGACGACCTTAATTTGGCATAACATTATTCTGTCTGCTCTACACCTGCTTGTTCGCTGACTGAGAAATGAAAAATAGCAACTTCTCAACCACATTAAACAGCATCGCTTCCTCCTTAGCATGTCTGTTGAAATGTATTTTTAATTCAACTCTACATCAGCGGCATCACTAATTTCAGCGAGTAGGAGACAGATTTCAAAGGCATGATATTAGTTACATTTGCTTCCAGTAACGACCGATAAAATTAAAAGGACTACCATAGTAGGTATGCACCTCAGAGTAAAAGAGTGTTTTCTCCAGATTCCAGTGAGTCAATATGATAGGTGAAACAAGACACGAAAATTCATCATAGCTGGATATACAATCATGGTTTAATTGCCCAATTCCTGTGCACAAGTCTATGCCAGTCAACCTTTTGGTGAGACACCTCTATTTACACACCACTTACATGCCACAGCTTCCCCTACATCACGTAATCACACATTTGTCACATATGGATGCAGGACTGGCCATGTGATTCAACACTCATCTCCCACAAAAAAGGGGACCACAAACCTCTTGTCCACGCCACAGATGTTTATACAGTCACACGATGGAAAGAAAACAGAAGCCCACCAGGGAGGCCTACATCAACAACACAACTGTAACCTAAAACCCAAAGCATTTTTATCATACTGTTCAGATACTATGCTTTACTAAGAAGCATCTGGTTTTATATCTTACCAATAATGAATGGAGCTACTGCTTAGCAAGAGCCAGTGCGCAATGCCCTGCTACTGCCAAAGTTCAAGCAGCTGCACTTCAAGTACAGTAAGCCTCACGTGGATGGGATACAGGAGCTGCCTAATCCTTCCATGTTCTGAATGCTTCCCTACCCTCTGTGCTTCAGATTATTCTAAAACTGTAATCAGTTCAATTATAAATATTTATGTTTACCAAAGACTTCAGATGACAACTACCCTACGGCTTTGACTCAGATTATTAATTTTCACAGTAATCATTAAGTGCCAAAATTATTCGCCTCACAAAAACAGATTCAACTTTAAAAACTGCAACCATTAGTTAATGACAATGTTGTCAGTACTGCAGTGTGGAGAGGAATAAATTAATACCACAAGTGATTAAGTGCCAGAGACTTCTGATAACATCAGATAACGTACACTGTATTTCAACATCTTCAATTCAGTGCGCACTTCATCTTGTTAAGGAGGCCAGTAATAAAACTTTGGTTTAATAAATCCAATAGTTTTATCATATCTGATTTGGGATTTTTGTTAATTTTTTTTTAACTTAGAGTGCTATAAAGTTGACTGATCTCTTCTTGAGCATTTAGCACAGAACAGTGTTGCACCATCCCATATGTTTCAATAGTTCCTATCAATTACATTTCTTTTAAGCTATTTTTGCAGAAGTTTTAAGACTAAACTAGTTACGGTTTTTTTGCAGAAACTTAAGCATATTTTTTAGAGATTATTGGTCTGTCCTAGGAAACTTAATAACCAAATTCCACTCCACACTTTGCCACATATCTTACATGTGACCTTGACAGTCAACTGTTTTCTCTGACTCAATATTACAGTGATAAAACTCATTTTTAAAGGTTGTGGTGGGGGTAGGGCTTAGTTGGTTGAGGTTTCCCTTCAAAAATATCCATCAATTATGCATAGAAGACTGCTGTGCCCTGCTTCGTAGGAGCAAGGAAGGCTCAGAATTGAGATGGGTAAGAGCTGAAGTCTTGAAGGCTCCTGGGAGAAGGCTGAATATTCCTGTTCCCTGCATGCAAAGTTCAACAAGAGGGCCTGCTTTCTTCTTACGCTTTTTGGTCCTGGCAAGAGAAAAGGTGCCGAGGGAGAAGAACAAATAAGAGTAGCAATATTAGATGGAATAAGAACAAACTGGAAGTTCCTTCTCCCTCTGGTCATAGTTGACTATAGGAGCCTTCCAAGTTGTCTGAAGTAAAAGATTTTGAGAGTGATTAAGAGATAGAGACAGTTTTTGTCTGGTTGACAACCATGTTGTCATTCAGACTGGTGTTGCACGGATTGAGGAATGATGGGTCAGGGGCAAGTATCTTTTTATTTTGTCAAAGATGTTTTTTTGAAGTTGAATGCTCATACAAATCAGTATTACCTCTAACACTGTAAGTAGAGGAAAGAAGAGAGAAAACAAATAAGGGTGCTTTTCCCAAAAGACTACAGCTACTCAATGCAGCATCACTAATTGAAAAGCAAATCAGCTTTTATTAATAGATTTATTTTTAAGGCAGGAATGCAAACAAGCAATGCAGGCATGACAGATGCAAGCCTGTGCTTCACTTGTTCCACTAGTTACAGAAAATGGATTCAGCTATAAAACAAATGCATCAAAACACAAAGATGAATTTAGTTGCATTACTGAGAACGTGATAATATGGAGTAAAAGATGCATATAAAATAAAGATGATATTTTGAAGGTTAAAAGAAGTTAAGAACAGTTACATTTTCACAGGACATGCTGAAACGTACAAAAAAAATACTTAAAAATTAAATTATGAATTTACAAAACAAGAACCATTTATGGACAGCTGCAAACAAAGGCTCAGGAGAACCAAGAAGATAAGTCTCTGGTTGAGACAGCCCTGTACCAGACAGAAAGGAACACAAATCAGAATGAAGATCACCATAAAAAAAAACGGCAGGGTCAGTTAGCTGCTGTGACCCATCGGAGTTCCTGCTGTAGGAAGCAATCCGGATGTTTCAATTCAGAGTCCAAGAAGTATGAACCATCTCTAAAGGAGCAACAGCTGTAGGAAAGAAAGCCAGGAGTAGATTTCAGCACTCCAGGCCAGGAGGAACAGCATAGGGAGAGTCAGGAGCAAGTCTTGTACCTCGTTTTGCCACAGCCACGTTTTGAAGCTTGGCAAGCACCACATGGTATACACCTACAAATCAGCTCTTAGCTCCAACCACGTACAAAGCTGCAGCAGTAGCTTCCAACAGAAACATAATTATACGTGGGGCCACGTACTTAAGGTTTATTGCCTTCAGTTTTGGAAAAACTGAGAAAGACGTCTTCAAAACCAGAGAAGAGAAGAGAAGATGAGGCTGCGCCTACTGAACAGGGACTTATTAACTAATTACCTTTTCTCTCCTCAACTCTAATACCAAACACAGTATATTAATATAGAGTTATCAATAACTGGTAGATACACAGGCTTGTTAGTTACCAAAGTTGTATACAATTGTGTATATGGAGCTAACAGAGTTTGGAGAATCTTCGGATTGAAACAACTGCTTTCTGCCAATTTCCCTTCTATCCGATAAAGATGCTGCAGGTACCTAATCACATTTATGTCACCAGGATACTCAGTTTAACATTCCCAGGGACAGCTATTTTAAAAATAGCTTTAGATAATAACATCTCAGCCTCACATACAAATTCTTTGGAGGTTTAAAACCTGATGTTATATGTAAGACTTGGGCCTCCATACATGAATTGGAAAATTCTGAAATCATTATGTCTGAATACATATGTACCGCTAAAAATGCTAAACCTAATATTTTAAGAAGCAATATTTTTTGTTTGCTTAAACATACTTTCCCGAGACTCCTACAACTGCCAATTGAGACATTCTTCTTTATAATTCCACATACTTATAATATTCTGCTTACTCTTTATTTAAAATATTTAAGTGACAGCAAATAACCTATTTGAAACCACAAAGAAAGGCAATGTCAAACACAACACCCAAGGGGACAGCAATATGTGTGTCCATCAAAGTAATTTGGATTTTATTCTATTTACGATTCTCCATGTAAAAGTAAGCCTGAGGGAACACACATTGTCTTTAGCTTGTAAATACGGAGAAAATGCAGAAATATAATTAAGCTGAAGATGTCCTATAAAACGAAAACATAAGTAAATAATGGCTTTGCTTCTGCATTCCTATAAAGTACTGTTTTAGAGGAGCTACTGCATAATATTCCTTGGAAAAAGAAAGATGTGTGATTATGTGGTTTTGTATTTATAACTGGCAACAAGCCAGAAAGGAATATCCATCAGTAGGCAACAAAATTAAAAGACAGGGGGTCTTTCGTCATACTGGGAGAGCATCAATGGCTTAATCCCACAGGTCAGCCCCAGAGAGCCGAGACTAATTTATTGCTACTGGAATGTAATTGCTCAACTGGAAGTTTTTTTAAAATGTATTTAGGGATCACATAACCAGTGATTCTGAACAAACACTGTCTAAAAGTCTTCCTAAAAGTGAAATTCCTGAAGGACGCTAGCAAGAAGGGGCTGGCAGGGAGAGAAGGCTAATTAACATGGCTCAGTTCAACCCTTAAAAATCAGCTGTAGCTCCAGATAGATAACTCTGTCCAGAAGCTAAAACTAAAATAGCTGGCAAAGTCTCAGAACCCAAATTACATAAATCGACAAACTGAGTACAGTGCAACAAAGCATTAAGATAATACGTAGTAACCATCGTACCTCCTCTGTAAGAAGAGAGGAGTGCAAGCTTTCAGTTTTGCATGCTGGTGAAGGTCTGGGAGTTGTTAGCGTATATGACTGGGTTCCCTTCCCTCTGCAACTCCTGTCCTCCCAGCTGAAGAAATCACTCTGTTGGGCTAAGCAGGTATTTCTCACTCAGCTTTGAGAGCAGGTATTTTACTGAAAACCCCAGGCAGGCTGATTCACTTTTTAAGTGGCAGGAGCTCAAATCATCATGATAGGTTTGAATAATTACTGCAAGAATTAAGGCTAGCCTTTGCTGCTGGCCTGGCAAGAGAGTCTATCAAATACATATAATCAATTTTCATTAATATTATTTAACAGAAAGAAAAAGAATTTTAATTATAGAATCATAGAATCACGGAATGGTTCGGGTTGGAAGGGACCTTAAAGATCATCAGTTCCACCCCCCCTGCCACGGGCAGGGACACCTCCCACTAGACCAGGCTGCTCAAAGCCTCAATCCAATGGGATTGCTCATCGTAGAAGGGTGGTTTCATCTGCTCCAACTTCTCAATGTTTTTTCTCTTTTTTTCCCAGTTTCCTTTTTATTAATAATCCATCTGGACTTTAAAAAGCTTCAACTCGCAGCATATCAGGACTCTACACTTGGCTACTCAAAGGAATATTTCTGATGTGTCCGTAAGCTTCAAAAGTGTTGCTGAACACTGTTGTTAGGTGGTAAAGGTGGCCACAGGAATACATGCAGCAAAATTTGAAAGGGAAATGCTGCTGCTGCAGTTCCCTCTGCAGCTCCCATTTTAAAAGACACATATCTGAGGTTTTAGAGGAGTGACACATTAGCAAGCCCAATTATCCATGTATACCTATCCTCCTCAAAGACAAGCTCACTGGGCCCTCATACGATCAAGAAAAAATACAGTTACGTGAACTGTGATGTCTTCTCAGCGGGGAACAATTACAGCTACAATGACTACTGTGCATTAGATCTCCAGTTATACAGCACTGCAGCCTTGGAAGAGGTCTTACAAATCTGAAGCAGCATGAAGAACTTTCCAAGCCAGTCTTAGCTTATCCCAGACCTCAGAGGGCCGAATGTAAAAGTATCCACACAGGGAAATGAAACATAAAACTATCGTTTTAACAAGCACATTGAGCACATGAAACTCTGTTTAGGAAACTAAGCAGTGAAGAAAGCTCAAAAGTTTTACTGGTTGAAGAGCAGGTCCCACCTCACCCATCTTCAGCCATTTCAAAGTGCTGCACTCACAGAGGAACTGTGAAGCTGGCCCTGGGAGGAGACCCATGGGCCTTCCCTGTCCACACTAGCAAAATGTCTGAGTGACAGTCTTACATTACAAGGATGCTATCTTGCAGTATAAACATCATGTGTTTTCAAAAAGAATTTATTTTTTTTTTTAGTTTGGCCAAATATAAGGAAGAATTTTTGTGATTTTTTTTTTTTATCGCAGCCATTCATCCAACTTCATATGCTGTAGGTGACACTTTTCCGTGAAAGAACACAGAAAATTAATCAATCTACATTATACAACTAGTTGATGTACAAATGATCAGCTAATGGAAAAAAAAATTCTTTCCTCTTTTTAAAATATTTTCTTTTCTTAAACCAAACAAAACTTAAACAAAAAAAAAACTTCTGAGTTTTCCAGGAAAGAGAGATTTATTTTTTCCATGAACTTCTCAATTTCAAGCAACTAAATAGTGGAATAAAGCTCTTAGCATGAGAAGTGAAGACTTAAACACTTCCAAAGTGGAACAACAATGGGACTGATGTCAAAGTGCAAGACAAGTGTAACAAATATCATCTGGGTGATCTATACACACATGACACACTCAGCATGTCTAACTGGCTTCCATTTGATGCTAAAATAATTTGGCTGACTTCCCAGAAAGTAACTGGATCAAGTCTTGACTGATCTATTTTTCCATTAAATCCTGCTATTAAACTCCCTCCTTCCTGCGTGATGATTCTCAGTATCTACCTTAGAAGGAAAAACTTTTTTCAAAAGTGAGATCAGCTATGAAAATGCTTCGTCAAAGTAAGCAAAAAGTTTAGGGAAGATTTTATGTGCTCATATAAAAAGCGGTACCTTCAGCTAATATAACTCATTACAGTTCCCCCAAACTCAGTGAACCTACAAAGACTTACCTCACTGAAGATCTAGTACTGACAGCCTAAAGCGTGTTTACTCAGGGGTTTTAGGGCAGTATTGTCTTGTCTTAAGAGCAAATGCTTGACTGGAGGGGAGGGGGTTACCAACACTGTAACAGTATTTACTCATATATTCTGGCTCTGAATCAATTTTATAGACTTCACAATTTCTTTTGTGGGAATGTCCAAATAATTGCATTTTTAATTATTTTTAAGAAAAAAATATTTTAAAATATTGTTCATACGCCAATCAGTTTCCCTTTAGCTAATAATCAGTTTCTATGAAACAAATGACATGACATTTTGCGCAAAGTTACTGTTACTGTGTTTGCTTTGAACGTGTGCTCTTTTTGACTCTTACCTTCACATTTTCTGGATGAAGCCCTCCAGGGTGTTTGTCCATGTACTGACATAAATCAGTGTGCTAAAAGAAAGTCAGATGGAAAAAAGTGTATTAATATCTGTATGACTGCAGCAATAAATATCCTTCTACTTAGGAGTGGACAGAACAAATGGAAAATAAGGAGATTTTTCACATGTGTACACACATACTTGTACCTTTACACTCTATTTTATTTAACAACCTTGGTAACTTGACTGATATGAATGTTCACCAAACGTAAATTTTTCCTAACACCCTGTGTATAGTAAATTAATTATTTGAATTTTAATATCATTTTATACCTTGTAAGGACAATATCACCAACACCATACAGGTAATATCTCGAGGGAAGAGGAAGATCCTAAAGGGAGAACGTCAAATGCTACTCTCATTATTCCCATCAAAACATCACCTTTTAAATATAATTTTATGGCGATTCTAGATTAAGATGGGTCAATGGTTTAGAAAATACATCTGAAAGGTATTGCAAATTAGAGTACTGAATGATACTTTCCAGCACAAAAAGAAGAATATATTATGCACATATGCAGCTATTAATTACAGATACTTTACAAAACCAATGAAGACTGAAAACTTTACATTTTAACTTCATAGTTGCCCATATTCCCTGCAAATATATGATAACATCTCTTCAGAAAATATGCAGGCTTGCAATGTATACATTACTGTTATTTTTAATTAATAATTATTTATTGCTTTTACTATGGAAACAGTATTTTCTCTGAATTTTTCTCTTGCACTTCTTCACTTTCCTACCAGTCAGCAGAACGCTTTCATGGCATGTTGCTTCTCTGATTTGCTTGCACAACTCAGCTTCTGGAATTATGTTCAGAATAAATAAAGCAAAAATATGCACTAGGTTAACCACCAAAAACTTGGAGACTGACTCTGCCTTACACATCTGGTTTCTGAACACATCTGGCAAAAATCATCTAGCATTCCTTGAAAAGCTACTTGGCAACACCTGCCTCACATACAGGCCAACTAAATATAGGCAGGTTTCAAGGTGAGAGTTTTGGACAAAAGCTGCCTTTGACGTAGCAGAATGGTTTCTCTGTGCAGCATTTCCAAGGCCAGGAGCCATTCTTTAGTGCTCTTTTGCAGACTTACATGGATACATAGGAAAGTTCACATCTAAGAGACAAAATCTGCACCAGTGATAACTGTTCTGGATAACTTTTTCTTCTGAAATCATACACTATGAAAATACATTCTGCATGTAGCATTAACAGCGCAATGACGTAAGATGCACTGGTTGATTAGGTTGTGCACTAGCCCAGCTTTTTTCAGGAATTCTTACCCAGCTTCAAGAGAAGCCATGACTGCAGGAAATCACTTGAGTTCCAAAATGAACAGCGTGAGTATCACAAGGACAGAGGGCACGCTCAAACAGGCAAAGCACACTAAATACAACACAACAGAGCTTCTTCCAAAACACAGGCTACAGCAAGCAATATTTCAATTAATAGTTAACACATCAGTGAATGCATTTACAAAGAAAATGAAAAAAATACACCTCTACCAGTGAATAGTTACGGTCAGTAAAGTGCATTTTTCATCAAGTCTATGTTTAGCTTAAGGGCTTATTCCTAGTTTCTGTAAAATCTTTAACCACTTCAGGTTCATATTCCTCTTCTATTCTCCCACTTAGTTTTCTGGGACTGTATCAATGAGTCATGCCAAAAACGGACCAGTCATCCTTCAGTACGCATCATCACATTGCCCAGTTTTGCCTTGTTTTACTGTATCAACACCAAGGAAATATACTTGAACAAAGTCATCTGCTACCCTTGTCAAATATTTGTTTGAAAAAACTGACAGTTTTGGGGGACTAAACCCGGCACAATAGATTGTCTCTGGCAAAACATCAGCGGAAACACTACTACTGTAGGTGATGTCAGTCTTTGTGACTAGTGTCAAATAAGAAATTTGGGGGATTCCCCCTGTTCTAATAGGTTATTTCTTACTGCACAGAAACGGCAGCCTGATGGAATAACATGTTCCCTTCTCTAACTTTGATAAAAATCTTTGAATAGTGATAGCACCTGCAGCGCTTGGGAGAAGTTTAATGAAAGGCCTGAAATTTCGCTTTAGAAAGCCTGACAGGGTGAACAGGGCAACTCTGTCCCATCCCCATCATGGCACCTCAGACGCCCCCGAGCACGGCCAACAAGCACAGCACACTCCCTCGCGTGGGCTGGCTTAAGGAGGAGATTATCATTTCCCCACGTTTCAGTCTTCCAGCCTTTGTGGGTGACAGATAACCTGGTAGGTGGGAAACTTACTGTATTCTTCACCTTCTATGATTTGCAACTAGTCAGCCAACAGAAACCACACCAGAGGAAGACAAACCCAATGCAAATTCTAAAGGTTGCATATCCCTGAAGCCCCAGCACCCCAGCTGCCCACTAGCTGCACCTTTCTATTCACCAAAAACTTTCTAAGAACATCCTCTTCAGAGTCACATCACTAGGAAAACCAATAAATCATCTTTTTGTTTCCAATATACTTGTAATGAATTGCGAGGATAACTCCATTTTCTTCTACGTATATTTCAGTTATTATTTGGATGCATTTCCTCCATACACGAACATCAACAATGATCCTGTTTGTGTTATGCATCATTTGCCTCTTCCTCCTGCCCCAAAGACCAGGATGACTGGTAACCTGGTATAACCTTCTGCATCAGTAGTTATTTCCTTCAAAAACTGATTGCTCACATCTACCTAAAATTCATTGTAAGCAATTTCTACAGAATCCTGGAAACTTTACACAGCCAACTGTGCAGCAGACTTTTGGCATCTATTTTTTCCCCATACACATGGTACAGACACAGCAAAACCTCTACCAAATCTCCATTCAGACAGTAAATGGAAAAGGAAAGTCTTTTTTGTTCAAATCTTTTGAGAATTTGCCCTCATAAAACTAAGTTAGAGTCCTTCTCCTAAAAGCATCTTCTCCTTCAGCAACTACAGTACCAACTGGGAAAGCATCTTATTAAGTCAGAGTACATTGTTCCTCACTTAAAAAAAAAAAAAAAAAAAGAAAGAAAAAAAAGGAAGGTAGCAGTAAAGCAAAGGCAGTTATCAGTTGCTCTTCTTTTCCCAAGACAGGGACTCAATGCACATTGAATTAAATATTAGCATAGCCAGGAAAGCTGACAGCACTGCAGGGACAGCTATTTCTAAACCTGTTTTCCCTTTTGGCGGGCAAGTGTCCGCTCCAGTTCTTTTGTGCTCAACTGACATTGAAGAAGACAACATGAATGCAAGTTTCAGGAAAGCATTAAAAAGAAAACAGAGGGCAAACTGGATGAAAGTAGTTTTCTAACAGTATTCCATGAAATTGGTACCATATCAATGAACAGAGTCTTTTTCTTCATGCTGTATTTCAAAGTAGAAGGCAACGCACTTTCTGGAAGAGTGGCTGCAGATACAGCATGCTATGCTCTGACACTAGGGTCTCTGCTGTGGTTACCACCTTGATCTGATAAAATATATACCCTACAAAAAATTCAAGATACAATTACATATTGGCAATAACATAAAACTATGCTGAAACAAGGTAGGAAGACAAGAAGCAAACTGACCAACACATCTTTTACAATCCTTTCTCCACTGTCTCAGGAGGGAGGACACCTCAGAGGGAAGTGGGATACATTGGGAATGCAGCGCAGAGACTTCCAACTAATTGCAAGTATCCGTCACACACATCCTGATCCCAGGTGGACCTGGCTACACCAATTCTGCTTCGATCTAGTTTTTAACAACTCTATCAGCCATGCTGTTAGTCCCCGACACACATAAATCACCACAAGTAATCCCATGCTGACAGAACATAGGATATTTTAGCTTAAGTTCAAAATCCCATTCATTCCTGCTCTTGAAGACTCCACCAATTTACCCACACCTATATGTACAAATAGTCTATTAGCACTCTTCTGTTTATAACAGCTGCACAAAAACATTAAATAGAGATAAATCAGGTTTCCATAGTGAAGAACTCAAAAGCTAGGAAAGCCCAGAATTAACAGGGTTTATCCAACCTTTTATCTGTTTGCCCAATAAATATACATTATGATAACTTTTTAAATGCGTAATGTGATCACATACTTTTTTCCCCTCACAGGATTAGACACACTCACTGAACAGAATAGGAGGGACTTGATTACTGAACAGCTGTGCTGGTTTTGTGGTTGTATTTTTTCCCCATTCTCACGCAGCTTGCAGTCTCTGGCTTATTTACTACTTTGAAGGCAGAAATATTAATCTCACAGGCTTTCCTGCCCTGCTTATTGCTACGCTATTCACATGCTTCACAAACATAAAACAATTTCATAGCAATTGAGGGGAGATGTGGCATTATTCCCTTTTATAAGGTAGGGAATTGAAGCAAAGAGAAAAAATTCTTAAATATTTTGGGAACTCGGTTTAAAGCACTTTGGTTTTGCCTTTTCAGAGTACTTGGCACTATTTCACCTTCTGTGTTTTCACTGACTTCAGTTACAGCTGTGAGTGTGTAACGCTTTTGCAAAGGAGACTGAGAATCTCATGTTGAATAGCACTAGTCAGTCATATCTGAACTGCGATGACAGCAATTTGCCATAACATCATAAAATTGTGGTGATGATGACGATTCCCAATGTAGAAAGGATGGAACCCAGTTCTCTGCAGCAGTGTTACCCGCCTTAATTGAAACGATACTTTGAATGAGGCAGGAACCCTAGAAGACACCACGGTTCCAACATCCACAAAAAACGAGAAAAGTTCAACAATTACCACCTGCCTTCACCTCACAGTCCTCTGCAGAGCTGCGCAACAGGCTCCTCCGCAAGGCTGGCGAAAGGAGATGGCATAGGCCATTTTTATCTTCCCATCCTCCAATTTTAAGAACTTGACTTTGCCACCTCACTAACACAACAACGTTTTGTGCAAAATCTCCTATGCTTTAAGTGAACAATTTGATCTTCCCTCCCACTACTGCCTCCCCCAGAAGCAATTTCACTTGCTTCTGGGATGCAATCTACTGTATTTGAAGTTGTGAAAGACTAAAGAGAAGTTTTTAGAGGAGAGGGGGAATCTTCAAAGGCATAGTTCTTAAGTACAAATGACAATTTTTCTGAAACTTACCACTTGACCAAATTTGGGGCAATTTGCAAAATGATAGCTCAACACCACCCACACCAAAA
The DNA here is from genome assembly GCF_964199755.1 of Larus michahellis. Taxonomy (NCBI): domain Eukaryota; kingdom Metazoa; phylum Chordata; class Aves; order Charadriiformes; family Laridae; genus Larus; species Larus michahellis. The sequence goes on along the minus strand of NC_133897.1, from coordinate 25,787,904 downwards.
AGGCGACCCATTCTCCAAATTCCAAGCGTTGTATATTTACAAGGGCCCTCCAGCTACAGGTGTAAGATATCTTGGCCATTTTGGCTGAAATTAAAAATAAGTATAGGATACCTGAGGCAGACTTTGGTATCTTATTTCTTCATATGGTTGTAGTTTACTAAATCATGCCAGAATATCATTGCTCCAGCACTGTGATTTGACTTCAGGGTTCTGGCACACACAACTCCACCTCCTTGAGAAGCCTCCATCAAGCCTCTGTGCTACCTTCTCGCAGTGAGTTAAAACACAAACCCTTTCCTCAGTGCACATCTCAAGTAACCAGATCTCCACTAGGAAACCCCTGACCCTTCGTGGGGTAGATGGCACAAGTTCTGGTTAGACCAGAGACTGAACAATGCCTCCTAGGACAGGGAAGAAAAAAATCCATGCTCAGCTATGCTGGTTTCATTATTCTCCTGTTTCCAAACTGTATGTAGAAGCACATCAGAGAATGCCCAGCTTTGACCCAAACTTCAAGGCATTTTGAGTATTTTCCTCCCTATGATGGAGACAAGTATCACAACTCCTACAGGTACATGAAAATGATGGAGACATTAAGTTACTTTTCCAATATAACTGCTCAGAGCCTGAATAAAAATCAACAAAGTTGTACAAAGATTAAGCTTGGGTCAAGACACAAGAAAAACACAGTAGGAAAAAAAAAAAAAAGGGAAAATGCACACTGCACACTTGCTCAGACTCTCTTTGTAATGTCTGTAATGTTTTTCACTCACTTCTCCCCAACACCATCAACTACCATGACAATACCACAAAAGGTTTCATTTACCTTATGAAGTATTGTCTCCAGGCTCACATGAAGAAATCAATTGGGGGGTTGCTTTAAACTTGTGGCAGTGTATAAGTGTATGAAGGTCATTTCTATTCAGCAAGACTCTGGTTTATGTTAGTAGACACGTGTGTTTATGTTTGTGAGCATACTGTGCATAAGCATCTGCTGAAGGGAAAAGAATGCAGGCTGATATTTATACAGCTGAAGCAAGGTTTATATACATTGCATCCTACTTCTGGAAAAGAGAGAGTATGCAAACAGAAAAAAAAAATGAGACAGACCTTGATGGTTCAGACTCCTCCCTCTCCCCTTGAAGAAAGAATTCTAATTATGAATAGATGAGTAAACCACAAGCTACGAATGTCCTCAGATACAATCCATGCTTTGCTTTAACGTCGACTATTTTGCTCAACTATCTTGCTCAGAAATCGGAGACTCTGCTACCAAACACAAACGTGTTCAGACAAAGGGCAGGATGTCTCCTTTCAAAGGCACGGCCGGTGACATGAAATGAGCTCTACTTTACCAGCCCTTTTCCGTAATAATAATGTGACTGTCATTCTCTTCGAATTAAATTAGTCACTTCTACTTCCCATGCAACACATTCTCTTTCCCTCCTCTTCCTCAGTCATGATAAATCTCCATGTGACTTAGCTGTCCCATAATTCTGCTTAATTGGTTTCAGCTGTCATTTTTGAAGCCGAAATGCATGGAGAGCCTGGGGCTTGTGAATGGAATAGGAAGCATTTCCAACCGCATTCCCATCATGTAAAACCAGCAATGTGAAAGAACCCTCCCATTAAAACAAAAACGGGAGTATTTGGCTGCCGGCGATGCCATCATGCAGCAGACAGATTGTGCTGCTCCACTGAGGCAGCGAGGCTGTTGTGAGCCATTCTTCTCTGTTCAAAGGAGAGCACACATTATTTATGCCCTAGCAGTTTTACTGACTAAAATACTTTCCCCTTTGTCACCAACAAATTCTCAAACTGATAATATAATTTACCAATAAAAGCACAGGCAGTAGGAATATTTGAAGTGACAGGAGAACAAAGAAAAGTTAATTCTATTTAAATGGCATGTATCTTCTAACCTAAGTGCTCTGCAGATTACTGCACCACGGTTTAAACTAATTTCATATTGCTGGTATTTTCAAAAGTGTCACAGACTCTCATTTTCAAGTATTTCTATGGCTGTCTATAATTCAATCTTTTTCCCCTACGAGCCAACACGGTGTTAGCCATGCTAACAAAAAACACCCTACAAGCTATCTCTGGGTGATACCTAAGCAACTTCCAGAAAAACAGCAGAAGGCAACAGCACCAGCTGGGCTGAGCAGCAGGGGAAAGATATATATTAGGGATTCAGCAAAGAAAAAAACCACCCCACAAGACACCTTTAATGAAAACAATTTTGCTAACAGATGTTTCTAGTGCCTTGGATTTCTCTCACACTGTCAACAAAGATAAATATACTTCAAAACACATGAACAATACTATATAGGAAGGGAGGCTGGGCGGTGGGGGAGTAACTAATAAATATACAAACCTACCTGAAAATCCCAGGGAGATTTTTCGTTGCTATTAGAAAATATGTATTTATTTATTGATACAAAGCCTCTGTTCATTGCACAGAGAACAATCTGGTCCGTGACTCTGACGAGTAGGATACGCGCTGCTGCAGAAAAATTGCTGAATGAACTAAAAGATCTTTAACAAAAAACAGTTTTCTAGACATGCCAGTTTATCCTGTTCCTTATTCTCTGGCCACTTTAGTAATTGTATCAGCCTTGTTTTCTTCGTAAATCAGATTAAAGAGACAGTAAACACTTAATTTAGTGAGATTCTTTTAACAAAAGAATGACATCCCAAAAATCAGTAGGAGTTCCTGTTCAGTATGATCACAACCTAGCAGCACATCACCAGCTTGTGCAAATTGTGATGGACTTACAGTCCCCAAAGTCAACAGGGTTCAGATAATTTTTGTAAGCTGAGCAAGTTGTAATACATGTGCCCACACAGATGTGCACGTGCACTTTCCCTTTAATTTGCTAAGTCATTAAGTTTCCACAGCACTGACCATTATATTCACATATACCCCCAAAAAAATAATTCCAAGACACAAAAAGTTTTTTGTTAGAGCATGGCAGATATCCCTAAGCTCGTGGTGAGAGAACTCCCCCCAGCAACACATAAGCAGAATATATGCATGGCAGGGAGGCTGAAAATCCACATACAGCCGCACTACACTGAGCATCCACGCTAATATGGCACAGTACTGGCCAGGGATGGTGGAGACAGATCTACACAAGCTGAGCTGGCACAGGAGCCTTTGCTATGGTGGTGTGCTGGGCTACAGAAAAATGCCATCTTCAGGGCAGAAAAAAGGCAATGCAAACACTGTCTCTAAAAGCTTTGGCATTCTCTGGTAGACCTCTCTTTACACTGCCTGAGTGACTGTTTTCTGCCATGCCTCCTAATCCCAACTGTCCATGCATGAGCGTAAGATTAATAAAAATTTTATAGGGAAAATTCCAGTTCAGATTGCAAGGCACACAACGGAAAAAAGATGCTTCCATGGATTGTACCTTCTTTAAGTAGTAAAACAAGAAAAAATGAATAGGTCTTTTTAACTTTCAAGTCTTGTCTCTATTTATTACTTAAGCTGGATTCTTGACTCCTCTTATTCACCATTTCTTAACTATTTTTTACATCATAAAACTATGAACATATTATAAAATTATCTGCATTACTGATCTCTTTATTCTGACTCTAGGATTTTTTTATTATTATTTTGCCAGAATTGCTTTCCCCACGTTTCTGTTTTTAAGGATTTCATGGATGTATTTTTTTATCAATATTATTAAATTAGAATGAAGCTGCATACTGCTAGTTCAGGAATGAAAAAAATCTATTTTTAAGATTTAGAATTACCGCATTCATCACTTTCCAAGCAGACAGTTTTTGGGTTGGTGTTTTGTTTGTTTGTTTGTTTTTTCAATCTGCACTGAATAAATTGGAGCTTCTCATTTTAAGAGGAATTAAATAGCAGTTACAGCCCACATTACTAAAGAGCCTGAGAAGAAAGTTTAATTAGATTGGACAGTCTCTAGTGCAAGTTGAGATACTGTCAGGCTTCACCTCAGAGGGACTTGGACAACACAGTTTGTTACTGAAATTAAAAGATAAGGAATGTGTGGGATGCCACCAACATATTACTGATGGTAGAGCTGTCCAGAAAGCTATAATGCAGATATAATCAATCAATTACTAAATTACATCTGTCTGTAATGTTGCAGATACAATCAATTATTAAAAAAAATAAAATATTAAAACTGGAAGGATTTTTTTGTTGTTGTTTGAATTAGTAAAATAAACTGACATACTTTTTCTTCAGTTCCTGATACAGGAAAGTAACAGTGTATTAACTTCACTAAAGGCTACAACTCTTCATACTTAACTGATAAAAATTAAAAGGCAGAACGATACCCATAGAAAGGATCTCACAAAGAAAAAAATAATCAACTTACCTATATCTGCTATCAATGACATGTCATTCTGCTGAGTATTTGTTTAGACTGTTCTTACAGACTGCCAGTATTAGGGAAACCATCCCCCCACCGTAGCTTCTTCAGTGCTTTATTATCATTACCATTAAAGAGGCACTCCTATAATTTAATCTTTCTCTGCCTTACAGATTTTTCTTTTTTATCCTCTTCATTATTGACATGGAAATAGGTCACTGTCTTTCTCTATGATATATTTAAAGGTTTGTAACCATATGATCCTTTTTTTCCCCAACTCTAAACAGCCCTACTTACTTTGACTTTTCCTCAGAAGCCTTCATTCTAGATGTCTGCTCATCCATGGGTTTTTTTCCCACTCAGAGCTCCAGTCGATTCATGTTTTCCTTGTGTTTACAAATTTACCATTTCGGGTGGTGGCCTCACCTGTTGTCCTGGTTTTGTAATTTTACTTTTTAGCTGTACTGAATAGAGTGTTACCACTGGCATATGCATCTTACTACACGTGTGTGGTTTTGATGGACTACAATGACGTTTGAAATTTTATCTGTAATTCAGGAAAAAACTAATTGAGATTTGTTCGTAGAATATCTCACGTGATTTCCGGTGTTCTACCTGTCAGCTCAACTCTGGATGTTTTTTATGCTTTGATTTTGTTGTGGTTTGTTTTTTCAATACTCACACTGAATACACATTTTAATACTTAATAAAAAGAAGAAGATATAATAGATGCTAATTATTAAATGGTGCAAAGCACACTGCAAATCTAACCAATATCTGGTAAGGTTACAAAAAACATTAGTAAATTGTACAAACAATAGACATTCATATACACACAGCCTCCCAATCTGTTGGATTGTAATTCTTGATGAATCTTATTAACACATCTATTCATCAGTATGCACCCTCTATATGAAGTCTACACAACCTTTGTGAGATCCTGCAAAGTAAGGATGATGAGGCAAACTAACATCTTTCCTCCTCCCGCTAAACCTGTGTAAACTTATTATTCTAGCAAGAGTATTTTTATTTAAATTTAAAATACAATTTTTCATTCCCTCTTTCCTGCTCATTCCCATGTCTGGCACAGTCTTTACCCCTCGGCAAAGCACCAAGCAATTTCCTTCTGAAATCCCTTCTGAATCCCTGCCTCCCGAAGCTGACTTTGTTTGCATTTTCAGCCTATACTAGGACATCAGCAGCTCCTGTCTCTGACCTGCTCATTAAAACTTGAAAAACAAGGCTTTCCCAAGAGCAGTATTCCCTTACTGCCTCTTCTCAACAGTAGGGATTTCCTTTCTCTCTATTTCCTTTCACTCTTGTTCCGTCGTCTTTTTGACTGCAACTTAAGTATTGTAACTTGGGGCAAGCCTGGGGTTTAACGAGGCAGGGGTTTAACCAACAGGGGAACGGCTCCTTCTCTGGTCAAAGCAAATGGAAACTACTAAATTAAATTGCTCCCATGCTGGGAACCCTCAATGGCTCTGCTCCTTCCCAGGGTAGACGAAGCACATTCACGGCAAGCAAGGGTGTCCGCCAAGAGGGTGGCAGGAGACATTTGACTTGTTGCAGAGCTTCACTACCTTTCAGTCCTCGCTTACCATGGCTGGGCAAGCACCTTGACCTCAAACAGGAAGAAAATTCCCCATCATTTTGCTCTCATATCAAAATAATGCAGCCTCCAACTAAGTTTCTCTCTCAGTCAAGGATTAGAAGACCCCTCCTTCCTTCTTGTGCCCAGTTTACCTAATTTCCTCTAGGTATTAAGCACCGCTGAACGCTCCTAGTGATCAGAGGTCAAAAGCAGCTCTGGGACTCTACTGATTTTCCCTGCTCTCTCATCCACCAAAATAATGTGGCTTTTGTTTGTTTGTTTTCACAAACAAGCAATGCCATCCTACCTTTAGTTTCAACACATGTTCCCTAATAAAATAAATAAAACCAGAAAAAAAAAATAGTGTTTGATCCAAATTATCAGAAGTTGTAAGAATTTCAGAATTTCCAATGCAAAAATTTTTGATCCTTTTAGGTAATGAGTGTTGACCATTTCCTTGCATAATACTTTTCTAAGATGTCCTACAACAAACTCAAAATGTCAGGTTTTGAAACTTCAGCTCTGTAACTCTAAATTCCGATGAACCATACGTATCTCAATTTCTAATCAGCACAAAATAAGAAATTCACAGGAAATGGAAAGAAAATGTAACTAATGAACTTTATTAAGCCAACTCATTGTATAACAACCTATTTTAGCTGCTGTAATGAAGCGATGAGAATTAAACTTTCTTCTTAAAAGGAAAGTAATTTTTAAGATGGAAAAACATATACAAAGATTAAAATAGGCAAGGTAATTGAAAATGCTTGGGTTTAAATTACACTATTAGATTAGTCTGGAGCTTTTTCACTGTTAAGGCAGAAATAACATTACTCATTACTCATACTTCCAATTATAAATGTAACTGTTCTTGTTTCAAACCCAGTTCATAAATATTGAAAGCATAATGTAAAGTATTGCTTTACAAGCTCACTTTTATATGCCAGGAATAGACAAGTTGCTGGTTCACTTATTGATAATAATATACTCACATAATTATGCATAATACTAAAAACCTCATTATCATTCTATCAAGCCTGTAGCAACATGTATTGGTTAGGATTGCCTTTCAGCAATTAAGTGTTTCTAAATACAGTCATCTTCCTTTTAAATAAAAAAGTGAAGAAACAAATGATAGCAGCTAATAATCACTTCAGAACAAACAGATGTGAACCCATCTTCAAAGATCAGTATGTCTTGAGATCTCACCTGTAACATTCATCATTTCCATGGGCAAAGCTGGCTATATCAGTGACACTTGCACTACAGCTGGCATACCCACAAGGTCGCATAAACTAATACCTAAACAGAGCCTGGAGAGGAGGGGAAGAAAACGTATGTGAACAGTCATACTCCTCCATTGGACTGTAAAGCTGAACTGACCTTTTTCTTTTCGAAGTCACTGCAGTCTCAGATACCATATGCAAAATATGTCAAAAATTCACATTTTTGTTTTCAGGTCTTGTTTAGCACATCCCAGTTAACTATACGGAAACCATTTTCTCTACCATTCATACATGAAAGACTATCAGCCCTTCAGGTTCTGGAGAGGCAATTCCAAGCAGCTCATCCTCAAAGCTCCTCAGGTAACAACAATGACTCTCAGTCATCCAGTGGTAAAATTGAGCTCTCAGCTCCCTTTTTGGTACACTTGAACGACGAACAATAATCATAACTGATGTAAGAGTTACCAAAACATACAAAGAAATTATGCCCTACTAACAAGGTATTGTATATACTAAACCATTTTAAACTATGTTATTTCATTCAAAAGGAGTAAGCCCCCCCTCTTTCACAGAAATGTACAGCTTCACATTCACCAAAACGTTTATATGGAGAATTAACTTCTCCTGATCTTCAGCTGTCAGATAGAATTTTTAAAGATTGACTTTTCTTGCTTCTGGGGACCACCAAGGTTAAAGTTAAAAAGCTCTGTCATGTTTTCATCTGACAGACTTCCATATAACAAAAAAAAAAAAAAATCCTAATTTGAGGTACCCAGAGAATTTAATCACTGCCACGTTTCCTTTCAGAGACTATTCTGCTTTCAGCTTTTAACTTATTACTGCAACACATTTAGCAATGAAAGGTGCTACGTGAAATTAAATTTCATTATACTCTTTCAGGGTCAACGCTGAAACCAAAACACCTCTGATAACCACGGACGTTTCATCGGTATATATTTCCCAATGGAATCATCACCAATGTAGTGACCCAAAGTTTCCATTTTCTGAGAACTCTTGGATCATTAACTGTTCATCACTAATTTAATCACGACATCTCACTCAAATGGTTTTTACTATGTTTGAAATGGCCAGTAGTGATTAATGGCAATAGAGTATCACTTCCATGATTTCACTGTATGAAGTAAATTAAATTCAACTCCTTTTAGGCTTGTTAGACCTCAGTCATTCAATAATGTATGCCACTGTGTAATTTTAATTGCATTAATATTTCTACTGATTTCAGTACAGATCACTCGTATTATTGAGCTAAACCATATACAGGTGCCAAAAAAAAACAAAAAACAAAACAGACATTACAGATAACAGTAACAACAATTACACAGCTAGATTGCATAGTCGACCAGCCAATATTTGTAGACTTAAATGGGCAACTGTAATTTTTGCCTGTCTACATTCACGTTATGCGCTGAACGAGAGCTCTTTGACAAATGGAACAAAAAAGGTCACTGCAATCATGCAATTAAAGCCTGTATCATGCAGACCCACAAGAATTCAATTCAGGTCACACGAAAATTGTCAAGCAGTAAGCATTACCAGATAACATATTTGATCAGCCTATATAACTTTACATTACCTAACAATGAAAACAGACTTTTTTTAAGCCATTCTGTCATCTCAAGGCAGAGGAGCAAGTTACAGCGTCATTATGATACAGTCCTTACGCTGGCCGGAGAGGACAAAGCATCCTTCCCTTTCTTTCTGAGCACCACCTTGAGAGACTCTGTCTGCCCACCAGCCAAAATACTAAAATACTACTTGGATCAGTTGCTAGAAACCATTACTAAATGAGATCCTGAAACAGTTTCAATAGCTACCAAACACCATGAAAATAAAAAGGTGCAACGATGAGCAGGCTTGATCCCAACAGCACCCTGCTGAAAAACAAACAGCTAAGTGAATCCAGAAGAACTAGCCCTGCATGAAGCTTAGTCTGTGTCCGTGCTTATCACAGACAACAACATGATATAACACATGGCTGGGAGCCAGAGTCTGTAAACATTACTAGTGAAGGTAAAATCCAGAAATTTGACATCAGTGTAATAGGCAAAAACATCTATTTTAGAGAGAAACATATTCTATATATCTCAACTGGTTCTGGTGAATACAGCTAAATACAGCCACTGATAAAAGGGACTGCAAAATTCATGTAAAGTTATGCAAATAAGTCTACACTGACTGTTACATAAAATTAAATATCAAGGCTTTTCCTATGCTAATATGGTGTATAAGTCAGGAGCAGAATCACCAATTTTAAGAAAAGGAATTCAATTTTCAGTAATGTTCCTATACCTAAGGTAAAAAATACGTACTGAATAGAACGACCCCGCAGGCTCCTGATGCTGAATACCTACATTATTCCACTGTAGCATTTCTATGTAAATAGACAAGGTGAATGGCTTCTCCAGACAAGACGCTGTGCACTATCATGTAAAAATTAAGGCACGCTACCAAGAAACACAGGAAACAATTCCATCTGTCTTAAGTAGGGATGTACTAAGAATAAAACTAGTCATCACTGTACTTTATAAACGCAGTGTCTTACTGACTACAACACAATAACAGGTATTACACTGAAAATCTAACCTTCTCTAAACTCATTTGTTTCTTTTAAATTACATGTTCTTGGACCCATCTGTGAAAACTGGGAGGTTAATTATGATAGTACTTTGAATAATTCCACAGCTAAATGCTGAAGTAGTTCTACACAAATGCCATATGCTTGTCTTAGAAAAACTAAAAAGATTAATTAGGAGGCCAAGCCCAAGACTTTAGAAAGTAACACTCTGCACACAGTTAGATCATTACACTGTGTACTATGTAAATTGAAGTTTTAATTAGTAGGTAAAACACTAGTCATAGCAAAAAAAAATTACAAAATTCTAAATTGTGTGCGACAGTCTTCTTTTTTACTGACATTGCTTATAAAAAGACACCATGCACAAACCAGTCACAACAAAAGCCATTTAAACTTACATGCTTCTGATGAAGGAACTACCTGTTAAGCGTTTCAGTCCTGTTCTTCTTCTTAGCTACATTATCCTCACCTATTTTAAAGACACCTGATCACATCAGTAAAGAAAAAATTCTAATAAACAAACTATAACTAGAAAGCAGAGTAAGGAACCAGTTTTGAAAACTCAACTAAACAGCATGAAGTCCTTCAAGATCCCTAGTAGCCACTTCTCCATCTCTGAATATGGTCTAGCCCAGACTTCCACTTTTAGCCCATTCCACTACAAAGCATCATCTCTTACAGCCTCCACTCTCCTGAAGTAAGTAAAGGGTTATTCTGGCCTGATCCATAAATCAGTGATGGTAAAGAGAGCTTTTCCATGAAATTCTGGACCATATCCCAAACATTAGTTACTTTACTCACCACATATTCAAACACAAGTGTCAAGGTCTCCTTGGTGTGAATGATGTCATGAAGCAGCACAATGTTAGCATGTTTCAGTCCTTTCAAAAGAGAAGCTGAAAAGTAAAACATACACATTATCTTAAAAAGGATCCAAATATTTTACATTGTTTGGCTTTTTTTTAGTGACTTGGATGATTTCTTTGACATCTGAGTTTCATAACGTGACAACCAATAGTTGGTACTTCAGTATCTTCTGTGTCCATGAGTTCAACACATACAGTGTCTTCCAAGGTCATGCCTTACCATTCAGTGCTATTTTCTCCACCTTGCTGGTCAAACTCAACCTCACTTTGAGGCAAAAATGAGGTGCAGCTGGAGATGCTTTCCTTATGCTGCCTCCTGTGAGTGAGTCAATCACTCACATTTCAGCAACCAGACACCAGGTCACTTGTACACTCAAAGAGAATTTTCTGTCTCAGATAAAAGCGTGTTGTTTCAAAACATCCTCTTTCCTATCCAACACAACAGAGCTGCTTTCTAAACAATGTGCAACATCTATCCTAAGAACAGTGCTTTAAGCAATAATTCTCCTTTCTCTCAAATATAACACAGGTTTGATGGAATCATTTGTATTAGCTCATAAGAATAAATACATGGTATTTTCTGACCATTTTTCTTAAATGGCACTAGCTCATATTTTCAGACTACTGATAAATAAAGACTTACCTAGTGAACCTCCAGGTGATCTCTTTCACTAAATTTCTTTTACAGCATAATACATATTTAATGTTCATACCGTATTACATATCTAATGTTCCCCAAGACGTGGCATATTTTAGCAATATATGCTGACAAGCCATGTGTTGTTACCAATGTCATTCTGTCGTTGCTGCCTTGTCATCTCATGCCTACATCTGAGCAGGACCATCAGTCACCACACCAAAGTAAATAACAGACACAAAGACATGCAAATGAGTGGCAGATTTCTGTACTGAATAACATGAAGCTTTCTTCTATCACCCTTCTTTTGTCAAAGAAAATAATGGAGCACCAAACGTGTCCCACACCACTACTGTGCAAAATGGAAACTAGGGAGCTTCCACAGCACTATTACCCCTTCATGTCCTATTGAGGGTGCTCCGTCAGGCTCAGGTAACTCCAGATGTCAGCCTTGCTTTGAATCAGGGTAAGTACATAGTATCTCTCATACTGGTTTTTAAGAGAGCAATCTGACAAGCTGATCACTCTGGGAAGCGACACAATAGCAACATGGCATCTGGCTGAATCGGTGTTCCTCTACAAGCATCCTCAGCAGCAAAACCCTGGAGTTCACACTAGGCAGAATGTAGATAGCAAAGGGGAAAATACTACATAGGAGCTTCAAAGTGAGTATATCACAGATGTCTTGATGTCGGGATTGCAAAAATGCGAGCAAGCTCCATGACCAGGAATGAGGCAACCCTTCAACCTGCCAGAAGAAATGAGAAGAAATGTTTCAAAAGAGCTTGCTTTGGCTGGAACTCTGCAAGTCATGCCTTTCAGAGTCAGCACGGAGCAATCTTTCCTGTGCTCTGAGTATGTTGCCACTGAGCTGTAAATCTGCTATTGCAATTACAATTATTCGTTTTAAACAGCTCTAGCAACTTTTCACATTCCACGAATTAAGTAGAAGTTGTTTTCTCAAAGCAAGAGTTGTGCACAATTTTCATAGGATCCTCATTTTAGAATCTGGAGAATTTCTTGGAGTAAAAGCTCTGAGAGAGTTGGCTATGTTGGGTTTTTTTTAAAAGACAGCAATGAAAAATTGCTACTGAAAAAGGTATGGATACAAACAACAGACAATCAGAACAACTGTTCTGAAAGGTACCTTCTATGAGAAACATGAACTTTTAAGCTGAGGGAGCCCCAAGAAGAGTTCACCTGCAGTAACTGAGCTTTTACCTGCTCTTCCCTAAAACCTTGTCAAATGACCGTACGTGCAGAGAGACTGGGAACATAAAACCTGCCTCCTGGCAGAGCCTATGTCGAACTGTAACAGTATTTATGACCTATGTCAGCTTTTGCTGTTCAGATCATCACCTGAGGCCTGTAATTCCTCTAGTTGGCCATGACTTTGTTGCTAAAATCTCTATATGGGTCATTAAAGCTTAAACAGTACATTGAAAGCAGCTTACCCCGAGGCCTTTGCAAATACTGTCTTTCCCTATCTTTCCTCTTCAGTCCCTTCCCCCACTCTTATTTATCTTCTCTAATATCTAGTTCTCCCCTTCTACAGCCTCAATATTCAATATCTGCCATACAAGAACTACAAAACATCACCTGCAGGGCGAGATTTCTGTCTTCTCCATTAGTCCTAGTGAAATACAGTAAATAATATAGCACAGAAAGCAAAATCATCTTAATTGCACTAATTTTACACTGCAGAAATAAGAAGCAATTCCACTATCAATTTATATTGTGAGAAACCAAGCACAACTGGTGAAAGTAAGAAAATTACCCCTTGTGCTCTTCTATCAGGTCTCTTACCAGTAAGATTGCCTGTCTTTGTGAAAACACTGCTTTGTTGCTTAAAAAAGGTGGGGGAAAGGGAGGAAAAAAAAAAGAAGAAAAAGAATTGTCTGAAATAGGAAAGCTGTTTCTTCCTCCACAGGGTACTTTAAAAACAAAATGAAATATGAACCGATGATGCTCAGAGTGTTTTTTTACAGAAACATCCACTTTCAGAACAAAAAACCACCTCCTCTTTTGGGCAACTTCCTGCTCGAAGGGGATAGAACTTTGGATGAACTCCACTAATTCAAAGACGAAACCCAGAAATTCTCATCCAAGACAATGAAAAAGAGTCCAGGGAATCTATCAGCATCAGCCTGAGAGAAGCCTGACTTCACCTTTGAAGCTGCCAATGCAGCTGCTGCTGGAGCTCAGCAAGAAGTCAGGTGCTGCTGTGCCTGGTGCCACTTCTAGAACAAAATAATTCTCCTAGTAAATGCCATCTCCATCAGGTGATTATCACCCACAGATTTCACACATAGTTGTTTCATTTTAAGATAAAAAGACTAAAACATGGCTGAAAAAGCATCGCAACAACTCACAGAAGTGGAAGCAACGTACTAGTACTCACTGTATCCTAGCATGTATTTTTAAAACCAAAATTATATAATGCTGCTTCAAAACTGCTGGCACTCTTTTTTTATCCTCGGTATTCAATCTAAGATAAACAGATGGCGGCATTTTTAATTCATTTCCCCAAAGAGTTTTGATGAAGCACAGCCGCAAATGATGCTAAAATACTTTTAAAACACTCTGGACAAAATATTATATGCTTTTGAATGGGCAGGTGCTTGTTCTGTCACATGTGTTTGCACATTCCAGCACAGCAAATTCTAGCAGTAAAAAACAGGGCAGAGGAATTGGTGATATACTTCAATAATTAACGACATCCGAGATGATTGTTTCTGTGACTTGTACAGAAGTTCATGACCCGAGCCACTAAAAGTACCAACACTCATCACTTCTCCATCAAGGGCTAATAAGCATATTTGCATACCTAAAGAAAATACATTGTATTTGCTTGAATAACCATCACAGATTTCTCCTCCAACAAGGGGATGCTCTCATCTATTATGAACTCCTGGCAAGCTGCCTTATTGCTTGTGTTGGTCAAGGAGCTTTTTGCTGTTCCCAGATGAGCTGGGTTCTAAAGTACGCTCACTCCACAAGCAAGGCAAGCCAGATGGACTGCAGCCAACTCTTACCCAAAACCTGAGCAGCATCAGTAAATCAGTGCTTTGCTCCCCGCAGGGTTTACAGCATCAGCTCAAGCCTGACACTCCATTAACAAAGCCTTGTGACTTTTAGATCAGCCCTGAATTTACCTCAAGAAGGCTTGGGGAGTTCTGAAAAAGGCTATTCCAACATGCCCATAAAGTAACATTTCACAGCTGTATGTCAAAATCAACAAAAGCAACTACTACTATCAACTCCCAGGCCGCATGCAAGAAGAAGAACTTTTCACTAGCAGCACTAGCAAAGATGGTACTTTCAGACATGGCTAGTACATTAAACTTGAACATTAACTATGGTCCTCAGATCATCCTACCACAATTAATTCAGTCTTGCAATTCCTGACTATCATCTTGTTCTCACTTTGTGAAAAATCACAAATGTCCATTATGTCCCTAGATAAAAGAATCACCCACGATTTCCAAATTGTCTGATATTTCAGTGACCTGGAAGCTTTTCTCAGCAGTAGCAGAACTCAGCCTCATACTGCTCATATTCACCCTAACGTACAACTGTTGATGATACTCTCTCGGATTTCCTACTATATGCAAAGGCTGTGATATTCCCGTCATTTTTCTAAAACAATATAGCTATGAAAATGCCTGCTTTGCTCAGTATATAGTAGTTGAGGTGTCCTCTGGGGCTACCATGCACCAGTGCTCACCATTTACCATGCTACTCCTCACATGCACTGTTCACCCTTTCTGACTGTCACTCTAGGAGGACGTCTATCTTGGGAGAGTTTTACTCTTGAAGACAGCACGTCATGGCAGTTTGCACCCATCTAATACTGTTAATGTAACTGTGCACCTTTGCTGCCCTGTTTAATCTCTGAGACACCAAAGCACGCACATTCTAGTCAGTAACACAAATTTGTGAAAGGAAGTAATTTGCTGTGCTTCAGAGCCAAACAGCATATCTGTAAAATTCTGCGGCTTGTCACACTCTGCAGACACAACCGTGCTCTCTGACAGAGTGCCAACTTCCTCTCATAAACAGTTGCGTTCAGTCTCTGAGCTCTCCTGGAAAGGCATCATTAGTGAGAAAACATTCATGGGTTTTTTCCCCTCATCATGTCTTTTGAACAAACATACTCAAATGTGTCTTACTGCCTGCACAAACTGCAGAAGTTCTGCTTCCCTTCCCAGCAACTTATGTTTCCATCTCACATCTTTTATAGCAATTTTAAAAATTTGGCCTCGGAGCACAATGTCCCTTACGCTTCTCTTCCACTTCCCACATAGCAGGACTTTCTGTCTGCAAAACATTACTTACAATTCTAGCCCAGAGACAGGAATTCAGCACTCTGTTGGTTCTCCAGTAATAAATGCGCAGAAATTCAGTCGTCAGAAATGTGGTCCCCAAATCTACACTTTGCTATTTTCCAGTTCACCCATCAGAAATAATTTACCACCAGCAAATAGCTTTGCTCTCCTGCAACACTAATATGACAAAATTCAATCCAGTGAAAACTATACATCCTAGGTAAGACCACACTGACCGCAGACTTCCCATCTTCTCACCACAGGACATATTCTGCAGAGGGATCATTATTTGTAATCCCAAATAATTGATTTTAAAGCTGCACACCTATAAATGCAGAGAATCGGTCAGCTTCCACTCTGATCTTAGCAGACACAATGCAATAAAGATATATAGGTCACTGTGCAGCTTTGAAAGATTTCGAGGAGGAAGTTTCTTAATAAATTTCAAAAGAATCCACAAGCTACAGGAAGAACAGAAAAAGCATCAAATCATTCCGGTGGACTACTACGTAGCTGAATTACCTTCTTTACAGACAATTCCAACCTCATGACAGTCTCTTCTGGATTTAACAAATGGCCCTTATTCTAGTTTTTATTAAGTTAAAAAGAAAAAAAAAAAAAAAGGACAGTCTGGCATTAAGGAACTGTAAGGAACTGCATAGTGCCTCACATCACATCCTTGCAAGAAAGAATTTGCTAGCCCTTCAACTGTAGGCTGCTTTGCTGGAGGGACTACATGGATCACATTAGCGGCATCTGTCTCCTCAGGCTGAAATTCAGGCCAACACATGAGTGGGTCAAACTTTTAACCAAGTACTTTTTTTATTTGTGAAATTTCTGCTTGCTGCTCCAACTTGGAAGTGTAGTATGTTATTAAAGAAGAAATACAGAAAAAAGAGAGCATGTGACAACACATGGGCACCTTCAGACGTTCTTCTCACTATGGCTGTAGTCCCCTAAGCAAAAGGCATGTCACAAACCTGCTGAAACCTCTTTGCCTATTGAACTGGAACAAAGTATTGGAGGGACTGATCAAATATGCTCCGAAAAGCACTACAATGCATTATTCTAACAGATATACAGAAGATAGCTGACATATGAAATGAGTGTCCCTTTTATTGTGTTTTAGATATAAATTTATGCATTGTGTATTGCTCCCAATGCTCTTCAGACACAAGTACAGATGGAGGTTAAAAATAATGAGACATCATCGTATTACAGCCAGACTCTCACGGAAAAAGACTGTAATATGCTACTCCTATCCTGTATCCGCCAGTTATACCTTGCCTTCACTGTCCATTTCAGTATTCAAGAGGAGGAAACCATGTAAACCAAAAATATGTCAGCACGTACAGAAAACAACACTATGATGCAGGACTCTTTCTATTAGTTTTTTATGCATGCATACCATGACTGGGACTACAAGCACAATCTACTAATAAAACTGTCACTGGTTTATTATAAGCTGTTATTAGTTTTGTTATCTTGCTGAATTTCAGACACAGTTTTCATATAAATATCTATCTACCTTAGGATGAGTTCTTTGGAAGTTTTCAGTCTAAACAGTTCCTTTATCTCCCAAAAAGCAGGCTTTAGCAACATCTTCTGTAACTCGCTAAGTAACTTTCCCCTTGAAAAAAACCACCTCTAAATCCAATGTTTTGGGGTAGAGACTTGAAATCTGAAAATACAGAGGCATCAAAATAGGAATACACATTTCGCTATCTCCGTGAAAATCCTCTAAATTTAGTCAAGTTATCAGCTTTTGAAATCACCTCTTTGGGTCAGACCGAGTATCAGCAGTGGGAAAAGAAGGAGGAATACACACAAGGGGAGACAGCATGAGGGGCTGTGATTCACAGTAGAAGCTAGGACAGCTGGGTAAGGAGAAACAAAAGCCCGAGGACAACCAAACAGCCTTCACAGGTGGAAAAACGCAGGAAGCGGAAAGTGACAGCGTGTTGACAAGACAGAAAAGGGACAGAACACGGATGGGGTGGGCAAGCACTCACGCTTAGGGGGAAGTAGACAAGAGCCTATAGATACTAGCACGTATTCTCCACCGATGTCCATATCAGAACCCAAGATTCCACAGATTACCAGCCCACTGCCTTCAGCAGGAATCAATGAAAATGCCTGGCAGTTTTCCTTATTCTCCTCCAGTTTCAGGCTACAGACAGAAGCAACCTATGACAGCTACCAGCTAGCATTTCAGTTCAAGCAGGATGTGTCCATACGAGAGCTCACAAACTTGACAAAACACTAGAGTGCAGATGCAACACCGGAAAACAGAATATGGATTTCCGCTTGCTTTTTCAAACACTTAGAAAATTACATAAATCAAAACCCAAATTAAAGTAAAGAATACCATGCCAAGCGCTCAGAGCAAAGATGGACTACAATTATAGGGGCTTCTGCAACACTAACTCAGCTTCTCTGAGATACACGTTCCTGAAGTCATCGTGAGATAAGGCAGGGTACGAGCGCACAGCTGCTTCATATCTATCTTGCGTTTATCTCGCACTTTGACAACCTGTAAGTTCACAGCCTAACTTATCCTGCAGTGACCAACTTGTGTACTTGTGACCAACTTGTGTGCTTGTACCCATTAACTGTTCCTAGCTCTTTTACTATTTTTTTTACTGATGTAAGACTAAATTTTATTGCTTAAATTTTATTTTTATAGAGGCTCAGGTATGAACTTGATCCAGCTTTATTGTCCAGCTTCAGTGGAAGGACCTTGCCTGTTCATCAGAGAAGCTGAAAAGTCCATCAGGATCAAATCAGAAGAAAATCAAGCCGATCTTTACCCCTACCTCTAGCATTGGCCAACATTGAGTCACTCAAGCCGTTATCATCATCATATTCCTCATTTTCTGGACATTTCAACTTCTGATCTTCATTCATGCTTATCAGAACCACAAAGCGTAAACAATTATTACAGAACCCCAGGCAACACTACACTGATATTACCCAATGCTATGCAACTACATTGAAAGTCATCTCAAAATCATAATTTAAAAGGACTCTCAGCAAGTGGGGTGCTGAGAAAATGAACAAATATTTAAGTAGTCAGAGTACAGTGACAAGTGTTCCAGAAAATCTCAAAACCATCTGTGTTTTAATAACGCACAGTAGGTGCATATAGCTAGAGCCACCCATCAAGAACACAGAATTAAATTAATCGTTCATCATCTGACACAGGCAGAGATCACACAGCAGGGGCAAACATGGTGCTGTTGTGTAATTAAGGAATGAACAGTACAAGTAGAGAGACCAAATTAAGTTTTCACAGGTAAACTTAATTCTGACTACTTCTGAACAATTGACTTTCCAACTATAATAAAGATCCTCTCTTGTAAATGGTATACCTGCAATATTAGTATTAAATTGTCTAAATAAGGGACTAAATAACCGAGTATCAGTACTGAAACTCGTGCCCTGCTGAAGTCAGAGTTTTGTTACTCACTTTTCCCAATACATCAATATGACAAGAAATCACTTAACTGTATGTACCTGCAATGAATAATATTTTTTGTACATAGAAGACAGAAAGGCATCCTAGGAAAGAATTTAATTGCATTAACATGAAACGCAGCTGCCTATCAGCATACGGAAACCACTACTTACAAATGAGGAATTCTACAGAAAAGCTGTTTTTAAAAAAAAATTACTTTTGCTATATTTCTCAGTGGGCCATTTCCTCCAGCAAAAACGCAGCACGAAAACCAGACAGATTTGTCAGCATACACTTTAGGTGGCAGAAAAAAAAAAAGAAAAAAAGGCTTGTGGCATATGTCTTGCTATTTTTCAAAGAGAGAGTGAGACAGGAGCCTTTAAAGGATCGTGTCAATTTTTTTTCTTCCAGGTGGGTGAGGCTCAACGTGCCTCTTCGCCCACAGCTGGAAAATAACGCTGGAATGAACGTGGCATCACTTTCTCTCTTGTGGAATGATTTCGAGGTTAACGAAAGGCAGCCACAGTAGGAAGCTAGCAAATACCTATTCTTACAAATATTTTACTAAACTGAATCAATCACAGTGAAAATAAGGCATAATGTTCTGTAGCAATGTGAAGTGGGTATGGGAAAAGAACAAGGATTTCATAATAAGTTTAATGAAATCCAGTCATAGCGTAACTTACACTAAAAAACAGCGTAAAATAATGAACTACTAGACTTCTAGCATAATTAGAATATGAATAATTATCTAGAACATTTAAAAAACATTTTTAAAGACAGGAAATAACCTTAATTCTGGCTAGATCTCTTTGATGCCTGTATTTGTAATTAAATTTTTCTTTCCCATCCAAAAGTATGCTAAACACGCAAACGACAAAATGGCAAGATTCCCTCAAGTAAACTTGTAAACTAATTTCCAACATGGAAAAAAAAAAGCAATAAAGGGATGAAGCAAGCTGGCAGACATTGCAGCAGCAAAACCCACTGATAATTCAAGTGAAGGTTAAATTTTTTTCCAGACTAAATCAGGTGAAAGAGATTGTATCAGAAACTGCTAGCAATGCTGTACCACCAAGAGCAAACCACTTTGGTGCCAACACTGCTGTTCATCCACTCTGCAATCACACCATCTGAAAATATGGTTTAAGTGTTCTTTTCACATCTAAAGGCTCTATCAGCTCACAAGGAGCAGATATGCTGTCGTCCTCCTGCCGTTGCTCTGTGGTCTCTGGGTATTGTCTCAGTTCTCACCCTGTCATTTAATTATCATTTATTCTTGCAGCACTCATCAACAATGTTAATTGAATTTAAGGTGTAAGCAATCGGGAGGAAACAGAAAACCGTACAACAGACCCACAGGATTTTTGCTTCATTCACCCTGGAATACAACTGAATCTAAATCAGGATGACCGCAAACTTTACAAATTTACCTTCAAATGACAGTGAAGATCTGTATGACCATGTCGCTGTCTAGAGCAGCATGTGCTTATTTAAACCTTGTGGACATTGTTCAACTTGGAAATTTCCATTTTAAAGGCCAAAACTGTCCTTTAAGCAAAAGGTGGTAAGCCTGATATGTTTCTTTAAAAAGCAGCTGGCCCCCAGAGAAAGCAGGAGAGGTGCTAGAACAGAAAAGATGGGCTGAAGGAATGTCTCAGCTTCACAGAGTTGACAGCCGCAGCTGATAGTCACAGGGTGATGTGAAAGTTAAGTGATGCTTAGAAGAGACCTAGCTGAGGTAAGCTACTCATTTATATCTGCCTGCTTTTGCTAAAAACGTCCCAATAATTTTCAAGTACAGATTCACAATTACCTGTCTAGATACGTGACACCAACAAAACTATGGATCTAAATTCATATTGGAAGGCATTCTGAGCAACAACATAATTAAAACACACCCAAGAAATGTGCGAAAATACATTAAAGGGATCTGCCAGGGTAACCCATTAACACTACAGGTGGTAACAATTTTTTTTTTTTTTAAAAGGCCAACTCAACAGCCAACAGCTTGGCGGTCTACTACACACAGATAGAAAACATCACTTCCCAGCCCCCTTGAAAATATACTCAGTTCTTCCATCCTGTTGTGTCATGTTTCAATTATAATTATGGCAATTTACTCTTTGCTTTTCCAGATAAAATTCTTTTTATAGAATCATAGTAATTAACAATGACAGTAGCAAAATTGATAGCACTGCCTCTTAAAAGTACCAATTCCTGAAAGATGACACGATTATTGCCTTGCCAAACTTTAAACAAATACCCTCATCTTTTACAGTTTGTGTCTAACAGTGTTTTTTCCAGTCAAAAGAGGTCAGCCTTTTCCAAGAGAGGACAAGAGAACAGATATGCTCTTTAATATTGGTGACCTTTTCTTCAAAGAGTTCTCAGATCTCATGCATTGAAAGGCGGCCTTCAAAAGTTACACTTCAGGTCAAGGACAAGCTTTTTCTCGTTTCTGTGAAAATCTGTCCAATTTGTCAAAGTTTACATCTAGTCAGTGGAAAATTGTACTTTAAAGCTGCACTTTAGCAGCTAAAATCTCCCAGAGAATCCATCCTCCCTGCGCACGCTTAAACATTCAGATATTTGGCAGAAGCAGAAGTTTGAGCCAAGAAGTATGGAATCCAACATCAGTTATAGATGGGACAGCATCAGTGGTAAAACTCTTCTGACAGTTTCCCCAAAATCATAATCCCAAACCTGTTCTTGGCTGAACACATCTCCAAGTCCCTTGCTCCATTTCTGCTCCCCTCTCTCTTCAACCCTGCCAATGACAAAAAGGGTGGGAAACGCCAGTTCTGTCCGACTCCCCATCTCCATCCCACAGGCTCCTGGCTGAGGCCAAAGTCACCAACCCTTCCCATCTTCCTGTTACTTCTGACATGGCTTCTGACATTCACATTCTTCCAGACACACAAGATCCTCATGGCAGCATCTATTCTTAACCACCAGCTTTTGACATCACTTCTCTCCTAGTTCTCCTCTCTACCACTGCTGAGGCATGGACACTGCTAATGTCTCAGTGGGGCAGTCGTCTTCCTCTAGGCTGACAGAGCACAGTAGAAAGGGGAGAAAGGAGGCCAGAGGGAAAACAGGAGGGAAAAGGGGACAAAAATACACGGATAACGCTAGCAGAATTTTTAACTCTGTCAATATCAGAAAAAAACCAATCAACTCACAACTAAACAGAAAGGGCGGGGGGGTGGGGTGTGGGTGTTGACAGCTCAACCACTACAAAGTCCTTGGAGCTCTTTACTAGTGATTTGCTGCTCATCGTCACCTCATCCCAAGTAAATCAAAGAATGACTTCAACAAAGCCAACAGATTTTGTGGGCTGAGTTTTTCTGCCAAGGGAACACATTCTGACCTGAAAAAGGTGATTTAGGAGATTTAGGACAGAAGCAAGTACCCATAGATGGTAATGAAATTCTTTCCTCCATCAGCATGGCTAGTCAGTGTATATGCTACATCAGACACTTTGCAACAATAAACTACACCTCTGAAGAAACTTGGTAGATGAGGAATACTAAATCTCTATTGCAATGCATGCCAAAAAGCTTTGGCTAAAAATCAAGAATTGATTACATTCGAAAGTCTAAAAGCACATTCCAGTTCAGATATGCGTATTAAAACAGTGGCAGCCAAAGTGCTAACGCTCACAACATCCTCCCTGAATTCCCACCTCAGTTCAATATTTCAGTTCAATAGCACCAGCCCTACGAAAGCATAACAGAAATGTTCCCAAACAGAAAAAGGAAAGATCAGTCCATGAAACAGGCACAGGAACACTACTCATTTATTTCTAATTAGGGCTCAGCATCCCAGTGATGACAGACCCCAGACTTCAACAGGCCCATCAAAATACCTCTCCCCCAGCTGGTTAGGATGCTTGCATATGACAGCCTGGTAACGTTTGAAACAAACAGACAAGATCTCCACAGATAAACAAACCTGATCTAAGGCAGTAAAAGACATTCCTCTCCCAAAGTTCTCTGTGACCACGATAAGCTACATGTAAAATATTAAGAACTACCATTTATTTGAGAAGAAGCTATGGCTGACTATCCATATCTTGGAGGTATCTTTAACCTTAACTACACAATGAGTGCTATACATCATAGGAACTGTGGTGGTGTCACTGCTATAAAGGAGTGTATAATTATCTGCAGGTGTTTTTCCAACAGTTTGTTGGGTTTTAACAAGTGTTGTTAATAAATCCTAGTCCTTTTGTACAGTTTGGCTTTCATTTAACATGAGGAACTTTTACAAACTTGTTTACATAATTCTCAAAGATGTAGATTTATAATACTGTCAATGATTTTACAAGGTTAATGGCCTCTGTAATTACAACAAATGAATGAGAAACTGAACTACTTTAAATTTATGCACTTCAGTCAACTGTAAAAACAGCAAACTCTGCAAAAAAACTTGGATGCATGAAACAGAGTAAAACCCACCTTTTTGCTGACAGCTCCAAAGCAATGTACAGAAAATGACATACTCCTCTTAATGGTATGCTTAGACTCTTAAGTATTTTGAAAACTAAAATCCTAAGAATAGAGATTAATGCAATCTCTATTGTAATTTTTAAACCTAGATGCATCTGAGAAATACTTTTATTCCAGAGGTATATTTAAAGTAAACAAACAACAAACACACACCAGAATAAACGCTCATACTGTAATACTGAAGGCTCAAAAACGTAGATTCTCTTTTCAGAAGCGTATCTATTATCCAAGATGTTTTTAATTTAATTTAAACCTAATTTTATTTTTTTATTTAAACCTCAAGGTTTTAATTAGTATGCTTTTAAATAAAGGAATTTAATTAGAACTAAATAGCACTGCTAACGAAAGTTCCAAGTCCCTTACTAAATAAAAAAATAAAAAATAAAAATCAATACCTCTAAAAGGAAGTCAACTAAGACTTAAAAATGTCACAAAATTTGTTTAAAAATTCATATTATGTCGTGATTTTTTTTTATTCAATTCATTTACATACATTAGCAAGTAAAAGGCTGGATCACTTCATATGCCTTTTTATGGTCAAATAATCTGAAGTCGCAATAATTATAACCCAAATTTCTTGATGGAACTAAAACTTTCGTCATCTAAACTTCACTAAAGAACTTAACAGCAACAATGTAACAGAAGTTCATTCTAGAAAAAAGGAAAGGAATAAAATCCCCTGATACCTAAGGGGTTCTTTAAGGACCAGAGGTTTCCTAGTGCCTCAGAGAGGTTAGAAGTTGCTTCATGCTCTTGAACTCTGATCAGAAGTTATTCATGTGCAAAGAAACAAATTCTTTGAAAGTGACATTCTACCTTCTTGGCCACAGCCATAAAAATGGATGAAAAACATGAATGCATGGGCTGATGGCAAGACGAGAAGGTTACTAATGCAATTCATAAGCCTCTTGGACTACTGGCAGAAATCTGACAGAAAGGTGTTAAGACTTAAGTCTTGAACCCATTATCCACTGATACATACTCTTACAGGTTATTTAGTTTGACCTCCTCAATAGAAGGAGCAATTTTCAAGCTCATAAATTTTTACTGAGCATATTTTCAGAAAGACATCCATCCTCTCACAACAACCCAGACGTAAAAGTGCCCCCAACACTCATCCACAATTGTTATAGTGGGAAGTCCATCTAATCCTTACACTGATAACTTAAGCAAAGCCTGTTTAATCAGGCTTTGAACAGAGACTATGCATTGCTCCAAAATCTTTTATTCTGCCTTTATAAAGATTTGTGCTTATTTGTGCAAGCAAGGCTGACAGACAGCAGCATACAGACACACATCAATACCTATCACTTGAATTCTGTTTGTGAGCCGTAGCTACAATCCTTAGGCTTTCCACCAGCATGCAAAAGAAAGCATTTTTGATTATGCAAATAGTCCTCTGCCTTGTGAATAGGGCCTCAAGTGATTCAAATGTTAATTCTGTTAGAAATCTTGATGCAAAGCCAGTATTTCAACCATGTCAGCTTTATAACCAAGACTTTCTGAGAAAAACGTAATTGCAAATTGAAAAATATCTTTTAGGACCCCAAATGCATTGAGATAAAGTAACACGGAAAAGTGTCAAAGTTCTTTACAGCTTTTTGTCAACGGGCCTACAACCTGCTGGGCTTTGCTTTCAGTCAGAAGCCCCTTCAGGAACTTGCAGTTTCCTACTGCCAGCAATGTAGGCACTACTATACTGAGAAAACCAAAAATGAAACAACAAAAGCAATTTTTTTATCTTGTCCAGAGTTTAATGTGCTAAATGTTTGGGGTTTGTGTCTTCCCGTTTTGTTAATAAAACCCTCCCACAATCCAGTGAATGTTTGTATGAAAGTGTTCCCGTCAGTATTAAACACATTTTTCGAGCCCTCATAGCACACAAAAGAGCAAGCGTGTGCCCTGGATTTCAAAGAAATACAGTGAAAGGAAATGAGTATGTGTGTGTTCTCCTGCTGTTTGACGGTGAAAAGTGTAAGAAGTAGATTATATTTTTTTCCAGTTATAAAATTTTGGAAATATTTGGACCACATATATTGACCACAGGTCAATTTTGACTGCATCCAAACTACAACTTCAAAATATATTGACTTAATAGCTTTTGTTTTTACTTTGCAAGTATGGTTTTGATTTTTTTCCAGTCAGTTGTATTTAATCTATCGCAGTAACTTGGGTTACTTTGTCCTTTAAGAGGAGAGTTTTAGGAGATATGAAGGAAGGGAGGATAATTTCAGATGGAAGCTAGCCACACTGGCACTGCTATCACCCTGTCTGCAAAGCTAGCGTGCTGGTACACCAAGATTCCTACCACCCTCCTGACTTTCTTGATTGCTTCTGCTCAAGGAAAACCAGGTGATGGTTAAGACTAAATGAAAACCGAGGAAATTCGTTATATAACTACCTGAATTGTACAACTAAGATGGGCTTCACAGAATCAACTCTCAGCTTAAGTTGGCCCTAGAAACAAAAAGGGTCTTAGGAATCTTCCACAGGACATCCAGAGCAAAACATTAAATGCTTAAAATTAGTTCTCATTGACAGTGCAAGCTTTGAGCATCATCTTAAGGCAAAATCCACAGCATCCTTATTTGCATTAACCCCTTCCTAACATCCCAAAGTAACAGTGAAACAAAACGGGTCTGTAGCACTTCTGCATTCATTAAGGGAACTCTGAATCAAGCTTCACAAAACAAGGAGGATAAATAAGCTCCATCAGGTCAGAACTGATACAAATCATGGAGTTTAGCGCAACTAATACCTCCTTATTTACAAGGCTTCCTCCTTTCTTTTTGTTCTTAGTTCACTTTTCACTTAGCTCCAGCTAAATCTAATGCCAGCTGAGAAGCTGTAGAAGTTTGTGACAAGTGGCCCAGACCTTAAAAATTCCGAAATACACAGTTCCATATTCTACAGCTGTATATCGCAGTGATGACTTTTAGTCTCCACTGTCACAGCTTGTATTTTAATAAATGGGTCAGAGGTGGAAGGTCATGATATCCTATTACCAGTCTCTGAACCATCCAGTTCCCTTTCATCTCAGCAGAAAAAGGTGATACATTATCAGGTTCTTTTTTTATATTGCTTACTCATGAGGAACATCCCAAAGTAAAATAACGTGGATATTCATTTTCATTGCTTTGAAGAAGACAGTAAAGGTCAATTTCTAATTTTGAAATGCTACTCTCTTCATATTGATTATAAAGCCTAAAAGCAGCAACTCCACCCATGCTGCAAGCAGAGATCCCATTACGAAGCATGCATGTCAGCTCCATGTAATTCCTGAATGATAAATCTCCCACCTTTCTCAGCAAAAACCGAAAAATGTAACTAAAATATTTGCAACACAACCTTCAGCCTAGGAAAAATATGAGAGAAGAAAAAGGAGCAGTGCTGTCTCCCGAAGGAATGGCCTGACCCAGACAACTGTGCCTACGGCATCCAGCAGCAGCTAGACCTAAGAAAAAAGCAGCCTCTGAAGAAAAAGAAAACAAAAACTAGGAAGGAAAAGAATGTCTTTTTTTTTCTCACATATATAATTTCAATATAAGATGTATTTGCTAACATGTTTTCCACTTTTCTGATTATAACTCGTGTTTTCCTTCCTGTGAGGAAGGTATTAGTGCATGCTTCTTATTGACTACAGTGGCTACCGTCATATTTCATGCCAGTACAAAGATGTAGGCTACTGAAAATATTTCCCAAGTATTTTGAAGTTTAGAAACAATTCATGTTTAATATCTTCAGCAAAGTACGGTGATCTAATCATAGCATTTTACCGTACTGAGATTTACCGTAGTGAGATACCGTACTGAATGCCATACAACATATTTGAGGAAGAACTGAATGGGAATAAAAGGCAGCAAAGCAAAATACTGCAGTGGCCTCACCCTCTTTCAGGCTGCCTGCCTTTTCAACTAGTAAGCCTCTTCTGAAGGCATGGCCCCACCATTTGCAAATAAGAATCTTTCTCCCCTTCATATAAGAGTGATTTATATAGATATTAAGACAGAATAGGAGCTTGTGTCTGGAAAGGGACTAATGGTGCTTAATTTTAGGACCTGCTCATAAAGAAGTTACAAATTTGCAAGAAACTAGTTTGGTTCTAGTCAAAGAAAAAAAAAAAAGTAGTTATGCTGTGTATGGAGACAAAAGTATTGAAAACAAAGGCATCATTGTGCATCCAGCATTAGCACATGCGCGTCTTCATTGTTATACCCGTCCCTGAAGGACCAGGACTATTTCATACCATATTTCTAAATAAATTACACATCAAGAGAATTAGGATAATTCATTTATGAACTTTCTGCGTTAAAAACACAAAAAACTATTCTGCTGATACGTTAATGAATGACTGTAGTCAGCAGCAAGAAGATTGCCTCGTATGTCAGACACAACTTGTGACAAAAATGGACAACTTTCATAGGAAACGTTTTCTCTCAATGTGGGTACATGTCCAACTCACATTAGACATTCTCTGGGTTGATCAAAGCCAGCGCTCGACTCTTCACAAAGGATTTGTTTGTTTGGGGGACAGGGTTAATTGGCTTTCTATGTCAAGTCTTTAAGACATACAAGAGACACGTGCACACGCAATATACATAAATGCTCACACACTTCTTTCAATACATGTAGTGATGTATTTCCTTCAAGGGGAGAGAGACTTAATATCAGGAAACCAGACAACCTTGTCATGTCCTTATTTTGTATTTACCCGACGTTGAAACCAGTTCTGCTGAGATACAACAGTCACCTACTGGTTTAACAGGCACCAAAGACTAAGGAGAAAACTCAAGCTAACTGCACTGGTTCAAACACTGAGTTACCACCTTGCTCTGATACTTTCAAAAACCAGGACACAGCTGGGGAAAAACATACACAAAGCACTTGAAGGTCTTGACAAAGACAAATGTGTCTGTGCAGATTTAAAGCCTCCACTTTAATCACAAGGCTAAATGGTACTGTTGTTAGGATTATTCCTTTCACAAAAAGGAGATAATAACAATGAAAAAAACAATTTGAAGAATTGGCTAGGTTCAGGAGACATGTCTGTGCCTCAACAACAGATTATATCAAAGTTTTCTTTCACCAGGTGGCCACGGAACGTATTGGCACTTGGAAGGCATCTCCCATAGGGTCTCTGAACGATTCAAGCTGACGTGCCATCACTTGCTAGTATCTCCATTCATGTTAACAACCAGCTAGTATCTGCATCACCAATTCAATCCATTCCAACTGGGATATGGTCACAGGGTAAAAATTAATGCTACTTGGAGCAGGATTAACTTAGTTATACATTTTATGATGGTAGCATGTGCTAAAGAGGAGGTTAAATTTGCACACAACATAAAAAGACTGATCCTCACCAACTTCCACTCAAATAAGAAAGCCATGAGGGCTGCATAA
Source organism: Larus michahellis (assembly GCF_964199755.1). NCBI lineage: Eukaryota > Metazoa > Chordata > Aves > Charadriiformes > Laridae > Larus > Larus michahellis. The sequence continues at coordinate 25,758,931 of NC_133897.1, read as the reverse complement.
CTGCATGACTTATAGCTACATATTATAGTTATATATGAAGAAAGGATTCCCACCTTCCTTTTATCCTCTGTATTCTGTAATTGCAATCTTTTTTTCTACCTTTCCCATCATACTATGAGGAACCATGAGAGCAGAAGACCAGACAAATCTGTAAGGCAACAGTTCCAACTCCTATTAAATAAGGAAAAGAAGAAAAGTTTTTTGAGCAGAAGGCCCCAGAAGGGCCAAAAGCCCAGTCAGAGAGCCCTGAAACTCAGGAAACTGTAGGCAAATGCCTTACTGAGAAGGGTTCAATGGCACCCCTGAATAAATGGGTGCCATTGGTAACCTTCTAGGGCTGGATCTAGCACAAGATCCCTTACGCAACACCTTCCATGTGATGCACAGACAATTTCTTCAGTGGAAGTAGGGCAGAGTCTGAAAGGTCTGCCATTAAGCTAACTGATAACAAGTATAAGGAAACCTGATGGCAAAATGATGATATTGAAAAAGAAAAAAAAAAAAAAAAAAAAAAAATCAAAAAATCCTCAAATGTCACCCCATTCTTTTCTTGCTTGAACTGTACCCAAGAACAAAAGCCAGAAGGTCACAGCTTGCACATCAAAAGCACTGAATGAAGGTTCAATTGATACATCCATGTTCCATCTCAGCAGGCTACAGATAAAATATCGGAGTGGGAATGGGAGGAGGACAGAGGGGACAGAATATTCTGTGGAACAGATTTAGCTCTGTGAAGCTGGATAATTTGGAATTTTCATTTGTACTTTTCAGAAAAGCATGATACTTTTCCCACACGATGGGAGTTCATTATAGAGTTTAAAATTTATATCACAGTTCTCAAAGGAAAACACCATCATTTACATTGCATTTAGGTAATCCCTGCTCTCCTGAAGGTTTTATAATTGTGAGAATTGCTAATTTGTTAGAGGGTAAAAAGAAAAAAAGAAAAAAAAAACAAAACCAAAGGAAAGCTATGCTCAGCCTATGAATAGCAAGGAACAAAGAAATAAGCAGGACAGACTTTATCACTCTAACATTCCGTTTCTAAGCACCCTACATGGACAGAAGCCTTCATTTGGTCCACCAAAAAGAAGTGAGGAAGGAGCACAGTGAAATTTGGGCACACCAAAGAGCAAGATACAATAACATCACAGTAACCACTTGCACTGTATCTGAGACCAGAAAACTATTAGCTCTCCCACGTTCCTCTGAGCTGACCAGAAATTCAGTTTACCTGTTTCAGCCAGTCAGTCCAACTGCTTTCAGAGAAAGCCAAATGAATACTGTCAGTAAAAAAAATTAGGAGCCAGTCAGGGCTGGGGAGAACAGCAGGAAGGAAAGCAGAATAAAGACGAAAGCTCCTGCTGCTTCGAAGCTCCACATTGCTGAGGATCTAACATGTTTCTCTCAGACGTATGCAAATGCACACAAACGCACATGCAGGAGAAAGCTCAAATGAAATACGGCTGAAAATCTGAGCTATCAAAAAAATGTTCAGTCACAAAATCTCCAGAAATTAAAGGTAACTTTTATATTATTAATGTTCAGTAAGAATGAATATACATTTTGCTACAACATGACGGAGTATTTAATAATAAGTAACATCCAAAAGTCTTGGAAATTTTAAAAGCTGACTTCCTTTCATAAGAAAGGTCCCAGGAATATCGTTTTCCAAATGTACTGTGGTTTTTGAAGGCCAAACTGTCTTAATTTGGAAATCTTGTATTCCGCTTTTATCTTGAGGAAGCATACAGTTTGGCTAAGGCTGCAGGATGCCCGCAACAGAAAGAGACCAGACAGAGAAATTAAAATTGCTGGAATGTCTTTACTTTTGAATACTTCTTGACCTTAAATATCCAGCGACAAAGTGTCCCAGAGGTTCTTGGCTTGTGTGTTTTATTTTTAACAACGCTGAAAAACAAAGCTGTTATGACTACAAGCTGCATTGGCTTTGCAGGGACTTTACAGTTAATTGAGCTGTAGCTATTTAGCCTGCAGTAGGCACCAGCTCTGCCAACTCTGTAGGCAATGAAAAAGTTCCCCAAACTACAGCCAAGCTACTGTCCTTTTCTTTTTTTACTTAAATGCTCCAAAGCAATGCGGCTTTTGGGGAGAGTGAACTTATCCTCAGACTCTAAAAACATAAAGACACAAAACCCCTATAGTAACTCGTGTGACATGCATGCTCAGAATAGTTACATCTCCACAATCTTAAACGTAATCTCTTGAAGTTCCCTGAGGCTTGTTGAGCCAGACACATACGAAGCTTTCAGGCATTTCAGTTACAGAAATGTAAATTTCTTGACTGGACTTTGTGAAGGAAAAGTGAAAGCCCTCCAAACTCCTACCACTCAAAAGAAAGCAGCTGTCAAGCTTCCTTAATTAAAAAAAAAAAAAAAAAAAAAAAAAAAAAACCAAACACAAAAACCAAACACCTGCATAAAAGGAAGAATAGGTTTATTTTTTGGGAAGAGGATGATTTAACTTCCAAAAAAAGAATAATTTACTCTTTACTGGCAGACAAAGCAGGGATTCCCATTGCAATTTTCATGTTTACCTTCTACCAGTAGATCAACCAACCATGACTCTTAAAAAAAAAAAAAAGAAAAAAAAGGCAGATATTGTTTCACTGTGCCCTTGACCTACAGCATACAACCTTCCAGACCTACTCTAATACAATGAATAGGAGGCTTATCACCGTGAGTCATCTAACTAGTGCCATGAAGTCATTTGTTGACTTAAAGTTTAAAGATCATTATGCTATATATCAGTCAAAAATCACTGAGCTGGGAAGTGCATGCAATAACTCAGGTAATAATTAAATATGAGGTCACAAGAATTATATCTGCCGAGTAAAAGAGTAAAAATATAGTTTTCTGTAGCCCTTCCTCAGATGGTATTAGCACAAACTGTGCTATTTCTCTAGGATAATACAGAAGCACAGCTGCTTTACATCACTTGCAGTATTGTTACTACAAAGCAGTATTATCTATTGTACACCTATTAGGAACACTGTGCAATAAACTACACACTCTCTTAGGTAAGAGCTCTCTCATGGCAAATTGCCGATCTTCCCTGTAGTTTTTTCTTAGCAGTTACTCTACTTCCATTTTCCACAGATAAAAGTTTTGTGAAGATTTATCCCCTCCAGCCTGACAGCTTCAGAAGGGGAGACCTCAGAAACTCTGTCCAGTTTGGGGCATAAAGGCAGACTAGCATTTCTTCCTTAAAGATCCTTCAAGGTTTTCATGTTTTGTTTCTCTTCTTCCCTCTTACCACACAGTGAGATGTGGATGGAAGAGGCCTGAAACTTTGAAGACATTTGAAGATGTTTTGTGGCCAAGAATTAAGCATCTCTCCTCCCCTCTCTATACTGGCACTCAAATGCATTACGAGTTCTCCAAGTCACAAAGCAAACTTCTTAAACATGGATGCTGAACTGCTCTTTACAAATTTAAGTTAAAGAAAATTATTAAGAAAATTCTGCAGGTTTTGTAATTTTATAATGCAAGACAGCTGGCTGTTTCCAAAGCATGTATGTGCTATTTTTGCACGCTGCAATCCATACACAGCCTTCAACACTGGAGAAGATTATCTGGGCAAGTACCAAACCAAAGATGTAGAGAGAGTCTCTGACCCAAAAATTTTTAAATGTGAAACACAAATAGGTACAAATACTTATTAATTACAAGATGTAAATTAAAAAAAAATATAATAAAAAGAGAGAAACAAACTCAAAGTTACCTAATCATGGCATTTAAATGGCAAAGTACAAAAATATCTAAAAAACATGCCAGGTTTGGATGATGCTTTGAAACATCATCTAGGCCTATGGGAAATGAAATATTACCATATACTAAAACACTAGAATAGAGTTTTATTACTAATAGTAAATCGAATTAAGCAGAGCAAAGAAGCATCGATATTTCCAAGGGCAGAAAATGAAAACTAAATACAAAACAGTTCTCATGATTAGGATGGGGAAGAAATAATTTTACTGTCCAAGAAAGGAACACAGTAAGCAAGTTAACCTCACAAGCAGGGTAGCGATAAAACCAAGGGATGTTTGTCTACATACATACCCAAAAAGCAAAATCTTTGTCATGCAGGATATAAGGAATATTATATCAATTATTATCATATCAAACATGATAATTAAAGAATTGTAAATCAAGCTATTTCCAGAATTAGAATCTACTGCACAGTTCAGTATTTAGCCTAGATGAACACATGATATTACAGGAAATTAGAGGAATGAAATATCTGGGATAAAAGTTAAGGTATTTAACTTTTCAGTGAACTTTTCCACTGGCTGCAGTGGATTTAATAACACTTCAAGTCTGATGCTGAAACACCTCTGAACCGCTGATAATGAAAGTTACAGTAAAAGAATAAACCACAACTACACTAACACAGCAAACAAATCATTGCTAACCTGTATTCTATCAAATTTAGTATAAATGAGCAAATAGTGTGTAAATTACTTTCAGACTCCATGCTGTCTCAGTTATCACAGCTGCAGGCACATTTAGAATCCAACGGTAATATGGTGGCCTGCACCACTCAAACCTATGTGATTTTCTGACCTGGGTTTAACCCACCCAGGTATACAGTTGCGCTTTTTTCCTCTTTTCCCACCCCCCTTTTTCTCAGGCTCTTCAAAGGTAAATTAGATTATCCCAGACTGAGTGAGTTAAATTCAGAGTGAAATATCCTGTAAACTGCATGCCACAAAATGAAAGCATCAATAAATTGGTACAACTGACTCAGATCAAGTTGAAAGAACATTTAGCACAGGCTACTTCTAATTTTTGTTCTAGAAATTCAACAGAGAGCTGAGCAGCACCGATAAGTAAGCCGCAGTTACCTACTTTCATTCAAAACTATGTAACTTTGATAAATGGTAGGAGACACAAACCCACATCTGCTGTAAAAGCAGAATTAGTTTATAAGCTTTAATCGAAGTTTTAGCTAAACCTCCCCCAGACATTAACTGTGATTTTTCTTATGTAGCTTTACTGGGGGATTTTTATTTTTTTTTACTTTTCCTTCCATTCGTTGTTTCAACCAAGTTAGTGCTTGCTTCCGCAGTCACCTATTCCATATTTATGTCCTGCATTTTCCTACTTCTCTTAGTCTCTTTTCTTTGCAGCTTTGTTTTTCTTTGAGCTTCATTCTGCTGCTGTCACAACAGTAACAATATGCTTCCCTGTACACAGACAGCTACAAAATTCCCTCAGCATGACCACTGCTTAAGATTTCAGCCTGTAACTTCCCCCTAATTAACATCACACAGCATCCCAGTGCAGGAATGCCATTTTCTCTCACTGCTTTACCCAAGGAGCCATGAGAAATGTTAAACAATTTACTTACAGTAGTTTTAATTTACAAATAAATAGACTTCTGCCCAAATTTGCCTTGTATTGATGGAAAATTAGAAAATAAGGAATAAGTCAAGGTCAAAACCTGCCTGGTTTCTCCATTATGAAAGACTTTGGAAAGAAATACCCTCCAACAGACCTCTGGCTCATGATACCATACATGCATTTTTTGATTAGGGCAACACTACTCCTCAGATAACTGAAATTAGAAGTTAATCTCATCTTCAGCGGTATTTGTCCGTGTTCTAATTGTCCCAGTCTAAATTATAGGGCTGGAGCCTTCAGTCAGACAACAGAGATCAAGAAAAATCTGCTTAACATAGTGTCCCATTCTTACAGTTTTTCCATCTCAAACTTATCAGATAACTTCAAGAGCTTGTACAAGCATTTCTTTTTTCTATTTTTTTTTTTCCACCCATGTAGCCAAGATCAGCCACAGCTGCATTACAGAACCCAGCATGCCCAAAACAGATTACATGCTGCTAAGAGGAAAGCAACAGCTTCCTTGGGTCCTGCTAGTGAAGTCCACAGCTGTAGCGTTACGGTCAAATAATAGGGGTCTGGCACAACATCACTGAGATTACCTTCTGAAAGTTACATTTTTAATACTGCCTCCCATACTTTTCTGGCCCTAACATTTGTTTCTGCCAAAAACAAAACAAACAGCAGAAAATCCAAAGCCAAACTAGATACAGATTTTTTCCCTTTCCCATCTCGCACATCATGTAAACTTCTACATTACGTAAAACGTGCAAGACTGCATTTCTACTGATAGCTCCCACAGATCTGAATGAAGTTCCACTACCAAGGGGACAGGATTACATTTACCAAAAAAACACACAACCAACCTATAACCTGAGTTTGACCCCACTTAACCAAGAGTCCACAAAAGTTGAGGAAAAAAAACCCCTCTCATCAGCCTAATACTCTTTGGATCTAGTCCCAGTCTAGATGAGTACTTAGAAATACAACAGATGCACATAGTCCTGTCAAGATCAGTGAGACACCACATACTTAAGAAAATATATATTAATTAATAAATTTTAGAGCTTTTCTAGAGAAGATCTTTGTTCTACTAATATTTAAGTACCATAATTTCAACTGGCTTCAACCAGAGTGCTGTCTGTAGTTACGGCTAAAAGGAAAACTGCTCCAATAACAGCATGAAAAGTATCTTCACGCAAGTGTGCCTTTATCATTTAAAAAAAAATAAAAATCAAGTGGAAAAATATCTGTTCTTGCTCCTAACAAATACTTATTTATACTGAGCTTACACAACAAACTATTTATGAAGGAAAACACATTATACTGTATTTGACAGTTATAACGCTATAAACTTTAATCTAGACCAAGCTCACATTAAAAAACCTTTTAAGTGTCACTTAAAAGGCACAAGAAAGCCATATCTACTATTTCCTTATTAAGTCAGTACCACATCAACTGAAAACCCGGAGAACAATAAACATATTTGAAACATAGGCTGTTATGCCTTGAACTCGGCATTACAAATATTGAAAGCTGTGCTCGTAACCCTCTGCACACCTCGTTATCACGGCACAGCTGCGGGGACAGACAGCTCAGAGATAAAATATATATCGTTATGAATAAATGTGTCAGATCGTTCAATAATTATTACTCAAACAAAGCAGTACAGAAGAACTGCTGAAATTCCTTCATAAATTGGCCACCCATGGTTTTCCCTCCTTTGTGAAAGAGCACAACCTTGGGATGGAAATCCATAGTACTTTAAAGGCTTCTAATTTCAGGGTGTCGATCACATGAAACACGGATTGCCCAGTCCACCCCAAAACAGGCTCATTGTACAGACAATCGGCGTACCAATGCTTGCAGGCAGGAGCAAGGGACGAGGGAGCTGCAGCTGCTGGGACTGCGGCTGCGATGGCCAAGAAGCCACACGCCTCCCATACAGGGCCACAACGTGGACCCCATGAGGGCTGATGGTCTGGTACCTCCCTGGCTCATCCCACCTCAGAAATTATGCCGAGATAGTCAGCACAGTTTTAACAGGTCCCTCAAAAACCACAACAGTTTCGTCTCTAATTCTCTACCAACTTCAGCTGAGTCTGAATCAGTGGTGTGATGGTAAATTGTTACCTCTACCAAGGCTCATTTTTAGTACCTTCTACCAGAGGAGGCCCACGCAGAGAAGGCACATCCCGCAATTTCTGCAAAGGAGCTTGACACAGGCAGGCTCAGATAAAGCAGCCATCAATAGGGACCCACAAGAGGCTGACAAGGAAGGATAAAGGAGCAGAGCAGAAAGCACGACAGGCATCTCCAAGTGCACTAGATAAGAGTCATTCCCAAACCACACAAGTTAGAGTCCATGGGGACGGCAAAACAAACAAAAGCTAGTCCCAAACTACACACAGCTTCCAAGACACCTGTATTTTTGCTCCCTGATCTTCCGATTGCCTTCATCAAGAAATGCTTTTCTTCACTTCATGCTGAAAAATTACATCTCCCTTCATCTTAGTTGCTGCCTGCAGGCAAGAAGCGCGGCTTAACACAGTTCCCTCATCTTGCAGTGACTCCTCACACCCACCTTAAACATGCTCTTAAGTACTCATTTGTATAGTAAATCTAACAGGAGCCAAAGGAGAGGCAGAGCTGCATTCTTTAACAAGATCTCCCACACCAGAGGCTTTGTTTTTGAAGCACCCAAGTTTCTTCCTACTGAGAACGTAACCATATAATTTGAATTCTCAAGCTATTCACTATAGCATGGCAGAGAAATAAGAAGTGCAATGTAATTACAAAAAAAAAACCCCTATGTATAATCATTAAATGTGAGTGCATACCTTCCCTGATAGCAGTAAATGGGGTTCCTTCCTCTTCTTGTAATCTAATCACCTTCAGCGCCACCAGCTTTCCATTTACCCTGAAAGGGAAAGAGGGGAGGGGAAGGAGAAATAAAAAAACAAAATTAAAGCAGAAACAGTATTTCTCATAACAGAACTTGTTTCCCATCATGTACTTATTCAATTTCTTCCTGTCAACGCCAGTGATTCATTTATAGCACTGTAAGAAACACTTCATAGCTTCCATAATGTCAACTTTATATTTTCACACTCAGATGCAATCCAAGAAATGATCTCAGTTTTCTGTGAGTCAGTCTGTTTCCTTTCTATCACAGCGCTAAACTGAAGCTTTGTTAAGAAGTATCGTATTGTAAATACAGTTTTAAAGTATCTGTCCTTTATTTGATCAAATTGTTCAAAGAAAAAGGTGTGTGATTTTCATCAATTGCCCCACTTGTAGGATGTCCATATTTATACTGATTGCTTCCTTCCCACTGCAACACACCCATATATTGCCCTCAAAAAGCTATGGAAGTTTGAGATGGGAAATGTTTTTAGGTAACTCCAACCATTTCCTGTTAGGGCAGGACTGTTCCTAAGGCACGTTCTTGACTACATGGCCCAGGCTAGTTTTAGGTTATAATGACTCTCATTTATAATTTTAAAACTTTTTTGTGCTCCCAGAGACAAAACTTCACAACAGGTCACTCTAGTTTCAAATGTATTTTGCTGGTTTCAATTCTAGCATTCAAAATTTCACCACACGCGACCCACACTCAAGGCCCTGGAAAAAATCTAGTTGGTTCAGTTTATCCGAATTAAATCTCACAAAAACTGAGGGACACGTAAAAACCGATATAGATTACCCACCCTCAAGAGCAAACTAATACTCTGAAAGCTTAACAGGCTCCACAGGTATGACAAGCAATAGTGAGGACAGATTAAAGAGAAGACATAATACAGTTGCCAAAAAAATATTATTATTGTTAATATATAGCTGCAAGTTCTTTCTGTAAAAGCAAAATTAGCCTTTTAGAGCCACAAAGCACAAGGAAGCAATGGACCTTTCAGACTCTCGTAGTCATGGAAGCAATTCCTTATTGTACTGGGCCCTAGAAGATGTATTCGTTTTTCTAAGCAAGATAATCCAGACACCTACCAGGTCTGAATTCATCTTCTCTCTCAGGCTTTTAATTTTTGCAGTTAGATGACTACAGTGACAGGATGGCTACCATCTTGTTTCTTCTGATTATTCTTCTTTTACAATTGCCCAAATCTCATTAGCCCTGTACACAGCACTGCATAATGACTCTGAGCAACTTAAGAAAGCCTGGTTATCAAAAGAGTGTTTACTCATCACCTTCCTACTATTCATAATACTTCAGACTGGCACCAGTTCAGATTTCAGGCCGCTAGTCACTGTTGAAAGATAATTATCATCTTAACCCTAGTGGATTATCTGGATTTCTCATTATAATTGCCTTACATATATTTTTGTTTAGATTTAAACAGAACTTCTGGCATCAGAAAAAGATAAGCCTTGCCCCAAGTAACTTTATGTGTCATGCACAAACAGGAGAATAAACCATAATAAAAGCAGAAGTAGAAAGGCTGATGACAGACATGCGGTTCATATGCATGTGTAGTTTTTACTTCCTTCGTCAGTACAGCACCCTACCTATCACATACATATACTTAAGTTAGATACCTGGATAACTTGATTATATTACAATAGATGAAATAACTGTGTAGGAGGAATTTAAATAAGAAAAGCAAGATCATTTTGCAGATCAAGAACAGGACAGATGCTGTGTTCAGAGAAGGCAATGCAGAATAGAACAGAAAAAAGCAGATCAAGGAGGTACTAAGGAAACAGGGAGGTGGAGTCTCTTGCCAGAGAGACAGGCAAATAGCACACAGCATTGTGCAATCATGGTCTTTTTAATACAAAGTTCTACATTCCATTGATTCATTAAGAGTAATAAATAACACACACAGCAATAGTATGGAACTCATTTTGAAGAATTTGCAATTAAACACAGTAGGTGGGCTGTGCTCTTTAGTTATCACTGCCACTTTGTCATTGGTACCTGTCATCATCTTGATAGACATCATGGCAACTCTTAATACTACCTATATGATCAAACTAATCTCAAGTAGCATTCCTCTGGGATTTCATTCTCCCCTTTAGTATTATTTATCTCCAATATATATCTGTCTGTAACTTCCATTAGAGTCTATAAGCCTCCTTATTTTCATCTACAACCCAGACATTAAAACCTCTTTTTTTCGGCTCATTTTCTATAAACAGGAGCATATAAATCTGGAGACGTGAGACAAGATGAAGTATCATCAATCATCAAATAAAGAGATATGTGTGTGTATTCATATCCTTTAACTATTTTCCTACTGATGCAATCTCCCAATGCAGTTAGATGATGCTGCAGAGATGAGCTAAGGACTACCTTAGGGTATAGCCTTGCTCCCGATAAATCCCTGCCACACACTTCTGCCACTGGCTTGTATTTGCTCTCATTCCTGCTAGAGTGAGACTGTTTAGGGAGCTTAAACAGGAGAAGACTGCCCCTTCTAAAAGAATTAAATCATATTTTCAAAAATAAAGGCATTTTTCACATTTTAAAAGCAAAAACCACTAGAAAATATATGAGACGAAGAACTAGGACCACCTCCTGAGAAGCAAGAAGCTATGGGATCAAGCCAGCTACGTCATGAAATTATGCCCTGAATCTTGTGATGACGCGCCAAAATAATGTGGCAAATTCCTTAGAAACAACATTGAAAAAGAGAGACTTGGAGAAAATTACCTCTGCAACCTATCAGAACTTGTCTTAGCAGTCTTCAATAATGATCAGATAATGTTAGCAAAATTCCTCCTGGATATTACTTCACATTTGTCTTCCACAACTTTCAAAGCATGCTCAGCATTTTCATTATTTTCAAATACAGGTAGAAAAACTGACAGGCAGACAGCCTTTTAGACAGTGAAAAGGCAACGCTGCTGCCCCTTTTAACATCTAGGATTCATTAAACCACCTCTCTTGCTCACTGTCCAAAGTAAACAATTTCACAGCTTCTCAAAACAATACACTTAACTAGGTCAAGGATTTCACTTATCATCTTATGGCCATCCTGTCAACTGCCTCATTAGTTTCTATTAAGGACAATATTCATTATAAAATTCCTATTTTCTAACTTACAAGCCCTCCTCCTGCCTAACCTAACTTGCTCTCTCTTTCTCTCTCTCATCCATAAATCTTCAGAGAAAGGACAGAAATCCTGAAGCCTCTCTGACTATCACACAAAGCTACTTTACGCTAGACAGTAGCTGATGCAGTTTTCCAATTTATGGAAATTCATCATTTTAGTGTTACATAATCTCTTCTAATAGATTTCTGATTTTATATGCAATTTAGGCGAAAGAAAAATAAGTCCAAATTGGTTTATGTGGCATATAGTAAAAGTCTGTATGTTATAAAAAATACAAATGAGCCAAACATTACAAATAATTCTAATATAAAGTGTCATTACGCCTTTTCTAAAACAGCGCATAACAGCATTACTAAAATAAACATATTCATAAAAATGACCACTTATGAGAAAGTAGAGAAGATTAGAAATTATTTAATGCTTTAATGCATCATTAAGAACATGTAATACTGATGAATATAAAGTAACTGATGACTTAATTGGCTTCACTGGGGATAATGCTGACGATGCCACATAGAGAACAAAAGAGTACAATAACATTATTTTCTCAAGTTCTTCAGTTATATTTAGATGCAATAAATTTCCAAATATAACACATTTAAGAGTCAGTTAACATAAAATCTGCCACTCTGATTTCATCTGTTTATTTAATACAGAGTTTTACCACTGGCTGGAGTTGAGGCTGAGTTCATAACTCGAGCAAGTGCTAAGCTTGGGAACATTTCTGCAAAGAAAAAATAAGTAGGTGGTATTGGGACAATGCTCTTATTTGTGATACACATTTCAAGAAACTAATTTTTACAAAGAAAAGTAACTCTCAATCATTAAATATTCATTTACACGAAAAGCTCAAAGTTTGATGATCAAACTCTGAGAATATCTAATTAGATCTAGTCTGTAGTGATATTAACGTCACAAACAGAAGTCTAAAACCCCAAACAGACCACGGTGGCCTAGTGAAACCAGACTCTGCCAGAATTTTCCTTTGAAGAAACCTGACGGAGACAAATTCACTGTAGGTTTAGTCATCTCTGATTATTCTCCCAATGAGTAACTAATTCCATGTTGAGGGAAACACTTCTTTTAATCGTTACCATAAAAGACAGTTCAGTGTAAATATGGTTTATATTATATTTCTTTTACTGAAAAGGACTTACATTTGTAGATAACAAAAAAACACTTACAGTCCCGCTAAAGCCCTATGGCGCAAACACTCAAGGGACTAACATGGCCCCTCAATTTCTCTTTTTGACTCCCACCATCTTTTAACCCCCATCCTAAACAAAAGTTACTTTGTTTTAGAAGAAGCCAGTGGATTAAAGATACTTCATAACGCTGACATTTATTAGGGCTGAAAAATAGAAGATCAAAGAGTTCTGAGAGAGATGAAGGATTTAAATTATTAATTAGTGTTGTCACTTGAACTCAGGGGATCCTGTTTTTCAGAGGACTCAAGGCAGCACTGCCTGAAGTGGCAGCCCTCACTTAAACAGGAGCAGGTGAGCAGCATCAGTGCATTTATGTCCAGGTCCCTCATCCCTACCTCCCAGCCTGCATCATTCAGTTCAAATTACTCAGCTGCTCACCTAAGGACAGGGGCTGCAGGTGACCCACGCCTGCTGGGAACAAATCACTTGGGACTGGCAGTAGAGAGAGCAACGCACAGCACTGGTCCTCCTCCATACACCTCACATCTCTTTGTGCCCCACTGATGTTCGTATTAAAACCTGATTTTCATATTAAGAGAATCTGAAGACAAACATAGTGGTATCCCTTCTAAGTAAAGTAGCCTCATAACTCTGCATACCAACAGTCACAGGGGATCTTCTGAGAGATGTCGTTCCCCAGCTAACTGGAAAATACATTGGTGTATAATGGTATTTACTTGGCAAATTACTTCAGCATTTGCTGTACGATTCCAATCGCACATGTATGTGTCAGTGCCAATAAATTACTATCCAGTAAATTTTAGAACTTGTATCCAATGTAACTATGTTCTATCCTAGTTTTTCTACCACATTTTCCTGTGCAATCCTGGGTAAGTAATATAATAGATTTTCTTTTCCTCATTTCCATCCACCACCACAAGAGATAAAAATGCTAAGCCACCTCTGTAAACTGCTATGCAGGTTGAAGTACAGCATATGTAGCGTAATGTTCTCTATGTATACAACTATAGAGGAAAAATCTCCCAATATTTTTTTAAACACTCATAAATTCACTCAGTAAGTGATCAATATAGTCAATGATTCATCTTCTAGTTAGAATCTCAGTAACTTATTTTAGTACTTACACTACTTAAATAATTTTTTCCATTATTTGGCATTTTAGTTCAACATCTAGTTATCATTAGTTTTTCATCTAGTTCAACTTGAAGTTATTGTTTTTATTAAAGATTTACAGTGCTATAGAGTTTTTTTAAAAGCATCTAAGTACACACTTTATAAACCCATGTCATGACTTTAAAATATATAGTAAAAAGCAGCCTACAAAAATCAGTTAAGCACATCAGTTAAAAAAAAAAAAAGAGGGGGAAAAAAGATGGAAAAAAACCCTAGGAAGCTCTAGTAAGTAACCATAAAGTGCCTTTTCATAATCCATGAATATATATTCCTTTTCCAGCCATTTGGTATCCCCAGATGAAAAGAGTTTCATTTGTAGATGGAATACTGGTTTCAAACAATTTCCAAGAAATAAGAGAGAAGGTTCAGAAAGCTTAGGTCACTAAGACAACACGAAACAGAGCAATTTTGAAATATTCAGTCTAAATAAATTGGCCAAAACATGAAAAAAAATATTATCTGTGAACTGGACTGCACATGAAACATATCAGGGAGTATGTGAATGCAACCCTTCACATGGTCACGGAGTAAACCCAGGAGAATGACTAAAAAGCAACAGCATGACAGACAAAACCATGGCAAGTTCTTCAGGCCATCCGAAGCCTATGGCACTTACAATAGATTGCACATAAAACAAAAGACAAGACAACGAAAGCGTCATGGAGGTTTCATGATAAGTAAAAGAAATTCTGCAGCTTAAAAAAAAGTCAGAACACCAAAGAGGCCTGCCAGTCATCCTCAATGAAGCTTTCAGCATCATAAATATAAAAATCAAAATATTTAAGTCATCCTTTTTCTTGTGAGCAGCCATCCACAAACATATACATGAAATATGATGGTCAGCTATATATTCATAACACATACTACAATACATCATGCCACCAACAAATACAGGTCGTTCCCACTTATCATTCAAATATTTCCTGCTGCTCCAAGAATAACACCCCATAGAAACCACATCCGGTGCACAGCATGGTGCCTGCCCTCCTCAGCATAATTTCTCTCTAAGATTCGCTCTTTATACCTTTAACTCCCTATTGATTTCCACTGAATAGTAAAAGGTATTGTCTTTGATAGAGATAAACATAAAATGCCCTGGCTACCTGAAAAAATACCTTTCATCTTTGGGTACACGTTGGAATCACCTTGAACACAACAAATTCAGATTTCAAACAGAAACAGCAGAGGTACCTCAACTGAAGGACTGCCCTACAGCTCTGCAGCTTTCAAGCTCTCGTTGACACCATCACCTTCTACTGTGCTCTGCTCACTAATTTCTCATATTAATAGTTAAAAGGAACAGGGACCAGAATTTATTAGGACAAGCATTTTACTAGGGATAAATTGAATGCTGTAATTTCATGGGAGGGAAATAAGGCCCCAAAAAAGTGTTGATTGAGCTTTCTGTTAGAAATTCTACATATTTTTTGAATACTTCGAGCACATGCAACTTACTAAAGGTGCCAAAAAAGGTAAAGGTACACTAAAAATCACATGGATAAGCAAGAAGCAGATTGAGATCACAGCAGTGCAGAAGCAGCAGAGATACCATTGGCTTCCCTCTCAAAACAGACACATGCTGTGCAAGCACAGTCACAGATCACGTCGCTTTAACCGAGGTAATCTTTTTTAATTCTTTGCCTTGAAGGGCAATTGAACACAGTGGGAGGACAGGATGGAAACCATGCCAACTCTTAATATTGCCAAATGCACAGGTTTTTCCCTTAAGTGCAATATGCAGAGTTCCCAGTGCAGAGACGCAAGGCCTCCACACTGCTTTGTAAGGGGTTCTGGTTGGCAGCAGCTCCCCCTGTTCTGTCACCAGCTTCTTCTCCAGACTCTCATAACTCACATCAACATTTATGTGCCACAGATCAAGCCAGATCTCATTGCTGTACCTGCAGGTAAATTTATAATCAAGCTCAAGAGGGAAGAAGGTCAATGGCAGCAGGAAGATGAACATGTCGATATGGACAGAGAGCACTTCTTCAGCTCAACCGCGCAATGAAACGATACTGGAATTTAAAAGGCACTTATTGCTTTGCACCAATTGTATGTCAAATGTTCAAGCTGTTAGCCAAACACAGAGTAAATGGAACTTGCGTAATTTTTTAGGTGTTATCAGTAAATCACTAGGCCTACTTCTCCAAAATTTTACATTAAAAAAAAATAAAAGCAGAAATCACTTCAAAGTGATCTGAATTTCATGCAGTAAGCAGCCTCTTGGGATTTTATACAACAAAGTAACATGTGAGAATCTAACCTGAATGAAAGTAGAAAATGAACATGCCAACATGAGTTTCATTACGCATGCCTGATGTGCAACACATGAAATCAAATAGATTTGCTTATTGATGCAGCCGTCAGCCAGAAACAAAGAGCTGCTTGGTTATTTCTCCAATAAACAAAAAAGCCCAGCCTAAGAGAATACGGCTTCACTTTCCTCAGTAACGCAGTCCTGTTCACTCTGCTGCTTCCTCACTCCAGGGAATCATTTTTACCTGACTACAAAAAGAGAAATCCATCATCCAGTAAGAGGAATTAGCCCACTTTGTTTCACTTTCCTGGGATAGTACCACAAATACTCAAATAGACAGAAAAGTAATGGGTATGATAGGAAAGCAAGGGCTTGGTACCGTTGATTCTGCTCCAAGTAGCAAAAAGCCAGACTTCCCCTGAAAGCAAGTTACTGCACACGTTACTTTAAATTTTAGGAAAGGAATGGCTGATTTTGCATTTTTGGGGGCAGGTATGTATCGTTTAGTCTTCCCAAATAGTAAGCTAAGATCATGAATTTTTTATTCCATCATTATGATCAGCAGGGGAAATAAATTAAAAAGCTGAAATATATCTCAGGAAATGCATTAAAAAAACCAAACCCCATTACTTGCCACATGCAGCTGGGATAAATATTAAGCACAGTAATTCTTTGTACAAAGCATCATTCAAAACAGCTCAAACTGACCTTAAATTCTCCAGCTTCAACTACAGTTAAGGACACATCTCAGAAAAATTTTGGCAAAATGAGAAAGCCAAACATTAGAGTTGGTTGAGAATTAGGGATTCTCAAACATTTTGACCAAAATGCACTTGCTGTTCAAGTATTACCAACTTTTCCAAATACAAATCATGTCTGCATTCTGTGGTATGTCATGAGGGTTTAATCCTTCAGCTGTCAAAACTAGGCACATACCAAAACAAATAGCCCTCTCTTGACCTGTTTTGCTTATTTTTCTTCCCACTGAGCCTGTAGCCAGAATAGAGCAATGTGTATCAGTGTCTCACCCTATATACCTACACCAGGTGCTAGAAAAAAATTCCTCTATCTCTTCCCATATCATTTTAGATAAAGCTATAAACCAAGCCAATCTGCCAGAAAAGGAGCAGTAAAGTTAGGCTCTCATGGAATGGCTGGAGCCAACATTGGCTCATCCATTTGCCACACTCCTCGTCCCTCTATTTTCCCCAATCCTGTGTTGTAGCAGTAATACTCTCTCTGCTTGCTTTGGGGATATCATATAGGCCAGAGATTCCTCAGTTTCTCAAGGGGATAGAAGAGGAAACAGAGCCACACTATCTCAACCAACAATTCCTTTTGAAATAGCAGATAGCCCCTGTAGTGTTCCCCCTGTTCCTAAGGAATAACCTCCTCCTGCTATGAAGTAGTTCAACTGTTTCTCTAGTTGAAGAAAAAAAAAGTCTGGACAGGAGGCACCGAATCTGGGTGGTAACTGTGAGAGTTATTCAATGCTCTGGGGAAAAAAAAATGTAAGCCAAAGAAAAGCCTCACCTCTGTGCCTGGGAAGATCATGGAACAGATCCTCCTAGAAGCTATGCTAAGGCACATGAAGGACAGTGAGGTGATTTGAGACAGACAGCATGGCTCCACCAAAGCCTAGTCCTGCCTGACCAACCTAGTGGCCTTCTATGATGGAGTGACTACATCAGTGGACAAGGGAACAGCTACAGATGTTGTCTATTTGGACTTCTGTAAGGCCTTTGACATGGTCCCCCACAACATCCTTCTCTCTAAATTGAAAAGATATGGATTTGATGGGTGGACTATTCGGTGGATGAGGAATTGGTTGGATGGTCGCATCCAGAGGGTAGTGGTCAACGGGCTCAATGTCCAGATGGAGATAGGTGAAAACTGTTGTCCCTCAGGGGTCCGTATTGGGACCAGGACTGTTCAACATTGTCATCAATAACATAGTGGGATCAAGCACACCATCAGCAAGTTTGAACATGACACCAAGCTGAGGGGTGCGGTTGACACGCCTGAGGGACAGTATGCCATCCAGAGGGACCCGGACAGGCTTAAGAAGTACAATCTCATGAGGCTCAGCAAGGCCAAGTGCAAGGTCCTGCACCTGGGGTGGGGCAACCCCCCATATTAACACAGGCTGGTGGATGAAAGGATTGAGAGACGCCTTACCAGGAAGGACTTGGGGATGCTGGTGGATGAAAAGCCGGACACGAGCCGACAATGTGCGCCTGCAGCCCAGAAGGCCAACCATATCCTGGGCTGCATCAAAAGAAGCGTGGAAAGCAGGTCGACAGAGGTCATTCTGCCCCTCTACTCTGCTCTCATGAGAACTCAAGTGGAGCATCCTGCTCTGGAGCTCTCAGCAGAGGAAACACATGGACCTGTTGAAACAAGTCCAGAGGAGGGGCACAAAAATCATCAGAGGGATGAAACACCTCTCCTATGAATACAGGCTGAGAGAGCTGGGATTGTTCAGCCTGGAGAAGAGAAGGCTCCAGGGAGACCTTATTCCAGCCTTCCAGTACCCAAGAAAGATGCAGACAGACTTTTTAGCAGGGCCTGTTGCAATAGGACAAGGGGGAATGGTTTTAAACTAAAAGAGGGTAAATTTAGACTAGATAGAAGGAAGAATTTTTTACAATGAGGGTCATGAGACACTGGAACAGGTTGCCCAGAGAGGTTGTAGATGCCCCACCCCTGGAAACATTCAAGGTCAGGTTGGACGGGCTTCTGAACAACCCGATCTAGTTGAAGATGTCCCTGCTCACTGCAGGGGGGTTGGAATACCTGACCTTTAAAAGTCCCTTCTATCCCAAACTATTCTATGGTTCTATGAAAATTAAGAAGGTGAAGGAATATTACTATAAATTTAGGAATATTCTCTGCATATACATTCTTATCCACATTCAAGTTACACACACTTTTTTCAAAATAAATGTTAAGGACCTTGCAAAAGATGTTACAAAGCAGCAGAATAGTTATATATAATTGTTATAATTCACACTACTTATTCTGACCTTGCTATTTATAATGGAGAATGTAGAGAGTCCAGTAATTTGAATTTATTATTCAACTACTATTAAAATCATTGAAGTATTTCTTACTGCAGTCAGCTCTACTAAAACAAATGAATATTTCTAACCAATCTATGTTTTGTAACACGTTCACAAATCACCACTGAATGAAATAGCTTCAGGGAAGTGCTTTGCTTTGTTTTAACTTTAGGAATGTTCCACTGATTGACAGGACATCTAGCAGCCCTGTTGCCTTCGTTCAGTCTTATTGAAAGCCAAGGCATATGGGATAACTATCACCAGATATGCACTGTGATTTTTAAAGGGTTTTAGTAATAAGGTGCAAGCTGAAATCTATATGGTTTTCTCATATTACGTAGACTCCAATAAAAAGCTTACATATGTATAATGTCTGGAACTTACGGTGATGCGTAACCGAGCCATTAACAACACAAAGTAACTGCATTTTCTTGAAGAAAGCTGCCAGTGAAAGACGATACATGCACCAGCGTGGCAGATGTGTAATACTTCTTTTACATTTAGAAAATGTTTTTATTCATATCAGATGCCATTATGCTCATCAATCTCAAAGCTACTGAGAGATGAGGACACCCCTCATTCTGATTTATTAGAAACACTCAGTGAAAAAAATAGTTTTTCTACCTACCTAACTTAATAACCCTGGAAAATGTTAACACTTATTTCCTTGTTTCAGTAGATTTTCTGTCCCATGACGGTCATGATATTCTGCCTGCTGAGAACACTAAGTTGCCTCGTCTATCATCCGCTAGACCAAGTTTTTAAATAAAGATATTGCATGCACCCGATCCCTGTCTCAGAACTGCTTTGTTATTATTGAAAATTTGATTATGAACACTTGATTAAATATATGAACTTGCACAGGACACTTTGCTCAACAAAAGATAACTCTGAACTGAAGCACTAGCTCAAGAAATATATTTTAAGTGTGTTTACTGAGTTATTTTATACAATATAGAAGCACATACGGCATTGGGGATAAAAAAGTTACAACAAATAACATTAAAATGGCTAAAAAAAATCTAACATGTATACAGTAGATTAGTTTGAGGCGGAGTAGTTGTAACAATTGTAAATAAACTCTTGTAAACAAACTAAACAGTAGTCCAAAATTCCATTCATTCCCTTCATGTTATTTTATTCAAGTTTTTTTAATAACAATAAACAAACGACTAATAACTTACAGCATCTATTCAGCTTTGCTCTGAGAACACCAGAAAAATCTACTTGACAGGGTATTGTGCTTTTACCCCTAAAAATTCATTTGATATGAATATTGAGAAAGTAGTACAACATTAAAGTATAAAGAAAACATCAGATTAACAAGATAGGACCTCATCTTGTTCTGATGTGAAGGTAGTATGTTACCTGTGCAATATGGTCTTAGTCTCTTTCACTAAAGCCCTTTGCATTCATTCAAAGGGATCTGTGTACAAGTGCAGCAACATCAGTTAATACTTTCTGCTTATCTTCATTTACACACAAAATTAAATGAAAAAAACAAACACTTACTTGCTTTTCCCTTTGTATACTGTAGCATAGGACCCTTCCCCTAGTTTTTCCAGTTTTTCATATGAGTCTGCTTTTCCAAACTTGGGGCTTGTAGGCTAAACAAAACAAAAAAAGATGACCTTTCAGCATATATTGCATCCACAACATTAACTGCTTTGATTCAGCCTTTAGAGATCAAACGCCATTCTCAAAACACATAGACCTGCATATTTTCAGCAGCCAACAATATAAAAAAAAATTAATAGCAGCGCTAATGAAACAATATAACAGGCTACTCAAATAAAACATTATTCAACACCCCAGATGGTGGTTGCCAATTTCAACCATACACTTACATCACTGGAACTATTAAGAGGATTTTGTTCCTAATCAAAGAGACGTTTCTGTTTTATTTTTCATATATATCACTTCATACAGGGAAAAAGATCATTAACAACTAAGCTATCTTATTTTTGTTAAAAGATCTAAGCAACAGTCTTAATCTGCCCTACAAAATCAGATGAAAAGAGCTGCTTAATTTTTTTAATTTTTTTTTTTTTTTTTTTAGACTAAAGCCCACACAAAAACATTGCTCTAAGTAGTCAATGTCCCAACACATCAACCATTGTTCAGACAGTGGTCAAAATACTATCGGAAAGCATCTTTAATGAGAGTATCTTGATCCTGAATTATGTTTACAGTCTTCAGATTGTGGATATACTCACACCATACTTTTAATGGCATGTATCTGCAGCATAGCTGAATAAAGTCCTGTAGCCTTAATACCTGCAGCCTAAGTGAGGGGCCTAAAGCTGAACCAAGCCAAGCAATGGTTCTTGCTCAAAGCGCCAGGTAGCTCAGCTGGCCTTTGCGACAGACTGGTACTTGCCCCACTTTTACAAAGTCCTTACAGAGAACACCAGAACACTGCAAAACCAGGAATTCACCTGACATTAAAACTTTCCAATGAAGTTCTTGGAAATTGTTTGAATTTTTTGAAGTGCATCCTATTCTCCCAAATTTCCTCATATTCCCGTCATCTAGAAGGAAAGAACTTTTTATTTTTCCTCCAAGACCAGAAGGATGCTGCAAAAAACTGACCTGGAGCTGCCGTCGGCATTATCTACATATATTTTAGAGTGCTCAGATGTTCTGTACCTAAAACAACCAAAAGAGTATAGAGCAGAAAGTTCGGAGTTTCAGCACTGATGCTCAAATCACATACAGGGACTGATTTGTTAGTACTCTGGTTATAACACTACAAAGAAAAGCAGTCAAGTAAATCCAGTGTGGTCAGGGTTGAGTTCAACTGGGAGACTCTAAAGAATGTGCAGCTGCACGCAGTGTAGACTCACATTTAGGATTTTATGCCTGATTTACAAAAAGTCCTCAAGTTTCGGTTTTTTGAAAGGAGACAAACATTACAATACGGGACACATTTGTGTGTAAATTCCTTTAAAACCATGGTCAAAAGTTTTAAATCAACGGAGTCTAGAAATTACTTCTATTTAAACAGACAAGAGCATCCCAAGTAAGATGACTCACCTCTCCACTACACCCATTTTACCATTAGACAGAAAATTTAAAAAATTCTCTTTACGCGACTATTCTACATTCGTCCTAAGCCATAATTCTGCCACTTTGGCATACATCCCCTTTTTTGAGGCTAACATCTCAGCTCTCTATTGAATGGTATCAGAATATACACATGTATGTTTGAAAAATTGAGCCCTTTCATCTCCCTTCAATACACAGAACAACCTATTATTTTGCTATCTGATTCCTAAGTATGAATAAACTGAGGAAAATATGTCATATGGGAATTCTCAGATCTTTTTCCTGTTACATTATTTGGACAGCTTCATTATAGATAAGGCAGTAATATTCTCAGCTCCCAATCTGTGCCTAAAAACGCATTCTGCCTGGTTAGAAATGAATTTTACTACTTGTGTTTTTTTTAATCACAGTTCTATTACAGATGTCTCTAATAGAGGTGACTAAAATATTTGTTCAAGTAGCCACCTCATTTAAGCATCCAATTATGGAATGCAACATTACAAAACTATAGAACAAAAGTGTTCTGATGTTTGAGTGTCTCCCATATAATGAAGAGGGATGGCAAAGTATTTCCCAAATTGCAGGCTGCAGTGAACACACAGTGAGTGGAAATGTGTTTGGAGTGGAAACGCTGCCCAGTTAACAGTGTATAGTTCACTGTTGGTTTCCTCATACAGTGAGGAAGAAAAAGGACAGGATTTATACATGTGTTTCACATTCATTCCTATTTTCACACTGAGATTTACTTTTATTTTATACTGCTGGAAACCATAATATAAAGGTCACAACAACTTGTAATGCCTTAAGATCTTGATAGGAAACAGGATGCCTTTAATCCATTACCACACAGTAAATCATCAACAGTAATTATTCCTACAACCTCAAGCTCATTTCTCCATACCCCAGCTGTCAGAAGCATGTATTTAAGGTCATGCCTTTGACTCATTCTCCTACTGGAAGCTGCTGCATCCTCATCAAGAAGGGGCAAAACGCTAAAAGCTCGCATTGGCGGGACCAGGAGAAGAGCTCACCCCTGGTGAAAGAGATACTGGTTTCCACTGTCTTGTCCTCCGGGCTGACCCCACGCACTGCCCCAGGACTCAGCTCTGCAGCAGCAAAGCCGACCTGCCACCCTCCTGAAACAGCCCAAATCACTTGTCCGGTGCCTGCTCATGCTAGGTAAGAGCAGACCAGAAACAACCAGAAACCCAAGCCATCAGCCACCGCCTTTCCCATATGCCATAAAACCACGTGGCTGACGTCCTCTTCTTTCCTGGTTACAGCACCCCCTCAGCGGAACTCAGCTCTATTCCAACTGGATCACAAGATGGGATTGCCCATGTTCTCATGCTAGTAGATCTCCCTTTGTGAAAAAGGACGTTATTTTTCCTTCCATTTGTAATCTTAAAAGGCTTACAGTTTTCGAAGGTGTCTGTGTAGAACAGCACTTCAGAGGATTTTACCAAAAAAATTTAAATAAATTCTGAGCAGAAGGAAATT
Source organism: Larus michahellis (assembly GCF_964199755.1). NCBI lineage: Eukaryota > Metazoa > Chordata > Aves > Charadriiformes > Laridae > Larus > Larus michahellis. The sequence continues at coordinate 25,735,291 of NC_133897.1, read as the reverse complement.
CTCAGCAGAAGACTTTGCAAACTAATTTGCATGTCATTTCTTAATGAAACATGAAGACAGATCTCACTTGGCACATACAATTACTTTCAAAAATGAAGGAACACATTCACTATTTCTCCAACATTTTCTCAAAAATATTTTTTAAATGAAGTCTTACACATTAATTCAAACTTATTACAAATGGCTTACAAATTGTTGTGGTAAGAAGTTCAGACATTTCTTACCTTTCCTTTTATTTCTGGATTATAAAGAAGTTGAAGATTTCCTGAGATAATGCAAAAACATAAAACTTTCCAAAACTTATGTTTTAAGCTTAAAGTGATCTAAATAAAGGGCTATGGAAGGGATCTAAAAAAGTTAAGGAAGTTCCATGTGACTGCTGAAAATTCTATTTCAGTCTATTCTACGTTATTATTGCACTCTCCCTGTCATATAGCTATTTTTTCAGCTTCATGGCCATGAATTTCATTGTTCAGATTTCTCCACATTGGTTTATCTTCTTCAACCTTTTCTGTTAGAAAAAAAGCCTTGTTATAGCAAAATTACAGTACCTTTTTTTTTTTTTAACAAATGCTAATATTAAAATCAAATACAGAAAATTCACTTTAAAGTATAATTTCTTCTTTTAAAGTATTTTATTCCTTCTGGTAAAATACATGGAAATGCATATATACAGAGATTTGTGTTTACATAGTCACAAGAGTCCCATATTCTGCATAGGATGTGGTTGACTGAAATACACATAGCGAGTGAGACATATCCAGAGCACATCAGATGTACCAGGCTTGCATCAGCCACTAATATATCTCACAAGCAGCAGATTCGCAAGAAGTTCCCCTATATTTTAGAAAGCTAGTGCAATCTTCCAATTTGACTCAGATAATATTCCTCAACAGAGAAGAGTACTAATTTTAGCTGAATGCACATATTTTGATAAATGTTTGTTCAAAGTTACCTTTTGAAGATTTAACATTACGATACTTCTACCATGATTAATTTTCCCTTCTTCCCACTCCTCCTTGCTGCTTTTTAACCCTCTAAAACACTAACATAGACTCATAGAGAGTCCAACCATTAACCGAGCACTGCCAAGTTATCTCTAAACCATGGCTCTCAGCACCACATCGACACGTCTTTTAAATGCCTCCAGGGATGAGGACACAACAACTTCCCTGGGCAGCCTGTTCCAATGCTTGACAACTCTTTTGGTGAAGAAATTTTTCCTAATATCTGATCTAAACCTCCCCTGGCATGACTCGAGGCCATTTCCTCTTGTCTTATCGCTTGTTATTTGGGAGAAGAGACCAACCCCCACCTTGCTACAACCTCCTTTCAGGTAGTTGTAGAGAGCCATAAGGTCTCCCCTTAGCCTCCTTTTCTCCAGGCTAAACCACCCCAGTTCCCTCAGCCGCTTCTCATAACACTTGTGCTCCAGACCCCTCACCAGCTTTGTTGCCCTTCTTTGGACAAGCTCCAGCACCTCAATGTCTTTCTTGTAGCGAGGGGCCCAAAACTGAACATAGCATTTGAGATGCAGCCTCACCAGTGCCAAGTACAGGGGGACAATCACTTCCTTAGTCCTGCTGGCCACACTATTTCTGATATAGGCCAGGATCCTACTGGCCTTCATGGCTACCTGGGCACACTGACAGCTCAAATTCAGCCAGCTGTCGACCAAAATAAGTCACAACATAACATGACTGTGATAAAAGCACAATCTGAAAACTGGTTATTTACTGAATGTGTAATGTTTTTTTTTCAGTTAATTAAAGCCTTCGAATCTTTCCTATGAAAATTTTATCATGATTTGCTGGACATAAGCCAAAGGGAGATCTACCCCCTAGCGTCACACAGACTTGTAGATATTGAACATCAGTGGAACTACTTAGGCATAAAGAAGCCTGTTGCTCAGTGTTAAAGCTTTCTATTTGTTATGAAAAAAGAACTCTCAAAGCTAAGAAAAAAATAAAACACTGGTGCACGTGTGACCAAGACTGAACTATTTAACGGCAAAAAGTTAAATAGGCAGTAAACAACCATTCAGCAAGAAATTGCTACTCCTGGAAATTCACCAAAAAGTGAATTTTCATGCTAGGGAGAAATCTTCTAGAGAACTCAAGTGAGAAAGATAGATGAATTACTGAGACAGAAGGGAGTAAAGGTCCTCATGCCTTTAAAGAAATGAATATAGTTCCAAGTCACTGTGAAAGGCAGCACAGGTTGTGCTGGATCACGTTATCCCCAAGAGGACATTGGCAACTGGAGTGCAGGACAGTGTACATCTTTCCCTTCAGGAAACCCACTAGGAGTTTTACTTGTTTGCCTTTATGCTTCACTTTCCTTGAAAATAGTTTCCATTAAGGTACTTTTCTTATTATTAGCCTATATTTTTTCCAGTGCAAGATTAGTCTAAGAGCTCCACTGAGCACAGCGAGTGAGCATCTCTAGCAGCACGGCTTACAGTAACCAATATTAGATATTTTTTTCCCCTCTGGTTAAGGAAATACAGATCATAGTAACAAGGATAGAAAGAGCATGCCAAAATAATGAATACAGAAATAGAAGCAGCTAGTATGTCAAACTGACATGAGCATTAAAAATAACAGAGAGAAAAAGAAATTAGAGGAAACTGTCTTTTCTGACCAGGTCATTTCAAATCACCATTTCATTGATACAGACTGTAGGAGGGATAACAGTTTTAATACAGGATCTTGCAGTGTGAGTCCTTGCACTACCTTGCCACGCGAATACCTCTCTTTCTCGGAAATTTTCAAAATCTATGTAGTAAAGAGAGCTTTAATGGAAAAACACACCGCAAATCACCTGACTATTCTTACAGAAGCTGTGTGGGTTATGTTCTCATGCATTTTTCATAACTGCAAAACAGCTTGTGAATGTCACACTTAACTGGCATGCTCCCGAGCCTAAGTTTTAAATAGACTTTTTTGTTGTTTGTTTTTTTTTAAACTGCAGGATATTAAACTTCAATATAAAACTATCCTCAAGGGAAAAATACTATGTTCACAGTACCACTGTAAATTATTGAAAATCAAAAATTTAGATCTGTTTTGTTATATGTCTCCAAAGAAATAAACCCATTGCTAGAAAAACTTGAAAGTAAAAGGTAGGCCGAGGCCTAAGTAAGACTAAATCACAAGAACTGAAGATATTGGTTTTTTTAATGAATCTATATTTTGTCTTCTTTGACACAATGGTAAAGCTTCTTTCATGAAACCATATGCAAGTTTCACAATAATTAGTCCCCTTTGTTAAAGTTTTATCCTATGTACAGTAATTTCTTTCTTTTTTAAACCTTGTAAGTTGGACTGTATTGTAAGGCAACGTTCAAGGGATACAAAGATATTCAAGAATCCGAACTTAGCATTAATCTGAGCTGTACCACTATCTGATCCTCTCCTATCGCTGGTATCTTTCTAACCCTTTAACATGCTGGCATAAATTAAGAGCAACCTGAGCAGGAATGACCATACAGCTCTCTGTGAAATGCCTGGATGCAGTTTTTAAAGCTGTTTACTTGTTCTCCAGGCTACTAAAGCACAGGAGTTGGACCAATTGACACATTTTATCTGCCTTATCATCTAAAGAGTATCCCCCCAAGTTAATGATTCTTAAAGATTCCTTTGTGCCAGAAAAGAAAAATCTGCTCTCTACGCTGAATTTTGAATTTTTTTTACCTTGATAAAAAGTATCGACCAGGAAGGATGCAGTTACCCTTGTCATTACTAGGTTCCTAAAACCGGAGGAGGTTTCATACACCTGAAGAGGAAGACAGGCGAGAACAGCACAGAGTGTTTAGGCAGACAGAAAGGATGCCTAAGTTTTAGGCAAAATTCTGACTTTATTGTCTGCTTTAAAGTTAGATTTCTTATACAACTGATTTACAATGTGTTAATAGGATCAGGTCATGCTTTTCCTTGCACTTTTTTGGAGGAAAGTTGCATATAATAGGACTGAATATTAATAGAAGTTACAGAAACAGAAGAGAAGCTGTTCACCCAGAAAGAGTACAGAGCAAGTGCAGTAAAGTATTGATTGTTCACTTATTTTCATCTGAATGAATTTTTTACATTTATGTGAGCTGGTAGAAGGTAAGTGCTTTGCTGCACTCAGTATTTTTAAAAATAACCGAAAGGTAGTACATATACCTTAACATGTCACTTGAATTCATTGCCATGGATCTTAAGTCATTCAAAGAGAACGAACTGATGTGTACCACCACATAACTAAACCTTAACCAGATGGCTAGCTTACAACACTTGCAATACTCTCTTTACATACTATGCAAAAGTATTATTTCAATGTATAAAATGTGTACACTGAATACAACAAAACTTCACCTTGCACTGGAGAAAAACAAATAAGGCCAAATGCCTAAAGAGCATGGATCCGAAAATCATCTTTCAAAGCCAGTGTTACTTCGGAAAGAGTGGCATGGGTTTGATTTTGAGTGGTGCTTCTTTTATTTTGTCCAGTTCATTTTGTAGTTTTACTCTTTCTTCAACCAGGGAGAATAGAAAAGCAAGTTTCTTCCCTTGGTAAGCAAAAGACTCAGCAAGAGATTTTTAGATACATAAAGACAGACAGATGATAGGTAGAGATAGATGGACACGTACACACCTATAAACATATACATTATGCATAAGCATTATGTGAATGTATATACGTTATGTCCATATATATTGTGTTGCGCTGGTTCAGAGCAAAGGTCTGTCTAGCCAAATTCCCTTCTTCTAACCGTGGCAGGCAGGTGATGCACAGGTAGGTGAACACCTACTTCACTAGCTCCAGGGTAAGTATTATCCATTATTCTGATGTGATAAAAGGATAAGTCTGTTCTGCTGGAAATTTCATTCCATAATAACATCCAATTTCAATGAGCTTAAACAATTTGGAAATCACACTTGTAGATGTTTTCTGATGTTTAAAAGAAGGGGAGAAGAAAATGCAACACAATGTGACTGTTTTACATAATGAGAATGTAAATGTCAGGTGGAAAGACTCTAAGACTAAAAATACAGTTTGTCTTACAAGAACAAAAAAATAATGTGCTAACTTCCGTCTGTATGCTACGGCACTAATTTCTACCGGGTTGCAACAAAGTATGACATTAACTGCAGAAAATTACTTCATGTTCAAAGGTAAATGATTTCTTTTCCAAGTGACAATCTGTGGGCAGGGACATGGAGTTCCAGCTTCCTTAAACCTGTGTGTGTGTCATCTTTCTCATCACAAGGTGCAGAGCATTTCAAAGGTACAGAAAACACAGATGGATATTATGCCATCTGTGGAGTATTATTTGGTGATCTTCACCAAACACTAAAGCTGGTATCTGCCAGAGAGCTGATAAAGATTTTGAAACTAATCAAAACACAAGTTATTGACCCAGGGCATTATAAACAAGGTCTTTCAGGTCACATCTTGAAAAACGTTATTTCTGAGACAAATAAAGGACTTTCACCTGAGCAGAAGCAGTGATACAGAGACTGCAAGCCTCAGCTATGTACCTCCTGTAAGACATCAGTTCCCCACCTGATTGCTACAGGGGACTTTAAATGATCAAAGGAAAGAGACTAAAAGGAAGCCTATCTCTGATTCAGTTCCTCTACTAATCAAGCGTAGAAAGTGCAAATAGAAGGTACCATACTTCTATCAGAATATCTTAAAATAAAGCTTACAGAAGGCAGAGCCAAAACTGAAACACAACTACACAACTGTAGCCAGTACGACCCAGAGGGCATAGCATGCTCGAGAATACCTACAGAAACTGAAATGCCTGTCCAGACTGGTATAATCTCTGCAGCAGAAGAATTTCCATAGAATCAGGTTATAACTCAATAAGAGAGAATATGTAGCAGTCCTCTGACATGGAAGAAAAAGAAGTAATGATCAGAAGAGAAAGTAGCAAGGGCATCTGCTACACAACATCAGGACTAGAAAAAAAATGAAAGCCAAAAACCTTTGTCAATTCAAGTGTAATTCAAAAACCAGAGAATGACAAATTCCTGCAACTAACCACACAGACATGTGCTCAATGAAATGTGCATCAGCACATCTCCTGCCTGAGGCAATGTATTCAGGCTTTGGGGGAAGGGGAACAACTTGATGGTATCTCTGCCTTGGATGTTTGAACTTGGGTCTGCTGGGCAGGACCTGGTGTGACCTGTGATCAGCAGAGGGCTAACACCACCTTTTGCTGTGAAGTTCTCTTCCCTGTTCATTGACATGAACACTGACATCATTCCACAAGTTTTTCCTTGCCAGGTGCTTTTTGGATCACTCCTTGTGAGGAAGAGTCAAAAATGACTAACAATGCCTCTAAGCAGAAGGAAGAACTGAGTTTACTGAATAAAGTCATAAAAATCAGGGGGAATTACAGGAAGGTGAGAAATGAGAACTGTATTTCAGGAAATTCCTATGCACCTACTTTAACACATGAGAAGTCCCCAGCAAGTCTCTGTAAGTCAGCATAGCAGAAGACAAATATCAATTGATGATATCAAGGCTGGGGATTGAGAGCAGCCCTGCCAAGAAGGACTGGGGGATACTGGTGGATGAGAAGCTCAACATGACCCTACAATGTGCACTCACAGCCCAGAAAACCGTATCCCGGGCTGCATCAAAAGAAGCGTGGAAAGCAGGGCAAGGGAGGTGATTCTGCCCCTCTACTCTACCCTCGTGAGACCTGACCTGGAGTACTGCATCCAGCTCTGGAGCTCTCAGCAGAGGAAACACATGGACCTGTTGAAACAGGTCCAGAGGAGGGGCACAAAAATCATCAGAGGGATGAAACACCTCTCCTATGAATACAGGCTGAGAGAGCTGGGATTGTTCAGCCTGGAGAAGAGAAGGCTCCAGGGAGACCTTATTCCAGCCTTCCAGTACCCAAAGGTGACTTATAAGAAAGATGCAGACAGACGTTTTAGCAGGGCCTGTTGCAATAGAACAAGGGGGAATGGTTTTAAACTAAAAGAGGGTAAATTTAGACTAGAGAAGGAAGAATTTTTTTTATGATGAGGGTGGTAAGACACTGGAACAGGTTGCCCAGAGAGGTTGTAGATGCCCCACCCCTGGAAACATTCAAGGTCAGGTTGGACAGGCCTCTGAACAACCTGATCTAGTTGAAGATGTCCCTGCTCACTGCAGGGGGGTTGGAATACCTGACCTTTAAAGGTCCCTTCTATCCCACACTGTTCTATGATTCTATGAAGATTACCAAAAGCGTATGTTTAGCTGGGGCTCTAACCAGCAGCATACTAGTAGAGGAAGTATTAACATCATTACATAAGAAAATCCTGGGATCATAGGAGATTGCACGGACATAGTAGAGTACCAGCCCTCTAGAAAAGATCAAGATGCCAATGACACATTTTCAAAAAAGGCTGCTTCACAATTCTGGAAGCAGAGCAAACAAAACCCTTCAGTTTTAATAGAAAAGAAGTACATAAAACATTAACGGAAATTAGTAATAGTTTCTAAGAGGAACAAGATAAGAACAGAAGAGATGAGGAGAGAGTTAATACCACAAAAAAACTTAAGGGAAGACTTTCCAAAAAAGTAATTTAAATTGACAGTTGTGGTGCCAAACAATAATCAGGCATCATGCACAAGTAAACACGGTGCAAACAGCTCCATTCATCCTTAATGATTGTGAAAGTTTTACGATAAGAACTCCTTGTTATGGACTCATCTGGAACACACTGGAGACATCTTTAGCAGCAGCTATATAATGCCAGGCAATGATGAAAAAGCAAATTTGTTTTTGCTACAGATGGTTACACTTTAAAATGTAACCTTTTCTAAAAAGGACAGTCCCCTAGAGACATGACATCTTATCCATTAAATTCACATGGGTTAAACAAAGCTCATCTACAGAAAATGAATCTCTGTCATTTCTTCTTAAAAGTCTGACAGGATTCAGTCAAACTTCTGTAGGGAGGACAGAAGATGTCCAGAAGATAGAGCAAAACAAAAAAGAAAGAAAAGAAAAAAGAAGAGGCAATCAACCTTTTAAATTATTTCACGCCAACTAAGATTTGAAGCGTTACATTCATTCTGCTTAGATCCGTAGTCTTCAACTAAAAGGTCACATTATTATGGATTTCTCTTGCCAAAGCATAACAGAAATAGTTTTTCAATAATTTTGAAGGTCTTTTGGGGAAAATCTGTTCTGGGCATTATGCATGAAAGAGATGACATTTTATTTATTTAGTTTCTTTCAAAATACTTGAGAATAAAACAACGATGATGTGTTGTTAAACCTCTCTGAGTTGTTTCTCTCTCTTCTCTCTCTCTCTCACACACACAGTTTCTGACACACAAAGAAATGTTATTTTTACTACTTGATTTTAGAAAGAAACTTTAAAAATGTAAACAAAATCTGTCAAATCTGATCCGTTTCTCTAAAACCTAAATATAAAAATCAAAAAGGCAATTCGTGTGGTTTCCTAAAATTCATGGTAAAGAATTCTTCTTCATAAATAAGCAACCCTCTGCAAAATTTGCAACATAAACACTACAGCAGCTATAATGCCATACCAGGATCAGGAGAGGAAAATGCTTAGGAATCCCATAAGACACCCCAGCTAATATCTGAGAGGAATTTCAGAATATACTCTTTTTCAAGTTCTATTTTCTTAGTCTATTTTACACATAACACTACAAATATATATGGAAAACATCTTTAATAGCCGCCATGAGCTTTTTGTTTTGTTTTAACTAATCATTTCCTTCTTAAGCAAGAAAACATTTATCTGGTCTTATTAATGCCACCATTTGGTATGCAAGCAGGTGTCAGGACTGTGCACTTACAGAGCTGGGGCTGGAGTGCCGCCTGACTTTAGGTGATTCCTTCCCTGCAGATGAAGTTTTGAAGTTAATGCAAGCGTTGTTCTCCGAATGAACCCTCTTCACTTGATTAGTTGGTTTCTCAAATGGATCAAAACTACTCTGCGTCCTCTGAACCCGTACTTTTTTATCCTCAGGAATTGTATCCAGAGGTTTGATCACTGAATCCATTCCCTGGCAGTTCCGTGTAGACATCTTTGTGACACATATCTGAAAGGAAAAAACAGCATTCATTGACTCTAACAGGCTTAAAGTCTGTGTCAATCCATACATCAGCCAGCATCAAAAAAGGCATTGGACTTCATAAGCATTCATTATCTATTTCTACATTAAAATTGCAAACACCACCTGCATTTTACATAGGGATGCATTTTACGTAGGGGAAACACACCACAGTCATAACAATAAAAAGCCTATCTTTGTAGAGTGTACTAAAAGATCCTGAAAAAGAAGACAAAAGAGGAACATACATAAAATTCATACATTTGTTTTTTCTTGTACAATGTGCTTTTAGCAAAATGCCACTTCACTTCTTTCTCCAATCTAGCCACCAATATCTGCAAGCAGTATTGATTTCCATTTGTTTAAAACTGGGTGAGACTAAACTTAAATAAATGATGGTAGTTTGTGTGTGCACTTCGATGCTGGCTTGCCGAAGATCCAATACCGGTATATTATTGTATTTTTAAATAATGCTTATACAGTCTTATTATTATTATCACCATATGTCTCAGAAAATCAAATCAGTAAATCAATTCCCAGGCACTGAAACGTGAGACTGCAGCTTAATGGCACACTAAAGCACAGAAGTTCAATTCTTTGTTACTGTGAAGTATGACTCTGCCAAGCCCCGAAGACTGCAACTTGCTGCTTGAGCTACCAAAATACGCTATTGCTAGTTCAAAAGAACTAAATGAGCAGAACGGTGAGTTTAGATCCTCCAGTCATGTACGTTTATGTTTTTCATTGTAATACATTCCAACGTATAAGACTTTTTTTTTTAGATCACACAGTTGGTAGGGGGTTGTATTTGAGGCCTCAGCTTCCATTTTCACCCATAAGAGACTCGACCTTTACTTGTGAAGAAAAGAAATAATCTTAGCTCTCAGGCTACAGGGAAAGGCTACGAATGTGATACAGGCAGACCCCAGAGGCTCCTTAAATCATAAGGCAAATTAAAAGAATCTACAGTGTACTTTTTCCAAGATATTTGCAAGTATTTAAGGATATACAGTGTTAATTTGCTGTCAACTGTACTGTTCACACACATACAATTAAAGAAGCATAATGTTCCATTTAAGCACCTACAATCTAAGCATTTTTGAAAACTTGCTGTCATAAAATAGTTAACATGAAAACAATAAAAAGAAATATTTACAATTTATTCAGGACTCTTTCCCCATAACCCAAAGTATCTCCAATACAAACTTCTCCAATAAATTATTCTTTGCCATTTCCCCTGAAATCCAACTAATTTCAATTGTTTATAGACATACTGGGTGGCTATAACTTACATTTTTGATGTTTTGTGGTTTTGATGATACACTGTAACTGTAGATCAAAGATTTCTTTTGTACATTAAAAATTTAAAGTACACTTCCTGCACAGTGCCATCTGGCCAAACAATCATACAGCAGGTCAACTCTAATGACAGACATTACTCGCACTGCAAACCAGGCTTTACAAGGGTTCACGTTTCTTCTCATTAAAGTGGTTTCTCCAAGACTAAAACTTAACCAAGTTTTAACTGAGAAAAGGAACAGCCCCCCTTCCTTACAAATGATAATTCCCTCTCAGGCCAAAATTAAGGCAATTATGTAATTTTGGTCTATTACTTCAGAGAGAAAAGATATATTACTTCAGAGAGGGAAGATAAAGAGCTGCTGCACAAAGAATTTTTAATTAGCCTTCTTGTAAAATTAATTGGCTGCTTTTCCCTGAAACAACTTACATGCAGACATGCACCCACATACTTCCCACTGTCCTCTCCAGATTCGTGATGCTTGCTACCAACAAAGAAGTTTTAATTGTGATGTAAACTGAAATTACTATTAAAATAGCGGTGCTTCCATTTTGCTTAATCGACAGGGATGGAAATAAATCAGAAAGTATTTCTCAGCCTATGAAATCCTATGATCTAGAAAACAGCGGCAGGAAACAGGGAGGAAAGGCTCAAAAACTTGTACTTGTTTTCCTTTCAAATTACCAAAGGCCACCTATAGCCAGTTAAAATGTTTGGAATCCACAGCTATAAACATACTATAGATAATAATGCCATGAGTGCTGCTTCTAGTTTCTTTTTCCACTGGAAAATCTCCATGGCTAGTTCTAACATGGGCCAAGTAAGCATTGCATTAAAAAAAAAAAAAAAACAACATGCAAGACAGCTGTTACTATTGATCGTCTCTACTGGAAGCAGTAATAGTTTGGAATTAGATATTGAAGGGAGCCACTTTAACCTTCAGGTCACTTGACTGAATCTGGAGTAGGATAAAAAAAAACCCACAACTGCCTTCTAATAGCCAACTTCAAACATTTGCAAACGACTAAAATCAAGACGTACACCAACCAGCCGCTGCTCAGAAGTCAAACACCTCAGTGGATGCACAGACTGAACACCGGCATCACCAGTGGAAAAGACTGAAGGCTGCAGAGAAGTGCAAAAGCAGGGGCTGCTCCCGGTGCTCCTCTGCCTGCTCTGCAACTGCAGCACTTCTCCTGCCAGCGCTGGGCAAGGGGTTTCATTCACCACTTCTCTCTCACCTCTACCAATACTTCCCTAGCAGAAACAAAACATTCTCTCCAAGTGACTGCTGACCACAGTGCACTGTCAAGCCAACAGAACTGAGCTTATGCTGTTGCTGAAGGATACGCATTTCCAATCCATCTATCCTTCCTACAAAATTCTGAAGAGAAACAATATTTAAGCGGTTGGTTTACATTCTGACTTTGATAGGCCAAGTACAGCTTCACACTGAAACTCTGTTCTGTGAAAGCTGAAAGGAGCAGGTCTAAAATGTCAGTGCTGGGCACTGGCTATAACTTCAAAATTACACAGCTTAAAGTTGCAGTAAACTCATTGGTAGTTTCAGGTTTCCCTCCATCAGCAAGAGTTAAACTACCACAATGGCCTTGCTTTTGCCCCTGGGCAGTGGGTACACCCACTGGTGGTAGAACTTATTCTATAGAGACTTATCATCCAAAAGAGCAACAGTGTGTGTCCACATTTTGGAGATCTTCCTGCGCATACAAATGATCTCAGATATCACTGGGATGAGTATATCCCTTTTAGGAATGGTACAGGCTTGAATTTTTCTGTTACACTAATTCAGCCTTTTAAGTATCATTTTTCCCTTGTACTGCATAACAGAAGTGATGCGTATAAATTTCAGCCTCTCAAATACTCATACAAATACTTAACATCAGAAGCTCTTAGACCTGTAAACCACTCTCTGCCACCTGGCAGTTCCTTGCTGGTAGTCAGGAGAAATCTAAACTCCCCCCTCTTAGTTCCAGCTTTCTTTTTGCATAAAAGAGTAAGTACCATTTTCCAGTTAAAGCACAGTATTTGTCACAAAGGAGACAGGGTCGTTTTCAGCCTTTTAGATGCTTCCATGCAATCCTCTGGGCTAATCAGAATTTCCTTCTGAGGCCATTTTGCCATGTGTAAGACAAGATCTTTCTTTTCACCCCATTTCATCTGTTTTATCTGCAAAAGGCATAGGTGGTTTGGGGCTATTCTTTGAATAACCCTACATGCAGGACAGCCCTCACGCGCTCCAGTAAAGATGACAAAGTCATTCAGAAAGTAATGAAAACCATCTCTTGCCAGTGCAGCCTCAAGACTGGATGATTTTGTTGAGTACCTGCTTTAGCTGCAGTTACCAGAATAAAAAACAAAGTGTAAGAGCTCATGACATATAGGAAGTCAATCTATATGATTCAACACCCCTTCTGGCCCTTGCTCTATAAATCTATGTAATGCTGTACTTAAAACCACAGAGCCTAGACACTCATTGAGATGCTGTAAATGCCACCACAGCCTAAACCAGTGCTACATGAAGATGTGATCAATGGCATCTTAACTATTAGAAGCACTTACCCCAAATGTATATGGAGACAATATAGGTGATATCTTGGCTTGTCATACAAGATGACAATCATGCTTTACAAAATGCAATCAAAAGAAAGAGAAGGCAATAACTTTTCAATATGAATGCAATATCCATTTAAAGAAACTTCTATCTAGTGCACAACATGAGTTATTAAGCAGTTTTAATTACTGTTTCTTTAACAAAAGTCCTCACACAAGTAAACATTAAGGTATGTCAACACGTTAAGTGATTCTTTCCCCTTCAGGAGTAACTGCATAATTTGGCACTTCCACCACAAACTACATTCAAAACGTAACTTTCAGAAGTATAAACTATTTCAGAAACTGTTTGGCTTTTAAAAGCAGTGCAATGAAATCACAGTTATCACTTTCAGAAGAGGTATTTCTGCCAGCACATCTCGTAACTATGGAGAGCAGAGAAATGGGACCTTCGTTTATGCTTTCTCTCTTTTTTATAGGAAACAGCATTTAAAAATAGGACAATCAACTTAATACATTCAACAACTACATATTATTACAAGTGGAACAGGCAATACACCAAAAAACTCTGTCATGTAAGCACTGTTTCAGCAGACATTCCCTTCCTTCCCAACCTTACATCAGATAGTAAAAGCTCACGAAAATCACTGACTGATTCACCACCTCTGACTGCAGGCATGTTAGGTGGCCCATACATGAGACATAAATGAGGCTAAAGCTGCTTTCTGCCACCTAAGTTCCAACCTGGCAGAAATTCCAATAGTGGTACCTCGGAGAAGCATGCTGAAAAACAGATGTTGGCAAAAACGGCAGCAGAGGAGCAGGGACAAGGAGTATACATAAAAAAAAAAATATACTTCTTACATGGAAAAAAGGTAAAACAAAATCAAGGCAATGGTATGTATGATATTCACATCAGTGAACTTTACTTGTAGGACATACATCCCCCAAGCTTCTGCTTTGGTACCAAGATGAAAGTCCTAGAAAACCCAAACTAGACTCCAATGCCCAACCTCCCTTTGGAAGGAGTCTTGTTCTTCTCCACAGAGAACAGAGTGATCCTACAGAAACTCATTTTTTGTGTTTGAAGTTACTGATTGGAAAAGCACTTCCAAAGCAGAACTCGGAAACTGTCCAGCGACTCAGTGCCTTCATGGGAAAGGAATTAATCTGAAAATAGCAATGACTGTTCCTACTCAGTGAAGCAGAAGTTTTAATAGTTGAGATTCCCTGACCCCAGCCTTAGAGGAAAGATGCCTGTCAGCCCAGGTATGGTCCAACAGAAGCACCTCTCCGTGAACATCCTGCCCATCTCATTTCTCACATAAGGATCATTAATGTTAAATACACAATTGTAATTCCCCAAGTTGTCTCACACTCTGCTGCCAAACAGAATGCCAATACCCCAAGCAGTCACCAAAGCAACCACTGGTATCTCATCCATTCTCCACACCCTGACGACTGAAATAATAAACTCACTGTTTTAATTTGTCTACAGTTATTTAGACTGTCTCAACTAAAAAGGTAAGACAAAATGAGAGATGGTAAAACAGAAGTCATTTCGCCACTTAAAACCTATAGCACAAAGACCTGCCTTGCAGTTGTTTGAAAAGCAACTTCCAGTATTACTTGAGCTATCACAGATTCTGGCAATGTAAAGTAAAATAAAAAGCCACCCCATAAAAGTTAGCACAGTTTGGTATTAGAAGTTATTCTAGTGTTTCTGTCTGTGTTTTTATTTATTTAAAGTAAAAAGAGTCATTACCACACACCTAGAACATTAAAGAAAGCGCACCTCGAAATTCCTAATATTAGATCCGCAAAAAAGCATAACGTGGTCTTACACTTTCTTAGTTGCTGATCAGAATCAGAAGACAATGCACAACAGACAACAAAACAGCTTGGACAGTCTTTTTTCCCCCTCATCCTAATTAGTCTCACAATCAATTTGAGGAGATCCCGAGGCTGCTCCAGGATAAACAGGCTTAGTCATCATTACATCAGTAAGGATCACTGGCTAGAGTTTCCTACAGCCCCTAGCCTAACATCACACTATTTATCACATCTCAAGACATAATGTCTGCAAATAGCCAAATTTTCCCCATAAAGATTACTGCTGAAGTTAAGAGACTGAAATCACAAGAAATGTATTTATGTTCCATGCATAAAGTCCACAATAAGTCCTATTAAATAAATAAAAATCACTATAACCATTCATGGAACGATTTCTAAATAAAGATGTCTCTTTGAATCACCTTGTATTATTTCAAGCAACACTGCTTAATCTGCATTTGGGATTAATGTAAAAAAAAAAAAAAAGGTTTATCAGATTTAGTTATTGTGATAGATTCAATGCAAGATTTTTTTCACTTTCTCACTGTCAGCAAAATTAAGAAGTCCCAAACATACCGGATTCTTAGAATTAAAGGTTGCTGGATTAACTAATTTACTGTTTAAAGTAATCTATCATTTAAAGAGCGAGAGTGATCAGTTAAAACATGTAAGTAATTTATAGTGCTTACGGTTCATGAATTTTAAAACAGTCATGAATGTCCCCTGAATTAATCACCTGTTAGCGTACTTAGTAAAAGATAGGCTGTTCCATATCAGTGGAATTTATTCATATGACTAAAGATATCTTCAATAACAAAGAAAAATCAACTTTGGCACGACAGACCAGACGACCTACTACATAGAAGAAAAAAAAAAAACAACTTAAAAATGCTTGCATAGTGTAAAGACATACTACTTTGAAGCTCATCACGTCTTTTAGGAAGATGCATTATACCTGTCTTTTAATTCCTGCATGTAAAATCCTACAAATGATTACTATGATCATGCAGTACCTATGGACTTATGTGAAATATTAAAATACTACCATGCATCTTCTACTCTCTATTGGTCCTTGCCACTGTGTACATCCTGGGAAAAAGTGGTCGGTTAGGTAAATACCAGGGCGAACATCCAAAATTCTTACCAAAAAATCAGAACAGAACACCTGAATTGCCTACTTGTACTGTTCCAAGAGAAGTAGTATGAAAGGACCTGATATATGGAAACCCAAGATCTAGCACCCACAATGCAAAAATAAATAAATTACTGAGTGACTTGAGGCAAGGAAGTCACTCAACCTCAAAAAAATACATTTTTTGGTTATAATAATGATCCCACCGCTATCACAAGCAGACACTGGGAACACTAATTCATTTTGTAAACCACTTGGGCTTTTTAAAGCGAAATTTTATGAAGATATAGATTATAATTTGTAGAGCCAAAGCCCTCTGGAAGGTAGCACAACAATCTCATTATTACAGAGAATAAGACTTAACGCTTGCATTTAGCTGACAGATGTATAAAGAAAAAAAATCATAAATAGCCAAGTGACTACTAACCCAAAAGCTGAATTGCTGAGAGCATAAGGCCAGCATTAATTTTCACTGAAAAAACCCTATCTGGATAGGAGTTTTCATTATCTTTCATAAGCATGTTATTTTCTATCGTGCCTTGGTACCATGGCAATTGGGAACTACACAAGTCATCTGCAGATTCTGGCAGCACTGGAATTTGACATTTGCTACTTATAAAACACAATTTGGGAATGTTCTGGAGCATTATAAGCAGCTTTGTTCAAAATAAAAACGCAACTGTCTGGAGAATCATTCTCTTTGGAGAACAAAGCAGTAGGGCGGCTCGCTCTTTTTATAACCACAGGTCTTGTCTGCTTCTCGGCCCAGCTGGTAGCACTCCCCATCTCCCCTGAGAAGAGAGGGTCAGCAAAAGACTTGCACCCACAAGCAGAAACACAAACAGGTCAAGAAGAGAGTTCAGCTGGTGAGAAAGCTACAATGTGGGAAAAGATCAAGGAAGAACAAGTGATGAGATAAGGGAGCGAATAAGATTGTGAAAGGGGAAGTGGAGCATGTAATGCTGCATGACATCACCAGCTAGTTCATACTGGACCTACCAGTGCATCGAGGCCCAAATTTGAAAGAGGTCCTTCGACACTCACCCTTCCCTGTCATCACTGGCACCAGCTCTTTGGTTTGAACATTTGATGGGCACAGCTAAAAAGAGCAGCAAGTGAACTTGAGTAAGAGAAAAATAAAGGGGAAAAAAAACACAGGCCAAGAAACAGAGTAATGGTCACACACGGAAAGGAAGGAAAGGAAGGAAAGGCAGGAAAGGCAGGAAAGGCAGGAAAGGCAGGAAAGGCAGGAAAGGCAGGAAAGGCAGGAAAGGAAGGAAAAAATTATTATAGAACAGGCATTTCTTTTCCTGCCCTGATGGACTGTGGTTTCTTTCTGGTAGCCTTTGGGGGAGGGTAACAGGCTCAACTGCGTCCCAGAACTGTAATTCATATTCTTGGGTATTATTTGTTCAGCTTTATTTGGATGCAGAGATTGCTAGCAATGCTAGCTATGAACTGCAAATGCAATGGAAAACAGAGCTTGGAGACTGAAAATGGTATCCAGGGATATGGTATGCTCCTTGCTGTACCTACCACAAACTTACTCATACATCTCCCACAGCCCATCTCAAAGGCACTCTCCAAAAATGGCTGTTTTATTTCTGAAGTCGAAGCTGATGTTAAACCAACTGTCTTTGTCATATGGAAGAAGGCAAATATAAAAAGGTCACTGAAGTGCCAGATGGAAGAATTTTTGAACTGGAAGCTCTGACATTAATTCCCTGTGTTTGTCTGAAACACTGCACTCAAGGAGCACATTAAATGTCTGTGCTGAATTTCCAAGTGAGAAACAAGTCACTCTCACATAAAGGCCAACTGATCAGATTTAGAGTAGGAATCCCAAGATCATACAAATCTGAAAAGAAATTTAAACACCTGAATAAAGTTTTATACTGGAAGTTATTATGGGCAGTGCTTACACAGCTCCTTCCTCTCCTTCTCCCCCCTGCCCCACCAAACTTGCAATTTATTCTGCTAAATTAATACCTAAAATTTATCATAATTACTGAATCAAGCACAATGCTGGGAGCCAGGAAATACTGCACGATTTTATGTCCCTTACATGCAGCAAGGTACAGCTGAGCACTTCTAAAATTCATTTTTTTTTTCTGTTCATAGTACAGTTTAACTTCAGAAAAATGAGTTTTCAGAACACCAAAGTTGATGTTCCTCTCCTCACAAGAAAAAAGGTCTGATCTGAAGAGAACACAGATTAGACTTTAGGTATATAAAAGCCTACATATGTCCTCAAAAAAAATCCTGTTCTGCAACAATAGTCATCAGGAGGAGTCACCTAAGGACAGGGTCTCAGCTAAAGGTCACACATAAATCCTGACAGCCTGTAACATACATTAAAAGAGACAGAAACTCAACAGAGCTGATCTAAAGGCAGGTTTTGCTCTATTTCTGTACTTATGCCCCAAAATACAATAACTGTGTTAGTATTAAAGCCTAGCAAATAAATTCTTCCCTCTACCTGTGCGATGCTCAGGTTTGCCAAAAAGTGGTATACAATATGGCATTCACGCTCTTCCTGCAATTGCAATCAGGCTGCTGCTTCCATTAACCTGCTTCAAGACTTGCTACATCCAAAAGCAGGAGGGTCGTTCCTCCAGTAAACCAAGCAGGAGGATGGAGGAGCGGATCAGCAGAGGTGTCGGCGTGGGAGAGGCGGTTGCCAGCGCCAGGCACAAGCCAGAGACTCCTTGGTAACCAGTAGAGCGGTGGAGAAAGTGTCTGAACATAAACACTCTGCCATGAAATTGTGACAGGTGGTTTCTATACTCTTTTACTTAGTTACCCATTTGTATCTGTTGTCTATCCTCCTCTGTAACCATATGAACAGCATTTAAAAATAAAGATTAAAAAAATATTTTCAGTCCCTTTCCCATATCGGCCTCCTGCTCCAACAGATGGCTACATGTGCCAGTGCAAGTTTATACAGTTTTCTTTCCTTAAGAGCACTATTAGTAGTTTTGTACGAACATTATATTAAGTCTTTCTGTGTTTACAGGTTTATAATTTTATTCTATCCTTCAACACTCCCCCCGATCATGAAGTTATCAAAGGCACATCCATAAATGCAGTAAGTCTTCCCACTGCCATGTTCAAGTGTGAGAAATCTTGAGAGACTTGACAGCAAGCCTATTCTTGCTAAATTCTGAGGCTGTCAGTAAGGTTTTTAAGAAAATAAATGGTAAACAACTCCATGACTTGAAAATAGGTTCTACCTAGTTCCTTTAGGCTCCTTTGCCTACCCTAGCAAGTCTCTTGATTCTTTTACAGGTATCATCAAGTACTTCGGTTGCAAAATAAAACCAAGAATTTTTCTTCTACAAGCAGGGAATGTAAAAAAAATGATGCTATTGATCCGATCTGGTCATGCAACTGATAGTTTAAGACTTAAACCCAACTACTCAATTAAGAAGTGAACTTCTATCTGATGAGCCCAAAGTTAGGGCAAGAAAGCAATGAGATATGATGAGTTAAAAACTTAATTTCTAATTGCAATGAACCAGAGAGTTTGTTTCAGACTGACAAATCAGACAATAGTTTCAGAACTCAAGACCAACCTTCATATATATGCTGAAGAACACTTTTCTTATAAAACAAGAAGAGGAAGGGGACAGGTTACACAATCATCTGTGCAAAATATGTGAATTTGCAGACCGAAAAGTTTTAAAAGCATTTTTTGTCAGGTATGACAACAACCTTCATTGCACTGAAGCAGCATTTTGTACCATCCTTTACAAATCAATGGGAGTCTCGCATTATCTTCAGCAGACTCTTAAGAAGTGCTTCCCAAGAAATAATTCAAGGCTAGAATGGTAAATCAGTTTGGCTTTTCCTCCTGCATTCAGACCAATTCCTTCATCTAAAAAAAAAAAAAAAAACCCACAAAAAATTTCTTACTTCATTCCCTCCCCTCTTTTCTGCATCTGTTCTTCTTTCCTTTCCTTCCCTTCTTTCTCTTCAAAAGTTCCTTTTTACTATCTTTAGCAGAAGGTAGAGGAAAAACTAGATAATGAGAGTACTTTTATTTCATTCCGCTAATGCATTTCAAAGTTTCATTCCAGCACCAAGACAGGAATCTCTCCTGCTCTTAGGTGCTTTATCCCTGAGGGTCAACAACCCTACAGCTTGAGAAATGCAGCTTCCAAGGCAGATCAATGTCACAAGGAAAGACAAGCTCTGTGAGCGATTCTAGATCTGCTCCCTTACATATTATCTTCCACACCACTGAATGTGACAAGGTATCCTCTATCAAATCAACACAGTATAAAGGTATAGACAGAAAAAGAGCTTCAACTTTGTCATTATTCTCTTATGCGAGTACTCTTCAGGGATTTGAATAACCTATATTCCAAGTCAGTCTCCCAGAAATCTTAGTAACAGCCATCCACGACCTTTCTGCCATTGTTTTCTTTCATGGAAGTTTGAGAGTTCAGACGAGGATGACAAGTCCAGCTTCACAAACAATTAAATTTAGTGAATCGTCATCTGTGTTTGGATCTCACATGCACCTGACTTCTTTTTGTTAACTTGTTCCTTTTTCTTTTATTTTTTTTTCCCCTCAGATAAATGACCTGGTTACAGAATTCTACAAAAATTGAAAGAAAAGTCTTAAAGGAATTTTCTAGCAGCTGCAGTTTGTCAGACCTGCAGTAGCACAATAGCTTTCAAAGCAAAAAGGTGTAAGAAAGCATAATGCAACTTGCTTCTCAGTACATACTGTGCTACGCTGGAAAAAAAATGGCAGAACCCTTGCAAATGTACCATGTCCTATAATTCAGAATTTTGTCAGGGGGCGTAATGAAAATTGTAGCATCTGAAATTATTCAGAATATGAAGAACACTCCAGTGTATCTTTTCTTGCAAAGACACATAAAACTTAAAATGGAGAGGTTTCAAACTGATAGTGGGAAGAGCTCATTATAAGGAAAACTATAATTTTATAAGAAGAATTCTCTGAACAGCATAGACATAATGCTCAATTTTAAAAAAAAACTAGATATTTCAAGACAACTGAAAATCACTGCTGCTGCTTTGATGTGTTCAAGCAAAAACATGTGCTGCAGTAGACTTATGACTGTGCTCAAATCAATTCTAAAGAAAAAGCTATAACAGTATGAAACAGTCAAGCCTCCTACAGTTGGAGGCAATTTGCACCTCCAAAGCTGTGAGTTCATCTTGCATCACTTTCAACGAACAACAGACCCCAAGAATCAAATTGGTCGAAAAACACATCAGTGAGAAGTCCTCCACCCTTACAGCGCATTACGTTTCTCACGAAAATATTTCACAAAACTGAGACTGACTGCAGATATTTTGCACAGCTTTTCCGGCACGGCTGCCTACCAGCAGTATAATCACATTTTATAATTATATAATTTTATGTATCTATCTGGACTACTTTGTCAAATACAGGGAATTCCTTGCCAACTTGAAAGTTACGGGTGGTGGTTCCACCGCTTTCCCGGGCAGCAGCAAAAACAATCGCACCCATCACTAAGCTGTGATGGAACTTTCCAAGGCAAATCTTCTGCACAACATTAAAATAACATTTCTATAGCCGATATTTATCAACGGAACCCATTTGTTCATTAAAAAAACCACTATTTACAGGGAAGTCTGGACAAGCATAATTTACACGTATTCTCTACAGGCTTAAATACATTTTCTTTGCACTCACAGAAAGATTTAGTAAACTGGGAGAGGACATACTCAAACGTACTAAGCCTGTAGACCAAAAAGCATCGGAAATTACTTAAATGAAGCTGAGTTTTCACAATATATAAACAGGCATTACACTTTTTCCTAGTGGTTTTATTTCCTCACTGCTCACTCAGCAAGATTTGGTATTTTCCCCTTCAGGTAACCTGTATACAATTTAATATTAAATTATAAACATCCTACACAGCAAAACTGAAATACAACTAACATGAATACTATACAATTTACAGGATAGAATGATACAGACTGGGTCAAAAGCTTGCTGATATGATGTTTGGCACTAGCTTAGATTACTTTATATTTCAATAATGTCTAGATGAAGTTTATCACAGATCTTTATCAATCAGAAGCTGCAACCGATCTCCCATAGTCAGTAGGATGAGATAGCAAGCTCTACTGTAGCATTAACTTACCAAAATTCTAATAATAAATTGTAAAATTTTTTCAAAATGAAACAAAAGTCTCCAGCCACACTTTTCACACCATTTCTGACTAGCACATCATCACAGAGTAAGACAATTAACAGATAAAACTGCCTGCTTCTGCATTCTCTGTGGGCCAGTCCAGAACTGATATAGGAACTTCAGAGAAGGCCCATCCATTCAAAAAGACCACGAACAGAAGAGCAAGATCAGAATACAACTTCAGTTGACCAGCAATAGAGGGAAAAGCCCAAAAGTTATTTTTACAGAGGCAAAATGCTCTGTTTATGCTGCTGATTCAAAAATCTTATAATAGAAAATCACCTCCCTGCTATTTTTCTACTTGCTTTTTTGCTAAATTTATAAATACCGAATGAGGCTTATATTAGGGGGTAGAATCAAAGATATCAGTGAAACACATGCCACACATGAAAAAGATGCATATAATCAATAATTCTGACAATATAAAATAAACTTATGTCAAAAGCAAAAAGTAGTCACAGAAAGGTATTTACCAAACTACACGAAAAACCAGAAGTCACTATGTACATGGAAGAAGCACTTCATCACTGATGGACCTGCTGCCCGGAGAAGTTGTCCTGACATTAACTTTGTGATAGCAGGATTAAAAAAGAATAAATTCCTTAAGAGTCCGTTCCTTAACTAAGCAACTTTCCATTCAGGTACCTTCCTGCCACGGCATCAAATGCGAAATCCAATCAAAGACGCTGCAAACCAGTCTGGACCTACCTCAGAGAACTCAAGCTCAGAAAACATATTTAAATATTTAACCTGTTCTTCCCGAATTAGGAACACCAGCTACACTTTTCTTTAGTTCAGAAACAGGCTTTGGAGTACTGGTATCACACAGTCTCTCCGTTGTTTTAATTAATATTTGCTAGGATACTCTCCTTCATTTCAACGTGGCTTGCAAACTGTAATTATCATTGTATCAGTACTTGAAACATGTAGGAAAATTTTAACACTAGTATTACCAAACCCGATTTACAAACCATGTATAGCACCGCCTGACAGCAGAGTATTTTTGCCTTGCCAGGACTTCAAAGGGAAATAACCCCAACAAAGCCATCTGGATCTGCTTGGCAGCTCCTGTGACCTTTACGGTGCTCATCTACTCTCACATTTGTAGAGAAGCCACCAAATATTTCAGCCTGAAGCCTCACCGGACCCGGGCCAAGCTCTCACCCCAGCAAATTCCTCCTGACCACGCAGGTCAGGCCAGGCCAGGCCAGGGTACCCAAACCTGCGTGAGGCTGTCACCTCAGTGGTAGCCGGCAAGGATTTCCCTTAAAGGACAAAACTATCTCTTACCTCCAGCAACTGGAGCCCAGTGGAGCTGTGTGACTCATTCCCCCAGTGCCCAGGCCGGCTACCCCTTGGGATCAACTAGGGGTATTGGCACTGCGGCCTAGTCATAAAATCATAGAATCGTCTGGGTCGGAAGGACCTTTATGATCATCGAGTCCAATCATTAACCGAGCACTGCCAAATCCACCACAAAACCATGTCCCTAAGCACCACATCTACACATCTTTTAAATGCCTCCAGGGATGGTGACTCAACCACTTCCCTGGGCAACCTGTTCCAATGCTTCACAACCCTTTCAGTGAAGAAATTTTTCCTAATACCCATCCTAAACCTCGCCTGGTGCAACTTGAGGCTGTTTCCTCTTGTCCTATCACCTGTTACTTGGGAGAAGCGACCGACCCCCACCTCGCTACAGCCTCCTTTCAGGTAGCTGTAGAGAGTGATAAGGTCTCCCCTCAGCCTCCTTTTCTCCAGGCTAAACCACCCCAGCTCCCTCAGCTGCTCCTTATAAGACTTGTGCTCCAGACCCCCCACCAGCTTTCTTGCCCTTCTCTGGACATAGAATCATAGAATCTTCATGGTTGGAAAGGACCTTTGAGATCATCGAGTCCAACCATACACACACCAAAAAAAACCCAAACACAAACAAACAAACAAAACCCCAACAAACCACACACAAACAAACGACCTACAATCTCTGTCACTAGAGCACGCCCTGAAGTGCCACATCTAGACGTTTCTTAAACACCTCTAGGGATGGTGACTCAACCACCTCCCTGGGCAGACTGTTTCAGTGCCTAACCACTATTTCAGTAAAGCAATTTGTCCTAATATCTAATCTAAACCTCCCCTGCCACAACTTCAGAGAGAGTCGCAGGCCCTTGTAATGATACCATCCATTTTCTTGTCTGTGGGGTCTCTGGGAGAAACAAGAACTGCTGCCTGAGACAGAGTACCTACTCAGAGGTCAACTTTTTCAACAGCCCACTCGAGCTTACAGTGTGAGGGGGGAAAACGTTAAAAACTATGCCTGCGTTTGTTTTTAGGGATATTTTTTGTTTAGTTTTGTTTAAGATTTACACAGCAAGATAGCTAAGAAGAGATAGTTAGGTGATCATTTTTCCTGTAGGACTTTTTCCTGTAGGACTTCAAAGGCTGACTAACCTCCCTGCACTAAGATGCGATGTTGATGATTTTTAGCCTGCTCAACTCCAACTTTTTGAAGTTCTTTCTATCTGGAGTCAGAGCCATGAAGGAGACTATGGCAAACATTCACTCCTCAGGTAAGCTCTTATCTCCTGCCGTGACAGACCTCAGCCTCACTACAAAACTGATCCACACAGAGAAGATTGTAATCTTTATAGAGCACTCAGCACTAACCGTCTATTAAACTATGTATTTCTTAGGTTCCCATCTGCATTCTTAACTTTTGGGCACATTTTCCATATTATATGTTATTTTTTCTCCCCAGTTAATTCAGGATCTGTGTTTAAATAAATATTACCATAGGGAATATTATTTATCAATAAAAAATGTCAAAAACATTATTGATTTCTTAAGCTTAGAAAACTAAAACAGTAGAACTCCAGAAACAGTAGTAACACAGCAAACAGAGCTGATTGATAGTTTTACATTTGGGGAGAAAAAACACTTGGAGGAAGAAAGCGGGTGGAAGTAACAACTTTTACACGTATACATAGATGAAAAAATACCACTAAGAAATATTCTAATTTGAAATTTGCTTTAAAAAATCCCATGTGCCTAGGAGTTTCTGGACTTTCATTCCTTGTACAACCTGAGAGCAAACACAAATGGTTGCATTACTTCTATCTGTTAAACAATGGCAAATGCACTGAAGGGTTGTAATTTATTGATAGGTACAGCAGTATAAGCAAAAGAAACTTCCCTAAAAATGCTTGCAGCTGAAGTAATTATTGTAATAGAAACATTCAATGTTATTCTTGACCAAAAAAAAGCATCTCTACTTTCTGAGACAAAACTATGCAAATTAAGTTTGTATACACTGTGAAACAGCCCACTTCACAACACCTACATTGCAGTACCTATAGTGTCACACATTTAGAAAATATATTTTTTTAAATAAGGAACTCCAGCAAAATAATAATGAAACCTTCAGAAAATAATTGAGGTAGGACCGAATCTTCCCCCTTTAATCGTATTCAGTGACTAAGAATAAAAAACCCTTAATTGGCAAGTACAGAAAAAGCAAACATGAATCGCTGTCAAACTAGTTATTTGATCCCACATTGATATACAACTGATCTCTTCTTGGAGTATAATTCACATACTGCCTAAAGTATAAACACGCTCCTCTAGAAATAAAACCCTCTGCTTTTACCCTTAACTAGTAATAACAAAAAACATATTTAATCACTCTAGCATTACTACCACAGTTGGTTTCCTTTAAATACTAAAACATGGTGAAATATTTCTTTTGTTCAGTTCCACTGTATTTCTGTTGAGATTAATCTATGGCTTGATCTACAACTGAAGCACACTAGCTGTCAGTTAAGTCATCAAAAATAATTCAAATTATTCCACACAATGGCCACATTTTAATCTTTCTTTCTTGTACTAATGATAACTGCTGCTTTTTTCCTCCTCTCTTTCCCTGAACATGCTGCTGCTCTAAGCTTTCATACGCTGAAATATTCCACTAAGATCCAAACCGCTGCCAACACACTCCTACATAAGCATTCAAGAACGTCTACTTAAAATGACTACCTCACTTTTTGTTTTATTAAATAAAGACAGCATGCAAGAGAAATAAAATAATCACAGAGGTTAACAAGGCAAAAAGATACTCTGATGTCCATGATATAGCATGGATTTATAAAGGATCATTTTAATTTTATCTTCCATCATCAAGCAAATCTGTAACTGATAAAGACATTTATTCAGCAAGATGTACAGACTTGTTAGCAGAGATGAAAAAGTGGCTGATCACGTCCTTCACTCACTTGTCCCAGAGGGCGTTCAGCCAAGCATATATCGGAAAAAATTGCCCATACTATCCTCTTAATGCAATAATAAATAAGGCTACTGGAGAGAGAAATGCAAAACTGTACCGAGAAAAGCATTGCTTTTAAGCCTTCCCCTACCTTTTCCCTGATATTTACAAACCGCAGGCAGTGCTGCCGGGGAGTCTCACCAGGGTGGCTGCCGAGAGGTCTCATGTGGCGTTCCCAGCTTCCCACCGCCTCCCTCTGCCTGGATTTTAAGCATTCCCGAGAAAACCCACCCTGACATGCACAGAATGAATCCTGCTCAAGTTGGAAGCATGTGATAACTAGGCTTCGGGTTGAAACGGGAAACCCCAGCACCCAATTTATCCCAGAGATTTAAACAAGCCCCATCTTACCGTTTCGCTGTTGCCCAGGATCAGGTTAGATTCACCTGGAACTCTTTGGCATCTCTCTAGCAATGTTAGTGTTTGCAGTCAGGCCGGGCTCATTCAGCAACTGAATTCACAACATCTTTCTGCACTAGCAAGCTGAAATGGTACGGCTGTACTACAGCTAAGAAAGGGGGAAATCTAAAGCAGAAAACAAAGAAATCCCTCAAGACAGGGTAATCCCAGTGGAGTAAAATATAAAATGTACACACGAGCACCAAGGGTACAATATTTCTCTGTCTAAATTTCATCAGCAATACCATGCTCTTTCTAAAAAGATTTTTTTTTTTTTAAATATATGATGGACTTGCCTGTGGAGTTCCCAGAAAGGCAGAGTATCTAGGCTCTGCAGCAGCATTGCAGCCAAAGTAACCATGCATATGCTATCTAGGCAATTTACAGCAGTCTTTTTGAAAAGATATTGATTTACAATGTAGCACTGCCTCAACCCAACACAGAACTGCAGCCAAAATAGCTAATGGTGATTTCATATGGATTAAGGAAAAAACCTCAACATTCAATCAAAAGGATGCAACTAATCATTCCCAATTCAATTATGTCCCAGTCCTGAAGGAAACCAGCAAGTTCTTGAGTGACAAATGATATTAAAGCCATAATCTATGGGCATCTGGAAAGAAGTACTACGAATGCCACGGTCCACTTTTACAGAAAGAATAAATATCAAAAAGCATCTAAAATTTACGGAGCCAAAATACGAACTCTAAAATTAATTC
This sequence comes from Larus michahellis, assembly GCF_964199755.1. NCBI lineage: Eukaryota > Metazoa > Chordata > Aves > Charadriiformes > Laridae > Larus > Larus michahellis. The sequence goes on along the minus strand of NC_133897.1, from coordinate 25,707,732 downwards.
TGGCATTGTAAGGATGAAAAGTAGTATTTAATTTATGAACATACAAAATATGCAAAGCTGTGAGTAAGCAATAGACACCTACTCCATGCTGGGAAGCCACTGCTGAGCCCGAGTGAGCTTGGGTACAGTACAAGGGAGAAGAGGGCAGCAGGAGCAAACCCTCAGGGAGGGCTTCTCCAAAAGGGAGGCAGCGAATCTTCTCCATCTCCTACTCCTACAGCAGCCCCTGCTGGCCTGTGCTTCAGATGGCTCCTGGCTCCCCAGAAACCTCCCAGGGTTGGGGGGAGTACTGGAAAGACTACGTTAGGACAGGGAGCAGTGACATATGTGTAAGGGAAACCTTCAGGAGAGAAAGAGCACAGCTCAACTGCATTTAATTTTTACCTAACGAAGAGGTGTAATGAACTGGCAGGTGAAACACCGCCCTGGCTCACTCCAGAGACCCACACATGTCACAAGACCATCAGAAACAGGCTCCTCTGTAGAGTCTCTCTTTGAAAAAAGCACAGCATGCTTAAACTCCACGTTTGCTCAAGTCCCACCACAGCCACCAAGACTTAAACACTTGCTTAAATACTTCTCAACTCAAGGCTCACAGCTGAATCTAGCATCAGTGGCTTCAGTGATGATAACACATGAATGGTATGAGCAAATTCCATAAGATGCACCCAAAATCAAGTGGCACTCGTTATTTTTTCCCCTCATGTATTTCCCAACCTTTGTCACAGTGGCATATTCCAGAAGACTACTCAGTTTCCTAGTTTGGTTTTTAAGCAGCTAGAAAGCTTCACTTCTCCCAGAAAAAAAGATTTCCATTCTCTAGGCCAAAATTTTCTTCTTGGGTGTCTCAAGCGTGGGGGTCCAAAGAAAACATGAAAAAAGCTTCCAGTTGAAATTATGAGAAAACACGTTCAAAACATTTACATTTCTTGTCATTATTCTGTCAACATCAAATTTGTCTGAGGATGAGGGAGAACAGGACAGAAGGATCCTCAGGAAAAAAAAAAAAGCGCTAGTGAGTAAGCACGTGCAGAGACCAATATGTGCCAAAAGACAGGCACCACTTTAAGGGAAAAGTGGCGGACAGACATGTGGGAAGGGAACACAGAAGGCAGCAAAACAGAGAACTTCATTCCAGAAGCAAGCAAGGTGTTCGGCCAAGGCACGGAGACAGAAAGCAAGCCAAACAGTCCACAATGTAATTGGATATAACTCAAAGAAGCCAAACCCCCCTGTATTTTAAAGTTAATTACTTTTATTGCATTAAACAATTCACACTTAATGCATTGAAGTAAGTCCTCCTTGTTGCCTTCGACACCCCTCAACAGATGCAATACCAGTTGGACTTTGGCTTTGCTAACTGCATCACTGCACGCTCAGATGATGTCTCTGTGTTCCTTCCCAGTTACTTGTCCCCGCTTCCACCTTCTCTATACTTTATGTATGAGTCTTATTAGGAACTCCTTATTCATCCATGCAGGCCTTCCAGCATTTTTGCTTGACTCCCTACTATTTTTATCCCCCTTCTTCCCCTGTCCCCTGTGCTAGCCCCATCCCTTCCCCTACTCCCAACCCCATTTGCAGACTGTGGTTGAACACAAGTAGATATTCTGTTGCTGCCCATGGTACCACAAACAGGACTGAGAAACCTGGCTGGCAGGCAAATGCCGTCTGGAATTACAACTGGAATTGATGGAACGCACAAACTCCCCTGTACCATGGGACTGGCTTGTTTTCCAAGGGGGTGGGAGAATTACTGACCTAAAAAAAAGTTTCAATACAATAAAAAAAAAAAGTCTAATACCTACGGGTTTAGGTTTTAAAACTCTGCATGGAAATCCGCTGCAAATACAAGGTTGACATTATCAGTACTGTAAGTCATGCCACCACTTTCATCCCAGGGCTGACTCCAAAACACACCGTGGCACTTGAGAACAATTTCTCATATAGTCACCTTTGGAGCTTTTCAAGATAACAGATACACAGTCACCTGCAAATTGCTATACTTAAAACAGAGAGATTACACAATGCCACAGCTCTGATGGTCAATTAACTAAACATGCAAACCATCATTTATTAATACAGCACAGTGAAAAGAATACCAGTAGTTACTTTGTGTTCTGCGTGCTCATACTACATACTACTGAAATGGAACTTCTAAGTAATGTCCTATTTCCATTAGTCTACATTAAATCATCCAAGAGAGAGGAAGGGAGAGAGAAAGCAAGGGAGAAAGGCAGCTGGCTTTCCTCTCCAAGAAGTAATAACCACATGCAGTAATTTGCGCAAGTATCATACATCTGTGTGAGCCCATTTTTTCCTGACAGAAGAAACTGCATGACCAAGCAGAGCCACTGCTCCTCAGGACACAAGGAAAAAGTAAACACACTTTACAGTTTTGAAAATTTACTCACTTGTGAAAGTCATTGGGACATCTAGCCAGCCAATGCATAAGCCACTGACAATATCTCATAAAAATTTACTTAACAAGATGCTTAACCAGTTGCATTCAGAAACAGACGTCTGGATGGGACAACACTTCTCCAAGTCCAGCTCAGTTCCTTGCTATCACTAGCGATCACAAAATATGACCCCTTCCCTAAACTGGTTAAGTTTGTGTTTAGTTTGAAGTTAGGACATGTAGAGTACACAAGACATGACCTTAATAAAACAACCCAGCAGTAACTAAAATGTGTTGAATGCAAAGGAAGAAAATAATTCTTCTCTTAAGAGGGTAAGTGAAGCAGTGGATAATATTGCAGAATGGAATGAGTGACAAATTATTCTAACTACAACATGCTTTAAACTTGCTTTGCAATACCAGTATTTGAACTACAACATCTGCATTGTCTGGTAGATGGGACTTCACTTAAAAAGTCACTGTCTGAAATAAAACACAATGTAACACGGTGCCAATTATTTTTGCAACTTTTAAAACCAAAAAAGAGATTTTACAGTTTTAGGGACTGATTCCAAATATACTTTGCATTATAAAGAATGTTTAAAGTGCAAGTTCAAAGGGAACTACATCATCATGGAGAACACTGTGTAATGATTTTACACATCTGAAAAATACTTCAAATCAGCCCAGATACTTTTTCAACTCCGCAAAAGCAGTCTTTGCATATCAAATTGTCCAATGACTTTGGACAATTATACTCTTTCTATGCAATAGAAAAACCTTAGAAAAACCTAACTCCAACATTCCAAGCAAAGCCATAGCTTCCTGTGAACACTAATACAGTTACACTGAGATTGTTTTATGTTATTGATACTTCTGTGTTCCTTGCTATGCCAGTGAAGATCTCATATAAATAAAATATTCCAGACTAAAACACATTGATGCAATGTATCTATGATAAGAACATAAATTCGGTCTTTTAACTTGATTTAGGATTTCTTCTTAGGGAAGCTGAATACTATTTTCCAAGCCTCACTTTTTTCTTTTAAGCTCTTAGTTAAAGGTATTGTACAAATACTAAAGAGTTCTGCTAACCCCTAATTATTAGCCAAAAGTACTTAAAGAGAAGAAATGCAAAGGCCCAAGGCAGTAAGATCCGCAGCATGACCAGCAGTTAATATACACAGATGCCAAATGCAGAGCTTAGTCAAGGTATGGAATTTCCTAATTATTCTACTTCTAGGAAGAGACCAGATCTGTAGGCTTTTTCACTGGGGGTGAGCATCTAATTAGATGCAAAATAGGACCCCAGTACACCTTACCCTGCAAAAATAAAGCATACCTTCCTATATAAAAATAAATAAATAGTTTTCTCCCAGCCACATCTGTCTTACACTTGCAAAAAAAACCCACCAACTATTGCACACAGACAGAATTCTATCTATCTCAGCTAGTACTGTGTTCATGCCTTTATAATCTATTCAAATTACACTGTAAAAAAAAAAGCCTATCTGCAAAGAGTATGAAGCCTATACTATGTGTCAGGTAAAATAATCTGCGTCTTGTTTGCCTAAATTCCTCATCCCCAACGGAAAGATAGTAAGCAATAGCAGAGTCATTCATCTTCAGCATCATACAGTTACATGTGCTGTCAACAGCAGCAACACTTCACTCCAGAAATGGAGGTATCCTTGCAATACATTCATAAAATTCTTGACAAAAAATGCACCAGTTCCTAAGACTTATGATGTACCTGTATGTACACATAACCTCATGTTCAGGTGCTAACTCTTAATGTTACTGATGTATTGTGTACAAAGCATCACAACCTAGACTACTCAAGAAAAGACATCTAAATCAACATCTCAGTCAACCACGTTTCAAAAACATCACTAAGAACTCAAGAAGCATAAAATTCAAATGTATGCACTCTGCCTGGAAGATAACAACAATAAGTAAGATGGCTTAGTGGAGTAGGTTAATTAAACTAACCCATCTAGTATGACATACAATTCCTAAAACCACATAGCTGACAATGATCATATTTGCAATAAAAAAAAAAAATTAAAAAAAAAAGCTAATCAGGAAAGGACGGTAATACTTCCATGACAAAAAATGTAATGATGAATACTAGAGATACAGTTTACAAAGTTCTTCTTCAGGTAGAGTTATAAAGAATTAACAATAGCTTTTTAGTATCTACCAGTAAAATCCCCAGGGAAGAATCCCTGAAAATACTTCATTTTCAAGTTACATATATTCCTACAGTTGATCTCATACAGGGACAAGGCTCAATGATATCCTATTTCAAAGTCATCCATAGCATTATACCTAGGAGAAGAAAGCTTTCTATAAATGAATTAAAACTTAACACAAAAAGATGAGCTCACCTTCATCTCTTTTTCAAGTTTAAATATGTCATGCACTGAAATTCTTGTCTTATTTGAAAGCACTGGATTTTAGCTTCCCTTCGTTTTCACTTTGAGATACTCACATGAAAGACTTTGTTGGTTGCTACCTTTTTTTTATTTATTTCACCTGATATCTTTTTATATTGCAATGAAAAAAAAATTTCAGGTCTTCTAACTAAAAAAAAAGATTTATGCACAAAATGTAGGCTATTGTGGTTAAAAAAAAATATAAAGACACATCAACCTCCACATTCCTATGATGTAGACAAGATGCTAGAGTAAGTTGCATGTTTACAGTATCCACTTTGAAAAATCCATATCTATTCTACTCTTCCTCACTAAGCATTTTTCCTTTGAGACACAACTTCAGTCCTCAAGGCTTTTGCTACCTGCTGAATTTGCCACACAATGCAAACAGTGAGTTCATGTTACAAGAACAGTAAAGCAGCCACCTTCATATGGGAATAACTGTTGACAACTCTTGCACTGGAATTGAACGGCCAACATACGAGTGAAAGGCTTCAGCTCATCAGCACTGTTCAGTGGCCTCTATCCCTCCCTTACAGGCTTTATTAACAAGGATAGTCAAAATTTCTGGTGTAAAATCCACTGAGGATCACAGCAAACGATTATGTGATCTATGAATTCAAGTTCCACAGGTCAAGACCCTGGTGTTCTCTGTGAAAAGGGTTGAAGCTATACGGAAATAAGCATTCTACCATTTGATAGCCTTAAGCCAATCTAGACTACGAAGTGACAAAACTCTGAAGGCACCCCAAAAGTGAGACAATATGGCCAACTACCTTAGGCCTCAAACAGATTATTTTCAGAAAATTAATCAGAGCTCTTGAGAGCTTCTCTGTGGCCTCTACAGTACACACAGAAACTGCTTTCACAGGATGTCACACAGCTTGCGAAGGTATTCTTGGATTGACTTAAGCCCAAAATTTAATCAACTTTAAATTTTTGGCACACTTTTGGCACTGAAGGAGGCTAACAGAGTATCTGCAGAAGAGCGAGGACTGTGCTTTAAAAAACTAATAACGTACCAATCTAGAAACCACGTGAGACATTGGAGGAGAACTTTCACTGGTATTCACGATAAGGGGGAACTAAGGGAGGGTCTTCTTCTTGTCTTCATTCTCTCACATGGGACCTTGAAGTACCCCAAATTAGTGAACTCAAGAGATTTACATGACTCTGCATTTACTTGAGGTTTAGCTGCATACACCTCCAGGGGAATCCTGACACAATTTCCCTACATTCTGGCCTTCCTGAAATTTGGTATCCAGATATCAAATCTGAAGCAGGGGAGGGAATCTCACAAGACATCTTCCCCAGGCAGTTGCTATAAGGAACCATCTGATCAGTTTTGTCTTCAGAGATAACTGCAACTGTTAATAAAAGGACCTCAAAACAATGACATTCAATCCTAAATATGGTATTTTGTGGTGTGAGGTAATTTCAGCAGTTATTCCAGGCTCCTCACAATCTTATTTAACAGTTCAAGAACGTGTTCATATTTTCACTCTTCACAATGTTTGCCTTTGAGTCATGACAAGTGGCAGAAGAACCACCAGCCCAGGAGCGATGGCACGCTCTGCGGGAAGTACCACTGACAAGTATCTACAGTTCTGCTTTTTGTCACAGGAAGTTATTGAGAAATATGAGATGCTATAAAAGCATGTTTATTACAGCAATCTATAGAAAATGAACCCACAAACTCATAATGTGGAAAAACAACAGATTCACTATCACCTCAGATGCCTTATTGGATTCAGCATAAATGGTATTAATAAGTCTTTATGGCTATTGTCTTATTATTATGGGAATAGTAACAGACAACAAATGTGTTTATGTCAGGGAGTTATGTTGGACTAATATAGATTACATGTTCATATACAATGTACTATAGTGAGGTGTACAAATCAACCTCCTTTCTTTTGGTTCTGCTACCTGGAGGTTCAGCTCTCAGCTTTCCCTCTAGAGGTGCTACAGTCTTCAGTTATCTGAACAGGTCATCACTGTAGAAGAGGTATAAAGTCTTAATTAAAAAAAAAAAAAAAAGAATGTTTTAATATTAACATAATTGAAAGCTGTCAGAGGAACATATATTGTGGCAATCATACAAGCTCAGAATAAAAGTTCATCTAGCCTGATTTTGAAAGCAACCAAGTTTATTAGAGGATAGGATAGACAAATGTGATCCTTCCTCCTGTATATCTTTCTAACCAGCAGCAGTTTACTTCCTAATTCAAAGATTAAATCCAGACCTATCCTTCACAACTTCATGAAGGAACTTCACTTTTAAACCCATTTATACCTTTAGCCTCCAAGTGACAGAGAGTTCCACAACACCATGCAGTTTGAAACTGTTCTTTCTCTTGAAAACCAAAAAATCTCTGATTATTTCTCACTAAATAAGAACTACAAAGCAGCTAAAGAAATGTTACACAATTATTCCCTCTTCACCAGCATGAATTCATCTTGTGATCTTACAGTTACTATCTCATCCTCCCTCAGTCCTCTGTTTTACATTCTAATGGGTCTTAATCTATTATCTTCAACTCAGTGGAAGCTATATTACACTTTTAACTGACCATTCTTGTCTTCTCCTTCTGTGTCTTTTTTTGTTATACGACAGCTAACATTTGATATGATATTTACAAAACCAGGATTTCTGCAATAACATATTGGCAGCTTTGGTTTTGTTCTCCTTTTCCTATTCTTTTCTGAAGGTTTACTTATTTTTTAGACTACTGCTGAACACTGGGTCACTATCTTCAAGCTATTATCCAATGACCCTATAATTCTTATCTGGAATAACGTGATTTGTTTAGACTCACCATTACACATACATAGCTGCAGTTAAGCTCTTCATATGCATCAGTTTGTACATATCATTTTATCATCCGAATAGTCTATACTGCAAAATCCTTGGGCAACTTCTGGCAGTTCAACTAAACAATAGCTTTTTTAAATGTGACAATTTTTCATCCCTCCTCCATGTGTTTGTCTATGTCTTTGTCCATGTCTAACCTGGAGGGTTAATTGCCATTCCTCTCTAAGTCTCAAAAATGGTATTTTATCTCTTCTGCATGGCATACACAACAGATGTGACAAATGTATAAGAATCATCCAAATCACAATGATTGGCAAATCTGATGATAGCAAAACACTAATTTAGATGGTGGTGTGCTATGAGATTAACGAAGTTGCTGGCAAAAAATTAAACAGAAACACTCAAGTAATTTAGGAATTACTCCTAAATAGAAAAACACTAAAAAAATAGAAACTCTCAAGATTTAGGAATACTGTTGGTTCTCATGATCAAATATGCGAGGCAGCTGTGAGAATAACTCCCCTCCTTCCAGCTATATTTTTCTAGGAGGCTGCACTACCTACTGGACAAGAGCTTCACTGCAGTCATCCATACCTCTGTTCTTTACTAATTAAAATTGGCACAAAATGATGTGCATCAAAAAGGCATAGCAAAGCTCTGCCTGATGCAATGCTGAGTCAAGTGCTCACAGGAAACAAACAGCAGAACTGCAAGTATTGCACTATTATTTATCTGTTCTTTGGTTAAATACGAAGTGTTGGGTTTGACCTATAAAGTCCTTTATGATTTGGGTCACTAGCCCCTTGCAGACTACTTTTCTTGTCCCATTTTATCTCAGTAACTCAGACAAGAGGGTCGCATTCACCTGGGCGTGCTCACTGAAGGGCACTTCAGTCCAGAAGTTGATAAAGCTTTAATGCATGTTGAGCAGCTTATCTATTTTCCCAGGACATCTTAGGCAACAAATAGAATGCACCTCAGGAGGAGTGAGCTGCTGAACACAGAAAACTTCAGAAAGGACAAGAGAAAAAAAGCCTCTTCCTTGTACTATAAAAACTATCTCTACAAAATACAGTCAGAGGTAGCACAGCTACTGAAGCTTACATGCTCACAAAGCACCCATTCTCACAGAAAATTCCACCTAACCATTTTATTCCTCCTCAGACCACCTCTTTCAGCATCTCTGGAGCCAGACCCCATCAGAGCATGTTCTTAAATAGACTCCCTGGAGATATTCTACGCTACCATCTTGTTGTGAATTAGAAGAACATGGATTTTCACGTGATGGAGCACACAGTGGCTACAGAGGGCTGGAACAGATTTATACACCAACAAATTTGTTCTGCTCAGCTCAAGAGCAATTATGTGGCCTATGACAAAAATTTAAGAAGCCTCAAAGGTTTCAATAATTAAAAAAGGAGCAAAATACCAATTTCAGAGAGGGGAAAGAATTGCCATTACCTTGTTTCAGATATTCAATAATTTCTTGAATTTTAATAAGAAATTTTAAAGGAGACACACTGTTTCAGTCTAACAAATTCAAATGCAAATGAAACTTCTCTTGGTCAACTAACACGGGAAAAACACATTGATTAATCAATCTATCTAGCTTATATCAATCTCCCTTGTATCAAGTCAAAGGCTCCCTACCACATGAGGGAAGAGAAGAAATTAAGGCCTTTGACAAAACAGGTGAATGATTCCATAGAACTGACAGGTTGAAGGTTGAGAACGGATATCTTCTTCCACTTAAATCACTGCTACAGGATTTACAGCACAGTGTTTCAAGCCAGAAAGTCTACAAAATGGTGAACATTTACAGTTTTGCACGAGAACTTTCTGTAGTACTGGGGGTGGGGAGGTGGGCGGTTGTTTGCATCCAAACATCAAGAAAAATACTCACTTGTACAAGTTAGTCATCATATATCAAAGACACCATACATTGCTTTAATACTTCATTATTTTTGTTTTGGCCATTCCAGAAGGTATCTAAAGTCTGCACATTTCAAACTATTTTGCAGGAGAAAAATGACGCAACCATGCATCTCTCCTGAAACATGGTAGCCTTAGTGCTCACACACTTACTTCCTTCTTCAGAACTCACACAAGGCTAAACCCACTTGCAAAATCTTCTGTGAAAAAAACCCAAACCTGGTACTATATTTAATTTCTGACTGATTTAGCAGAAGATTGCTATGAACAGAATTCTTACTGTACCATAAAACAAAGCCAAAACCCCTTAAATCATCATCCTCATAATCTAAGAGGTCCCACGACAACTTACATGCAGTTAAAATGATAATAATGTATTGTTTCACATATTTTCTTACGAGAAATCTTAAATTCTTTTCTAGAAAGGAACAATAAACTCCCAAAAAATAAGGCAGCACAAGGTATGTGGTTCACGGACAAAATTACGCAGCAATGAGCACAATTTGTTCACATTCTGGATGTTAAGAAACTTCTCTTATGAAGGAGAGTCACTGATACTTGATTGTTCCGTCGCTCCTCCAATTAGTGAGATGTCTTTTTAACTAAAATTTAAAAATAAAAGTAGTATCACCCTATCAGCCTAGTCATTAAAGTGGGACTCAACTCTACTAGATTCTTTATTGACGGAGAAGTGAGGTGAGCATCCATGGGAAGCTGGGCACCTATTCAAGTGAAAGGGGGAGGGAACCCCACCCTTCCTCGCCTTCTGTTTCAGTGGGGGGATTTGGAAGCAGAACAGTTGAGAGGTAAGAGGAGAATCAATTAAGAAAACTGTAGTGATACTAACTATTAAAAAGAAAAAGCCAAGAAGGAAACTTGTAGCAAGACATGTACTTTTTAAGTTATGTGCACTCAGCTGTAACATGTCCTTTCTTAGTGGAAAACGTAGGTTTAATCTGCAATCTGAAAAATGTAATTGCTCTAACTTTATATAACTGTTTCTCTCATGCTATCTAGTGTCTGATATTGAAATAAAGCATTTCATCTTCAGCCAGGTTGTGCCAATGATGCAAAAATATGCCTCCCATGTAACATTAGGCAATCTTTACTCAGCTTTTAAGTGTCACCCAAAGCAAAAACAACCCAACATACAAATAGATGCATATGACCAGCGACAGGCCAGGAGGAATGGTATGAAGCTATGTCAGGGGAAGTTCAAATTGGACATTAGGAAAAGGTTCTTCACTGAGAGGGTGGTTGGTCACTGGAACAGGCTCCCCAGGGAAGTGGTCACGGTGCCAACCCTGTCAGAGTTCAAGGAGTGTCCTTATGACAGCCCAATGATCCTTATCAAGACCAGGCTGGACGGGACTTTGAGCAGCCTGGTCTAGTGGGAGGTGTCCCTGTCCATGGCAGGGGGATTGGAACTAGATGATCTTTAAGGTCTCTTCCAACCCAAACCATTCTATGATTCTATGTGTAGATCCTCATTTTATTGGCTAAAACCCTCTGTTTACAAAACCTTTTACAGGATCAGGAACAAAACAGAAGTTTACCATAAAAACCAATACTGCATTTAATTAAGAACAGTAAGTGGAAAAAGATGCCTAGAACAGGAGAAGCACCAAAACATATAAATTATGTTTCCCCTAGAGGGTTTCAAGGACAAACTGCAACTTAAAGTTTTGCTGAGGAAAGGTTTGAAGGCCTCAGAAATGTAAATGCTGCAGAATAACTCTTTTGAGGTATGATTCCCAACAGAACTGGATGTCTTTGAGAGAAGGTATACGCGTGAGGTACTCCAGCATAACATTATGGCTGCTGCCTGACACAATTTTGACAAAAATGAGTGACAAAAAGCCTGCAATGCTTTTAGAGGTTATAATATTGAGGGCTTATATGTCTAATAGGATATCAGTCTGTCCTCAGAAAAGGTTGTGGAAATAATTTAAAATGTAAGAAGACTGACGATTACTAAGGCAATAAAAATTCCGATAAGAATAATTCCATCTAAGATTCCACCGAAGCCAGAGTGATATAAAAACGCATAAGCACAAGATCACTTTAAGATGTCTTATGGCTGCTTTTGAATTTCATATGCCAACCAGAGATTTGACACTTCCCAAATAAACAATTTCGATTTGAAATGTTACAATAAAAATATACACCTGATACTCTACACTTGTATCTGAGGTGTTTATATTCCTGAGGAGTCTCATTAACCTCAGTGCAACCAGTACGTTGTGAGGTAAACACGAAAAGGCTGGTTGTTCTTTAACTGCCCATGACAGCATGAACTACCAATTACAATATATGCACAGATGGCTAATTGGTTTTATCACAGTTTTCACAGCTCTGGGAAGGGGGACGCCACCTCTTTCAATTTCTCTGAAGGCCAGTACCAGCAACACAAGAAGAATTCACATGTCGAGCCCCCTCGGGTCCTGTTGCCCTGCTTGGTCAAAAGAAAAAAAAAAAGTTTTATAGTAGTTTAGAAGACACACTCAACATTCCCAATGCAATTTAAGTAGGTCTTCAGTATACACACTGATTTCATCTCTTAGTTACTTTTGAAATGCTAAGAAGATCGTCACATATATGCCAAATTCTAAACATTTCAGAACAAGAACAAAGGTTATGAGACTTGCAATGAAGTCATCAGCACTAGCAACACTGAAACCCCACTGTAAAAAATTAGTAAAATAAGTTCAAGAAACAGTCTTTGCAGCTAAAGCTAAATTTTAACAGGACATTTTGATTCAAATTCATTGTATATAATATTGTTCCTTCCTCTAAAATACCTGATAATACAGATCTCTCTCATACAGATTCATCTGTAGCTGTATTGTTAACAGGAAGACTAGATCACAGACTTCTGTAATTGAGTTTCAACAGCGACAAGAGTGATAGCTTCCATCCCAAAATGGATCAGTTGTGTGTAGGGCATGTGTATCAGCGAGTTGAAAACCTGTTTGCTGAAAGAGAATGGGGATACCAAGGACTCCACAGAAAGATCTGAATTCCCAAAAGGACCTTGTGCTCCAAATATTAGAGATCATCTTCTCCCACACTCCTAAACTCTTCCCATTCTCCCTAAAACTGCTTCTGATACCACCTTCAGTCCTAGCCCTCCAAACCCACTCTTATGCCCTTACCCTCCATACGTGTCCATACACACCAATGTCCTTTTGTAACGCCTTCCTGAACCCTACAAATTCCTCATTAGGCTCCTTTTCTGCATACATTAGAAGCCCTGGATATACTCAGGAAAAAAACAGCATCCTTGCTTTCATGCTCTCCAGGTGCCCCAGATCATCACCTAGAACCCAAGGGGATAAGTCACAGCAGCAGTCTGACTTTGTCCCTTTTCAGATGGAAGTTCCTTCTCACGCTTCAGCATGCGCACAGGCAAGTTAGCACAGATAGTATAAAGAGCTGCAGTATACCTCTACAATATGAAATGCTTGAAAGTTTTAGTTATGCTTTAACAAATCTCTAATATACATTCATTAAGAGTTCTCTCAGTGTACCAAGTTTGGGAAAACCTGGACAAAATGATGAAAGCAGAAGAAAAATCCTTTTTGGAACGAAGAGTGCCCCTTGCCGAACTATAAGGGAGGTAATTTACTGAGGTAATAAGGATGTGCAATTTCTAAAATTACTGATCATTCTTACATCTGCTGAACTTTCCTGAAAACCGACATCCGCAAAGCAACACAGCAAACAGCTTGACTCCACGTGCTCTCAAGTGAGGAGAAGACCAGTTCTTCCTGCCTTGTCACGGAGTCACGCTGACTCCGGGCTGCACTTCTTTGTACTCCTTCATGAACGTGGAGAGAGACCAAGCAGAATAATTTGGATTTTTATTCAGAATAAAGGACGCCCTCCAACTCCTCCCCCAAAGTCGTTTCTAGGCTGGTGTGTTTCTGCTTCAAACAAGCGCTGAAACTAAAATGACTCGCACAAGGATTTTTTGATAGGCCTACTTTAAAAAAAAACAGCGGGCAACTGGCAGTCAAGCAATTCAAACCTATCTCTGAAAAGTGTCACTTAAGAACGCTGGCTCGCTGAGGACTGTTTAATATCATGACTACCAGCAAAGGCTGCCAGTAGTATTTACAGAGATCTGAAGTAAATTCATGTCCCGTACCTGAATGGTTAGACGGTCGTTATCTTGTCCTTACTCTCCCCTGTTGGTAGCAGGTGTCTATTATGAAACAAAGGAAGCAGCCTTTGCAGCCACCTAATTCCAAGGATTATGCAAGGCCTGAGCGCTGCCATTTCCCAAGCCATTTCAACGCAAATGAAGAAGTTAGGGAGGCTCTCTCACAAGACCCGGAGGACAAGAGGTTACCAGGTGAGAGCTTGTACCAGTCTTTGTGCAACTCTGGCAAAGACAATACGGGTTTCAAAGTTGGTGCATTGTGTGATATGATCTCAAATTTCAAGGGGTTTGGGATTTGCTGGTGCTAAATTAATACTTCAGTCTCTATTCTTACTCTGCCAACTGTATTCCCCTAAAGCTCAACTTTTGAGAAGGCGGGGGGCAAGATATCATTGAATGTTAAACTGCGTAATACGCCTCCGTCGCATAAACTGTAGCAAACAACATACATCAAGTGCATCCCTGGGGTCACTTTCCAGAAATATTCATTTACATTTTTTAATTGCTGCTTTTCATTTCAAACCCAGGTAACATAAACAACATTAAGCCTGCCCTTATCAAACAGCTGTTCTTAAACCAAAATCTCAAGTCAACGTAATAAAAATGAATACCAATTAAAGGCATGAATCCATTTCCATATGATGCACTGTGAAACCTGTACATTATCACTAGAACAAAAAACCTAGCAGCAGGTGTTTAAAAACACATGCAAGAAAAGAAAGACACAAAATAAATTAAAACACCCACTTTGTTATGCAAGCATGAAGTTAAAAACCCACAAACCTGGGTCTTCCTTTAGCAAAGGCCAATGCATGAATGAAAAAGATACACTTCACAGAACCATTAATACACACACACAGGGTGTAAAAAAAAAAAAAAAAGCAAACTTCAAAACCCGCATGAAGTTTTAAATCCGAAGTGCACAAGCATTCCTTCAATCACGTTACATACAATAGGCATACTTTAATCCACGTAAATCCAGACTAAGATGTTAACATAAACTTGGCACCAGTCCAACTAACATATTCATATGAAACTACTATGACTACTCCCCTTGTTCTTAAAGAAAACAATTAAAACAGATTCCTCTTATTTTTTTTTATCACAGAAGACGGGGAAGTGGTACGATGGTACAGTTACCTGTTAAGTTGCACAGCAAAATGTGCTTTTACCGTAACAAAATATCTTAATAGCAGAACTCAGCTAGCTATTTCCTAGTAGAAACAGAGATTTTCCTTAGTCTGTCGCATGAATGCCCTTACACTTAAAACATCAGAATAAAGTGCTCTTTCACAAGAAGGTGCCAAACTTCAGTCTTAGCAGAGGTTCATTTCATTGTTTTTGACCACAAGGCTAAAAAAACCATGCCGATCCAAAAACCACATTAGACAGAATAAAATTTCTTTGTGTTATAGGGGCAAAGGGAAGCAATACTGGGTAACTTTTGTCTGACTTCATCTTTATATTTCCAAGGGCATCCTCCCTCCTTAGTACTGTAACATATTAACATCTTCATGATGTATTAAGAAATGTATCTTCAATATCCACTGAGAAAGATAATAATTTCCTTCTCCCTCAGATGGAAAATTAAGGCTCAGATGTTTAATAACTTGCCAAAAGCATCACAGCGCTTTCTCTGCCAGAAGAAAAGAAACGGTATTTGAATGCAGCTCGGTTCTGAGGTTAGAAGTACTGAGAAATCTGATGTATTCACTTAGTCCTGGCCTTTTATACGAATTTCAATCTGCTATCAGGTTGGCAAACTCCAATTAAAGCATTTCCCTCAATGTCACTTTAATGTCTTCCACTCAAGAGAACAACCTTAAGGTTTTAAAGTTTGCTATTAAACTATTACCTTGGCTTAACATTAGCATCAACAATTAGTGTTAAAGGCATGAAATAAAATTACATTTAAGGCATTATGCACAATACCATAAACATGCCATCTTTACTCCCTCCTTTCACCTCTTCCTTCGAAAAACTCATTTCCTTCACCCACTGTAATCTGTTGAGATATGTCTCTATCATAACATCCCCTTTAGAAAAAAAATTATGTTTCTTAATAAGTGCTGAACTGCAACTGATTGCAAAGCAGCCATGAGTACAGAACACTTGCAATACTTTAAAAGCCCTAGAATTCACTCCTGCCACAACTACAGCACACAATTCAGAGAAAATGTGCTGTAATTCACTCAGCTTAATGTGAAAAGTAATCACATTATGGAAATGCTTGGTCATTGCACCATAGGTAGCGCGGGGTCGGCACTGCTTCATCTCCATCATCTCTTGACTCCTTGTAAGCATTTTTAAAGCACATTTAATATAAAGTGTATTTATTTTTTCCAGTTGTGTTTGTTTTCAACCAGAAAACATCATAGTTATGATTTTGAAAGAAGAATATAGAAGTCAGCTTCTCAAATTTATTTCAGTCTGTGAGCTGGATCACTACCCATAGGCATGTGTAACTCCACACACCTACACACACATATATTGAAGTTTGCAAACCACCATGTGCCCAGCCAGCTCGGAGGTGCACAATACTCCAGTTCCACACGACCTGACACTCCACGTCCCCGGGACTCACTGACCTAACCACCGACTGCTCAAAGACGTTTGAGCACCTTTTGCACCCACAGTGCGTTACCTAAACACTCCTGAAGCAGTTCCAGGGTTGGCTGTGCTAAAGTATGGCCCGCTATGCATAAACATTACAAACCTACATCAAACAATCACTCAAATTTAAATCATTCAACCTTAATTCCTAGCGTCCATTATATCTCATGTTAAACGTATTATGGAAAATCTGCTCTCAGAGGAACTAACACTGCCTTTTCTCCCTAAATTTTCAGTAGAACATCAATATTGCTTGGATTTAAGCCACCAAAAATTCAGTTTAGCCTTTATGAGTAGCAACTGCAAAGAAAAGGCCCAAAACAATGCATTGACAAATATGGATATAATTAATATCTTCATGGTTACTGATGACAGTCAGAAAATAGCAGAAATATATTGCATTTAGCTCCCAAGAATTAGCATTAGTGGATCAGCATTAATACAGGCAATAGATTTGCAAAGTGTAATGAGGTTTCAGAAGACAAATAGGAAAGTGATTGCACATGACTCCAGGCTTTGTTTCACCTCCCTCACAACTGTAAAAGTCATGACTTTACTTATCAGGACATTTTATACAACCTGCACAGTAGACTCGGCTCTTAGAGGGTTTTTTGGTTTTGTTGTTTGATTTTTTTTCCCCAACTGCTTTGATTCATGTAGGGTTTCTTGTTTTTACACAAACAGAAACGTAGATCAGACACAGTTACATAAGAAGCAAAAAAGGTCACCACAGGAAAACATGTTGCAGTAAGTATATGACTTTGTTGAGAAATGGCAGCATTGAATGAATATAATTAAAAGTGTTTTCTTTACTGTGCGCTATAAAAAGAAAATTACCTCCCGAATGAAAATCCAGTGACCTGTTCTCAGACACATCAGCTGTTGGCTGCTTAGATGAGCTGTGGGTCTGCAACTACACCTTTATTCACAGCACATTGTTAGATTTAAGATTTAACCCCACGATCTTTATGCCTGGATCCTTTATGGGCCACTAATGACAGGATTTTTGGGCTTCAAGAATAAAAGCCACCAACAGATATGGAAGTTTGTCCTACTTGTTATTTCCATTGAAAATAAACTTAATAATCCATTTTAATCAGGTTGAAAAACTTATTTTAGAACTTGTCGTAAGTTTGTACAAAATTATTTTCCTTAAATGGTTACATATTACAGTTGGTAATCATTAAAAGATCTGTTTTCGTCTAACTAGAATTGTTATATTAAATTTACAATTTCTTCCAAGCAAGAAATACACAACAATGAGCTTCAGAAATTACACATGTATTGTCAATCTACATTTTAGTAATAAGAAATACGTAATTGAGGTCTAGTAAATAGAAAATAAAAGTTATCTCCACATAATTTGTCTTAAGCAAGATTTAAAAGGAAATTGGAACTAAAATACATTAAGACCGTGATTTAAAATTTTTGAGTAAATAAAACCATTTTAAATGGTAGACAAGAAAAAACAGAAAAATAACCTTTATCTTTTAACAAGTACATTATTGTCTGCAGTTACTACCAATCAAGAAGATTTCTCATTGTTATTTTTTTGTGACTGGAGAACTGGTACATGTCATCGCTTCAGGCCCATTTTTGCAGATACACTGAAGATGAGAACAAAGCATTCCGATTTTCAGCTTCCAATAGCTTCCAGTATCTGAATAAACAGTTATTGAATTAAGAAAACATTTGTTGAAAATTTTATTTCTGCAGAAATAACTATTACTGTCAAAAGCTGACTCAGCATTCAAGAAGTTAGCAGTTTCACTTGAAACTTCAGCAGAAAGGTATTTTTGCCCCTGCCTGTGCCCAGTTAAACTTTGCCAATTTTTTTCCAGTTAAAACTACTTTAAATCATAGTGCTTTGAAGGTTGTCATAACATTATAAAAAAGTAGAATTTACAATTTTAAAAAAGTAAAATTTACAAACTTACAACTGTCTTTGTTTGCGAAAATGCTTTTCCACCACCCTATCTATTTGCATAATGCTTAAGTTAGTTTAGGTGTGTAAGAACATACACAAAATACTTTTCGATGGCATGTTTCAATTGCATTCGCACCTCAAACATACAGAGAAAATCTGCTCACGCTGCACTAATTTCACTGCAGTCCCAAATAAGCCACATTCTTCATGAGTCTATCTGTCATATCAGAGCTTACAGTTAAAACATTAGCTCCATTTTTCATAATCAGTTAACACTGGTGGTATAAAAATACTTCCTCTAATCATTTCAGCTAGACAAGCGTTTATATTCCTATCTGACTCCGAAGCTCCTCTGTCACCGCTCAGCACTGCCAACTGCTCTCCGGCAGCACTCCAGCTGCTTCCCCATCGCACAGCTGGCGCAGCACAAACCCTCTCCTTACATTTTACTCACTCCAATGGCCGGCATCCCAGCGGATTAAGCTGTTGCGTGCGCAGAGCAGATATCAATTTTACAAAGACCTGACACTCACTCACCTTCCAAATCACTGAGTCGAGCAGCTAATCTAGTCTCCTGCCCAGAAACACATTATCGAGACTGCCATTTGATACAGCCTGCCATAGGAAAACCATAACAAACCGGGAATATCTATTTATTTAAACGGACTAACATGTGACAAGAGCGGTCTGCATTACTGTCTTTGAACAGAGGGAGAGGGATGTCAGCAAAACTAGCAAAAAAATCAGGATACGTTAAAAAGGGTTGAAGTAATTTCAGCAGATGTTTACCGAGGGAAAGCTCAAGGAACACAAGCAGAGAAAGTAAATGACAAAATGAAAAAATAAAAACAAAAAAGGAAGGCAATACTTTTGGCAACACTAGAGACAGACGGATGCAAACAGGTTCTGGAGACCTCTGAAACTAAGACTTTGGAGTTTAAGGTGAAACAGGGATGAAAAGGCTTTATCCTGAACCAAACCTAACACCAATTTCCTTGTTTCGTTTGGCAAAATATACTGCAGTATTGTATCAGAGAAACCAGAGCTCAGCACCGTACGTATGAACCCTCTTTATCTGCAAGACTTAAGACTTCGAAACATACAGGTGCCATTAACAGCCACTACACAAAAGCCTGGGTTTAAGGCGTGCAGATGGGTAAAAAAACCTGTCAGCTGGCAGAGAAAACTACCTTGTAATGACATTTCACCTCTAGGTTCGAAGTCGTAGACACTTTGTTTTCCATTATTTTTCTGGGAAAGAGGAGGAAAAAGCAAGAACATTACATTTCATTCCTTCATGTATATATTTAAGGAACATTCTTCAATGAATGATTCGTTAAACTATGTTCTGTAGCTTTTGAGAATTTGATTTAAATGGATTCAGCACACAGAAGGGCTTTGCTGTGGACGCCACAGAGGTTTTAACCCCAGGAACAACCAGAAAGCAACCCAAAATATGACTGTGGCTACAAAATACAAGCAGCAAAGAAATTTCTCATATAAAAGGTCTGGAGATTTTCCACATTTATACATCAAAATTAACACATAAAACCATTCCCTGGTAGCTAAGAATGAGCTGAGGGTGACACACTGCAAACCCTTAAACAAAAGGCATTCTCAACACTTCAATAGTTTCTGTCACATAACTAAGAAATAAAGAAGAAAAATACGCATTTCACTGACATATAGTCTTTAAATAAATAAATTAGCCTTTTTAGCAAATAAAATCCTGCCCACAAGGCAAAGATTTGACTGATTAGGATTAATTCAATCTAAAAGTTTTTTACGCAATAGTAAAAAAAAAAAAGGTACTTTTCTTTAAAATGTCTCCAATTTTCTCCACAGACCTTTTTGAAATAGCTTTTGTAGGATATATTATCATGAAACAACTTTCATTTTTGCATCAACCACACTGCAGGCAGTATTTTAAGACGACTGTCCAATAAAAAGCTTAGTTAATGACCTAATTTCCAACTGTGCTCTATAATGCAACATTTATCCCAGTGCTAATCATTATCACTGAATACTCTATAATAATTCTCTTATTGTCTAAGAAAGTACAGGAAAACAAGTTATTAATTCAATGTACTATTAGCTGGATAAAAGGCCCTACTACACATTTACAGCCCGCTAACCACCAATATGGATGTCCACGTTTATTACCCATATTGCACATTAATCATACCGTTTCTTTGGTTGCAATACACCACTAGTCAGTAGATGTAAGGACGCAGTGTGCGCGCACACCACAAAAAGGCGGCTACATATTTAATAGCCTGCATATGCAAGTATGATTTATGGTTAAATGTCTGCTCCTCAGAATAGCGAAAACACTATTGTTGAAGTCCCACCACATCATTTTACGAGCTAATAGATCTGGAATAGCAGTGTATTTCCAGTCATTTATAATAGTGGGGCAAACACGACATTCTAGATTTCATATTTTACTTTTATTACACCCCTACACGACTGGCAGTGGTACATATTAGAGGCATGAAAAGGTGTTTCTGAGCACAAAGCACCCAAGGGCGGGTTGGGATGAGCAAGTGTGCATGGAGACAGCCCACATCTCCCCGAGCAGTGCTGGTGTACCACCACCATGAGGCTCACCTGCATTTTGTACAATACTCTGAGCCTTTTCTGGGATACCTGAAGGCCACTGCTTGTATTCATCAAAACACAGATTAAGATCTCCACGGTATTTGCTCAGGCATTCCAGGATCCTGCCCACAGTCTACTAAGAGCAAGAGGGTGAGTGAAACAAGTGTTCAGTCACATGAGTAATGCTCAGAGTGAAGAGAACAGCTGGGCAGATGTAGATGCTATCTAGGTTGCTCTTTCAGACAAACAAAACATTAAGAGCTCTGATTCATGCTTCACAATAAGCTCTGTCAGAACACTAGCTACCAGTGCTCAAGATCCAGGTGACGCTAGAGAGAGATCAGACAGCGATGAAAAAATCCAGCACGCACAAATATTTTCAAACGCATATACACCTTTGATATTGAGTGTTTACGTAATGGCATCTCTCCACCAAAAATAAAGCTA
This sequence comes from Larus michahellis, assembly GCF_964199755.1. Taxonomy (NCBI): domain Eukaryota; kingdom Metazoa; phylum Chordata; class Aves; order Charadriiformes; family Laridae; genus Larus; species Larus michahellis. The sequence goes on along the minus strand of NC_133897.1, from coordinate 25,686,393 downwards.
CCACCATTTTTCCCAGAATCTTAGCCAACCTTCCCTCCAAGAGCGAGAACAGGGAGTGCTGTCAAACAGGGAACTCCACAGTTTCCCTTAGCACTCTGATCCTGCATTAGCACTTGGCGTCCTCACCTGAATAGGTCATGGCAACCACAGCGCCTCTGACAAACTCTGGCTATAGAAAAGAAGCTGAGTGAGGCGTGCTGCACAACAGCCTCTGAAGTTTCCAGGTAATGAAGTGGTTAGATGCATAAGCAGACCATCAACTGTATTACAAACTTGGAAATGCCTTCACTGTGTTTGAAACCACCCACAATAACCGAAAACTTGATTTTCTATAGGGAACAGAGTGTCGGGGTGGGGAAAATCACACCTGAAAGAAATTAAAAATATTTTAAATTCTAGAACAAACATTGAAAGGATGTTTTTTCTCTTTCAAGTATTTTCAGACAGCCTGAAAGCAAAAATTTAGGCTTGCAAAGTAGACAACTAAATATTGGAATCTGCCTGAAGTAGACTTCGGGAGACATAATGATTCTTTAGGAACAGAGATTGCGAAAGGTCCCTGGTGACCAACAGCAAACATAGTACCCATTTTCAGAAAAAGACCAAAAGGCCAATAAGGGAACTACAGACTGGTCACCCTTATTTAGGTCCTTGGGAAAATTGTGGAGCAAACCCTCTTGGAGCACATTTCCAGGCACGTGAAAGTGGTGGTGACTGAGAACAGCCTGCATGGATTTAGCAGGGGTAGAACTTGCTTGACCAACCAAATTGCCTTCTCTCATACAATGACTGGATTTCTGGGCAGCAAGACTGGTGAACCTCTGACTTCAACAAGGCTTCTGACAGTCTCCTACAGTGCTCCTGTATTCAAGTTAGGATGTTACACTGTGGATGGGTGGACAACTAGTTGGGTTTAAAAAAGAAAAAAGGTTTAGCTAATTCTGTCAGAAGGTAGTGGTTAATGGGTTGTACTCTACCTGGAGGCTGGTAACAAATGAAATACTGCAGGGGTCCACCTGGGGACATGTCCTGTTTAATAGCCCTATCCACAACCTGGAGGAGACGATGGAGCTCACTCTTACCAAGTTTGCAGTTGATATGCCAGGGCTGCCATCCAGAAAGACCTAGAAAGGCTGGAGAAGTGGCCTGATGGAAACTTCACGCAGTTCGACAAGGACACATGTAAAGTCCATCACCCGGCAAGAAAGTCCCCTGCCTGCAATGCTACACGCTGGGGATGGCTGCACGGGGACAGCTTTGCACACACTGCCCTGAGAGACGTGGCAGAGGGCAGCCACAAAAGAGCCCCTGTGACCGCACCAGCAGTGTGGGCCAACAGCTGGAACAGGAGCAGAGGTACTGCATCCAGGGATGTGATCAGCCCCCTCTGCTCAGCACTTGTTAGACCACACCTGGGTTATACTGAGGCCAGTTTGTGGCCCTCCAGTACCAGACAGGCACCAACAAACCCAGGAATTCAACAGAGGGCACCCAAGATGGCCAGGGGCTAGAGAACTTGTCCTGTGAAAAGGGGCTGAAGGTCCAAGGTTTGCTGAGCCTGAGGAAGGGACATTTTCAGGGGAATCTAGTAGCGGCTCCCCAGTACCTATAAGGACGTTGTGAGAAGACAGACAAGCTCTTTATGATGGCATATGGTGGGAGGAAAAGAAACAACAAGCTTAAATTGAAAGGGGAGAGTCAGACAGGACATAAGGAGAAACTCTTCCACCTTGTTGACAGTCAAGCAGTGGAACAGGTTATCCAGAGAGATTCTGCAGTCTCCATCCTTGGAGATTTTCGAGATACAACTGGATAAATCTCTTGAGCAGCCTGGTACAACTTCATAGCTGACCCTGCCTTGAGCAGGCGGTTGGACAAGAGATTTCTGCAGGTCCTTTCTGACATGAATTATTCCACAGTTCCATAGGATTCTTTCTACTGCTGAAAGACCATCTCTGCAGTTCCTGCACCCAGGTAATTTGCTGATCAAGAAGCTGAAAGGATGCACTATTGAGTAAGGTGATGATACTAACTGGACTACTCAGTCCAACTCATCTACTCATACTTGAAAGAATTCTAAACGAGGTTTGGAGTCTAGCAGGAAAAAACCCCTGTATTATTTCTTAGTCACTTGAATGAATACATTTGTTTTGCTTAGAAAATCACAAAGCAACTCAAGTAATCCCTGTTAGGTTAAAAGGTGGTGTACAACTTACTGTTGAATTTGTAAAATGTTTTAGTATCTACAAACCAAAGCACCTGTGAGAGTCCGGTATCTTTCATACCTAGCAAACAGAAACAGGCCAGTTCCAAAACAGCTTCACTGCGGAGGCTGGTCAGGGTAAATGACTGCAGGAGAAAGGGACGGTCCCTTCCCACACGTGGAAGTACTGATTCAGAGGTGCTCAACGTTCAGCATTTCAAAAGGCAATATTTGCCTGTTCAAGCTGGAAAAATATCTTCTAAAAGAAGTACGTTTAATATGGGGAGGAAACTTCCCTGGACTTCCCAGGCCGTAATGAAATGCATGTTACGCTACTGCAGGCTCATGAGAAAGTTTTCATTTTATAGCGTACAAATTAGCCAACAACTACACTTCCTAGAAGAGAAAGAAACATATAACTTTTGGCTTATGCTCTTAATGCTAGGCAATTTTCATGCCCAGAATAGGGTGATGTTTTATTAAAATTTCCCCCAAGGAAAAATCAAGGTGCTGTTGTGTCAGCTTTTTATGCAGCAATTCGGCAGCTGAGCATTTGCATTAATTGAGTATGATACCGGTGATGATTCTCTTCTGCAATCGTTGGATATGCTCCGTTTCTCCTCCAGATGGTCTTCTCCCAAGTCCGCAAAATTGGCTGGGAAGCTGATGTCCCTTTATAAATTGAAAGCTATCCTAACAGTAAGCATGATTTCCTGACATTTTGAGAATATATAACAAAATACTGGGGGCCAGTTATTCTCATTTGTGGGTGTTTTGGCGGGTTTTTTTGCCTTTTTTTTTTTTTTTTAGGCTTTTTTTTTTTAATTACATCACCAGAATTAAGCCAGTGAAATTACCACTGATTTGAGGAAAAAGAAAAAACAGAGGAATCATATCCCAGGTCTCTCTCAGCCTTGCCTTTTGGGGAGTGAGGAATGAAATTTCACACTACCTAAACATGCTGAGCATCACTCTACTCCAGATGGAGGGAATCAAATCCCAGCACTGCAGCGGTAGCAGACATCCATCCGCTGGAGTAAACCACCCACTGAGACAGGGAAGGTCAACAATCTGTTAAGAGTTAGCATTAACCCCCAGATTACCATTGAGAAACCTGAACAGAACCAAAGATAAAATTCCAGAAATTTCAAAAGCTCATCTGCATTTAGCCGCCTTTCCCTCTCTGTGAAGTCTGAATATCTTAATCAGTTTGTTGTTGTTTTTTTCCCCTCGGCTGTGTAACGTAGGAAACAACAGTTGACTTAAAAGCAATACCTGGTCCCACTGAGGGTTGTGTTTTCACTCCTGGTCAAAATCTAGAATTAGCTTTATAAACACTGTGTAATTGACCTGTGAGGTTCAATAGCTCAGAACATATTGAACAAAGAGCTTAGCAATATTCAAGAAGGGATTGAACATAATGATTAATAGCCTCTCTAACTAGACTAAAAATTGCAAGAACCTCAATCTTCATGCTCCAGGGCACAGACTTATAACCAGCTGAGATCAGGAATAAATTTCTGCCCACTACATTACTGTGAAGTTACGTGCACTGGGAATAGTTCACAGCTTTGGAGACCTGCAGGACCTTCAATTTTTTCCATGAGTTGGAAAGCATCTACGTTGGTCCTCAAACACCTTAGAAAGCAGGACATTCCCAGTGAAGAACTGCCTAAACTGAAACCATTTCTGACAACTGTTCATCTCAACCAGTTCTTAAACTTATTTTAAAATAATAAATATTCTACAATATTGTTAGAAAACTGACTCCATAACTTCACTATTCTTCCTTGCTGGTTGTGAAAAAAAAAACCCAACACAAATATACCATAGCCAGCCTCAATCACACACACAAAAAAGATGAAAACAATTCCAGTCAAAGCCTTTTTTAATGAAAAGTGGTTGCAAATTTTTTTCTAAATTGTTCTGTTCTTATGAAAGAGGGGCTGATTTTTCAGTAGGAAAAAATCAAGAACATTAAAGCCTTTCTAACTTCTATTCTAAAAATATTTCTATTTAGACAGGACAACATTGTGCTCCACTTGCTCTACTTTTCCTTTCCCCCACCCATCCTTCCATGGGCTGGATTTCTTATCAGAATTATGCTTTCTGCTACAACTGCATATGGCATTCCCACAACGTATTTTCCTATTGTAGTGCATCCTGTTGGAGTTAGAGACAGACATGGCAGCCCAGGAAAGAGCTGCACAGGGACCTAAGGTCTAATCCCCAGGCAGCAACTGCCCATTAACTTGAGGTTAACACTGCACTGGTACTTCCAAAATCTATAATTTGGGAAAACAATATTTTTTGTTCAGATTGTCTAGACAGGTAACAGCTCTCTCTAGTTGTAGCATTTAGGTTGACTGTATGGTTCTTTCCATCTTTAACTTCAAACATGTAAATATTTATTACTATTTTGAACAGTTACCCTTCTATATCCATCCCAATGCAGTCAAACTTGCCATAGCTTACCGTAGGTTTTTGCAGTCCCAGTAATATTTCATTATTTACTACTGGTCTCTGAAATCCCTCTTGCTTACCAAAATCTTTCACGCATTAAAGGATACTGCAACAGAATTATCAATTCTAGCCATTTTACTACCAGCATAAATAACTGGGGTTTGGGGTTCTTGATTTTGTAATTTCAATAAGGATCATGTTCTCAAACAGGAAACGTTCTCCTATTGTGTAATAAATAAAAAAAAAACATACAAAACACACTAAATACATGAAAATCATGAGGTGAAAACTAGAATTGAATGAATCAGGAGAGGTAAGTGGGCAGAAAGACCTTCCATTGTCATTACCATCTGAAAAAATGAAGTGCCACCATATAACAAACTTAAAAAACTATTCTTACAGCAATAAGAAACGAACGACAAAAGCAGAGCAAGAATGGGTTTTTTTTCTTGCAGTCACAGACTGGGGCAAGCTATTCATTACTCTCCGTTGGGAAATCTGGACAGGAACCTTCCTGATGCACGCCAACACTGTATTAAAGTGAAAAGATATTTTAATACTCCATTATAAAGGAGAAGCCACAAAGCCTGAAGCCTAGGATATAATGTTTAAAAATGTACAGGGAGAATAAAGTAGAATTATTGAATTGCTATACATATTCAGAACAGGTCAGCCAAAATGTGGAAAACATGACAGAAATCAAACGGGCATCTGTTACCGCACAGCGGAGCACTGGAAGGAAAGGAGGACGTGAGAAGGAGAGTCACCAGAAGCTGAAGGACAAATATCTAACAATTTGATTTTTGGTTACTTACAGTAATAAGGAATCATGCAGTTTCCTAAGATGCCTGGTAAACTCTCCTTTATACAGTTGAAGATACTAAGGTATCCTCACCCACGTGTGGTGAAAAACAATGTCTTAAGGGGGAAACTGGAGCTATTGCAACAAGAAACAGAGCAGCAGCAAGAGCCTCACAAGGCTTAAGTACACTCAATTGGAAGACAGATTAACAGACAGGGCTCTGCAACTTTATTTTGCAGTAGAAGCCACAAATCCAGATGAATGCATCTTGCTCCCTTCTCTGCTTCTATGAAAATTTCAGTCAAAAGCCACAGTATCCATTCCCTTGACGGTGCTGTGGGCATAGTTAAGCTTTTGGGGAGAAAAATAAATATTAATTTTTTTTTTAAAATACCCTGATTCAGAAAGGTCAAGCTCAATGTTGATGCAAATGTGGAAGCAAGATACTTTATAAAGCAGCAGTGACAGAACCCAGACAGAAGAAACACCGTAAAGTGAAGAGAAAAACGTTTTCTCCTCCTCCTTGTTTGCTACATTTTAACATTTTAAGGGGACTGGGATGAAAGAAATACCCAAAGTTGTTTTTTTTTTTGCTGTAGCTTGAGAAGATGACTCAGTGAGTTTTCATTATTTATTCATTTATCTTTATGAGGGAATTTCTCCCAAGAGACCAAGACAACCCTCTAAAAGCTCCTCTAGTATAATACAGGATGAATAAATTAACAAATTCACCTCAACGGTTTTTGAAGCAGATCCACGTTCTGCCCACGTACATCCACGTTCAATTCTCAGTAACATCAGCAGGCGCTGCCCACATATGCCAATCACAGGCCTCTCCAAACCCAAAAAGTGAATGAAGCCCAGTTCACCAGGAACAAGAACAAGCACACCAAGTGCAAGCACATACGCCTTAAAGCACACAAGCTGCAGCCCCCAAACATCGGTACGGAAGGTGAAAGTATTCCCCTTCCTACAAGACAGAAGGCAAGATAACCTATATAACATAGGGAATTCTGGAAGATCAAAATCACTTCTTGAAGCAAGGTGGTCTACTGGAGGAATATGGAGCGAACTGGATTATGTTTGTTTTAAATACAAAATTAGAACAAGTCTGTCTTTTCCAGCTGCTAGAAAAAAAGGCATGAAAGCGCAGTCTGTCCCAGTTCCTATTCTGGCCTAGGATAATTACTAAGAAGAAGCTGGAATGTTTTATCTGGAATTTCTTCTGAACAACACAACTGCCCACAAGAATTTTGGTCCTACTACGGTTCTGATGTTCCAGTGTCATAACTTGTTTTAAAAAACCCCACACATTAAAAACTACTTTCTCAGAAGCTGTTCAGCATTAAAACTAGTGGCCAGAGCTTTATTGATATGATAATTTCATATATGATATGAATTATATACATTAATTTCATATATGATGCAAAAGTCCTATATACATAGACATGCTGCACAGCATCCATGTAATAAAACCACATTTAGTGCTGAAAATTTGCCTGACACTTCATTTATAAATGGAAAGAAGGCACCCTCAAGAAAACAGCCAAGATCACCTATATGTTTTCATGTCTTAGATCAGACTTACAAAAATGTAAAGAAGAGGAGGAATAATTTTTCCTGCCATAAATGAGTGATTTCCCGAATATCTTCTCCATATTTCTTGAACGACTCAAGACCAACGCCAGCACATTTTTTGGAAGCTAGTAACCAGCTGAGGGGAATGAAAGGCTGAGAAAGCAGACAAGAGGTTCCGTAGTTCATTAGCGGCCACGAAGTGCATCTCTGGTCCTTACCATTTTCCACTGTTACAGGCTATGAAAGCACATACACACGCACAATAAAGTTAAACTACATGTTTAATTTTCAATGACATTTACATACAGAAGCCTTGCTGCTGCAAATATCTGTAGGCATGTTCTATAGCTTCACTTCAGCTCAGGACTGCATTTGAAATGCAAAGCAGAGCAAGGCCATGAAACCAGGGATGGAATTTGGATTAATTCAGAATTAGTCTTTTAAAAGTTTCCAGCCTGACCCAACCCAATTGCACAAAAGCCACTACAGCTTTGGAAGGAATGTATAGATTACTGGAATACCATTGAGTTTACAGGAAAATAAAGAGCAGTTCCCGTTTTCGAGCGGCGGAGCTGGTTGTCCCGTGCATGCAGTCACTTCTCCCAGCTCTTATCACCATGACTGCTACCAACTTGCTCTTTTCCTAAGAGAGTTTTTATTTGCTCTCTTTCCTCCTCCTCAGAGATGCAGTTTTACTGTATGCCACTTGGACTAACAGGCAGGAGAGACTTCACACTGGCAGGCCCTTGCCAACCATTCATTAGTATTTTCTTTGCTCATTTTCAAGTGGAAATGGCTGTTACAATTACTGCCACCCGGACAGATGTTACAGTCACTTTGGCTAACTACAGAATGATATTATTAACGCCTACTTCTCAGCGGAAAAATGTCGCTTGCGCTGCAATAGCCCTTCCTTCAAAAGAAGCCATCTATCTCCATATAGCAGTTAATGGGATTTTGGCTGTAGAGCCCCGCCCGGTCAGGACAGGCCAGCAGCAGAGATGAGAGCATGTCTAACAACTGAGAGCTGCGGCACTAACGATGCCCTAGCGCAAAGCAAAGCTCTCTCCCTGAGAAGCATCCAGTTGGGGCATGGGCTTGGCCATCACTTTCCAACGAAAATTCCACCCCACGGACAAGCTTTCTCCTAAATGAATTGCAAATTATATACCCACAGAGTGCCAGCTGGTATTGTTTCTCTGTAGTTTTCCTTTGGTTTCCCTCTCTCTCCCCCCTCAATTAATACAACAATATTCATGCCCTGTCGTGTCTTACTGCTTAATTATGTACTTTGTGGAACAAAGCTTTAAAAATGAGACTATCAAGCTGGAGGGGGAAGGGGGAGAGACGGACAACCAGATGTGCAGAGAGAGAGAGGGAAACAAAGGGCAGTGAGGAAAGGGGAGTGAGAGAATTAGGATTTGCATGAGGATGAAAGGATGGAGAGACAGGAACAGAATAAGAAGATGCGCATAAGACATACTGGTTCAGTCACTTTAACATATATAAAATTATGTGTGGTATTAAATAATGCATCCTGCAGTTATCTACAATTTAATAAATGCTTGGAGCTGTTTATTATGAGATCTCAACCTGCTCCCATTTCATGCAGCAATAGATATATACTTCCCGCTGGCAGAGAAAGAATGCTGCATTCTTTTGGCAAAAATGGAAGAAAGACAAGGCAGCTGAAAATACATTGGCAAATCTTGTGCTAGAAGGTACATTTTACTTGCATTAATTAATTTATACTAAAAGATATTCTGAAGAACTGCTGCACCAATATTTAATTCTGTCACGGTAACAAAGACAGGTTTTCACACATTCATTTTATCTAAACTTTCTTTATCCAGTACACTGCTAGAATTTATTTTGCATACATAGTCAAGTGAAGATAATGAACGAATGAAACAATGGCTGTTGTATCTTCTCTTAAAACTTGAGCCACTTCCTCACACAGTATGGACTCACAGTTCTGGAACCAGTTTTGGGTGGGACTCAACTATTGGAAATAAGAGTTTTTCCAGAAGCATTTAGGCTCACTGTACTCCTAAATCATCCTTGCAAAAATAATTACCAGCAGTACCAAGTATGTTATATTTTGCCAAACTAAAATATTTTGGGCCAAAAATACACAAAATTGAAAGAGAGAGAGAAATATTTCTCACTAGAGCAGGAGTCATGCCTCAAGAGCTGAACAAGGGGCCTGCCTGAAGAAGGACCAGCAGAGCCCTTCACATCCCCACTAATCACAATTTTACAGCATCACCCTTGTATCCAGACCGACCATTAGGGGAAATTAAGCTTTTCTGGTTTTCCAATTTCCAGTTAGTATAAAAATCTTTAGTTGCTTCCCACCAGCGCCAAGTGGACGGAGGCAAGGGGAGGTTTGTCGATCACGGCAGGTTACTGTCTCTGTGTCACTTGCTAACTCTCACATGGCAACATAATAGTTAGGAATAGGACATCTTTATACTTTCCAATAAACCACGGAGAAAAAAAGTATTTTGGAGGGTCCCGGTTTGCTTTACAACTTTGAAAATCCCTTATCCAGCTGCAGTAATTTCAGGTTTTAACAGTGATCTGGTGGGTAAGCTGTCGATGTACATATATATCAGATGAATATGATGGTGATGATCATGACACAACTGGTTCTCAGAATTACTGTGTAGGCAGCAATTCTCCCTGCTCCTGTATGGGAGCAGAGAATGATGTATGCCACATCCACTTGCACTAGATTTGTAAATACTTTGTAGGAAATAGCTTGCTCGGTATTGATCTACCTCTCCTGGCTTTACGCACCATATACAGGGGTCTTCAAATAGTATTTGCTGAACTCAGTTCTCCTATATTGAACACAGATGTATTTTCCTTCAGCCTCTTGCTGGTACTAAACACAGAAGGAACAGCTTTATAAATGAAAATGAAGACTTTAGGGCAATTTGTAAAACCGAAGACAATGTTCTCTTTGGACAACAAAGCTAACAGAAGTAGAAGTTCCCTTAGAAATTAAGCAATGAAGGCCTCTATATTTTGTATCAGGAGCCACAGCCTTCAATATCAAAAACAAAACCCAAAGAGAACTCATTTGCTTGCACACATTTTAATTTAATATCCTCCAACCTGAAGCCACTTAAATTCTCACGTGTGGTGGTTTATTCCACCACCCTGAAGAAGCCCAGCACAAGTGAAAGCTGATTCATCAAAAGAACTGTTTGTTTTAAAACAGATTAAGAGTTAACCAGCCTTTTAAATTTTCTTCTGACTTACTATATTTTTATTACCTAGATGTCTTTGTAAAGTTTAATACTTTCAAACACCTAAGGTAACAAAATACAAGGTTGTGACCATGAAATTTAATGCAAAGGAGCCCTTTCAAAAAAGGGGATAGGGGATACTCAACAATAAACTGCTTAGCGAAAAACAAAACCAAGTAAGCTTGGCTAAATCTTCAGTGCAAAATTCAGGGTATGTACAGAACCCCAGAGAGCCTGACCACTAGGAAGTCTGCAGAGTCCAAAGCCATACAATGTTGATGTTCGTCTCAAACAAGCTTTGCTGAAACACGACTACTAATCAAAAGCAAAAACGTAGTCTGGTCATCAAATGCCATATGAGTAATCCTGCCAAAAACAGCTTAAGCAAATTGGTCATCAAATGCTTTAATCCATGCTGTGTCTCACATTCTCCACAAATTAGTTGTCTTTTTTTTTTTCTGAAGAGACTTGCACAATCAAGAACAGAATGTACAATAAAATACCCTACAGAAACAAAATGGGCCTTTTGCCCACAAATTACTGCCATGACAACATTTTAAATCCAAAGGGGATATAAGCAGGAAGAAAGAACTGCCCCAGAGACTACAACTATTTTATAAAGCAGAAACGAAAGCATTCATTTTCAACAAGAGATTTCTACGGCTAATTCTTTTGTTTATAAAGGCGGTTCCCACAGTACAATATACTCACTGCCTATCAGACTTTCAAATGTCAAAAGGCCATACATAACTAATTAAATCAATGTACACAGGACAAAACTAAGTATTTCCCAGCTTTCTCAGGCACAATGTAAGTTTTGATTCACATCAAACTCACGCCCAGTCGGACAAATACATGCATGACACCTATTTTCAGGGCTCTATTATGTCAATAAGAAAAAAATAATTTTATTATAAAGAAAATATGTCACTCTCATACAAAATCTAAATGTGGAACCAGACGTATTCGGGTGGTTTGACACCCACGGCTACCCAAGCCAGTCCTAAACTCCTCAGCCTAGGAGACTTCTCTCAAGACTGACAAACCCACTTCCACCATTGTAAACATCGAGAGAAGTTGTGTCAAAAACTTCCAGGGGTTGTTGCTGGGTTTGGTTCCTTCCCTCAGGTGGCAGCAACCCAAGCTCCCAGCCCCATCCTTTGGAGTGAGCTTTGCCCTGGTGGAGGGTGGTGGTGTTGATTCACGGTGGTGGTGTTATTTAAAAGTCTGATTTCAAAACAAGTATTAGAGGGCACAAAATTATATAAAATTAAGCTTAGAAAAAAGGGAGCATGAACTTACACAAACAGGAACCTATTCAGTGCATAAACAATTATTTCCACAAATTGCCCTTATGCCAAAAACTTTCCAGGCCTCCTCATTCCTTTGCCTTTTATTCTTTTCCTGCTGATGAGGTAGTTTCCTCTACTTATAAACATAAAGCAAATTAAAGCATCCTCATTTTCGTATCGACTTCCACTCCTTTTATTTGCATTCTCACATATCCTTTACTCATATTTAAGAAAAAAAGTGTGCTTCATTATGTCAAACAAAATACACCGTTTGTTATGTATCAGATACTGTTTATTAAAAATAAGAAGTAGAATAATTTCTTCAAAGCAGGTTAGCACATTTTCTCCTTAGAGGCTATGCAGCCTGCTCCCCAAAATTAATGCATTCATTTGTACAGAACGCAGGCAGCTACACATTTCTGGAACTGTGACTTACACCATGAGAGCCTGATTTTTACATTGACATATGGCAACTTTTTTTCAAAAAAAGTTTTCTGTGCCATTGGTGGTTTCTTAGGTATTCACAGGTATTGTACATCTACACCATAATAAGCTTTACTACATGTGTGTATATATGCTCATTTATTCTCCTAACTAAATAGTCAAAACGTATAACACACTGAAGAATGGAAACAAAGATCTATGTATTATACCAGCTAGGCACAAATCTGGCAGAAATAAGTCTGGGATAAGTAAAAATGAGAAACAAATTTTGACTGTACCTTTTGATGAGAAATCATATCCTCAAAATTAACGGAAGCATAAGAAAAGTAGCCCACTGAACCACCGTGTTCAAGAATAATCAATGTCACGGTAATATCATGTAGTTACAGTACCCGAGACCAATCTTAAAGGATAAGGTTGAAAGATACATATGAAATATTTATCAGCTATAAATACATTTTGAACTTCCACCATTATAGGACAGACTTTGCAGTAAGAAACATTGTACATTGAGCTGCTGTTGTGCAGAGACCCTCTAAGGTAGCTAAATCATTGTGTCAAAAAATATAAAGAATTTAAGAGCCAGCTGAAAAACACGCAGGTGTTGAAATGGGCAGGTAACGTTAGTTTCTTTCAATCCTCCTCCCCAGTCATCTAGTAAAAGCAGCTAGAATGAAATTTTATCAATTTATTCAAACTAACACTACATTAAATGTATTTTAGTAAGTATAAAAGTACCAAAAAGTTCAAATAAATATCACCAAATCCAGACACCATTACTTTAGGGAATTCTCTGAATGGATTACACTTGGTACCAAAAGAAAGTACGAGAGTATACACCAAAACCAGGGTTTTCTCATTTCTGTGAGGATTTAAAGAATCCAACAGGCTGCTTCACCCTCCTGCCCCTGCTGCAGAAGAGCTACTCACCCACCACAGCCCCAGCGGGCTGCTCTGCTCTGACCGGCAGGCAAAAGGCACACAGCCATCCTGGGGACTAATTTTTATCCTAAGTGCCAGCACAAACAAACCAACCAAATAAATCAAACTAAGTACACAGCAGACAAGCATTGAGGGATACAAACTGCAGAAATGGAAGACATTTCTAACACCACTGCACCATCACCCCAGGTTATAATGCAATAATCAACAAAAAATAACAGCTTTTGTAATCATAGTTTTGTGTTTCCCAGTACCACTTCTTGCTTCCAGTATCATTAGAATGAGAAGAGGGACCTCAGCCAAACTTTTTTTTTTAATCATCTGGATCTTAATGAAGTTTATGTCCCTACTTGCTGTTAAATTACACAGATTAGTAACACATGAGTAAAATAAGTACAATCCTTCACATGATTAAATTTTAAATTACCACATCTGAGAAGGAAAGCACAAACAACACGCATTTGGCATGTATGGAGCTTTTGTTGCACAGGTTTGGAGGCAGGACTTCTGTTTGAAAGCCCTTACCTCTTCAGCCAACTAAGTAATTTATTTAGCTGGCTGCTATTCCGGACTTCTCAATGGGAGAAAGTACCTTCTAACATTGTATGAATACTGTGGCAGTGAAATACAAGAACAAAGAAGTATCTGGACTTATCACTAGTCGAGTGCTTCTGAAGCTGTGGCACAGCCAACACCGCACAGGTGCACATAAATGAAGGATGCAAAGGTGTGCACGTGCATGGACTGTAACCCATCTCATTTCCACACTGACACTTAGATTCTGCCAAACAGTTATCTTACAGGGTCTTATATCTTGCAGCTCTAACCACAAGTTTATCAAATACCTACAAATATGACTCATCTGTGCAGCTATTAGAAAAGGGATGCTGCACTTAATCTCATTTGGAGTAAATCCCATTCATCTCAGCCTCACTTAGATCAGACACTGGTTTGCAGCTGCGCACTTTTGTAATGTGTTCCTACCAGGTGCTTAATACACAACCCAATGCTACTGCTAACGCCATTTTATTAGTTAATCAATCAAGTCTAAATGTTTCCGAGTTCAAAACCAGCAGCTGCTCTGGGCTGACACAGATCCAGCAACGAGCGGTTTCTTTAGGATTACGTACTGGATTCACCTCCACTTCTGAAGATGCTCACGGTGCTATGCGGCAAGGGTCTCACCACCATTTTTCTGCACCAATTAGTTAGCTTATCAACCAGACAGCTCAGGGGGCACGGCATTGGAAATCCAGCATCAACATAAACTACTTTTCCTAGCAATGACTGGTAGAGACAGTAAGTGTCCCCGCCAAAACACAGTGTGCATCTCAATGGTGCTTGAATGCATGACGCTCCAAATTGAAACGAGAGGCAGATCATTCAATTAGCTTGATGTGGACTGGGGGGGGGGGACACACTGCACACAACCCCACAACCTACCACTCACACCACAGACACGGACAGCCTTCAGAACAACTCGCGTGTATCGTGACTGCGACACATCAACTATTGTTTTATTAGGAAATATACCTGTTTGGATTCTATTTCCCTTAAGAACATAGTGTCAACATTTTTCTTTAGCCTTCAAAAGAAGGCATTGATTTGATACATCATTTGCTTGCCAGACTCACAACAACAGAATCTCAATAACACCTTTTTCAGAGCAACTTCTTTTCATAAAGCAATACCAGCTCCATTTTGCAAGCAATTCAGAGGCAATTGCTTTGGACAGCAGAACAGCAACCTCTGGCACCACTCCCACCAGCTGCCTCCATTCACATGTAAACTACAAAAGGTTGGAGGATATTTTTCCTCACAGACTTCTCCATGAATGATATGACACAATCCAGAAAAGAAAACCCCAAAGAGACACACTATTAAAAGCCTCTCTACACATTCCCAACTCGTACTTCAGCTTCTAACTTTTTCCCCCTACGTTCTCCATCGTTCCCCGCTGATTCTCTTACTCTGGCAACACTGCCAGTCTAGACACATTTTTTTTTTAATTCCTCTCACTCTACTGTCTGCCTTCTGTGCTAGAAGGGCGTCTTTTTTCCCCTGTTTGTTTTCCAACACGCTGAGCGCAGCTACAGGAGAATCTGCTTAATGCCTCAAAGTATTGCTCACTGATGGAAGAAATCAATGATAGTGTGTCTTACTCTTTCTCCTTCCCATGTGTTATTCTTTAGTAATGCAAAACAGAGTCTTTACATTGACAAATAAAGCATTCATACATCTTAGAGGGGTCTTGGTAACGCTACAAAACTAAGGAAGTGACAGTAAATATCCCCAATCATACATTTTCTCTGTCATCCTTCTGCCACAAAGAGTTTATTTGTACAGTCTGCAGAACTACCTTGGCAAATACTTTACTTTCTGCACATGCAGAGTTCACTTCAGATGGCTGACATTCCCCAGACGAAGAGCCAGGGGAAGAAAGAAAAAGAAACATCTTGGGTCTCCCACTCAGCAAGGCTCCGTCCCACCCCTGCTGACCTCAAACGTACGTAACCACTATATTCTGTGTACTTTCCAGGGACGCTGAAGTGCTCCAATCTGCCTCCCCAGCTTAAAAAAGACTGGTATTTGTGCTTAAAGAGGAAGAAAGAGTGAGAGCAAGCAGAATATCCAACCATTTCACTGGCATATCCTCCACAAAACTTTAGCAAGCTTTGGGTTCATCTTGTATTTTTAAAGTACGACAATTCACAAAATCACTTGCATCCTTTGATTAGAGAACAACAACAAAACAAAAAAACACCAGGGAGACATTAGTACATCAAAAGTACTGAACAAGAAAATTCATGCTTTTTGATGAATGATGAGAGCTCAAAAAGAATAATGAACCTTAAAACACAACCAGAATAAACTTGGTAGCACATTCACAAAAACACTACAGCAGCAGCGTTTATCTCTAAGACTGCTACCTAAACCCTATGAGAAAAGAAACAGTAAAATATTTCAAGAAGAATTTTAAGTTATCACTTTCAAAATCTCCACTTTGTAACTATTTAGTTCCTTTCCTTCCTATTTCTTGCCTTCTGCATACAAAAGCTACTGGTGGGAGTAAACCAGAGAATTATATCCTTCTGCATGAAGCACTTTAAGCTAGAAAGAGTTCAGAAACACAAATTCAGTGCCTTCCCTCACAAGATCTACCAGAGACAAGGTCTCAGGACCACAACTGGTAGGAAATGAGACTGGTGAAGTGACATATTGTCACCCTCTTTTGCCTGAATATCAGTCCCCAAAAACTAATGAAAGCACTTGCTATTTATATTGACAAAATGATCTGCTAAGAAAACACAGACAGCATTGATGATCAGTCAAACTGCAGATGTCATTTATAGCCTATGTTCATATACTAACTTACCCACAATAAGTTAAGAGTCCTTCCTCACATCACATTTTGAAAACTGATAAATTTTTTCAGTTCTTTGTCTATGAAGACCTTTTTCTATAATACTAGACACTGAAACTGCCTGGAAATCACTAACACATGAGCCCTTCCCAACTTCTGCTTTGATCTTGAAAGGGAAGTCAGCCTTTCCTGCCCTATGAGAAAGCTCCACATCAGTTCAGATTTAATTTCTAAGAGACAAGATGTCTTTTTTTCCCTCAGTATCCTTATGCATCCCGACATTAACTCATTCAGATGCCTGCTCACACCTGTACTACCTATACGTTACTGAATAAAGATGCCAATGAACCTAGAAAAGCAGCCCTGCTACAATGGCTTATGTGCAGCTTTAACACATGAATTTCTGATTATTCATGCATGTTTTAGAATTTGTTTAAATTCCCTTCTGGGCAAAGGTCCTTCAAATACAGTCAACGTTTCTTTCTCATTAATTAACGGGAGCTATTTTTTACTTCGCTATTATTTGAATAGTAAATGTTGAAATGCATGTGAAATGAGATGCAATATAGAGACGCAAGAACTCCTGGTCTTCTTCTTAGTGCACTGAATAGAAATTTGTCTCTTGTCAACTGCAGCTCCCAAATGACAAGACTGCAAAGTTAAAAAAATGCAAGAAGTCACTCCTCCTAGCAGCTGGAGTATTGTTGTTGTTATGCCACATTCAGAGTTTTATGTCAAAACCCCTTTCCTAGATCAAATGACACGTCTGAAGTACTTAATCACTTTTCAAGATATGTGCGCTCACAGAATCATTCCTAACTTCCTCTCCCTTTCCCACTTTTTACCTTGGGGGTAATAAAATTCTGTTTCACTTCATCTGAAAGACTTATTTTCAAGAAACAGATATTTCAGTAGACTAGATCAAACCTAGGTTCCATTTACATTACTTCATCTCCTTGTTTTTCAGTTCGTTGTCTGAAGTGGAGGCAGTCCACCTCTCCAAATGACTCTTCAAGTCTCTGTTTGCCAATTTGACCATCACTAACCCCTCTAACGCAGCTTGTAAGGATCCTGATCCTTTCAACAGGTAACCAAAGACATCTGTAGCCTTCCCCATTCTCTCCCCAACACTTACACTGATAGAAGATAGGGTGTACTCACTTTCAGTCACCCTTCTTTCTTCTACACCTTTAACACATGTTTCTACACAATACGCTTTCTTTTCCCCTTTACCACAGTCTCCATACCAATAGCTGAGTGCAAGACTCTTGTGTTCTCTACTCATTCTCTCTTGAATGCAAGTCATTCAGTACATTAAAATCTACTGGGAAAACAGGCAGATATGACAGTAGACGCAACACACCGTTATGCCAGAAGGCACGAATGGGTCAACTGTTTCTCTTTTGATCTGCAAACAACTACAGAGGTTCTTGACAATGCGTCTTTGGTAGTTTGGTAGACAAATGGGAGGAAACTAGGATGCTGTTTCCTCATTTTTTCAGTGTCCCAAGACCTTTCTTCCAGAGCTCTAGACTGTCCTCTCCCAGCATGGAAATCCCACCAACTTTTAGAGTTCCACACAGCACTCATGCCAACAAAGAAAGGTACCCAAAGATAACAACCAACAAACTTCCAAGTCACACCATGCAACTTACTATAGCAGTGTGATCAGGATATAAAAATTCATAGACACAACATCTGTCATGACATTAGTAAAGTTATACCCTTTTCCTTTTGAATTTATTATAAAATATATTAAGAAATAGCAGTTATTAGCAGAAGTTTTCAGATGCCACCAGACAGTTAACAACATTTGATATCATTATTCACTTGACATTAGCAGCAGAAAACATTTCCTTCATAAAACCCAGCTGTTCTGGGAAATGTGGTGCCCTTAGAGCTGTCAGAGCAGGAGCTCCAGCCTCCAGAGTCCTGCATAGCCAAGGTTAATGCCCTTCCAAAGCATTAAAGTGCTGCTGTTTGTAGCAACGTAAGCCGGAAAACAAGGTGAGGTGCACTGCCTCTGGCTGGATGGTTAATCTTCTGCATAACAGCCCATATGGTGCTCTTGTTTGAATTTGCGATTAAAACAGTGTTGGGAACACACCAATGTTTCGGCTGCTGCTGAGCAGTGTTTGCAGGGCCTCAAGACCTTCTCTGCTTCTCATGCTCCCTCAACGATGAGTAGGCTGAGGGTTGGGAGGGGACACAGCTGGGACAACTGACCTCAACTGACCAAAGGGATATTCTGGGACACATAACATCATGCTCAGCAATAGAAACTGGGGGTTTGGCCTTTCCAAGGTAGCCGTTGCTTGGAGACTGGCTGGGCATCACTCTACCTGTGAGCAGTGGTGAGTGATTGTCTTTGCATGACTTGGGTTTGTTTTTTTTTTTCTTCCCTTCAATTGTCTTTACCTCAACCCATGAGTTTTTCTCACTTTTGCTCTTCCAACTCTCTGCCCCATCACACTGCAAGGGGGAGGGAGGGAGTGGTTGGTGGGTGCTTAGTTGCTGGCTGGGGTAAACCCATCACATAAGGTCTCCTCCAGAAAGCTATAATGTAAATACACGTGCGATGTGAAGTTATTATGCCGTTAAATATATGGGTCTGTTACTGACAACAGTTCATGTTCTCCACTAGCTTAAACACTCATGATTTGCTGAAATGAAATAGTAGAAGTACTATATTCTCACAATGAAAAGAAAGTGTTTAACACATAACTGCAAGGTACTGTGGGCGTACTTAAGAATAAAAAAGAGATTCTGTATTGTCAAGTACTTTCAGGATCCCCATCTTTTAGGGTTCAGATCCCTTGTTTACCAAGAAACATATCTCTGTGAGTGAAAGCTGTTGTGCAGAGCACCTTTAGGAAGTGCTGCAAGTACTTAAAATAAATTTTAGTAATTAAACAACCAGAGACAAAACAGAGCAGGTCTAGTGCTTCTTCCTAATAACACTGTAACTATAGTTCTGCTCCAGTGTTATGTAAATATGGGCAACTACTGTAAATAATAACATTTTTGTGGAAAGAGGCTGGATGCCAACAGAAATGCACATCCTATTTTTCCCCCCTTTTTTGGGGAAGAAAAAAAAAAAAAAAGAGATAACTTAGAAAGTGAATCTTTGCCTGTATTTTGGGGTTCTGTATTTCTTTAAATTCAGAGCAGAACTACAACCCCTCCAGCCTCCCTTGTTTTCTAAGTATTTTCTACCGAGTTTCTTCTAAATTATTCAATTGGGAGACTAGACAAAATGACCTACTGAGGTCCCTTCCAACCTAAATTGCTCTATTATTTCCTTTCAGATGAAATTTTAGTATGCCACTTTCCTGCACAGAGCGATTTTATTGCACACTTATGAACTCATGCAAATGCTGAGATTAACGGCAGGGCTGCCAGACCCCTAGCAATAGCAGTGCAAACAGCACCAACGCTGCAAAACACTCTAACACTACAGAGTGAAAATAAAAGCTGATATTCCCATTTGAAAAAAAAAAAAATCTAATTTGAGACAAACAGTACTCTGAAGCTTAAGAACCAACATAAAGAGAAAAGGAAATGAAAGTGATTCCACAAAATTAGACATACATCGTACAAAACCTCAATTGACATATACAATAGCCTGTGGTGTATTACTAGGAGAGCTACAAGCAAGATAATTGAACTCTTCTACACAAAAGATTTTAAAATACAGACAATAAGCACAACAGTAAGAAAGAGGTCAAAACTTATACATAATCTTTACTAAATATAAATATAAAGCATTATTACATCTCATGTCAAGAAATAGAAAAATATAGAAATTTAGGCTGGACAAAAATTTTCCACTTTTTTGCAGAAGCATAATAGCTTCAGGAAAGTTGCCATTAAGACAGGATTTCTTAGGACCAAAATCGGAGCTAGATCTGCCTCCTCGTCTCCATAAAACAGAGTATTATCTGGTGATCATAAAACTCAGCTGGGCTGTAAGATACGCCTGCTAAAACACTATCAGCTTTTCCACAGTGAGCTGGATCTTCTTTAAGAAAAGCACAGAGGAGGTTTTTGATCCTGTTACAGACCAAAAAAAAAAGCTCCTGAAATCTCAGTACTTCGAAGGATAGATAAAACGTTTATTTCCCAGCTCAAAGAGTAAGGCTTACTATGCTTCTACAGCAAAGGAGCCCTTACTCACAACATACACAAGGAAAATGCCCGCACAGATACCCAAGCTTGAAGGAAACAGAATACAAACAAGTTAAAGCAACAAGTCTGTGTGGTCCCATTTGCAAATACTGCACAGGAAACCCAAGTTGCAAGGTTCCGACTAGGAATGGAAATAGAAACTAAATGTTAACAGGAGCTGGAGGAAAACAGTTAAGTTGTAACTTATTTAAGAGTTATTAAGAAGGCAGAAGGAAGACAACTTCATAATAAAACACTTGCTTTTCATTAGCGTTTATGTGAAGTTTGTAAAATCTCTAGAGATGAGTAAAGTCACATTTTGAATCCTTTGTAAGTAATAAGACGCCTTCCCCTCCCTTGAAAACCCTCAGATGCCTACACTTCACTCCAGTTTTATTTCACTGTTCTTCTCTTTATTCTCCTTTCTTGGCTCCAGGCTATTCTACAATGGATTTGCCAGCAGCTCTAGAGATTAGGTGGATTTCTAAGAGACAACTCATTTCAGCAAAAAGAATTATTTTCTTCTCTTCATTTATGCCAGGCATCTGACTAAGATAAATCATGAATTGCAAAAGATGAACCCATACAAAGCTATGACTATGCCTGGAGTTTTGCCAGCAGAAGTAGTATTGTTTAACAAAATTATCCCTAAGAAATGTTACCATGCCATTCGTATTTTTACATGTCCCTAGCTCTGAGCACTAAAAGCCAAACATAAGAAAGCCAATATTGGACAAAACCACTCAGCGTAGTATCGTTTCTGTGACATTCCATAGATAAGCTCTGTGGTTTCTGTTGAGAGTGCGCACGTACCCCTCCAGTGAGAGTCACCTCCAGATGTTTTTCATTTGTTCCCTCCCCCAACATCTGTTCTGTTGCCCAGACATGCTTTGCTCTCCCAAGTCTTGGCAAAAAATTGCCACTACCCCAAGTCCTTGAAAGGCTTTTACCTTCAGAACCAGCCTTGGAGCACCTTTACTGCAGGAAGGTAGAGACAGCAACACGAGGCAGTAAGATCCATTCGATCAAGCTCTCCACAGAAAACTTCCCCCCGTCCAATTAATTTTTTTTCACTCACCTCATCCACATCATTCATCATTTTGCATATCTGTCATAGTCTCCCTCGTTGGTCTTTTCCAGGCTTAACAATCCTATTCTATTGGATTTCTCCTTACAACACAGCTCTTCCATATCCCACAACTGCCCTGCTTAGGTTCTCCAGTTCCAGCAAAGCTTTTCCAAGAGGGACTCCAGAAGGCAACTCGACAGATTACCAAAGAGAGAGCAAAGAAGAAAGTGGTGACCCCTTCTGTAAAGGCACGCAAAGGAAGAAACATCCTTGACTCCCTCTGCTCTCACCTCCCCAGTCCCTTCAAAGCCTCAAGTTAAAAGCAGAGAAGGAGCAGGGCAGATGTCTATTCTCTATAATGGCTGAGAACACACGAGCAACACAGCTGCTAGCTTCCCCTCCCAAATCCCTCCTGTTAACGTGAGGGAAATAATTTGTATAAAGTAAAGATGGTAAAGTTTACAATACGTATAACAGATAAAGATAGGATTAAGTCAGCAAGTAAACCTGCCTACCATGGATATCTGTAGTTTGAATATATCGTTTTAGAGAGAGCAATTAATTTATTCTGTACTTGCACTCATTTTTAGATAAAACTGGTTTGAATAGGCTTAGAACCGATACCAAATTTTCACTTATATCTGAAAACCGATTTGTAAGACTGTCTATCTCATTACCTTTAAAGTTTGAAAGTCATGCTATGAATATTTCTGATGTCCTTAGTCACTTCTTAAACATACACTTACTTAAAACCAGCCATTTTTTTAATATTATATATAGTCAAAGACTTATGCAGAGTGAGTTAGAAAACTCATTTTCTAAGAAGCCTAAAGAAGAGTTCATCTGTTCATATTAACGCATAACAGAATTTAGGAACGGGGAAGGAAAGTAGTGGGGGGAGGTACCTATGCATGCGTCAAAGCTTCACTTCAATAGTATAAAAGAAATAGATGTCAGTTAGGCTGAAGCAGCATTACACAGAGACTTCGTAAGGAAGACTTAAGTATGGAAGAATTTTAATTTTCTCTCCCAAGTTTTCTGTAACACACTTTTTTTTCTTCCAACAAAACTAGAAACCTGAAAGTCTAGTTTACATGCCCGCTGCAGTTGCAAGGGACAAAAACATTTATGACATGATTTGTACATTGTCACGTTAATCACTTCTACACCTCTTGTCAGCAATCAATCAATGCTGCTAACATTTACCTGAGCAATAACCATTGTTTTCAACAAGAAAATTACTAGCTTGTGCCCATTTTTCTTATTAAGTATCATTTGACAAATCAAGGCTTTGATTCTACAAGTACACAAACTTCCAACGTGTTCACGTATTTCCCTGGAAGCCAGTGAGGCTCCCAGCGCACAAAGCAGAGAGCATTTCACGCTTTGCAAAAACTTGACTAAGAATCTAGGAACCAAATATTAAAATCTACTTAAGTTACCAACAGTATGAATCCAACTCAGAAATACATGGTGACTTGTTTAAAAACTGCTGACCCCATCTAGGTTAACGAAACAGTAAGTTTCTGAAATGTATTTTTGTGATCGAATTCAAGAGATCTAGAAGTCTATTTGAAAAGGGAGAAAAATAACAGACACGGCAGAAGATTAAAGAGGGATAACAGAAAAGGTAGGGGATGACAAATTTGAAGATTCTAATTTTTAGGCCCAGCCTAGATCTTCCCAAGTAATAAAAAAAAAACAAAAACAGTAATCAATACTCTTTTTCAAATCAATCCAGAGTAAACAATAGGTTTACAGCTCACACTAATTCTAGTGAGAGTTTTATGATAATTTTAGTGGCACAGCACAGAGCTCATTAATTAGAAATGCCAAAATGCACCTCTACACTGGAGTTTTGTTTTGCATTTTACCATTTGTCTCGGTTGTTAACTTTAGCCATTAAGACAAAAAAAAAAAATAAAAATCTGTTTCAACCACCACAATTCACTAACCCATAGATGATTTTTCATGGTGTGTTTTGGGATTAATTTTTTAGTATTTTACACAGTAATTAGCTAGTTTGGGAACAAACCCTCTCCAGGGGATCATCAATTAATTACAGACATGTTGTTTATTAATGCATATTTTTCTTTTCCAAAACCGTAGAGCAAGAGTGAACATAATTTAGCCCCTTCTCGTAAAAACATAAATTAATAATAATCCTGTTTTACTGCATAAGTAATTATGGCCCAGTTTTAAAGCATCCCAAAGTCTGATCAAGCAGGAGGAGCCTAGGGGTACCATTTTTAGCATAATGAGCACAATCTTTTGAACTCTTCTATTGACGAACTTTGGTGCTCAGGACAGAGCTTCCAAGAACCAGTTCGCAGGATGCACACCGTCCTGTTAGTACAAAATGGCAGCTACTCCCCAATAGGAGTGTGTAAGGAGCAATTCCACACAAATGCAACCTAATATGAGGCAGTTTAACCCTTGAAGTAAAACGTAAACTTTGTGTAAAAAAAGGGGTAAAATATGTGATCATGTAGGGGGTAAAATATGTGATCGTGTGCCAATCTTAGGCAGAAAACTGAAATAAAGATATGGCACACTTTCAAAAATAGAGGTCATTCAGCTGTGCTTCGTTGCTGTTGACGGCAGCTTTATGCATAGGCGAAAAAAGTTATAGGTACAACAGAGCCTTTTCAAATTAAGAATAAAGCCCTATTATCATCATCAACTCGCAGACTCTTTCCCAGAAATCAAGGGTTAGACCCTGAAGTATCAAATTACTATCAGGAGTCCCGTTGGCAGCCAGTAAGATGAAATGAGTAATTCTGGTTCGACTCTGGTTCCTCAGATATTTTTTCCACATAATATTTCTTAATGCTAATGCCAATTCCAGAACTGGAAGCATTTCAGGAACAAGCCCACAAGCAGAGCAATTCACCGTAAGAAGCACTTAAAGGCCACATTTTAGAGCAAGAATTGAGAGGTTTCAACTAGTCTGGACTTGCTACACACAACTCCATGTGTATTTAAGCAGAGATTGAAACATATCTGAAGAATAACTAAATGAGAAAACCAATGAAGGCAAACGCACACAGCAGGTAGTAAGTGTGATGGGATACTCCCCCTTCCCCTAGGTTTATGGAGGAAGAATCACATGTTAAAATCAGTACCTCCCCTCCCACCCTACTGCCTAAAAACACTACTAATAAAGACATAAAAAAAGAAGAAAGTTCTGCCCTTTTCTCTAATGTTGTCCTTCCCCCAACCTTACTAGTGTCCTTTAAAAAGAGAAAACTCAAGACATGGTGCAGAATTTCCTTCATTTGACAAAGCTTACTTTTGCTCTTATGCTTTTGGCAGCAAATGTTTCCTCTTTCCGGATAAATCTATCAGGAGCCCCAGGATGTCTGCACAAGTTCTCTACAAAGGAGTAATTCCAGGCAAAAGAAGCTTTATTTCTGTTGGAAGCATGTAGCTCTTTTAGAGGTTTATAAATACAGGTGGTTTCCATCTATAGGTTACTCCCTCAGAGCCTCTTGCTTTTCAAACTAATCTCATGGAAGAGCAGGGAGAGGAGAAGCTTAAACACAGATAATATGCATATTAATAAAAACAAACAGCATGAGAGCCCCTTTTTTTCAATTCCTCCTGGAAACAGGAGGTAAGAGGCTAAGTTAAGGATTTCCATAGAGGGAAAAAATTCAAATCCTAGCCATAAGCTCTGTGTTGTTTGCTCTGGAGTATCAAGTGTTATGGTTTGGGGAGGGAAAGAAACAGAAGGACTTCTCCAGAGGTGTCTTTGGCAGATGAGCGGTGGATAGGAATGAGCTTCTAAAGATAAGCTTTTTATTACAGATGTTTCTAGAGAATCTTCACATTTGGATTTCTTTTAAGCTTTTATAGACAAGTGGTTTGAAACAGTACCTCTTAACAGTCTTTATAGAACTTGGACCACAATTGTTTGCAATGTACTGCAAGCAATTACATATGAAGCAAATCACCTCTCCTTAAAGAAACATTTAAAATATTGATGTTCATATACAACATAACTAACAATAAGTCAATTGCTTATGACACAAGTGACACAAAAAGCTTCAAATGGATTGCAGCAAGAAAGCAGCCTGCAATAAAGCGTGTGCATCACAGAATGGTGGAGGTTGGAAGGCATCTCTGGAGGTCATCTGGTCCAACCCCCTGCTCATGCAGGGCCACCTAGACCACATTGCACTGGATGAGTAGGCTGCCCAGATGGCTTCTGAATATCTCCGTGGATGGTGACTCCACACGCTTATTGGGCAACTTCTGTCAGTGCTTGGTCACCCTTCCAGTGAAAAAAATGTTTCCTGACATTCAGAGGGAACCTCCTGTGTTTCAGTTTGTGCTCACTGCCTCTGGTCCTGTCACTGGGCACCACTGAAAAGAGCCTGGTTTCATCTTCTGTACACCCTCCCTTCAAGCATTTATAGGCATCGATGAGATTCCCCCTGAGCCTTCACTTCTCTAGGCTATAAAGTCCCAGCTCTCTCAGCCTTTCCTCATGGGAGAGATGCTCCAGTCCCTTCATCACCTTAGTGGCTCTTCTCTGGACTCTCTCCAGTGTGTCCATGTCTCTCTTGTACTGGGGAGCCCAGAATTGAACACAGCGCTACACGTGTGGCCTCACCAGTGCTGAGCAGAGGGGAAGGATCAGCTCCCTTGACCTGCTGGCAACACTCCTCCTAATGCAGCCCAGGAAACCATTAGCCGCCTCTGCAGCAAGGGCCCATTGCTGGCTCATGTTCAACTTGGTGTCCGCAGAATCCTGAGATCCTTTCCTGCAAAGCTGCTCTCCAGATGGTCAGCCTCCAGCATAATAAATTTCAGAAAACAGTGTTGCCTGAACTTAGAGACTCAATCTCCTTTTTTTTTCCCCCAGGTTGAATTTTGTCTGGTACCCAATTAAAGGCTGTGGTGGATGACGCAGGGTTTACTCTGTGTCTCTCAGAGTGGCTCATGCCGTTACTGACTGACCATGAGACCACGTTACATGGTCCTGTGGTTAAACAGTGAGGTTGTGAAAGTTCAGTACAACTCCTGTCTGATCTCCTATCCACATCTGAAATTTCAAAGAAAGCTAGAAGCAAACTCAAAGTATAGCAATAGATTCTTATTGAATATATCCAATTCCATCTATGTTCTTTGGCGAAAGAAAAAAAGAGTTACATTTTGCTTTTTTTTACTTTCCTCTCCAAGAGGCCGTCTCTCTACATTTTTCACAAGAGAAAGAAACTGAACAAGGAAGATAGCCATGGCATTCTTCCAAACTTTAACAATAAAATAAACCCAATTCACACAGTTTTCCAAGATGAGGATCCACTTACAGCAGAACACCTGCTCCAAAGTCTTGCATCACCACTGAACCCCAGCAGCTTCTTGAAATCGCTTCCTCGGATCACCTCCTCATCAGTCAGTGTTAAATATAGTCATGAGCTCTGCTAGGTCCTATGGGCATAGATTCACATAGGTGTCCTCTCTGAAACTTAAGTAGTGACACCAAAACGAACCACTTTGACTGCAAAATCTACATAATTTCCACTCCACTTCTGGAAGAATGAAATAATCAGTGCTGGCAATAAACCCACCAGAGTACCTCAATTAGAACTTTGCTGAAATGAATGCAGAAGACAGAACTTCTAGAAAAAGAGTCCCAGCTTCTCTGTCAGTATTTGTTCGAATACGTTAGAAGTTGTTTTTCATTGCTGAACATCATCACTTTGGGTTCAAACTATGAGCTTTAACATTGTCTTAATGTCCGTATAAAATGCATGATTAAGCATTCTCTCCACACCACTGGAAAGACCTATTCTTGAGATACAAAAAAAATATACATAGTTAGTCTAACTCGTAACTGCTTAGTTACTGCTAACTTACATTCAAAGATAAAAATACCATTTTCTCACTGATTTGAACAGAAAAATTCTTAAAGTGTTACAACATGCCTTTTGAAGGGCAAGCAAATTAAGCATAGTCCTTCATCTACTCTGAGCTTCTGTCATGATTTGATGATGGCCAGATACATCGCATTTAACTGATCCATACCACATTAATAACTAACTAAATAAAAAAAACCTCAAGTATTTCTCCAGATGCTGCCCTCTAGTTTCTGGAATTCTGTGCATCTCCAAGGTCAGCAGGAGATGCCTGTAACAAACATCCTGTTTCTAGATGGTTCCCCTCTGTGCATGAGGAGCCAACATAAATCATAGCTCCCCCCTTCCTTTTCTTTTTTTATAAAAGAAAAAACTTTTTTGCCTCCAAACTGAGCCAAGTCATGAGAGAATTCTGACATCTAAACAACCCAAGGCATGGGAAGAATGATAATGAATCTGACAAATGGAACCGGCATCATTCTTTGCACGGAGAAGGTAAAAACCTAACTTTTTCTGAGCAAGCGCAGATTGCTATTTTAACTGTATAACTGCATCAGTAATTGGCATCACCAAAGCTGAGCAGGTTAGAGATCATTTAATAAGTCTGGCTGTTTAGAAGGCCAATAAATAAATAAAAGCCACCAAACCACACTTCCCATCGCTTCTGCCAGTGTCTGGCAGCCCCAGCCAAGCCCGCAGGTGCTCCCTTCTCTCCCTGCCCACTCCACTCAGGACACGAGCTCCCATGACCTCTGCAGCTGCCTCCACAACTGCCGAGGATTTCAGTAGCATCCTTGTCACCAAAGACAAGGAAACAATACCAGCTTAAGAACAAGCCAAACAGAAGAAAAATAAATGATGAATATCGATAATTACACTGAGACTAAGCTATAAAAGAAAACAGGCACAAAACAGGACAAAAAAAAAAAAAAGAAGAAAATTAAGAACTACGTCTGTGCCTAAGAGTTAATCAACAGCTACTGACACCGTGTTTGGACTACAATGCAGTTTTTGTCACCATACTGGATAAAAGGAAATAACTAAAATGTTGTAATACGAGGACAACGAATTCCAAAATATGGAGAAGAGAATGAACAAACCAGTCCCACGGGGGCACAAGAGGGATGTGTGTATGGCTGGTTTCCAAAAAAAAAAAAAAACAAAAAAACAAAACCCCACAAACAAACAAACTTAATAGAAGGACTTCCAAAGAATAACATGTGAAAATCTTGCTTCTCTGTCAGAAAGCAAAAATCACCGTATGTTAATGGAGAGATGGAGATAAAAACAAGGGGGCATTGATTAAGCTCTATACGTATTTCAATATGTTCTCCTTCTAATGGCTTTCTGTAACTGCTTAACAGTACAGTGAGGAAAAATGCTTCAGCTGAGAGGGTATTAACTTGAAAAAATATTATGAACCAAAACATGCATCCCAGCCCCTGCAGTGCTTCTTGCAACATACTTGGGATAACAGAAAATCTTCCAGATTTCAAAGCTGAAGGGCATATCTGACCCAACTAATCGCAGCAAGTGACCTCAGACAAATTCCTTCAGAGTGTTGAATTTTCAAGACAGAAGTCAGAAAACAAGCTGAAGAACAGCATGAAGCCAGCCTCAGGTACAGTTTCAGGATCACCATGGCCACAAACCGTGCCGGAGTCTGAATGTGCAGTTTCAGTGGAGGAAAAGGACAACAAAGATACATTAAAACAAAATAGTGTTAAGTGCAATTGCGTACAAACAAGAATCCACTGGTAACAAGAAATTAATTTCACTCTCGCTAAAAGAAACAGAGAGACTCCTCACATGCGTAAGTATGGAAGAACACCTTTTTTTATATGTGAGCTATCAGACTAAGAAGAAGGTCACACACAAAGATAAGCGCTGCTGAGCACCTGGCAGCGGGAAAAATATTGTAAGACGCTGGTTTTCCTGGGCTGACACAGCAGTGAATAGCTTCTGAAGGTAGCATCATTGCTTTTATTTCTCAACGCTGAAAAAGGTGAACACATGGATTCTACTGAGAAACTTAATTCAGGTTAAGTAACTATCTCAGGAAAGTCCAAACACAATTCCAGTCGTTACTTGGAGTTTTTGATAACACACTCCATGCTCTCTCAGTGGCTTTGTCTCCATCATTCATCATTGAGTTTTCAGCAGCATTCAATCTTTTTTTAAATTACTGCCAATATTTCACATTTAAATAACCTGTAATACTTCAGTTTGAATTTTCAAACTTGATAAGGAGAATTGTCATACCTGAAAAGAACAAAAGAAGTACTAGCAGGACTTTGACTCAACTGGCATCAAGGTAGAGAGCTTTGCTGGAAAAGGGGTAAACAAATTCCTCATGTATAGAGAAGCAGTTGTAAGGCAATGACAATTTCTTTAGGCCTTAATATCATCAAAATGACATTGTTTTGTGCACATAAAATCCATTTTGTTTAAATAAACTAGTCATAGCCTGCAATCTCCTTTTCTTATCCCTTCCAACTGAATAGCAAGAGATGTCAATTGACTCAGAACCTTGATTACTGTGAATGGGATCCTGCAAATATATGGTTGTCAGTGATAGCGTGACACACAGCAGATGAGGCATCATACATGCAGAATTTCTCAGGAAAGAGAAAAACTAGACAGAAATAATTTTCATCTAGATCCTCTCGTGAGAAGATTTAAATATAGTCATATGCCTGTTGGTAGTGTGGCTTGGAAGACCGAAACACAAATAATGCAATAAAGTCTGAGTACAAAGAAGATGGAAGAGACAGACCTCTCAAGGAAGTCACACAATTATTTCTTGCCTCACAACTGGGAGATTGCCCAGCAAGGACAGGAACAAGAAGCTGCTGATCCCATACATAATGTACTGTGTTTTCTACTCTACTTTATTTAATCTACCAATAAATTACTACATCCCATATATCCCAAGAAAATAAACAGCAGGATTTACACATAAGCATACTTCAGAAATAATAATAGCTTGCATTCAGACTCCACATCTCTGGAATGCATATATCCTCTCATCTGATCAACAGAAACATCCAACACAAAAATACGCACACGCAAGTGAGAGAACTAGACCTGGAAATTCACCTTCATTTTGCAATGCTTCTCTGACAGCTAAAACACTTGCCTGCAGATCAGAACAGAGCTTTATACGTCAGCATTTTGTTTGGATCCTCACAAGTCACTGCTGTGGACATAGATTCAGACCAAGTTCTGCTCCTTTGCTCCATCCATTTTCAAAGAAAAATTAAGCAAAGGACACACACATAATAACTAGTAACATGAACCCTTCTTCCATCCAGTGTCTATAGGAGAAGAGAAGGCAGAGAAGGGGAGTAAGCAGTTTCACAGTTGACTTAACCATTTTTCTTACCCCATGAAAATAATACACACTTCCTGAAAGGTAAATGGATGCGCTGTCACCAAATATGTGAGGCAGAGGAACGCATAACGGAACACGCTGATGGCTGGGGCATAAAACACTGCCACTCGACAGATTTGGGATGCTCTGAGATTAAAGCTCTTCCCCAGCCACAACAAAAAGGTTCTCAATTGTTGGTCTCCTAAAGCCCAGGTTTATCCCCCAACATTATAAACAACTCCTGTTCCAAGTTAGTAAAAAGTCACTGACAAGTAAACCACAAAACCTTCCCATGGTCTCAGATTTTGCTTCAGAGCCTTGAAACAGGACACAACAGAGCAGGCATTCCACAGTTTTTCTTAATGGCTTTCCTGCCACCTCTCAATTACTTACAAGTTTGGTGGTCACCTAAACCTGGTTCTGAAGTGTCTCATGTCTTCCAGAACTCTGCTTTCTTCCACATGCAACACTGCACAGGGAAGTGACAAGAATCCCTAGTCACCACATAAATACTGGTAAGTCTCTGAGAAATTAAGTGAGGCTGTCCAAGGATTGGGTTTTTTTAAACCACCAGACATTTCACAAAACAGCATTCTTACTGACCGATGAAAGGCACATCTGTCCCACAGCTGTGGGAAGCTACCGCTACCAGCAGAATGGCAGTATTTGCTCTCGTCCATCCGTGCTTTTCATTCTCAGACTCACCTGAAGCAGATTTGCTAATAAGATTACCGGTCCTCATCTACAGGAAACAATTATGCCCTTTTAAGCAGCTGAGAATGGCTTTATAAGACCCTAAGTGCTGGCACTCTTCTGCTACAGGGGCACATACACTCGCATCACACCCCAGTCCTAAGAAATAGCAACACAATTCAGATGCATAGTTTGTTGAAATGGCCTCAAAGACATGGCAGCAGAGACCAGCACTGACATCTAAGCTGACATCTAAGCCATCTGCTGCTAGGGAACCGCTGGACCAACACCAGATCCTCAGTAGTGTAAGTGAACAGTACCGGGAGCAGGAAGAAGTGGAGTTAGCAGAGGCAGGAACACAAACCCACCAAACTGTCTCCCAGGAAATGTCCTCTGTAATGGAAAGGCTCATGAGACAACATCATCCCCGCCCATCTTTCCTCCCAAAGGTGGCAGACTGGAAAAATCTCTATCCCACACACAAAGACCTTGTGAATCCCAGAATTGCATAAATGAAGACGGGCCTCCTGCAGCAGGCATCAGATTACATTATTGAGCTTTTACCTCCCTCTTTCCCCCAAAAAAAATTTGCCTGTGTCACGTCTCAAGTAACGTTTTACAAACAGCAACTTCCAATACTGAGTTGTTATATTCTGCCTGGAATTATGTTTGCTCTCATTTGCTTTGTGACATACGTCTGAACAGACCCATTCCTCAAGACACTTGAGCCACCTTTGTGCACATTTGGCAAAGTAACTTAAACTAGCAGATGAAGATTTTCTGACCCAGTTCCCTGGTATTATTTAGAAACTGTTTTGACACTTGTACTTCTATGTTTGTTTTCCAAATTCAGTTTTAGGGTTTTTTTATTCTTCTAGCATTACTTCCTAAATCTCTTTCCCATCAGCCTTCAGTCACCCATCACAACTGATAAGCACACGCTACCTGCTTGTCCCAGCATTACGCAGATGAGAACTGCATCAAAGTCATCATACACCCTAAGTCAAACCCAAGTTCTCAGCATTGGTAACACCCC
The DNA here is from genome assembly GCF_964199755.1 of Larus michahellis. Taxonomy (NCBI): domain Eukaryota; kingdom Metazoa; phylum Chordata; class Aves; order Charadriiformes; family Laridae; genus Larus; species Larus michahellis. Next base: position 25,653,846 of record NC_133897.1, on the reverse strand, counting down.
CACCCCAAGGGCATTCAGGCCATTTATAAATATTGCCCATACAACACTTACTCTGACCACTTCTCCGGAAATTCCCCATCACAACACATCACACATCACAATATAAAGCAGTTCATTAGTCACCCGTCTCCTGCTTCCAAAATATAAACAAAGCCATCAAGAAGCAGACAGCTCAGCCATGGCTTGTAACGATTTTACTGTACCTAGGTCAATAAAGAATTACCGCACCCAAGAAGGAGGGACAATGAGCAGGCTTCCAAAACCCCTTGTATCACAGGCTCTTCCCTAATTCTGTCACAACACGAACCCCACCTTTTAAGTCTCCCAGGAGTGAAATAATCAATGTTTATCCCAAGATCCCACAAAAAGTAACACCGAGTCCCAAGTGGGCTAGATTTCTCTCTCCTCCATCTCCCATAATCTAGATCCCCTCCTGCAGGACAAGAAGGTAAGGATATAGTTCCATATCTATACTTCCTACATGCACTTGCCTCTCAAGCTGCTTACTATAAATATAACTTTTAAAAATGCACAAATGTTATTCAGTGTACTATGTGCCTTTTGCATTATGGCATTCAAATTCCTCTTGTTCATTCTTTACAGAGCTCTACTTTTTTCCAACTACACCCTTCCCTTTAACTCTTCAGATTCAAAATATTCTGTACACAAGAGTTCCAGTTCAGAGACGGGTGTCCTTTAAACCAAGACATTTTTCATGGCAACATCCCACAGAGGGAGTAGCTTTCTTGTTTGGGGGTTGTTTTTTTTCGGAGAGAAAGACTGTAAGAGCCAAGCACATTACAGAATCAAGAAGAAACTTGGCAAAACTCCCTCCCCTTTCACACACTTCCACTTCAAACACACAAAAGTTGTTCCATGAGCGAAATAAATGAAATTTGGCTTCCTCAGAGTTGGGATTCGAAACGTAGTAAGGACTAGATGAGTATTAAGGATTTTGCTGAGGTCAGAGTATTCATAACACCTCCAACCAGATTCTCCTAATTCGCAAGAACTTGCATTCCAGCCTTTCCATCAGAGGAGATTTTTATCTCAATCCCTCAGCCAGCTCACATGCTTTTTCATCAAGCATCTCGGCGTCTAGTGTCAGCCAGCTTCAAAGTTCCTGGGTGGAGTCAGAAAATATTACACACACAGCAGGCACCATCACAGTATCCTAATTTCCTAAGGAAGGTGGCCTTAAAATAAAAGATGCTCTTGATATTGGGCAGAACTGACGCTAAAATATCGCTAAAGAACAGCAATACAACTCACCACATAAGAAGCAATAATCACAGCAACTCATATTGATTTTGAGCCTTAAGATTATTTTGGTTTGATTTCATTATGACCTTGATATTAATTTATCTAATGTGCATACATTAGATAAGACTGAAGGTCTTAAACCATGATTTAAGTGCTTACAGAAACCACTAACAACAGAAGGACAAGAACCAACAGCTCGAGAGTGACAGACAATAATCTAGAAATAAATTGTAACAGCAAGCAGCTAACCGAAGGAACAGGTTACCAGCCTTGTGATGAAGCTAGTCGCAACAGCAACACTGGCTGTCATTCCAACAAATATGCTGCAATTCAGCCACATGATACTGGCCTTGATCACATTCATTTGAGTTAAAAAGAAAACAATTCCACCATTATAAGGCAGAGTGGACAAATTCTATAGTTCTTGTTACACTAATGGTCCAAAGACATCAAAGCAACCCTGCAGAGTTGGAAGTTATTACTCTAAACTTTGTCAGAGAAAAAAAAACTACTGGAGCACAAATAAAATGTTCATGCAAGGGCCAAACATTTGTTTATAGACCGCTCTTTGCATGTGACGCTGCTCCTGAGAAATATCTTGAGTCTTGGTATCAAGACTAGATAATCAGTGCTTTGTCTGAATGAAACAGATGCTTTCCCTGCCAGAACCTACACTCAGAGAGTGAAATTTAGGTTGCTTTGAAAAGGAGGGCAACTCTTTTTTTGTTCTTTTGTATTTCCCCCCCTCCTTTTTTTTTTGCAGTTTCCCCTCTTCAGAGAGCAGGTAACAACATTTCAAGACACAAGGAGAATCACGGAATCACGGAATTTTTCAGAGTCGGAAGGGACCTCTAGAGATCATCTAGTCCAACTCCACTGCTAAAGCAGGATTGCCTAGAGCACATCACTCAGGACTGCATCCAGGTAGGTCTTCAAAGTCTCCAGAGAAGGGAACTCCACAACCTCCCTGGGCAGCCTGTGCCAGTGCTCTGTCACCCTCACCGTAATGAAGTTTTTTCTCATATTTGATTGGAACTTCCTATGTTCCAGCTTGTGCCTGTTATCCCTCGTCCTGTTACTGGGAACCACTGAAGAGTCTGGCTCCATCCTCCTTAAACCCACCCTTTAGATACTTGTAAACATTAATAAGGTCTCCCCTCAGCCTTCTCTTCTCCAGGCTAAAGAGTCCCAGCTCTCTCAGCCTTTCCTCATAAGGGAGATGCTCCAATCCCTCAATCATCTTTGTTGCCCTACGCTGGACTCTCTCCAGTAGTTCCTTGTCTCTCTTGAACTGGGGAGCCTTACTCTCTCCCACACAAATAAACTAACTTTGAAAACAGGCAAGAACACCCGAAATTATGGTATTTCATGACAGAAGAAACCAATCCACAAACCACTGAAAACACTGAGAACCTTCCCACTGATTTCAGTAGGTACTGGAGCAGGCCCATGTTCCAGTTCCCACAATGTGTCCAGTAAACACTAGTATGAAAAAAAAAGTAGAAGGCTAAAGGTGTTTTGTGTTTTGTTTTTTGTTTGTTTGTTTGTTTTTTAAAGAAAAGCAGCACACTATTACTTTGCTGCTTTGAATGGAAGACTATACAAAAAGTGATCTGTATCCTACCCCTTTATTCACCTGAGTCTCTGGAAGATGTCATCTTAGGAAGGTAAATAGGCTATCAATGGTTTTAAATGGATGAATTCAAGTGTTCTTATGGACTGAAGTAAAGGCCAGCAGCATCTACAGAAAAGAGTTTTTTCATTCAAAACTGAATCAAAGGAACACAACAGCAGCTACAAAAAAAGTGACAAATGCTACACTATTCCTTCACCCTATTGTTGTGCTCTGAGCTTACGGGCAGGACTAAATGCACCACAAAGATCCCTGAAATGCTTCTAGAACAACTAAAAGTATATTCTGACATGCAACATATTCACAGGCTTTGCCATTCACGATTCTTTTGGTCCTGATTTACTAGAGGGATTAATTTCATAACCCACAGAAAGCAATTATATGATCCACTTGTCTGTCATGTTTGATATCTTAATTTTCAGTCGTTCCTCTTCAAAAGAAAGACGACTTCCTGCAGTGCTGTACATTTCTGAGCTACTGCGTGCAAGTGTAAAGTAGGTAGAGTAACATCTATTAGACAGCTCATTTTCCCCTCCCCGCTTCCTGAAGGACAAACAAGTAGCGTCAGGTCCCTGCTGGCCAGCTTCTGCTGCTGGTGCTGTAGTCACAGCTTGAAAGGCTACAACAGAGTCCTCCTCTACTGAGGAGGAAAGGGGAAACTTCAGGAAAGGGGAAACAGACGTTGGGAAGAGATACACAGCATCTTTCAGCAGCATGAAAGGAGAAAGAGTATCTTTTCACTAACTGTACAGGGAGAACATGCTGTTTGTTAAACGCAATTTATGTTTCAATAGTTGACTATATAATTTTTTGTAGTAGGAAACCTACAAAGTTGGAGTAAAACAGTGCTTGGACAACTACCTCCTCTCTCTCCTCCTCATCTGATGTTCCCACTTATTGTCATCGTAACTCTCTTCCTAACTGCATCCCTGGTGTATCAATACTACATACACTAGCCAGAAGACTAGGTGCTTTCCTGTTATATCAAGGTATAGTCTTAGTAGTGTTTTTCACGATAGCCTTCTGTAACCAACAAATGTGCCCACTCCTCTGCTCCCAGATATTGTCTCCCTTAGAGGTATGTGTCATAACAATCAGGTACACTATTGTTACTAACAATTGCTTTATCTTCTCATTTGAAGGATGTCTGAAAAGAAAGGAATTAAGTGATACGTGTGCAGCCCATTCTCTGATTCACACTTTAGGCTAGATAATTGCCAAGAAACGTTCCGTTGAGTTTGAAGAGATAACAAGGACAACATAAAATCTCAGCACACTTTTCTTTCTTCTAAGAAGCGTCACCTAAAATTATGGAACCAATTGATGCTAGTGTCACATCAAGCTCTCCCCTATTTACAGGAGATGCAAGAAAATTCTTTTGTGTACCCTTCCCACTAGCCTTCTCTTACTGCCTCTGTAGTAGCTCACATCAACAGTCTGTCACATTACATTAGAAACATATTTGAAAGATTTTTTTTTTTTCCCCAAACTCCCTGAACTTAGATAGAAATTTGCTCACATTGTTGTCGCGGGCGGAGTTGTCTCCTGTTCAAACGGAAAGCCAGGTTTAAAGATTGTAGATAAACAATCCTTGGGAATGGGAGGGAAAGCAAAATTGCCATCCTCATAAGACAGCATTTTTGAACAGATCTTTTCAAATTCTTTATCAAATTTAATACAAGGGACTTATTGGGTAGGTTATTATGCAGATACACAACTGCAGGCTTCAGAAGAAAGTACTGGACAAAAATAGACCAGATTTGTAAAACAAGGATTCAGAGTCTACAACCACGTATCCACATGGGTGTAACCAAGTTCTACCAGTGTTATAAAACAACAGTGGGGACCACTGTGTGATCCAGTGAGAGTTCCTGAAAACAGAGTCCGACCCCAGGGCTTTCACTTCTGACCCCAAGAGGGGTCAAGCCAAGTTACAGCTCTCTGTGACACACATCAGAAAAGTGCAAAACATTCATATCATTGTTGATGAATTTGAGCAGAGGGGTGTAAAACTCAGTGGAATCTGTTTAGAAGGAGATGAAGTTTGATCTGATCCAGTATCAAAGACATTACATCATCATTTATTTATTCTAGAATCTGGCATCACACAGCAGCTATCTCACTCTAATCAGCCAAGAATTTAAGCTTACAGCATGCAATGAAGAAGAAAACACAGAAATGCCAGAAGTGTCACATCAACACACAAAAATACAACCATTTGCTTCCAGCTATGGTGGCAGAGGGAAGTACAAGGCAAGCATTGACTGCAATACGACAACTCATCACTCCAAACCTACACCTCTTCCAACCTGCACTGCAAAACAACTCACACTGACCTAGAGCTCTCAAAGTCTATCCTAAGTAAAAGCAAGCACAAATCATGAGCAGCATATTTTACAAATTAATACGGATATCATATTGCAGATAGGTCAGGACCGCAAACTGATTACACTGAATAATCAAGTATCAGTTTTACCAATACCAGCTGCTGGTTTTGTGGTGGTGGGGGTTTTTTATTTCCTAAGAAGCATCTCAGTTGAGATATTCAGCAAGAAGCCAATGCAGCAGCATTTTACATAAGGTGTTCTCTCAAGAGTGATGGGTTTTGATTGTCTGTTACGATATAGACCTACAATTATAAGAATTACCGTGGGTAAAGTTCTATGAAGTATTTTCTCTGCATACAACATTTCCCTGCATGGAACATTTTTAAGTGAGTTTTCATACAACATTCAGTTTTATTATATTAAAAAAAACCACAAGTATTCCATTCAGAGCCTTCAACCAAAAAATTCATCTGGTAGTTATTTGGAAAATGAAAATATGTTCAAGCAATATGCATGTATTAACACAAACGCACATCGTAACAGTACTATCCGTCGGTTTCTTAAGTGAGAAATACTAAGGTATACCTGGACTACATAAGGTACAAAGATATTTAACTTACCTCATCAAAGCTGCTATCTTCTTTCTTCAAGGCTTTAAAACAAAAGGAAAAAAGAAATAGTTAGCTGTACTGCATTTCAACGAGCACAAAGTAACTAACACCAGAAAAGAGAAAAACAGAGCGGCATTCCTGTTATAATAGGAAAGAACAGGCTGGTATGAATAACAATTTTACACTCAAAATCTGAATCTGTAAATGGAATGTAGGACTGCACAGCGTGTTTCCAAGAAACTAAATTTACATATTTATGAAAAATATTATCCTCTCAGGTTAAAGAAAATACGAGTTCGCAAGTTTTTTTTTATTTTATTTTAATTCCTAGTGAGCGTGAAAACACTTTATGGAGAGCCTGACTGAACTTCAAAAAGGAAAAGTATAATAAATACCTAACCATGTATTCAGTTTGTCAAGTACTAAACCTTTATGGAATAGTATGCATTGTGGCATGCTTTTTTTTCTTTTTTCTTTTTTACAATATGACTTACACTAAAGCACAAGATATTTCTGTCTGTCTTACACTGTTATTCAGCAATTAATCGACAAAAAACAAAGAGGAAAACAGTACAGAAATCACGTGAACTGGTAAAGCATGAAAATAAAGACATGAATAGTTCTGAAGTCATAGCAAAGATTAATCTGATGAAACTTTTTCCTATAGCAAACTGGGTATCTTTATTGAAACATAAAGAAAATTGGTTTCTCCGAAATCTCCATTGTACAGTGTCAGTCTGAAGGTAGGAGACTGGTTCCTTTTAACTGTACACCACAACCAGACCAACCAGGGACTGTGTACTGCCTGCCGTGACCTGAAAGCGCTCTTCCTCTACTTCTCTTGAAGAGCTAAAATACGACAAACCGTTGCACTGATGACTGCACTATTTCTTTTCAGTTTAAATCACGAAGGTCTGCAATTTGAGGGAGGTCACCTGAGCTGACAGTACAGGTTGCGCGGTGGTGCCCCATAAGGCTCCCTCTTCATCACTTAAGCAGCATACAGTTTCTTACACTCAAAATGTGTTAATTTCTGCAGAAGATAAATACTTCAGCCCCTAGCACGGTTAAGGATCTAGACGCCAGTAGTTTCTTTGCTCTTTTAGATGTTCCATCTGCCTTCAAATCAGTAGTATTTTCTAAACCACCACCTCTTCCAAACCCCGTCTTCAGAAGCAAGAGCGTTGTTGGTCAAAAAAAACAAAACCCAAAACTGTAATTTAGCTGTATCACAGGCACAACAGAGGCAGGACATCACTGCAAAAAGTGCTGCAGCTCCACAACCTCTGCCATGGGCAGCAAGGCGTAAATCCCAGTTCTCCTTGTACAGAGAAGCAGGGATGGTCCAGCCTTCCTTTGCTTCCAAATCCCCATTTCTTTGGGACATGAAACATGTCTTCCCTCATATCTTTGCAGATTACTGTTTTACAATTACTCATCTAGATTTCGTGTTCAGTAAGAAAACAAACAAAAAAACCAAACTCTGGGATTTTGCTGAGGAGATCTGAGGCACACATTATGCATTTTTATCATGAAATGCATTTTTATGGTTTTGAAGGCCAGACAAATCGTTTTCAGTCTGCCAATCCCAAGTATCCAGAGCTATGAGTCAGGACATTAAAAAAAAAACAAAAAAACAAAAGAAAAAAAAAGGAAAGAAGAAACCCCGATGTGTGGAACACTTTAAAAGAACACACTTTTAACCTTTTCATTTACCTTTCGGGTCACAATGACATAGGAGCTATAAATTAGTATATGACACACCTAGGTCATGTTGACAAGCTTTTCTCCCTTACCAAAACACAAGATTTTCACATGACCAAAACATTCCAGGAATAGCCAAACAGCAGATAACCAAACAAAATTCACAATGTAACAGAACAAGAAAAGGGAATCTGTGATCCACTGTGTATTATTGGCTTGTCTTTAACTTCTGCCTTTGACTAAAAGGGTTTTTTTAACAATCTCCAAAAATAAGAATATGAGAGTTTTGGCCACTAACTTAATCAGATTCTGTTTAATAACAATTTCACTCTCGACCAATTCACTACATAGTATCTTCAAAAGAAATCATCAAAGCAGCATATTATATACAACAAATTATATTAGAAACATTTTTTTCTCATCAATGCAATCCTTTTCTTTTTAAGCCATTAAAAAAAAAAAAAAAAGCTTTGCTGACCTTAAAAAAAATAAACTGTTTACAAATTAAGGTCTCGTTATCTCAGGTATGTGAGCTATGTGAGTGTACATTAGAGGAGATTAGTGGAGATAACCTTTGTATTAGTGAGGAGCTAGTAACAAAGCCCAGGGATGCTCAGAAGGGCCACAGGCTGCTTTCAGAGCACTGTGAGCAATCTCAGCAAAGTTTTCTCTCTCTTTCTCTCTTTCTTCTTTTTTTTCCACCCTGGTGTTAGTTTTTGACTAAAGAGACTGCATAAGAAAACAGAAGTTAAACAGCATGAGCCAAAGAGGTATCAAATATGATTTTGGTACTGGATGAACTTCAACAAATGCACAGCCAAGAACTCTTTACATAACTAAAAGATGACAATAATTTTACAAAATTACTCATTATTAATTTTAATTATATAATTATCACAGCATAAAACTAAGAACCAAACCTAATTAAGGTTTAAATGCTAAAATAAACAGCAAGTCAACTGAATCTCTAAAAGTTGGTCAACATACAGTACAATGCGTTCGTTTATATGGACAACACAGTATGTAAGCAAGGAAATCAGAATTTTTAAACTGATTTGGATGCTTGTATAAAAATGGCTGCCAGAAACCTAACAATAAAAAGAATTCTGTAAATTTTTCAGATTCCTAGTAATATAAGTTCTTCATGATGAGATAAATTTTAAGAGGAACATTCCTTGAAACACCAGAAAACTTCTGCCAGGAGAAAGGGTACCTTAGCTGCAAAGATAGTTCATTTTTCTAGAACAGTGAACACGTAATTTCTGCAGTAAAAAGCCATCCTGTCTATTTTAGAATATTAACTTCAGTTTGGCACCATAGGCCATATGCATTTCCTCCAACATACCACGGCGTTGTACCGTCCTTCACCAGACTTGCACATAGCACAAGGCAAATGCTCAGGATGAAGGCTCGGAGGTGGACAGTTTCCCACACCACACTTTTGAGCTCAGCAAAATAAACATTCTCAGTACTAGCTACTCTAACAGTTAAGGGCAAGGGCTGAACCGTAATTTTGCAGGACGAGTACGAATAATACAGCCAGATCTTCATCACCCTCTGCCAGTCTCTGGGTGTAGTGGCTGGAAAGCATCAGTTCACAGTTAAGAAGATGGGCTAAGTCTACTTGAGGCTACGGTTGGTAGCAAATAGCAGCCCTTTGCTGTGCCCCAGGGATAAGTAAGCTGGTTTTAAGGGTATCTCTTCTTTTATCTAAAGATGCTGGGGAGTGGCACACCATAAAAAAAAATAATAAATCACCTTATAAATTCATTGCTGATACAACCTCTCAAATAGAGAGGATCGCTTTCTGCGGAGAAGGTGGTCCTGAAGGTAGCTTATTGAGCTACCCCCAGCTACAAAAAAACAGTGCTGCAGATGACAATTAGGATACATTTCCATAACTTTTATCCAACAAGCGAACATAAACTTTGGTGTCAAAATTAAGGGGTCTTGTAGCACTGGAAGAATTGTATTTGGCAGCTGGGATATCGCCAATGCAGGGGGGAGGCCTAGCAGTGCGTTACCGTTCCAGGAATGGCCATCAGGTGTCCCCTACAGCAGCATGTAAAAGTTTGACTTGCTGATTATTTGACTCAAACACCATGCTACTCGTGTATCATTTACACAGTTATGCTCGTGCTGCTATATTGGGTACTTAAACCTATGAAAACACATAAATTGCAGCAGAATAGGAAAAATTAAAAGATCATCACAGTTATTTCTAATGAAGCACAACTGAACAGATGACTGACAAAATTCCAGATTAGATACATATTAAATTAGTAATTTGTTAATCATACCAAGGAACCACCTTTTCCAAAAAGATCTGTAAAACCAGAGTGACAAGTACCCAGAAAGACTTTTTCTAATGAGGTTTTGGTTTTCTCTCCTTCATTTCAATATAAGAGTTAAGTACAGCACATGCTTTACCTGAGGATTTCCTGGTATGCAAGCTAAGAGCTTTTTTAAACATAGGCTTGCTTTGCTTGGGCTTATCTGTGGCTCTGGGTATCAGGGAGTGGACTATGCTCAAACCTCACACTGATAAGTTACAGGGTTTTTGCTCAAAGTGCAGTTACCAGAATGATGGTCAAAATATTAGGGGATCTGAAGATTGAATAGTCTTGCTGGTAGCAGCTGAGTTTTAATCACAAAACAACCACCACAAACAAACAAACAGGCACCCGACCACAGTCCTACACTGCTGTGCACACGCACAAAGAACTGGAGGAGCTGGAAGATGTAACAATCCGTGTACCTGAAATCAGACCAAAGCTCCCAAGGAAACGAAAAGGTTGTTTAATTTGTGAAAAATGACAAAAAGGGATTATCACCCAATAGAGCTGACTAAAACATGCAGAAATTACCAGCCAGAGGGGCCTTGCTCCCTAAAAGGCATTAACAGGACCGCCACTGCTACAACAAAGCAGCAACAAAGCAGCATCCTCATTCAAAATATTTTCTTTGTTAATGACTTCCACCATTAGTAAAACCCTTCCACGGTCCTGTATGAGAGCATCTCTCTGTGTCTATATACACACACAGAGACACGTGACAGACCAAACACCTGACTGCCTTTTTTTTTTTTTCTAATCAAAAAAAGTTAAATGCATTTTACAAGTTTGAGACCGATGACAGGTGAAAGCTATTTTCATATAGGGAGAGAGAGATTTATAACCGTGACTTGACATTCACTTCACAACTGAAACTTGGCATTGACCCTTGAAACTCTCTGGTTTACAAATATGAATGAGCTTCTCTCAAGTCTTTTTCATCTTGCAGTAGGACAATAAAAGATACTGATTTCAAATGCTATCCTACACTTCAAGTTCGCAGTCCCTAAAAGCTAAAGGTAATACACTAAATGCATAGACAGCATGTGAAAAATTATAATGCCTGCGTACTTTCATGCACCTCCTTGGCAGGGAGGTGGAGGGAGAACCAAATGCCACAGCTCACGGTTGCAGCACTGGCACTTCAGATCCTCTCACTGGGACAAAGCAGCGCAGAAAGTTGACTCACGTCTCTCTCACCAGCCTGACTGACAGCAAAGGAAAATGCCCCAATGGGTCAACTGATGGGTGAGGGGTGTGGAAGGGCCTTTATCGTGCTACAGAGCATCTGCAAGGATGGGGGCTGCTGCATCTGCTCGCTCATCCCAGCCACTGCCCATCTTCCGGCAGTAGAACCATAGAATAATAGAACGGTTTGGGGTTGGAAGAAGGGACCTTAAAGATCACCTAGTTCCAACATCTCTGCCCATGGACAGGAACACCTCCCACTAGACCAGGCTCCTCAAAGCCCCATCCAACCTGTACCTCCAGCTGCTCTGCCCAGCCAGCTTGGGGACGCCTCGCACCTCCTCTAAGGTACCTTCTCTCCCTGCTCAGCTGCGTGTTGATGCTGTCAGAGGGAACTGGCACTTTAAACAGCAAATTAAGCAAAGTTGCGCCAAAGACCAAGAGAAACACCAATCCGAGCAGACAAGAACTCTTTGCCATTGTTCTCGGTAACAAATTTGACTGCAAAATTAACTGGTGTGAAAACCAAACGTGATGCAGTGATACCGGGAGATAACATGCTGGGCAGCTGCATTCAGATAACGCTACCTCAGGATGCTTTATGTCAGTGAAAGAACGACAAGACTTCGCAGCAGATGACAGACAGACTTCTTTTGTCTGGCCTCCCAAATCACTGGGCCGCCGCTATCTGCTTCAGCATCTCACGCCTCAATTTAAAACAACGTGCAGCCCGAACAAAAAAAAAAAAAATTACCAGAGCTGCAACAAAATGAAAATAACCGTTTGCTTTTTGCCCAGGTTTCTCTTCGGCAACGGAGGCAGGCTCGCCAACTCTCACGTATAGTTTTGTTTTTCCTAACCTATTTTGGGCTAACTCCATGACAGACCCATGCAGCGCTGCCGGGAAAGAGCTGTTATTTTCCCGAGCTTTCGTCCCAAGAAACAGGGTTTTTTTCGGGGCCGGGGCGGGTGTTTCCAGCCCTGCAGGGCTCAACCCGCCGCCCCAGCGAGCCCCTCGCCCGCCGCCGCCGGCCACCCTGGCCCCGGCCCGGCTGCTGGGCGGCGGCGGCCGCGGCTCTGCCCGACCACGAAGCCACCCGCCCTCCGCCGCCGCGACCCGACACCCCCCCCCCCCCGCCTCCCCGACCCCGGGGGCGCCGGGCATCGCCGTCGGGGTGCGGGACTCACCTATTCGCCCGAAGCTCTCCGATAAAGTTCTCCGCAACTTTTTCATCCTGCTGATCTTCTCGGCCGACTGCGAGTCGATCATGTCACACATGAAGGGGGGGGGGGCGACACACACCCCCCCACTTCGCGCTCGCCAGGCGCCAACCCCGCTTCCCCCACCACCACCACGACCGCCGCCGCCGCCCCCGCCCCGGCTCCGGGGCTCCCTCCTTGCCCCGGGGAGCCGCCGGGCGCAACGGGACAACCCCAGCCCCGCCCGGGGAAGGAGCCCTACGCCGCGGCGGCGGCGGCTGCTCGGTTACCCGCCGCTCGCCTCATAGCTCCGTCCCGCCCCCCTACTCCTTCCCCGGGCTGCCCCGGCAGAGCCAGACGCGGCGGGGAGGGCGAGGGGTGCAGAGAGATGGAGGAGTGAAAGGAAAGTCCGGCGAGAGGCTTCGGGAACCAGCGGAGGGAGGGACTGAGGGAGGGTGCGCTGAGAGAAAGGAGGAGGAGGAGCCTGGGCGGGCAGGGGAGCCCCGCGCCGCGGCCGGGGGGGAGGCGGCCGGCCCTGCCCGTGAGGAGCCGGGCCCCGCGGCCCGCCCCCGCTCTGCCTCTCCCCGGCCGGCGCGGCGGGACGGGGCGGTTGCCGGGGTGAGGCGAGCGGGAGAGGAAGCGGCGGGGGCGTGAGGGGAGGGAAGGCGGGGAGAGCCAGGGCCGGGCCGGGGGACGCGGGGGCGTCCGGAGCGGAGGGAGCGCTGTGGCGGCCCCCGCCGGGCGCCGTGAGGGTCGGGGCAGGGGCGTGTGTGGCGGCGTTCGGGGGGCGAGCGAAGGCACCGCGTCCGCCCAGGGCTGTCGGCGGCCCCGAGCCGTCGCATCGAGGTCTCTTGGCGTGGGGGGGGACGCGCTTCGTCCTGCCGAGGGGCCGAGGCAGCCCTCTGCTCTCCCGGGAAGGGCCGGTGCGGGTCGGTGTCGGTTTGGCGATGGGAGAAGGCCCCGCCGGCCCAGTTTGGGGTGGGTGTTGGGTGGGATGACGCCCCAGCAGCCCTGGTCAGGCTGGTGGGAGAAGGGAGCCTTGCCCCACGTAGGCGCCCAGCCCTTCCAGTTGAAACCTGGGCTCCTCTCCCCTTGCTGCCTCAAAGCACGGCCGGATAATACGCCTTCAAGCGCGTTAGCCTGCGACTTAATGAGTGTTGGGAGCTTTTGATCTCGTTAACTCAATTGAACCAACATTATTGAAAAATAAATCAGTTTAACCCATCAAGATGGATGGCCGTGTCTAGTCTAAAATATAAAGTAGGTACTTTTCAAGAACAATGCACATTAGGTAACACATTTTAGAACCCAGGTTTGCATGGTTCAAACTGTATTTTAGTGCACGTTATCTGGTTAAAATGAACTTGGGTTTTAATGGGGCTGGCTAACGCAATTTACGGGGATTAAACGGTGTCCAAGCTAAGAGTTGTTGACTCAATTTCAGAAGCACGTTTGTCTAGACAAGTGTGTAGGTGAGTTGGGTTCAAGCCATCTGCAGCTCTAAGCTCTGGGGTCGGACCTTTGTATTGCAATGCAGCAAGGGTGGCAAGTATGCGGCATCTTGAGGTGGAAATCTATCTATTATCTACTATAATCTGCTAGTTGAGCTTGTGCATGTGCCTCTTGTGGCATACAAGATAATGGGGAATTGTCCTGCTATAGAGTAGTACAATAATGCTGGTAAAATGTCTTACGCGCAAACCCTGAATCTACAGATAGGTTGATAAAAAGGCTTTCAGAAGTGTGAATCCTGTTGACCCTGTTAGCATCTTTGAAATAGGAGCTAAAATGTCACTTTTAATGCTGGCTATGTCATATTATGGAAGGGAATTGAGAAGGGGTGCAAACTGAAATGAGCAATGCAGGCAGAAAGAGGAGAAATAAAGATTACGAAGAAACAGACGAGGGGGCTAGAAGGAGAAGGGGACGGAGGACACAAGCACTTAAGGATATTTTATTCAGTCAATGCAAAAAATTACATTTAAGTCCTTAGTAATAGTTGATGGTTTCCTCTCTGTTAAATCTGATGTTAATATCGGTGAATATTCCTGCTCTGCATGGGGAGGAAAATGCCATCATCGTAAATAAAATATTCCGGTCCAGGCACTGAAGCTGCATTTAGCATTTGAGCCCTTTGCACTTTCCATGCGTGCCATTCACGCTGGGCAGCCCTGCTGCCCGGCTGAGACTTGTACCAACACCTCTATAATTCAGTCTGCAGCTTGCTTTCAGCAATTAGGGATATCGTTTCTGAGAGCTTCTGAGGAACCTATAATTAACTACGCTTAACTGATAGATGCTATGTTACCTAGTGAATTAGCCTAGTTACTAGCACCTAGTGAATTTGGAACAATATTCCCATTTTCCCTTCTATTTCTAGGTAACCTATGACTTTATCACTTGTGGAGGACAAGCCTCTGCCAGGCTACTGCAGTGGGTTCACCTTTCTTTGACAGAAGCTCAGGCAACCTAGAATTTCTGACAAGCATCTGGCTTTGCAGCTGCTTGGGAGTGATCTACGAGAATACGTCAGGGTCTTTTAAATGAAAGAAAACTGTGCCTAAATTAGACATCAGTGTGGTGCCAGTGAGACAAACCCAGGCCTCGTCTGCCGAAGATCGTACAACCTCGGTCCGCAGAGGTGCTGCACAGACTTTCTCCACCAGAGGAAGGATGAGCTTGAAGCTGTGTGCAGATCCTCAAACTGCACGCTGTAGTTTGTGTTATTCTTCCCTCGGTGGTCTTTAGTTGACAGAAATATTTCTGTTAAAGCCCTTCTTTGTTCTCTCCCCCACCCAAGCCTCTTCTGTTTCCAAGGGCACTAGTGTTGAAAATTGATTGAATTCAGGAATGTGGAATCACTTGTGTAGCTTTGATCAAGCTCGTAAGCTGGTGGTTCTTATTTTTCTTCTCTGTATTTCCATCACCCATCTCAGGAAACCAGTAAAGCAGAAACGCGCAATTAGCAAACCACAGAGATAGTTGCTATTGTAATGATGACGTTTTGCTTCCTTGTAGGGGCAGGCTTTCAGCTCTGTTTTTGTGTTTAAGTCTTGCAATTTGTGGCATAAGAAAATTACCGTGAAAAAAAAAAAAGCTAAATAATATTGCTGTTTGCTGCCTTCTTCCACAAGCCTCTACCAAGTTAAAGCATGTTTGCATTTAATGGGGCACCTGGATTATAAAAAGCCAGGCACTTTATTTACAGTGTCCTTTCTCGCATCAGCTCCCCAAAGATACATCGTAAACAAAAACCTGCGTGCAGTTACTTTATGACCCCAGCATCTCCTTGCCTGGCTTTGGTAAGAATTCACTACAAATCCTGACCTCTGCCGCCGCCACTGAGTCATGCTGAATCACTCTGCAAATGTAAGGATTATCAAGGGCAGGAAAAATATTTGCCAAGATATCACTTGCAAGTTGGACAACAGGAAACATTTGCCTCCATGCATCCTGCGAGCCAGCCAGCCTCGTCATTTACATGTTTCGCACTGAGGTATGGGTTGGGTTTGTTATTTCTGAAGAAGGGCAGACAGCCGGGCTGGCAGTTTGTTCATTATTGTGTAAAATAACATATTGTTTGAGACTATAAGCAGTGCGGTCGTGGGCCCGGGGCACGGGGTGTGCCAGCAGTTTCCTTACTGCAGATGGAGCAGCCACGGTTGCCCTATTCATTACTTGCAGGGTAAGATGAGACGACAAAAAATAAATCCGCGATGCGTGGTGCAGATGGTGGCTCAGGGTGTAACGTAGAGCTCTGCGCTTCCCAGATCTCAGGGCGTTTGCTGTTGATTTTACAAAGTGATTTTATGTGGTCTGAGCTCTCTCTAAACCCCAGTGTTTGTGTCATGTCCCCCCCCAACATTTCTCCATAGGGGTTCTTGAAAGGCAGTGTACTGAAGTTACATTCCTGGGCCAAGTGTTTGAATTTCCAAAACCTTAGGAGCACGTAAACAAGCAGCATGTGTTTGTGGAAGAGGCAGTTAACGCCCTTGGTTTGGAGTGTTACCTGGGCAGAGTTAAGCCCTTGCCTCAAGTGGCTTGCCCAAGGAGAGCAGCAAGGCTCTCTGGAAGGATGAAATAGCCAGTGAAACTCCTCCAGGGAGAACGCAGTCTTGCCAGGCCTTCTGCTGCCAGTATAAAGTAGATCTTCATAAATCTCCCCGGCTGGAGATGTTCTCCGTTAGGCCAGTCTGCTCACCTTGAAAAGATCTCTCTCTGCTGCAGCGTCTGGGACCCGAGTGCTGGGAGCTGTGTTGCTTGTTACCACAGCAATCCTTTCGTGACCCTGCGGTGATGAAGATGGATGTAAAGTCACATAACACACCCCCCCGCTCCTCCCTCCCTCGACAATCTCACTTTCACTTGTCCTCTAGTACTACTCAATCCGAGATGACTGTTACCCGAAGAGAAAGCCAGGCTCTGCTAACACAAACGGTGCCGTATCCTTAGGGACACGACCTTTCAGCTCTACCAGCAAAATGCATTAGTGACAAAAATTAAACTTTGTCAATAACAGGAGAATAGCAGCTGTGTAATCTACGTCCACATCATAACCTGACCCCCCCAAAAAGCTCTCAGAGCTGACGTACCGTGTATTGCCTTACTGGTGATTGTTATTAAATCCCAGGTTTTATTAACCTGTGGAAATTTCTCCTGTTGATATTCCATGCATCCCTGATGATGAATGGAGGGCAAAGAGGCTCAGATGTTGCTTCTCCAGCCTGGCTGCCATTGCCAGACCCTTCTCCACGGGGTAGGAAGTGATGGGTTAGGGCTCACAGATATGTCATTCCAAAGGCACGATGGGAAGAGCGTGGTTTTCCTGGTACCTTATGGCCAGCTGCTGGTTAGAGGTGACCCGCTGAACCACCCGTGGTTTTACCTCTCCAGTACCCTCTCGTGGTCACTTTATTTCGTGTACTAACGTGAGGGGTCACTTGTTTTCTGTTTCGTTCTTAATTTATACCGTCACATCAGGGGGGAAGTGGCCGCAGGTGGAACACAGCATCTTTAACTGTGATGCTTGTAGTTCCTGTCCCTGTTTGTTAGGCAGCTTCCTCGTGGCACACACGAGAACACTCATTTCTAGGGAAGTATGAGCTCCTTCTGGTTTGGCTGTGACACTGAGTTGTGGGTTAACCCCAGTAAGCAGCTGAGCGCCGCACAGCTGCTCGCTCACATCCCCTGCCCCCAGAACTGAAGAGAAAAGGAAGAGCAAATGCAAAAAAAAACTCGTGGGCTGATAATTTTACAAGCAAAGGAGAAGTGGAAGAAGAAAGAAAACGATAAACAAGTGATGCAAAGGCAATCACTCACCACCTCCCACAGGTCTTTAAAGCGATGCCCAGCCCATTCCTCAGTAAAAGCTGGCTAACCTACCTAAATCCCGCTCCTCTCTGTTGCATTTCTGATCATGCTGTTATATGGCATGGAATATCTCTTTGGATAGTTTGGGTCACAGAATCACAGAATGGTTTGGGTTGGAAGGGACCTTAAAGATCACCTAGTTCCAACCCCCCCGCCCTGGGTAGGGACACCTCCCAGCTCATCTGCCTGGTCACCTCCAAACCTCTTGTGCATCCCCAGTCTATTCACTGGTGAGAAACAGAGGTGGCCTTGACGCTGTACAGACACTGCCCAGCAATAGCTAAAACATTAGCGTGTTATCAGCATTGTTTTGGTCACAAATCTAAAACACAGCCCCATGCCAGCCACCATGAGGAAAACTAACTCCATCCCAGCCAGACCTGACACATACAGATGGAGAGAAATCACACTGGGGATACAGAGTGGAGAGAAAAAAATCAGGAACGACGATGCATCAGAAACCTACGTACTTCAAACTGATAAAGTAGCATAAGTATTGATTATAAACCTAAAGCTTTCGCAATGTAAGCTGCTGTACAAATTGTGTAACCTCAGAGATTCTGCTGGGCAGCTACACATACGTCAGATTTGCAGGAATTTATGAGCTGAGATGCTTTCCAGTTTAAAATCACCTGGCTACCTAGCAACATAGCATTGATGCTGAATGTTGTTTCTGTGAAATAAGTGGAAAAACCTTTTAACGAGCTCTTTTTCTTGTGCCATCGTGATAAAAGCCTAGTAAAAGAGAAAATGGGATTTAAAATGTAATGGCCTCAGCTGTTGTGATACCAGATCCCAGTGTTCTGAAGTCACTGAAACGTTCAACAAATACCCGCGTAATGAAAAACATGCAAAATGAAACAGCAGGAGGACTGAGGCTGATCCATTTAGATACCCTCAAAACACATGTGTGAATCATGTCATTTTATCATAAATGAAGGGTGTTGGCTGTAACACCGTGACTTTTCTTTGCAGCAAAATCCTTGGCTATCACCAAAACTGTAGCACTGCTTGTACAACTCAAAGGTCTGTGCCTGTGTGCGTGCAAAGCCCAACTGACTGGGCTGGGAAAATACGGTACTTAGCATACGCACCAGAGGAAGTTTCTCATGGGCAAGGGTCCTTTCGTAGGTAACTCATGATTTTGAAAAGACATAGGCACACAAACTCAGTTGATTCTGGCTGTGAATATTCAAGTGCTACATGTAAAATTATAAACCCACATGCTTGATATCTCATGAAAACAAGGTTAAAAGATTAACCCTACTTTATTTCTAAGATCTCTACAACTTTAGTTGGTTTGGGTTTGGATCTTTTCCCCAGTTCTCATCTAGTTTAGTCATTTGCAATGGCTATCATTTTAGACCAGACAGAGAAGCATGTCAGAGAAGGAGCATATTGGATGGACTCCATTTATTCAGCTCTCTGTTCCTTTTTCTAGATTCATAGAATTGTTTTGGTTGGAAGAGACCTTTAAGATCATCAAGTCCAACTGTTAACGTTAACACTGCCAAAACCACCACCACATCTACACGTCTTTTAAATACCTCCAGGGATGGGGACTCAACCACTTCCCTGGGCAGCCTGTTCCAATGCTTGACAACCCTTTCACTGAAGAATTTTTTCCTAATATCCAATCTAAACCGCCCCTGGTGCAACTTGAGGCCATTTCCTGTTGTCCTACCGCTTGTTATTTGGCAGAAGAGACGGACCCCCACCTTGATACAGCCTCCTTCAGGTAGTTGTAGAGAGCATTTTGGACTGCTGTAATCTGTAGGGCAGAGCATAATGGGAATGTTGCCTCCCCATGGAGAAACTCTCCCCTCAAAATAATACAAAACATTTGCAAGGGTTATACATGAAAAGCTGCTCTGTCGAAGTGGAGATCTGTCCTCTTAACATGAAAATCTAGATGGACTTCAAGCATGTATTCAAGTGTCGCTTGTTCTCTCCACTCAGCTCTATCCCAAAATCGGCACCTCAGCCAGTTAAAAACAGTTCAGCCCACATGCTACTCTCTGCTGAGGGAAGGTTTCAGAAACTGTATCTTAAAGTTTTATTTAGTTCTTATCACTGTGGTAACGAAGCACTGCACAAAATGAAGTTCCACAAAAAGCACAACTGAGTACTCTCCTTTACTACTAGCTTGCAGGATGTTTGGTCTTCATAGAGTCGGCACAAACCAGTGCTCCAGGTCTCTCAATCCAGGTCTTTCTTACAATGCAGTAGCAGTATAAGCGCTGGTTGCTGTTTAGAGGCTTTATATAGTGATAAGGGGCCTTACGGAAGTGGTACCCGTGCAGGTAATGCAGACAGGGTCTCTGTCGCACAAGTGTTGCAGTCAAAATTGACAATGGGAGACCGTCACCGTAGATGTGGCAGCTGGAGAAGGGCAGTACCCATCCTCTGCAAAATGAGTCAGAAGCACAAGGCACAGCAAATTGGCCACTACGGAGTATATTTCCCGGGAATGATGAGGTTTAGAGGAAGATGAAAGAGAGGCTTTGTGCTTGTTTAAAGCCCTGCTTCCAGGAGTTAGGGAGAAAGTATATTCTAAGGAAAATTCGACTGAAGCGGAGCTGGCGACACTAATTAGAGGCAGGGGTTGGTGCCACAGCAGAACTTAAGAAGTGCATGGATTTATGTAATTAGGAGCTTTAAAAGGAAAGAAAAGGCGTGGGTGTTTAATGCAGTAGAAGATAGAGAGGCAGCAGAAAGAAACAAAGCGGGAAAGAAATACTCAGGATGATAAGCTGGAAAGATGACCTATAAAACAAGTTTTGGAAGCAGGATAAAGAACCTTTGTCAAAACTGAACACCAGGAGCTTGTGGCAGCCAACCCGTGAGATGAAGGGGGTTTTAGCTGCATGCAGGAAGAGGAGAAGCCACACTGGACAAGAAGGAGCTGCCACCTGGACCTTTCTGAAAAGTAAGATGTGAGAATTCCTTCGGTATTTTTTTAAATAATGCATGGAGTAAATGCTAAAAGGTGAGACCTCCTGCAAAATTAGGAGGAGAAAAGCCCAGCTTACTGTATTAAATTTGTGACCGATTCCAGGCACACCAACTAATTATGGCACTTGTGACAGTCTTGTCAGGACAGTGCTGTGAAAACTCGAGGTGGCTGACCTATAGGCCAGGTGACAACACAAGCTATTTTAATGAAGTGTCTTCCCTACAAACTAGCAAGAAACAAGTCACAGCAGAGAGCATCTGCGTTAGATTTAATGGCGTCTTAGTGCGTTTCACTCCTGGTAGCCTGTGCCATCCGGAGTCCATTTCATCCATTGCCTGAGGACTGGCTGAGCAGTACCACACAGCAACAGTCCCCACTGGATCCCGCTGCCTCTTGGAGGAACCTCTTGTAACACAGAGCTCTCCATAGGTGATGAAAGGACAGGATCGTGAACGAATACTGTGGAGATGTTCTGGGTGGAGGGAGTGCTCTCAAAGGGCCGACCAGTCTGTTCAAAACGTGCATTTTTGAGGTACCAGAGCTGGAGGCAAGTCAGAGAGGGGTGGATGAGAAGACGACATGAAGAGGAAGGCAGTGGACTCAAACCATTAGGCTGGACATACAAGAGGAGTTAACAGGCATGCAGGTGGAGATCTGAGCAGAAGGAAATTGGTCAGGCAGAGAGAGGAAGACCTATGAGCCACCTCTATAGAGCTGCTAGCCAAAAGTGCACGGCGGCTTCAGAATTTAATGATATTGAGAGGTCTTAGTGCCTCGGTGACCTATCAATCAGATTCGTTGTTGGTGGTGGTCTATATGTAAACACAGATTATTACAAGATATGTCTCCTTGCATCAGTAAGGAGAATTGATCCCAAAACACATGCAATACTGCAACTAACTTTTATTCAAAGTTTATTACTTGTTTATTTATCTTACTGAGAATTTAAAGATCAAATTTAAAAAAACCACAGATTTCAAGCCTAGTATACATTTATGTCAGCTAACCTCTAGCTTGAAATTGAGCACCTAAACTCTTTATCTAATGATGAAAATAAGTAGGTGATTCAGGACTAATTCCCATTTTAATTTCTCAGTCTATATAAGAACAATTCACCAGTCACAAGGTACTCCAGCAGGACTTCATTTATTTGTATAGAATTTTCCAGAATTTGTTATTTTATGTGTCTTCTTTATAATGAGACACCTATAAAATGTGATAAAATGGACAGGACTTTCAGTGTTATTCAGTTTAACCTACTAAAAGTTTAGAAAGTATGCAATCCCACATCACTTGCTAAACTATTTGCAATATTTCTGAAATTCTGCTTGCAGTTATGAACCTCCAGAATGGATGTATCTCTAAGATTTATAAAAGGTGATACACAATATAAATAAGTGCATATACCCAGGGAAAAAGGTCCCTGAGGAGAGATTCCCAAGACAAATTACCTGCAAGGTCATTTTTTTTCTGGCAAAAGCTTGGCTTGACAGAGTCCCTACTAAGAAAAATGTCTTCCAGAAAAAAAGAGTTTGTGGGTTATACAGTCCTAAGGAAAGCCCCTGATAATTCCAGCTTCCTGAGTTCACAAAACAAGGCTCTTGTAATTGCATGTCGTGCTCCAAGCATCCCAAAGGAGGTGACACTAAGCCCTGATTCCTCCACCGCAATTAAATGAAACAAAATCTCTATTGCCTTAGACTCACCTTTGCACCTACTTCCTCTCGTTCACAGACAGCTACTTTGCCATAGAAAAACTCTGTATTGTATGGAAATTTAACACTCTTATTTCTCAATTGCTAGTGAGAAGAAGAGGAAACATGGAAAGCCAGTACACCAGAATAACCCGTATGTCCTCACAAAAAGGCCCTTGGTATCAGAGCAACAGCAGAGAAAAACAACTATCAAGCAGGAGAAAAGGGAGTATATTCTGGACATTCTTCAGGATAAAACAGATTTGGAGCTGAAGGACATGGTCCTTCAAGAACAGGAAGATGTCCCCAGCTGCAAACAGTCAGCTGCAGCAGACAAGAAAAGAACTCCTCAGCAGCGATATACACCTCTCAGGTAACTTCTTGTTATTTATTTACTGCATGACAGAGATACTCCCGATGCTGGCTCTCTCTGGATTGTTGATCGTTTTGGACTCCAACCGACAGTGTTGTTGTGCCCAACCACCACCACAAGCCAGACCCTCCTCCAGCGTGCTCTGAGGCACAGCAACCACACAGACCTCTGGCTGCTCGCAGAGGGTTCATCAGACTCTGCAGCTCCAGATTTTGTACAGGGATGGACATTTTCTCTCATTTAACCAAGTTCAGTTTTGGGTGGTGGTGTCTAAATGTGCTTTTTTTAGTGTTTACTAGAAACAGGATGGTTCCACAGCATCACTCTATTTTTTTTTCACCTTTTACACTGAGGATTAGAGGTTGGCCTTGGAAAGTGATAGCCGGTGACCTAGCCAGGCTTTCTGTGGTGCAGTGTTGTCCAAAGGTCATCTATCTTTTCGAACACAGAATTCAGCTGTTGTGATTCATGGTCTGTGTTTGATGTCAACAAGAACATTGGTCCCAGTAATGACAAACGGCTCGGGCTGCATCTAGCCTTCTGTCCAGCTGAGCAACTTTCATCTTAAGTAAATGAGCACAGGTTTGCATCATAGATCTTCGGAGAATAACTTAGAGAAGACTGGCTTTACTGTGTTCAAAATGAATTAAAAAGATACACAATACTTTCTTTCTTGCTGCAAGTCCCAATTCCCAAGTTATGCTCCTTGATGCTTCCGAGTGCCCCTTCATTAAGTATATTTTTGTCTGCCTTAATTTGACTGCAGTCATGTGTCTGTATTTTAGAATAAGAGTTCACCAGGTGAGGCAACTAGGAGACAAAAGGAAAAAATTAAAATCTTTTTAATCTATTTGGTGTACTGAAAAAAATGTCAGGAAGGAAATTTGTAATAAAAGACATAGGTTTATGGCTCCTTTTTTTTTGCTTCACATCCTAATCTAATTATGTACTCCTTCAAATAACAGCTCCCTTATGATACTCATTTGGGAAAAGTAATAACCAATGCAATGATTAAAACCAACATTGTAGAACAATTCCATCCTATCCAAGATTCGAGTCCATCACTGTCTGATCACCAGATTTGGTGGTGTCTAGCTTGGGGGCATTAAGCTTCTCTGCCCGATATATTTACGTATATTTGCAGATTTTATATATTCATGTTTTTCAAAGTTAAAAAAACATTTTTTCTTTTGAAAGAAAAATCTTTTCCTCGTGAATGAAAAGTAATCTGTCTCCGTGCTCTTCCTCAGAGGGCGTAGCTCCCCAGGTAGCAGAGCCAGGCCATGTGCAGGCAGTTCCGGCTGCCGCTCCAGCTGGCACGGCGACGGCACGCTCCGGTCCTCCTGCCAGGAACTGGCACTGGGGCTGGTGGGCCTGCTCAGTGAGCCAGTTCAGGGAACTGATTCCACTGAAAATTAAGACTTACACCCTCAAAGTGATTTAATTTTCAGCCAGATGAAGGCTCTGCACTGATGTACCACACGGCCTTCCCCTCTCCTGCTGCCGACATAGGGAAGAGAGAGGAGAGCCCAGCCAGGGCGCTCGTTACTGATAGGCATGCTAATAACCTTGGAATAGTTTAAGACAAAACAATATAGAAAGTGGCAAAAGGAGAACACTGTCTAAGGTAAAACTTACCTTGAATGTAGACAAGCAAAAGGGTTTCATGTATTTACATGCCCCCCCACCAAATAGTTTCTAAACTCTATTTATTCTCGTAGGAAAAGGAATATAGCGTGTAAATTGCCAAATCCAGCATTAGATGTCTGAAAACATTACTGAATTTGTGTATTCTTCCAAATGAAAGCAAAGAGATTTCTATCTTCCATTACCTAAATCTGATTTATAATACACTTTAACAAAGGATCTAGTAGTATTTTAATGTGAATGTGAAAATAAGTGAGAGCCTAAATTCTTGTAATTCTTTGTCCTCTTTTTAATTCCAGTCCTAGAACTACACTGATAACATACCGCATAGATAACATTTTTAATTTATTCATTATATTCTGATAATTTTTCATATAAGTAATTACATTAATAAACTGGGCATAGTCCTTTGAAGTTCAATTTAGAAAGTACCATGTTATCTGCATGTAATAAACCTCATGTATCTATCCTCCCTCTTCTACTATCATGTCTAGTGACTACTATTAAAAGCTTTTTTTAAATATTCCTTTGCTCAGTTTAATAGGGATTTTTACAATGTCATTACACATTCTAATTGGGTGATTAGGGTTTTCATGCCTCTTATAGAAATACAGGGGGAGTAACTGGAACTACTGCAAGTTATGTAAAAGGAAATGAGCTAAAAGGAGAATAACATTTTTACGCACACACGGACACAGAGAGCGATGAAAGGCAGAGTTAAGCATTAGGCACGGCTGGCACAGGGTGTTGCAGCCCAGAGCAAAGCCCCTGGAGCAAAGTGCCGCTGGGCTCGGGAAATCAACCACTGAAAAAGGGATTCTGCAAAGCCCCTCTAGGAACAGGGGTTTATACTACGCCTTACTCTTCCTCTTTTCAGTTTTGAGAGGCAAAAAACCCCGCCTCGTGCTAGAGGATTTTCTGCATCCAACCATTTTATTGTCAGTTTTGGAATATCATCAGCCTGGGTAGTTCTGGGTAACCACCATATTCCACATTTGATGAGAGGACTAGCTCAGCACCAGGATAGCCTCCAATACTCTGTCAGTTTTGGGGCCCCGTGTTTGAGCCTTAAACCCCTCTTAATATGACGTAAGTGTCCATGTGTGTTGTGATAAGCTGTAGGGGACAATTTATTAACATATTTTGGCAAGACCAAGCACGTTACAGTCTGTTGAATCTGGTGTTTCTGATGTTCCTAAAACATGGATGTTTAATAAAGCCAACAGCAATCGTCACTGAGGGGTTCTGCCTTATGCAGATACTCCTGTGTCGATCCATTTGTTCTCTTCACAGATAGGAATGGCAGTAACGAACCAATTCCGATAACAGAGAAATTGGAAATTAGCTTGGATCCTAACTACCTTCATAATTTGTGTATATGGGAGGTATCTGCCCCATAGAAGTCGTAGTCCAGCTAATCCCACTGGCTCAAATTCACCACATCAACCTCCACCCAGTTTTGGTCTCCTGTGAATCCACTTAATTTCCAGGATGGAGCTGAGCACTGAAATGAAGTGTGTGTTTCAGCAGAAGCAGGAGCTAATCAGAGCATACGGCTAGTCATGACTTTAGTACCCCACGATAGATGTTTAGTCTCTTTTTTTAAAAAAAATGCCTTCCTAAATGTTTTTATTCTGTGTTATTCAGATACAAAGCTCCCATTGCCATATGTGTAACAGCACATTAAAAAGTAAGGAAGTAGTCCTGATAGATTTCTGAAAGTGCCTCTAATAATATTAATGAATAAAGACAACAGTGCAAAGTGAAACTGAAATCTCTGAAAATATTGAGATATTTGATTTTGGTTACGGTGTCTGCTAAGACTCCTTTGCCACCATCCCAGGGGAGCTCCTTGCACACATGAGCTTTTCTGGCCACCATCTCCACGGGCTCAAGTCCATGTGGTTTTTAACCCTCCACAGAAACAGGACCACAGATGTCAAACCAACAGGGCATGTAGGACCAGCACTGACTCCCAGGAATTTAGAAACAATGCCTCAGCCTCACTATGTGCTTTAGAAACACATACTAGAAGCAGAGTCTACTGGACATCAAACCTAGTCACTCTTTGCTGCAGGTAGCTCTGAACTGGATTTCTACATAGTTCTCTGCCTCTTTTCTCACCAGGAAAAAGCAAGCTACATATCACGGGGCCAGCTGCATACCATGTTATATATGACAAGAGTGCAGAAATATGCGGGAGACCATGTAAACATGGCTTAGTCTTAAAAGAGGTCTCTCATCTCTGAGGCTGTGAAACACCAGCTGTGAAACACCATGGAAAAACAGTAGAGATGGAAGACCACAACTTGTAGAAATTAATGGCGTGTGTATAAACAGAGATTGAAATTCTTGAACATGCACGGCAGAAAATTCCAAGTTCAGGGCAACTGAAAGGATTGCTTATGTCGTAAACAGTAAAAGCTGTGAAGATATCAGAGTATGTCGTGACGGGAAACTTCTCAAGATCTGAAGCAAACTTTCAGGATAAACGGGAGATAAGAGGCCCTTGCGGCAGCAGGAAGGACTTCAAGGGTCTTATTATTAGATAAGCAAGCAAGCAAATAAATAGATGCAATAAGCCACAAACAGGGAAAGGGAAAGTTGATGTGGGAAAAACGGTAGAGGTTACAGCAGATTATGAAGTCTTCTATGTTTTGCAGAATGCTCCCTGATCTCAGGCACTGACTTCTGCTCTCTGAAGAGTTTCTCACCAGTTAGTGTTATTCTGACACGCGTAGGCTAAGATTAGCTCTGGTTGTCTGCACAGAGCAAGGGATCATCTGCAGCTCTTACACAAATGGTTTCAGACAAGAGGAATGGGAAGCAGCCTTCAAAATACAAGAAATTCTCTCCTGGATCAGATCAATGGTCCCTTTGGCCAGTATTCCCCTTGCCTGGGGACATCCAGGAGGCTAACACTGCCGTGCTGACATTCGGATCTTTGCAAAAACTCCATCAACCAACCACCCTTGAGGGAAAGCTGAGTGACATAACTGAGACCATGAAGTCTAAAACTCAGGAAGAAGTTGTCCCTCCCCATCCACAGCACCCGGTCTCCACTGGTGAGCAGTGAAGGATGGAAATACTTTTCCAGGCCACAAGCCCTGGCAGGAGCCCACTCTGCACGTGGAATCGCATCCGTGTGGAGGCGTGAGTGAGCTGTCTCTTCACCAGCTTGCCCAGGAATGCAACCATGTCAAAATGGAGCTATGCAGATGCCCATGTGCTTCCTCTTGCTTTGTAGCTGCAATGAAAGCAGGATACCTGCACCAGCAACCCACAGCCCAAAAATGAGCTCAGGCAGAGAGCAGCGTCCGTCCTGCTGGCTCTGGCCATGTGCTCTTCAACTAAAGCATCAAAGCTCTTCACTGATCTGCTGCAAGTGTCAAGCTCTGCCACAAAACGTGCCGTTTATAATAGGCTATTCAGTGCTTGTAAAGAAAATTAATTAAGTTAGTGGCAAAAGGAATTGCTTTTTAGGGAGAAGATGCAAACTGTGCAGTCCATTCCTCTCGTACTGTCCCTGATCCACAATTTTATTAATGATGTCATAGAGCCCGCAAAGTCCTTTTAGTTTGTATCATTCATTTTTGAACCTTCAGACTTCCATAGCCCCATGGCAGCTAGCTCCAGAAGGACTTTATCTGTTTTATACTGATAACGTACGAGTTTCATTGAGTGTATCCTAGTTCTGGTAATGTGGAATCACAGTCCTGCATTCCCTTTATCCACCATCTTGATTTCTGTAAACCTCACTCATGTCTCTCTCCCTTAAGTGTGGAGAGCCCCAGCCCTTTAAGCTCTCCTCATAAAGCAAAAAGTTTTCATGCAGCAAAAAACTGAGACCCCTTCATCCCCTTCCTGCCACCCAGTATTCTGTTAGGGGGTTTTTGGCCACTGTATGATTTCAGAAAATTGTCAGCAATCATTCAGATCTTTCTCCTGAGCTGCAGGTGCCAGTTCCAAGTTCAGCATCACATAGGCACGGCATTTTCCCTCAGCCGCATTGCTTCACATTTGTCCTCACTGAGGCTCATCTGCCCACCTACTCTGTTTTGTGAGGTCTTGCCACACACTTTGTCACAACTGGTCCTGCATTATCATCAGTAGACTTGGCGATGTCACTGCACATCCCCTTCTCTAGGTCACCACCATGCTGATGAGTCCCAGCACCTGTCCCTGGAACACTCTACGGCTCATCTTTTCCTTTCTGAAAAATGATTTGCTCTCTGTCCTTTAACAAGCTTTCATACAAATGTGGTTCTTCAGTAACCTCTGGTGTGCAATATTGTCAAAGACTTCTTGAAAATCCAGCTGTATCATACTCACTAGATGGGTTTTATCTGTTGGCTCACCAGCACCTTCCTAGAACCCAGGAGGTCAGGGAGGCAGGATTTCCCTTAGCAGATGCCATGCTGTCCCTCTCCCATACCCATCTCATTTGACCAGCACTGAATTCACTCCACAGTGATGTAGATTAGTGGAACTTCAAGAACATGCAAGAAGACTGCAGCATTAAAGAAAACTTTGGTACTTCTGCAATACAGTAGTCAAAATTGTCACCTTGGAGATTACCACGTTGAAAAGTTGCAAACCCTGTTTTGCCAGGGCTGAGGACTTGAGAGGTCATCTGGTTATAAGAAGTGCCAAGTTCATACAAAGGAAAAAGAAGTAATGAAAAGAAGTAATGGGAGCTTGAGGGACGTTCTCCTTGAGGGCAAGAGTCGGGGTGTGCGTGTGATTCCTGAAGTGATGCATGGGAAATAAGTAACTAGGGCTGGTCTGAGAACACCAAGGGCCTGATTTTATTTCAAGCCAGGTGACAAGTAGGGGTATAAGAAAGGTTGCCCTTGAGATGCAGGTCAGAGATGTAGTTAGCTCAGGAACTGTGACAGAAACAATGCTATGAAAATCCACCCCAATGTGGGGTAATTAAAACATTTCCTAATCCTTTTTGCTGTGCTGCTGCCTGCCTGCCAGCTCCTTGCACAGATTGGACTGAAGGTCAAAGTCAAAAAAAAAGAAAAAACCCACATCTCTGGACCGACAGCAAATAACTTTATCTTCATCCTGCATCTTACTTCATCATGTTAATACACAAACAGATTCAAGCTTACATGGCTCCCAAAGTGACTTTGCTTACTCTGTTACCCATTTATCTGCCACGCAAGCACTTGACTCAAAGTGACAGCTCAAAAACTCTGCCCTCTATTACTTTTTCTTTTCAGAAGCAATTGCTATATCAGCAAGAGAAAAGTCACTCCATTTGATTAATAATACATACTGATGGTTGAGACATTCAGTCAGAAGACCGATAAACTTGTTAAGCTATTGAAACCCCATTGGCAGCTTTCTCTAGGTCCAGACTCACCTTCTGCCCTTCCTGCTTTGTGGAAGCTCCTGTAAAACACCACTAGTTTCTTTGTAAACTGTGTAAGGTAGGCCAGTTTCAGGCACTCTTCCTATAAAGAGTAAGCCTGGTTATTGATACAGCAAGTGAATTAACCTGGGAATGTTTGATATGGCAATATAATGTAGCTGAGTATTTTGATTTCTACTTAAGATGACAGGACATAACAAAATACAAAAGCAAACCTCATCAAAGATGTGCAAAAGAAAACACCTTTTTTCGCCCACTGCTCTATTGTTTCCCCACGATCTATTTATTCCCTTTTGCCTCCCTTCTCAGCTTTTCCCATTCATGGATGGTTTGGTTCATTCACTGCTTGCACATTGCCCAGCCTTCACCACTTCACCGTGGCTTAAAGCAGCAACAAAAAGTCAGAATGGAGTTGACAAAATACAGCTCTGGGCTCGAAAGCCAATGCACACTTCTAAGTGTTTAAACATTTGATCCTCTCATGCCAAGCCCAAAGCACTAATGATGGCACAACAAAGACTAAACGTGCTTGCTCAGCCAGAAATTGAGTATAAACCATGAGAAGCCAGCAAAATAAATGATCTACAGGTTTTGGATTTTGTTTGAAGGTATCAGAATCGTGACCTTTTCTTTTAAGTTTTGGGCGAAGGAGCATTTGGGGAATGGTCTCAGAGGATTCTGTCAAGCGTCACCAAGCAGAAACCTGGCTTTAGGAATATTCTGGAGATAATGATACTTCAATCACAAAATGCCACTCTCTACCTTCTTTGACAAGCGTTCCTTCCTCTCTGTCCTCCAAGCGGCTGTTCTAGGACCAGGCCAACAGAATGGATAAACCAGTCAATCGAGAGTAAGCTTGGCCCTGCTGTGTTAGGAAAGATGAGAGCACATATGAGCCTTGAAAACCACCCACCCACATAACCTCCCGATTCACTCTTTGAAGCACAGGGCAGTCAGACCTGCTGGCTGATTAGAGCCCCAAACCAAAAGGGGATGAAGCCCAGAGGCAGGCGGGAACTGGGGGCACAGCCATACGCAATGGCTGCCAACCTCACCATCTCCCCAGACTACTGACATACTCACTCCTGCCCTGAGCATCTCCCCATCACTTCTTCTCAAAGTGCCTTTTTTCCTCCTCACTCTGTTCTTGTTTGGCCCCTAATGCTCAGAAGGAGGAGGGGAAGAATACGCTAGCTGATTCTCCCAATTTTTTCTGGACCAGCTGAAAATCTAGAGAACTGCACGTTCAGCAGTTCAGCTGGGGGCATCCCAGGGTTGCACGACACTGGCATGCAGTTCGGAGACACTTATAGAATCATAGAATCGTTTGGGTTGGAAGGGACCTTTAAAGGTCATCTAGTCCAGCCTCCCCCGCAATGAGCAGGGACATCTTCAACTAGATCAGGCGCTCCTCAGGCACGTACGTGGTGTAATAAGAAACTGCAGCTTGGCACACTGATTTTTTGATGAAAACTACGTACAGGAGTTTGAAACGAAGACGCTGTAAGAAAAAAAAGGCAAACAGAAAATTGACTGTTTTTTCAAAATTATTTCCATACGCCTACCTAATAACCAAATAACGATTAAGCAAGGCATGGTGCAGACAACTTAATGGGCTCATCATCAAATCCAGGATTTCAGAAGTGGCCAAAAGAACATTCCAGCATTAAGAGAAGTTAAAAAAGCATGCTTCAATCTACTAAAATTCTCTTT
Organism: Larus michahellis; assembly: GCF_964199755.1. Taxonomy (NCBI): domain Eukaryota; kingdom Metazoa; phylum Chordata; class Aves; order Charadriiformes; family Laridae; genus Larus; species Larus michahellis. Next base: position 25,622,451 of record NC_133897.1, on the reverse strand, counting down.
ATATAAATAAATTACCCCCAGGAACATTACTCTTAAAGCTGACCCCCTTGAGTTTTCAGTACTGGAAGTTCTGTTCTGTGGAAAAATAAACACACATTTTAACTTTTTCAATTTCTTCTTTTCAAATAGTAGTTCACTACTAAAATTAACAAGCAAAACCCACTAAAATAAAGTATAGAGTGTGAATGAAAGGGAAGTGTGAGACAAAGAGATGATTAGCAGAGGTATTATGGCTCTCAGGCTTAGGTTATGCTGTTTCCCTGCTTTCATTTTGTTTATATGTTGCATCCCTTCTACCTCTTTTGTTGAAAAAGTGTGGAGGAGGGGAAGCTCATACTGAAAATTATAAACGCCTTTGTTCACACACCTGAGAACCAAAGATACTATGTTACCTCTTTCTACAGCTGTTTTCCCAATTACTTATGGCTACACTGAAATACAAAGACCAGCAACCTTTCTATTAATAAGCCAAATCCAGTATTTCTGTAAAAGTGAGAAATACTGACATACAGAAAAGCAGAGAAGGCTGCAATAAATATACTGAAATAAGGATATTTTCCATCCAACTAATTGCTCCAACAAACACAACAAAAAAAGGTCAAATGATCTGAAAAGTCTGGGAATTGTTTAGGGATTTTTGTATTTTCTCGTAAGCTTTAATGCTGCTGTCCACAATAGTCTCATTAAATTAATAGTCTTGCCTTTAACTGTGCAAGCAAAATTATACAGTATTAGATGTCCAGCTTGACATTTTGTACAAATTAGAGCCTACACTATGAAGTTAAGGCTTAATATATGGTAAGTCTGGTTAAGATAAATTTGACCAGAGTTGCTACCTTTTCGTGCCCACAACCGTTGCTTACAAGCGACAAGCTAACACCGGGTACAAGACTGCACTGATTTCACTCAACCTTCTCTTTAAACCCAACGCAACTATTCTCCAGCAATGGAGCACCCATTCCATAGTCTCAAAATATTTTGGTTCTCCAAGTACTTTACCATCTTTGAAATTGTAAAATAGGTTGTTCCTCCTCCCCCTTTTGTTAGAATACGTGACAGCCCTTCAAATACTGTAGCAGGTGCTGAAGAAAAATGCTTTTCTATTAAGTCAGGAATGTCACTACTTGGGTCGTGAGACAGCAGGCAGAGCTTCATCATTTTTGCAAAAGTTATCTCCAGGGAAAACCATCAGCATGTTTTATTTCCACACTATCAACTCACTCTTATCACAGACCATCATTCTTCAAAGACAGCCATTTGAATAATACTTCAGACTTGACAATAGCTGACAGATGAAGAAACATGAAATTAAACACAGTGCCTACTAATAAAGCGCTAAATGTGAGTTAAGGAATAAAATAAGGGAAAAAAAAAGGAAACTGGACCATTATTCCATTAACACTATTTACAATACAGATTGAGGAACTAGGAAGCATTTTTATATAAATTCCTGAGAAACTATATACAGAGAAACTGTTTAGAGGTTAAAACAGTGAAAGAATGTAAGTGAACACTGTACCAAAATTGGTGATAAAGCGTTAGTTACTAAAGCCTAAATAGAGGCAGGTTCTTTGGCACTGGAAGGAATAGCAATTTACCACATCACCCACAGGCAAGATTTAACTCCCACCACACCTGTGTGCTGTTAAGATTTTATTCTGCTGTCAGAAAAACAGCAGAAGCAAAAACGTATCCTTTCCATTCTTCTAAACTCATCCTTGATCACTTCTAAACCAAGTTAATTTAAAATTGTACAGAACAACAGAACTAAACAACCAAATTAAAGATATTAAAGTGTTTATTTCGGGAACATTGATAAAAATAACATGAACATCTTCAATACTGTACATTTGTTTAACGGATAATACACAGCAAGGAAGGTTATTTAAACTGTACATAATAAACTGGAACTTGTATTGAGGGGGTGGGGGAAGAAGAGCTCTTTGCTTGTTGCATCATACTGGTAAGCTAGTGAAAATGCTCAATGAAACACCTCTACGAAAAGAAAGGAAATAAATCACATTATGGAAATATCAAAAGAACAATAAGAGGTTAAAAAATACTGCTTTCTTACTGTACTGGGTCTGGCTGGCACATAGGTAACTTTCTTCATGGCAGCCCATAAGGTGCTTTTCTTTGGGTTTGTGGCTAGAACAGTGCTGGTAACACCAGTGCTTTGGCTTTTGCTGAATGTTGCTTGCACAGCATCAACATTTCATTTCCCCCCACTCTGCCCGCTCCAGCAAGCGGGCAGGGGGTGGGCAAGAGGCTGGGAGGGGACACAGTAGGACAACTGGCCAGAACTGACTGAAGATACAAGATCATGCTCAGCAACAAGAACTGAGGGTAGGGGAGGCAGAAGTCTATTTCCAGGAGGTGATGATTGCCACAGCATGAGTTGCTTCCCCTACCCTCCTCTTCTTCCCTTACTAAATTGTCTTTATCTCAGCTCAAGAGTTTTCTTGCTATTGCTGTTCCCATTCTCCCCATGATCCCAGTGTAGGCAGAGAGGGAGGCAAGCAGTTGGGTGGGCTTGCCAGGGTGAATCCTGGTAAACTGCAGAATCTGGGCAATGGTTTTTTGGTGTTTTATTTCGGGGTCTTTTTTTGTTAATAATTGTTCACACAGGCTGATATTTCTTCTTAAGTTTAGGCACACTAACTACATTTATTTCAAAAATGACCTTCTTCCAATTTTGATAACTGAAGTAATTTCTTTCCGACATCAGTGATATATCTGAAACATATTAACATTTCCACAGCTGAGCTAAATTATTCAAAGATGTTGTCAACCTTTAGGCATTATACTCTTGAAGATCTTTTTATCACCCAATTCTCACATTATGGTAGTACATAAGAATGTGCCTGGTGTAATTTCTCATTGATACCAACATCAGTTACTTCAGCTGTGTGAAGCTGTGCTTCCATGTTGCCTTCTATTTTTATAAAAAAAAAATAGAGTAGAAAAAAAAAAATCTTTATTCAGGAACATGGGAATAACTGTTTAAGTGGCAGTTAAGACTGAATTCAAACACATGATTGTGACTTGCCATCTACATCAGGTAACAAAACACAGTACTAAGAGGAGGAAAGATACTACCTCACACTTAAATGTCACCATAAAAAAAAAAATAAATCAGCTGACATTTCAACAACCAAAAAAGCATTTATAAAAAAAAATTAGTTCTATATAGGTAGAAGAAGATAGAAACATCTATTTCATGAAGTCTTTATATAACACTCCTAGTTTTACAACCAGGAAAAAAAAACCTTTGGGAAAGAAAGAGCAAAAGGCAAATGAAGACAAACTATTTTCCCATATTCTGGAATTACAGCTCTAGTGGCAGGTGCTTGGATTTATTCATTTTCAAATCTGCTGTATGGATTATCAGAATCCTGGAGAAGACCTGTAAAACAAAACAGGATTGCATTTATAATTTTCTTACCAGTATCACATAAACCCCTTGAGTTACTGACCCCGCTGTAATAGGTACTCCATATAACAAAACCAAAAGGCAATTCTTGTCTTGTAACAATTGCTTTATTACCCGCATGCTCAAGTGTAATAATAAATTGATAGTGTCTTAAGCACTCTTATTTCTCAGACTATTATCATAAGTATTTCATGATTCAGCAGGGAGAGAACATTTCTCTATGAAAAATCCTTACCCAAAAAAACATTTCTCATTTGTGAGGTATACCCTACAAAATGCATTTCTGAGAGTCAAGTCTACAAAAATCTAAGCACCGATATGGCTCAGGAAGAACAGATTCGGACTGGCAAGTTTATAAATTGAAGTTATAAGAAGATCATCATCCTTTTAAGATGTAAGATCCTGCTACTTTGACTTAGTTCTACTTTGATTATACACAACCATCTGTCACATTCAGCTACCTCCAGCATTTCTGCAACAGGACAATAACATCTAAGAACAAATGAAGATGACTTCTACATGCACCAAAACCTCCGGGGACCAGAACAAGAGCATCACTTAATCCAGGTTGCAGTACATTTCCATCATGAAGGTTCTTTATGATTTTACCAGAACACTGTCACAGAAAGCTTTGCAAAGCCATCCAATTATACTGAGTGTCTGGATATGCGTACCATCTTCTATAAGGGTTAGTTGAGCAATCGCTGTTTCATACAGCAATTATTTCCAAGAGACTTTAAACCACACATCAGTTTTGGGCTAGGCAGAAGTGCATATGGAAAATAATGGAGTCCCATAAGAGTCGAGGCGGACCTTTTGTTGTGAAAGAACAGGAACGCTACCGCTATCTTTTCTACCAAGATTTTTACGCTGATGTCTGGCAAGCCTAGACTCTTCTCTAGCTCACTTGATTAGGGCATGGAGACAGAAAACAGCTAAACCAAACAACCCCAATTCACAAGTGTTCAGATTCAGAATAGTGGAAGAGAAAGATTACACTTGTCACTGCCAAAAGAGCTCCCCTCAGACCTTTTCATACCAGACCTCTTTTCCACCTGCACCCAGATACCGAACACTCACTGTTCTATCTGAAAGTCAAAAGCTAATGGCACTGAAGGAACACTGTACTTTTGTCTACCTTGTTGCAGTTGTTGCAGTTCTTTTGAACTGCCAGGTTATTTCAATATGTCAATCAAGTAGCACAACTGCTTAGTGTTGATTATTTCATCAGTAACTGCAACTAACTACATGGTAGGGAACAACAAATATTAAGGAATAAGTATAAAAAAAATCCTATAATTACTCAAGTTGACAAAATCAGAAGCAGTCAATTTGTAAAAAATTAAAAATCAAAACCAGCCCTCATACATAATGGCCTTCTCTTGGCAAAGAATAGGTAAGCTGGTCACATTTATAAGGCTTCAGCCAGGTAACATGAAATACAGTCTATTTACTTGGCATAGTACCTTGCGTGAAAAGTACCACCCCTTTCTGTAATTCTTTAAAAAAATTCTTTAAAAAAAATATTTAGTTACCTGAAAGACAACTGAGTAGTCCAATTTTTAAAAATTTTTGCAGTACTTTTGTCTTTCACCCCTTCCAAACACAAAGCACATCTACACAACTGTTACAGAAAATTAGCAACAGTACTAGAAATTAATATTTTTATTACAATTGTCATTGCATTAAGTTCCACTTCAAATTCAAGGCACCAAACTTAAAAAAATTTTCCAGAGTGGCAAGAGGTGATACAAGACTCCCTAACAAAATTAACTTAGGTTGCATACTTCTCTCTCTGTCGTCTGGCAAGCATTTATTCTGTCTTTCTAATATTTCATTCAAGACAAATACTTACTTACTTTCGTAAGTCTGAAAGTAGCACAGTAAAACACTACACACTGTTCTCTTACAGCTTGAAGAGCTGAAATCCAATGGAAACGATGTTCTACATCCAGTAGTGCCAGTTTCAAATTAATCAGCAGTGTAAGATTCCTGATAAACTTTTCCTATACCACTCTGAGAAGCAAATATGCTTTTACTGTCCCTCCCCTAAAACACTCAGCCAAAAGCCATTTTAGATAACTAGTCCTCATATTTCACAGAATGGTAAGGGTTGGAAGGGACCTCTGGAGATCATCTAGTCCAACCCCCTGCCAGGGCAGGGTCACCTAGAGCAGGTTGCACAGGAACGTGTCCAGGAGGGTTTTCAATGTCTCCAGAGATGGAGACTCCACCACCTCTCTGGGAAGCCTGTTTTCCAGTGCTTTGTCACCCTCAAAATAAAGAAGTTCCTCCTCATGTTGAGATGGAACTTCTTATGTTCAAGTTTGTGTCTGTTACCTTTCGTCCTGTCACTGGGCACCACTGAAAAGAGCCTGGTCCCATCCTCCTGACACCCACCCTTTAAGTATTTATAAGCATTGATAAGACACTCCCCCCAGTCTTCTTTTTTCCAGACTGAAAAGACCCAAGTCCCTCAGCCTTTCTTCATGAGAGAGATGTTCTAGTCCCCTAATCATCTTTGTAGCCCTCATTTCAAGTGAATGTGTCATTTTTTTACTTGTTACTATAAATGCTATTCCCAGGAGTAAACTTGCTTTAATTTTACTGAATTATATTTAGCAATGAACAGATATAATTACCACCAATCAGGCATTAGTATGTTTTAACTTTAAGTTCTCCGATCTCTTCTATTGTACAATATTGGAACTAAACAGGCCTTAAGAACTATGGGTCAATTCAGTGTGAGTAATATTGGTCGTGACTTCACAAATTCATCTCCTGGGAAAGAAGGTACTCAGAGAAATGGCAAGCCCTCCTTCCAAGTGAGGATAACCACAGCGGTTACAACATCCGATAGACCTTGCTCTCAGTCTTGCTCTCAAGACTGCATCCTGTGTTTAAATTTCTTTTATCCTCAGCATTTTAAGTACATAATAAAATTACATTAAGTGAGAGGAGGGAGACAGCAGCTCATCACTTGCACCAATTCTTACTGAATAAGCTGGATCAGGCTCCAGTATGTGGACAATCTAGAGAGACGTATAAAAAAACACGACAAAAAGCTCATGTCACTGCCACAGCTGCTCTTAGCCGTGACACTCTAAGAGGAGCTGCAAGCCTATGCTAATTGGATAGCATGTCTGGTTCAACTGAAGCTCACATACTGCCTTGAACCAGACATGAGTTGTCTCTCTCGACTGTTTTCCATTTGACATGAGGGTGACTACCCAACTTGTAATCTACACTTGCAGGTTCAGAGAAGCTAGATGTTTGTAGGTTCAGGAGTCTTGTTTGCAGTAAAGTCCATTACATGTTACTGCTGAACTTCAATATTGACACAAAGGACACTTACAACTACTTCTAACATCTTGCTTCTATTTACCTTCACTTTGAAGTTAATATTTGACCTACTTAGCAGTATTTAAGAAACACTCCAAAATTTGAAAGGTAGTCAAGTATCTTTCATTAGCTTGTAAGTAATGGGTCCTCTTAATATGTATGAAATGACAAAGCAATTTTAAGAAATTAATACCTCTTTCCAGCATATTCATTTATATTCTATACTATGCAGCTTCTCAGACACTGATATCTGACTCTTATCACATCACATATCAGCACTGCCCAAAAATAGAATTAACAGGCACAATATTTACAAAAGACTGTAAACACTGCAAAAAAATGAACTACTTTGCTGCATGTGTTCACCCCTTATTACAATTTTCCTCTTTATTTGTAACGCCCAGATTAACAACTCTATTCTTAACATAAAAACTAAATAGCTTTAAGTGTATAGGAATACAAGATTTCCCTGCTTTGCATTCAGAACACTAAAGATGATCAAGATAAAGTATCTACCTTGAACAGAAGGAACATTTACTGTAACAAACTACTGAATATAAAAATAAAATAAAGGAGATAGGATTACATATCATTAAATTAGCTGATCAAAACCTTTGCAGAACTGAAGCAAGTGGTGTGGAAGCCCAAAATCATGAAAGGCAATAATTTTGTAAAAATGAAGAGATAGAATCCTTCAACTAATACCAGGCAGAATCCTGAAATAAATAAATAAAGCAGCTCTCACTATTGCTATACTGAACATACAATAGCAGCAAATGTAGCAGCAATTAAATTGCAGTTCCTTTGTATACTACACAAGCTGCAAAAGTACTCTGAATTCTACTTTAAAATTTTCTAACAGTCAACATATAATTTGTGTAATCATATTGCATTCATATATGTGAGCAAATGAAAAATACTATCAAATTGTGCAAGAAAGAAACAATTCTAAGTGTATTCCTGGTTGCTAAAGCTCTCTATTACTTCCAATGCTCCCAAAGGACTGTGGCTAGAGTGACACCTGCAATGCATTATAAATGTGTAATTACCATTTAAATGGAGTAAGGAAAGCTGGTGGATGAAATGGGAAAAGGCATTCCCTTAAACCCAACCAAATACTGAAATTTCAGGCATGATCATTTTAATCTACAGAGTCAGGTTAACAAAGTCATTGTCATTCTGCCACTCATCCATGCCTACTTAAGTAAGAATCCTCTCTGCAATGCGTAAGAGTGTAAAATAATCTAGTGTCTCCATAATTATTTGCAGCAGTTTTTATTAGATTATATTTAATATGCTAACATATGTATTTACTAGACAGTGAAAAATGAAGACAGAAGATCCAAGGCTATAGCAAGACTTACTCTATTATAATAGTCTCACTGAATTATTTTGACAATCATTTGTCTGTATGTTATCAGAATAAAAACTATACAATCAGCAATAATATTTAGGAATTTCAGAATGTATGCATGTTTTGTCTTTCATTTTTCCTCAGTTACACACATCCTTTCAGTATGTGCCAACTATTCACGTAAGAGTTACATTTTTCTTTGGGACAAAAATGAATCATGAGAATCCAGGCCTCAAACTGATATATCTGACAATATATATTAATCTTTGAGCATGCAATAAAGCAAACCTGCCAATGAATAAACTTTATGTAGAAGTTTGCTATTGGAATTGAAGTTTTATAGTTGTATTACAATCTTTTGTGGATAAACTGCATTGCAAAACATAACTGCATGAAGAAATAAATATGCCTCACTCCTTATAAGAAGGTACACCTTCCATTAACACAATGAATGTATGAACTTGTTTCTAACTAAGTCACTAATAGACTAACACACTTCAAGAGGAGGCAAAATGACACTAGCTCTCGTATGACTGTGTGCATAGTATAGCTACAAACAAGATTTGTTGAATTTGGTGTATGTATTCCAGAGGCACAGAATTACACAGTTGAATTCCTCAGGAAACTCAAGTACTCCAATGAGATCCAACAAAGCATTCCACAAAAGTCTGAAAGTTAAGCACTGAAGAGAGAGACTTGTCATCACTAAAATATAGGACCATCCAGAGACAAGTGAATTAGTTTCACAAGCGGAATATAACTGAATGCAGCCTTTTGAACCGTCACTTAACTGCAAAGCACTGCTTTGATACACTAACTGCTATACTGAATTCAAGACCTTGTTCAACACCTCTTTTAGCTGCACTGGCTCAAAGAGATGCAAAGTTATATCTATATCTGTAGAGTGCTGCATATTATTTTGGAGACACAGCCATCGTCTTAAATTCTTCACCAGATCTATCCCAATGATTCAAACTTGTTGAGATTGACTCTTAGATGTCTTCTAAGGAGAAACAAACACAAAAAGTCCGTGGTGTACTGTGTTGTTGTTTGGATTTTGTTTGGTTGGTTTTTTGGTTTTGTTTTGTTGTTGTTTTTTTTTTTTTAAATCTGGACTACTGTCATCAACCACTCAAACAAAGCTCTTGAAACTGAACTGTAGTTGGGATACAGGGTCAATTATCCTATAAGATACCGCTGTTCACGACTGATGTATAACAAAAACTAGTTCTAGTTTCTACAACATTCATCCCCCTGCAGCCCAAGCTTCGCACTAAATTTTTCCCCCCATTCCAGCAAAGGAGCATGCTTTTGCAAATGTTCCCCGGGCAGAGAAATCCCTACAAAGATTGTCTGTATCACTCCTGCATCAGCCAAAGGGCAGGCTGCAGATTCATGAAGGCATTCCCAGACTCTGCCAATCAGTTTAACAAGAGGATGAAAATTAACAGTTCTGAGTGACTGTTCAGACCCCTAGAATCACCTTCTCTGACATTAGTGCAATTTGCATAATAAAAAGTGCAGTGTAGTTTTAGCATATCTGTCTCTGAATACACAGTACTATTAACCCTATGAACAATCAAATGCAAAGTGCAAGCACTGACAAGACTAGATAATAAGAGCCTCCTATACAACACAGCAGGTCCTATAGTCTTGCGATATGCTTCTCCTATCAGACAACAGCTTCACTTAAAAACAAAGAAAAAACCATCAATTTTAATCCCTATGTTAGGCTGCATCCTCCATCCTTCTTTTTTAAGCTTGATTTAAAAAGCTTGCTATCTGGTTGTCAGTCTATCCTCCTTCAATAACCATGAGTCTACTAGCCAATTTCAACTAGATTGGTTAATCAAGTTCAAGAACAAACGCATCCCCCACACGCCTAAAAAAGAAATAAAAAAAAAATAATCAGCGCTCCTACTTAGGAAGAGACAAAAAGAACTACTTATTTTAATCAATATATTGAACACCCCACCCAGCACATTGTCTCTTGCCTGCTGGGAGAGTCAGAGCAGGAAGAGAACAGGAGCATAACAGCAATGAGATCAGGTGTTCAGGTGATAGAAGACATGCATCGGTAGGAGACTGGGCTTGATTACTTCTGCTGCTCATAAAGCAGCTTGTTCCTGCTGTGAATTTGAATAATAATTAGGAAAAAGGAGTCAATTTAGATACTAAGTATCAGAACAAGATTACCACATACCATACTTCTTACGTATTTCATCATGCTTCATTTTTCTTTCATGTTTCCTGCAACAAATGAAGGCATAAGAATATTGACTGTTTCGAGCTGTAAGCAAAATATGACAATTACATGAGACAACAGCAGTTTCTAAATTAGTATGCAATTACAAATGCCCCCCCAAAAAAATCACATTTATCAGCTACATATCATATCTTTCTAGATACACTTTATGTATCTATAAGATCCCCTATAACTTCTCACTAATCAATAATGTCAAAATGAGATATATTTGCAACTATAAAGAACAATATTTTTTTCTATATAGAAGTAATGCGTCCATATATATGTACACGTACACACACTGAGTTATTCATTTATATGTAAGAAGCAAGGCACAATATTGGAAGATTCTCTAATGCTTTCCAGCAGGGAGCGTAACTCAAATTCAGCAGTGAATACAGTGTGTTTCAGAATCCTAATTCACTGTAATAATTCTACAGAGATAAAAGGTGTATTACTGTTTTGTGTAAGCAGTACAGCAAGTGAAACCCACTAGTTTCTAAAATCCAGTATGGCATCCATGCAGAGATTAAATTATTGTGCTATATAAAAATTGGATGCCTAATCATAAGACAGGTTTCAAGACTGTATCTAATGTTGCCAAACTTTAATTATTCACAAAAACCAAGTGTCTGACAAGTCAATTTCTTCTTCCCCTTCCTCCCCTCCACTCTGCAAAGGTGAAAGGACAAAAATGAAGGAAATTTAAATGGAAATCGTTCCATTATTCCTCAGATAATTTTCCTATATTTCAACAACGGGAACATCTATTTTGCTTAGTTTAAAAGCAAACAAAAAAGCTCATACACAGCTGTTTCACTAGGATGATACAGAATCTACATATTTTCAGGAAAGGACATGGAATTTGGCAAAACAACATTCCTCTAACAAAAAAAATATACATTGTTGCCTCTATCAAAATTCAACCCAGTTAGACAAGTTTTGACTTTCACCCTATTCTAATTTGCACATATTCAGCTGAAAGCTGTTAAGCACTGACAGCTTAATTCACCAAAGAACCCATCTGCCCTATGCATATTCCACCTCCAAACAATTCCTACTGCTAATCAGATCCTGTGTGTCCTCAGAAGCAATTATCCTGCTTTCTACAGAGCTGAAGGGCTGAAATGGCCTTTGCCTGCAACTGCACTTCTGGAAAGCATGCAGATAAAGCATGATGAGAAAACCAAACAAGAAAGACTGACTCAAAACCTTCTACTACTATTTCCCTGAGATACCCATCTCCCTTATATCCCTTTACACTATTCGGCCCAGGCAGCATAGGAAACAAAGCAACCTGGCCAAACTGCAGGAGGAGAAGGAACAAGGGAATCAGGGCGACGAAATTAAATTCATGCAGAGGAGGAAAGTCAGGACTGAGAGGTTGAAGAGAACAGGAAGAGGAGTCAAGTTTACCTACTTGACCTGACCACAGGATTCCTGCATTCTGTATTGCATAAGAGGAAGACATTATACAAAGCAAAGGATCTCAGGAAGAGAATAGAGAGATTCTGCTTAAAGCAGCCTTCTCCTGCATAAAGTCAATCTTTATTTCTGTATAGTTTCTGTGAGACATTGTGACCTCAAGTTGTTTTTTTTTTGTTTTTTTTTTTTTTTTTTTTTTTTTTTTTCCACTGGTGGTACTAATGGCATGTTCTTCACTGTTTTGCAAACCTTGTCTGAAATAATGGAGACTCACTGCTGTAGTTTCAACTGAAATCTCACTATTTCAGCAGTCAGTCTGAACCTGCCCTGAACACAGACAGCACTAAGTATCTGCATAAGAAGGGTAAAGGGGTGGGGGAAAAAAAAAAAAAAAAAATTAAAATCAGTCTGTGCCTTAAACCTCAGAAACAGTTTAGAATACCTCCCTAGGCTATTCAAAATAAACCCACCAAACATTTACAATTCTTACATTGTTTAAATTTGAAGGATAAAACCATTAACATTTGCAAAACACTGCAAAACATTTGACAGGCAGCCACAACTATATCATATCACATCACCCATGACTAAATCCCTGCGCAGTAAATAAGGCTTAGCTATTTATCAACTGAGAAGAATCAGACAATTCTGACCAGGCAGTCACTGAATCAGCCACCCAGAGGTGGTTTGCTGCACTTGTTCACGTCTTACATTATGATCAACTGAAGTCGTATTACAGTCTTCTGAGTTAGTTCTGTTTCTTAACCTACTGCTATTATTCCATCTTCTACATGCTAAATTCTTGGCTCTTCATGCAAGTTGTCCCCACTGCTGTTAAGCCAAGAAAGTATTTTTCCTAATACTAACAATTCACATGGTTTTCCATACTTGGTTCTTCACAAGTGAACTGCAATCCTTTCTTCCCCCCTCCAGTGTAATGGTTCTCCCTTACCATTACACCACCAAATTACAACTTGGCGGTTTATCTTATTCAAGACCTCATTGCTTTTCATTGGTTTATCAACTTCTAACATATATATCATGGTTTATAAATTGCATAAATTTAACATATAAACGTAGCATGTATTTGCAGCTGTAAATACTTAAATGATTGTACTGAAAAAGACTCACTACTTGTTGCTGTGTTTAAAAATTATTTTAGATGTTAGAGATGACATGAAGTCAAATAAAGGACTAAAACTATGCAGTAAGATATCTGTCCTCTTTCAGTATTTTTAGTCAAAAATTGAACTCAGGGTTTCCTTCCCCTCACTGTAAGTGCAAACTCTACATTTCAGCAGTGATTTTCAACCTTTTCCGTGAAATGACAGCTAGTTTCTTCCTTTTGAAGACAAGCAGAGGGCCAGTGTTATTACCCTTACTCTTCATTGTAATGGCCATTTAGGTATTCCAGAACAACACTTCCTAAAATTCAGTTTATTATGGATACTTAACACAAACAAATTTTAAACTTACAAAGCAGACACTTACTGTGTGCCCGAAAAGCTAAAAAAATGCTAGATGCTGCAATTATCTTGAAGCTTGCGTTAATCACAAACTATGTAACTTGGGCCTCCTTTGTTTTTACCATTCACTAATGGAACACCATGAAGTGAAGCTCAGACTGGTCCTGTTCTCCTTCCATTACTAACTGATCTGAACAGCTAGCTGTACATGAACTAGCTGTGTCACGCAGCTGAAAAAAAAAACACACACAGAAACCCCCAGACAGACGAGGTCAACGCTGTGCCTATTTTCCTCCCACACTTTTTATCTGAATATCTACCCAGCCATTTTCAGAAACTATGCAAAAACGTCACAGCTTGTAGAAGGGAAAGACCATACAGTACAATACAGTGTTTTCCTCCCCACAGTTTGCTGGTCAAAAATGGCTCATTGAGACTATTAATCTGTTCTACAGCCTGCTACTAGAAATTCATCCTGCTAAGGACTTGCAAAAGTAAGCAGCAGCTAGAGCGAGGTGCTGGAAGCGGCCTACTCATTGCATTTTCCCATGACCCTAGCAGTCCCTCCCCAGCCACACACACAATAGGTGCGCGTGTTCCGAACATGGGAAATACCCCAGGGCTGCTGCTAAGTTCTCTCCTGCAATTAGAACGGTTTATCTGTTTCGTAGACACACTCGTAAGAAGCTAGGAAAGAGGGCTGCTACTCTAAGCCTGCAGCAATCATTCTGGCAGAGCAGTCTGCTCCCAGCAATCCTTGTTCCTAGGCTTAATTCAGGAATGGAGTTGGTCTTAGCTCTGCATTGCTAATTGCCTGCTGCAATACCACTTGCTCTGTGTGTGCGCAGCAAACCTTACACTCCAGAAGTAGCAGACTTCCTACAGATTAACTGTACCAAGAATCTAGAGTGAATACACAAATCACAGGTGAGAGGTTACGGTACACAGTCATCCCCTGTGCCTTTGCTTTATAGTAAACGTAGGTAAATGTTAATTTAACTAAGCAATGTGGCATAATACTAAGGGTCTACATTTCACCACAACAAGGCACATAGCTTTGACACGCAACAAAATGTTGATATTCCTCACAGGATCCTGCCTCTTTATAAGGGAACAAAATCATTACAGGAGAAACATCACCTTCGCACTAGCACTCTCTATTGTACCACGACTAGATAGAAGTGGATTAACAGGTGGAAAATTTCCCTTTTTCTGATCCATTGCAAGTCTTCAACATCACTTATCTGATAAACTGTGGTACAACTATGTGCAAGCATATTTCCTAAACCAGTCACCTATTTCTTACCCTTCCCTGCACATTCAAATATGACACTTTCAGCTCACAAATTAAGATGATTATGAAAACAAGTTTGTATCCATTCTCTCCTTGGATAAAGTTTGACACTTCCTTGCAATGGTGAAAGGGGAAGTACTGCTTTCTGCTCTATCCCCAAATAAATGCTTTCTTTGCTTTTCTCCCATCCCTGGATTCATGCTGTCCTTGCATCCTGTGGATCCCAGCAATCTTACAGATACATGCTAAGGCTGTTCCCTGAACTGACCCAACAGAATAAAAAAAAACCAACCTAAAAAAACCTCACAGAAATGTGAATAGCTTTCTGCAAAACAAATTGGCATAGCATAAAGCTAAGGAACATTGTGCCTTGGGCATGAAAGAAAAATAAGAATGCTCTTGCCATCAGAAGCTTGCAGTTACATCAGAAGTAGAATGCCTCTACACACAGTCCAAAGGGTTAAATTAGTGGCACCATTACACTCAAAAATACACATTTTCAAAACAGTAATTCTAGCTCAACTACTCTAGGAGACATCTAAATTCTCATCTTCCCTCTGCACAGAGTTACTTTAAAACTTACACTTTCCTAAACAAGTGCAGAATACACATTACTGCAACAGTAAATCTGTGCTGTTAAGAACAAAATTTGCGCGAACAAAAAGTTTAAGTTTAAATTTAAAGTTTTAAAAGCTACTAAATGGTATTACACAGCTAGTAGAAAACTGAAATAAATAGCTATATTAAACTGCTAGTATGCAATAGCTCTAACAGAAACAAAACTAACCACTCAGAATTTTTCAGAGCTTGACTTAGGTGCAAAGCTTTTCTTGTTAAACATCCGCATTGTATCTTATTCTAATTCTTTCTACGGCCAACAGCTTTAGGAATTTCACACAAGGCTAAAGGACACTTCAATTTAACCCATAACAACAGAATCTAGTCTGCTTCCTAATACCACAGCACCTACTTCAGAGCCATAACTGTTGTCAGATTCAGGGCAAACAGTTGCTGTATTTGGTACATAACCTGGCAGTTCAGAACCAGAAACCAGATTTGCATGGAGTTAAGAGTGATTCTCGCAGCTCCTGCCAGTCAGAGACATGAGAGAGAGTAGGTACATCTGTAAGAGAACCTTATTGGCTCCCACTTTTGTGCCCTGTAAGAAATGTAACATGTTTGAGCAAACCAAGCCATGTTTGCCCACCTGCCTTGTCTTCTTACATACATTCATAATAGAGAAACTTAATGTCTTCATACAAAAGCTCCACGAGGGGTCTTATTTGGAAGTATGCCTTGCTCCCTGCAGTCTCTGCTTATATTAACAATGAATCTGAGTTCAAGAGAAAACAGCAAGCATCACTGAAGGTGCCTACCTGTTACTTGGCAGATGAGTATTCAAAGAACATAACTAGGAAGTGTCAAGCCTAGGATCAATTTCCTTGTCAGTCTGTGGGGATTCAAACCCACAGCTGACAGCTCCAAGGCTAGCATTAGTCTGGTTAGGACTCTCCTCTTGTCGTGCTGTATGTAGAAAACCTGACATTGTCATGCCTAACTCCATAATGCGTCTTTGTTTAGTACTCTTTGTATTCCTTAGAAGGACAGAATACTCCTATATCACCAGGAAGTGAACAACTACATATCAAGCTGTCAAGACCTACCTCTGAAGAGACTGTAGTCTTCGTTCCTCTCTCTTTCTAGCTAGCCGTTCTTCTTCTTCGTCTGGTCTATAGAAAAATAAGGAGGGAAGGAAAGTATAAGAGGAGGAAAAAGCAATTTTGCTGTGCTAGGCAATCATTCTTTAGTCATTTGACTTATTTTCAAAAAGTATTTATATTCTGACCTGAGATACTCAGCAATGAAATTTCACATGGCTCTGGAAAAGTAAGTATAATTGATAAATTTGTAGAATTATCCTTTCACATTGTATAATACCTAAACGCTTCACCCACTATAACAATAAACCCTTCAGACCCCACGGGACAATCTAAAACCTCTTTGCAAGAGCTTGCAGACTGTTCCAGAAGACTCCTACTTGCCATTTTCCCCATGTGTCACACCCCATTTCAGAGTAAGCATACTGCACATGCACAGTTAAGTCCATTGTCGTCCCCTGGAAGAAGATTGATGGTTCATAAGCCTTTGAAGCCAGAACAATTTATCTTTCCAACAACCATCACTATTCCAATCTCAAATTGCCCCCAGGAAAGCACTCTGCATTGAACTGTCTTGGCAGCCGCCTTCCCTGTTCTGGAACGAGCAAGGATATACCCGAGTGCATCAGCTGGGTGAGTCTAGGAAATGCTGAGCCTACAGAGTACATCTGAGCTGTACATGTGCAGATATGCTCTACTGAATGCATGCACTTAAGCTTTGTGACCTGCCTTGGAGAAAGCTCAGCTTCACTTAACCATTAGATAGACCACATAATAGTTATAGCACTCTAAAGCAAACACCAAACAATATTTGTCTGTTATTTTTTCTAGCAGAATTAATGACAGTTCTTCAGGATTAGTCAATGGACACCTGCCGTACTTTTCCAGGTGCTAATAATTTTTCAAAACTGAATGCACTATCTGAAGATGTTTAATATTGTAAATATTAATATCAACACACCTGCTAATAGAGAAACAGACAGTTATAGTACTACACATCTGCAGCAACCAACATACAAGTTAAGCAAGAGTGACATCCAGTGGTTAATTACAGCATGTCATGTGTTTTAACACATAAAATTCAGATACTGGAACTGGAAATCTGAACTCAGTTTTCCATCTGCTCAATCAATCCATACATGTCTTTGAATACTTTAGCCATTTGAATACAACCCAGTAATCCAGAACCTATGAAATGTTTCACATACAAACTTTCTAGTTCATAGACTGGTTTGCATTGGAAGGGACCTTAAAGATCATCTAGTTCCAACACCCCTGCCATGGGCAGGGACACCTCCCACTAGACCAGGTTGCTCAAAGCCCCATCCAGCCTGGCCTTGAACACTTCCAGGGATGGGGCATCCACAATCTCCCTGGGCAACCTGTTCTAGTGCCTCACCACCCTCAGAGTAAAGAATTTCTTCCTGGTATCCAATCTAAGTCTACCCTCTTTCAGTTTAAGACTGTTACCCCTCAGCCTATCACTACACTCGCTGATAAAGAGTCCCTCTCCAACTTTCTTGCAGGCCCTCTTTGGGTACTGGAAAGCTGCTATAAGGTCTCCTCAGAGCCTTCTCTCCTCCAGGGTGAACAGCCCCAACTCTCTCAGCCTGTCCTCATAGGAGAGGTGCTCCAGCCCTCTGGCTATCTTCATGGCTCTCCTCTGGACTCACTCCAACAGGTCCATGTCCTTCCTGTGCTGAGGGCTCCAGAGCTGGATGCAGTACTCGCAAGTGGGGTCTCACCAGAGCAAAGCAGAAGGGCAGAATCACCTCCCTCGCCCTGCTGGCCATGGTTCTTTTGATACAGCCCAGGATGCAGTTGGCGTTCTGGGCTGCAAGCACACATTGCTGGCTCATGTTGAGCTTATCAGCCAACACCCCCAAGTCCTTCTCCTCAGGACTACACTCAATGAATTCTCCACCCAGCCTGTATTTGTGCTTGGAATTGCCCTGACCCAGGCACAGGACCTTGCACTTGGCCTTGTTGAACTTCATGAGGTTCACACAGGCCTACCTCTCAAGCCTGTCCAGGTCCCTCTGGATGGCATCCCTTCCCTCCAGCACATCAACCACACCACACAGCTTGGTGTCATCGGCAAACTTGCTGAGAGTGCACTCGATCCCACTGTCCATGTCGTCAAAGATGTTAAACAGCACTGGTCCCAGTACCAACCTCTGAGGAATGCCACTTGTCACCACTTGGACATTGAACTGTTGATCGCAACTCTTTGAGTATGACCATCCAGACAATTCCTTATCCACCAATAGGGATGGATCCATCCCTCAAATCCATGTCCCTCCAATTTAGAGACAAGGATGTCACACGGGACAGTGTCAAATGCTGTGCACGAGCCCAGGCAGATGATGTCACCTGCTCTGTCCTTATGCATCAACACTGCAGTGTCATAGAAGGCCACCAAATTTGTCAGGTAAGATTTGCCATTACTGAAGCCATGTTGGCTGTCACCATTCACCTCCTTATTTTCCATGTGCCTTAGCAGAGTTGCCAGGAGGATCTGCTCCATGAGCTTGCCAGGCACAGAGGTGAGACTCACCAGTCTGCAGTTCCCTGGGTATTCCTTTTCCCGTTTTTAAAAATGGGAGTTTATTTCCCCTTTTCCAGTCAGTGGAAACTTCACCCAAGGCTTCTCAAATATGATGGATAGTGTCTTAGCAACTTCATCCACCAGTTCCCTCAGGACCTGCGGGATGCATCTCATCAGGTCCTATGGACTTGTGCACCTTCAGGTTCCTTAGATGGTCTCAAACCTGATCTTCTCCTACAGTGGGCAGTTCTTCATTCTCCCAGTCCCTGCCTTTGCCTTGTGTGACTTGGGTGGTATGGCTAGAGCCCTTGCTTGTGAAGATCGAGGCAAAAAAGTTGTTGAGTACCTCAGCCTTCTCCACATCACGGGTGACCAGGTCTCTCGTTACCTTCCAGAGATGTCCCACATTTTCCCTAGTCTTCCTTTTATCACTGACCTACCTGTAGAAGCTTTTCTTCTTGCTCTTGATGTCCCTGCCCAGATTTAATTCTATCAGGGCTTTAGCTTTCCTAACCCGATCTCTGGCTGCTGAATTTCTCTGTATTCCCCCCCAGGCTATCTGTCCTTTCTTCCACCCTCTGTGGGCTTCCTTTTTGCGTTTGAGATTGTCCAAGGGCTCCTTGTTCATCAATGCAGGCCTCCTGGTGTTTTTGCCTGACTTCTTTGTTGGGATGCATCACTCCTGAACTTGGAGGAGGTGATCCTTGAATATTAATCAGACTTCTTTGGCCCCTCTTCCCTCCAGGGCTTTATCCCATGGTACTCTACCAATCAGATCCCTGAAGAGGCCAAAGTCTGCTCTCCTGAAGTCCAGGGCAGCAAGCTTGCTGTGTGCCCTCCTTGCTGCCCTAAGGATCTTGAACTCCACCATTTCATGGTCGCTGTAGCCAAGGCTGCCCTTGAGCTTCACATTCCCCACCAGCCTCTCCTTGTTGGTGAAAACAAGGTCCAGCATAGCTCCTCTCCTCATTGGCTCCTCTATCATTTAGGAAAGGAAGTTATCATCAACACATTCCAAAAACCTTCTGAATTGCTTACGCCCTGCTGTCTTGTCCCTCCAACAGATATTGGGTGGTTGAAGTTCCTCATGAGGACCTGGGCTTGTGAATGTGAGGCTGCTTCTATCTGTCTATAGAGGGCCTCATCTGCTCTGTCTTCCTGGTCAGGTGGCCTGTAGCAGACTCCCCACTATGATCTCACCTGTCTCTGCCCTCCCTTTAAACCTGACCCATAAGCTCCTCATCCATCCTCAAGCAAAGCTGCATGCACTCCAGCTGGTCACTGACATAGAGGGCAACACCCTTCTCCTTGTCTCCCCTGCCTGTCCCTCCTACAGAGCCTGTATCCTTCCATTCCAACATTCCAGTCACAGGAGCCATTCCACCACATCTCAGTAATGCCAGTATCACAGCCCTGCAGTCCTATGCACAGCTCAAACTCCTCTTGTTTTTTCCCTACACTACATGCATTTACATAGAGGCATTTAAGTTGGGCCCCCGCTGAAGATGCCTTACTGGCTGAGTGTCTGGAATTCCTTTGTGCTGCACTCCAGGTACTCTCCTGCCGACCTGTGATCCTTCTACAGGCTCTAGGGATCCATTACTGGCATCAAACTGGTAGGAGGGGGATGGACTGAAGTTCCTCTCCATCAGCAATTTTAGTTTAAAGCATTCTTCACCAGCTTGGTAAGCCTGTGACTGAAGATGCTCTTCCCCTTCTCTGACAGATGTACCCCATTCTTGAGAATCCTTCTGTAAAACTACTTTATTGAAGACCCCAGTGTATTACAACTGTGCAATAATCTCAGTTCACGCTGACCCTTCAAGTCAATAAAATGCTGGTATAGGATTCAGAAAATATATTTCTTCTCTGTAATTAAAAGAAGCATTAAATATCTTGTGATTTCTAGACACTTTGAAGGAATTGCGGTTTTCTTCAAAATTCAGAAAGTTTGAAATTATAAAAATTAAAAAAGTGGTTGCTAAACTGAAGAAGTTCAAGACAGTCTATTTAGTATAGTTTCATGAATAGTGCATGAAACTCTCAAGTGCATGGAACCAGACTCAAAGTCCAAACACAGGATAAAAATAATGAACTGAAACAATCAACCAGTAGTCTAGACTTCCTGTGGTAGGGATGGACTCAGGTGAGCCAGCTACACCACCAATGGCAGGATTAATGCACCTAAGTATTCTCTGTGTTCCAAGGAAAAGATAAGTGCTGGCAGCTTAAACACTGAAACCCCACAGCTTAAAAATTCCCAGAAGGAATATTGATGCTTCTCCAAAACAAAGCTACACCTGAGATGCTACATCTAAGAAGCCAGTAAAACAAATCTAATATTACATTTCTGCAAATTTTCCTTCTTCCAATTCATTAAAAAAGTTTCTTCTATAGAAAAGGAGTCCCCAAACCAAGGAAACAGACAGCAAAAGAATTCCTGCTGAGAATCCATGGGTTTAAAACCAGTAATGTATCAGGCTTCAGTGTAATAATACATTGTGAATCCTCCTGAAACAAGCTGGAGCCCACTCTGACAAGACCTTTAAATCCCCTGAGTGTCAGAAGATTAAGCTTGACACCTCTGGAGTTCTGGCATAAGACGACTCTCAACCAACTCTCTATTTTTAGAATTAGATGTTACAGTACTGATTGATGACTTAGCTACTGAAACTGAAGTCTGGCACAAATCTCTCTTTTCACAGGAATCAAGCTTTATTTGTAGGCATGTCAGCCACAGGGGCCTACTCAGTTCTTCTGCAGACGAAGTCGGCAAATCTTACATAAAATCTAAAACAGTTCTATACATCTTCAGGGCTTATCAGCACAGGGCTAAAGAGTTACCAAATTCTGCACTGGGACAGATTTGGTAAACCAATCTACCACCAGAACAGGTGCGTGCATCTTCTTCAGGGAAAAAAAAAGGGAATAACATGCTATTTACAGTTTTCTCCTTTTTTGGAAGCCACACGTACCATATTTCTCTGGCTTGAAGGTCAGCACTAAACACTGTACAGCTGCACAAATTCTTTAAAAAAAAGCCCTCAAACAAGAACAGTGAATTACAGGTCCTTGAAATAGTATAGAAAATATTTCATATCAACAAATAAGGTCCACATTTTGTTCACATGAGAAGTAGTGAAGGACAAAAGGAGCTAGCTGAAACTACACTGCCCAGAAACCTGAGCTCTAAAGCTTCAGTGATGCAAGGATGCATATTGTGCTGTCCCAATAAACAAGGCTTTCCAGGTGTTTCATTAGGGAATGCACACCAATCACTTCACATAGCAGCACTGACTTGCCTATTTTAGCTTCTCATCAACTACTTCCCTCCTTTTGAAGGATATTAGCCAACTAGAAAAGTAAGTCAGTAGAAAGGGGAAAAAAAAAAAAGGTAAGTTTTACAAATCCTCCAAGATCTAAAGAACACTTAATTTTTGCACCATACTTGAAAATAAGTCAGTGACTTCCAGTATCTTAGAGCAAAAAGTATCATCTTACATTTAGAATATTTTGTTGAATTGGCTAAGACAGCTAATCACTTAGATACTGACTGCTGACAGATCCTAGAGCAAACTCAGTAGCATGGATACCAAGTGCTGTAGGACACTTGCTCAGTTACTCATTACCCACCTGGTCCCCTTTTTGCTGTACCATGAGCTTGCCTTGAAAGAAATCATTTGCTCTGTTATCAAAGAAGCAAGTATTTATTTGGCCATTGAAATGTTTCATGTCTAATCTCAATAAGGAAGTGCAAAATGTAGAAGTGTAAAGCAATAGCTTACTCAGAGAATGTACCTGTGATGCTACCACTAATAACATCACTTCAGTGGCATTCCAGCATCATTTCCACTGTCATATTGCCTGTCACTAAACACCTTTTTTGGTTGTCTCTCAAACAAGTAAAATGAAGTGACCAAAATTGCTTCCCAATGAAAAGATTCTTAGTATACTGGAGAGTAAAAATTGTAGCTAAGTAAGGAAGACCAGCACCCAAAGTTAGTAAAGGAAACAAATATATGTATTTACCTCCTGGAATGTCTTCTGCGGTAACAGCAGTAACAGCAACAGACTGCTATGGACACCAGAATGAGTCCAGCTATTACAGCTATGGCAATAATTAAAGCCTCAAAGTTTACTGAAAAACATGAATATATTCAACTTGTTAGACTCCAGTATTATCATTTGTCTTTCTGATAATTCTTCCCCTCCTTCCCCTCCAGTTAAAACCCAGCTTATCACATTAGAATTTTGTTACTATGCATAATTTACACTGAACAGTCATTAAGTAAAATTGTTCTTTACATATACCAAATTATTAAAAGTTTTCCTGTAATACTTTATATGATATAAATCTACTGGTGTGATTCCACACGCAGTTTTGTTGTCCCAATCACAATCTTAGCCAATGTACCACACGAATAAAAAAGTCATATAGATGCAGCCTCAGTGTACACCTATTACATGCAGCAGTTACTTAAGAGCAAAATGACATAACACAGTGCCAGAGGATTTGAAGGAGCCAATATATAACTCTCCATTAAAACTTCCTAAGTTATCTTCTATGTCCAAAGAGATTAATCTCCTACATCCAAAGAGCGATTAAGAAGTGGCGGGCATGGTATTATTTTAACGGTATACACTATAAAAAGCATAGCTAGTCCAAACGAGGACAGGACTGCATTCATAAAAAAATAATCAGAAACCTGATGCCCTGGAAAAGAGTGAGGCCCAAGAAGTAAGCAAACAGGGACAATACAAGCAAAGCTACAGACACAACTTTGAGGAGTTAAAGGACCTAACAAAGGACAAAATGAAATCACTCAGTAAAGTTGTAACAGAAATAATAAAAACTAAACTTCCCTCCCCACAAATACCCCACATTGTCTATTTTAAAGCATGACAGGGTAAGGACAGGGAAGCTGTCTCTTCTCCTTTTTCCCACATAAATCCCTCTGAACTCTGCCAGATTCAGCAGCTTCATGCTGCTGCAGCAATACAAAGGGGCTGCACCTGCACTTTTTACTGCTTCAGGGTACAAGTGATAAGGCAGTCAAGTTTAGCAAGTGAAGTTCAGAGGGTTTATCCTCTCTGATCACATGCACAAGCCAAAGCATCTGTAACTTCTCTACAGATCTCATCAACTCACATCTGGCCAAGGCATCACCTTCACAGATTTTGCCAAAGATTAAATCCCAGCAAATATTTTTGCTTGTGTGTTATAATCTACTGGGCACAGTTTATAATACAGATTAATACATAGTTTCTAGTTACAATACACAAGTAAATCCTGAACATGTAAATTTTGAAGGTAACACATTTCACTGTATCACATTTCTCATTCTGTTACTCCCCTACAAGTTACAAGCAATTAAATATACCTTATTCAGTGAGGTAAAAAAACCAGAAAACTGTTTTGATCTCCATTTAATTTTTTTAAAGTATATTATTTACTTTTAAAATGCTATTTAATTGAAGCAAAAAATATTTTGAACCTATTAATAAAGTGTAGAAAAAGAGTGTCAGTTTTCAGTCTGTCCGTTATTTCATTTGTTATTATTCATGGAAAAAACACAATTAAGCTATGTTGTATTATGTTGTTTCTATATTGTTCTTTTTTCTTCACTGCTAGTTAATAATCTGTCAATGTCTTATTCCATAAAAATTTTAAATGTAAGCCAGTTATTTGTTTTTGACTTTGAGAGCTGCAATATTCACCTTCATTTTCAGCAACACTGAGCCAATGCTTGCCTCTTGATTTTACTGGCAAAAAGGAAAAGTACCACCATGCTCACAAGGTAGTTTTCCTACTGTGTCCAAAGGGGAGAGTCTCAATAAGACTATATATCCCCATGTTGCTGCATATAATTTGTAAAAAGACTATTAAGGAAATGCGTATCTGTTGTTGTTTTTTTTTTTCTTTTTCCACTTGTACTTTTTTTGCTGAGAATGTGCTCTATTCTCTGTTTAAAAGCTGCATTCAATCTAGAAACACAAATAGTGCCCAAGCTAGAAGTCATTTCTACAGCAGAAGTAAACTGTCAAGCACACCCTTAGTATCAGTAGATAGCAGGAATCACTGCTTTGCAAAAGGACACAGCACAAACATTATTTCTGTACTGGGTGTTGCTGGGACAGAATTAACCTTCTTCATAGCAGCTGGCATGATGCCATGTTTTTGATTTCTGGCTAAAACAGTGCTGGTAACACACCAATGTTTTGGCTGCTGCTGAACAGGCTTGAAGGGCATCAAGATTTTCTCTTCTCCCCACCCACTACTACCCCCAGTGAGCAGGGCAAGAGATGCAAGAAGTCAGGAGGGGACACTGCCTGAACACCTGACCCAAACTGGCCAAAGGGATATTCCACACCATGTAATGCCACAATCAGCAACAAAACCTGAAATCAAGGAAAAAGCGGATAGGGTATCTGACTTCCAAAGTGACTATTGTTTGGGGACTGGCTGGGCATCAGTCCACCTGTGGGAGGTGGTAAGTGATTTCCTCTGCTTGTTTTTTTTCCCCTCTCCTCATTTTTCCTTCACCTATTAAACTGTCTTTATCTCAATCCATGCTTTTGCTCTTCCTATTTTCTTCACCACCCCACTGGGGCCAGGGGAGGAAGGGTAGGAGCAGTTGTGTGGGTACTTAGCCGTTGGCAGGAGTCAACTCAGCACACTTACAGAAAAAACTTTGCTTGCAGATCATAGTCACAGCATTTACTACAACAATGAAAGCCCAATTTCCTTAAAAGTGTGCCTTATGAGTGAAATTATATACCTTCTGTAGCCCTAAAACTTTTAAAAGTCTAAACATAAATGCCTTCTCTCATAAAACAGAGACCTTCTGCTAAGAACAAAGAATTGGTAAAGCCCTCCTGTACCATCCAATATAGTCCTTTGGTTTGCAGGGATTACATGAAGTGCTAGCATTCAGAAACTTGCATGCTGCATTTCAATGGCAATCTTCTACCTCTGCTACTCTAATTTAAAGACTACTCCATATTCTCACTGCTCTAAGTGTGATAACTTTCTTCTAATTTACAGTGAACAGTCACTGATAGTTCATCCCCACTTGTCTTTGTCCTTTAGCCTCCTGGTGTCCATGAGCAAATACACAGAAAGCAGCAAGCCTTTGCTCTGCTGGACTGCAGACGTACTCTTCTTTCATATGACAAGCTTTCCAATGTCTTATTTGTTCTCTTTTCCAGTCTAGTCTGAATTTAGATCTGTATACACAGTAATGCAAAAATAGCTGCAAAGATTTCACCCCAATGGCAGCATATGCGCTGCACCGTATTTTGTAACACAAACTGCAAAGCAAAAGGAAATCTAAGAACAACGAAATGATGCAGCACTACTCTGCAGCTTCCTTTTTAACCTTAATTTCAGCACCCACAGACCATGGTCGTTTTTTCAGTTGTTTAAACAAAAAGAGCAAGAATTTTCAAGCAACACCATTCCTGTAGTATTGGTTCACTACTGCCATTGGAATATACTATAAAAATTGTGGATCCAGGCATATCATCCGATATCCTGCAAAGTTTTTAAAAAGGTAAGAATGATCACCCATTGTCAACGGACAATGACCTTATTTCTTTGCGCCTCAGAAATATGGTTTAAGAAACAGGTGAATCCTGACTACATACATAAAATACTCAGAACATTCCAACATCACTGGCTCCCAGTCTAGACTTTAGCATCAACAGAACTTCACTACATAGTAAATGTTTTAAAGCCATTGGATCAGTATAACTATACTGGCTGTTCATAAAGAACCTTTAACAATGACTGTTTCGTAAATCCAGAAGATTAGGGATCACGGTTCCAAATCATAACCACTGCTTTCTCCCCTCACCCCTCCAAATAAATTATCAGGAAACAGCTCCAGTAAGCAGTAGTCTTAACTTTAATCTAACCATACTCATAAATAATTCTCTACAGCAAAAGTAAAATTAGTACCTACTCCAGCAAACTCCCCATCGAGCATTTGAGAGTGAACATAACGAAGATGGTGGAAGAATGCTTCTTACAGGGTAATCAACACAAGTGTTGTTGGTGTAACACCAAAGGCACTGTGCAAACGAAACAAAAAACAAATTATTGACCTTCAAAACCAGTTTACAATTTAGTGCTCCTCTCCACAGACAGAATTCTTAAGTGCATACAGTACTGTACAGATACATTGAAAGTGCTCTGTAGTGTAAAACCTGCAGACTCTTGGTACAATTCCTAAGTAAGCCTAAACTGAATTGTGAATAAGTAACACTTCATACTTACAGGTAATAGAAGGTAGTAAATATTTACACTAGCCTGAAAGTATTTAGGAACACATTGAGGTACTTAGTATACTTGAGGATAAAACGGCTTTGAGTTTAGAATTACTGAAATTAACAAGACGTACAAATCCAGAAAGTCAACTGTTCAGAATCTAAAAACATCTGATGTCTTTGAGGAATACAAGTACACTTACAATCTTATTTCAGCCCTATATTTGACTCTCAACAGAAAAAAAAGAACGAACCACACTTACTTATCTGGATATTTTTAGAATTTCTTACGTGTATTATAGCTACAACACCAGCACAACATTTTTGCTTTTTATGTCAACATTAAGCATAAAGCTTAAGTTTTGGGGTTCTTCTGTTAAAATAGATACTCATTCAAAATTCCTTTACCACACAACTCAATCACTGAATGACAGCAAAAGGAATCCTTGACAGAACAGGGCTTTTTAGGATTCATTCTAGAAAGAGCTCATCCAGCAACTAAGCTTTATCTAACAGTACTATCAAGAACATCTCTGTCATACATCCTCAATTGCACAAAGTCTGTATCTTGCTATAAAGGGTTAGAAAACGTTAAACATAAAGGAAACAGTTTGTAGTAGATTCCAGTCTCTTGAAAAAAGTGAAGGAGACAAGAAAAATATTCTTTAGTTGGTAGACCATACAAGTCAAACATACCCATAAAGACACATCAACAAAAATAATTAAGCCATCAGAATAATCTTTGCCACAAATCCTGCCATTCTCAGTTTTAATTTTAATCAAGGATGTTAGATAAGAATAGGCTTATTTTTGTTGGATCAATTATTTAATGAGAATTAACAGTTCAAAAATAATGACTAATGGGGGCAGAGTCATTGTTTAACAAGTCATTGTTAAACTTGTTTGAATGTAATGTTGACCCTGTTTTGAGTAGGAGGAGGCTGGACTAGATGACTCATGAGGTCTCTTCTAACTTGAATGACTCTATACTGTTGGTGACAACCATGGGCACAGAAAGGTCAACCGTTTCCCTCTGATGGAGGCTACCACATGTAACTATTAAGAATGTGTGTAGCCCAAGAGGCAATATCTGATACAGCTACTGACTGGTGCAGAGGTAAGAGGAAATATTTCAGTTGACTCATTCCCAATGCTAAAAATCAAGCTAATTGTCAAAATCACGTTAGAAAAAAGAAAAAAGCCTAAACACCCAAGGATAAAACATTTCCTTAACTTTGATCCTCATCTACATAACCTACAAATTAAGACTAAAAAGATTTTATTTTATTTAGAGGCGAATCACATAGTCTTTGCAGAGCATACTAGGAACCACGTTCACACTCTGATGGATATCACTGACTTTATTTTAGTAGAGTCCCACATGGATAATGAAGTACAACATCATTAATCCAGTCCAGGTGCATTTTAAGGACATATTCTCAGTATTAAAAAAGATAGTAATTATGAATACAAAATGAATACTTGCTCCTCTATGATCAGATAGAGGCATGCAAGTGACTATTATTCCCACCTTTCCTTCAAAAAAAAAATTGGGCCATATTTATTGATCATATAATTTCCTATAGGTGTTAGCACCTTTTTTTTTTTTAAACATCTAGCTTGCCTAAAATCCATTTTCCTCGATAATTTAGATTCCATACATTTCTTATTAGGACAACGATGAGCATGACAAAAACAAATAGCTGAGGGGAAAAGTGCATTGGTAGAAGTTAAAAGCGAGACTTTGGAAAATTCTCCAGAATGCTGAGACTCTACACGTGCACACAGATTTTAAAGTGTAGTCCTACCTTTAACTAGTTCTTGCATTACATATTTTGTCTTACGCACTGTCATGTGGAGTTAGAAATGTGAAGACAAAATTCTCTCAAGACATTAATCAACAGATAATTACACATTATCTGGTAACAGATAAAAGCTCTCAAATTTTAATACACATCTGGTAATCCGCTAGTCATAGCGGTAAGTATTTCTTTGAAGTAAATAAATTGAATTTCAGGATTCAACAGCTCTAATCAAAGCCTCTATGTGTTATTTTTTAATGTATCACATTGTAAGGAATAAAATGAAATGAAACAGCATATCTATAAAATTACCCCTCAGAACTTATTGATATAAACACAAGAAAATAGGTAATCAACTCTGAAGACCAATCCAAAAGAACAATCCAATTATAATTATGATCAACAAAATCTGAGCATTTTGAATTATAATTCTATTTATTGAATTAAATTACTACATTTTAGGGTTGGTTTGGAATTGTTTTTATCTATTCACCAAATGTTTATTTTCATTTTTATCTGCTGCTGCTATCTATATTATCACCAATATGAAAACCTGATATTTTTTTCTACTGAAGCAATTAAACAACATAATTTCAGCAATCCTCTGCTTTTGTATTGCTCACAAAAATGCTAATGGCTTTGTTCTGTAGTTCGGTTTTTTTTTTAATGCACGTGCAAATTGTCTGAATCAAGTCTAAACTCCTTTCTTCAAGGTTAACACTGATGCTATTGAAGCAGTTGCCCTGAATCATCCATCACTGTCACCAAAACAAGCCTGGACACTGAAATTGATTTGACAGATTCTGAAAATAACGTATCTATAACTCTGTTAGTGTCTTCAGTACACAGACACAGCTAAAGGGTTCATTTATCTCACAAGGTGAACACATAACTCTCAGGTTAATAAAAGCTGTGCTGATGTATATGCAGCAGCACTGATGTGAAGTGACAGTCACACCAGTGGTAGTGCTGAACATTTAATCTTTAATGTCCCATAAT
This sequence comes from Larus michahellis, assembly GCF_964199755.1. NCBI lineage: Eukaryota > Metazoa > Chordata > Aves > Charadriiformes > Laridae > Larus > Larus michahellis. The sequence continues at coordinate 25,592,617 of NC_133897.1, read as the reverse complement.
TTCCATTTCCTACTTCATACTTTCAAAGACGAAGACTTCTTTACACAATGCTATGCTTATGACAACAAATATAGAGATGTGACAACACACAATAACCACATCAATACAAGACAATTAATATTTTTCCATTAAAAAGACAAAAGATGCATAAGACAAGGATACAATGTGTAAGTTTGGATATTTCTCAATTTTCCCTAGTGAGAAAGTTTTGCAGTAACTTATGTAACTTAAAGACTTCTGAAATACTTCTTTTCGGTGACATCTGAAGTTAGAATTCAAGACAAACTCTCACTTTAAATATGGGAGTTTCTTCTACTCTGCAGGGACAGACACCTTTTGCACACTTATGACCCTTATTGGGGGGATAAAAAGGTTTTCAGCAAAGGACAGAGAAATAAATTCTATTGTTTTAAATGTCTGCCTTATTGCATTCTCATTGGAGGTTTAAACACTTTGCTACCGGAACAGTGACCGAGCCTGGCAGTCTTAGGCACTTTCCACTGGCTACATCAGACTGTGAGGCCGACATGTCTGAACATCTACAGCACTGATCCAGTCTGCCTCAGTTAAATGCACTGCTTGGGGCACCTCCAGAGAAAGGCATTTCTAGTTTATTTACATTAATTTCCCAGTTCTCCTATTCAGCATACAAGAAATGCAAGGCATTTTAGCCACACAAGATCCAGTTTATCTAGCCCTTTTATAAGATGGAAATTTAACCAAGTGCTGCTTGCAAAATGAGGATGAGTCTAAACCAGCAGCAACATCAACTTCCTCAGTTGCGCCTGAAAGCGCTGAGCACACACTGGAACTGGAAGCCTGGACTTCACACTGTGTGTCCTCTCCCAACAAAGCAGAGAAATACCCTGAGTGACCAAATCACGGAGCAACCCTGGCAAAGTGAAAGCACACTGGCATTGAGTGTGACAGAGGGGAAACAGAACATCAGTTGACTTTTAAGTAATAACAGATATTACAACTGACTGATCTTGACCTCCTCTTTTATTATGGGTAGTTTGACTAGATTCACCATTAAAAACAAAACAAAACCCCCACCAAACAAAGCCTAACAACTTGATTTTACATTAAGTGGAAAAATGATCCAAATTCTCAATCAAAAATGACGTTAAAAATCTTACCGAAACATTTTTTAGACATTCTTCGCAGGATCTCTGGGAAAACTCTGAGCATGCTAGAAAAAAAAAAAACAACACACAGAGATTATGTATTTATTTTTACTCAGTAATGCGAAGTACTTAACAAAATATTTAACCTTTTCTTTGTTCTATTTCCAGATACAAACAACAATTTTGACTGAAGTAATGAAAGCTCAATAATTCCATTCCAGGAGAACTGTAGCAAACAGATACAAATTGCTTAAGTTTGACCTCTGACATAGGGAAACAATTCAAGCTTACTTTTAACTTCAATTTGCTTTCTCTAAGGATAGCATGGGAGATATAAGACAAGAGCCTCCAGTATCTCTGCTGAAGTTCTAAGACTTTTACACTTCAATTTAGAGAACATTCCAAGTTTTGCAGCTCTGGAAGCCTAGCAAGAGCTGACCTTTCTCTAGGGTTGCTTTCCCTTCCATAGATATTAACCTTTTTCTTGGGAGAAAAAAGTTTTTAAAAGATAAAAGTCTCCAAATGACATGATTTTAAATAACAATAAAAAAAGTTTCCAAACACAGGACACAATGTTATTTTGTAAGAGGTCAACAAGAACTCCAACATGAGTCTGAAAAGCCAAGCAATGAGGGAGGACTTGATTCATATTTTCTTTGGATTTTAAAAAACATCTGCTATCCTAAAAAAAGTAAATATTTACTGGTGTTCACATTCCCGGAGAATTCTAGCCAAAGGATATGACTTTCATTTAGAAGTACTGAATGCTTATCATCTTAAGACCCGTCTTTTTTATCCACAACGTAGACATCATTTGTTGCCCACAGGACCACGTATGTGCCATAGTCTTGACCTAGACGAAATACTTGGCAGATGAGGGGGAGTCTGTTCTCCTGGACTGAACCTGGATTTTTCTTCCAATAATTGTAGTTCCTATAATAATTTTTAATACTATGATGAAATTAACTTTTGATTATTTCCACATATATCATAAATATGAGGGGAAAATATCTTCAAATCAGGAATCCAATCCTACCTTTGATGAATAACTGTATTAGTCACAAGAAGTTTTCAATTTGAGCTAAATTATTGGTATGCTTAGAGACAGCTACCTATTTTAATATTTTCTTTTCATAATTCAATATTATACCCTTCTGATAAAATATACTTAATGTTAAGAATTAGTATGTACCAATATATTTAGCTTTAATTAATATATCCATATAGAAAAAACACTTACTGGTTTATCTGGTACAAATTAACACTGTCACTGCTGCCAATCAAATGAGAAATAGCCTAAGTGTAAGGGCCATATACCAATTAATGGGAAAAAAAATCCCATGAAAAGCAGATTCAGAAACAGTTCTCAGTTTAAGCTAAAAAAATTTCAAATGGGCTTACTCTACATGGAGTACCACCAAGCTTATTACAAAAATACTTCGCTATATTTTCAATTTAAGATTTAAAACACCTAAACAAACCAGCTTTCTGAACATGAATTAGCAAGGTACTGTCAGAAGCATTCAAGTAACACCAAGGACTTCTAAAAACATGGTTTAGGTTACATTTTCAGTAACTGAAACATCTACAGCAAATTGAAGAAATGTCACATTACTTAGATTCTTACCAAAGAAGGTAATCTCACAAGCTTTTCATGCTGTTTATCTCCTTTAACTGCCTTCCTACTGACTTATTATAGCAGATAACCTATATTGGCATATAACCAAAAGACAGGTACTTAAGTTACCAGAAAAATTAGACTTCTGTTATTTATCTTTAGAATAAAGAACAACTTATTAGTCTTAATGAAAATACTTCACATCATCATCACAACATATGCCTCAAAAATCAAAGCATCTTTATGTACTGCTGTTACAAAATTTAACATTACAATGAGTGATTGAAAAAAAATGTTTTTCCATTCAGCTTTACATATTTCTCTGGGTCACATAACTTACAAACATCTACAAGTTTCCCATCAGTTACGGTGTTATCCACAAGAGCAGAAGACAGAACAAATCATATCTCAAAACAAAAAAGAAGAAAAACCCAAACCACCCCTCCCACACAGCCTGCTAAAGCATTATGTGTACCAGCATACTGAATAATAAAAAAATTCAAAGTTATTTTTGTTAAAAAAGATATTAAGTTGACTGTCTCCCTCTAGTATTTCATGGGACTACTGTATTATCTTTATCAGGGAAAAAAATAAATGTAAGCCATAGCACCACTACCAACAACAATTCACACTGTGTTTTAAACAGCATTTATCAAACGTAATCATTCCTTCTATACTGGCATACAACATCAGCATTAATTACCTAACATGTCATAAAATGATAAATCATAAACCATTTTTACATGCCAAGCCTAGTTTACCAAGCAGTGGAAGCATTACTTTGATAAGTGGTGTAATTTTTACCAAAATAGTTTAGTGTAATACCTTGTACAGAGTGATCTGTAGCTGTATGAAGATTATATTCTTACAAAATAAGAGAAGGCTATTACTGTTCACGCATGCCATCTTTTTCTTTTTTTTTTTTAACACAACTACAATGCTGCCCACACATACAGGAATTGTACTAAGTTAACTATACACCAATTACCTGTATGATCTCACTTTCCAGAAGACATACTCATGGACCAGCATAACCACGCACAAACACATAACGAAGGCTGTTCCTCCACAAAATACAGATAAAATAGAATTGCACTGACCAATGAAACTATTTAAAAAAAAACAAACCACTTTCCTCCCTCCCCTTTCCAGTATGTATTTGTGCATGAAGGTAGCATATGCAGAGTTTTTTGAGGTTTTTTAATTGTTTGTTTGTTTTGGGGTTTGTTTGTTGTTTTTTTTTTTTTAAGAAGACAGGGCTCTATACAGCATACACTAAGGACGGATGACTGCCATACAACCTTAAGCTCAGTGAGAAATGGGAGGGAATTCTTATTCTACCAAAAAAAAAAAAATTAATCAAAGCAGTGCAACTGCTCAGACAGTCAGAAACCTTTCAACACCTACACTAAGCGTATTCATAGCTAGTTTATTTTAATTTGTTCTCTGCCCCCACTCAGGGCAACACTGTTCTTCAACTCAAACAGTTGTTACCTCCTACTGGTATGAGTACTTCCTTAAGTACTCTTATTCCCGCTCAACCCTCCTCCTCCTCCAGCAATTAAAGCCATATTCTTTTTGGTATTTTCTGAAATAGAGAACAATACAGCCCTTGTAGCCCTGCTTTGTGCCAGTCCAGCCCTGCTCAACGCAGGTGCTGAACTTGTGCAATATTTAGCAGGATGGCATACAAGGTCCCACAATCTTGCAAAACTACCATAAACTGTAAAACTGCAATCCCTCTCTTCACAAGAGCATCAATTCAGTAACTGATAAGCATCTGATAGTCAACAAGTCTACCTCCCTACTTTTTTCTGACTGTTTTGATTTAAGATTAAAATAATACTAGTCAGATGGCATAACAATTCATCTTTTATTTTTTAACTTTATTTCAAATATTTATTCCTTAAAGGTCACCCACATCTTTCTGTATAGCATCATGACCCTTCTCCATGTCAAAGATCAACTTTGTGTCACGAGCAAGTTCCTTAACTCATGTAAGAATATGTGAAAGCTTCTTTCCTAGGGAATTCATTAGCAACTCCACTACTAATTCAACTGAATTTTTGGCTCCAATCAAACTCTTTGCTCCTTGGTTTCGATTATATTTGTCTTTGGGTTTGATTATGTTTACTGATTAACTTGCAGTTATTAGCAGGTCTACCTTCTGTTCTTTCCTAATAGTTGAGGTACACTGACAGCTCTCCTCTTCTGCTTCAAGGTAGCTGTCTCACAGTTAGATACTTCCTTTTTGAGTATAAACCCTCCCATAAAAGAAATTAAACAAATTAGGACTCTAATCACACATGTCAAGGTCCACATAGAATGGTTCGGGTTGGAAGGGACCTTAAAGATCATCTAGTTCCAACTCCCCTGCCATAGGTAGGGACACCTCCCACTAGACCAGGTTGCTCAAAGTCCCATCCAGCCTGGCCTCGAACACTTCCAGGGATGGGGCATCCACAATCTCCCTGGGCAACCTGTTCCACTGCCTCACCACACTCACAATAAAGAATTTCTTCCTAATATCTAATCTAAGTCTCTCCTCTTTCAGTTTAAAACCGTTCCCCCTTGTCCTATCATTACACTCCCTGATAAGGAGACCCTCCCCACCTTTCCTGTAGGCCCCCTTTAGGTACTGGAAGGCTGCTGTAAGGTCTCCTCGGGGCCTTCTCTTCTTCAGGCTGAATAGCCCCAACTCTCTCAGCCTGTCCTCATAGCATAGATGCTCACATGAGGTACCCTAATTTAACGCAAACTAACCTGATGAGCACCTTTCTAGTCATATCTGTTAATAGCCACCAAATTTGAGGATGAGCTTCACCAACTGCTTTCCAAAAGCAGCTATGAGATAAAACGATTCCAACAGAACAAACAGGATGGCACGAGCACCTCCGTCAGCTTCTCCTTCCAAGCTACACTCCTCATCATCAGTCAGGGCAGAGAAAACCTAGGCGATTGCTGCCTCCTTGCAGCAGAACTCCCGATAACGCCGGGGCCCCGCGGGCCGGCCAGCAGTACAAACACCAGTGCCCTCGTCCCTTCCTTTGGTGGCAAGCTGGGAGCCACCCTCCCTGTCCCCTCCGCAGCGGTGGCCGTCCTCCCGTCACACGGGACCAGACCGCTCCGAGGACCAAGGCAAAGCCCCGAGCTCCGCCGACTCCCCAGCAGCGCTCCCGGCTGCGCTCGGCGCCCGCAGGCCTCAGGGCGAGCGGGGGCCTCCGCCCGCCCCTCCCGCCGCCCTGCTGAGGGGCGAGCGCGGCCCTCCGCAGAGAAACACCCCGGGCAGGCCCCACCGCCCCGCATCCACGGGTGGAAGGGGCCCGCGGCTCCCCGTCTCTCCTTACCCTGCGGCGGCGGAGCCGTGGCGGCGAGGTGCGCCAACCCCATCCCGGCGCGGCCCCACACCAGCGCCAGGCCCTGCAGCCACAGCTGCCACAGCCGCACCGCCGCCATCGCCGGGGCCGCGCTCGTACCCGGAACCGACCCCGCGCGCAGGCGCCAACGGTGGGTGGGGCGGGGCGGGGCTGGGCGTGCGGCGAACGGGCGGAGGGAGCCCGCGGGCCGGCCGTGTGGCGGGAAGCTGGGGAGTCGGCCTTGTAGGCTGGGGGCTTGGTCCCTGAGGAACCGGCTTTATAGACTGGGGTCTCGGCCCCGCGGGCGCCCGGGGGCGGGTGTTTCACCTTCCGTGGGCTCCTGGTGCGGGCGGCCTGCGCTGGCCCTGCCTGTGGTGCCAGCGTCCCTTTGTGGAGGAGGTGACGCTCCACCTGTGCGAGTGGCCGAGCTGCGGCTACAAGCCCCTCGCAGTCGTTTGTAGGCTCGGTTCTGTCAGGCCTTTTTCCCCTCCCTCCAGGCTTACTGTTCTTTGGATTTGACCCTCTTTTTTTCCTTCCTTTGCCGTGTGGACTCTTCCCGCCCCTCTGAGGGCAGGGAGGTGGGGAGGATCCATTGCCCTGTGTCCCACTGTTACAGCCAGGGACTGAGGGTCTGGTAAATAGGTAAATGTAACTCCTTGTGAAGAACAAACAGCGAAGAATACCACAACCTCGAAGAGACTGGAGGGGCCGATACAAGCTTGCAAAATAAACGGGGGAGTTGCAAAAGCTCCTGCATGTATCTTCCCCAATCCACACAGATTCCTCTATTATCAGCTCAAACCAGCCACCGTACACCACTAGGAACCACCCAAAGCCTGCCGTGAAGCCCCTAACAGCCTTAATGCACGTGTGCCAAGGTGATGTGAATATGGAAATGAGTTATGGAAATGTAGCGAATATGGCAATGGGGAAATGTAATGACCGTGCATATTCTCTATGGATGTAAGTCTCCGTGAATCTCACATTCAGTGGATATATTAGGTGGAGAGATCCCCCACGTCCCCTGCGCCAAATAAAAGAATGCCTGCTTCTTAAGACTACATTGGTGTTAAGTTCATTCCTGATTTTGGTGACACCACTTGCTGGTGTCGTTTTTTGGTGAGGATGGCTAGCAGGCTGCCAAAGCCAACAGAGCCAACAAAGGCATCCCCAAGTTGGGGCTGGCCAGAAAAGGGAATAAAGGGATGGAGACAAATATGGAAATTTGCTGTGACCTTCCCATTTTAAAAGAGTGACGCGTTGTTGTTTTTCCACAGTGACCCACCTCTTAGGGCCTTACAGAAGCATTCAGCGCTCTCTGAAGTGCCCTGGAGTATACAAAACACCCAGATAGGGCTGCAAGATACAACACAGGAATGAAAGAAACAGACCCCAAACCCTCTGAGATGGCAGGGTGAGGACGCATAGGAAACTTTGGCCCTAGACTACTGTGGTTAGGCACCAAATCGAGTCCTTAATGGCCAATGAAGTGAGATACCTCACCATGCTTTGACAGCCAACCTTGCTTTAATTAAATGATCCCACAGCTGAGCTTTGTTAGCTTCTCTGTGATCATGTCCAGGAATGGGAAGTTTGATATTGAGCGATCAATAGCCAAAGTATTGGTGTAGGGGTTTTTTTAGTGCTGAACGACTCTACTGCAAGTAGGAAGCAAACACTCCCTCCAAGTACAGCACTGGTTCAGTCGGTGCTGGGTCCAGTTGCTTGTGACCTTCCTTCTCAAACGCAGCAGTGTTTCGACCACTTTTATTAGCCTTGTGTAACGATACCATTGTTACTACTGAAAGTGTTGCAATTGGTTTGCGTATGTGGGGAAAGCAGATCTTAGCTGTTTGAGATGCTTTTGCAAATGCACTTGAGCCTTAATGAGGAATAACATGACTGCTCTTCAGTGCTTGACTTTGCCATCCTATCTAATTTTAGACACATGATTCACCTTACTGCAGAGATTAATCTCCCTGAAATCCCACACAGAGATGAGTAGCTCCAGGAAACAGTTAAGAGGGAATTAGGGAGTTACTGCTAGTAACTCTGGTGACTTAGGCCAGCAAGTAAAATTAAAAGGAAAAAACCTGAGTCGCCTTGTTTGGTTCTAAGGCTGTTGGCCTTCAAAGCTGGCAGAGTGCTGTATCGCACCACAATGGCTTTGTGAGAGATTTGGCAGTTTCAGCAGGGGCTGATTGGAAGGTGCCCTTACCTTAATGGAAGTTTCAACCTGTGCATTAAGAAGTTATTTACGTTTCATTTTGCCTACATCACCTTTGGATTTTTGCCAGCAGCACTGGGGTCCCTGCCTCTCAGTCTTCAGGGAGTGAGAGAAAAATAAAGTCTGTATATGGGCCATATGGAAGCCAAGATGTTTTTACCTGAGCTCAATGTAGGACAACACTGACTCATGACTTCATCCTTCTTCAGCTGGCTAAATCATAGAATCCCAGAAGAGTTTGGGTTGGAAGGGACTTTTAAAGGTCATCTAGTCCAAACCCCCTGCAATGAGCAGGGACATCTGAAGACCAGGTTTTGCCACATGTTCAAGTCTGTAAATCTTTATGCTCTGGAACACTTCTTTCTTTCTTGTTTCCATATGCTTGAGTCACTTGGAACATGCTCTTAGAATAGTAGAAACACATAGATGAGTGACAAAGACTGGCAAAGGTAAGGAACTGTTTACATAGATGGTAATAATTCAACAGGTTGTAGCTATGGAGGGGTACAACAGAGATGTATGAAGTCATGAGTGGCACAGAAGAAGCGAACACAGAATGAATGTGTCTTCTAATACAAGACCTAGAGGGCGCTGAACAAAATTATCAATTAGAAGATTGAAAACAGAAGTACTTTGAAGAAAATAAAGGGCTTAAAGTATATCTAAGTTGTGAAGCTCTCTGGATATTAAGGACGCTAAAATTTTAGATTAGTCCAAAACTATTGGATTTTTTTTCCATGAATATGTCTGTTAACAGTTATTAAATACCAAGATATCACCTCTGGTTCAGAAAGTCCCTGAACCACACTGCCAGAAGCTGTGTGCAATTGCCAAGGAAGATGCATTATATGACTGTTTTATTCTGACATTCTTCCTTAGGCATCTGTTGTTGACTGCCATTTTAGGCAAGATACTGAGCTAAAACTGTCCTTGAAATGACTTTATATAGCTGTTCTCATTAATTGTCTTTTTCTCAAAAGCTTATGCTGCATTCCCTGTGATTTTGATTAAATGTACTGGATTATGTTTGAGGCAGAGGGGAAGTCCTCTAGCTCATTTTTTATATCTTAGTTTTGGATCACTTTGTGTATTCAGTGAAGAATGACTTCTCATGAAACAGCTCAAATTCCAAGCCAGACTTTTCCTTGAGTTGCTTCTAGCATGGTTATTCTAAAGCAAGTTTCTTTTAGCTGGAGCAAAGAGTTGGGGTTGGGGGGGGGAACAGAATTTGCTGAGGGCCCTTCGGAAGTATAGTTACATCCATCTTCTCTGATCTAGTTTTGTTATTCCTTTGGGGGACAAAAACATTAATATAATTTATGAACACCTACGGTAATTCTCTCACGATGGCTATACCTACAGTAATTAATCACTTTTTTTCTTGATTAGTTAACCACTCCCTGAGCAGACGTAAATTCAGGAAAAGGTGTGTAGAAGACGTGAAAAAGTGATCTACCAAGAAAATGGGTTTGGAACAAGCGGTATGTATTAGGGTTACAAACAAAAAGAACATTTCAGAACTTAAACAGCTTTTGCTTTTTTTCTATCATAATTCCGTATTAATTTCAAATGATAGCAAGGATTCTTCTGTGAGCTGTGTAGAGTCTGCCCAGGGTTTAGAACAGTGTTTCTACTTCTGCGTTTTCAGCAGCGGCTCTGGCCAGAGTCCCTTTTCCTCATCTCTGCTCCAGCTCCTCCCTTGTGATAGAATAGCTGAATGAGCCATTCTCTGGGCAGCCAAACAAAGAATGGATTTGGCTGACAGGAGTCTTGTCTTCTTTTTTTAGCAGGTTTATTTTTCACTATTACCAGTGCTAACGATCTCAAAGGTGACATATGAGTTACAAAGTCTGTGTGTGTTCAGTTGATCCCCTTACTGACAGTATTACTTCATCACCGTGAATGAGTTTACCCAGCTTGCCTGATTATAATATGCATAAATAATTCAGCTGATAAGTCGTGTAAGTGACTAGAATGTCACTTTTTTCTTTGCTGTGTTGGGCTTACAGACATAGGCCCTGCTAACAGTCATTTTCCCTCAGCAATACATTGTTCAAATAGGGTTTTTTAGTTTGTGGCTGGCTGGTACATGAATGAATGCGTCTTCAGCTTGCAATTTGATGTGCACTTAGGTCATTGTTCCCACAAAAAGCAGTCCGTGCTTCTCTCCCTGAGTGCTTGTTTTTGCACCCAACAAACACTGTGGTATATGAACAAACGCATTTCTGTAGTCCTGTAGTGAACCGATGCAGCTGAAAGTTTGGTTTTCAGCTAGATCAGTGGTACCCCATCTGGGTCACTGAGCAAGGGACCGATTTCTTGTGCTGGCACAGCAGAAGAGGAATTGGGGGGATGCGGCTAATATCCCATGGAAGAAGGAGGACCTCTTTTTTTTATTATTTTTCAGTTGTAGGACCAGTTTAAATGCATGTTGGCCTCATATTAAGGCTTCGTTGAAGTCATGCAGGAGGGTATATGTGAGGTCTAGTACTTTGTTAAAGTGGGATACTAACAGTGATTAAATACCTACAGGGAGCAGATCTGCTGAATAAGAATGTGCACCTTTATATAGTCATCCTTAACAGCGTATTCAGATTTTAATAAATTGGCTCTTACAACTATCTTCTTAAAATTCAAAGTATTAATAACACCATTTTATAGAGGAAAAGGTGCAGCCGCGAGTTCAGGCTGTTTCCCAAGGTCAAATAAAGAAAAATAGATCTTCCACATCAATATCTACATTCTGTCTTGTAATAACCACCTTTCCATGAATAATCTTCTACTGAAAAGAACTCCTAGAGATCCTAATAATTAGAAGTGGTAAGTATCATAAACAGATTAGCTCCAGTCCTGCAAATACACAGACAGCAGATATTTGCAGGGATTAGAACAATGCAGTATAGAGAGCAAGCGATACACTTTATTCAAGGTTTTACACTTTTACTATAAATATAATGGCCCAATTTCATCTTTCAGGCAAGCCCTGAGATTAAACCAGAGATTAAATTTGCTATTAAATGGTCTTAATAAATTCAGACATGATCAGCTGAATACTACTGGGAGAGTTAAAATAAGTCAGTCTTCTCAATTGATGTGGGCCCTTGATGTCATGGAAATAAGCTTTGCACCCACGGTGATTTTTGGCTCCCAAAGCGGGAGCCTAGGGGAATATACAGGATCAGTTCAGTATCTCTGCTAAGGGTGGTGGTAAATAGCAGCTGATTTTCTTTGTTTTTCATTGCACAATACTCAGGTGACCACACACTTAATATTTAGGGAGTAAACATACTGTTCAAACAGTGTCTACATAATTAGTCAATTATCTTGTGGCTATGAGAGATAAAAATATTAGTCTCATCTTAAAAGGCATCTAGTGAAAATTTTTGCCCTCTGACTTTCACAGCTCATGTTACATCTGAGGTTTTTTGTAAAAGGAATAGTTGCGAGTAGCAGCACTATGTGCGCTGTTCTGCAGAATGGTTAATAGTACTGAATCGCAGTCTAATTGAATTATGGTCTATTGTTAGATTTATTGTAATACTACTGTGACAAAAATGACAAGCCAAGTGCTTCAAAATTTGTATTTTGGTAAAATCTGGCAAGGCAAAACGAGCTGTTAACATTTAGTCCTCTCTAATATTTCAAACAAGGGAGAGCAATGAATTTTCTAATATAACGTATACTGAACTGATCACTTCTAGCAGGGCTAACTAATTTGTTTTGAAAATCATGGGACTTATCTAGACAAAGACTAATTGTTAAATGCAGTGTGTTTCTTGGATGGAAGGGCTGAATTCTTTTTTGGCTGAGCAACATCGCATAAAAAATGGACAGAGTGTTTGTTTAAGAAAAATAATGATCGGGACCTTGGCATAGGGTATTGTTCAGCTCTCCAAACAGGCCGGCTGGTTGCAGCCTGGGTAGTGACCTGAGTCGCTGGATCAGACCAGACTCCCTTAAACACTTCTCTGCTCAGTTCCCCCATCCCACCTGGCCTCTGATCCTGTGCGACTACTTCAGCACGTACATCATCCATTGCTATAGATTATTTTAAAATAAAACATCTTATTGTATTTACTATGTACAAAATTACTGTCCTGTGTGCCCATTTCTGCATCTACAGGAACAGTTTCTACAGACCGTTTACAAGCATCTTATCCATGTGCAATCTGGTCAGTTCTGCAGCAGGAACCACCAGGAGTCTCTAGAAGGGCCAGGTTCTTCACCCAGGATGTTAAATGACACAGTTAGATGTAGAAATTTGTCTTGGCACAGAAGGAGCTGCCTGAGAGGAATCCTTAGGACTGTCTGAAATCCCCACCTGAAGATCTCCCACAAAGGTTAGTCAAATCCTTTGTTGTGGAGGTGGTGAGGAGCTGGGTCTGTCAAAGACAAGGTGTCTTTGCTCAGTTGAGTGTCTCTTCTGTGCAGGGACTGGCTGAGGAGTTCTTGGACCACCCAGGGAGTTAATGAGTTTAGTGCACTGAGTGTGCACGCAGGGACATCCCTATGACCCCGCTACACCACAATGATAACTAAAGGACGACGCGACTTTCATCTGTATGTCTCACGCAAAACTTTAAATTCCACAGCTCTTGCCCCAGCACCTCTGTAATTGAAAACCGTGCTGAGCAGCATCCATCCAGCTGTGAAATAAGATAGGCATCCTGTGATTTCCTGTGGGTTGCCTTCTGTCTTGTGGTTTAACCGGGCACAGGCTTTCCCTGGCAACACAGCTATAATGCCACGCAGATCACGCTGTTTTGCTTTCTGCCATTTAAAATTGCTGTTGCTCTCTAGAGAACTCTGTTTCCAAGATTCCGCTTTTTTTTTCCCCAGAATGAACTCATGTAATGAGACTTAATTGCATGTTTTGTACTTGCCTTATTAAATCTCCTCAGTCATAGCTGGGGCAAGAGAGACATTGTAGAGCTACAGTGAGTTGGGGTAGGGCAAACAGGAGAGTCACAAAATGGAACAGCCCCCAAAAAGAAGGGTCCTGTTGCATTCCAGCAATGAATAGCTCCACTTGATTTAAGATACTGGCTTAACAAACTGACAGAAAATATCCCTTGGCTGCTATTTCCCAGGCCTTATCTAACTTCTGAAAGATTTCTTTTGTTAAAACTGATAAAGATCAGCTAACAATTTAATGCCAAAGTATGGGAGAAGTATTTGCCCGCACAGCTGCTCTTATTTAGTCCTTTTTCTAAACTGTGAGGGGACCGGATTTTCTCTTGGCGTTTCACAATCTATATCGTGTGAGTTAACATACTCTTTCAGTTGGACACTGGATCTTTTTCTTGATACTAGGTATTTCCTGGCTTGTCAGCACTTCAGCTTTTCTTCCCCCTGCTGCAGACTCAGATGTGGTTCAGAATACTGTGAAGCTTTGAAAAGACTGTAGTACTGATATCTCACATATCTGTTCTGATTATTTTCAATATCAAGTGCTGATATAATTTGCTTCTTGACTCAACTGAAGTAATTCAAGAATCCTAATACCAAAACATCTTGCTGTAGCGTTGATCTGTCTTCCCCCCTCCATTGCTTCAATTCAGGCTAATTAAGGAGAAATTGTATCTGCATCTAGTTATTTTCCATGGGATTTGTGCAACACCAGTTCTACACTGTCACAGAAAAGGAATCCGTTCTATTCTTCTTTCACATGCAATATAAAATTCCCATATATTTAAAAATAGGAAAGTATCATTCCAGCACGTATCCCAGAATTACTTAACCTGGAATCTTGACTGTAGCAATTATTTATATCTTTCTCCTCTGAAGAATTTAAGATACAGGGAAGTTAGTGTTGATTACCATGTACTAAGTTTCGCAGTATAGACTCACTTGTATTATCCAAAGCAGAGAACTGCTGTTTCAGAAAGTAGCAGCACTACAAGTGTACCAGTGGCCACAGCATCCTGCCCAAATCTCCTTGCTCGACCTATGGATCTGTGGTGTCGAGAATTCAGAGTTTACAAACGTCCGCCTTTAAACACACCAGGCATTTTCAAAACAACTCTGATCAAATCCTTGTTTTGATTTACAGACCATTTCTTTCTAAACAGCGGGTGACAGATTTGTTTACTGCTGGATCATATACCAAATGGGGATTTTCAGTTCAAACCCGATGTCCAAATTTCTGGTGTTTTCCTCTGTGCCTGTGCTGATGGAAAAGGAACTCCTGCCGTCTGCTACGTTCTCCCTTCTTACGTTCAGTCACAGTTATGCTACTTATCCAGCAAGAGACATAAAATGCACGGTGGTTGGGCACAGACAGTATTTTCTGGGAATATAGTAATCATGTCAAGCCATGTAGGAAAGTTTAAGAGCTCAAGAAAACAAATTAATAGCTTTCAGCCATTACGAACTTGTATTTGTTCCTGTTAGGAAAAAGGTGTGACAGCTGGGCACAGAAATAAAGCAAAGGAAAGGTGTTAAATTGCTACAGTAGATGATTATCAATAACAAAGTGAAATGCAAAACATTGTAAAAATAGCTGTGAGAAAAAATAATTTCCAGAACCAATTCAGGAAGCATGATCAATTTTAGTGCTCATTTAAATAGTATCCGAGCAAATTCAATCATAGACTGTGTCATCTATGATAGATCATATAGAAGCTTCTACGGACCCGCGTGACAGCTCTGGTGCCCTGCAAAAATAAGAAGGTGACACCTGAGATATTAACTGGTAAAAGATGCCTCCTGGAGGGCTGCTGTGGAAAGCTGGACCCAGAGAACTGACTTGCCCAGGTTAGGAAAACAGGGAGAAAAGGCTGGAATTCTTTTGGGAATGGAGCTGCCCATGAAACAAATACAGCTATGATACATAGAAGGGGTCTTAGAGGAAAAGGACAATTTTCAGAGGACAGAAACTCTCAAAGACAGCCTTTCTTCTCAAGAAATGGTAATTTACTTAGCTGACCTGAGCGTCGAACTCAAAAGCTGCGGGGGTTTTGTACTTCAGTCTGCAGACACAAGCAGCTCAGAGGTATATTGCATTAAATTATGTTGGTTTCATGTTATCTATCTAATAAGAGCTGTTTGAGTTCTTCTCCTGTGTTTTAAGCCAAAAAGTCTCTGGGATGTGTTTGAATCTTACTGTGAGTAGTGAAACCTCGTCCCAGCAAATTCTTTTCTGCCCAGAGTTCAAGAGCTCCTCCAGGAGCTGTGAGCAGATTAGTGCTGAGAGCCAGAGAGAATTACAGCTCTCAGGTGGCTTCTCGAGTGAGGCATATAGACATCAGCCGCTGAGATTAGTGGTTCTCAAGGTTCTCATAACTCCTCGGCTAATTAAGGTACAGCCACATGGCTTTCGAAAGCATTCGTGCAAACTGACTGGAACTGATGTACCATAATGAACGATGAATTCTGTAACCCGGTGGCAGCTGGCAAAAGAACTGCCGAAAGCCCCACCGGCACCTCAGTATTTGCGGAGCCGCAACGCCAGAAACCTCCTGCATCATGGCTGCCCGTGCTGTGGTGCCACCAAGCTACCGGAGCCACCTCTTTCCCAGTCGTTAGGCTGACCCTCCCTTGCAAGGGAGATAAATCTCCTCCCCTCTGCAGTTGTGGAGGTCAACAGCATTTGGTGCGAGTTGCAGATGGCAGGTCAGATCTGAAGCTGCCTGTCCCACCAGCCTCAGAAAGAACAGAAAGGTGAATAATTTTTTCAAGGCCTCCTCTGGGAGATGTAGAATTGAATCAAGCAGAATCGGCAGCCACAGGAGGCAGCCAAATTTGTGCAATCTGATTTATCTGTACTGTACTGTACTGTAAAAAGAATGCCCTCCCACCGAGCCTATTTTGTGAGAACATAATTCCTTGTCAGCCGCTTCCTGAGGTGATACTTTTGCCAGGAAATTCAATCTGTCTATAGGACACTTTAGCACAGCAGTAGAAAGAGCCCGAGCATTTTATCGTTGCTAGCTTTATTAAAGAGTCAAAACAGCACAATAATAGTCATTCATCGTGCTAAGTCTTCAGAGATGACACTAAACCGTTCTGATCTAACCTATAAAGCTAATGCAAATGTTAATATTTAGCACCATTCACCTGCTCAAAAAATAGCACTTTTCCTTACTAATATCATCATTGGTTGAGATTTCTTAAGACATATATAGTTTAAAGCAGTGTAATCTTCAAATTCAATAAAAAAAGAAATCAACTCTTTTTTTCCTTTGTTGCATTTTTTTTTCTTTGTCATACTTCCTTTTTCTGAGTGAGTGAGGAAATGAAAGAACAGGGAACAAACTTCTGAAACGTGATTTTTTTGCCTTGCTAATAAATGTTCAACGTGTCTCTCAAAACACAGCATTTTTCAACCACCTCTACAATTAATAAACACAATCTGCCTTGAAAAAAATAACAATCAGAATTCACAGAGTCTTCTATATGTAAAATGCTCATGAGATAAGAAAACAAAGATCTCAAAGTAAGGTTTCATGAAGAATCAAAGGTTGTCATCATCATCATCTTCTTCCACTCACATATTCTTCCTTTATGTTGCAGTGGAGCTCGTCACCGGGAGGCAGCCCGGGTCAGCGCCTGGGAGGCTGGAAACTAAATCAGCGGAGGAGAAAATAAATAGCAAAAGGAGCAAGAAGATGGGATTTCATCATCTTCTGGTAGCAGACTATATTTACATCTGCTTAAGGCCATCAAGAAATCACATGTGAAAGCCTTTAGAATACAAGGTCAAAAAGTGTCTGCAGTAAGTTAAGATACATCCAGGACCTGTTTTAGGAAATGATTTCTGTTTGACCGAATGGCTAGTATTTATGTAAACTCCATAAGTATGACTTTGTAAATGATCTTACGTATTTGTTTATTAATATATGTTGGCTTTGGGAAGAAAACTACTGCAATAGCCATGGTTACAGACCCTCTCACTGGTGGAAGTGCTGCCATACCAAGTAGTGAGATTCCAGAGAGACCGGAGAGCGCCAGGCTTTGGTGCTAAAATGTCACCCTTGGCAGTGGTGGCTATGCAGCAGCTTCTGGCATGGCATGGAGCTGGGAAGGGATGCTCAGCGCTTAGGCCAACATCTGTGGTTCCCAAGGACATACGCTGCTTGGGCAGCACTCATACGCTGTGTTTTCAAAGCTTGCTTATCATATTCCAGGAGTCTGTGGTGCCAAGAAGCTTATTCAAATACTTAGAGCTTTAATTACATATTTTGCTCTTCGTTAGAACAGAAACTAAGACAACCACCTTGCCCTTGCAGTCCAGCTTCCTAGTCTCTCTCCTCAGAACAGCTTTGACCACTCTCACCCCCCAGCTCACCACAATTTCTCCTGCCCTGCGCCCAGCCTTTACATCTTGAAGCTGCTGCACCCAAAAGACAAGGGCCCCATCCCAAGCAGCCTATTACCTGAATAACCAAATTGACCATTTGGAACACAAATAAAAAGCAGTTTTGAAAACAGAAACCACTCTCTTACCCTTCGATGAGGCCTCTGTGTGTCCAGTTTGATGAATGTTGATGCAGCAGTGGAACAAAAAACGTACAAAAAAGCTTATGCTGTGCCTAAGGTGCGTTACCTGCCTGCTCAGCAGATACAAGAAGGGATAAGTAACGATACATACCTGCTGAATCACGTACATTAATTCAGTTCCTGTGAAATAAAACAGGGGAAAATCTGCCAAGAGATTTGTTTTCAATGAGCGCAAATGCATGGGATGTTTTTTTTTAGGAATTTTAATATGAAAAAAATGAGGCATTCCCACGTTTTGGGAGAAATTGAGTTTTCTGCATCACATCATTTATGTCAACACCCAACCAGTGCCTAGGTTTATACCAACTCTCAGGGACAGGAGGCCTGTCTGAAAGTGACAGCAAAGGAGGACATGAACCCGCAGAAGCAAAGAATATCAAATCGTTTTTCCATCCCCTCGAGTGAATTGTACTGCTGGCAACACCTGCTCTATACTGTGCACCCTCCACGAGAATTGTTCTCATATAAACTTTACTTCCCCAAACAAATAGAAAACCCCAATTTACTAGATTGCCAGTTTAGAGTTCTAGAAATCTAGAGGAATTACCAGTGAGTCTCATTATATTAGGCATAAATAACGCAGATTGTTTTTTGAACTTGCACTATGGCATTGGCATTTCTAACGCTCAAAGGGTTTGTATTTTGCCCTATAAAGATGGGGAAAGGCTCGGTGCCGAATCACCATCGTGCTGCCGAGCTGTAGGTGCCAGGAGCAGCATGCAACAGAAAGGAAGCATCACTAAATGTTACCGTCATTCCAGACTGACACGAGTCCCTGGGATGCCCAAACCATTTTCACATGTCAGGCAGTAGCATATTCTGGCCTGTATCAGAAATAGTGTGGCCAGCAGGACTAGGGAAGCGATTGTCCCCCTGTACTTGGCACTGGTGAGGCCCCACCTCTAATACTGTGTCCAGTTTTGGGCCCCTCGCTACAAGAAAGACGCTGAGGTGCTGGAGCGGGTCCAGAGAAGGGCAGTGAAGCTGGTGAGGGGTCTGGAGCACAAGTCTTATGAGGAGCGGCTGAGGGAGCTGGGGTGGTTTAGCCTGGAGAAAAGGAGGCTGAGGGGAGACCTTATGGCTCTCTACAACTACCTGAAAGGAGGTTGTAGTGAGGTGGGGGTCGGTCTCTTCTCCCAAGTAACAAGCGATAAGACAAGAGGAAACGGCCTCAAGTTGCACCAGGGGAGGTTTAGACTGGATATTAGGAAAAATTTCTTCACCAAAAGGGTTGTCAAGCGCTGGAACAGGCTGCCCAGGGAAGTGGTTGAGTCACCATCCCTGAAGGCATTTAAAAGAAGTGTAGATGTGGTGCTGAGGGCCATGGTTTAGTGATAACTTGGCAGTGTTAACAGTTGGACTCGATAGTAAAGGTCTTTTCCAACGGTAAGGATTCTACGATTCCCCAGCTGACAGCACAGCCAGCACAGCGGAGGAGAGAGGGCAGGAGGATGGCTAATGCCACCACCGCCTTTCAACACAATGTAAATCTTACCAGTCTAGGAGAAAACTAACCCAAGATGTAAGTTTTTGGCTGGGTTAGCAAATTGCACTGGGTGAGCACCGGCTGACTGAGCAGCAGAACTAACAAAGGGAAGAGCCAGGGCTTTGGATGTGGGGGGAGGACTGCGCCCTTTTCCATGGCACACTGAGGCTTTGGCCCTGCCCTGGGGCTGAACCAGACCCTGGCCCCCAGCCCGTGTCCTGGCCGCAGGCAGAGAGAGGGAATCCTCCAGATTAAGGGAAATCATTCTCCTCCTCATTAAGGAAAAAGGAATCCTAGTACTTCTTAGGATTAGTTTACAATAAAAATAAAGGGAAATTATAAATAATAGTCAAGCTTTCAGAAGGGGGTTGGTCTGGGTTTTTTGGAAGTTTTTTTTGTTTTGTTTAAAGCAGCAGTCCTGTAAAATTAATGAATTAAAATACATGCAACATATTTTAACCCTGTTAAGGCATCTGAAACAGTCTGTCAAGTCTGGCGATCAACACCAAAACAAAGTGTCTTTCGTATTCTAGCAGTTACTGTTTTCCACAAAAATTGATCAAAATAAACTGCACCTGTAGGAGAATGTTTTATTAAAAATACATATCTTCTTTTTCACATAAAAAGAACCAACACTGTAATTAAATACAACTTAAGAAGTTGGACAGGAATTACTAGGAAAAAACCCCTACAAATTCCTGTAATCCCAGAGCACCCAACCGTTGACTGCATGAGCCGCAAATTAAAATCCTCCTGTGTTCGAGGCCCAGAGTGCCTGCCCTGCACACGGCGAAGTTGCCAGGAAGGAACGGCTGGTCAGAGGCAGGGGGTTTAACTGCTCCACAGCAGCTCTTCCCTGGCACAGATACCGGCAGGATACAAGCGTTCTTCCCCCAAATCCTGGGAGGCCTGTCACTCCCTGGCCCCGCCGCTGGGCAGGACGGTAACCTTAGCAAGAGAAATGCTGGAGTGGCACTCGGCTCAAGTATCACAGGTTGGCCACCCCTTCCGTAAAGAAGGAGAAATACGGCACAGCACTTCCAGTTAATTTCACTTGGGATCCAGCAGAAACTCACATTAACAGCACTGTTGAAAGAAACCCAGCCGTGCTTCGGTGATACAACATGATGCAACAGTCCTACTGATAAAGATGACCTTAACTGAAACCTTTGCTGGAATCCACTAACTTTTGGATCCCCACTTTTCATAACTCAGATCCATCTCAGATTTTTGAAAAGACACAAACTGCAAAGCAACAAGATAACAGCTTAGGCAGCAGCAAATACTGATTGAAAGTTTAGTGCATAAAAATCAAAGTCAGAACACAAAAGAGCTGTCAGAGACATCTGCTATTTAAAGCATATAGACAAAACACTGGCTGCATTTACTCTCCATAGAAAACACCAGTTTGCCAGGCTGCTTTTCTTGCTCTGGAGATGTTGAAGATCCAGCTCCTTTTAAAGCCACTGAGAGACGTATTCATCATCCCACCAAAATGATCAAAATGCTTTGTAAATTCAGGCTCAAAAAGCATACCAGATGCTGACTGAAAACTAACATTTACTGGCCAACTCATAACTTAAGCAAGGCACAAGGAAGAAAAGACACTGGAGCGACAGGGAAGCAACCTGACGTGAAATCACAAGCCTTTGCTTTGACCTGACAAAGCATCTAAGGATACGGGCAGCTGAAACAGCAACAGTATCAAAGGTTGGACAACCAGAGTAACTGTAAAGCAAAGTTCAGTTTTGAAGAAAAGTAAGTGGGCTAGCATGTAATTATACATATTCTAATCCCATACAAGTCACGATCTGATTAAAAGGAAAAAGAAAAAAAACAAGATACTTCATTTAACATCATACCTTGTAAACCTAAGAGGGTATTAAATTAATGTAACTTTAAAGGCCTGTCTCCTTAAGTATTCTTTATCATCTACAGTGTTAATTCCTTAGACTGCAATTTAATCAAGCAGCCTGCCTGAAAGGCCTGTCGCTTTACTGACTCTGCTGGGCATTTATGACAGAGCTCAGCCTCCTCCAAAGGAAGTTAAAGTCCGAGTCCACCAAAGCCCACAGCCTACCAGAAACCCCCAAATGATTCCTCTTCATATACTGTTATTGCACAGAGTGTAACAGAACAAGATCGTCCCTGCTTTCTGCAGGGGGGTTGGACTAGATGACCTTTAAAGGTGCCTTCCAACCCAACACATTCTATGTGCCCAGCACAGCATTTGTTCCTATTTCTAATGCACGGAAAAGGAAACAAACTGATTTTCAGGACCTCGGATGAGTTTGCAGAACTGGAATTAAAGAACTCTCTTTGATTTTTTAGCAAAGGAAATTTGTTCTGGGATTAATGGAATACAAATATCCACTAAGCTCCAGAATGCCACCAATCAAAATAACTTTCCTTACTGGAATGACATCTTAAACACAAGATCTCAATTTGCCAAAATCTGAGTAAATCAAATACTTGACTTAATTACAACACTCTTCAACTCACTGTTATCAAATTTCCAAGTAATTTTAAAGCTCACATTAAAACACTTTGATCTTTAGGGCTGAGCTGCTCTGCATTTCAGAAAGAAAAAAAAATTATCTAAAGACATTCCAGGTTGGGAATGTATAATCCCTCCTCATCCTTGTAGAGCTACAAAGTGATGCTCACAAGTTATTCAAAACCTCATCTTACAGAAAACAGGAATAGGAAACTTTCTCTAGTTGTGAGGTGGCAGCATAGGAAATAACTGGATTTTAAAATAGCTCAACTTGAAAGGTGTTGCAGAACAAGGATGAAAAGGTTAAGTCTTAATCAGTAATTAAATCAGCTACAGCATGGAAAGTCCAACAACCATAAAGATCAACTCTGAAAAACACACAAGCTCATTGTTACTTATATATACATTAAAAAAAAAAAGCCAAACCAAAACAATCTAGATTTAAAAATCTCTCCCCAGGGTTATAACCTCCTTCCTAGAGAGATGTTGTTATAGCTTGTGTACAGTGTTCTAAAAGAGTCTTTCATAGCCTTCAGAATTCTTCATGCTTTTCTTAATCCATTTTGCAGTGAGTGACATTTCTCTCCAGAACTGAATAAACCTTTAAAGCCTACTTGAAAACCCATCTTTAAGATGGCCTTCAAATAAAACATTCAAGTTTCTAAACAGAATTTTTAAATACAAGTGGTTTTTGTTTTAATCACAAAATAGATCTAATGAATTTGCTAACTTATTAAAAAACAGACTAGAAATAAAATTCACAAAAAACTTTCTAGCCTCCAGTAAGTCAGAAAATGCTATTACAGTACAGAAGAACACTATTAGTTAAATCAGTTTCTTCTGATAGCTACTTTGAAAATATAGGGTAATTTGACCCTAATTCTATTGCAGAAGTTCATGATTGGGTAGCTTTTTGTGTGCAGTGGAAAACGCAGAACAGTGCTACAGAACTGAATTAGTCTGTCAAATACCCTTTTCAGACATCACATCTTAAAATACACATGTGTAAGTGAACAAGAAATTCAGGGAACCCCCTGCACCCAGTTCCACTGCCAGCATTTGGATAATGCATGGGTGGAAGGGTCCACCTATGGAGCTTTTACAACTGGATCAGAATCTAATCGTAGCTTATCAAAGTAGCAAAGATGTTCAAACCTGCTTTAATCTCAGTTAGCAGAAGGATGAACGGATACTATTGTTAGTGTACTGTCCCAGCATTAGCAGCAATTTTGTCTGTAGCGACTTCAAAGTTAAAAAAAAAAAAAAAAAAAGAGTTGGTCAGGAAGTAACACATGAGAACAGCAACGGACTTGCTGAACTCAGCTCTCCATTGCTTTGCACCTTGCGAAACTTGACCTTACAAATGATTATGCTCAATGCAAGGCAGCAGAGAGAATCAAGCTGTGATTTTCATGGTCTGAATGAGCACAAGAACTTGGCTTCCAAGACTGTGTCTTCTTAAGATGCATGTGTCACAACAGGAATGTCGATCTCTATGGCAGAGAGGCGAGAGCGCGCAGAATAGGGCTGAGAGGCATAGCTGTGCATGCTGGGGGCATGGGAATAGAGGGGCTGCCAGAAAGGAGAAGGTAGGCTTTTACATGCGCAGTACCACAGAAACAGCAGAACGGAAGTGAAAAACAGACCACCAGCACTGGCAATGGCAATAAACACAGAAATGTCAAAGCTAAAGACAGGCTCGTATTTTCTGTTCAGGTAATTGTTATAAAAAATGACCCAGATTGATGGAGTGAGACAAATGGCACACGCAAGCAGGAACAAGAGGCCAGCCACGAGATGGCAGCCCGCACTGTTTACAAGGCATTTGGCCAATTTGATGTTTGGCACGGTGGAAACAAAGGCTGTGTTACACATGCCAATCAAGCAGAGAAACAGAGCGGAGACGGCAGTTAACATACTCAGTGGAAGGGCGAACTGAAGAACACGCAAATCCAGTTGATCGACAGCAGTGTACCACTGTGGGTCATAGATCACACAGTCTCTGCTCCCATCAAAGCGAGCGCACTTAATCCAGAGTCCAGTGTAAACAGTCACATTCCTCTCATTCTTGTTGAATGTGTACAGTCTCATTTGCCTCCAGTTTGGAAGCAGAACGGCTGCAAGGAGTCCAGCTACTGAGGCTGTTCCACTGAGGAAGGCCAGTACTGTTGCTGCGTGAACATCCCGGCAGCCCATTTTTGCCCACAGAAGTTGTTTCCTGTAATTAAAAAGAAAAAATAAAAAAATAAAAATCAGTGGGTGAAAGTTTATGGACGTAGGACTGACTATAGTTGACTTGTGTGGTAGCTGGTAGGCAGTAACCTTCTGGCACCTTCTTTGCTTTACACACTTACGTGGAGGTAACGCTACCGAGTTCACACTTTAGTGAAACCTCAGATTTTTACACAGACTGTTATGATTGCTCAGCTGACAGACTGCTAAACTTGCGACGTTCAAGATCAAAAAAGGAGCACTTCAACGTGTGATTCTACACAGCCTTTCACCTTGTGTCACTGCATGTACTTTTACAGAGTCTGAGTGGAGAAGGTGAGTCAGTGAGTGGGTGGGATTTAAGAAGCTCCTTTGCTCCTCAACTGGCCGCTCCCTCTCTTTAGCCCAGGTGTAATACCAGAGTGCGCGGTCAGTCCTATCACACTGCCGTGTGAGTAAACTTGAACTGCTTAAAACCAGCATCATAAGACTGGACAAGGAATGCACACGCAGGCAGTTATCCACACGTTGTATAGGCTAGTAGAGAAGGCAAGCACTTTTGAGTAATTTACTATGATTTTTTGAAAGCAATTAACAGTTCTTCCACACTACTTCTGCCTTTCAAAACCAGCTGTCCAGGCACATGAACAATTCCAGAAAGCAGATGGCTTTTCAGCTTTCCCATTTTCTTCTTCAGAGGAAGCTTTAAAGAATACTGCTTCCTTTTCAATTCAATCACTGCCTGCGTACCTAACATAGCCTCTTGCCTGCAGAGATCCGAGGAAACAATCTCAATGACGTGTCTTTTAAAAAAAAATAAAATTTCCAAAACAAAAGAGACTCATTAATTTGAGTAATCCTGTCTCTGGGTGCTTCAGATACTTTAAAGAGGCCTAATGCATAACAGGCACTGAGCATCCATCCCAGAGTGTACTTGAAGCAGGACACTAAAAATTATAGTACCTAAAAAATCAGCAGATACTTTGAAAATTCTCAGAGAAACATTAAGCCATTAATTCCTAGTGAATTTTCTTCCAAATCATTATACTGCATTGTGCTTATTTCTCTAAAGTCACAAAACAATTCTTTAGGTACTAGAAGTTCTACATAATATATATACAAATAACTAAATTTCTGTATCTCAGAAAGGTTACAGACATGGTTGCAACCAAAGAGGAAACAGGAATTGATCCCTTACTGTCCTTCTATACCTGCAAACATCAAATGCCCAGGGAACTTTTCAGATGAGGAATTTCCATGTATAGTGGAAGCAGACTACAAGCATTATCAAGCTATACAGCTAGCCAGCAGTTTATTGATTTATAGACAACTAAATAAAGCCAAATTTGTTTCCTAAGAAGGCATTAGGCGTTTATTTACTTTTTATGCCATCTGATCCTGAAGCATTGCAATGGTATGTGGGTAACGCTTAACTGCCGATCATACTCTTTTAAAGAAGTACTGCTGAAAAGAAATAATGACAACCCCATTTATGCTAAAAACGCACCTTATTCATCCAAAAGACGGCATTATATTTTTGCTAAGAATAACTGAGCGTGGGCAAGCTACTGTTCTCATGGCAGTAACCTCTTCAGATAACAAGTCATTAATAGGATACTCCCTGGGTAGGAGGACCCAAGACAAAATAACAAATAAGCTTAGATCTAATACAGCATCAAATTTTGTTCTCCTCAGGCTCAATACTATTGCTCTTCCATAAAGAGTTTGCCTTTGCCTGGATAAAACTTCCATGCAGGCAAGGCATACTCTGAGACAGAGCTCTGCCAGAAGCAGCTGGAACAAGCACAAGACTGGCCGTTTTCAGAAATCCACTGTTTCTGCAAAGTCATTTGCAGTAGTAGATGATGAAAATCTGGGCAGAGTTAACACAGGGTGGGCAAGAAGTGATGTGAGGTGCACCCATCTTTTCTAATAGAGGAGGATGGAAGGAAAAAATTACGCTATATCAAAGCATAGTTACGGCAAGGACTATGCAGCCAGGACTTAGGACATCATGGGAAGATTTGTATTTTTCTATTACCTCTGCTGTACCAGTTACATGGACAGAAGACTTTAGTCTCTAGTTCACCCTATAGTTGCCAGGTGTGTTTAGGCCACCCTGCATACCTTGTTTTTGCCAGCTGTTCCAGATAGATGCACCAAGAGTGGGTTTTTGGTTGGGTTTTTTTGTTGTTGTTTTTTTGGGGTTGTTTGGTTTGGGTTTTTTTTCTTTTTTATTGGTGATTGTGTTTGGTTTTGGGGGGTGGGTGTTTGCCTTTTTTTTTTTTTTTTTCGAAAAAAGAAAAAAAAAAGTCCTTAGCGCTTCTCTTGAGGTAGGAAGGGAAAGACACAGAAAATAGCTCATTTTCCCATCACAGGTTATCGAGGAAAAGTGAATTTGTAGGTAAGATATCCATGATGCTCCCATCAGGGGAAACTTGTCCCATCTTGTAAATTCTGCTAGCTTTATAGCTATAATTGCAGCTTTAGTTACAGATCCCCGATTAAGACAGTAACAAAATAGATGTTGTCTTAATTAAGATGTGTACTTACCAGTGCTGTGTCCAAATCAAGAGAAACCTTAGCAACCTTTAGAAGTAGGAAGAAAGGTGTTACTGGATCTAGGAAACAGAACAAGGAAAGAGTCAACATCACATTTGTTTCATGCAACATTGTTTGCACTGTAATTCAGAAATAAGGAATTTCAGATACATTAACATCAGACCAACTCCATCACCTTTCTACAATTTTCTCTTATTTAAAAAACAAAGCTCAAACTACTTCTTTTTCTTCCCCCAGAATTCTTCCCCAGAGCATGTTCTCTTTCTATCTACCCATCTCTGTCTTTATGCAACAGATAAGAAGGGTGCAAAAAACCTCCCTTTCTTATGGGTGTTCCAAGAAGCGGAGATGTTCACATCCTGAATTTTATGTGTCTAGCAAAAAAAATCCATACCAAGTCATATAAAATCATTATTTCAGATGTTACATTCCAGGCTGCGCTTTATCAACAGGGAGGAAAAGGCACAATGATTTTTTTATGTCAGAGAACAAAACACAGACTCTGAACTGTTTATATACTTGTGGTTCTCTATTTCTTCCTGGCTTCTACACAAAGGTTTGAAGGAAAAGGGAGAACGGCAGGAAGTACTGGTGACGTCTTTTCAATGGCTGTCCAGCTTTTCCAGAGAAAGAGAAAGGATCTTCTTGTGGATTCTCTTTACATCCATCTCTGGGATCCACACCACTGAGTTCCAAGAGCAGCTCTGCAGGTCATAACAGGAAAATCACTTTTCTACTGGACAGTGTCAGACCTACAAGCATATCATTATGTGATTGTTAAGAGCTACAACCCAAAGGTGAGTTTGCTGTACTAACATGTACGAGGACACAGACTTTAAGTGACCTGTATCAAAATCTGAAATATTATAACATTTATATATATAAATGCAGTCTCATGGGGTCTAACATCAAATGAATTCTTCTATCAAACCATCTAGGCAAAAGAGAGACCTTGCAGCACACACTCATGCAACTGAAATTTTTCACTAAATGAGAAAGTGAATTTCCAAGTTTAAGTTAAGTTCTCCAATACAAATGCTATACAAGACTATACAAACGCTATACAAATGCATACAAGACATGGAAATGCAGACGCAACCAAATCAAGCATCCCACTGGATTTCCACTGCCAGGTTTATCAACCAAAATTGTTACAAGTGAATGTAGCAATTTGGGCAAACTATGCAGGGCTGCACAGGTCAGTGTCAATACATTCAACTGCATTTGGAAGAGAAGTAGCAGCTTTTTTTTTTTTTTGCGTTTGGAGAAAAAAAAAAAAGTATGACTGCACAGCTCAGAGTAGCTGGTTTTATTCACCAACAGTTCTGAACAATTATCAAGCTTTCTGTCCATTTAGCAGCAACCTAACCTAAAGTAAACATACAGATCTCCCTCTGCAGGGTCACACCCCAGTGTGTCACACCAGCCAGTCCTCAGTAGCAACCATAATTAAGCAGAAAACTAGTACTGGCAAACAAACCTGTCCGAAAGGGAGCTGTGCCCAGGCCAAGAGTCACTCCCATTAAATGACGATAACATGTCGCCACCAGCTGTTGTAATAAACAGATACAGAACAACTCGGAACCGATACAAACAACTCAAAAAGATCTTCATTTCTGCAGACATGGAGTTTCTTTTCCTCTAGCTATTTAGTCCATCTGATTTTCCTCTGTCACTGGTGGTGTTGAACAACTAGAGACCTCAATCACTTCTGAACTGGTTGTCCCATGGAAGAAAGCATGCTTTAGCCAACATAGTTGATACCCTCCCTTGCCTTTGATTCTAGACTCAATTTTCTTATATCCCAAGCATTTTACAGCTGCAATACTTGAGGCTCTTATATCTGATTCACAAAAGTTACCAGTCTGAATACCACTTCAGGGACAGATTTTACTAGGCTCCTAATCTAAAGATCCACGTGGCTGTAACAAGAGATGCTGGCTGAAGCTAGTTAAAAACTGGTAAATCATTAACTACCTACAAGGCAAAAAAAAATAAAACAAGTTAAAAAAAAAGAAAGGCGTTTACTAGAGACATAATTCAGTGATGAGTAACGCCAGCTCTGTTGCCTCGCATGGCCTTGAGCCACCGCTGCTCTGTAAAGCCCTGCAGGAAGCAGGTCACAGGAAACAATTTATAAACAAATGCATTCTGAAGCTATCCAGAACAGCGTTAGCAGTTTAAAAAAAATATTACGAGTTTTGGAGAACTGGCCACCAGAAAGAGGAGACCAACACCCGCCCTGTTTCAAGATAACTGTAAGACACAGAATCGGTGCCACCAGCCAGCTTTTTTATTCCAGAAATCAATCTCACAGTTCCAAGTTCTACAAAACTCCTATTAAAAATTAAATCCAGGAGTAAAGGATGAGAATCAACACTCCTAGCTAATACATCAGGAGCTGAGAGGCAAAAAGAACGCGGCAGGGGCGATGATTTTACCAACCGATGTGCGAGAGGCAGAGGGCGCCCGGCCGGGGCCGAGGCACAGGCTCCCCCCGGGGGGGCCGGCAGCCCCCGGCACAGGCCGAGCGCCGCCGGTACCGGCTCACCCCAACCCAACGCGCACCAAACCGGCCGCGCAGCGAGGCCAGGCTGGCGGGGAGCGGGGGCCAACCGGAAAGGGCCGCAGAAACCACCCCCCCTCCCGGCCCAACCTGCCTGAGGCGGCGAAGCCCCCTCAGCGGCAGCCCCCTCACGGCCGGGCGCCGCGGGGACAGGGCCGGAGCCGCGTCCCCCCGCAACACGCCAGCTCCCGCCTCTCACCTCCTGTCAGGGCGCGGGGGCGCAGAGGAAAGGCACCATAGCCACCGCACTGCCCGATCTCCGCCTGCCGGAGCCGCTCCACTCGGGAGGCCGCGGCCGGCGGCGGGGCGCCCGGAGGGTTCTGGGGTTGTAGTCCGGCGCCGCCGCAGTGCCAGCCCCGAGCCTCCCCCGCGCACTACAACTCCCAGCGCCCCCCGCGGGGCCCGGCCGGCGGTGCGTCCCGCCTGTCGGTAGGGAGCCCCGCGGCGGGGGGCGGCCGTCATTTAAAATACATTCCTTAAACTCGCCGGGAAAATAAAAGGAACCAGCAGCTGCTTCCCAAAGCAGCCGCTGAGCGGCTGAGCGTCGCCCCGGGGGTAGCGGGTGGGCAGTGATTGCTCTTACATCTTTTTTTTCAAAAAAATTCTTCTTTCCTTCGCTTATTAAACTGTCTTTAGTCGCTAATCCCACCAGCCACAGCACCTAAGCCTAGTTCAGTGTTCCTCATTATCCCTTCACCCCTGAAGCCCACGTAACGCTTCACACACAGCAGAAATAAAGCCAAGCTGGTTCTTCTTTCAAACTTCTTTCGCCCCTTGTTTCCATCTGAGGTTAAGACCAGCGTTCAAGAAGTCTGACCAAAAAAAAATTGCTATTTTCAACCATGAATGTGAAATAAATAGAGCGTCAAAAACTTGTCTACCCATAC
The DNA here is from genome assembly GCF_964199755.1 of Larus michahellis. NCBI lineage: Eukaryota > Metazoa > Chordata > Aves > Charadriiformes > Laridae > Larus > Larus michahellis. Next base: position 25,562,579 of record NC_133897.1, on the reverse strand, counting down.
TTAGCTCTGGTGAAAATACGTTAGCCCCAAACACAAACTAGAGGAAAATCAGAACCAATGCATCCAGAGGAACCTGGACAGGCTGGAGAGGTGGGCCTGTGCCAACCTCATGAAGTTCAACAAAGCCAAGTGCAAGGTCCTGCACATGGGTCAGGGCAGTCCCAAGAACAAATACAGGCTGGGCGGAGAATGGATTAAGAGCAGCCCTGAGGAGAAGGACTTGGTGGTGTTGGTCAATGGGAAGCTCAACATGAGCTGGCAATGCGTGCTCACAGGCCAGACAGCCAACCGCAACCTGGGCTGCATCAAAAGAAGAGTGTCCAGCAGGTCAAGGGAGGCGATTCTGCCCCTCTGGTCCACTCTCGTGAGACGCCCACCTGGAGTACTGGGTCCAGCTCTGGAATCCTCAGCAAAGGAAGGACATGGACCTGTTGGACAGGGTTCAGAGGAGGGACACAAAAATGATCAGAGGGCTGGAGCACCTATGCTATGAGGACAGGCTGAGAGAGTCGGGGTTGTACAGCCTGGAGAAGAGAAGGCTCTGGGGAGACCTTACAGCAGCCTTCCAGTACCTAAAGGGGGCCTACAGGAAAGGTGGGGAGGGACTCCTTATCAGGAGTGTAGTGACAGGACAAGAGGTAATGGTTTTAAACTGAAAAAGTGTAGATTTAGATTAGATATTAGGAAGAAATGCTTTACCATGAGGGTGGTGAGGCACTGGAACAGGTTGCCCAGGAAAGTTGTGGACGCCCCATCCCTGGAGGTGTTCAAGGCCAGGTTCGATGGGGCTTTGAGGAACCTGGTCTAGTGGACGGTGTCCCTGCAGGGTGGTTGGAATTAGATTGATCTTTAAGGTCCCTTCCAACCTATGATTAAATAATTGTATTACAAGAAATCCTACCTTTTTTCCCCAGTCACTGCTTTTAACAAAATGTAGAGAAGCAGGGTTTGATAAGTATACTTACAAACCAAAAGAGATCAAGTTCAGAACCCTTTGATGTATTCAGTCTCATTTTGCTTTGCAATCAATTTAATATCTTTAAAGTAGAAAATACCCTGTAGAATAAAGGACTTCTATTTATTTTTTTCAAATTAAAATATAAGTACACCTGCTTGTAATACAAAAAACTGGAACATCAACTATTCCCAAAAATGTATAGCTCTGTTGAAAAGCAGTCATCATTTTCTTCACTAAAGAGTAACATATACCCACAACTCCACAAAAGGAGGGACTCCCAAATTAAGTCTGTGAATTTGGAGTCAGGATTTATATGATCAAGAGGCCTACAGTAGGCACCAGCAGGTGTGAGAAAAAGCCAGTATGCATCAGCCTTGCATTTTCGTGCTCCTACAAGTCACTTCCTTGCAGCCATTTATTTGTGTTTTCCTTTAGATCTTTAAAAATAACAAAAACCCCACAATCCAGTGCCTGGCTCACCTCAGCAGCACTAGACCTTGGAAAACCGCCCATCAGAAATTTCCCTGGATACTTCTGATGTCCATGGCAAAAGATGTAGAGTGGTTGAACTTGCTCCTTTGCTACCTCTGCGGGTTATATTCCCTCCATTCATCTAATTTGGCAAAAAATACTCCAGGGATCATTAGTTGTTAAGCAGTGCTCTGAGTTGCATGCGCTTTGGTCTTTACTCTGTTGAGTTGGTAGCTAATGTAAATCAGAAAAACCTGTTCTTTTCCCCACTGTGTTCTAAGTGCCAAAACAAATTGAGACAATGGAGCGGGGGGAAGCAGGGAACTGGGCAGTCATGGTAGACAGAACAAAAATTAAATGGGAGGTCTGCATCGCAATGGATTCATGTATGTGCTAAAAATACTGGATCCAGCCAAGAATGCTAGCTTCTATTCATTTGTTCTTCTACTGAAGTTTGCAACAGTAGTAGCTTCTTTTTCCGATATTCTTCATTCTCCTGCTCTGCTTCCTCATCTATGCATTTTCTTATATGTGCTTTTAGTTCCTCAATTCCTTCTCCGGTATATGTAGATATAGGAATTATATTTTTGAATTCAAGTGTATTTGCAGGAATCATTTCTTCCTGTAGTAAGTGTAAGAAGTCTGAAAAATCATATTGGAAGAGTTAGTACAACTCCCAAATAGCGTATCACAACAAAGACCATAAAATCTCATTAAATTTAGAAAATAAATTTTAATACATTACAGTAATAAACATAACTGCAATTAATATAGAAGTATTATTTGTTTAATCAATCTTGAAAAAAATAGCTAAAGTGTCAGAAGAGGAGCACTAACATAACAATTATACCATATTTATACCCTCATGAGAAAATTCTATACCCTTCCTTTAAGATGACTACAAAGAAACCCCAAGTTGTAGAACACAGGAGATGGTTTTAAGCCGTCCTGGTTCGTATGCACTCCAGGAAATAGGAAGAAATTCACTCCGATGTAATAGCAAAACTGAAGCAAACCCCTACATAGGCCTGTCCAGAATTTTCATGTGTTTTGGCGAATGTCACATGATAAATTGTATATATCTGTGTCTGTAAGGGGACCTTCAATCAAGATTACTGTTATCTGAGATACCTAGACTGGAAATTTACTCTCCCACATCACAGTTGGAAAAGATCGTCCAGGATATCTCTATTTTGTCAAAATACTTCTCCAACAGTGAAGCCAGCACTACACATGCATATAAACAGAGATCTAAAGGCAGGAAGTGCTTTTAAAACATAATAAATTTAACAGCTGACTTCAGTTTCAAACAACTCCTTGCCAATGCAGAGTTAGCCCTGACGAAATCTTATTACTACTTTTGTTGAAGGTTATTGGTGAAAGTTCATTTTACCTTGAGGATTCTGTAGTTGTTTCATAAATTCACTCAAGTTATCCTGTGCACAAGGCAAATCCATTTTATTAATGGCAAGAAGGGCAGGCTTTGTTAGAAGTTCCTCTTTGTATAGCTCCAGTTCCTTAAAAGACAAGTAAATTTGCCTTAGTAATTATTCGTAGTTTAACAAGCGCTACTTCAATTTTACATCTCCTCTCTCATTTGTTTAATTGCCTAAACAGTCTTTTGTGCTTAGGCAGCTGAGAGGTTTACTCAGGAGCTCAAGGTTGATGTATTAAAGCAGTCCGACAGAAGAAAATAACGTTCAGTGATTTTTTTACTCAAACACAGATGTTTCAGGTAAACAGGCTGGTCGATTCTGAAACAGCCTCCTATAAAAACAATGGCAGTTTTGGGGTGGTTTTTTTCTGATATCCACAAACACAAAATCAATTTCAGAAAAAGTTCAGATCTGTAAAACACATAAGCAAATTCTTTGGAGAGTTTTCTGATTCTTAAGCATTTTAATGGACTACTGTTAGTATCAGAAATGAAATCACAACAATGAATTGGCTAAAAAGAAACAGAAATAGCTGTATTTCAGAAGATTCATCATCTTAAGTTGTACAGCTAGAGAGAGAACAGCAGTTAAACTTGAAATTATGTAAAAGGTATTATTTTAATCAGAGATGGAAACACTGAATGTCTGCAAAGCTGGGGCCTGATGTCTCATCTCCATTAGGCTATGCAGTAAGGGCATCAAGGCAGGGATTTAATTATACCCATGTATTTCTACTTCCTAAAATGCTACCAGACTGGGGAACTGAAAATCATGAGTCTTTTCACCTTTGCTGGACTGTAAGAAATATCTCATATGCTACACAGATTAATGAATGAACAGTTGTGCCCAACATAAAATAGAGCGGTTTCACCTGGATAGTTGAAAATAAAGATTTCATATTTTGAAGAACCCTAAGCTTGTTAACTGGCCTTATATTATAAATCCAGAAGACACACTAACATTTGAAAGTTCTTATCAAAACTGAGCCTCTTTCTTGGCTCAACACATAACTACAAATGTCAATTAGGAAAGATGAGAACTTACCTTTGTTAGAAGCAAGATAGTTTCAAAGGCTGTTCTGAACCTAGTCTTAACAGACAGCTGAAACCCAGAAATATCAACCTGAAAAAGTTACATGAAAACAAGCTTTGTGGTATTAAATTATGTTACAGTATCAAGGTACTCTCCATCAACTACTTTGCAGTAAAATGTCAAGAGATGTACCCTCATTCCTGGGCAAATAACAGAGGGCAACTATACACCAATATAACACCATAGACACTGAAAGCACAAACTGGTTGGTTCTGATACAGTGTTTCTCAAAGATCTGATTTTTAATCCTCTTTTTTAAGGGGATGTTACATAAAAAAGGTAAAAAAAAATCATCCCATGCTTTAATTACGATGGGAACACTTCACTGCTCTAAATTAATTGGCAAATTTTAATAATAAATTCTACTTAGGGATTTAATTTATCATCAGTTGTTTGAGAATTCCATTCTGAAAATGGTATTACAGCTATATTTATCACAAAACATGCAAATTAAAAATAATTTCCTAAATTCCAACTACACTGCATTTAAGACGCATTTTATTTACTGCACTGCCTTTTATTTCAATAAGCTGTAAATTTTATTTAACTTACAACTAAGAGAAGCTGTTTGATTCTTTCTACATGTTTGAGAAATTTGTGGCCCATCCCTTTGTTTGCATGTGCACCTTCAATCAGTCCTGGGAGATCAGCTACTGAAATCTAGGAAAACAAAGGTTTCAAACAAAACATTTCCAACAAGCAAAAATGGTGACTTTAAACTATCAGCACATATTATCATTTTATATAAATAAAAGAACCCAGAGATAGGAATGTCCAGAATAGCTATTTTGAGAGATTCCTTTTACTTTATGTGTATTCCTGGGAATTGTGTGGGGGATCAGTTCTCCATCAGTACGCACTGGCTGTTTCAATACATTTAGTCTATCATCAGAAGCAGATCTAAACAAAATGCTACTATTACACAGATACTGTGCTCCTCATGTTCCCCTGTCTATTTATTTATAGCTGCCTGCAAAGTAGAAAACAGAAGGTAATAATACCTCAGCAGTGATCTTGCAAAATTTACCTATTACCTGAGAATAAAACAGACTCCAAAAGGCAAGAAGATCAGGCTACCACAGTTGTATAGAATTCAAACTGTCACTGTCTGAAAAGAAAGTCTGTTCCTTGTGGCTACAGAGAATCTTTATTCCAAATGCAAACCCACTTAACGTTGTTCCCCTGAGCGTGTGAAGTTCCAAGAATTTGCCTTCTCTTCAACTGAAATGAGATTTTGATTAGCACATCAGCTTCCAACAAGAGGCCAGCAAAGACTGCTACAATGGACAGGGATCTTGTCATTTTCTCAGCTGATTGTTGTAGGAGGGGTTGTACACAGTTGTAAAGGAGAGCTGAGACAGACCAAAAAAAGAGAAGAATACTAAAAACTCCAGATACCTACTCAGTAACTCACAGAAATCTAAGACAGTGAAGCAAAGAAGAACAAATGCACGGTCTTCCATTAAGACAGCAAATGGATTCAATTAAACAATGCCCAAACCAGCACACAATAAAATTTCCAGTGTGCTACTTACTGCAGAAGGGGGCTTTCTGCTATGAGTGAGTTACGCTCCCACTCATGGGTCACACTAACTTTTGACCATGACGCATTCCCTAAATACTCGAAGCCTTGCTCCAGAATTTTCCATCTACAGAGACGTGAGATGCAACTGGGTGAACCACAGACTCGTAGCTAGAAACAGGGAGAGAATAACTGAAACAGGAGAGAATAACTAGAGAGTTAGAACAGAAACATCCGCTTCCTGGTGTGATGGGTTTGGGTGCTGCAGTACCATCATCACCACTTTTTTGTCCCCAGCTTTAGTTCTCTTTCAAAGAGTATCTTTTACGAAGCTCATAAAGAAACTCATATTCTCTCAAAAGAACACTTGGTTCAGATATACTGGTAGGAAAAGTAAATGATTCTGCTAGTTTCCATGATCTGGTACTAAGACCTGAAGCCAGACTCATACTCAGATCCTCTACTTCCGTGTCTTTTCTTTTGCAAGCAGTAATGACAGACAGCACCAGGTAACTTGCATGTATTTTCTTCTTTATAACATACTAAGATAAAATAAGCAAATTGCCACACATTTCCTTAAAAACGTCAGTGTTCTGTAGGGGAAAAAAAAAGATATAATAAGCCACTCTCCCTTGAATGATACAGAACCGTCACCTCAATTATTGCTCTTAATTGCTTACATTGTTTTGTTTTCAGCAGTTGCAATACTGAGAGCTGAAGTACTTCCTCTTACTCACAGATGTTCTCTGTGATCACAATCACTCATTCCCTTGATTTTAGAAGAAGAGATATTTTTACCATATAGTTCCTATATAGCACGCTACACTGTAGTCTAAAAACCATGAACTGCAGAAGCAGCCCCCAATAAGGGTCACTGGCTATGACGTGAAACAGACTGCAGAAAAGAAAGCCAGGAGTGCAAGTTAGTTCTCCTGCTGGAGAAAGATACACCAGTAAGAGCAAGATGTCTTGATTCACGGCAGGTAGGTAGTTTTTTAAAAGGATATAAATAATCCTGTTATTTGCAGCACACTTTTCTAGGATAAGTTACCCTAAACTAGCAGATAAAATGAATATACAAAAATTTTCCCTTAGATGTGTGCATCTCTAAGGGAACCTGACAAACCAGACATACTTCCTTTAACATACAGTTTTGTTGAAGCTTGTTAAATGAAGCTTTCAAGCATCAGCTACTGAATCCCACTAAGATTATTGCTTCTGAAAGTGAAGAGAGAAAGTTTCTGTCTTTTCACTGAGGTGAAAAGCATACCTCACTGTCTGGGAGGTATGCTTTCCTGGTTAACGCATCTGAAACCCTTTGAGCATTCGCCTTTTATCTTGGAAGTGATGAGTCCAGTACTGCATGTATCATATACTTAAAAAACAAAACAAAAGCACATCAAAGAAGATTCAAGCTTGAGAAACCAAAATGTTTGCTGCAACCTTACATGAACTTGGGGTCCAAAATCTATTACTAAGTCTCATTTAGCGTTGCTCTTTTCCCTTCGTGGATACTGTAGAAAGGATTCCAGGTGCCACACAATATCTGACAACTTTAACTGAAGAAGCCAGGTGGAGTTGGGTTCACAAAAAATAAGGTGGTAGGGCAGTAGCTCTACCAGTCCTCCAGAGCTACAGCCTACTACAAAAGGAACTGGAGCCAGGTACCTCACCTTTCAGGAAGGGCACTAACCTGGCTGTTCAGGCAATTGATATTACTTCACACTATTTTAGTTTTTTAATAAAAAGCCAAAACAAAACACCCCCACCCCCCCCCAAAAAAAAAAAAAAAAACAAACCACAAAAGGAAGTCAGGGCAACCAACCTAGAGAGCCAGAACAGTGTTATGGTAACTGGGTTATGGTCACTAAATTCCCTGTCATTTACTACTGCAGATCTGCAGCTATTGGACAAACCTGCCCCTATTTAAAATCCATTCTGAAAACGAGCCATTCATTCCAGAGCTCTCCGTATAGTGAACTTACAGAAAAGTTGCCTCTTCTAAATAAAAATAACAGGTTAGTCTCTGAAACAATGATTTTTTTTTTTTTTATAGTCCTGAACTTAACAAGAGTATACTAGGACACAGTAACCTCAATTCCACACACACATTCCACATCACAATTCTAAGATTATAAAGCAGGATTAGAACCACAGAAAGGAGACAAGGGAAAATAAGAAGCCATTTATTAAAGTGACTTGAAATCTTTAGAAAGTCTTTAGTGACTTTAAAAAAATAGTACTTTCTCCACAAATTTCATTAAGTCCATGTAATTGCATTTTGTATGTACATTATATACACACGTGAAAAAACCTACAAGTTTCCTTTTTCTTTATGAAATTATGTTAAGCAACATAACTAACCATTATATACAACTTTAACGAGCAACAAGAATGGATTTTCATACCAACCTGCTTATAATCTGCATACATGATCTTTCCTAGTTCAGGCTGTACCGTTGTAACTATGACAAGGGAAAAAAGAGGAGAGGAAAACCCAAAATTTTTTAACATTTAAAAAAATGTTACTGTTACAAAACATTTAAATGTTGCTGGACTTTCTCACTTCATATTTAAATGAAACAAATGTTCAGTAGCAGAAAAAAAATATGGAAAATGGTATGTTAAGAATTACTGGGAAAGGAATATAGAAAAAGCAAAACAAGAGCTAACAAAATTAGACCACTCAAAAAACCATTGGTTCACCAAATCTTGGCACTGTCTGCAGTTCCGTTCCCGTCATCCCAAAAAGGGAATAGGGGGGCTAGAGGAGCCTCAGACACAAAAAGGATTATCTAGACTATGGAATAACTTCCAAATAAAAAAAAAAACAAGGAAAGGCAAAGTGAGATAGGACTCTTAAATTTGAGAAAAAAAATATAAAAAGGCTGTAGAGAATCAAGAGTGGTGCAAGAAGGTCATTATTCGTAGGAATTATCAATACTTGTACTCTTGTTTTTTAATTAAAGAATGATCAGATGGCTAATCCTAATTTACTGACAGAAGAGTAATAAAAATGGCATTTTTCAGTAGACAGATTCAAAACCAAAATCTTACTCTGTTGCAAGAGCAGGTGGTAGCTATTTCCAAAGCATACAAGATGTTTATGCGAAGAAACTTGATGGTGCTTAGGTGGTACACTGAGGATATTACAAACCATGGAGAGTCTCAGATGGAATAAAATGGGATGAGACTAAAATAAATGTTAAATAGACCCTGCACTGACACATTGAAGCACTAAGAGGGCGTACACATGAAAATCTGAGATGCTTAAAGAAACTGGACACTGAAACAGCAAGTTCTTTCTTTGAAGTATTTCTTACAACTACAAATCTGTGTAACGTATGTAACGCATTTAGCTGACAACATGGTTATCCCCTATTCTTTATTACAAGCCTCTAAACCAAGTCAGAGAAAAGACTTCTTGCTCTCATGAAAATATTACTGCTCTAAAAATAAGAGTATCAACTTACATGCATAATTTGCAATCTCAGGTTTGGCATGAGAAATCTTGCTTAACAAGGATGATTTTCCCGCATTTGGAAACCTAGAAGGAAAGTCAGGATTTATATATTGAACAAACACATGTGCGATTCCTGTATACTTTATTACCACATACACTATATTACCTTAGTCAAACTCAGTGTTATCAACTAATTTTTGCAGATTAATTTAATTAAAAAAACCTAACAACAAAACCCAGATAATTTTGATTTTTTTTTTCTAATCAAATCTGAATAATTTTTTAAAATCCAACAGTGCTTCCCAAGGATGCAGGCCGGAGAGGCATGTAAATACATGCGTAATAGACTTAAGGGAAATCTTTCAAAGTCACTCGGATGGAAATGCAGCATTGGCATCCAGGTGTACTTGCATTCAGTCTTCACATCCTATAGCTAATTCTATAAATTATGTTTACATTCTTAACATCTATCATGCAAATTCATCTTCTCAGTTGTATTTACAGTCTTTTGGTATACAAATCATGGTCAATGAAACATTCTACAATTGAAGTACCAACGATACCTATGCTACATAGCAAAGCATATATAAACTCTGTAAGTGCATCTATACGGAGAGGAGGAGGGAAAAGTCAGAGAGAGACTTTGCGTATACTGACCACACACATGCAGAGTCTGTATATGTTTTTAAGGCAACAAAGTTTTTTGAGGGATCCTGAAATTAGGACTAACCTGCTTTGTTACCAAATAAACCAAAAAGTATACCAGTGAAGCCCTAGGAGCTGGCCTGTGCAGACCTGACTGTTGTAACCTTTTCCCTCTAGCTATACCTGCATACTACAACAAAAACGTTCCTCAAGGGATACAGCAGCTTTCACAAAAGCTTCTTCACAGAATACACCTACTCATTGAAATGGAAACCTAAGTTGAAACTGAAATTATAACACATGCTTATTTTAAAGATGAATCCAACCTGTAGAAGACACTATAGCCATGATTCATGTCAAACTTGAAGCTGACGCTGACATCAGAGGACAGACTATAGTCCTTATTCACAGCACCTGCTCCACACAGGAGACCACACAAGACTTGTGTCCCAGTCAAATTCACAGACAGTTACTCAGCACAACGTTTCAGTGCAACAGTGATGAAAGAAAACTGTGTCCACAGACGACTGAACATTGGTCACAAGATAGAGAGGCATGTGTCACACAGAAAACCATATACTCTCTGTTTGAATACATGCAGAATCATGACCTGTTAACAGGGACAACTCATAAGAACATGCACTAATGAAAAACAAGACTAATATTACATTAAGGGGCTTTATAAAGAGGTTGTATACAGGACTTTCTTAAAAAAGAAAGAGACATAATGACTCTTGTTGTAACAGAAAAACTATTGAGGGTAGTTTTAATGCGCTCTGATATTGAGAGGTGCCATAAAGACATTCCAGAAGGTTACTCTGCTCATCTCCTCAAGTGAGTATTGTGTTTCCACTGAGATACAATATGCTGTTTGAAGTTTAAATCGCAACCTACACTACACATCACAACCTGTACCCAAACCTGATGGGCCTTTCTCAAGTCTGTATGTTTTTTACCTGATCTAATAGCAAACCACTTGCAAATCTACTGAAGTAAAAATAACAAAGAGATCAAAGTACAACCACAAACCATCAGAGGCTGATTCATACTCTCAACAAGAAAATAACATGCTCCTCTAATAAATTTATGATTCTTTTAATCCATTTTAAAGGGAAACTGTCAGCCAAAATACAAGCCAAAATGCAAAATTAATGCAGCACCAGTGTCATAAAACGCCTATATTTTCACACACTCTAAAACAAGAAAAACATTCTCTATCATGTAACTACTAAAGACCACTTGAAAATTATATAACGTCAGATAAATCTGATATTAACAGAATTATTTCTAATAAGCAAAAAAAAATGTAGGTAGAAAACCTGCTGTCTTCAAGTTTCCATTCTTTAACAGCATATACCAATTAGACTATTTCCACCTCAAACTCATTGTCAGTTTACATTTCTTGTGGTTTTTATTAATAAGGACCACGAGGCGGGGAGGGGAGGGAAAACAGATGCCAAGTAGAAGGATACATTTACAATTGTAGTTTGTTGAAATCTTTATCCAAATAAAAATATATTTATCTGCATTGTTATAAAGCACCAACATTGAAATGCAAGTCCTACTCTTCTAGTTTGTAGTTACTTCCTTCCAACCTTCCAAGCTGTTTATTTGGGACAGTAGGCTACGTACCCTTTGAAACTCTCCTTAAAACTACTACTGAAAGGATTCACTTGTGCCAGTACCATAAAGTCGAAGATGCAATGCGGACAGTGTTCATGGCTCTGTTTCGCACCTCCTACTTACTTCATAAATATTTGCTAATAGTATTTTGATAATCACTGCAATTGCTAAATTCAATTATATTAATAATTACATATTACTCTGATCCATGAAGCCCTTCACCCACAAAATCATAACTGACACATTGAAAATTTTAAAATTAGTTTTGATAGGTTTAAACTCTATCTGATTTTTGCAAACTGCAAGTAATTTAAGTGGCAATGCAAATGTACGATAACACTCATCAACCAAACTTTCAAGTTTTTTGGATATCCCATTTGAAATTTACTACTTTGTTTTCTAACATCAGTTCTCAAACTACAGTACTTACCCAACTAAGCCAACATCTGCTATAAGTTTCAAATCAAGATGAACAATTCGCCTCTGACCTTTGCAAGGCAAGAAGTTTGTGGCCAAAGAGCCTCCAAGACCTCCGCGAGCGGCTAGGAATCTCTCTCCTGCTGCATTAAGCTCTCCTGAAAATAAATTCACTAGTAAAAAAGGACAATCCCCTGCAGTAGTTCAGTTGTGATTTTCCACTTAAATCTATCTTCAATGAACAGACAATTTTCTGTATGCTTCCTTGCAAGAGCTGTGCAAGGGTCATGGTATTTTTCCCTCTTTGGAAACAAATGAAAGCAATCATACCCCAGTATTCCCCTCTGGCATATAGTTACTCACTTCAAGAAAAGTGCTAAGTACAGGCAGGCAAAGTATAGCCAAGACGGTAGTTCTGAAGCCTCCAATTCTTGAATTTAAGAATGCAATGAGAAATCTGCATTGATAAAGATGTAGCTACAGCAAACTCTTCAGATGTTCCCTATTTTTTCATTAAGAAACATAACATCTCCCCTAAGGTAAGAATGATTAAAAAAAAAAAAGCAAAATTTGAATATATAATTCAGGGATACCTTTAGACACTGATGTGCCTATATCATAAACAGTTCTTGCCATACATCCAATTTTGTTAAACATCCTAATCAGAGTCATTTGTGAACGTAGTTTGAACTCTGAACAGCATCAGAAAAAAACCTCTGAGAAACTGCAAAGGAGCCATTGAGAGCTATTCCAAGAGCACCGTATTGAAAGAGATCTCCCCAGTTACTACCAAGTACCACTGTTTAAAAAAAGAGTAAAAACCAGAGAAGTATTTTAGATAACTTGAAATGTTGTCAGTCGGCACACATCTTTATCTTTTAAGCAATGTCATAATTCAGTAAAGTTACAGGGAGTTTATGGATACATAATTTATGTAAGGTCGTTAATGATTCTGTGGAGGGTCGGTATGGCTTTCAGCCTTTAACACTTGTTTGGAAGGACAATTTTCTTTCTGCTGCATACAGTGATACAAACTGACTACTGCTAATTTCTGGAAAGGGTCCTTGCTTTTCCAACAATTTCTACAGCATGTTTTTTGTCCGCTCTTTGTCAAAACAAAGGAAAACAAACACATATTTTGGGAGATATGTAACCTTAAAACATCCCAGTGTTAAAAGTCGGTTAGATGCTATCAATAAACATGACAGTATCTACTAGATACATTAAAACAAAGCAGAAGTTCTTACCAATCTGCGTGCCATCATCACAAAGAACTGAAATTCCCGGAGGCACGTGAACTTCACAATCTTTTCCTTTTTCACCTTTTAGTGCTTTAACACTGGGAGAAATTAAACCAGATTTAGTAATTTAAGTTGACATTCTGCTTTCTGGAAAAGATGTATATAACAATTTTAATTAAACAGACTCTTACCTGCTGTTCACTCCTGTTCCAGCTATAAATCGCTTCTGGGGATATCTTTCCCTTATGCTCTTTAGGGTAGTTCCTTCTCGGGCGATGAACCAGACGTCGCCACCTTTCCCTCCTTCCCCACCTAGACGAGGATAACCCATTCCACCAGTTCCTCCTCTCACATAAACGCGTAAATCGTCTATAAAGTTGCCATACTAGAAAAACCAACAAGTTTCATATCAGTATTGATGTCAAAACAACGAAGTTAAAAGTTTATCAAGAAGTTTCAGCTGGGACATGGTTGAGACATCAAGGAATGTACCTAACCTTGAACGGGACATGAAATAAAACAATGTGCTTTGTGTTCTTTTGCAGTTGCTAACTTAGCCATAAGGTAGTAAAAAATATAACTTCTGGACCAAAGTCAAGCCAAGAGTGTATCCCAAACTAACCCTGGATAATTATAATGCTAAAATACACACGCCTTTGTGAATAATGAGCATGCAAATCAAGTAACCTCCCTAAATCTTTTAAACATGAGCTTAAAATGAATCATTATTAACCAATCAGCTGTATTTTATCGTTATAAATATTGGATGGTCGTGTATTATCCTTGTAAATATTGTCACTGAAAGCTGCGGTGTGCTGGCTGTTGTTAATTGCCTGGCACCTGATCCTGCAGAATGGAAATAAAAGCACATATCGTGACTGGGTGTGCTGACTGGCTCTCGCACACCGGGTGAAGAACCCTCATTTAGGGACAACGGTATTATGTTCTGCTTATATTTCATTTTGTAGCCATTAGAATCAACGTGGCTAAAGCTGCTTAGACAGAACTTTCAACAACGACCCTTCAGAAAACAGACACGTAACCCTCCGAGATGTTTTTCAGCAAGAGAAATACCTGACGTTCCCCTCCCGGCAGCCATCCCTCACGGGCCGGCCTGCAGAGCCCCAGGGGCAGAGCCGGTGCACGGCGAGGCCGCGGGGCCGGGAGTGGAGCCGCCGCTGCCCGCCAGCCCTCCCCGCGCCGCCCCATCCTACCCAGGGCCCGTCCCCACCGCTCCCCAGGCCGCCCGCACTAACCTTCCGCAGCACGGCCCCGCCGCACCGCACCATGCTGGGAGCCGCCGCCTCCCGCGTCCGGGAGGGGCGGGCCGGAGCGGGAGCAGCGGCCCCTGAGGCGCAGGGGGCTGTACGGAGAGGACAAGAGGGCGGGCGAGGTCAGCGCTCAGACCCCAGGGGTGCGGCTACGGGCCAGGGGAAGGCGGAGGGAAGCGGATAACCACCCCCCGTTCCCGTCAAGCCAGCGGCCGCCATGACGGCAACGGTAGGGCCGTCTCCCGCGCAGGCGCGCCCCTTCCCGCCTCGGCCGCGCACGGCTGCCGCGGCTTGCACTCGCCCCGCTGCGGCTGTTCCCGTGGGGCTGTTCCCCCCCGGAGCCGCTGGCACGGCAAGGGACAGGCCTAGTTTGCTGCAAGGTGTCGGCTCATCCCTCCAGTCCCCCCCGTACAGCCACAGGATCTCAAGCCGAGAGGCGTTAGGGCGTTTTAGACCGAGGTGCAGTCATGGCCGCCTGAGGGGAGAGCAAGGCCCTGGCTGCTGGAGCTGCGAGGTTTCAGCGAGATCCACAACCTCCAGCAGCGTGTTCTCCCTGGAAGCCGTATGCCGATCAGATACAGCATCTGCTGTTGGCTTTGCCCATGTGGTTGTACCCTTTAAAGCCCACTGGTCATATCACTAACCTGCTCTCCTTCAAGAAACTGGGACCTGACCGTTCAACGAGGCTAGTTCTCAGGATAAGGATGACCGTGTTGAAAGTACATGGCGTTTATAAGTCTTAAAACACTTGTGAGTTTCTTAAATGGTCAAAAATTAGAAATTACTTTGTAAATCATGACATCAGTAAGGTCAGAAGGGTAAAACTGGTGAAAAAATGCCCCCAAGTTCTTTTCCAAGTCTTTATTATGTAGACAGGTATTTTTCAGACAATATGAGCATATTTGCAGGGGTTTTTTTTAAAGCACAAATCCATATGAAAAATATTCTTCTATTCCTTCATACAGCCTTTCCACAAAGTCATATGTTTTCAGTGACGGTTGTTAGCTAGCTGAGGAGACTCATTACCATTTACAGTAATTTAATACTAAAAATTAATTCAACAAGGGATTTTTTCTGTTACATTATAAAAAAAATAATTTAGAAAACAGGATTGTTGTCTGGATGGTCGCATACAGAGGGAAGCGGTCAATGGCTCGAAGTCCAGATGGAGAGGGGTCACAAGTGGTGTCCCTCAGGGATCTGTACTGGGACCGGTGCTGTTCAACATCTTCATCAATGATTTAGACAGTGGGATCCAGTGCACCCTCAGCAAGTTCACAGGTGACACCAAGCTGAGGGTGCAGTCGACATGCCAGAGGGACGGGATGTCCTCCAGAGGGACCTAGGCAAGCTGCAGGGGTGGGACTGTGCAAACCTCATGAAGTTCAACAAGGCCAAGTGCAAGGTCCTACACTTGGGTCGGGACAACCCTCGTTATCAATACAGGGTGGGGGATGACGTGATAAAGAGCAGCCCTGCGGAAAAGGACTTGGGGATACTGGTGGATGAAAAGCTGGACATGAGCCAGCAATGTGCACTCACAGCCCAGAAGGCCAATTGCATCCTGGGCTGCATCAAAAGAACCGTGGCCAGCAGATCCAGAGAGGTGATTCTCCCCCTCTACTCTGCTCTTGTGAGACCCCGCCTGGAGTACTGTGTCCAGCTCTGGAGCCCTCAGCACAAGGACATGGACCTGTTGGAGTGGGTCCAGAGGAGGGACACGAAGCTGATCTGAGAACTGGAGCACCTCTGCTATAAGGACAGGCTGAGAGAGCTGGGGTTGTTCAGCCTGGAGAAGAGAAGGCTCCAGGAAGACCTTATAGCAGCCTACCAGTACCTGAAGGGGACCTACAGGAAAGCTGGGGAGGGGCTGTTTGCAAGGGCATGTAGCGATAGGACGAGGGGCAATGGTTTTAAACTAGAGCAGGGCAGGGTTAGATTAGACATTAGGAAGTTCTTTACAATGAGGGTGGTGAGACACTGGAACAGGTTGCCCAGAGAGGTGGTGGAGGCCCCATCCCTGGAGACATTCAAGGCCAGGCTTGATGAGGCTCTGAGCCATCTATCTAGTTGAAGATGTCCCTGCTTACTGCAGGGGGGTTGGACTAGATGACCTTTAAAGGTCCCTTCCAACCCAACACATTCTGTGATTCTATTCTATGATTCTATGCTTGTGCTGTCTATATGCTAAATGGCCCAACAGAATATTTAAGTGGTATCCTGAATGTATCAGAACATGTGAGTGTTGTCCAGTGCCACTTCAGAATGTAAATTTGTTTTTGTTAGCTGTTTGTTAGTTTTGTTTCTTAGTTGCTTCATGAACTAGGACACCAGATTTGGAAACTGGATTTCCAAAATATATGCAAAATAGTAGTTACATAGTTAGATTCCTCTGTATATTATTTTTTGGTCTTTATATTTGCTGTAATTTTTCTTTATTTTGTACACTATAAAAGTTAAGCCAATACATTTAACAAACTTATCTCTACATAGTTCTACACAGTCAGTTAATTAGGGCAAAGGAACTTTCAATTTGCTAAAATTTTAGACATAAACTAGGGATTTTTTTTTTCAAAAAGAAATCAGGGAAGAATGGATAAAAAAATCCAAATTCCTAATCCTGTGCTTTTCAGATGACCCACACTTCTTTCTCTGACTTAAAAAAAGCAAACTCTTTATTTTGCAACTGGGTTATTCAGATGAAGGTACAGATGAAGCGTGGCTGTCATTACGAATGATTATTCCTGATGGCTTTTGATGATCTTCATGAATGACTAAAATAATAACATACTTCAATGGAATACAATTTTACAAAGTACTACAGTATGAAATCAGGGTTTTTTTTGTCTTGAAGTGTCATATTCCATGGGAGCTTTTAGTAGTATTTTTAGAAGGCCCTAGTCCACTTTGTGAACCTTTTCTTTCCACCTGCGTGTATGGAGAAATACATTCAAAAGCTTTTCACTCTGTTGACTATTACTGACTGTGTTATTTTTACCCATCAACTACGTATTCTGCTTCAGCTAAAAATACTTAGAATTTCTACCAACTGTACATGCTTGTACCATACTGTTATGACCTAAGTTAAATCCCCCAAATTCAAAGTTTGCCTTTCCTCAGTGCCAACCTGGACTGTAACTGCTTCTCTTTGAAAAGAAGAAAAATTAACCTGGCCAACCACAGACCCCAAAGCCTGGTCTCAATCTCATGCAAAGCTTTGGAAAAACTCAAATTTCTCCTATTAATACCCTATTGATAAAACATTTGATATGGTATCACCTGAGAAGGAATGAGAATATGAGGGTTGTGAGAGGAATTGTGAAGTGACATAGCCACAAGTAAGGTTGAAAAGGAAAATGTCAGGCTTAAAGGGCTGGTTTTAGGATGGTCTTACTTGGTATTTTTTGTAGTAGCCCTCCTAAAATCAGTAAGAGCGTACTGTTGAAATCTATTAATGATATATACTTAGGAATCATCATAAGTACAGAGAGTATCTCCGGAGATGTATTTCATTTAAAGTAGGGAGGTATTAATGTCATTGTGTAAGGCCCTGGTGAAATCTCATTTGGGGTACTGTGAAAACATCCAATCAATTGTTCTATGACTGAGCTGAGGTTGAACTGAAGGAGGGGTAGAGGGAGGTTGGGCACATCACCAGAGAGCTTGAGAGCCTTTCGTACAAACAGATTTTAGGACGGCTCAGCTTGTTTACTTAAATAAAACAAAAACAGAGAGGAGATAGGAGTGCTGTCTATAAATACATCAGGAAAGTAAACACGAAGGATGAAAACCATTTAATTTGCAGGGCAATGTTGACACAAAAACAAATAGGTATGTCCTATTCATTAATAAATATATCAGGAAATCAGAATAATGTTTCTAGTCATTACAGCAATCAAATGCTGAAACAGCTTTTCCGTGGAATTAGTGGGAGAAAAGATACACCTGTTCTTAATGTGGTGCTTGATAAATTTATGAGGTGATTGTACAACAGCTTTCTGTAGCGGCAGGGAACTAGGCCCCATCATTCAGGAGGACCTCTCTGTTCTGTGTCACCCTGCCAATTAATAGTAAAAATAGCAGAACATTTTGTCCAGATTTATGTTTCATAATACGGGAAGGACTTGCCAGTCTCATCTGACTAATAAGCAAGGTTCAGAAGTCCTTACATATGCAAAAGTTAGATTGTGCTACCATGACTTCAGTAAAGCATATGATGTCAGCATTATACAGAAAATAGTAGAAAAAAGGAGATAAGCAAAAGAACTTTTAAGTGAGATGAAGAAAGCATGGGGAAGCTGCAGATGGCAAGAAGGTTATCAGCAGAGTTCTTCAAGGATCGAGTCATAGGCCCTGAGCTCTCCTTAAATACCAGTACAAGTACATACCAAATTGCCCCATGTTTTCATGCTTTGTTGTTTGAATTTAGTACTGTTGAATCATTACGACTGTTGAGAGCAGCAGGGTCTGTAGCCTGTCGACTTGGCAGAGCCTTGTTTCTACTCAGTGTGCTGAACTTCCTTAGCACGCAGCAGGAGGTTCAAATCCAACAACAGCTTAATGTGTAGACTGGTACAGAGATGCCAGCAGAGCTACTAACTAATGTTAATTCAACTCATGGAATCAATCCACAACTCAACCTTACAAAAGAGAAATAAAGAGAACCAGATCTCCTCTGTACATTGTGAGTTGAAGGTGTTACATCCATTGACATAACCCTAGATCTGTTTCAGCACCGAGCAAGCTCCTGCCACCAAGCTCATACCAGCAGGGAATTAAGTAACATTTCATTTGAAATTGCCGTTGTGTATTTTCTGGAACCTTTTGTACCAGTAAGTACATGATCACACACACATGATGCTAAAAAATACTGAAATGGAATCATTTAAAATTCTGAAGTTTGAGGATGTTTAGATGGTTTATTTTCTAAATACTTCAAAACAGAATCTGGTCACTTGAAGAGACACTCTGTTTTGCCTGGGCAGCACTGATTCTGTCATCTTTTCCTGCTGATTTGCGTTGGCTGTTTAATCAGTGGTGGGTGTACTGTACTTGAACTTGAGTAACAGAGCTGTGAGCACTTCACTGTCAAGCCCGGTCGTAGAACATCACTCTGTTATTTCTTTACTTCGGCTGCTGCTAATCAGTGATGCAGAGGGTGACTCAATTCTTTATCTTCAGTGAGTCCTGTTTACGTAGGAGCATGCAGATGTGTAGTCACAGAGATATCTGTAATTCAGTCATACAAAAGGCCGATAGCGTTGTAAAACTCTCCAAACTGATTTATACATAGTCAATGCATATTCTGAGTTTCATGCTAAATAATGCTTCAGTTCCTGCTCTTTCTGTTCTCGTTGTGTACGTCACATACTGCTATATGATAGCTTGAAAATCACAAGGGTACTGCTACATCAAATCGTGGTTTTACCACTCTGTTCCTTTTCTCTCATGATATAAATCACTAAGTAGTGCACGGTCATCAACTCTAACGAAAAGAAGCTGTAAAACTTCTTTCCACAACAGTTTTAAAGCTTCCAGCAGCAGTTTGTTTAAATTTGTACTTTATGTGCTGTTTTCCTCAGTCTAGAGAATAACTAACTTCGGAGGAAATATTTAAAAATTAAGCTGAGATATTTTAACAACATAGCTTTATTTTAAAGTAGAGTTGAAATAATTAAAAAATGCAAGTCAATTTTCTTTCCTTGCCTTTCTGAACATGCCCACAATGGCTCATTGTAATGCTGGGAAGCTGGCATAAAGGTCTTCACAGTTGAAAGAAATAACTACACCAATACGTCCAAGGTCCAGATGTTCTAAAAATTTGATGTATTACGTTTACAGTTTTATTTTAAAAAAAAATTAAAGAAGAGATATAACCAATGCCAAGGATACACTCTTCAGTACAATAAAGTGCCACTAGATGGAGGCCCCGCAACTGCACTAATAAAAAGAATAAGCTGAAGTACAACAGTTCAAAACTCATGCTGTAGAAAAACTACCAATGTTGGAAGAATTTTGAGGGAAAAATTTTATTTTGCCTAAGTTTGGTTATCAAATAAAAACACTCAGAATCACAGAAATAGCCACTTCTGTCTTTAATCCCATCTCATAAAACTGTGTAAAATGGCTGTGCTGGAGTCTGTGGGTTTGTATGTGGCGTATGCTGCGTCTTTGGAATTCTTCCTGAGCCCCTGCAGAATGGAGAGCACAACGCAATTTTTTCTCTAAATCCCATTTATATTTAGTCACCAGCTGAAAAAAAATCTGCTTTCTCAAGCAGGTGGAGAGGGTCTCTGGTTTCAAGGGCTTTCACCTACAACCCAAGCTTTTATGTAGTTTTCAGGTACATTAGATTTTACGAAGTCGGTCACAAATTGATTTTCCTTGATCTTAGCTGTTCTGAAATAGAAACTGTAGTAACAATACTTACCTAATAAACATGATGGGTGTCTTTCTTCATGGTGCTTCCATCCTACAAACTTCATGTAACATCCTGCAGGATTATTAGTTACTAATAATTTTGATCTCTGTCAATTTAACTTCATGGGTTCATCCTTGTTTCAGGTGGATTCTCCCATAGGTGATGATCCCTCAGTGCCTGACTGACAAAGATGCATAATGCCATAAAGGAAAATGAAATATGAAAATCAACCTTCAGAACGATTTTCACTTGGGGAGGTTAATTTTTAGATACTATCAAAGAATTTTCACATAAATAGGTACTTAAGAGAACATTGTTGATGAGGTGGCACTTTAAAAAAGATAATTTTTTATTTGAAAGGATTTTCCTAAGAAGAATCTGTTCCATAGCATTTTGATTTCTATAGCTGTGTTCTGGGAATGCCTCATTTTAAGATTAAAAATGGTGAATTTATTAACTAGATTAGGAAAAGCATGAGAAGCGTGATAAAAATAAACCTGCATGTTGAAGGAAAGGGATTGAGGGCTGCCTCCAGAGGCCTTTGGAGGAGAATAAAATCCCTGTGTTCGCACCAGTATCTGGTTCTACTGCACCTACGTGTTTTCGGTGGGAACGAAATGACGAGAAGCAATTGATGCAGTGGCCGAGCAGCCGTGCGACTACCCACTTCTTTACGTGCCTTTTAATGCCTTTGAAATGTTGGCTGTTTCACTGTTGAGATTAATCATGCTAATCAACTTGATAGTGCGTAAAGCAAACAAAAAGAGGAAAAGCTTTTCCTAACTTGAACACTTACCAAAAGCTATTTTGATTAATGATATGAAGGAGCTTTCTTAAAGGTAGGTTCCTCGTGCAGCCTTGCTAATGCTTTCGTCTCCTTGGTCATGAATGCTGCTTTACAATTCCAAGGAGTAATTACATCTAATACAGCTTTAACTCCTTTCGATGATACAAAGAGTTCAGAGATGAGACAACTATATTCCAGTCTTCCAGATGCTTTTTTTTCCTATGTAGCCGTGTAGGTTCAAACACGGCTTATTTATTTGAAACAAGATTTTGAAAGAGTGTTTATATTGCTTAGCTGGAAAGGCTCCCAGAAGACGGCTAGTTATTCTGAAAGTTGTCATTTCAGAGCAGGTTTGTATTTGCCTTCAAGTACTGTATACATTGTTTTCATGACAGAAATTACTACGTTTCCACTTGAAAGAACAGGCTGTTCCTGTCATGTTGTGTTCCACAAAAGCATGTTGTGAAACCCTAACAGACCCAATTTTATTACATATTTGTCCTACATTCTTGTCAGCTGTGCCTTCCTCTGGAGAGAGGAGGTTCTCTGAAGCTGCGACTGTTACCAGTTTTATGGGATTCAGCCATCACGATTCTGGGTACGTTGTTTTTCGTACGTGGTAATGTACCACGCAGAAAAATAAAGTTTAAATTACAGTCCTGAGCTGTTGGGTGAGACCTGAATTTAAGAAAGGAGCAGCTGCAATTTAGTTACCTCAGCCCTCTCCTTGTATAGAGCGGACCTCGTTCCTTCAGGGAACATCTCATGCAGGAGAGTTAGTGATGTGGTACTGTGTCCACAGCCTTGAAGAGACCTGTTGGGTTTGTACAGAGGTTCCGCGGGGTTTGATTTCTGCATGGACCCGGTGGTGCACAGTGAAGTGATTGTCTGCTGTGTGCCAGATGCAGCATTTCCCTTGTACTTTGAACAGTCGCCTTTTGAATTTTCATGTCTTTAAAGAGGAGTGAAGCTGTGAGGGAGCCCTAGTCTTGCCGGTGCCTCAGACCCCTGACATTTGCTGTGAACCTTCGAACAGCTTTTACAAAGACATAAGTTCTGTGACACCAGACTGATGACATTTGGAGCACTCGCTTTTAAGTTGCCTGAACGCTACTTGCAGACAAAGTATTTGTCCCCACATTGTGCTAGAATGATTGTATATGAAGAAGAAACTTGTCTTCTACTTGAGCTTTTCATCCAAGTGTTTTCCTTTGGTTTTCAAATTCGGTTCTGTAGAGTAACCCTGTTTACCACTCCTCGTGCCATAGGTCTTCAGAACACTTTGCGTTCATCCTCACACCATGCAGGACAGACTCTGGTCTCTTTAAGGTAATAGATGAGGAAATCCCACTGGTAAACCCCCCCAGGTTTGCAAGTTATTCTTTGTAAGCGTATCTCTGGACCAAAAGATGAAGTGAAGGAACTCAAGAAACCCACTACAGAGCATGTAGCCTTGGGCCAGACAAACTCCCAGCCTTCTCTCAAGCCATTTCCAGCCCTCAGCAGGTGAGGAGGGATTAAAAAGACTTCCCTCTGTTATATGCAATGGGAAGAGGGCTGGGACGTCCCTTCTGCAGTAGTTCTTCGGTTATGAACGGTTCTTCTGCACAGTGATGAGCTGCACTGAGACACCGGTGAAGTGGGGGACTTCAGTGGTTCATGATCCCGCCCTTTATTGCAGAAGCGGGCACAGGAATCCTGGAGCATTTCTGAGGCGTGGTCGATAGCATTGCCATTTTCCATTACTGATTTTGTTGCATATCCCCGGCTGTAGGAATTTGTGACATAGAGGCAGCTACATTCAAAGTTATAATCTGACATTGAACAGCAACAGGTTAGAAAGAATCACAGAATTTCAGTGTATTTGGTAAAATGCTTTGAGTTTAATGATGTTGGCTGCTGACAGTTTTACTTTGACAAACTTTGAATAAACTCTAGTGCCTTTGAAGGAGAAAGACTGATGATCTTCCTTGACAGCAACCGCCCCCTTGGAGAGTTTAGACAGCATGTATGCAATGCATGAAGAGTTCCCTAAAAAATGTCTGCATCTCAGATGGTGACCCAGTCCATTTTCCCTGGTAATCTAAGAGGTGATTTGAATATACATGTTCAGTTGTCAGCAAAAATCTGTGTAAAGAAATCTAAGCTTTAATTATACCAGACAAGATAGCTGTAATAATCCTCATCCTTGTAGAATTCGATTTTGGGCAACCTGTCCTGAATTAGGCACAATAGATACCTAGAACAGGCTCCAGAAATCCAGCTTGTTGAGTGTGGAGTTGCCTGAGCTATCCAAGGAAGAATGCCAGGACTGAGGGAGAAACAGAATTGCTAATTTATGGACAGGAATTTGCCCTTGGGAACACACTTGGCACTAATAAAGCATCTTCCATTATGGGAAGTCAAGGCCTTTTACAGATTTTAATGCTTTGGGCTCCCTGACAACCCTTAATTTGAACTGTATTTTTAACCTTATTTTACTATCAGGATAGAAGTTATTTTATACAGTGTACTGGATCCGTCTGGGTTAACCTACAACGTATAGACCCATGGAAAAGCCATCCACAGCAACTGGAAAAAAAAATCTGTCTCTATTTTTGGTCTTAGGCTGATAAGATATCTTAACTGGTGTATCACAACAACAAGCATGGAAGAAATAATGAGAAATCTAAGTAAGCTTCTTCACAATCTTCTCTGCCTTGAAGGAAAGGAAGCTCTTCTAAACGTGTGCATGAGCCTAGTTCCTTAGCAGAGAAAATAACTGGCCAGAAACAAGACAGAAGAGTCTTGAACCACTGGCGCAGCTGGGCTGCTGCTGGCTGGACAATGTGGGACGTGGACACCAGTGCAGCGGCCAGCGCTGGCGCCAGCTTCTGGAGGCGATGTTGTCGAGTACAAATAAAAGGGCATTGAAATCCTCTCTGGCAACCAAGTCATGGGAGATTTTAAAAAACAGTGTAAAACTGATTTCAAGTTAGGGGGTTTCTACACAAAGGGAACTGGAATAATGGATGCACATGGTGCCTATATATTCTGGGCTGTACGTCTGTTTTCCATTAGTGTGAGATAATGTCTTTGATGGGTGCGTGTTTTAGTGGGCAGGCAGGATTGCGGATGGAAACCTGGGCTTATAAAATGGGGAGAGTGTTCACATTACTGATTTGGAAGAAGATTTGCTATCCATTGTCTTTTCCTCCCTCTGACAGCCCTCTGCCTCTCCCCTTCCCTCACCAAACACCCACCCGCCCCATACCCAGTCTCTGCAGGTGACCCCCCAGCTCAGGCTGGGCTGGCGCTCCCTGCCCGCTGCAGAAGGAGGTGGGGCTGCCACAGCCACAGTCACAGCCACAGCCACAGCCACATCCACAGCCACAGCCACAGCCCCCTCCCGCCTTTCCTGCTGACCTGAGCTCATGCTGCTGCTGTTGCTGCTGCTGCTGCTGCTTTGCCAGTGGCAGAGTCGTCCCCGTGCAGTGTAATCCCGGCATCCTTGGAGCATCCAGCAGCTGCCGGGCGCTTGCAGCCCTCTCAGGAATTTCTTTTTCTCCAAGTGTCTGACTACTCTTGATTCAAGGCTACTGTTTCCCATCGCATCACAGAAACACTGTAAGTATAACTTCTATTGTGGCTCTTTACTTATTGCCTTTGTGAAACTCACCTGTCTTGTACTGAATAGTAGGAGTTAGTAGTTCAAAGTCTCTGTGAGGCTTGTTGTGGTCTCTGCTCCTGTTTGAGGTGGTCAAATGCTTGGCATTTTAGTTTTTAGCTGGATTAAAACATTAAATCAGAACAACTCAAAAGGTTGGTGGCTTGCTGGCTGCTGTTTTCCTACTTTGTAGCTAAATTGCTAGCCTGTCCTCCCTCTAAATGCTGGTGCCTAGCGAAGTGGAAGTGAGAAGAGAAGCATTTCCATCCCTGCTTGTTTGCTGGAGCCAGTTTTCTAACAACCCAAGGAAGAGAAACTTTAATACATACTCATAAACTCTCAGGATGCTGAGGCAGATAATCCTGCTGCCTGCTGAAATGCAGCTGGCAAGTGTAGTTTTCTGAAGGAGATAGGCTGGGGTCTGTCTTATTCCCTTGAGTCCTGAAAGTGAGGTAAAGGAATACCTGAGTTTCGGGACCTCAGATGGCTGCAGCAGTGTAATGGCACATTCAGACTAAAAATCGTCCCAGAACCCTAAGGCGACAGCTCCTGTTTCCTGACCCAGCTTGGTATGACTGTGAACTCCATGGTAGCACTACAACTCTGTCTTCTTACAGGCAGTTCACGTGTATGTTGTATTATCTGTAGATCATCCTCTCTTTAATTGCATCACTAGGAGTTGCAGAGAGGACATGAGTGTGTTAACACTTTGAAGACATCGTAGGCTAACTTTTCATGTTGCCAGTGTCCAAAGATATTCCGAGGGGGCGAGCACACTTGCAATTCTGGCCAAGTTCCCAGTAAAATTTGCCTGGTTGCCCAAAACTTTGCCTTGAATCTGCACAAAGCCTCGCATCATTTTGTATTTGTATTTTACCTTCTGAGCCGGCATGGGGACTGGAAACGGTGGGAATGAGCCTGGTGCCAACTATTTGGTGTAGAACTAATTTAGGACACCAGAATAAGGGGCACTATTTGAGAGTCTTGACTGCCATCTTTTTCTCAGGCTTCTTTCCATGTTCACTTTTTTGGGTTTGGGTTTCCTTTTGTGTTTACTCTCCTCTTCCACTGCACTTTATAGGAAAATATTTATCAGGTGTTACAGTGATGTTCTGTCTAAACCTGCTTTGAGCATATGTAATATGCATCATAGGAAAATTGCAGCTTTCACAGAAGGAATCCATGTATCATAATGACTACTAATTCTGTAGCATTTGAAGTTCTTATTATGCCTCCTGTATTATTACTCTCTCCATCTCCAGTTCTCCAGATAGTTTCTGTTTTGCATATATGCTAGAAATAATTGTGCCAAAAGTTTGCTTAATTTTCTAACATAAGCCAGAAAGGAATATGCCTTTTTCTGGTTTTGCAAGAGCTACCGAATGAGTTCATAACCTGCCTGTGCTCACCCAGTACAGCGTAACGGTCTGGTTTAATGTTCCTTCATTCCCACCTTCCTGAGCTGGACTGCTCCATGAAAGACTGGCCATTTCTAACTCTGTTACTTGTTTGCAATCATTTGAAATAGAATACCACTAGGATTCTTTCAGCATCTGCCATTAATCTGATTTTACTGATGATCTAAACAGAGGAGTTTCAGGGAAGAAGTCTTGAGCTCAAGGAACAGTTCTGACTAGGCTTCGATCACATCGAACTTTCTTCTTCAGGTTTTCATGTTCGAAAGGGCATTAACAATTTCTAGGTGCACACCTAGCTCCAGCGTTAGGGTTCATTGACTGGTAGTTATGCCACGGTTTGAAAAGAAATATTTTCTGTAATCTGTATAAATCCTCTCTCGAGGTGTCCTTGAAAGTTCTGCGAGAATGAACTACATAACGTCAGAATCACCGATTTCATACACTTTCTTTCAGGTATCTTCTTGGAGTATGGAATTTGTATGGAAACGAAGGTGGTATCTTCAGCTGGGCTGTGTATTGATACTGAATTTGGCTTATGCCAATCTAGACTATCAAAAAGAAACTCCCGCAAGCCTGGGTCAAATTGACCATCAGTGCTGGGAGGTGTCGTCCCATGGGCTGGTGGAAATGAAGAAACTCAAGGTAGCAGATACAGTCATTGATCTCTGGGACTTCATGATGTTCCTGAAGGAATCCCCTAAGCCCAAACACAACGAACTCTTCAATGATTTAGCCCAGAACTTCTGGGATATGTACGTAGACTGTGTGCTCTCAAGATCCCATGGAATGGGCAGAAGACAATTAATGTCTCCCAAATATTCTTCCACATACTCACATAGAACTTTAGAAGGTAACTATAGGATATGGTGTTACTCTGTTATGTACTAACATTAAACCAAACCACTGTTCCATCCTCAGCCTTGATTGTGTAGACAACTCAATATACTCATTTCCAGTTTTCTGTCTCTACTTGTCCAAAGTATTTGTATCGTTTGATGGTAGCTACTTTCACAATACATGAGCCAAAAGTAGAGTACTACATTTCTATATTTAACAAAGTGTAAAAAATGTCGGGTGTGCATGTGGGAGTGTGTGGAAATGGATGCTGCATTCTCCGTTTATCACCGTGTGCATATATATGACATTACAACACTAAACGTTTCCTGGTACTTGGACTTCAGTCTCAGCTTTGGGGAATCAACCCTCTGTGAGAAGGGGAGCTCAAACCCCTGACCACTTGAACCCTGTTCTTCCCATTAAAACTATTGACACATAATGCAATCTCATGGTCACTGAATCATCAAACAGTGACAAATTCTGGTTGTTGTGGTCTGGGATGAGTCTGAACTGAGATCATTTAGGTGATTGGCTTTATATCTTATTAACCCATCCTAGATCTGTGTGTTTCCTTCCTCCTCGGCAATAGACTTTTTTCTGACGTACCCAGTCAGAAGTTCTAAGTTTCCAGACTGAACATGGAGATAATTTAATCCTAGCATTCCTAACCATATTGCTTGGAAAATAACTACCTTTCTTTCATAATCTTGCAGGGTCTGCTTTCACCAACCCATTTTAGGCCAAAAGGGGAGAAAATGAAGATACCTCAGCAAGACAACATCAAAATGAAGGAGCACAAAAGCACAGCATATACTGTAGATGCTTAGACAAATCCATTGGCATGGTTCAACCTATTTTCTTCTCTGTATAAAGTACTTAATCACTGCTAAACTGATACGTACCTGAGCTCCCACATTGTCACTTTTGCTTTCCTGTCTTGCAATCTACCAATGTTGCCTTTTTCCCACTGCATGTGTGAATGCCTTTGTGTTTTAAGCCAACACCTTTGTTCTCTCAGGTAAGCTTGTAAGTCTGAACCAGTGTCATATTTTTGTAGACGCTCATCTTTTCCAATAATTCTCTTTTCTAAAAGTTAATTTTGAGGGAAACCTAATATATTTTTATACGTTAGGCAATGGAGAAAATGTCAACAAACATATTTTATACAGTGTCCTGCACATACAATCAACTTTACTTTAAGAATTGCAAAAAAGTGTAACATCAAGCTAAAGGGAGGGATTACACCCATTGTAATGTCCTGTGCAGTCTAAACTTTGTATTTTATCACTGCTTAGTCTAGGCTATGGATTAATTAAACTATTTTTCTATGCAGGAAGGTCTGAATAGTAGTCATTTCCTTGTCTATTGAGATGTTATTTGCAAAACCACTACTACGTTACATTAAGAACAGTACTTTACACAAGACTGCTCTTTGTTTACACATTCATACAGGTAAATAAGGTGATACAGTTCATCCCTGTCATAGCAGGCAGCATCACAGTTGAGAAGAGACGCCGTGCATCAAGCGGTTTGAAAGAGTGAGAGACTGGCTTGGCTACTGCTCCCATTACAAGAAACCATCCAGCATGGGTAAGCTAATTCAGGGAAATTAACCGTCTCATAAATTCATTTCTCCTGAGCACAGAAAGCCTGAGAACAAATGGGAACACTCAGAGACGCTGACTGTGCTCTGCTTTACTCCTTGGGCTATGCAGCTTGTTCAGTCCCTGCTGTGTTCTAGCCTTTTATGGGATCCCAACTGGGTTTAATTATTGTAGGAAACAGACAGTAGCAGCATAGAAACCTTCATAAATAACAAGAAATCCATCCCAAATAATGCCTAGCTCACATATAGTTCATAAAATATCCAACAATTCTCATAGATTTGTAAATGTTCATTTAGGCAAATACAATATTGAACTGAATCTTGTAAAATATTTCTCCTACAGTATTCTGGAGAGGGTACAGAAGTAGTGAGAAATTTCTCCTCCCCATGAATATTACTGTAGGTTCCTGAAACAAAAAATATTTTAAATACACCTTTTCTTTTGAGCAAATAGAGGGAGTCATGACACACCCAAACCCAGCAGTTTCAGGAACTGATACATCGCGATGAGCAGCTGTTCCAGCAATATTCAGTTTATAAAGCTGTGTATTGTATTGCATTTGCAATAAAGAAAATGTCCTAACTATCATAAACCAGATGATAGATAAATAAATTCCCCTTGTTCACAC
Source organism: Larus michahellis (assembly GCF_964199755.1). Classification (NCBI taxonomy): domain Eukaryota; kingdom Metazoa; phylum Chordata; class Aves; order Charadriiformes; family Laridae; genus Larus; species Larus michahellis. Next base: position 25,533,096 of record NC_133897.1, on the reverse strand, counting down.
CTACAAATAATTATATTCATCACCTACAGAAGCAAAAAACTATTATAGCATTTTAAAGGTTCCCTATATTAGTGATCTTTTAATTGAATACCAGAGCAAGGTATCCTATGTAGTTTTAAAAGCTCCATCTTTCCTCAGACTGTAAGTCTGTTTTAATTCTATAGGAGACAAAGGTGCTTGACATCTACCACTAATTGGCTCCAGAATGTTTGAACAATCTATTGCTACGGTGACCCTGCGGTGTCTGCCAAAGGGGCAGGTGATTGTGAACAACAGGAACACGGCAGCAGCAGCAAAACAAATCCCAGGTGGACATACCTGTTTATCTGTGACAAAGCCATGGGAAGCCAGCTGGCTACTCCTCGGGTCTCTACAAGAGGGATTAACAGTGAAGGGGATGATCTTTTCCTCCACCAGTACTCGGCACTCACTCTCGAATGCTGTCTACGCTGCTCTGAAACCTTGTATTAGTATTCATTTATGAAGTATAAATGTAAGCATTTTGCGAAATTCAGTCCCTTTCCTTCTCCAGCCTTTATTACAATTAACAAGAGCATGTGCAGCTACTTGCCTGCAATGTCAGGGGGTCTGTAGCAGAAGCACAATGCAGTGTGGGGAGGAATGCTGTGGGGTTCACTTTGAGCCTGATTTAAAGTTTTTACATAAGCATAAAGTGATTTCCAGTTGAAAGATCTTTTCTATCCATACCTTGGATACACTGCCCTGCTGTAGCTTTTGCTCAGAAATTGGAAGGACTTATGTGAGTCCTGTATGGGTTTTTTTGGAAAAAATGGGCCAGTGCCTTGCTGCCAGTAGTAATGAGTCACCCACACATCATGTATATGCAAGCACATAAAAAAAAAATCTAAATGTCACAGTCTTTGTTTTCCTAGTCAAATATTTAGTGTTTGGATGTAATTGTGAATAGACAATGGAGCATACTTTTTGTGACCCCAGTGTGTAGATATATTTTCACATTCTCCAAAGCAGTAATACAGCGGCGTAGCTGCTGAAGAGTTGTCTGAGGAACATAAACAACTGAGCAAGACTTCACTTGACACAGAGGACTTTAGTTAGATAATCCCTATATACCTTAGCTTACCTTTCTTGCTGGCAAGCAAAAAAATATGCACACAGGCTTGTTTAAGAAAACTTACTTAAACTGCATGCAGATAATTTTCGGAAAAAAATGTCATAATGAAATGAAATTGTACCTAGAATTTACCAGTTAGCAAAGGGCCAGTTTAAAAATTAAATTAGCACAGGTCGATTTAATTTCTCTAGCTTTAAGTACTAGATGACTGTCGTAACTCTACAATGTAATGTTTAACAGACCTGCCCATAAGAAAATGTTTCTGGAAACTAAACATGTGGAGATATCCCTAAAGTAAGTATAATTTCATATGGTTATTTTGTTTTATTTCATTATTTTCTTTGGGTTCTCCTTTTTATAGAATTCAAGTAGACATTTTTTAAACAAAAGTATCTGCCTTCATTTTTAATGCCAGCTCTGCTATGTCCTGTTACAGGGACAAACAGATTTTTAAGAGACGCTTACAGACACCCCCACCCCAGCCCATCTCTCTTTCAGGAAGGGAGTTGGAAACTAAGTTCTACCTGTTTAGCTCAAATTTATTTCCAATTTTCAAGTTGGCATTTAACAAAGTGAAAGCTTGTACTTTTCTCAAAATGCTGCTTATGGGTAAAAATGACAGACTGTGTGCCAGAGCCTGTATGTCACAGAACCCCTGGCAACGTCACGGCAATTTATGCCATAGCACTGGAGAGCAACTGGTTTTAAAATGAAGTAAAAGCCTCCAGGAATCTTGCTGTATTGTAATATAGAAGATTCTGGCTTTGCACAAGTTAGGAAAGGAGGCAATAGCTTTGACACTGAGTCATCTACAAAACGGTTTGAGTCTCACAAGTTTGTGTAGGTATTCTAGAGGTGCTAGGGTGGAAGAGGACGAGTTCTTACTGGAAACAATATGGGCAATAACCCAAGAAATAATTAGAATAGTAAGATCAGTTAAAGACCTGTGAGAAACCCGTGAGGAGCAGGACATTTCAGCGTGTCTCTCCAACAGGCTTGGAGAAACTGTTGGCACAGACAAGCTTCTTAGTGAGTCTTTAGATGAAAACTGAGAGAAGTCAGAAGTCCTGATGCTAAAGGCAGCAATTCAAGAAACAAAATGGACTTGGACAAAATCCATATGGGTACGGTATCCAGGAAAACAAAGAACTGAATGTGTTTATGTGAAGGTTCATTGCTCTGCTCAAAGAAAGAGATACTTAAACTGCAATGTGTGGAATGTGTTAACAAGGGATGGAAATCTAAGTAGTGGACCTACTGATAGTGGATCAGGGTAACCTGACACCAGCACACAAAATTATTGGACTCCACATACCTTTGTACCATACTGTACGGGGTACTTTATTAATAAATCACCCTCATGTTTATATTAGTTAAGACAAAATAGAATTTTACTCTCAAGATGTTCTATGCAATTCATCAAAGCATTACAAACAGATGTTATCTTGTATCTAAAATATACATACCCTTCACTAAAATATTAAAAGCACTGTTCAGAACACTATCTATTCTACAGGTACCGAATCTTTGTTGACCGAGTCTAACGTTTTAACTCTTTTGATGTTTTTCAAGGCTCCTTCATAAACAGAGGGCTTTCTATGAGCAAGGTCTGTAACAGCCAGTGGCCCTCCAATTAATTGAGGTGTACTTTCAACAGTTACTAAGCGACCAGATCCAATCTGAAAAACAAAATAAATGCATTGCTTGACATTCTTGTTAGCATTTAAAATGAGATGAGAGTTAAATCATGAACTGTCTTTCAAAAATATTATTCAGCTGGTGGAGATGCATGCAGAGGTTTCCAAGGTCCACTCAGACCATCCTTTATACTAAATTCACAAATTGTTCCCATCAGTACAAAGGAAAAGACAGAGTGGTTTTTCAGCAGGTACCTTTATGTACTCTGCTTTTCTGCCTTTGTGTCTGATTTTATGACTAGAGGAAAAGAAAATGAAGCCTTTATTACAATAGAAGTTTGCAGTGCAATGTTATTTGGATTTGTATATAATATCAGCCACAGTTTTTGTCCTCAGAATTTCAGTATACAGTGATACTTCAAAGAAAGAAAAGGGGACAGACCCTGTTTCTCTCAGAATGCAATTGCCTCTAACTACTGCTCCAGAAAATCTTCAAGACTGAGTGACACATACACTTTCCAGTCTCATTACTACTCTTTATACTGAATATGTTCAGGTCTTTGAAGAAAAATCCCTGAATGACACCTCTATCTTCTAACCATGACCTACTAAAACAAATAATGCAACTGTTTGAGTGCATGTGGCTCACATGTTTGATTACTTGACCTTGACTGGTTTGCAGCAACCATCTTAGTTTAATGTTCATCTCTCACTACTAAGAGCCTTTGGCAGAGAGGAGGGAAGAAGATTGTTCCATGAAAAAAATTGCCAGCCATATCTGTCATTTGTAATTCTTACAAGCAGTGTACCCAAGGAATTGTATCTGATGTTGCCGATGTGTGTTCGTTTTCTAAATACACTTATTCTGCAAAATGGACTAAGCTTTTCCTTGGTTTTGTCTACAGTTGTTGAAATGTTGATTATAGAGCCACGAAGATATTTTCTTGTTAAATTCTCTCCCTCCAAAGAAATGAGTAATCTTGGCTTGAGGTCCAAGTCTTCACAATAAAACCTAACAATGTATTTCTCTCTACTAACAATTTCCAGAATGCTCATGCTTATATTTAATTTTTTCAGATACTTTCTACAAAATATTGCTGATTAACAGTCTCACTGATATATGCACGTAACTAAATAATTTTTCCAGCCCACTTTGTCTTGCATTCACAGATGTGTCCCTCTATATCCTTCAGAAGTTTAGGGCAAAGATAATTTTATAAAAATCCTAGTCCAGCACTCTGAGACCATCCCTTTGCTTCCTATTAAGCTTCTCCTTTCTTCATCACATCTAACATGAACCGCTTCTTTTCTTTTTCAGGATATAGCCACCTTAGTTGTCATTACTTATTCATGACAGAGAGCCCATAATACAACCTCTTGCCTTTGTGCAAGTTTGAAAACAGCACGTCATGTTTTTAATTCCTTGTTTCTCCTTACATGGAAGAGTAACTTACAAGCAACCAAGAAGCTATCCCTCCCCCTGAAATCCTCCATAGCACCCACAGAAATCACCCAGTTAGCTCAAAAACAGTTACTGACTGTAATGGAGAACCTCCTGTGTCTTACACCAACTTGTCAAAACTCAACATCTAAATATGCTGTTACACCTGAATAAGATCTTAACAATGGCTTTTATTTTCTCACACTTCAATGAACTGATAGAAATTAAAAAAAATAAATCTTTTCTGCAGATGCAATGACTTACTTATCTGCAGACAGCCAGGAACACGTTTACTGACAAAGGACACCTCTTTCAATGTATTAGGGATCACACAGATTTAACCAACAATAAATGAAGGAGGTCTTGACCTCAGCAAGGTTTTAATGAAAGGCTGTCCCACAAGAGGTACATGTCAAGTAGCATAGGGGCCATCTTGCCCACATGTTTTATGAGTAATTTGCAGATCCGAATCTCATTCTGACCAACTATGAAGTTGTCTGAGTATATGTCAGAAGGGGAAGTGGTGCTTTGCATGAGATACAGGTTCTTTCTTACATACTTGGAGCTTGTCAACATAAACATCATTAAAGGAAGAGGCGGTGGCAGCAGCGCGTATACAGTCAGAATAACCCCCAAACCACTTATATATTAATGAAAATATAACAGCGTCATTACTTACTGTTGTAATTATTTATTTACTTACTGTTGTACCAAGGCCTTTAATATCAGTAGAATGGACTGCTCCGTTTTGAGTCTTCGATTTACATCTGGAAGCCTCTATTGATTTTTCCTGAAGCCTTTTTGCTTTCTAAAGAAGATAGTTAGAAAAAAGGCAAAATTATTTTACTCAGAATGAATTGTATCATTTGCACTTGTTAGAAAATATACAAACAAAATGACAAAATTAATGTGATAATTCTATTGCCCTTTAATTTTAAGTACCCTCCCTCTGGTTTGTGACTCTCTCTTGTACTGGGGACCTGAAAACAGCATAAATGAACGTGGCTTCACAGGGGCGAGAAGGGAATAACCACTCGCTATGACCTGCGGGATATATTCTTTCTAATGTAGCCATATATGCTGTTAGCCTTCATCACCACAAGAGCACACTGTTGCCTCATGTTCCGCTTGTCACTCCATACACAGTACACATCTACACAGCCAGTCAGTCCCCAGGCTGTACTGATGCATAACAACCTGTGCTGGTTTTGGCTGGGATAGAGTTAACTTTCTTTCTAGTAGCTAGTATGGGCCTATGTTTTGTATTTGTGCTGAAAACGGTGTTGACAGTGCAGAGAAGTTTTAGTTAACTGCTGAGCAGTGCTTACACAGACTTTTCTGCTTCTCACCACCCCACCAGTGAGTAGGCTGGGGGTGCACAAGAAGTTGGGAGGGGACACAGCCGGGACAGCTGACCCCAACTGATGAAAGGGATATTCTATACCATATGATGTCATGGTCTGCATATAAAGCTGCGGAAAGAAGAAGGAAGGGGGACACATTCAGAGCGATGGTGTTTTGTCTTATCAATTAACCATTACATGTTGATGGAGCCTTGCTTTCCTGGAGATGGCTGAACACCTGCCTGCCAATGGGAAGCAGTGAACAAATTCCTTGTTTTGCTTTGCTCACGTGCATGACCTTTGCTTCACTTATTAAACTGTTTTCATCTCAACTCACGAGTCTTCTCTCTTCTACTCTTCCGATTCTCTCCCCCATCCCAACAGGGGGGAGTGAGCAAGCAGCTGCATGGTGCTTAATTGTTGGCTGGCGTTAAACCACGACACAACCTTAATACATCCCAGATGCATGACTTCACATTTTCTTTTTCTGAACTGCATGAACTTTCGGTCAGACCATCCCTTCAGCTTGTCAAGGTCCTTCTGAATAGTGACCCTACCTCCCAACATATGGATTGTTTCCTCCAGCTCAGCGTCATGCATGAATGTGATGAGGCTGCATGCTGATCCAATATCCAAGTCATTAATGAAAATGTTAAACAGTACCAACCCTATAATTAACTCAGGAATATCACTCAAAACTGACTGCTAGTTAAACTTCAGTCACTGAGGAAATTTAAAGATTTCCTTCTTGAAGAATGTTCAGCCTTCCTGGACTCCTTTGCCCTGCAAGACTGCCTCCCAAGAGACTCTGTCAAGCAGTCCCCCCTAAACAGGTCATAGTCTGCCCTCCGAAGTCCAAGGTGGCAGTTCTACTAACTGCCCTCCTTACTTCTCCAAGAATTGAAAACTCTATCATTTCATGATCACTATGCCCAAGACGGCCTCCAACCTTCACATCACCCATGAGTCCTTCTCTGTTTGCAAACAACAGGTCTAGTGGGGCGCCTTCCCTAGTTTGCTCACTCCACAGCTGTGTCAGGAACGGCTCCATATCCTCCAGGAACCTCCTAGACTGTTTCCCCTCTGCCGTATTGTATTTCCAGCAGGCATCTGGTAAATCGAAGTCTCCCACGAGAACAAGTGGTAGTACAGACATACACACACATACAGACACACACCCTCCCTCCAATTGCAAGTGCATAAACAATCTTGATCCCCAATTTGTGACTGTAATCAGAAGAGCAAATCATAGAATCATAAAGTCATAGAAGAGCAGAAGAATCAAAGCTTGCGTAGCTTTGCCAATACATCTTATGGTTCATTTTTCTATGTCTGCGTGAATATAAAATTTCCTATAACTTCTACTTTGGATATCCTCGTAATTCATTACGAAATGTGTTCGGAATTTCCCAATTATTATAACTACACTGTGAGTGTAAATTTTGCTGTGTGACTCAGATTTCTTACCTTTAGTGCCTCATAGTTTGATGTCCGAGTCAAGAAATTTTCCCAAGATTTATTTACCATTTCTTTCTGCTTATGGATAGCTTGGATCTGTAATATAAATGAGATTTACAAGATGCCACATGGTCCTATTCTCCTGAGCTTTTCTGAACTCTTTGCTTTTGCTGTTTGGATAGTATGTTCACCTATGCCCCTTCAGTTACCTTCGCTTTTCGCCCTCAATTGAGGTTGCATGATAATGTTGTAGTAATGTACTTGTCCCTTAAAGACTTCACTTGTGCGCTGCCTTTACAGAAAAAAAGGGTTACCTTCTCTGTTGCAAACCAATTTTCCCCCAACTCTTTCAGGAATACTTTCTGTATATTCTCACTCTCAAATGCTGAATAACAGAGATGGAACCAGTTCTAGTGACAAAAGTGCAGGCGTCATAATGCATGACAGTCACTCAAAAACACTAGCATGAGATTTTAGACAACTGGACCAATAGATCTTCTCAGAAACAGGAGAGGATGAGACAATAGATAAGCAAAAATGCCAAATGTTTGCCTTATAACCAAAGCTGGAAAATGTCCATACCTGCTCACTCTCAGCATGCTGGGAAGCACAAAGCACTAGTTTATGAAGTAATGAAGTTTTGTGAATATTCAGCCAAGGGAGCTTATAACGGAGGCTTATATTTCATTTTAAGATGAAGATGTAGTTTTAATAGGTACTTTAAATTGTTATCTGCTACAGATGAACACAGGTGCAACTCTTTTAGTAAGATAATGATCATTTCTCATTACACCATTGCTGATGCATCACTGATGATACTGCTTCATTTTTTCACGTTGCTTTCTAAATATTGGCAAAATTATACAAATCGGGAGAACCGAGGTTAACCTAATTTAATTTAATGTTAAAATTTTACTGCTGAGACAGATTAAAATATCTTCAAGCAGGCTACACATACAGAATTCTCAACATTATATAATAAGTATTTAAATACTCCTTGCCTTACCTTTTTATATGCTTTTTGCTCCTCTTGGATTTCTTGGTGGTGTTGACTTTCAAGCACTTCAGTCTGCAGAGCAGCAACCATTCTTCCAGTATCTTCTGATACCTCTGAAATAACTTTCAAGGCTTCTTCATCCAACCCAACAGGCCTGAATTCTTCCTTTAGTTCTGCACACAGTTCATTCCAAACTTCTCCAACCTGTATGTGAAACACACACCACACTATTTGATATTTATCTCTTTTTTCAGTTCCAATTTTTCAAAATATAATAGAGCAACAATCTCTCTTTTTATTGTTGTTTCACTTCCCAGAATTTTAATGCAAGGTTAGACTTCAGTAATGCTGTGCCAAATTCATTCATGGTAATCCTCCCTAAGCCTTTCTAAGCCCAAGCTTGGCTCCACAGAGCAGTAACAGGAATGCTGATGATTATAGAAACTCAGAAGAAATACAGATAGCTACAAGATACCAAATCACAAGAGCGAAGTGTTGTGTCCTACTGGCTTCTTCTGTAAAATCTCAAATTGTGCACATTATCAGGGCAAACTGCAACACAAGACATAAACAGAAGCTGGAATTATCAACTAAAGATCCAGTCTTGCTAGTTCCTGAACACTTCAAGCTCTCACAGACTTTGTTCCTAAGCAGAAAATTGCCATAAACCGAAGTATCTTTTGAGTAGGATGGCTCCCACAAAGCTTGTTATCCTGTTCTTGTTTCCTACAGGCACATCACACTTAACTTTTGACAGCATGGATGGATACTGCATGTGGGTACGAAGATGGGAAAGCACAGAAAAACCCTTTATCAGAAGCGTGTTTAATGTCATTTTTAATAGCAAATTGCGTCCCCTCACCCTCAACTGACCTTACTGCTCAAAGAGGTAGTCCTACTCTTTAGACCGCCCCCAGTTTCTTACTCCTATCTTGGTGCATTCCTGTTTCTTGAGCTGGCAAACAGTGAAAACTATTTTTTTCTGAGTTATTTTTAACCAGCGTTGGTTTCTAGTCTTATTTTCTATGCAGTCACAAACATTTGTAGCAGTACAAAGGAAGAGTCTGGGGAATGCTGGAATCATGGAAGTGGGACTGTTTATTTTGATGGTAAATACTGGCTTACACTCTGTGAAACTATAGGTGACTTATGACACAGGTGACAGCTTTTGAAGGTTTATTTGTTTGTTGTATCCTAAGATATAGTTGCTATTTTTACAAACGCAGATACAGCAGTAATATTTTCTTCCTCAATACTCACTTTAAAGTCAATATAACGCCGTATGATAGCAAGTGTGACAAAATCCTTAGCAGATAGGCCAGGTAAGTTTTCAAAACCTAAAGGAATATTAATCATGTCAGTATTAACAACATGATGAATTTATCTTAAAATATAATGTTCTAAAAAAGATTCCATCTTATTTGTCATATAATCACCTGCAAAATCTTCATCACACGTACACCAGTCGTCACTCTTCTAATCCTGAGCAGGCTTTTTGTGATAAAAAACCTACTTTCTCTGTAATAAAGTCACTCTATACTAACTCTTTACTTATGAGTGTCTCCAGTGAACTTCCAATCACCTGGAAAGCCAGGATAGTACTGCATTTGCTATGCTTTTGTGGTAAGGGTTTCATCTTCTGTCAAAGCAGACAAACAGTTGAGCCCACAGGTCACAGTTACTAAAGAAGCAATTCAGCACAAATAGAGTTTGCTTTAGCTGCGAAGTAGCCAACAGGAGAATTGTATTACGAGGTCTCTAGTACTTTGTTTCAAAACTGTGTAATGAGGGTCTCCTCCATCTCACAGATTTGAGCCTTGAGCATAACGACTCCACCTTTTAAAAAATATGTTTATAATACATGTAAAAGAATAAGGTAAAGAAGTATGGTCGTTGAGACTATGCCTCAAACCCCATATAGTCTATCAAATCTCATTCCGGACTTCATCATACCATCTGTGTGGTAACTGGGAATGTAGCATCTATCTACCAAAGTGTAATTGCATCATGTTTTGAAGTTCAGAAATACCATAAATAAAGACCAATTAACACTGGTTTTCTAGATCATCATGTTATAGGCTGTTATGGAGCATGACTACAGTCAGAGGAAGATGCTGAGAAAAGACTATAAAAATCTTTCCATTTTTTTATTATTTACTTTCCTGCCATTTCAGTACTTGCAGGAGATGTTACTATGTATATAACTAACATAAGAGGTATGTGAATATAGGAGAAAGCTGGAACAAAATCTTATGCCTTTTTGCTTTAATAAAGAATTTAGCTGTGGTCCAACATTTAACATAATTAACACTAATAAAAATTAGTAAGAACCTGGGTTACAACAGAGGAAGAACTGGCTATAGTTTATTAGAGAAACTATAGGATGTTTTCAAACCAGGTGGTTCTCTAGGTTACCCAGGGAACTGGTTGAAGCCAACTCAGAACAGTTACTGACCATCTTTGAACCTGTGGAGGATGGACTTGAAAAAACAAACATAATGCCTATTTTTAAAAGGGGAAAAGGAGAAGCCAGAGAATATCAGTTCAATTCAGTTCCTGAAAAAAGGCTGAAACAAATAATTAAACAAATAATGTTTATGCAGTTAAGTGGCAACAGTGAAAACACTAACATCCAACATGAATTAGTAAAAACAAATTATGTCATTCAACTTAGCTTCTGCCTACAGCCAGATAAGAAATCTCAAAGATGTGAAAGAGTTTATCATGTATCTTGACTTTATTTAGACAAGGGTCTAATCTGTACGCATATTGTATGCAAACAACATAGAATTAGGAGACACTGCAGCATTTTGAAGGAAAAGATTAGAATGCAAATTAATCTTGCCAATCTGAAAAATTATCTAAATCCACAGAATTCAGTAAGGACAAATAAAAAATTCTAAATGTAGGAATAGTCATCTGTACAAATCCAGGATGGTAGATGACTGTATAAGATCCTAAGTCAAAGGAGCAAACAGTATCATGCCACTGTGAATATAGCAATTGTTATATTAATGTCAGAATGTTTATTTACAAGATGAGGAATGTAGTTCTATTTGGCTGCGAGGCTTCTGCTGGAGTACTGTATTCAGTTTTGGGATAGTACAGATCAGGAAGAATGTGAACCAATTGGAAAGACTCAAGAAAGAAACAAGGAGAACAACTAGACATTACGTTAGAAAATGAGATCTGTGAGTAACATCTGTAGAAAGTAGCATTTCTTAATGTAGGGAAATAAAATTAAATGTAAAAATGTTAAAATATGTGAAAGATATATTATGTGGGGTAAAACAAATTACAGAAAATTTCTACCAAACTTTAGGTTTACTTTTAGGAAAAACTCTCCCTAATGGTAGGGGCAGCAAACTACTGAGGAAGTCCTGAAATCCCCAGCAACAGGGACTTTTAAGAACAGGATGAGCAAGCATCTATTAATAACAGAGTGTTGATGTATCTCGAAAGATTCCTTTGATATTTTTTTTTCATGGTGACTTTGTTGATTGACAGTGAACAAATTCAGTTCAATGACAAATATGACACTGACAAGGCAATTCACTTGGCTTACCTAGCTTGCATAATAATGAATAAAGTTTTGCCCGTATGTTTTCTGAAATTTCCATGATGGCAAAGCTGGGACAGTTGGCAGGAATGGGGATGACCTCTTGCTGTTTCTGGAAGCTGCTAGCAATAGGTCTCTTCATGTCTAATAATTTCAAAATACAAAACAAGAGTGAAGAATGGTGTTCCCAAAGCTATCAAACCTAGAGGAAATGCCATCTATGTAAGGAAGCATGAGGATCTTTAACATACAGCTACGGACATATTCTTCTCTGTGATGCCTTCTCCAAAAGAAGGCAGTTCTGTCTTTGTGTATGCTATGGAAATCATTTTGATAGTTTGGCCAGGAGTTTGAACATAATTTGGGCCAGGAAATATTAATCAAGATGACTAAAGATCTACAAGACCATAGGACTCTTCTTACTTCTTTTTACAACATATAACAACACACAATGCCGTCTGTGGAAAAAATTAAGTAGTTTAACTGTCCAGCATTAGGAAAGTTGTTCGGGCTGTCCTAGTCACGGCTCTGTTCATTACCCGGTTCATTCTCAGCTAATGCAGAAAATGCCATCTAGTGGCCGGACTCTAACGAAATAGATAAAAGGTATTTTGGGTTTGGTAAGAATTACAGCATAAAGCTGTAAGTATTGTAATATATTTTCATCAGGCTTCAGACTGCAAAAGCAAATACTGTCTTTGTTTTACCTTATTCAGTGGAACTGCTCACAGTTTTACAATCAACATAAGACTTACCAACAAGCCTTCCATATTGATCACGTTTGACTCCTAGATCCAACTCCTCCTGTCTCCATAACTGTATTAGGAGGTTAGCTGCTGTTTGATCTTTCTCCCCTCGCCAGGTACTGATGTGTGAAGGGGTTTTAGGGTTGTCACAAAATTCAACCAAGATTCCAAGAATTATATTGCTCAGGTTCTTTTGCTTTAACTTGGTGAAGGGAAAACAAAAAAATGTTTTAAACTGTTAGAAAGACAATGACGTCTACCTTAAAAAAAATTGAGAAATCATGTAATATGTAATCAAGTAACTGCAAGCTTTTCATCACAACTATTTGAACAAAACTGGTGTATAAACTTGTAAATCTTTCAAGTTTCTGAAATCCTGCCATGAGAAGTTCTATAAATCAAGGGATATGAGTGGAATGAGTGTAGGATCATGTAAGATGCGCATACCTGTGTGTATAGAACTGGTTTTGAATACATGCCTCCAGGCTACATGTTTGAGAATGTACTACTAACAAGATTTATTTTTGTAAGAAAAGACTCCGAAGGCAGTGCCTGAGCGGTACCACACAGCACCTGTTCTATTTTGTGGCCGGATCTTTTGACAGCAGCTGAGGGTAGGGGAAGGTCTGTAGCCTCGGACTACCAGGGCATCAGAGGCCGGCAAGAATGAGGAGGGAATGAAACAAGGAAGGTGTGTGTTTATGTTGTGAGAGGTGAAATGCCTGTGCCAGCTCTATGTCCAAGACTCATAGAAGTAGCTATACATACAAAATATGTGTACGAAGTAACTTTAAACATCAAAACTTTTAAAGCCTAGAAGTGTATACTAACTCTGCTCTTACTAACTTCAATATGAAGAACTGAAGTGCTTTTCTAAACAGAGATGCCATCTGAAATAAGAGCATAGTTTAGGTTTTCTTTTAAAAAAGAGTGTATTTTTGGTAAATTTAAAACTCCCTCTCTCAAATACTTATTATTAAAAAAAAGGTACATGGAAAATCTGTCCAATCATTTCTGAGTGGATATCATGGTGTTTGATTATCTTCCTATCTCAGGGAATTACATACACTGGTCTTTTTGTAAGTATTATAATAGTCCTAGGAGATACTATTAAAAAATATGCAGTTTTCCATGTTGTTTTACTGCTCTTTCATTCTGTAACAACAATAATAAGAATACCTACTGCCAACAAATCCAGAAGGAGAAAAATGCCCTGTTTTTCAAGAAAATAATCTTCTGCAATGTAGCATCCAATGACACAGGACCTTAAACAGAAATAATTTCACTGTGCAGAAACAGTTTTATGCTTTAGAACATTTCACAAACATTTCATTTATTTTACTGAATTGCATAAATATATTTTGTATGCGACATGCTTCGTACCTTCAGGGAGTAGAAAAATCATGTTTCACATCCCTTTTCATTTACACTGTATAGCTAAATATACCCTACTTGACTGCTCTTTCTTCTCTTGCAGGTGGCACACCTCCCTTGCAGCAGCCCAAGAAATTTGGCAGGTTCACAATGAATTGGATTAGAATAGGGATTTCAACTAAAACTAATGCAGTAAGAGAGGCTAAAATTTAGCTAGATCATGTCCCTGATCTGGCTTATTGCAGGGCTGTGTGAATATTTCTGCCAGCAGAATCAAGGGGGTGAGACAAGCAAGACTGTTTCTTTTGGCAACAGTGTTTGCTTCTCCCAGCTTAAAATGATCATAAAACCAACATTCATAGAGCTATTGCTTCCTTCTCTCATTTCCTCACTTACGGTCATTAGCACAGAAACTGAAGGGATTTCCTGCATCACTGAACCCAGTCTTTTCTCCCAGACAAACGTATCAGTTGGATTTCTATATATTTATCAACCTCTGCCTTAAAGCAAATTAACTTTTGTTTATCCTCCTATGTATTGGTGTTCACTGATAGCAATCTTTTAAAAATTTCTAGTCCAATACATAGACAGTTTGCAAATACTACTTCTGCTACTTACACAGTTTTTAGCCAATATTGGTCTATCCTTGCCTTCTGTTTACTTCTCTGAAATTATTTAAAGACTCTAACCATACACCTCTCTCAAAAGTTTTAGACTGCTATGTAGGTGCTTAGGCTGTCCTACTGAGCCCTTATTTAGAAGAGAATATGTGCAAAATATTCTGTTTATTTTGTATCATTTTTAATTAGTCAAATTGTATGAAGGATTTTAAAACATTTTAAATAGAAAAAAGGCCTTATATGTGCAGAGAAAAGCTATAGTACTGCAGACCTAAAATACAAGATCTGCCATTTTTAGGAGTTACTGCCACTAAAATACTTCTTTACTAACCACAAGCAGTCGAGTGCAGTGAAGAGGAGACGATTATGGCCTAATCCGCTGTATAACTTCTTTGGATCTATCTGAATGAATGGGATAAGTATATCCACTCCTTCATAGCTGAAGAGTTCCTGTTGAAACATTAATTAAAGCAATATGTTCCGTAAATAATATTTACTAAATAGCTATATAAAAGAAAATACAGAGGAAATTGAAAAATTTAAATATTTATAATGTAATTAATTTGGCCCACTTGTTAGAGCAGCATATATTCCTTATGATATATGTAAGAAAAAGAGATTTTCAGTTTTTCCAATCTGCTAATTCCATTCGTTAACACACTTTCAAATAGTCATTTAAAAATTATGTAAATTAGCAATTAAATAGGTGAGACACTTGCTAGTGGATTTCTAAGTGATTTTGCATTTTAACTGTCACTGTCACAGAAAGCACTTATCAGCCCTGACATGTTAGCAATGAACTACAATTGACATTTGCTTTTTAATAATAAAAAAGCAGTATCCTATAAATGAAAATATACCACGTTTTGACATTTTCTGCACATGACAAGACAGAAAGATACATACCTTTCTGTGGAGATCATTTTCACAGAGTGCAGACAAAAGAAATAATATATCAGCTTCGATTTCCAATAGAATGGCATCTTCTTTCTCTTTAGATTTGTTTGCTGCATACTTTAGGATGTCTATAAATGAATATATTTTATACACATGAATGTCCTATACACATGTCAGAACTCTATTACAGCTGCTGTTTTTAAAAAAAAATCAAATTTACACCAAGAGATTTTAAAAGGAATCTACTTATGCTATTTGTTTTTATCTCCTGTGTTTTCTAACACAGCACTCTGATGCTGTAGTATCATGGACTTTACTCTTGGTGACAGTTAACGATAGCAGCTTGCACTGACTTTTTCCTTACTCCAGGCCCTTGTTCCTGTCTCTGTGCTGCCCCTTGTATTGTGCCAGTACAATGGATTCAGGGAACCGATCTGAATGAAGCAACTCTTAGAAAAAGGCAAAGAACTTACTGATTTGCTCTACTGTACAGCCTCACAAACATCTGTACTGACAGTGGGAATGTGGGAGAGACCTAAAATGCCACCACTGCTGAGAAAATCAGCCTTGGAACCACTATGTGAAAGATCCCATTCAGTTCAATTTTCAACTGAGGATGTAAGATCTTTTATTTCTAGGCTTTCTACTAGAACATACTCTTTGAATTCCAAATAATCTTACCTATTTATTCCTCCCAGTATAATTCTTTCAGAGTACTGGAAACTTTTAATTATTCATAGAATCATAGAATCATTTAAGTTGGAAAAAACCTTTAAGACTATAGAGTACAACCATAGACCGAACACTGCCAAGTCCCACTAAACCATATCCAAATAGAACTTAAACCAGTGTGTGACAGAATGTAACAGTAGGTATGTGTTACTGAACATGAAAATGCTCTAAATTGCAGGACCAATGGTTAAGCAGTTTTATTCTGCTTTTATTCTTCATAATGTTATTCATATAAAAGTAAAGTCTTATTAATTTTCTTCTACTTTAAAGAAAGAGGAGTTGTGGAATGCAATATCATAACAGACTTAGGTAGAACAAGACTCATGGCTGCAATTCCTAGGGGCTATCACAATGAAAACATGATGTAACAAATGCAGTACAATGAACGAGAGGAGGGGCAGTTTTCACTCTGAAATTATACACCTAGGCTTTTACAGCTGTCTGTTTTGCTTAATTCCTTCAATTCTGTGTGTTAAAGTGTAACAAAATTCAAAATCAAATTAATTACATCTTGGATTAATTGTTTTAGTTTTTTGGTTTTTCAACAGTCAGAGTAACGCATTAAAACCACAGCACACAAAAACGCATGAATGTTCTTAGTGTCAACAGAAATGCACTAATTTAAGTACAGCAATATAAACTGTGCTTTACCTAGTAGCTGGCTAATTGCTCCCTGGTCACACAAATTAAGGTTCACAGCATCATCATAAAGGGACACAACAGATCTCAGCACCCTCAGGCTGTAGCGCATTTGTGCAAGTTTGTTGCCACGACCACCTGTCCCATGGAAACTGTTACCTTGACCAAAGAAAGGATCTGTGGAGCAATCACAATGAATATTTTTTTTGGCAGACAGTGTATGTTCAGCATAATAATGTGCTTAGGAAAAGGAAAAAAAAGGCTTAGCAGTGTAAGCAGCCTAAAACCAAACAAACCAAATCCCTTAGTGTTGGAAAGGCTTCTTGTTTAAAACCATCGAGTAATAAGCCTTTCTGTGTAAGGCTATACTTTTTACATTCATAAGAAAGGCATGTTTTTGGTGAACGTTTAAAATTATTACAATTTTTTTAACCTTACTACATTAAAAGCAGTCTCAAAAACTCAAAATATCTCCTCTAGAATGACATGTAACATCAACCTTTTGATCTCCATTAGACCCAAATGAAAAGTTCTTCCTAGGAAAACTTATCAGTTTTATGACAAAAAACTACCCATCCCCAGAAAACCAGTCCATGAAACTGGGTGCAGTTAGTCATTTTTTCGCTTAGCCCATACTCTTAGCTGATGGCCAAAGACAGCTTTAGTCCAGAAGCTGTCTTACTGTGTGCAGCTCTAAGCTTGAGTTTACGCATCCTGCCTCATGGCAGGAATTACTGGTTGGACTTGTTGCCACAATAGGTGTTTCTGAAAAGCTTAAAACACAGGCAGTAGAGATGTGTGGCTGCCCACAACTGAAGGAATATCAATACAGCGGTACACAGGGAATGGGGCATCCACTTATCCCTTCAGTAGAAAAAAAAAAAAAGATGGTCTTTTTTTAGAAAGATCAGTTTCCTAAGTGACCTATTGAAAAAGAGTAATTCTGACTTCACGATTTTTACATTTTTCTTTCCGCCAAAGAAAGCTGAGTTGTGTTTTGAGGTTACTGTTTATGAAAGCCATGAGCGTCTACTGACCTTGGCCTACACACCATTCTAGAAACACAAGGAGAAGCGTATTTGCCTGGCAGGACAAATATTTATCTACTAAAAAGGGAGCCACTGAAGCTAAAATAGCAATTGCATGAAGCTGTAATTCTTCATATTGGGCAGCCGACCAGTCATGAAATCCAGGCTTTTGATTTGGTTTTACATAATAAAGCAAAGCTGGCATCACATCATTTTCACTGAGAAGCTGCAGAGTCAAGACAAAGAGAGAGAGAGACAGCTTACAGGTTTCACATGCAAATAAGAAAAATCTAAAGCAATGAGTCAACTTTATCTGTCCTACACTAAGAAAATTATTTTTTATTGAGAAAGTGTGTCATGAATGCTACAAGTACAGACAAACTCTGTTTATATTCTGTAGCATTCCCACAGACTGTGGGTTGTTAAACTTTATTATGTTCTTCACATGTATTTCAATAATGCTTTGCATTCACTTGTCAGCTAGTTTTTGTAGCATGATCTGGGTTTGTAACTTTTCTAAACAAGAAACTGTATGCTGCTTTCAAACAGCGGGACTTGGTCTGAAGCTATGTATAAGTAAGTTCTTGATTTGAAGACAGCTGATTTCATTCTACTGGACTATGCCAGATGGACAGCTAAACAATATTCCTGCGATTCTTTTCACCTCCCCCCCCCCGCCCCCCCCGGCACTTACTGTATGTTGTGTTCTGTTACAACTTACCGGTACAGCACATGGGTCTTTAGATAAGACTCCTATTACATTAAATAGTAACTTCTTCATCTCGAAGTCCTCATAAGAGTAGGTAAGTTTAAGACCTTTTACCAAGGGATTGGGAATTTTAACTATGAAGGAAATTGCAGATAAGTTACAAAAAAATCATAACTAAAAGTAAAAATAGTATTATTATGCAGTATGAAATCTCTTACCTTCAGTAAATGTTGCAAGTACTATTAACAGCTTTGTAAATCCACTTTCCTAATAGGCATTCAAAAAACATACATTAATTAAATTAAATTGCAGTGAAATTAAGACTTATGATTTAATTTTAGGTTTGCTTTTTTCTTCAGAACACAGACTTTAATGTATCCTATGGCAGAATAAACAGAATTATATCAAAGAAGAGATCAACCATTTGGACATTGTACAATACTAACTACAGTCCTAAGGGTACGATCAGTTAAACCCATGTCTCGTTCAGTACAAGTCTGAACCCATATGGGGAAGTCCCAAACACGTGTATTCAGTACTATAATCTACCTCACAAGAAAACCGTATGCTCAGTACTGTTAGAGTTGTGTTTTTTAAAATGCATTTATGCATGTGTAAGTTTATACATCAGGGTCATCAGTACGTACAATTTTGTGCCTTCAGTTGTGTGTACTAATACACTGAATATTCAACTTCATACTTGTGCATTTACAAGTAAGCACATGAAAACTGCATGTATGAGCAACAGGCATTTACAAATATTACATGTTAAAAATTCTGAAAATATAATCTTGTCATTCACAGCTCTTGGAGAGAAAACAGAAGGACAATTATGCCTAATATAACTACGGATAGGACTAAGGCCAGGGGGTGTCTATGCAGCGTACTAGAGGCAAAACAGCTTTGTTTCTGAAGTGATTAGAAGCCATGGTTACCAGGACATTGCTCTTCTTGAGCAACAAATACATTAGCTTGGCCTCAGTACTCTGGTAAAGCCACCACAGAGCTTTCCACCAGCTCCCAACAGGAGCAGCGTTCACAAAAGACTACACAGACATCCTCACAGAAATCAAGCGGTTCTATTAGTTTTGCAGCGACTTTTTAGATGCATCCTCAAAAAGCTGGGCTCAGATTTGTTTGGTCTAGCTCTGGAAGTTTGCACACACCCAAATGACTTTAACAATCAGAAAAATATTGCAAAAGTAATTTTAAATAAAATATTGAAGTACACAACTATATGGCCTATTAACTTTTGTCTCTATGGTATCTATATTCTCTGTACAAAGCCATTGCAAATTGGTTAAATAAAAAAACAATATTAAGACTTATTAATGATTTCTCCTTGCTGATTAGTGCAGTACTAAATTCTGATGGAAACTAGTAAGGAATTATCAGACAGTGTTGTTCTAACACAGAGATAATCATAATTGATATCATTATAAGCTTTACTTTACATATATTTTCCAGTTTACTTGTGATAAGAAAATAATTTTCTTTTTCAAAGGCCCAGATTCCTGTGCTGGTTTCTGAATTACGTTAATACAAGGCTTTTCTGAAGTTGCTTGGATAGTATATTACGAAAAAAAGAGAACATTCTGATGAAAATTTCTTTGGTATTATCTACAAGGCAGGATTCAATGGTAATGTTAACGTTTTTGTCTACTTGATATTTATACCTTATAGCTTATCTCCACGAGTAAAGTAAAATCTCTAGGGAGGCTGAGAATACAGAAACTCAATGAAAACATTTTTATTTTCTCCTTGCATTGAAACAATTTTTCTTCGTTCTGGTATAGGGAATTAAAATAATGTGGCCTAGTTATTTATCTTGTAGGAAAAACTGCCCTTTTCCACTGCCAGATAAATAATTTGAATATTTTAGATATCACACATGTTGCTGCAATAGTATAACACACATTTCATAATGGTTAGTGATAAAATGGAAAGCTTGAACGAAAAATCTGTAATCTTCATTACACACTATAAAAACTATTTAGTAATACAGCCAATTGTGAAACTTCTACTCAAGTTGAGAAATTAATTTCCTGAAAGTAATCCATTCCTGAACAGCCAATAGATCTATAGGAATTTGATTGCTTAATTATTCAGTATGTATGTCACAACTTCATTTACAGTTCTAAATCTCAACTGTAAAACAAAAGAGTAAAAGAATATTAACATCTATTAATTTCTCTGCAGTTTCCTCATAAAAATTCTGGAATATTACAGAAGAATGAGTCATCTACTTTTTAGGCAAGTCATTGTAGTGCATTCTGGACTGCATTTATGTGACCTAGTCTTAGAAAGAACTGATGTGCCTCTATTAACTGGATCTAAATAATTATTTTTTCTGTATCTTATTTAGAGCTTCTGAGATGATTTTTGGAGGACCCTTCTTGTTCCTGGTTATGAGGCACAGATACTTCAATTGAATTTGCGCCATCTGAATACAGCCTGTATTCCTACATCTTCAAACAACAAATGAGATTTAGTGCAAAACTCATTGTAAGAGAATGGCACATCTGAGAATTCTACAAGAATACAGGATTTAATGTTAACTTTAGCACGTTAATGGTGTTAGTGTAATTTCCTAAGTATTAAATAAGGTTGATGCTAGCACTCCAGGCTAATCACCTACAGATTTGAAGTCTCTTTCAGATAAGGGGAACTGCAGAAAGAAAAATGGTTTCTTGCTCAGCAAATCTAAGAAAGTGGAAGGCACTGGAGACAGAGTAGAACAAATACTAGAACCTTAATGGGGAAAAATACTGAGTATACAATAGCAAAGGAGAATTTATTAGTCTCTGGAATATAACTATAGATACTTACAATCATAGGTGCTGCAGGGTTTTCAGCTAGTAATGTGGCAATCACCAAGAGGTCATTCCGTAGCTGACGATCATAATGCCGGAAACCATGCATGAGAAGGTCTACAAAAACGTCTTTCAGAGCACTTAAAAGAAAATGAAATGCATTTTATCTTTCTTTTCATATTCTAATTTTAGACAGCTCTAGGTATATGAATCTTCATTCAGCATCATATTTTTCAAAGCCTTAGTGTTTAACTGCAAAAGAAATAACTTGAAACTTTATTACAAAATGGATTCTTATGTGTACCACTGAACATCCATATTAAGCATATACACAAGGTGCAGGTATTACAAATTGCACCTGCCACTGTATGTGTTATAATTAATTAAAAATTATTATTAAGACATAATATTTATTCAAGCATGTAACTGGATGTTGTTGAATGATTATTGAGAAGAAATGGTCTGATCCTAAATAGTTAAACCACTGTAACGCGCTAAGGGAGAACCTGTTATTTACTCCAGCAGAGGATCTAAAACTAAGCCTTGTATATCATAGCATAGAATTTCCTACTAATTTTATAACATAAGCATTTCAATGGTGCAGTAATACTGGCCTACCGAGCACGAGCTTGAAAATGGTGCAATTAACTTTTTCATCATCCAAAGCAATAGATAGGGCTACACTCCCTGCACTACGCAGCACAGCACCTTGACCTCCCTATTGCCCTGTAATGCAATGAAACAGTTTTGGAGTTGACTGGTTGTGCTTTTAGCTGGACCTTGGCCTCTGAGTTTGTAAGCTACCTGGCAGACAACTCTTATGTTATTATCATTTCCTGGCCACAGTGCTATCATCTAACTTGATAACAGAAACAGATGCCGGAGGGGGCTAAATCATGGGCTGCTTGGCTACGAGGTCTGATCCAGTAGTGCTTCCATTTTGGAGAATCTGATGTGTTAATACTGAAAACTTAATGAAGACTTAATGAGAAACCCCCATTCCCCTTTTGTATTTTCTCTCGATTCATTTCAAACAAAATGCTACACAATAGCAATGCTTTTGATGTCTCCAAAATTACAATACTAACTCATAAAATGCTTCCCTGTACTTACTGTACACATTCCAAGCTACTGAGCTGATTAATAACTTCTTCCTTTGAGGTGTTTTCTAACAGGTTCCATAGGATTTCTGAGGAGCGGAACACCAGCTGTCCTGAGGGATCAACACCATTTAGATACAAACAGAGTCTGCTAGCTGCTTGGGCCTTCATCATAAGTCTGCAATTTACTCCTGAAATTATGAAAATCTGAATAATTAATTCCCTGTAGGTCAGTAATTGTTTCAGGCATGTTCAGAGAACAAATGATCTAAGAACAGAGGTAATGAGACTGTTAAAAGAACTGTTTATACTAACCAGAGCTGGAGAGATGCTGGAGAGCTTTAAGTACCCACAACTTCTCAGTAAGTTGATTTTCAACTAATGCTAGTGACAAAACAAGAGTTTCTGCTAATCCTCCTAATTCAGCCATCTGAATTTTATAGTTTGCACTTGTTGGCTGGTAACCTGCACATACAATAGCTTTAGTTATAATGCAGTAAATATGCAGAATTTTGGTTACTTCATAAAATATTCATCCTTTCTCAAGAACGGATTGAGAACTGAGTATCATATTTCCTTAGTCATAAGACCAATTGAAAAAAAAAATTAATAAACAACGAGCTGTTTTTCTTATATCTGAGTATTAATAGCGCCTAAAACATATTCAGACGACTTATCCTCAAGAAGACTAAAATGCAATATAAACAAATTAATTGCTTCCTAGAATTTACAGAATGAAAGAACAAGCAGGGTTATAGAGATGTGAAAAACCTTCTTCAGGTCACGCAGTAAATTGTTGGTGCAGAGAACCTAGTTCTCTTCTGTAGTCTATTCACTACAGAAGTAATGCTTTTTATTACTGTATTACTCAAAATACACAAATCCAACCTTTGATTTATAAGCTTGACTTTCTCATGTGTCCCTGTTTTTACTTTTGTCTATGCATATGCAAATTGTATTTCATTACTGAATTATGGGGGAAGGGAAAGCACCAAGAAAATAAATTTATATTTATATATGCTACCTAATGAAAGTAAAGTTTATCTTAAATAGCTTAAAAATATATATATTAAATGACATGAAATGCAGGATCAATAAATGCAGATAATGTACATAGTGAAATGAGTTTTAACTAAGCATAAACTCTGACACTTGAAAATACTGTGCTTTACCTGAAAGTAGCTTTCTCGGTAGCTCCGTATTATAAAAGCTAACAATACACTTACAGATTTGTATTCTAACTTGAGAGCTTGGCACCCTCATCAAATAACCTGTCAGAAACCAAAAAAAAAGGCAATTTAAAAAGTTTATAATTTTTTTAGAAAGCAATCTTAAAACATCTATTCACAGTATTTAGTGTTTCCTTTAGTCATACCCCCTACAAATCTGTCATTTCATGCAAAGTTTCATTATAAAATATTCAAGGGACAGGACTACCACACTGAAGAGGACAAAGGGGTCTTGGTGGAGTAGCATAAGGTTAATCAAAAAGTGACCACCTCTGTTTATGGCTACAGAGCCTTATAAGAGACTGGATGTTATTCCAGAAGTTGTGGAATTCAGAAGCAAGCTACTACACTAGGCTGTTGTCATCATTACCATGTCAGAAACTCTTCTTCTAGCAGACATGATATGACATAAAGGGAGCACAGAAAGAGATCCTTTTCCCACAAGACAAAGAATATTCCATTGAGAGCTACCAGTGCCTAACATAGATAATATAAACAATCTTTTAGATTTTAGTGTCTTTTTGGACATGCTACTCTAAAGAGAATCTGGAACTATCCGAAACCAGGAGGCCATTCTGCTATCTATTTGGACCTGTGAAAAAAAAGACTTCTAAAAATATTTTTTTCTCACCCATTTCAAAGATAATCTTTTTTTCATATGTGACAGGCTGATTGTGCTGTCTCTTTACCATTTAAATCTTACCATAAAGTGAGCTGATATATCACTCCTGCTCTATTCTGAATCCTTTTTGACCTACAGTGCTTGCAATATTTTCTTTGAAAATCAAAAATGTGACATGCAAGGTCATAAGAAGATATTTTGGTACTAAAAGGTCCAGTGTCATTAAGACATGACTTTGACACTGTTTCCTCAACAGTTCTCTGAAAACAGATTTCTGAAAGATACAAGCTCACGGCTCAGATGCAGCAGGAGGCTGAAGTCAGGAACTACTACTCCTAGTAAGGCATGGCACTAAATTGGCACGTATTTTGCCTTTTTAGGTGTTAGGTCTTGGGGTTTTGGGTTTTGAAGGTTTGAGCTAGCAGTCAGGAGTTACTGTTTCTCACTTGTTTCTTCCACTTGGTTTCAAAAAAAGCAGGAAGGATAAAGGTTCCCTTCATCCCAGGCTTCAGTGTTTATCGTAACTCCCCAGTTTCTCAGAGCAAAATGAAATGAAACAGTCTATAGACAGGTTTAGTTCTTCAGCTGTACTAATAAAGTTATCTCACATAGCTTCTGACACTGGCAAATAGGTAATTCTGCTAGCTAATCTGCAGGTTAGCTGCACAGCAAAATAAGAATGGTTTCTAATACTAAAAAGCACAGAGGACTGAATGAATAATTGAAAGAAATTACTTACATTTGCTGAGGAGGTAACAAGCAATTAAAATCACGTTACTAATACAGTTGATTTTATTATGGCATAATAATGATTTTATTGTGGCATATCAGTTTACACTCACCCAGTTGTGCAATGGATTTTGAAACTGCCACAGAATAGCTTACTTCATCAGATGATTTCTTTTTTTGAAATGGTAACCTGCAAAATGAAATTTAAAACTATTACAACTATGCCTAAAACCCTGCAGAAGAACACTTTAATCCACTCACCAGAAAAGCTTCATAGCTTTTCTCTTCTTCCTTAACATGTTTTGCAAATAAAGACACTTTTCCCAGGACAAATACAGTCTTTACAATGCTGATTCTACACTGAAAGTTCCTGTTCTGTAATCTGGCAATTACATTTTGGCAATTAGTGATACATGTTCATGGATAAGATTTTCATAATTCATATGTAGTGCAATAAGAAATACTGAATAAACAAATGTCATTTAAATGTGGAAGATTAAATCCTGGAACCTAGGCACTATCAGGCTATTGCAGAGCTAGACTATGCATAGACATGTGCAGAGATGGAAAAAAAGGATCATAGTCCTGGGCAAGACCTCTTGAAATGGATAAAAATAAATCCAATAAACTGACTCCAAATAGCCCAACGACATATTTATTTTTAAAAACAGGATATTAAGAAATATTCAATATCATCTGCAAAGTACTTAGATATGACATAAACATGTAAGTGCTAAAAATTCTCTAACAGTAAACATTACAGTATTAGGCTAAGTTCTCTGCAGCTCGTGGTGTAAAAGCAGCTTTCCGGTCGGTTTACCTCTGTAAACATTGCCAGAGAAAAAGAAAGGCGAGAGCAAATAATGGAATAAATGGGGGGAAAAAAAAAAGAAACAGACCTTGAAAAAAAAGTGGGAACAAGACAGGTAAACAGAAGCAGTTATGAAAGAGTGGAAAATTTTACTGCAGGAGTTCTAGTATCTGAAAGGAAATTTTAAATAACAGCCCTTCCCTCTAGTTATAGGATTCTCTGTCACATGAAGTAGTAATGAATTGTGGGGGAATTTCCAAGGCAAAACCCAAAGGTGCAATCTTCCAAAATATATTCATTGCAGACACCACAATTATTGCTGAACTGCTGTAAGAGACGAAAAGTCTTACTCACAACTACTTTTTATCGACTTTATACACTCATTCTCAGTTTTGTCATGCTTCTGCCAGACACTGAAGAAAATGAAACTTCATTACGTACTTTCTCATTCTCCACTGCGTGGCAGCAAAGGAAAGCAGTACAACTGATGGTGCTCTGGGAACTAAAAGATTCAGCTGAGTTCTATGAGTTTATTAAACCTAACAGATGAGAGGAAGCTATGTAAAAACCTATTTGAATATCTGGTTTACTATGTGACTCATTTTCTGTCTGACATAATTTTTCTCTTCCTTATTCTCTCCAATTATAATTAAATACAGGAGTAACTGTAGTTACAAGCATTCCATAAGTAACTTAAATTATCGAGGAGGAGAAAACTACTGACAAGTACGGATAACACCTAAATTCTATTCTACAAATAATTTAAAGTACAGTATGACAACGAAGATGCCCAAAAGTTCATGAAATATGCTTTAAAAGTAATTACAACCCCTAAATCCTCCAATTGTGGATCTTTCTCTTCTGCTTGTCATTTCATAAAGCTTACCTTCAGGTATTAAAATGTCTTTGTGTCACCTCAGGTTTTTAAACTTACTTAGAGAGCTTGTTTGAAACAGCAAAACATACCTCAGGAAGAGCTAGCTGCTGAATCTTTTGAGGCCAGCAGTCCCCAAACAGCTTACTCAGGCACTAAGACACCTTGGGGAATCTTGCTTCCAAGCAAGCCGGAGACAATTACAATCCAGTTTTGAATGACGTAATATGTAGCTCCACAGACACTGAACTGCTAAAATGAGTTCCTCTTTCATGCCAACGGAAATTGAACTCAAGGAAAACAGCTCATGAAAAGGAAGGGTGATATAATAGATGCCTTGCAGATATAGATGCCTTGCAGACAGATGCTGTATGGATATGTCAGTTGCCTTAGAAAATGTATGAACATGTTAATAAGCATTGTTTAAATCTCTAAAAGAAGGGATGAAGTACGTACCCACATAATTTAATAAGTTCACATAAAGGCTCAGTGAAAGCTTCTTGTTCATTCATTTTTTCTGCACACAGGTTAAGAATTTCAATTATTTGTTCTAAATCCTTAAGGGGCTTTTAATTTAAAGTTAAGGAAATCATATTGTACTGCTACGAATCAGAATAAGAAGTTGAAAACTGTATTCATCATACTTCAAAGACGCAACCAAGAAAAAACAAGGCCAATGCTTTCAAAGTTAGATGTCTAAAATGAAGCATATGAGTCAATACTTAGGCTTTTCAAAGCAGCCTTACTTTTACAGAAGTACAACCCTTGCAAATCTGATTCAGCTTTCTTATCAGCTGAATTCGATGGAAGTTCAGCACTGAATATCTAAAAATATAGTATCAAAAATTTTTACATCACAGTGTCAGACTTACCTATCTAAATTCTGAGACAGCCTTGAGGTGTTTGAATTGTTTTCCACTCTAGTCCCAAATGACTAATTAAAATTTGAAAATCTGGACCCAAACACGTATTGAGATTATCTCATTTAGGGCAGAGGCACAAGATTAAAATTGAACAGATTACTGAGACTGAGAAGTTACTACCAATCCACTGACTCATAGAAACTGCCTGTAAGTACTTAGCAACAACTCAATTGTGAAGTAATGTGGTAGCTTAAATCACTGTGGCAATTAGCTGAACTGTATTTCCATATGCCCACACCCTCCCTAGTACTTCCAATTATTGGAAGCCTTTCAATTTGTACTGTAAATATGAAAAAAAGTGTTGGAAATCAGTCTGACTTTATTTTTCTCTATAATGTCTCCTCACTGGAAGTCATTGCTATTTTATCTGCTGCTTCTTAAGTAGTGACAATTACTATGCTTGTCTACTCTGAGTTGAAAGAGCACTAATTACATTTTGAACACTTTCAACCACTGTACAGGTGAGAAGCCTCTACTGAATTTTGTAGCAAACGAATCCAGCATCCAAGAATCTTGCTAACCTACCAACCTTGGTTATGTGCGCACAAAAAGGTGAATGATGAGAATATACGTGGACCATCGCTGCTCTCCATGTGGAAGCACAGCACATCATAAAATGCTTTGCTGAAAAGTCAGACTATTATACATAAAATACCATAACTTTAGAATTCTACACTGGCAAAAAGGATACAAGCCCATTTTCAAAACGCTTGACTACCTTCTTGAGAGTTTTCAGCTGCTCTCGTTCCAAATCTTTCTTAAGTGAAAGAATGAAAAGCAGGTTTTAATTGCAGTTTGCCTTAGAACATAAATGCTTATGTTTATCCCCTTTCAAGTTTAAATGAAAGTGGAAACCGGGTTTAAAAATCACAAGACACAATGAAATTCTGAAAGTGCTTTGCAGCAGGATTAGCTCCTTGATCAAGCCTCATTTCTAAGTATGGAGTTTGCACTTATAACAGAAAAGGCTTTTAAAAACTATCTTCTGTTCAAATGCGTGGGCTTTTTCGCTTAAATTCCTTGGGATTCTGTGAAAGACAACTAAGAAAACCAAACCTATGTCACACATGACATAAATGGGTAAAAATGTAGGTCTAAGTGGCTTAGGGTGGAGCTCTGCCACCACTAGGAAACGGTCTGCAAATTCAAAGTTGAAAACAAGTGAAGTGAGGATATGTCAGGGTGTGTCAGTGATAAGCAGCATTCATTCCAGCTCTTCTGAGCACCTCCATGCTGGGCAAGAGCGCAGCAACTTGAGGCAGGCCAGAAAGTTGTTTCAGGAATCTACAAGCCCAGAATCCTAAGGGCATTTTATCATATATCTTATACTCTCTAGAGAAGCTGTAAACAATATCATCCAACACATTTTTCTGCAGACGTTAAGCTTATTCTATTAGCCCTGTATCAAAAAGGGGGAAAAAAGGACGCAAGCTACTTCTCTGCAGGGACACTAACTTCAAGCGTAGTATGTTTAATCAAGTTTTTGTTTTAGATAAAGCCAGATTTGTTTCTGATAAGCCAGATAAGCTAGAAATTTTGCACATCTAGTTTTCAAATCCTCATGCTTTGGGGTTGTTTTTTTTTGTTTTGTTTTGTTGTTTTTTTTTTAAAAAGAGCCTGTGTGAGGATGCACTGGGTTATATATATATATATTTTTAATATAAAACATCATTGATTCCATTCTCTATTACAATGACCATCTTCAGAAGAAGTATTCAAATACCAGTACAAATACTTCAGCTTTGTGTTCTGTAGCCCCAGCAACCAGTACCACCTGGACAAGCTCAAGAAGTTGGCCTGTGGGCCTGAACTCATGAGGTTCAAGAAGGCCAAGTGCAAGGTCCTGCACCTGGGTCAGGGCAATCCCAAACACAGACTGGGGGATGAAGGGATTGAGAACAGCCCTGGGGAGAAGGATTTGAGGGTGTTGGTGGATGAAAACCTGAATATGAGCCAACAATGTGCACTCACAGCCCAGAAAGCCAACTACATCCAGGGCTGCATCGAAATAATTGTGGCCAGCAGGTTGAGGGAGGTGATTCTGCCCCTCTACTCTGCTCTTGTGAAACCCCACCTGGAGTACTGGGTCCAGATCTGGAATCCTCAGCAAAGGAAGGACATGAACCTGTTGGAGCGGGTCCAGAGGAGGGCCACAAAAACGATCCGAGCACTGGAGCACCTCTGCTGTGAGAACAGGCTGAAGGAGTTGGGGTTGCTCAGCCTGGAGAACAGAAGGCTCCAGGGAGACCTTATTGTGGCCTTTCAGTACTTAAAGGGGGCTTATAAGAAAGATGGGGAGGGACTTTTCAGCAAGGCCTGTTGCAATAGGACAAAGAGTAGTGGTTTTAAACTAAAAGAGAATAGGTTTAGACTAGATAGAAGGAAGAAATTTTTTACAATGAAGGCGGTGAAACCCTGGAACAGGTTGCCCAGAGAGGCGGTAGATGCCCCATCGCTGGAAATGTACAAAGTCAGGTTGGACAGGGTCATGAGAAACCTGATCTACTTGAAGATGTCCCTGCCCATTGCAGGGGGGTTGGACTAGATGGCCTTTAAAGGTCCCTTCCAACCCAAACTATTCTATGGTTCTGTTTAGGGCAGGTACTAAAGTAATTGTATAAAACATTTTTCTAAGCCACATTACTACTTGCACAACTGAAATAATGAGGTATCAGCCTTACTTACTGAGTCTGAATCTTCGAGTAGTTTGATGACGTGATTCAAATCCACTGATCTCAACTGTGTCTCCTGGAAAAGTCACACTTTTAATTTTATTTTTTTTTTTTTTTTTTAGACTGTACTTTAAAAGTGCTTAAACCTTAAAACATAAAAGCATCCTGTTGAACCAACATCAGTCTACCCACGGACAGGTAAATCCAGGCTGTGTGTGGAGCACAAACTGGGGCTTGTTCTCAGCCCGAGGCAGCGGCCCGGCCAGGCCAGGCAAAGCCAAGCCAAGCAAGGCCAAGCCAGGACAAGGCCAGGCCCGGCCCGGCCAGGCCAGAGCCGGGCAGCGCCTCCCGGCCGGCGGGGGAGCTCACCTGGACGGCGCCGAGGTCCACGCCGGCATCCGAGGCGTTCCTGCGCCGCTCCCCCCCGCAGCGAGAGGGGCCGGAGGCCGGCGACAGCGCCGGGGTGCGGGCCGGAGAGCGAGAGGGCGCCCGTGAGGCCGGGGGCTCGGCCAGGGAGGACATGGTGCCGCCACCGCCCGCGGCAGCAGCGCGGCCCCGCGACGTTGCCATGGGAGCGGGGCGGTGCCGCCTCCCGCCGCTGGGGCCCGGGCCTCTCCTGCGTCCCCCCGCCCGCCCGGCGGCACCCCCCGGGGCGGCGGGCAGCTGCCTGTGGGGACCGGCGGTGTGTCGGCAGCCGGGCCCCGGGCCCCCCACCCCGGCCTGCAAGCCCCAGTCCTGCCCCTCCTGCCGGTGCTACATCTCTACCCCGCTGCGGGGACAGCCATGTTTTAAACCCTCCTCCGCCCTGCCATTTCATGCCCTCTTATAAAACGCATCTTGAGGGAGAAAACCATTTCCCCAGCCCTGTGCAGGCTTCCCCCACTTTCTGGGGAGCTGGAGCAGAGAGGCTGGTCGATCTGTGTCTTCGGACCATGGAAAAATGCACCACGAGAGACCGCCGTGACAAATGCCAGCACGGATGGGACAGCCCTGCCTGGGGTAGCCTGGCTGTGGGGAAGAGGGGGATAGGAATCTTTTCTCTGCATACACCCATACCAAATGGGTAACTCATGCCTGGAAAGTAATAAGGGCAGAAGCATAAAGGGATTTTGATGTTTTCTACTTGCTCGGTTTTCATCCCTATCTTTGCTCTGGCATCTCTCAGCTGCGAGCACAGCTGCTCCTGTGGGGGCACATGTTCACCCCAGGGGTGTACGGTCTGATCCTGAAATGCTGCCTCCAGGATGGGAACGTGACTGAGCCCGCCAACGCCAAGCTGCCCAGAACACCAGGCCCTTCCTTTGCTGGGTTTACACCTGGAGGAGGAGAGCTGGCTGTCCAGAAGTGGCTGCAGCAAAAAAGGTGACACCTCGTGGTGTGGTGACTTCAGCTTCAGCTGCCCTTCCTCGGA
Organism: Larus michahellis; assembly: GCF_964199755.1. Taxonomy (NCBI): domain Eukaryota; kingdom Metazoa; phylum Chordata; class Aves; order Charadriiformes; family Laridae; genus Larus; species Larus michahellis. The sequence goes on along the minus strand of NC_133897.1, from coordinate 25,501,639 downwards.
GCTGGATACGCTATGGACAAGTTGCGCATATGGAACTTTGGATATGCACATATCCCAAGTCTTTGACTGCAGGCACTTGTTGATAACAGCTTTCGTTAACAATTATTTTTTAACTTCTGTGGTGCCAAAGAAACATTTGAATACATGAATAAATTTATTAGATGCTAAGATAGCTGTTTGAATGTCCAGACAGCTTTTATAGGAAAAGAAGTGATTGATAAGAGAAACAAGAAAGAAATCTTTATGGCTCCAACTATAACCAACACAGTTCTTGTCTTCATTCTTCCCAGCTTGCACACCACACCTCTCCCATTTCATACCTGCCTTCTTCAGAAATAAGTAAGATGCATAACATGTTCAGTACTCACATATGCTGTACAGTTCTCCTTCCATCAAAGGGAAAACACACAATGCCGCATGTACCCATCCACACTCTGTATTTTGTACAAGTTCATCTTGTATACAACTTCAAAATTATAGCAAAAATAGGGCCTAGCATAGAATAGGACTCTCATCTGGAAAATGCAATGACCGCTTTGACATGCACAACATCCCAAGTTGCGTTCATACGAACGCAGGTCATACAAAGGCAGGACCTGTAGGACATTACAGCGCATTCACCTAATGCAACGATGCGGCTGCCAGTTGCATCGTTTGCTGGTGTTTGATGCTTTTCATCCATCCACATACACACATCTCTCCGTTCCTCTAACCATTTTACTAACCCTTCCATGTTCTACCTAAATGCTTGTTTCTGGGAAATATTCTGAGTGGCTGTCTTGTATCTGGATGGAACAAGATTTTTTATTAAGCATTTGCGATAAACTATAATGACAATGCTTATAGGTCTGCGAGCAGTTAGTGCTCAACAAACTGGATTATATATTTTTTTGCTTGGTGCCCAGATACTTCAACTGAAGTTGTACATATTCAAAGTTTTTAAGCTTATGAAAAAAAAAAGCACTAAAATTTAATTTTATTGTGGCTTAAGTGGTTTTAAGTTCTGTTGCTTGTGCTTTGAATGACAAATGTATAGAGAACATACCTAAATTGGGCAACTTAGTCTGTAAATTATAAGCTTAGGTCACATGCCATTTGTTGGCTGACTGTTCCAAAGATCATATTGCAAAGCCCCATTTGCTCTCTCTGCACCTTCTTCATAAATGAAGCTTTTAAAAATTGGGATGAAAGCTACACTGTGCGAGTTTGACTACAGGGATTCTGCTGCCCTTGGCGAATGGCAAATGTCCATCCCCAAAAACCTGCAATCAACTGTGAAAATATTTACTTAACAGTTTTCTGCCCCAAACAGGCTTATATTGTGTTTTTATCACATCTACCTCTTCTGTTGGTAACAAATAACGTTTGAGACATCAAGGCTTTAGTACCTTACTTCTGAGAGTATTAATTCAGACATATTAAATGTTAAGTCTTACACATGCTAAGAAATATGTTTAAAAAGTAGATTTGATGTAGAGAGGATTTCTGTTTTGACTGAGGACAAACTCTTTTGGTGTGAAGAGACATGTCAGCAAGCTCTGTTCTTGAGGTAAAGTTAAATTTCATAAAATGACAGGACTGTGTAGTCGAACATGTAGGACGCAGCTGTGCGTTAGAAGATCAAGGTTCCATATCTAGGTCTGCCATTAATCTCCTGTTGACTTTGCTGAGTGAATTATTTCCTCTACTCTACTCTGTATTTGCCGTCTTAGAAATTAGGTTGCCAGCTCTTGAAGGACTATTACTCTGTACAGGATGCACCTTTCACGTGCTGCAATGGGGGTCTTCAGCCCCAGCCAAGTGATGTCCTTTCCTTGGCTGTACTGAACCAAGTAGATGTTTTCTAAAGCCACCTGCACTGTTTATCAAATATGACACTGAGCTCTTTATAGTACAGAAATCAGAATCTTTCTAAGAATCAGTCTGTTCACTCCTTGTCTTCCTTTTCATTCTCATTTCTTTTTTTGGTCAGTAGGAAGGGGAAAAAGAAGCGGGGGCATAAGAACAGGAAAGTGCAGAACTGTCCTGCCAGACCTCCTGTGTTTGATATCCACAGAAAAAAAGAAAAGAGCTGCGAAGTGGCTGGTGGTAGACACAACCTTAAATCTGTAAAGTCAACAGAGCTTCCAAGATCAGGATCTACCTGCCTATACTATTAAAATACAGTGTTCAGGTCATTGCTGGTATGGATTTGAGGGGGACTTTCACACTGAACTTTATTATTGTAAGGAAATTAAGTAAGTCACGGCAGCCAGAACTTACACTTTTGCACAGTACAAGGTACGGCTGGACAAAGGTGTAAGTTCAGGGTCTCAGCTGCTAGCGTACTATCAACACTCAGTAAAACAAGCACTGTGATACAGAGAAACAGGGTGAGATTTTAAAAAAAGCTAACAGAAGACAGACTTGAAGGACCAAACCGTTACTGTTACATCAGGCATGGCACAAATACATATGAAATATTTTGAATTTAAAAAATACCTAAATTCCATTTGGGAATGCGGGCAAGCTATGTAACTTAATGTGAAAGCAATGCGAATCCTGCCAGCTTCACTAACTCGTGCAACTTGACTTCTCTGAACTCAGAACGGTTTATGCTGCTGACCTCTATTTAAGCAGGATTTCATCTGTCGTATCCTTTTCCTTTTTCCTCTTATGTTGGCATAAGCCTATTTGGAAAAAAGTTATATATTTCCAAATGAAGGATTGCAAAGTGGTTGACCTGTTTTTCTCATTTAAACAGTAATGCTTTCTCACACACAACCAAACAGGAAGAGTGTCTCCACCTGGCAAACTTACTTGTGCCTAGTAGTCTCACTTTTGCCAAACTTTTTGTTTGTTGAATGAAAACTGGACTGAATATATGCTGATAGTACTGTAGTGTTCACTCTGTGTTCTGAAAAAATGGAGAATACCTTACAGGAGGATACGGGATATCGCTTTCCAGTGTGTCTGTGTGAAACATCTGTTATCCAGCCATTGCAAAACAAACAAATTGCTCTTTAGAATTTTTTTTTATGAACTTGCATTCAAGTTCTACCTCTCAGAGAAAATGTTGATCAGAGCACACATGTTTTCTAAAGAAAAACAAGCTAAAATTTATTATGCATAAGAACAGAAGAAAAAACCAAATATCTGACATTGATTTTTTATTGATTTTTGTGTAAAACACTGTCTATGGAAAAATAGATAAAAGCATTACTAATAGTTTATAATAGCCCTGTTCAGAGAGACAGCACGAACAAACCGACAAACACAGCTACAAAGAGAATATTGCACATGGGAGACATACTCTGCTCACTGCAAGACACTGCCAGCAAGGCATGAGAAACAATATATAATGATAGAGATCATTGTTCAAGTCATTTCAACGTGTCACTTATTTTAAAGGCTGTAATCTAATTAATTCAAGCAGTATCCTATAATGATACAATATCAGTACTGCAACATTACTCATTACATTGATAGAAAATACTACAGGATGAACAGCCAAGACATAAAAAACTTGTGTATTACAAGATGCACTGTCTGAAAGGAACTATGCATATGCATCCGTTACCACCGCATATATGAAAATATTATACTGAAAAAGTCAATCTATCTAATTTTTATGTGCCTGATATATCTAACTTTCAAAGGAAACCTTCACATTCAGAGGAAAGCTGTTTCCTAACTATATTCATACCTGTGGAATTTATAGCCTCTTAGGAACTCCTTGCCTTATTAGTGCTAGTTGGGCAGCATGTGTACCTCATAACATCCAGACACACACACACACACAGACACACTATTTTATAGGCAATTAATGCCAAATAAAAATACAAATGTACTTTCTCATGTTGGCACATCATATAATGCACAATGTTGGAACAAAAACTTCAACGTGGCACCAATTCACAGTAATCATTACCACAAGCGAAACATGCAAAGAACTTGTAAAATAATTACAAAATAATTAATCTCTAAATAATTCAAGAACATGGGTACTTAATTAACTTGTACATAGTTGTCACAGTCAATAGAATTCCAAGATAAAATTAAAGACGCATATGGAACCTGTAATAGAACTGTATTTTAGACAATGTTAAGAAAGAATACCTTAATATCCATAGAAAACAAATAACCTGTTGCTAAATACATAGAGGTCTCCATTTTCTAATATGATGTGTACAGCTCTGTATTACATGTTAAGCACTATTTTTTTTCACTGAACAGTAATGAAGAGAAATTAAGTTTATTTCATTAGGCAGTAAGCAATTTATATAAAGCTACACAAAAATATTTTTATAGCAGGCTATTCCTCAATATACTTATTTATTCTACTAAGTAACTAAGACATCTAAGTTAATTTAGTTGTCTATATTTAGGCAATTGAAACTAAACTTTTAGCCCTCAGGTCGTCTTCTGATCAGAAGTCCTAATGTGAGTTCTTCTATAGAACTAAACATGTGCATGATATATGATACATAACGTGTAGCAAATGCATGAGTGGCATTTTACTTCCGGACTTAACAGTGTGTTGTTAGAGTGAATTGGTCCTTAAAGAACACTACAAAATATTAAATCACAAGTCAACTTGTTATTCCAGTTAGAAGTAAATACATGGCCTAATGGGAAACCATGTCATTTTGTAGCACAAATATTTCACCAAATGTCATCATATATTTGCTCTAAAAATATTACCTATTTATTAATACTTTAATATTTCAACCTTTCAAGTAACTTATAAAATCAAAACACATTTTTAATTTTCTACACACACAGTTTGATAAAAGGAACAACACATCTTTATTCTCTCTAGACACCTTTGGCAGTTTGAAATTTAACAGTTTAAACATTCTTGAAGGAATTTAATGATAAAATAACTTTTTTGCATAGGAAAGAGGGCCTATACATTTCTGTATATACTGTCAGCGATTGCATTAGAATACAATATATATGGACTTTGACAGTAATTTTCCATTAGTACAGTATCTCAGTTCTGCAACATTATCACTACTGCATCAAACGAATTAGATAATTGTAGGGAACATGAGTGTTAATTACCTATTCTACAGAAGTCTAGAATTACTATGAAATAATAGCAGGATATTTAATTTTGGAATATAATCAGATTGTCAACAGAAATGGTTTCTGCCCTAAATTTGTTCTGAGGTGTGAAATTCTGCTCTCAGTTATACCATCCCATTCTACTGATTTTAATCAGGTTTTGTGCACAGGACTGGGGTAGAATGTAGCATGGTATTTATCCCATTAAAATTATCCAAGACTTTGTGTATTCTAAGATTTTTTAAATTAATTTTATTTAAAGGATTGAAGCACAAATGCCTAAGCTCTCTGTGCTTTCCCTCTGCAATAATGGAATAGGCAACAGACCAGGAAATTCAGTTACATATATGTATTATATGTAACTGAATAGTTACATAAAATCCTTTCAAAAAATATACAGCTTTCTGCTTTGGAATGTATTTACAGACAGGCAAAGTAAGTTAGAAGTTGTAATCGTCGCTTGTTCTTCATTTTTATGTGAAAATCTCATTCGTACTAGTTTAGGCTCCCGTCTGTTTTCAACAACGACAGGTTTTTCACTTAATGCCTGGAATGTTTGATAAAATAGTATTGTGGTTGTGTATCACCACAAGTATCACTGAAATAGCTACATATTGGAGGAGGGACAATAAATTAGTACCTTGAAACTGACTTGTTTTTGGAAAAAAGAAAGAATGCAAACTTTTTTTATTAATTTGATAGATCTATGAAACTTTTTTTCCCTTCCGTCTTGTCTTTTCTTTTCCTGTAAAGAACTGGGAAAGTTTCACATTTCTAAAAAGTTAGATAAATTTCTGGAGAAAGTAGCTATTAAATACGACAGTCCAGAGGCAGCACCTGTCTCAAATAAGTCCTAAATTATTGATTTTCAAGAGGCTGAGAGGTTATGTGAGGAGAAGAATCACCGGACAAATGCCCTCTTTGTGGAAGCATCTGCCACTTGTTAGCTAGTGGAGACAAACGTCAAAGACTTTAGTCTGACCAATTATAGCTGTTATTATTGTTTACCTTTCAAAAAATGGTGAAATAAAATGAATTTTCTCTTTTCAATTGCTTCTCCCCCTGTAGCTTAAAAAGGAGGATAAAACTGAGTTTTACAACTAATTGCAATTGAAAATTTGTGAACTGAAAAAAACTCAAAAATCTGTTGACATGCATGAAAGGCAGTTGAATTTTTTTTTTTTTCCAAAAAAATTCTTTCACAAACCTCCATTTTCAAAAAGAATTCACTGACATCTCATTCAATACAAAACATGTTTAAAGACATATAAGAAATGCTTTAATTCTGGAAAAAGTCATGCAAATGTTTTCTTTTTCATTTCTAGATTTGAACATGCTTAAAATGAAAATAAGTTCAACTGTCTCTTTATTTGCAACAAACCCAGAATATACAAAGGCTTGATGTGTGAGTTTGGGAATACGGATACTACAATGAAAATAAAACTGTTGTAGATTTCTTGAACTTGAAATTAAGAACAACTCTTTAGGTTTAGGTTGGTGTAACTGGGGGCAGACTTTTATTCTAGATTCTTCTTGTTCTGTGGAGCTGTTGGTTTCAATACAAATAGAGATAACGAGATTTACAGGATTAGCGATGTTTAAGGATAAATTCAAGCGTAAGTACTGTGTATTTCTGATGTATCATAGTGATGACAAATTCTTGCAAAGTAATAAATAATAAGTGAAGGTTCAGCTAAGAAAGTCAGAGATCCTAAACAGTGCAAATATAGATAAGAAAAATATAATTTCATACAAGTAAAGAAAATTAGGACCAAATACACATTCTGATTCACTGAAATAAAGGTTTTGCTAATTAGGAGTAGCCTGAAGGTACGAGTTGAGTTTGGCTGGGTTTTTTAGAGAAGAGTAGAACCTGACAAAGCAGTAGTAATAAATAATTGTGTACATTCTTTTGAATCCCACAGGAGATGCAAATGTCAACTTTTAGAGATAAATTCATTTTTAAGTATAAGAATAATAATTTTGTTTCTCAAAAATTCAGGCATATCCCAGAGACACTTGTTGTAAAAGTAAGACTTTTATATAAAAATAGAAGATTGGATTTACACAAAAAAATACTAAGAATATAAGAGAGACTCTGGGAAATTCATATTAATAACTGAAACTCCAGTGTAGAAACATACAGAACATGAGTATTGTGATGCTTCCCTGCTGTATCAACATATTGGAAGTTTCACAGTGAAAATGGATTTTTATTGTTGCAGATTTCTCAGCCTTTTTTTTTTGTTTTAAAATATTTTTGATATTTCAAAATCATTCTAAAATAAAAAAACTAGTTGGTTGCACACATACGTGCAATTTTTTCTATACATGTATAACACTTTCATTACATGATGTATGGAAATAAAGATATGCCAAAGGTCATAAAATCCTATGTGACACTTTGAAAAAAAAGAATGGTAGTTAATGGTATTGTTAGCACAATACCATTTGCTTACAAGATGTACAGTTACACCATAACTGAAACTGGTTTTGCATATTCAAATCACAGAATGGTGTAAAACCACAGACAAATAAATATACTGTACATGTGCAATACATCATTACAAATTAATTTGTTTCAAAACCTGATTATTTCCTAAATTACTAACCCTATTAGTCTATACTGTGAACTCACTAACCCAGAAGTGTGTTTTTAATAAAAGAAAAACTGCCCCGAAAATGTGGTATTAATAAACAGCGCTCTGACACATAATGGTCTAAGTCAAAGAAATATCTGGAAAGCATGATTATAATAAAATACTGTTGTGATATAACTGTGCAAAGGAGCATTAAAAAATTCTGATTTCATAATCATCTGCCCTCTGTAATTCAAAACAAAAATACTTCTGTGGTTATCTGAAGTAGTAGTCTTCTAGTTATAAATTTCTCATAGTTTGGTTGAGAGCTTGTGCTATATGCCAAGCAAGTCCACGGTGACTTTAGTAAACTCCTAAAAATACAAGTTTATGACCAAAAAAAAATCACCCAAACATCTACAGCAGTGCTGACAAATTAATATTAGTCTATTATCACATGACAGTTATCCGTTCTGGGGAGAGATGTGGAACAGACCCACTTGCTTCTTCTATAACATGGCTTTTCTCCCATCCTCTTCGAATTCTCCTCAGTTTCCTACTTACACATGGCAAAAGTAAAATGATCTTACCTAGAATTACAATAGAAGGCAGAACAAGGGCAAGAACAAAATTTGGTGGTGTATAAAATCTGTAATACTCTTCTTCAAAAGCTCTTTTCCATCCGTAAATCAGTACATGGAAAGTACTTATGAGCAGAGCAACGTATCCAAGTGTAGACTTTGAAAAAAGAGAAAACAAGGAAAAACGAAGAGATAATAGTACCTGGTCCTTCATCCGACAGCTCTAACCCGTTAGTTTAACATTTCTATTAGACATCATATTAAAATCTCTTACTTATACACTATTTTAAATTAGCAATATGTCATTTTAAATTCACATGTTCTGAAAACTACAGACTGAACTGAACACTGATTTACAACATATCTCTGCCAGCATCTATAGGCCTTAGTCAAAGCTGAAATGAAGATGATGTTTGCCCAAATTCTAAGTAATGGAAGTCAACTTCAGGATATGTGTGCGAATAGGGAATAATCCCAGTGAAGTAACTGGAGCAGCATCAGTTGTGATTGGAAATTAAGTTCCCTGTTTCTTAACTATGAGGGTAGATCACTTCCAAGATTCATGATTATGGAACAATGCAATTCTGCTGGAAGAGATCTGGGGCTAACACTCTGGATTTGTATCACTCTGAGAGGTGCGGTTTGCTTCTTCCTCACAATGACCTACATCCACTAGTCTGAATTTAGCAAAATCCATTCCTTAGCTTTCTCCATCGGCTGTTGCCTACTGGTTAATGGGAATATTTGGACTGTAGGACTTGGGCATAATGGCACAAGGCAACACTGCAGTTTACGATATGCAGGTAGTGTTGGATGAAACATGAAGTGGAATGTTCCCACAGCACCCTGCAGAGGACTTCTTATCATGTAATCTAGAGTATGCCACAGAAGGTAGGGCTAACAAATTCTGTGAATCTGCCCTTTTAATAACCCTGTATTTGTATTGCTCTGCAGACTTGAGTTAAATGTATTAACCTCGACTTTCACAACCCATGGTGAAAACACAGACTACTATACTTTGAATTTTGGTGGTGATCAAATGTAGGAAAACTCTTTTTGGCCAAAACTGATGTAATTACTAATTTGGTTGTGAAACATCTGTAGAAAATCATAAAACAGAGAATGGATATTAAGAAAGGTAATTGGCTACCAAGTTTTCGTTTAATTCCAGTAAACAGGGAGGCAAAGAAAAATGCAGCCTAAGGGTCTATAATAGTTAGTGAAAGAACTTTTTCCAAGATTAATCAACTTCTAGGGAAAGGAGAATGTCTGAGACAATACCATTTGCAAGGATTCACAGATATAATGGTATATGTGGGAAAATACTTTTGTTAATTTCTAGAGTTGGTACCATGTTTTTTAACTTGCCAATATTTATGTATTTTTTTTGCCAATGGTTTCAGAGCCAAGTTGGTACATTTTAGATGTGCTGCACCTTTTTTTAAAAAAGAATAATTTGCTTTCAAAATATTTCATAAGAAACAGAACCATCAGACAACCACTTGTGGATATGAAAATGGCATATGCTTATCTGAACGGAAGTTCTGGTAAGAAATTTGGGTAGCAAAACAATACTATAAAATCCGATGTTTGAATATGTTATTGCAGATTTCTGCCTGTATGACTGTCCTGAATTCATTGCTGTTCTATCACTGCCAGCAGAGAAAAGGGCACAAGTGAATCATATCCCTCATTTCTTCATCAGGCTTACTGCTGAGAACTATAACAATTTTTCAAAAAGAAACAAGAAGGAAATGTTATATAGACTGTTCCCAGATTTTTCAAAAAAAGTTTTTAATGCTTATTTAAATTCCATCTGCAAACTACAGTTTTGAGGCAACTATGTATGTCTTTATATCTAATGGTCAAAATAGAAGCTAAGTAGTACATCAGTACATTTAGAACTAACAGCACAAGGATCAGAAAAACATATGATGCACCTCTATTAAGTTGGTATTTTTTTCCTATGGAAAGTTGCCATACACTTCTTTGAAGTGTTGGTAGGGTGTGTGCTAGTAAGTACTGGACCATTTCAACCACTCATCTGAAAATCTGACAACAAAGACACTCCTATAAGAGCTTCTGTCAGCCACTGATAGTATTTTCTTCTACCAGGCCCTTAATTGCCATATTTCTGTGATGTACTTTTGACAGTAATAACACCGTTTAGCTAGAAAGAGGAGGTCCTCCACACAACTTAGCATTCGACAGTCTTTGGTTTGTTTAGTCAGGGCAGATCAGTACTAGAAAGTTCAATTAAGAGCATTTATCCTAGCTTGCAGCTACTGACAATGACTTTTCCAGAAGTACAAGCAAGACTGGCTGCCTTTGCTACTTACGTAAAGCCCCACTGCAGGAGGCTGTGTCAGTACAAATTTCTGTGTTCATTATAAAGACTTGATTTTTCTGTATCTGCAAATGTTCAAAGACTACAGCAATGGCTGTACAGTAGTAAAATGAGGAAACTCAGAACTGACTGAAGCAGGGTTGGACAAAAAGACATCAGCTAGTGCAGAAAAAGGCACTGTTGGGCAGCTGAACAGTAAAAATAAAGTCAGTTGGTAGCACTGATTTACATACTACAAATCTTGGCCAGTGGTAGTGTCAGAAAGTCGTATTCCAAAGTTGACCACCCCTGTGGATGTTAACATGAAAGATGTTTCAATTATTGAGAAATAAATGATTGTGCTGTGGGAGTTATTAATTGCTAGAAAGAAATCTGTTTAATAATGGAAAGTTGAGAGAGCTGCTATCATTCAGGTATGCAAAGTCATTTTCTTCTGCACAAGTTTATGACTGGACAATGTGGGGGATGGAATACAGGGACTAAAGACAATAGATTTCCTGAAATGTAGTTGTGCTTCAGATGGATTATACATGTTGCATTTCTGTCATCCTTTCCTGGCTTCTTAAGACCCAAAAAGAAAGGGATGAATATGTCTATGAGAGCTGTAAGATCACTTACACTGACGTTACCACAGGGAGGCCACGAGAGGCACAGGATGCTAACTTCTTTAAGAGCAGAGGCCTTTTGAAAGCAGCAAGAAGGGATACTTTTCCTTCACTGGTAAATTCACATTGGTGAGTGAGTAGCAGTAACAATTGTAAGTCTTGGGAACCCTCTGCCTAGGCTCTAGGATGGCTGCTGGGAAAAGGGGAAGAACATCTTTGGTTGCTTTGTTTCCGTATCTTCCATAATACTGTGTTTCCTGGAAGCTGAGTAAGACATTAGCACATTTCCTATGGACTCTCCAATCTTTTAGCTTTTCTGTAAGTCTTCCCTGTTTTGTTTCTTTTCCTTCCTCACCAAAGTCAGTTTTTTAGCCAATGTGGGAGATTCCCAGCCAAGGCCACTGATAAACTGGACAAACTACCATTGTCTGGGGGCTGAGGGGGGAAGAAGTTTTAAAGGAGTGGAAAAGATGCAGGAGAAAAATCCCTAAAGTGCTACCAGGAAGATGTACATATATAGAGATACAAATCTGCTGTGGGACAAATCTGCCTCAGGAATTTCTACCATCACAATGGTTGAGTAGTTCCAAGCAATATACAAAAGGTATTTTCCAAAGCCTATGTTTATGCAAGGTATACTTCAGATTCTGCCAGAAACAGGATATTGCTAAACTTATAAACAGTCTGTAGCAATTCTGACTGGAATCTTACCCATAAACTTGCTAAATAATCAGGCCTCATTCTTCTTTACTTTGGGGGAAAAGTATGTTATTCTTGTGGGAGAACCAAGGCAAGCTAGCCCTTCCTCAAAGTGTGTGTGAAAGAAAAGTTTTAGTAATACTGTCACCAAAAAACTTTAGGATTGTGCCAGCAGACAAAAAGAATGTCTACAAAAAGATCGTCTTCCTACTATGCAAATGGAAGATTTGCACTGATTTTTGCTAAGAAACATAAAAGCTTAGCTTTCAAAGCCAGTCTGCTCTGTCAATTGCCACTCTGAGTGATGTGCTTTGGACTTGAACTCTTGGATTGGAAAAATAAAACCAAAAAGTGGTAGTCATTTATGCTTATATTATATATTTACAGTTTAACTTCCTTCAGAAGACTGAAGGACCCAGTGCAGCACTGCTTGCAGACAACATTCTCCATTTCCATGTATTTTATGTGAACGCTCAAGGGCTGGTTTTAATAAATGTCTTTTTCTGTTTTGCAGTGTGTTGGTTTAGGCTAGTTATTCTGCCCGCTCTGACAAAATACAAATTCTTTTTGATTTCTTGCCCATGTCTACCTTTGTTCCTTATCCAAGTATGTTTAGAAGAGAAAAACCAGAAGACTGAAGTGGCATTTAAGAAAACCGATGCATTGGTTTATCACCCCCAGCTTCTTCCTTCAATAAGCTCAAACTCTGGGTCATGTTAAGATGCCTGCAAAGTTTCATGCTAAATTTTCATCATCTAGGATCTTCTGAGCAACCACTTCATCACTGTCTGGTTCTGTGGCTCCTCCATCTGGATGTTATGAGTGTTTCTCTCTTAATCATGATGAAGTAATCAGATATTTGTTTTGTACAGTGGTCAGCTCTGCACTGCAGCAACTCCAAGTTTTCTGCTGGTCTCAGCTCCTGGTAGGGCTGACACAGTAACTTCCTTTAGCATCACTGTTCAACCTTCTCATATCTCACTTTGTTCATATTCACTCTGAGGGAATGAGCAGAGCCTGCACTGCTTCTCCTCTCAAAGTCCTTTTCCCTTGATCAAGCAGGCTGGAATTTTTGGGGCTGCTGACACCTGTGTTGTGAAACTACATAAGATGGAGGCATCTCCAAAATAAGCGAGGGTATCAAAGACAGCAATGATTTCTGGACAAAAACATTCACAACTAGGGTTTCTTTACAGTATTAGGAAGACAGTAGGAGATCTGTTTGAACCACCGTAGGTAGGGGAGATTCTGCTCAGGGCTCGAACTACTGGAACAGGGTAGAAAATAGTCTATACTGTATATGCTAATAATTTGTCAATCCTAAACTCAGATTTTCCTAGTAGGACTCAAGACTAGAGTATGTTTTAGTGGTAAAACACTTTAGAAGAGACCAGACCCTTATTTTGATGAAACTGTATTTACTAAGATGAGCAAGCAATAGTATGTCGTTCTCAGTGGGAAGTGCTGAGGTGAGAAACCGTCTGAGTGTACTGGCTGACTGATTCTTCATCTGTGAGACGCAAAACAAGTTCAGCAATTATTGTGGCAAATCTTCTGAGATTCAGGACTAAAGCTACAGACATACTGCTTTTCCCAGCAAAAAAAAAAAAAAAAAAAAAAAGCAGCACTGATATGATGGGCTGATAGTTTGTCCCCCTGGCTTAGAGAAGATTGCGAAAATTAAGTTCAACTTCATTTCATCATATTGCACTTCAGTAGAAGAAAAATATAAAAGACAGTAAGTATTATGATGTTCTAGCTGTTCTACTTGCATACTGGGTACAATGAAACTTGTGCAGCAATGCAGACTCCTTTTACTTTAATGAGAGATCACTGGAAGTCTGTTTTCTGATTGAATAAAGTAAAAGGACTTTTTTGAAGGACAAGTAACTAAATGAAGAACAACTTACATCCTGAAAAGTAATTAATAACAAAGTAAAGTACCTTTAATGATTATTAACTTTAAGGAAATTTTTAGTAGTTTAATATTTGTTGTGATTAGAAATTGCAAATGATCAAAATTAATTACCAATACCAGTTCTCTTCAACATGAAATGCAGTATCAACATACCTCCTGAGCAAACAACTTGTTCCCAATCAAATTCCTCAAAATACTGACAGATTATTCATTAAAGTTCCTAATTATTTAAATTTGGAAGTATTTTGACTTTATTTACAATGGAAATAACTGTGGTAAATATGACACAATAAAAAATGCCCTTGTAGACACATCACTAAGTGATTATTGTATGGGTTTTGACTCAGCCACAGCAGCTTGAAATTTTGAAATTTGAATAAGGAAAAATAAGACACAAATGCTGGTTTGTGCCCGGAGTTCATTCATTACTGGATAAAGGCATCACCTCACTCATCACTCACTCACATCTTTTTGCCCTTTGCACTAACATTTTACATCACCCAACAGCAGTACTATTGTCTCTACGCAGAGAACTCTGGGTGGCAGGGATGTTGTAACAATACAAAATGGGTATTTATTCCCTCTGAAGTCTCAAAACCGTGAGCGAGAATAAACAGTTCTGTCAAGGGAACTCTAATTTGAAAAATTTTTCAGCAAACTTTTTGTAGGCCAAGGGGAACCCTAGGGAAGGGAAGACCTTACTTTACAGACTGAAGACCTCTGACAACTATAGCCAAAGAAGTGTTCCCCATCACGCCCTTTAAAATGTCTGTAAATTATGAAGCACAACTTAAGCCCTGAACAGTAAAGTCAGTGCCTGTTTTCTGAAGGTAGGAATTTGTAAACGGTGACAGGACTAAGAATTAGACAATATTATTACAGTGGCTATGTTGAAGAAAGGTTAATCAGAAAAGATTGAGTTAAGACTAGAGCACTGAATCCAAAGTCAGAGAACAAAACAAAACATAACAAAAGCCAAAACTGCGTGCGCACACTTCGGAAATCTATCAAAAGACAGAATCCTAATAAAATTTCTTATCACTGACTGCTACCTAAAACTAATGGCAATTTTGTTTAGAAGCAAACATTAAGCTCCTTATTAAAGTCTGTATTTCTCAGTATTTTATGCTGGTTAGGTCTGCCTATTGTAGATCCTTATCTGAGGAAGGAGGGCAGCAGAAGGCATGCCACGACCTGGAAAAGCTTCTGCATTTAATAAACAAAATTTCATATTTTACTAGTGGGCATTTTCAGCTAAAGAGAATAATGCAGCTGAGAGCTGTATTAATTCCCACACAGTTGGAGGGGAAGCAAAATAGAGTCAATGACACCACGGCTGTCAGAAGGCTGTGCAATAAAAGTCCTGCAAGGACAAATTAAGTCTTCAATTTTAACAGTTGTGTGCATCTACATATAGCAGTATCTCATCAGTATCAATACCTTTAGCAAGTTTGTCCAAAACTATCTACTTGGAATTTAGCAAGAAATTCTAACAACGGAAAAGGAATAGATTAGTGTTCATTTGGTCTTGGCTATGTTGATTATTTAAGACCAAGAAGTATAAAATGCAAATTCCTCTGCTAACACTCATGAAATGCTTAATGTGCCTTCATGGTAATATATCTGCTGAGTAAGGATATGTTGTTTTAATTAACTTACCAGTGAGAGGAAAAAAAAAGCTCTCATCATGTTGCAAAGTGCTTTTGTTTGTGATCATGATCATCACCATCATGATCATCATCAAGGAATTCTTGTTAACAGCAAACCCCCTTATTTAAAAAGTAACACACCTGAATGAAACTGAACTCCCTCCAGTTTAAGGCACTGTTTACTGAAGGGATGGAAGTTACTGCCAGCAAAGAAAGCAATCCAAGACTCATTATTCCAAAGGAGACATACATTTCAATTCGCCACACTTCTTCCTCATTCCAAGAATTTTCAACATTTGCATGAACCTGATGAAAGAGCAGAAAGGAAGAACTTTATTCTACAGAATATTTAAAATATCAGCAGAAGTTATTTTGGTGAGTAAAAGCCTAGTCACAGGACAACTATAAAATGGGGTCAAATATTTCAGAGGTTTCCTCATGTCTTGGAGAAAAACAACTGTTTCCTTATTGCTGGTATTGGCTGTTGTTAGATTAAAAGTGTGTTAAACATGGAAACTTAGACGAGTTGTTAAAAGAAAATGTAACACTGTATTTGTAACAATTATGTTATAATAATAGATAAACCTGCACATTCCTATATACCGGAGAAAAGTATCTGTGTTTTTCAGACCTTGGAAACTTCAATTCTATAACAGAAATTGGGTAAACCTGCAATTTGTTTTTAGTTTTTTACATTTAGAAATAATATAGCATAATTTCCTCGTTTTGCTTCAGCTCCCTATGCCAAGTCCAAGTTATTTTGCCTCTTTCACTGTTGACATCAGATACATACAAGATTGTTCTCGCTGGAGAGCTGTACCAGAAAAAACTCACACCCTTAACAATGAAGAGGCTTGGATATTCAATTATTTTTCCACTTTCAGGTGAATAACTGTGATATGGCATGTCTTGAAAGACATTCACTAGGAATATTCGCAAGTGAGAGTTTTACAATATTATTAAACCCAAGATAATTTCTTAGTAAAATTATCAGTGGGTCCTTTACTAATACTAATTGTGAACAATTACAGCTTCTTGCTGCCTTTTATAGTTTTGCTCTTCCTGCCTTTCTCTTAAATTCATTTTTTTATGCTAGCCCTTTTAGAATTTGTGGACCTGTTAATTTGTTACAGTTGATTTGATTTCCTTAGTTTGCTTTTCTTTCTGTTCCATCAGATCTCTTTTTCCTGAAGATTTTATGTGCTGAATGGCAATGCTGCTTTTCTGCCACTTTAAAGGTGACAATAAGCTACCTCACTGACAGACAGGAGCATCAGACCCGCTTCTAAAGGATGACGGATTTGTCGGAGATTGTTTCAGGGTTATGCAAGACCAATTGCTCCTGGGAACTGTAAGTCAATTTCTATTGCCTGTAATAGATGATGTTCACAGAATTTTTAATTAATAAAATATTTTTACCACTGGTCCAAAATGTTACAAAGTAACAGCATTTTCATTTTGTAAACATAGATGTATCCGTAAGCATTAATAGAAAATCTGCCCTTATACTTTTTTCCACACTTGTAAATGCACTGATGATATACATACTTCCCCCATATGTTAAGTATACATAGAGAGGAACATACCTCAGAAACTCAGAAGTTTCTAGCTGTTGCTCTTATCCTGTCTATCCTACATTCTCCTTGTCTGTATTACTATCAGGGATTTAAGTAGGGGGAATCAAGGATGTGTCCTATCACACAAACTTGACTGCAGCTTGACCCATGAGGTGAGCACAATGCACAGATGTTTCTCTTAGTCTCCCTTCTTACTTGGCACTAGCTATACATAAGATAACCCATAACATTTACGCTGAAAAAAGAAAACATATATATTGTATTCATGAGCCATATGCATACAGCAAAGGCATTTTTGACTTACTGAGCAAGAGATTGGCTTACCTGTTGATATGCCATATTGAGGAACAAGTATCTCTCTGATCTCCTCATAGGTAAGCAGAGGCTGTATGCCACATGCACTGTTGCAAAGAAAAAACTGAGCAGGCCAAGCTGCTTTCGACACTGGAGCCAGTTGTCCAGCCAAGGTGGAAATCGCCTATACTTAGTACCATAGTAAAGCTGATAAGCTGCTGCAATAAGTCCTGATAAATACACTAGAGAAAGTAAAGTGATAGCAACAATTGGTAGAGTCTTGTTCACGATCTCAATGGGGATCTTGTAAAAGTCACTCTGCTGATTTCTCACGTATGGATGGATTACATCTCTGACGAAAGAATAGATGAAGAAAAACGTTGCAAGGCTAATGGCAATCACTACAGGCCCCTTCCACAGTGTGAACAGTCGCAGAGGTAAATTTTCAATCTCCCTTGAAGATGACAATGCCCCCAAATCAATAGGAATAAAACTGAGCTGACGGGCAAGCTCAATAACTTGATGGCGAGCCTGAACATTGTTACTGCATATATAGACCTGTTGGGAAAGTCAAGTGAATTGTCTGTAGTCAGAGAAAGAGACTCAAAGGTAAAAAAAACCCAAAACCACAATCACAAAAACCCTTCAGGGCCTCCAGAACAAAACCACAGCACTACTGCTAAAACTGTATGCTGTTATCCCAGCTTATATCCTCAAGATGAGAATGAAACCATATAGAAATCCTGACAAAGTGAAAATATGCACACTGATTAGCAAGAGAGTAACAAAACAAAATTGGCTTTTTCTTGGAGTTAATAATGAGCTGACCGTGGGATGCCCTGGTAATCTGCACACTGAAACTCCCCACACCAAAATGTCTATAGGACTGGACTGATTTGGAACAATGGCTAAAAGCATTTCAGAAAATCATGAGTCTCTCAAAAATACAGGAATCTTGAATGATGACCCTAAAACAGCTGTGCCATAAACAAAATGCAAAGCAGAGAACTGTGTAATCTCTCCATGTATAACAATTTTATCTTAATTTCACAATCCAGATTTCCACAATGTTTAACAGAAAAAAAACCAAAAACTAGCAGCCAAATAAAAACTCCTTCTAAAGACCAATTTATTACATAGTGGAAGAAATGCATGGCTACAGAGTACTTTAAAGTTACTTTAAAATTTACAGTGGGCTATAGTTTGCCCAACGCTGTTTACTGATCACCCGCATTAGAACAAACATGATCAGTTTTGACAGAAGTTAATTACTTATAGTGCAGAGCTATTCTGAAAGGGGATAAAAATAGTATGGTGAGGTTATTTTTAAAATTATGCTATTCTATATCAATTGCATTCCATTTAAAATCTACCTTAAGTGACAGAAAACTCAATTTAGTCTCCAGTAGTTCATGTTACACCAGTCATTTCTCATGCATTTCTGAGAGTCCATAAAGTTGTGAAGAACTGGGCTCTTGCACAGGCTTAAATCTTTTGTATCACTTCCAACGTAGCATTAAAAACATAGAGCTGCCTTTTCTATATACAGGATGGATTTGGGGAACATCCTGGGAAGGAATTTGAACATGATGTTCCCAAGCAGTCCTGTATCAAATGCATGATCTCTTAGAAACATATGTGCCTCCTTCTGTTTCCTCATATTTATGATCTTGGGGCATTCTAAAAGCTAGATAATTTCTTTCATTCACTTTGCTGTTACGGAGCCCTGAGATCAGGACCTTGGATTTCCGTGCATCTTTTCAATAGTTCGCCCCATGTAAACCAATACTGAAACTAAAACATACTTGGAAAGACTGTCTCTATTCTTGTATCGAGCATAAGGATAAATATTAACATATTTCCTACAGGAGACATTAAGACCCAACTCCTCTCCTCTGTCTGTAATCATCTAAAGGTCAGCTGTCTAGTCTAAGCTACTGTCCACATTTCCTCTGTAATCTTTAAACAGGCATCCCAGGGGACAATTTGGACCACTTACTCTATACGTCTTACAGTGGATGAACTAGAATCTGAAAGTTTCATTGGCTATCAAAACTTAAAACTAAAAGCGCAACATTTTAGGTAATCAGGCAGGATGAATCCCATGAGTTCTGGCTGCTTACATTCAGTTCCTGTCATTTTCATCTTACAAACAAGTTAAATTAATACAAATATATAACATTTACCTGTCTGCTGGCATCTTTTGGTCCTAACTGCAGTGACCATGCTGAAATGACATTGAATCCTTTGACAATCAGGGAGTCTGGGAAAAGTGATGCCAAATACTCTGCATTGGAGTCCGGATATTGGTCTACTCTTGTATTATTGCTGACATCAATCAGAATTTTACCAGCAAGTAAATGCTTAAGGTCCCACAAAGAGGCATAATGTTCTCTGTGTATGGCTACAAAAATGATGTTTGTTTTTGCTACTGCATCTTCATGGTGAGTGACATCAACCACATGGGGAAAGAACTCGGCAGCAAGTTTAGGGTTTCTGCTTCCTACGACCACGTGGTACCCGCATCTGATAAGCCTAATTGTCAATGATTTAGCAAAGTCTCCACTTCCTATGATGCCTATTGTGACCTTACTGGCATCCTTTATGCCATTGGCAACATTTGGTAGAAAAGTTTCGTTGAGGTTCTTAGGACTTCCCATCATAGAGATTGATTCCATACTTTCAAGACACCAAATCTACAATGATTTCTTCTGGAAAAAAAAAAAAAAAAAAGAAAGCAACAGAAGGAAAAATGCAGCATCATACAATTTCACAAGACATCAGAAGCCACAAACATCTCTGAGAGTAAAATATGTGGTTTTATTTTACAAAGTGTTGTGTTGTATTATCTCCTTAATAAACTACTTGCTAATCAATTTTGTCTTGCAATGTGTCGCTAATACAACAAGAAACAGAAAATCCTTCAAGCACTTCAATAATACAGTTACAGAAGTAAATGATATTTTTTCCATCTTTTTCTATTCCCTATATTCCACTGCCCTGGAATATTGGACCACAAGATAACCTTGTGCTCCTGAAACTAATGGTCAATGGAATAATGAGAAGAAACATGTAAGGAAAACTGGGTAATTATGGAAAATATTAAAAGGTAGACATAGCTGGCCTGTGGCTGGCAAAAGGACAGCGAGTTCATGGAAGCTGAATTCCACTAAAAGCTTATGCAGGTTATTATCGTGGTATCCTATATTGGCCAGGAAGGAAGGGATGCAAAAATCTCAAAGCTGCAAATGTCATGGCTACTACCATGACACAGACATTCATCTGACATACTCACTTGTCAGCCAGGGAAATGGGTGGCACACATGTATCCAATGGCGAAGACAACAAGGGAAATTTGTCAGGGCCTATTCATGAGATCACTAACGACACTGCTAGGTCAGAATGCTAGGATGTATAAGGATTAACTAGGTCCAGCTTTGGAGAGAAGAGATTGCAGAACTACAGCAAAGCTGTAACAAAGACAAAAAGATATAAGAAAACAACAAAACAACCCCCACGAGGGAAGTCTTCACATGAAACCACCGTTACAAGGTAAGTGGTTCTGCACTGTAGAACAGGAATGAATTCTGAAAGTGAAGGAAGCAATGAGGAAAGGCAGGCTAAGGAGGAAAGAGAAAACATGAGGTTGCTGTCTTGGGAGCAATCAACAACAGACCACCTAGAAAGGAGGGGCTGAATGAATCTCTTCCTGTGCCACCATCCAAGAGCTGATATGATGGTAGCTAATCACCAGTGGGGGACTTTACCCATCCACCAGCTTGGAATACAGTATGTGTGGTGAACAACCTGCCACAATTAAAAGCGGCTTTGTGTTTCAGAAATTGGAGGAAGCTACTAGAAGAATGGGCACTTTTCATTTCCGCTTTGACTAGAAGTAAAGAACTCACTGAAGCTGCACTGAGACTCTAAAGCAATATGTGAAAGTGACCACAAAATCAGTATTCTAAGAAAAGATTCTAACAGTGAATCTTACTGGCAGAGGCAGACCACGTAGATTTTGATGCATGCGCTGAAAAAACATTGGTTTCTTTCTTACCACATGACCTGAAACATTTCTTAACACGACCAAAATACCAGCATTTCTGGTACCATGATGGGTTCACAATCAGGAACATAATGAGCATAGCTCTATTTTGATCAGATAAGAGATACACATCAGCTGGATATGACAGAACATGTATGCTTTCACCATGTGATTACAGAGGCCCATTTCAGTTCATGCCATGTGATGTGAAGATGCTGCAAAACTTCGGGATAGAAAGGGAACCGCCATGAGGAAATGGGCTACCAGTACCATTTAACCATACTGCAGCCTACTTTCAGTTTTTGTCCAAAGAGCATCAAGGAATTTGGACATGAATTGCTCTGGTGAGCTGAATTTGGCCCACTGACCAAAGTTTCTCAGTGCCTGTTCTAGGAAAGTAGAGTGTGAGGAACAGAATAAAACTAACAGACTTCACAAAAAAACCCTCAGGGAATAGCAGACATGACTCTTGGGCAAATAATCTAAGAGATGGCAGAGATCAGCGAGCTAGCAGTTGCTGAAAGGGACTATATTAAATACACAATAGCAATTCAGAGGAAAGAGAGTGTATAAGACTGTTTTAACTGCAACAGGAAAGCTTTAATGACCTGAAAAATAACACAAAAAGAGGAAAAAAAAAAAGGGTGTGTTTGTGCATGGCTAAGGAACAGCACAAAGTGACAGTGCTACCATGTAGGGATAAAATCAGAATAGCAACAGTTCAGAAATGAGTATATAACTAGTGAAGGACATAAGGGTAACAAGTAAAGGTTCCATAAATACAATAAAAGACAGAAGGCAAGGTTTATAACTTAAGAGAAAAAGGAAAAAAATTATAGGTGACACAAAACAGGACAAAGTAATAAATGTCTTCTTTATTTCAGCCCTCAGCAGAAAGGTTAATTGCGAATAGACATTTAATGAAAATCCTTTTACAGGGAGACAGAAGGTGAGGTTAAAGAGGAAAAAGGTAAGTTAAGAGTAAAGCATAAAGATAAGATAAAGATTTTCAAGTCCACTTATGAAATCCACCCTCGACGCTTAAAACGCTGATTGAAGTGACACCTTGAGAACTCAGGGAGGACAAGAGAAGCAGACTAGCACATACCTCTAGAAGGGGTGAGGAGGAGGAGGTCTGAGGAAAGCAAAGACTTGTTAGCCTAACTTCAGCCTTTGGACAAATTTTACATCAAGTTATTGAGCAATCCATTTGTAAATAGATGGGAAGCAGATGATAAGCAGCAGCTAAGGTGGGTTGTTCAGGAACAGACTGCAACAAAACCAACCTTCTTTTACAAAATATCTGGCTTCAGAGATAAAAAAAATATAGTAGGAGCGATATAAATTTGACATTTGCCCTTAGATAAGCTAAGAAAACACTACAGAGCCCTGTCAGCCAGAAGGTGACACAGACGTGAAAAACTGCTCTTGGAAAAATAACCACTGGAGGCGAAAAACGAGCAAACAGAAAGCCGGGCCGCCACTGGATTTGTGACCACCCGCTCGGGCGGGAACTTACGGGCTGCGGGTTGAGGCGAGGGGCTGGCCGGACGCCAGCTGCAGGCCGGTGGCCCTTCGGCGGGCTAGCGTGCGGGCTATCTACCCCGGAGGAGCTTGACGGGGCCCAGGTCCTGGCCGGCATCTCCAGCTGCAACGACAACCACCGTCCCCCGTGACAAGAGCGACGACCCCACCGCCTGGCCGGTGCCCGCCGCAGCCACCTCCGTCCCTCCCCGGCCAGAGCCTGGGCAGCGCTTCCAGGCCCCGGCCGCCGCGGGGCGAAGGCGCCTCGGCCCCACGCCGCCGCCAGGCACCGGGGCTCCCCTCACGGCTGCCGGCGGCCGGGCCGCAGCCAGCCCAAGTGCCCGACCCGCTCCGTGAGGGGCTCCCGACATCGCCAGGACCGCCAGAGCCTGCCCGAAGCCCGCCGCCACGGCAAGGAGCGGCGGAGAAACCGCCCGCGGAGCGACGGCGGGCACGGCAGGCCTGAGGAGGCGGCCGGCGGGGATGAGGGCCCCCTCCCGCCCCGGTCCCGGCGCCGCTCACCTCCTCCCGCCCGCCAGGAGGACCAGTGCCGCCGCTTCTCCTCCTCAGATTCCGACCCCGCAGCGGCGAGCGGACGAGAGGGCGGGAAGGCGGCGCCGCCACTGCAGCCCGCCCCCTGCGGCCGCTCTGCCACAGCCACCGCCGCGGCCGGGCGGGCGGCGGGCCGCTCCCGCCGGGGCTGAGGGGGCCGTCGGGGTGACAGCACGGCGGGTTGGTGGCCTGTGAGGAGAGGGGCGCGGCCGGCCCCGACGAGCCTCGGCCCCGGCCCGTGCTCCGGCCACAAACCCCTCGGGCCGGCGCGACGCCCCTAGCCCCCGTGTCCCGCCGGCACGGCCCCGGCACCTCCCCGGTCTCCAGGGGAGCTCACGGCCCTGAGAGCAAAGCGCATCTCTCCTCCTGGGCCCTGCCCGACCTCGGCTGCGCCTGCCCAGGTTTGTTCTTCAGTGGGAACCCTTCTCTGTCCGCTTTTTCTGGTGTTTTCCTGGGAGAAGGGTGCTGCTGGCCCTCAACCGGTGCTGGCTGAAGGGCCATGGGTGAGGAATCAGAGTCATAGCATAATTTGGGTTGGAAGGGACATTTACAGGCTATCTACTCCAGCCTCCCTGCAAAGAGCAGGGACATCTTCAACTAGATCAGGCTGCTTAGAGCCCCATCCAACCTGACCTTGAATGTTTCCAGGGATGGGGCATCTACCACCTCTCTGGGCAACCTGTTCCAGTGTCTCACCACCCTCAGCATAAAAAAATCAATACCGAGGGGGTGTTGGATGTCACTGAGGCCCAGGGTGGCTTCCCTGGGCGTGGGTAGCCGGGAGGTGGCTCCCCATGTTTGCTGAGCTGTGCTCTGCGCAGGTGGGAGTTGTGCTCTGATTTCAGTGTTACACAAAATGAGAGGACATACAGGGTTCAACCGCATAACTGCAAAGCTAAACCCCAAGAATATGAATTCTACATTGGCTTGGCCAAGGACATTTCCAGTTGAAGACAAATGAACATTTTCCTGAAAGCGTAGCTTCTGATTTTAACATTTTCTGATTTACCAACTAAATTCCATCTTTTACTAAGCTACGCTATATATATAACAATGTGTAACCCTCAACCCTTTATGTTTAACACATTTAAAGCTGACCAACACATATAATGATGTATGTCTCTCATGCTGCAGCAAAAATCTAACACATGCACAAATGATTGAAAAGTAGCCATATGATCGCAGTGAAACACTGAACATACCTGTTTTCATCCTTTGTGTGTGCATGCTGACTTGTTTCTGTAGTGTATTAACTGAGAACTTAAGCAGAATGAACCATATAATCAGTTCAAACATTTGTTTCAATATATAATGGTGAACAATGCTGTAGAATTTGAAGAGGGCTGAGAAACACTTCCCTTGTAGTGCAGAAGCCATTTTCCTCACAGTTATTAAATAAGTCATTTTCCTGACATTTAAAACATGTATTTTTAAAGTATTTTTTAATTTGGTAAACAGGTGCACAGATTTATTGCCTGATTTTCCACACTGCATTTTTGGCTCCCAGATGGTGAGGACTGGGTTGATACTCTGTGGAAGTCAATGGAAAGGTGAGTCCATTGACAGATTACTCAGAAATGACCTTTCCATGGTGAGAACGAGCGTTTTAGCCCTTCAGTTTCTTGTTCTAATATTCTCCTTTTCTTTGCTATTGCTTCAAAAGTTGTCATTCCAGGTTTGTTTTCCCATAGCCAGTACAACTACAGTAGTACGAGTTGCAAAATTTTAGTCCAACCAACAAATGTATCAAAAGAAAAAAGCAGAATATTCTTTTCTGCATTATTTGTGGCTGATTCTCTTTATATGCTACTTTATGTGACTCTTGTACCCATAAAAGTATTTACATTAAAATAGGCGTATTTAGTCATGAGTCTAACTTTGCACCTCAAAATGATAGTACATCATATATAATGAGAGTAGTCACAATCCTATGATTCTTAACTTATTTGAATTATAGCCTTAACAAGAAGGCTGTAAATCTGAATGTTTGTGATTGTTTTCCTGTGGGATTTTTTTTTATATTGTAACTTCAACATAAAGTCTTGAACAGAAGACTCAGGCCTTTAGGAGATGATGCATTAGAAGACCTCTGGTGATTTTGTAACAGAGGGGGCTTTTTTCTTACGCAGATAGTATGGTTAATGATCCTTGAATTGTTTCTTGTGCAGCTGTTTGACCTGTGATTGCTCACTAGTTATGTTTTCCATGTGAAAGCTTTACAGGTTCTGTCTTCAAGTCTGCACTGTGTTGAGTGTGCCAGCACCGACCCTGGTCCTTCATGCCTAACCCACCTGGGTTCCCACAGATGTCAATCAGTGTCATTTCTCACCAGCTTTGTTAATTTCTTCCCCAGTTGTTTCTCCTCTCACTAAGTGCAAACCTACCTAGTGTTGTCCTTTTTGCTCAGGGGTAGATGAGGAAACCTTTTGAGTCGTGGTCATTGACCAACCTGTTGAACAGACACCACTAATTTGTACATTTACAAATTAAAATCAAGGCAGTTTGGAGGGTTTCACTCAATCCTGTGTTTTCCTTGCACCTTTTGGAGGTTTTGCAGTTTGAATATCCTCATTTGAAATTGTGACTAAAACACCTACAGCCTCCCTTTCATTGCTGTGTAACTGATGCATTCAAGCACGAGGAGCATAAAGATGTTCCCGTTTTGCATGGAGTTTAGCATGGGAGCAAGGGTATATACATTCCTTTTATATACTTAAACTCTCTGCAAAATTGGACCATGTCTCTTTATTGAGATGATGAAATTGGATAGTTACAGTTCTCTCAAATTATATACAAAGATCTATGGGCAACATAATTCTCAGATATCTTGTTAAAGGCCTTTCTTAAACAATCTGTTAAAAAAAGATTATTTTTCTTAGCAGGTGTTTTTCTTTCTTTAGCAAAGTCCAGGACAGCATTATTATTTCTTCCTTTAAGGGATGGAACATAACAAAGGAGTTTCCAATTGGCAAATGGAAACAGATATTCTGGTTCTTCCTCTTGGCAAGGGGAAAGCAAAGCCCCGGGGATTTCCCCATGGAAAGAGAGTGAAAACAAACACACAAAAATTTGCTTCCTATCAGGGCAACAAATCCAAATACAATCGTTTGGCATACTACCCCCAACACAGCTAATTTCATAACTTAGCAGAAAAAATGCACTTAGCAGCAAAAATGCCAGGAACATTCAGGCCAACCAACTTTTTCACATGGCAGCCTGCAATTACTCTAAAAATAAAGCTTATACCTCTTACACATTCTTTATAAGGACAAAATGTATCTGAGAGATTTAGAAAATTGAAAGCTATTTTTACTTCTTTTTTTGGTACAAACAAATTGTAGTTTTGTTTTTTACGTCTTTCCGATTTTTTAATTAATTTCATGTTGTTGTTTACTTGAAAAGTTGTCATTTTTTAATAAATATACTCTTTAAAAAAAAACCCACCCCAAAGAACTAACCACTAACTAAACAAAGAACAAAAATGAATAGTAGATACCCCAACTAAAATCTCTTTCCTTCCTTCACTCTTTGGATTTCATCAATTTGTGATGTTCCCTTTTTACAAACTGTCCAGATACTTCTTTCAGACCCTGTAGGATATGAATTTCGTTAGTCAAAAGCAAGGAAAGACAAACTAAAATAGATAAATAAAAACATTTAGATATTCTTTTGAGGAGGAGAGAATAAAAAAGTAGGAAAGAAAAAAGAAAAAGGAAAGGAAAAAAGAGACAGAATGAAGGAAACAGAATGAAAGCCTTTATAGAGCACGTTTAATAAGCCACAGTTGAGAAATCCCAGCAAGTCATGCAAAACAAGATAGTGTATCTCCTTCTTTCCAAGAGGAATTACAAATTAAGAATGATTTGTCTAAAACAGAGGACTCCCACAAAAAAAAGAACACCCCAAAAAACAAAAATCAACAAAAACTCCCAAACACAAAGCAACCAAAAGTACAAGAGATCCAGTCTTACAATTCTATTTCTAAGGCAATCTAAGTAGAAAAACAGTGAGGATTGTTTCTGCTTTTATGAGCTAGCAGGTTAATTTTATTCACTAGAAAGAAGCTGAAGGAAGGAAACCTCTCCTAGCTTTCTCTGACTATGGTTTTCCATAGCTATTGTTGAAGCCCAGTTAAGGGGTTTCAGGACCTTTGTTCTTGGCTTTGTATGGAGCACAAGGTCATGTATGACCTTTCCACTTCTCCCTATAACTCTGAAACAACATTTGCTTTGTGGTATGAGTTATAGAAGGTCAGATTTTTTCTTCTTGATTTGTGGCTGCTCATCTTAGAAGGCACCTACCAAGTGAGACAGTAGGTTCTAAACATGTGATCTTGTGCCTGCAATAATTGTTGGACCCAAAGGCAGGGGAAAAATAGATTATTTTTATGAAGCAAACAATTAAATCTAGAGAAAAACTTTCAGTCAGTTGACTTGTTAACCAAGAACAGATGTACGTCCTTCCTAGTGAAGCATGGAAATTGCAAAACTGAAAAATTAATTTAAAAGACAGTAATACTTGCCTGAATACTAGAGTAGCTGAGGGAAGCATAGACTAGATTGTGGCTTGACTGCCATTTGGCAGCCTAAGACTAGCATGTTCGTTTTACTAACAGGATTTTAGCTCTTTGAGTTCAAATTCCCTTCATAAGGCTGCAGACCACAGGTTTTTCTTGAGAGCAGAAGCAAAATGAAAATGAATCAAGATCACACCACGTAGCATGCAGCATCGTGGTTGTGAAAATGTAGAAATCTATCATTTGACCTGTAAAACATTTGTAACCTTCTCATTACGTATACATTGTCTTAGGTTAGGTCTTCAGTTAGTTTATTCTGAACATTTTGTTTCACTGAATCGGACCATGCCAGCTGTGCAAAATATTCTCTGACAAATGAAAATGAAACCATGATAATTCAACAGCAACTTAGCACTGTGAGAAGAAAATATGTATCTTTATAAAACAATGAAATACTAATTTTGTTCCCAGTCCTGTGAAGATTTATGTAGTTATTTCCACAGAAATGAACTGAGGCCAGTGAGTTGTACGGAGCCTGAGAATCAAGCAGTTCTTTTCAAGATCAAAGCAGTAGCTTTTTCTTCAGGATTTAAGTTGTCATTCCCAAAACACTTGTTTTCCAGTTATAAAACTTAGAGTCTGAGAGATTTCCTTTCAAAGTATAGGAACATAAGAAACACCCTTCTTGGTTAGACCAATAGCCTATCTATCTAACCCATTAGTAGACATTCAAAAGCAGTAAACCAAAATGCTATTTAAGGAGAGTATGCTAGCCTGGCCGCTGTATTTTGTATCCTCCTCCCAAATCCTATTTGCCTTAGTGATATCATAGAGTGCATTTAGTGTCGCTTTAGGGGCTGTTGTTCCTGAGTTTGTCTAACCCCCTTTTGAACCTGCTGATGCTGTTTGCCTCCACAGCCTCCCCTGGCAGCACCACTGCATAAAGATGCACTTTCTTAACCAGTTGTAAACTGATGTCCTACTAGTTTCATTGAATCCTCTAGTCCTCTCTAGTCCTAGTAACGTGGACTTGGTGAAAAACAGTTCTGTGTTTGTCTTATCCACTATCTTCAATATTTTGTAAAACTTGATTTTGTCCCCTTCCACCTTCTCCCCTCTCATTTGAACATCTTCCACATTTTTAGCCCCTTCCTGTAAAGCAGTTGATCCACACCCTGCTCATCTCAGATGCTCTTCTCTGTACTGTTAGGTTAAATGATCAAAGGCTAATCATGGTGAACACAAAGACCCAACGGGGGTCAGAGGAGCAATAAGAGGCAAAGGAACCCACCACACTGATCAATGTAAATGAAGCCAAACTGCCTACTGCCAAGACCATCCAAGGGGAATGACCAGATCATTGTCCCTGGGGTGAAACCCTTCAAGGTGATCAATGGAAGAAACTCTTTCCCCTGAAATGTAATACGAACTAAAGATCCCTTTTTCTAAAGGGATGCAGGACTTGTTATGGTATGCAAGGGGAAGAGAATTGTATGAAAATTATTATGGGCTATTTTAAGGGGATTGTGAGAATGTGCAGGACTAACTGTGGGACGTTTAGTGAAAGGACCAAAGGCAGGAGAAAGGAAAGGATCAAGGTGGATCAGGGAGGAATAACAATGAGAAAACAGAGGGAAAAGGGCATTAAAAGGGCCAGTTAGTACATGTTAGCCCCCACCTTTCATCTCCCAAGCTTTTTGTAGGCTCTCAGTTTCCCCCTGCTTCATTCACCAACACTCACCTCATTCTAGTAGCTAAGTGTGTCCCATTCCCACTTACCCTATGTGCTTCGTTTCCCTCTTCCTCACCACTGGCATTTCCCACTACCAATTTTCACTTATTCTTTTAGCACCTTGGTGTCGGAAAGGTATAAGAACCCGATTATATGGAAGAGTTTCAGGGAGGAACTTAGAAATATCTAAGCAAGCATAAGATGTAAAACCAGGGCTGAATGAAGCTGGGCAGTTGGTGAGGAGGAGATTTCATGGCTCAGCTGCTGTGTTGTGATAGGGAGTGCTCCAGGACAGGCTCTGGTAATGGAGAAATAGTAATAAATTTTAGTGCTGTTCCCTTGAAAAGTCTGTCTTGATGCAGGGTACACGGCAGAATAGAGTCCATGTCAAACACTGGAGAAGGTGAACAATTTATTGGTAATTGTGTCAAGGAGAAGACAGACCTAAAGTATTTATGTGACTGCAGGGGACAAACCTGACTGAATAGCTAAGTAGAAGTCCCATTGATTTCACTGGGAATTTTGCCTCTGCAAGAACTAAATGGTGAGGATTAAATATTTTCAGTAGAGTAGTGATATCAGAACACAGATAAAACTGAAGTTATTAGGAAATACTTTTCTGAATATAGTCTAATGCATGATCTAATTCTCCGGTTTCAGTTGGTTCCTTATTTTGCATAAGTAATGTTTAAGAGTGTCTTAGCTTCGTTGTGTCTTACATAAACGTTTTTCTTCATTTAGCACAACATACTGTACACTTTACCAGGAAGTAAAGCAGCCATGTCGGCTCCACTATAAGCACAATCTATTTGAAGATAGCTCAGTTTATATTTAGATTATTATGAAAAGTGGAGCAATATCTATGACTCATGTCTTCCCAGCTTCAGAAACAGTATGTTCTTAATCCATAATAAAATTGTAGGGCTACATCTCAGAGGATAATTCCTCCAAGTCATAGAACCACTTATAATCTTGCTGATGTTCATACATACCAGTGGAATTTCAACAGATTTCCCCCAAAATGCCTCAAATGGTATTTCAGGGATGCAGAGGTTGTTGCAACATAATAGATTCTGCAGGCCAAACTCTGCACACACCTGGGATCTTTGTATTTGTTCATTCCATTCCTCGGCTCCATGTCGATAACCAGCCCTCCCATTCCCTCGGTTTCAAGGATTCACTTCATTTTTTTCACACTGTCTCTCATCTGTCGTTCAGTTGTCCTCCATTTTACCATCTCCCCAACTAAGGATTTCTGTTCCCCGCTATGTTGATGATGTGTTAATGTCATTCATTATCCTCCACCTACTTATTTTTCCCCTTTAACATCCATTGGGCTCCTTTACTCTTTCATCTCACAAGAAAATCTGAGTGCTTGCAATGTTTCCTTTCCTCTTTATCTCAGGTCTCCAACTGTCCTGTTCCTTCCCATTCCATGTTAATGCCTCTTTGCTTCATAGTCCCAGCTTTCCTCTGCCCCAGAATACCCTTTTGTCTAACACTAATTATCTGGGAATGAGTAATTTAGGTTGATCATATCCTTGTGAATGCACTAAGTCTATTGCAAATTAGAAAGCACAAGAGAAAGCCATCGTTATTTTAATTATGGGTGCCATCAAACAGTTGTTAGACTGCTAAACTGTTGCAGAGGTGCTTGAGGTGCCCTGCTAGTGGCTCATTTTTTTCCCATGCCGGCTTCTTGGGTTTTTTTTGTCTTTTTAAGGATTTCCTGTTAGAATACTTAGCATATTTTTGAATGAATTAAATGCATTGTTAAGTTATTCTGGTATATGCACAGGTATAGGTGGACAGGCAAGGAAAATTGGAGATGGGTTATGTGGCTATTCCTCAAGTCCAGCAGTAAGATACTTCTCAACACTTCAAGTAATGGAGAAATTCACGTGGAAAATTCTTTTTCTGTAGAGTACATCCAAAAACAGTGTAAACATGTATATAAACACTGCACATGACTGCAAACTACAAGATTGACTGTCCAGTTCAAAAAACTCCACACTTGCTTCACTTCTTTTTTAATAATGACCCCAAAAGGTGAAATTTAAGGACCAAATACTTTCATCAGTAGATGTGGTAGTATTCTACCAGTCCCACAGGGACTACACGTCTTTAACCAAGTCAAGGACATAGCATATTTATGTCAGTAACATACTTTTGTGCTACAAAGGTGAAATATACATAAAAGGAAAGAAACAAAAAAGACAAAACAACTGTATCTTCCGTTGCATCATCTTTATTGGAAGTAGCTGTGGTTGTCTTTTTTATAAGATTATAGAGTCTGTTTCACTGACTGCTTTTATATATTTTCGTATGAAAACCTCTAAAAACTTGTTATGCATGCTTAATAAATTAGGCTCACCACACCCATTCAAATGTTACATTCAATCTATGGAAAAGTTCAAACAATGATGCAAAAGTTTAACTCTGATG
This sequence comes from Larus michahellis, assembly GCF_964199755.1. NCBI lineage: Eukaryota > Metazoa > Chordata > Aves > Charadriiformes > Laridae > Larus > Larus michahellis. Next base: position 25,469,527 of record NC_133897.1, on the reverse strand, counting down.
CAACTGAATTCAATGAGATTTTTTAAGGAGTCCAAGGTCTCAGAAAATAAATTATTTTGATCAAGAAAACCTGGCACTACTGAAAAAAATCAGTGGCAATGATCAGCCATTGCCAGACGCTTACAGTGACTACAACATACTACATTCTCCAGGGGTGGATTCAGCATGTTTTCAAAAATCTTTTTGTTTTGTTTTGTTCTTTTAAATGATTCTGTTAATGCCGTTTTAAGCAAATCAGCTAACAGAAAATAGTCTGAATTTCAAAAATTAACATAACATTTAATTATGTTAACATAACATTTCATATTATCAAGGGACAGTACTAGAAACTATGGATGTAGCAGAAAAGAAGGGAAGACGTGAGATCATCATCTCTACAAATGAAGCCACGCAGTCCACAGTCATGGAGAGGTCAGTCAGTTTTGTGTGGTTTTGGTGACAATTTCTAGAACACATTTTTGCCTACTGATTCATGGAAAACTGAGAACGTGACAAATAAGTGAAGCAATGAAACGTTCTTGTTACTGCAATAGGATGAAATAACTTAAGTTTTGAATTTTTGCAGTTTAAGCTGGTTTAAGTTAAGCTGCCCCTTTGTGCCATTTCTCTTTCCTGCCTTCCTGCTGGCACATGTGCATGGCTGTCAGGTGAATCAGACCAGTGTATGGATCTGTCTGAATCATTCTTTTCCCTGCTGCTTTTCCCTACTTTTCAACTGTATCCAATTGCCTGGTCTGATTAACTTCACAGCTTTGAACACTTGCAGAACTGAGAGAACAGTGAAGAGTGGCCAAAGGGAGGGACTGCTTACGGTAAATGTTGCTGTCAACAGGAATTTACATGAAACCATAGCCAGCACAGCCCTGTCTCTAGCTTCTTGGGCACTGATTGTTGGTACCACTTCTTGGGAATAGTATTCTGGGGTCTGGCTACCCCAGGTAAATTTGACATAAAATTCCTCAAGTCCCTTCAGCGATTTACAAGTCTCTCTCCAGAGTTTCAATTCTGTGTCTCTGACTTAAATACATTGGGGACATATAACAAATGAAGGAAGTACTTTGCAGCTTCTGTAGAGGGACTGCAAATCCACTTACACTGGAGTGATGGATTCTTACACAAAAATATGCCTATATTCCTTTCTTCTCCACAATGCCCTCACCATTCCTGAGCTTTTCCTGGTCTTTGATCAGTGTTTTCAGGGATCATAGGTATCCCTCCAAAGCACTCCACAACTATCTCAGCTTTTTCTTCCTTCTCACAAAATCTCCTCTGAATGCTAGCATATGTAATCTGTCAGTTAAAAGATCTGTCAGAAAAAATGTCCTTTCATTACATCCCCCTATGAATGTGTCCGTTTTGCTTTTCATATCTCTGTCTCCTCTCCTTTGTAGACTCTGGACTTTGCACCAGCATGGGGGGTGTGGGTTTTTTGTTGTTCATGGCAGCAGCTCTTCTAGAGTGTACTGTGCCTTTTTACCCTTATATCCTGTATGCGTATGACACAATGGCAGACACAGCATACATTGAAGCATTTAATGATGCACAGTTGTATAAAAGTAATCAGTGTTATACAAATAAGTGCCTAAAATTTGCACACACATTGATTTTAGGTATTATAGTAGTATATAGGCATATTAATACACTGAATTTTGAAATAGGTACATAAGCATACATAAATTAAAAGTTACATATGCAATTATTTTAATTAGTGTTGAACTAAATTATGGCTATTACAGAGGGAGAAATAAAATACTGGCAATAGCATTTTCTTCTGTAGCCCTGTATAGCCCTTACATGACCCTCCTCCCTTACTATTACATCTGAGTGCCTTAAAAGCTTGAAAATACTGTTGCAATGTCTTGTAAAGTGTTACTGCTCCAGTTCTGCAGATTGGGAAGTGAGTGAGTTAGAAGCAGTTTACTAAAGACTGACAATGCAGGGAAAAAAGACTTGATATGAGGTCTCAAATTCTGGCTATAAGCATTCAACAGTGGTTTCTACAGAAATGGCTAGCTGTGACACAGAAAACCTGTCTCCTACTTGAGACAATCAGTAGGGAAAAACCTGCTTGAATGTTTGGATGTCATGTGTGATTTTAGGAATAGCTTTTGTACATAGTATGCAAATTTCAGCTGGTAGAAGGCACTTCTGGGTTTGCTCCTGAGCAGTGCTAGAGACAAAAATCTGAACTGTGCTTAATGTCCCCAGCTGAACGATCAGCATAAAAGGTCAGTTTGGATAGTATGTGATGAACTCGAAATTGGTTTTCACCTGTAGTTTATGTTAGGATGTCAACCTATATTAATAGACAGAAATTAATGAAGTTATGCTAGTTTGCACTGCCTTGTGTAACAATTGCATAAAGCAGGGTAATACAATAGGGCATGATTACAGTAGGACACGATTTATCAGCCACTTGAAGTGGGATGAATCTAAATTTTTCTAAATTTATCATTGCTGCACCTTGAATAGAAGATAAATAAAGATGTACATGCACATACATTTTCTTTAGTACTTCCTGAAGGAGTTCTATGGTTGTGATGTGCCTTGTTCTGATTTTATGCACTAAATACAATGGTACAGACAACAGTTCCTTTCTGCTGCTTGGATGAAGACGTATTAGAACAAAGGCCTCAAAAACTCTTTATGAAGTGTTGAATAGAGAGAATATATTTACATGTTCATGGAGTTCTTGCTCTGTTTTCTAGCAGTGATACCTATAGTGATTTCAGCAGTAAGGATCTGTCTGTTAGTCACCGAATTAGACAATATCTTACAGATTCAGAGATGGAATATTTTAAGAACATCCATAAGGATCAAACCAACTTTGGCATCAAAGTCCCATTTTCAGTGACTTAGTGTCCTGAATCCCACTGCTGTGCAGTAAGATGCAGACTCCAAAGGCACAGAACCTTAACTTCCAGCTTCTGTTGACTTCATAACCGTATTGACCATACTCCCCTACTCAATGCTCACTGATCTAGCTGTTCCATAACAGAGCCCTTGTGCAAAAGATTTCAGTTGGTAACGGTGATAATATGGTGAAAAGCCCATTATCATTCCCTTGCACTATTTTGCTCTCTAAATGCATATACGTATTAATTTGCCTTGATTTTGTTTTATACATGCCACATGAATAGCTTTGAATGGCCTCTTCCAAGGAGTGTCTTCATTCATGTCTTTCCAGTTTTCAGTTATCAACGCTTTTCCTGTTCTGTTAGAAAATTCTTCACATTGCAGACTAGCTTCCTGGGTTTTAGAGTGTTTGCCTCTGTCATGCATTACTGATTTGATACACAATGCCACTCATTTCTCTTTAGTCTATATTATACAGGCCACCATGTCCCCAGTTATTTTCACAGTACTACATTAAGTGCAAATAACAAGGCCAACTTTTAAGTTGCAATAATTGAATGGAGTTATAACCAGGCAAATACAAAACGTAGTATCCCTGTAGCTATTTAATTTGTCTGTTATTTATGCTCAGTGTACCAAGACCACAAATGTACAACAGAATCATTAGCTGCAGGATCATTAGCACCATGTATTACATATTTTTTAATGCATACATTGTTTTTCTGTTTGTTTAATACCAGAGCCATTAGCAATTACAGTTCTCATTCAGATGATCCCAGCAATAGGTGGCATCATCAGTCCATGTCCTAGTTAACTCATGCAGGGAGACTGGCAGAAATGTTCCTGATGCTGGGTAAAAATATTAACTACTGCATAGCATATTTAAAAATAGATACTAACAACATAAGGAAAATGAGGTTTAATTAGCTTATGTGAAAATTTTTGTGAAAGCAAATGCATTCAGAAGCCATTTTACATGAAAACCTCACCAAATCAACGTCAAGATTTAAATGACTATTTTTAGTGTTTTTCTTCAGTCACACAATTGTGCTGGCCCTAGAGTAAACAGAAAAACACATTTACCTGACGCGAGTTATCCCACTGGAATAATTTGTGCGAATAAAGTTTAGCACGTGTCAAGGCCTGCAGGCTTAGGTCAAAAGCATGGAAAATATCCAGCATCAGAAACAAAAGAACGTGTTCATGGAATAAAAAATGGGAAATGTTTTATCGTTTTAAGTAAACAGAGACACACCTAGTCCTGTGTAAGATGGAGATTTGAGTCTAAAACTTTTTTTAGACTGTGCCCAAGCCTCAGGAGAGATTTACCTTATAAAGTTCCCTGCAATTCCGCTTGCCCAATTGTCTAAGTTCAAGACCTGGTGGGAATACACAGTTTCTGTCTGGCTCATGTGCCAAGGTCCCCATTCTGCAGAGTGAAACGTAGGATGCAGGTGCTAAAGGGGACTGGGTTGATAAATATTCTAGTTGTTGTCACATTATAATACTGATATTTAACGAAGGAACAAACGTGGCTGTGGGAAGCAGAAGGCATTCCTGTGTTCTGTAGTGTAATCATTTATTTACTTTCTGTGGTCATCTGGAGCAATGATTTATGATTTCTTTTGCCTATGAAAGAATTATGACTGAGGCAATGAAGCCCTTGGATTTTAAAAGCAGTGAGTCAGAAGAAAGAAATGATCAAATGCCAGAACACTGAACAGATTAAAGTGTAAAATGAATGTTTCCACCTTCTGTTTTAGCAAAGGTCCAAATTGCATCAAGTATCCCATACTTCTGAAGTTGAAATGAAAAGTGAAAAAGAAACACCTACGGAAAATATGAAAACAGAGCTCACGAGTGAACGTTTCATGACCTTGAGCATATTTACCTACATAGACAGGAAATGTCCATATTTGATCTACAGTCTGGAAGTCATGCTAGTTTGATTGTTTTGTGTGTTAGCTTCCCAACCACACCTGATCTTTTTTATCCTCTTCCTAAAACATGGGAGGAGCAGTATGCATTGACAAAGCAGAACTACAATAGGAAGAAAAACTGCTACCATAAATGAAGGTGGTGTATACCAGATAAATTGGTTAACATCAACCCACTTATTCCAAGCAAACACCAGTGCGTGAACAGTGCATAGCAGCAGAGCTAAATATCCCATCTTGCTCTGAAAAGAGAAAGAAAATAGTGAAGTATTTATTTTTTCCAACTTGGCAAAAAGAGTACTCTGTTAAGCAAATATGGAAATCAGGAAGGGCCTCAACCAACACGCTTAAGACAAAGCAAAGACACCATTGGCTTTGAACTAAAATTTAAGAACTATAATTCAAGAATCTACCTGGACCCCTCTATGCCACCATAAGAGAAAACAGTTGAGGCACATTTTTCAGCTACTGTATGATACTTAGGTAATATAGAGAAGAGGTCACAGATTACAGGCTATTCTTGAAAAAGAGTCAGTTCTTGATATCTCAATTTATAGATGTCATCTGTATCCTAAATTACTTTATTTCTGTTATAAATTATTATGAGTTCAAAAGCAGATTTATAAATGGCTTAACTGATTGAAAAGAAAAATTTTGAGGTCAATTAAAATCAAAAACTCTAATAAGTCTAGTACTATGACAAATGCAATTGCACAACTACAGGAAACTGAGGTCTTTCATTCCACTTACAGTGATAAATTTGGCTTAGGATGTCCACAGAAGTCAGGAGTAAAGGAAATTTTATTCTAGAGTTACTAGTAATTTTGAGTTTCTTGTTGCATAACAATCTTGATATTATTAGAAAAATGGAATTAGTCATCAATGAAGTCAAACACTGGCTTTCCAAATGCTAAATCTACAGAATCTGATTTTCAAGTATAAATGTTTATAAAACTAATCCAATATATTAGTATTAGTCTTCTGGGTTTCTTCACGATGCTAATTTAATACCAAAAGAAATCATGCACTAGACATGTCCATATAGATTCTCTGTAGAGCTGAAAACTTTTCCTACAAAAGATGCACTTCACAGAGTGGGCAGAATCTCAAATCAGTAATTGTAGGAAGAGATACATTTCAGATCTACCTTTCAAATTCAGATCAAATTTTCAAATGCCAGGTACTTAGTAGGTCATTAAATTTTCAGATTTTGGTGTTCAGGGACCTAATTCAACAGTTGCTTAACCCTAGCGTGATCATATTGATGTCAGCAGAACCACCCCTGATTATTGCTGCGTATAATGCAGGAGAACTCAGAGCAAACTAGATACTTAGGTGAACGAAACAAGCACATCTGTAGCAAACTCGGGACTGGCTGTATTTGATTATGCATCTGTTCTAAGATGCCTCCTTTTCAGAATACACCTTTTTTGGAGGGGGTTATGAAGCTAATAATGTTGCAGATGGAACACCTTTGCATGTATTATTGGGCAGAAGCCTTCTCCTGGACTTTCCAGCCACCTGGTACTGCTCAGGAAGTAAAGAATTGCCAAAACAGTTCCAAGGGAGCAAGAAGCAATTCTCATCGTGTAATGGAATCCCATGTAGTATGGAACAGCATTGGCTGGTTCAATACCACCAACTCCCAATTCAGCAGGACACAGGGCATTCCTGAAACATAAGATGCCCAGAAGATGACTGAAATGCCTTCAGCATCAGAGAGACCTTGACCTAAGAATAGGTCCTAAAGGGACAATTGCTGCTGGTCACCAGGTCAGAGGAGCAAAAAAGTGGTTTGGAGTTGTCTTTCTTCCCACTTCGTACCCTGAACCTGACAGCCTTTTCTGCTGACAAATTAACAAATGAAACAAACATTTCTTGCAAAGCAATTAACAAAGAGCACAGAACAAACTTTTAGATTGGTTTCACCTCCTCTGTGTTTGATATTTCTAACTCCTAATAGTCTTAGTTGACAACATACAGACTACAAATGAGGACTAATGGCATGCAATAATGACATTCATGCGTACCTGAATGTAGTGGAACTCTCTCCAGGTCAAAGAGTGACTGACAGATGGGATTGATGTTATTGCCAACAAGGCCAGCAAAGCAAGTCCCAGAATTCCTAGAGACACATAAATCTCCATTCTCCAAACATCGTGTTCAATCCAGGCATTTTCTTTTTTTTGTTTGACCTGCCAAAAGAACACCATATTTAAAATGACAGACTGGCACACTTAGCCGTTTGTGTGAAATACAGCTATTTTCACCATAACATTCAGGAAATTAGACAAGAAACATGGTATTTTTATTTGTTTGAGTGTCTCTGAATGTAACTGCTATTTACTTCTGATGACAAAGTCTCCACTAGTACCTGCAGAGCAAAGGTGAGCTTTCAGTGAGAAGAATTTAGACTTCATCAGCATCTTGGCCCAGGAGAGACTGGTTCAGAGGCCTGTTAGCCTGCCTTCACAGCAGAAGTCTTACTCTTTGACAAAAAAATTCCATCTATGGCTAAATGCCATATCTGGAGAGTATGACAACAGGAGATATATTAACGGCACTATTCCAGGGAGCTAATTCTGCAGGTATTATTCATGATGGTATCCTGCCAGGATAAGTTGTTTAGCTCTATTTTTTTTAAAAACAACAACTTGGTACATTCAGCTGCACTGAATATGGTGGGTGGTATGGATGAAAAGGTTGTGATTTTAATAAACTGATGTCAAAGCTTCTCCTACTTATGAGTACTTGCAACACCGCTTTGATGCTGCGAGTGATCACCATGGAGTAATATGCCCCAAATACGATCATTTCTTCATCTTGAGAACTGGAATCCATTCAAGTCAGATTACTGGTAAGGCTAATTTCAGAGTTTTCCACAGGTAGTTTGACTGTTTACAGAATTCTTAGGAAGCTGATAACATCATACTGCGCTTTTAATAAAACTCTAGATTAGACTGAGGATAATAAAAATGTACATTTGCAGTATATACCTTATATTGGAATATTCCTTATACTGCAGTACTCGTGGCACTCAAGGTGATCCGCAAATACGAGGAATTCTCTAGTCACAGAGGATCTCGGGGAGCTTTGCCAGCCAATTGTTGCCCATGACTCAGAAGCATGACTGAATTTCTTTTAACAAGTTAGTGTGCATCAACCTAATTGTGGAGCCATCAGTGTTCACAAATTTAGTTTCTGGCAAATACAGATGATTACAATTTAGCTCAGCTCTCGTTCATTGCAGGCTAATTCACTCACAAAGAATATGTCTAAAAAGGGTGTGTGCTCAGTTTTTGTAGATGATAGATAGATTCCGCTGGTGCAGAGAAGATTAATCCACACTAAACTAACGGTGTGCCAAAGACTTAAATATTCCTGTGAGGCAGGTATAACTGCGTGCATTTTACAGAGAGATAAAAAATCCCAGATGAAGAAAATGACTTATTTAATACACACTGGCACAGCTGTGATGACTCTTGACTCTCCATTACAAACATTAACAACTAAGTCTTACTCCATCCCTTAACAGTGCACTGTGGGGATCTGCTTCAAAATGAAATGAAGACAATGAAAATGCACCCCCCCACACCATCCAGATTTGTTTGAATGACCAAAACAAGGATTTTCTGAATACAGAAGACCTGGCATTTGTGTGCCCATCATACCTGCTGGAATGCCCAGTTCAGCAGCTTGTATCTGTATGATCTTCTCATTGGATAGCATAAGCTATAGCAGGCGTGCATTGCAGCGAAGAAGAAACTGAGAAGTCCAAATTGCTTTCTTGATAACATCCATCTGTCCAACCACTGGGGGAACCTTTTATACTTGGTGCCAAAGTACAGCTGAAAACCAGCAGCTAATATTCCTGGTAAATATACTAGTGCTAAAAGGGTAATTGAAACCACTGGTAAAACTTTGTTTATGACAAGGATTGGAATTTTATAGAAAACATTTTCCTTTCTGGTTACAAAAGGATATATGACATCTCTCATAGAAGTGTAAATAAATGTTAATAATGAGATCACAGATGCTATCTTCATTGGCAAGTGCCACTTGGGGAACAGATCCTGCTTACAGTGTTGTTCTGAAGAGTGTTCAAACTCACCAAAATGGTGTGCTTGATGTAAATTAAAAAGTGCAGCTGCTTCTGGTGGATTGGTGACTTGCATATCCACATTCTGGAAAGGACAGAAAGGAAATACCAAGTGAGCTCAAGAGAAGATTAAAAACTTCAGTAATGACAGTATTTGTCATCATGGCTTTTACACTGTACTGCACTGAAACCATATACAAAACATACACACTATTAAAGACAAGATAGCTTGAAAACATAATGTTTCAAACAGCATAGTCAGGAGGTAAGCAAGGCAGTTTTAGCATAGATTTCTCATTTGTCATTCATTACCTATGGTGATTTCAAAATAGATTTTAATTCCAGGAAGTTAACTACACCGCAAGGGAAGATGGATTACATTATGTAAAGCATCATTACAGCTTCTTATGATAGGAGCTACAGATTTAAAATGTCAGATTTCAGCTACAGACTTAATGATGCAGCCCAAATAATATGCACAATAACAGAATCCAGAGTCAAGACAATAAAATATTTCATTCAGTCACTGCTATTTTAATGATATTTCACTGGGGGTATAAGGATGTAAGTAGAAATGTTTGGGATCCAGTGTATTAGACCAGCTGCGCATCTGTCAACTCCAGCATCAATTTTTGTGGTCTTCTTCCTCTCCTGCACAAATGTAAGAGTGTCCTCTTAACTTTTATGAAAACTTGTGAAACTGAGTCACTTCAGTTTAAAAAAGCTGAATTTTCTGCTGCCAAGTAGGCATGGCTTGATTCTAGTCTCACAGAAGATCTTGGCAGAATTATCACAGACTATAGAATGACCTAAGCTAGTAAAAAATTTTAGTGTAAACTATTTTACACTGAGATAATATATTTAAAGATTGCCCCATAGTTATAGTTCATGGAAGAGGTACATGATCAGTATACATACAAAATGAAAATATATGTACCAAGAGCAGGACATTGTACTTGATGCAGCAGACAGCTGTCCAGGGGTACAGAACTGAGAACTGACAACATTAGGTAATAAACATGTAAGTCCTTTAATATTAAATTGAAATATAAAGTAAAACTGAACTAATGCTGCAACGGCTCAGCTTTAGAATGACTGATGTGGCAGATATCTGGACCTCCAGAAAGTGAAATGGCACTGTCTGCTTAGAGGAAGGCAAATACTAGTAGTTTGAAAGTTGTAAGTTAGCTTTCTGCTAGGATACAGGAGATGTTTCTGTCTCAGCAATATTATGTGGCTTTATTCTTAAGAATAAAATCTTACATTGAAGCTGAATAAGCAGCCAATTCAAGCAAGGTACTACTTGTAAATAATGCAAGGTTAAGTGGGTGCAAGTCTTGTGTTTGTCTTCGATGTTATATAGGTGTTTCTTTTTAACAGAGAAATAAAATTAGACACTGCAATCTTGCTGTAAAATCCTAATTGGAGACAAGGTAGCCTGTTCTCCCCACATCCGACTGACTCTTCTGCAGTGCCTCACAGTAAAATTAAAGGGCATGGTCTTCATTAGGATTTTTTAGCTGAATGGCTACTACATGTTTATCTGATGATAAAAACATATCTTTGTAACAGTGAAGGTGTAGCCTAAGTAACTTTTATTCTCTAGTCTGTGAAGAAAAGTTGAGTGTAGTCTATGCGTTGCAGAATCAGAAGTTGGTATAAATTATACAAACTGAGATTCACATCCAAACCATGCTTCTCCTAAAGAGAGTCTGTAAAGCCTAATTTAGTATTTCACAGCCTGTGAGACAGTTCACATTAGAATAGAAAGTTGTAGCTTGAACTACTTCTGTGCATCAGCAGTTGCAGAGGCAAATGCTGTTGGAGTGGATTTTTTCTCTGGACTTTTTTGTGTGGTGTGGAAAATGTACTGAATGCGATGTGGCAATTACGAAGACTCCTCCAAAGATAAATTTTATATTCCTGTATGAAATCCCAAATTATTTCTACCGAGCTTTGCTCATCTGATAAAATGCAACTAGAAACTAACTTCATTTAGTTTTTAGCTGGCCCAAACTGTGTATTTTTTAGCATGGACTGTGATTAAACTGAATGAGATGCTCTTTATCTTTTTATCTCTTCATGTCAATATTGTGACAAGCCTTTACAAGTATTGATGATATGCCAGTGTGATGGGAACACAGTGTTTCTGGACAAAATCGAATGAAAGATTGCGATATTCCGTGTGACTTACGAGCTACTTTTTTTACAGAAACATTACCAAGTTGCTAAGGTTTCCTGTATTTCTTCTTGGCATGATGCTCTGACCTGCATTCTGATCAATGGCATGATTATCACCTTCCCTCTTCTCCATTGCGGAAGCTCCCTGCAAAACAAACACAGGATGTAAAACAGGTTTTGAAATGCCCTACTGGAACTTTGAAGCCTATTTTCCCTCAAAAAGTTTTCTGCCCATTTGCTGGAAAAGGTATGACAATCTGGGGAAAGGAAAGTGTGTTCTCTCAGAAGAGAACAGAAAAGCTCAGCTTGTTTTTTAAGTAAAGCGGAGACTAAAAGAGGATACGAATCAACAGAACCAAATCACTGATGAAAAATAATAGTAAAGCTAAATGCTCATGTCACCAGTGGAATGAATGAATTAATCTAGGCTGAAAGCTTTTAAATCGCAACAATAAAGTTTGAAACGGCTGACAGAAATAACATGAAAATGTTATGAAGGTGGATTTTGGTAAGTTCATGTGACTTTCTGAGGCAAGAAACTCACGCAAATGTGTTGTTCCTAATATTTTTGAGGATTTAGGTTTTAGGATTGGTCTACCTGACAGTAACTCTGTGGCTTTAGAGGTATGTTCTCCCTTCAAAATTGTCATGAAAGGCCAGCTGGAGCTTCACTCATGCTGTTCCAAGGTACACTGACAGTACTCAACACCCACAAGTACAAGCAGAAATGGTTCTAAGCCATTCAGGACTACAAGAGATCAGAAACCAGAAAGAAAAAAGGAAGAGAATGGATAAACAGAGATGTTTCTGAAAATGCTAGGATAGCAGGAAAGACAGTATCTTGAGGGCTGTAAAATAACTACAAGGACTGCAAGGACCCTGCAACATGGACTTCCCACGTGTGCATCACAGTGTCGCACACTGCAGGAGGAGAGGCACTAGCACCACACCACTGGAAGCTCAGGGTGCTGTACCACAGCATGACTTTCTGTGGCTACCTTTAAGACAGTGACTAGGTAGCTCCTCCATGTACTTTCCTATGGAAAAGATGAATTACTAGATATGAAACTGTTTTGCTAACTACTGATTCTTTTATATCCATAAACCTTTTTTGGAAATTGCACGGACAAATCAGATTTTGACAGTTGTACTTTTTTCACTGTGTCTGGTTTCTTCAGTGGGTGAGTCCTACGGTCTTGTGTTGTCTGCTATGAAAGTTTGGTCTCTGCCAGGCCACCAGACTCCTGAAGCTGAAGTATTCTTTTCCTGAGTATTTCTCTTTGGATTTTTCCCTCCTGCTAGCAAGCTCTCCCTTTGGGCATAACCTTTCAGACAAGTGTTGCAGAGTAGGGTCAACAAGAGCTTCTGTGTGAAGGTCAGGCTGTTAACCCTTTCCTACACCAGCTAATGGATGGTTTGTATATCCTGCACACAAGAAAGCATAGGCTGATGAAGGCACATTTCTATTTTTCCCCCCTATTCCTAGGGCAAGTCCCAGTGATTTTATCACAAGTTTTGAGTATCGGATATCTTCATAAAACCTCAGATCCTGCAGTCCAATGATTAGTTGAGAATTTCTACTTCTGTATGTTTTAGTAAACTGTATTTCTAGCTGTTACAATGACAAAGAATAGTTTACAAACAGAACTCAGTGTAAGGCACTTGCCTGGAAAAAAAATGATCACAAATACAGTGCGCTCCACAACTATTTTTAAAAGAACTGAGAATACGAAGGGCAGTCACACTGTTTTTGAGGCCTATCCTCTGATTTTTAAAGTTTGATGTGGAAAAAACAGGATGTAAACTTACAGACTGACTTTTTACTCTTTTAGGTAATGAGACTGATTTCTTAAAATTGTTAAAACAGCTTGTGGCTCAGATATTTGCTGCTTTTTAATTATTTTTTTTTCTGTACTGATCTCCATTGAGCTTTCAACCAGTCTACATGAGCTTACATAGTGATCCCAGCCACTTCATAGCTCTCCTTTTCTGACTACCGCACTATCTTGGGGGTCCAAAAGCATATTTTAGATGGGGAAGCTCTGTGTGGATGAGCTTGACTCACCTGATTCTCATGCTGCTGTCACTCTTCATTTAAAAAATTTAGCAATGAAGAGCCCAGTAATAGCTGCTAGCTGAAGGTTTGTATTGATGAGGATGTAGTAAATGAGATCATGATGTCAAAAAAAATAATCCATGAGCTAGAATGCCAGCTGCTGATCCTAAAAGCCCATTTATTGTTTCTTTAGAGAAACAATGTTTAAAACAATGTTAAATACAGTGTTAATAGTTTATGCAGCGGAAGACAAAACGGAAAGAAAAAAGAAAGTGTGTGTGAATGAATGCATGGGCACATCCATGGAAATATGGGTTACAGCCATGTGACTGCATGCAAGGAAACATAGATGCTGAACCATAATAGTCCACTTGGCTTCTGACACCAAAGTTAACATAAAATTATTTCTTGGGTACCCCCAATAACAAAGCACAGTAATAGTCCTGGAAAACCCTAAATACAAGACATTTATAATTCCACTATTCAGTGCCTTATGAATTGCCAGAAAGGAGTCATCTACAGCATGTGTCTTTTTGGAATACATCTGAAGAAAAAAATTTAGAAGTCGTGTGAGAGACAGAAACTAATCCGTTATAGCCCTATCTAAGTCACAACTGTTATGAAAGAAAACAGTTGTAGTAATGTCCATCCTCAGCGCACACCCCTTCTTCTCTGTGAGTCAGCTGTGAATGAGGATGGAGGGTGTCCAGCTGCAGAAAGCCAAGTTTCCAACACTGCGAGTATGCTACTGCATTTTGTACTGAGAAAACAGACTCATTATAACACTGAACCAACGGGGACCCACGCTGTGCAGGCATTACCCCGAGAAAACATCACCCAAAGTCAACGAGAGGTTTTCCTGAGTAAGGGTTTTCAGTGCTGGCTCCACGAAAAAAAGAAAAATGGGTAAAATAAACAGGCTGTGATAATAGCGATGAGGTGATGGAAGAGGCACGGGATGGTGACTGCATCTCTCTCCTTTGGCACCATCGGAAAATGACAGTGTGAAAGCGTGAGGGATAACTGTCTCGCTTTTAAAGTGCCTGCTGCACGGGGTAAGCACTTGCCACACGAGTAAATAACTTTCCCCGCTGTTCAAAACTTCTGCTGACCTCTGCGGAAAACCTAATAAAACCCCGGGGGCTGGAGCAGGAGAGCGTCTCTCGGCGCTTCGCCCCGGTCAGAGTGTGCCCGGGGCACCCAGGGCCGGCTGCGCTGCCAGCCTCATGCCCGGCCGCTTCGCCCCGCTACCCGGGGGAGGCCGGGCCCCGCGGGGAGCCCGAGCTCGCTCCCGCCTGAGGGACCCGTCCCGTCCCGTCCCGTCCGCGGCCACGGGGCGGGCTGGGCCCCGCGCCGGAACCGGTCGGCAGCGCGGCCATGCGGGCGCGGACGCCTCCTCGGGGCTCACCCACCTCGGCCTGCCGTCAGCGCAGCCTCTTCTTCCCGACGGAGGACGGAGCCCCGGCCGCGGGGCGGGGGCGGTGGGAGCGGCGGGTCCCGGCTCGTCTCCGTCAGCAGTGGGGCAGCCCCCGCCGGCGGCGGTGCGGCGCGGGGCGGCGGTACCCGGGCGCGGGGCGGCTCTGCCGGTCAGCTGCGGAGCGCCTGCCGGGCTCCGAGGAGGGGAGCAGCTGCGGGAGGGGAGCCCGGCCGCAGCCTCCACCTCCCCTCCGGGCCCCGCCTTCCGCGCCCACCCCGCTTCCCGGGGTGCAAGCCGGGGTCCCGTCCTCCACACCAGCGGGCACCGGAGAGCGGCGTGGCGGCGTGGCCTCGAGGTGTCCCTTCCAGCACCGCCCGGGGCCGCGGTGCCCGGGCCGGCCGCCCCAAGAAACGCCCGGCCGTGGGTCCCCTGGGGCCTCGGGCTGGACAAAGGGCGCATTCACCTGCGCCCTCCCCGCCCCGCAGGAGGGAGGAGGAGGAGGAAGAGGCGCCGAGGTGCGCTGCCTCCCCGGGCGCCCCTCGCCTCCCCCAGCCAGCCTCCGGCCGGCAGCTCCGCTCCCGCGGCCGGGGCCCCGCACAGGCGGGTTTGCCGGAGAGTGCTGAGGCACTGCGGGGGACCGGGGGGCTGCCCCCGCCCCACCAGCTGCTCGCTAAGTGCACCCCTTCAGATCCCTACCCGGGAAACTTTCTCCTCGCCTTTCAGTCCGTTCTCCCTTCCCTGCCGCTTCTTCCAAACCTCTCACTCTCCCATCCTGACAAAATGTTGCACTAAATCCAGCTTCTAATCCGAGCAGTCCTCGCTTCAAAAATTATATTTTGTTTTCGCAAATACCATGATCTCGTACCTTTTTTTTCTTTCTGTGCTGGTGATTCTGAAAAGGCAGTTGGCTCCTGAAAGTTTAGTCACACAATAGCGTGAACTATCATTATCTCGTGAAAGCTCTGTTTTAGTGGGTATTTCGACATATAGTGGCTTACTGACATTGCAGAAAGCACGGCCAGTCGGTCTCAGAAATGTTTCCATTTCTTCATGCAGAGCTCATTGTGTCTTCCTCAGGACGTCTTCACAGAAATGATGCCAAGTTCCATCTTTTTTTTTTTTATATCTTGGGAATATATTTTTTTCTCCTTTTCAGTAGATGTTAAGTGGACATAGACTCCAGCTGAATGCTACATCTGGCAGAAAAGAGGAGGTTGCCTTAGAAGGGATAAGAACTAGAGTAACTGCTTCTCCTGTGTTAAAAAACCCAAACCCTTAACTTCTAATTTTTCTTTATAGTTTCCTTCATTAAAGTGTTCGTCTGTGCTTTGCATGAAGGCTATTTTCTGCGTACTTTCCACTAGTTACTTTTCTGCAAGGGATGCTAATTTTTGTATGCTTTCGCTTTGTGAAAGTGCCGTTTGGTTTTTCTTTTCTACTCCTTTTTTGCACCATCGGTTTGTTTTTTCTTTCCCCCGAGTTCCCCGTACACAGCATCAGCAGGGTGACGCCTGGCGGTGGGAGCGCAGGGGAGGAGGCTGCCTGCGGCAAGGTGCACCGGGCCGCTCTTAACACACCGGTTAAATGAGAATTTGTAGTCCAAAGGGCTAAAAGCATCATCTTATTCCAAGTGAACTCCATAGTAAAGCTCTCCCTCAGAAGTCCTGGTTTAAGTTAGTGTTATGGGGACTACATTTATAGACCAAAAGGTATCTCAAGATGCCGAGAGATTTCAGCATCTGGATATCCTATCTCAAGGATAGAATATCCTTAAGATATCCTTAGCCTTTTCATAAAACACACGAGCTAAGCCCCTGCATAAGCATTCTCAGAAGATGAGACAAAAAGCCAGCCAGAGTGAACTTGGCTGTTAAATAAGTACCTAGTAAGCTGCTCTGCACAGAGGCTCCTAAGTGTGTCTGGACAAGCGATCCCCTCTCTAGTCTCTGCATCCTGAGTACTATTAGGTGTCTGTCTGTGAATATAAATGGAAAGCTCATTTTCTGTGGGTGCTGACAAAGTGGAAGTAGATTCAAATGCTAGGGAAAACTTTCCTTTAGTTGGTACCCTAAGGCATGACTTCTAGGTCATTCAAGGTACCATTTATATTAGAGTGGTTACTGGAAAGCAAACTGCATGTCATTCCTCCTGCAGACTGTCACACCTAAATGATACCGCTGCATGCTGATAGCTTTGAACTGATATTTATGCAAAGTGCTATGTAATGAGTGTGAGACTTAAGGTAGGAAACACCACAGGAATCAGGAGTTGATTCAAAATGAGATAATTTCTCTTGGCATATGCAAAATGGGGATGATCTCACTGGCAATATTTAAAGCTGTGCAGGTTTGGCTAGCTCCAAACATTTAGAAGAGTGTCAGTGTTCTTCAATTATTGCAGGGGTTGGGTGAGAAAGAATAAGACTTCTGTGGTTGCTGAAGTGTGACAGGATATTTTCCAGAGATGAAAAACACTCTGGTGACTCTCTTAGCCTGTCTCTGTTTTATTCTTCTTCATTCTGAACAGAGTCTATGTGTGATGTTGGCAAAGGACATGAGGAATGGTAGATTGCATTTTCTAGAGGAAAAAAAATATTGCATCATTGACAAGATTGCCTAGACAGTGCTTTAATCTTGAGAACATTTTCACCACAGTTTGTACAGGCAGAAGCCTGTGGTCAGGGCAATTCGTCTGCTTCTGCAACTGCTCTTTAGACCAGGAGCTCTGAGGACAACATGCCAAATGGTTGGAAAAGTGGTGCAGTCTTCCAGTAACACACAAGCCTACGTGTAATCATACTAACACTTAATTTTGCTCTGAATTGTTGAGTAAGCTATGTGTAACTATTACTGTCAGCAAGATGACGCTAGCATGCCCTTGAGTGACTCAGAAATGGTACTGCATAGGGGGAAGTGGTATGGAAGGGTGGAAAGCATTCCCTGTAATTTAAACAAGTGCAAATGGGCTGGGTTCAGCTGCGTTGAAACATAGAAACAGTGACTGGGCTTCCAGGATGGCACTGGAAGGGGTTCAGAAGAGGATTACCAAGGTTGTGAAGGGTTTACAGTACATGATGCCTGATGAGAGACATGGAGAAACTGGACTTGTTTAGTCTGGTGAAGAGCAGATGCAGTAGCAACTCTCAAACGCTTGAAGGGAGGGTACAAAGGCGAGGAAGCCCAACTCTTGTTGGTAGTGCCTGAGAGTGTAAGAACAATCAGGGATCACAAATTGCAGCTTGAAGGTTCGTATTGGATATTATGAAAAAATTCTTCACTGTGAGCATAGTGAAAATCCAGAGGGATTGTGGAATCATGGAAATTTTCAAAATTTTGCTGTACAATGTGATGGCTGATTTCACAGAATCACTGAATTGCTGAGGTTGGAGGGGAACTCTGGTGATCATCTAGTCCACCCTCTCCACTCCCCTGGCCCAAAGCAGTGTTAACAGAGCAGGTTGCTCAGGGCATTGTCCTGTTGGGTTTTGAATATCTCCAAGGACTGAGACTCCACAACCTCTCTGGGTAACTTATCCCACTATCTGATCACTGTTACAGTAAACATTTTTCTTTTGTTTATTTTTTTTTTATTTTTCTTTTAAATGGAATTTCTTATGTTTAATTGGAGTTCCTTGTATTTCAGTTTGTGCCTGTTGCTTCTTGTGCTTTCTTTGGGCGCCACTGAGAAGAGTCTGTCTCCATCTTCTCTACTCCCCTCCTCCCTCAGGTATTTATATGTATTGTTAAGAGACTCCCTGGGCCTTCTCATCTCCGGGATGAATAGTCCCAGCTCTCTCAGCTTCTCATTGTAGGAGAAATGCCCTGGTCCCTTAACCATCTTTGCAGTGACCTGCACTGGAGTAACTTCAGTACATCTGTGTCTTCCTTGTACTGGGGAGCCCAAAACTAAATACAGCACTACAGATGGCTTTCAAATGGGCTGAGAAAAAGGGAAGGATTGCCTGCCTTGACCAGCTGGCAATGTTCTTCCTAATGCAGCCTAGGACTTGATCTGGTATTGGCAGTGGTTTTCCTTTGGATGTGACAGTGGATAGAAAACGGCATTAATGTTTTTGGCCATGAAGATGTGTAAGATGCCAAGAAGAAGACTCTTGCTCAAAATTCCAAAACCCAACAATCTGTGAAAAGGAGTATTAAAAAATATACACTACAAAGAACCATGTGTGAACTTGAAAAATTATGAAATAATTTGAAAATTCATTTTCAAATGCAGTCAAATCTAACCTGTTTTTGAAAATTGCAGCATAAGAAACTGCAGTGTTTGCTCCTAAATAGGACAGAGCTGAGCTGGGAATGGAAGTGATAAGTGCCCTCTGTTCATATTGTGAGTGGGACCTGCAGATGCACCTGGCAGGGGATGCTTGTTCCTTGTGAGCTAAAGGCTTCTGAGAACAGGGACCTCAGACAACAGATTTGGTTCACTGTCATTTAATAAGCGCCTTTATCCAAGGGAATATGATAGAAAGAGATTAGATAAGCAGACAACTGCTGTATCCCCTGCTGAATGGACATGAAGTAAAGGACCAGCTGTTCTTAGTGAGTAACATTGTTAAAGTCAAACAAATTTCTTACTTGGCCTGGATTCATCACATAAATTCTGATTCAAAGAAGTGGCTCTCACACTACTTGAAATACTTGAATTCCTCTGGAGGATTTAAGTCACCAGTGCCAAGTTATGGGAAGCTGAGGAAAACAAATACAGTGAAAAAACCCAGAGGCTCAAGATTGTTTGCGAGGGCTGTTCAATCCAGTCCTACATGTGTAAGAAACAAAATTATGTACTCCTTCTCTTGAATTAGGAGAAATCAATAGAGCCACATGACACCTAAATAATTTTTAAACAGTGATACTTTTGGACACTGTTGAAAGTACAAGTAAAGACCACCTGACTGCTTCAGTTAAAGTTCAATTAAATGAGATGAAAAACAACTCAAAGTAGAGGAGAATAGCAGCATTTTATTTTCTCATTCATTCTGGGTTTCAAGTTTATAACTTATAGACAAGTACAGAAAGCACTTGCACTCCTAGTTTGTCGAACTAACACCTTTCACAGAATTCCTTTCTGAATTGTTGTTTCTGGGAAGCAACAGCGAAGAATTTGTTTGATATTTAAGAACAAAATTTGATTGAATCAGGCATAGTGATATTCTTTGTGTATAATCACATACTCTTAAAGTAATGCTTGCCTTTCTCTTTGTGTTAATCACTTTCACTTATACGACATCTAAAATTGTACTGTAATGCCTTGAAGCAGTTATGATACTTCTCTGATTGTGGTGTTCTGATGATTTCATGATTTTACTGCACACGTATCACTGGAGTATAGAGCTGACTGCCTTAAAATACTTATAACAATCAAAGCAGTGATAATAAAAATAACAGTAATTTATATACAGATTAACAAAAAAGCTGCAGCACTTAAGACTGTAAAATGTAAAGGATACGGGGAAGGAATGGACTCACAGGGGAAGGGTTAGTGGGCCAAGACAGAATATTGGGCATGCAGGGCCGCCCCAGTTCAAGAATTCTTTTACATTTCTGCCTCTGCTTTTTTTATGCAGGAAACCATTTTGCTTAAGTCTGATTATGTAATAGCAAATAGTGGTGGTATATTTTCTGCTGTGGTGTATATAGGTATTCATTACCTCTAATTGTTAAAAAAGATATTTTTTTACAATGTTTCTACAAGAGTCATTTGAAATTAAGATGCCTTGTGAAAAGCATTTAATGTGGTTTATTGTCCATAGCTATGGCTCTTCGATAGATTTTGTGGTTTAGGAATGGCATTCTAATGTCATTATATTTTCCACTGAGGACTTATGAAGGTATCTGTTGAGACCACAAAACTGTCACAAAACTGTTGCAGGATCCCTGCCACAGCCATGTCCTTTCCTATGCCTTCTACCTCAGGATTTTCTCAGAAAACCTTTCTGTTTCCAATACCGTCTTTTAAAATTCTTAAAATTTGAAAGGAATTTTTTGACGCTATACCTTGCATTTATGTCATTGTTTTTTTGCCTATTACCATAATGCCTACAAACCACAGTTGATAGTGTTAGATGCTATATAAACATAAACCACAAATACTGACACTTTCTCTGCTGGCTACAATGTTGGTTCCACATTCAAAACAATACCAGAGGGGTGATCCAAGCTCATAGGGAAGAAGCAGAGCTGAAGACAGTTTTAGGAACGTAAAGAGACAATGATGGCTGGGATGTCAGTTGTGGTGATAACTCTCCGGTGTGATGATAGCAGTTCCAACTGCTGGCTGCCATTGCAATAGCAACAGCTTCCTAATTTTAAAGAGGGATTTGAAGGAAGGCAAGGAATTAGCTTTGTCAGAACTTGTAAGTCATTTGTTGTTTATCGAGATGTCTTTGAGAAGTGAGCGGATGTGAGAAATTCTTAAAATGCTATGTTAAGGGTACTGAGGTACTTTAGAAAACCCTAAGTTGATCAGACAGTCGTTATAAATTTGATACAATCTAAACGGATGTGGACCAGAACCTGCCAATACATTTGGAATTACTTAAATAATTTAATCATCATTAACAATATAAATAATAACATAATTAATTTAAATAAAGCAATAAATGCTTCAAAGTTGTTTGCCATCAGATTTTGGGCATTTATTTTTTTTTATGTGGAATTATTAAATTAATACATTTATTATGGTTGACTGGGTGAGGGAATTGTTGCTCATGCAAAGACTGACAGCACAATTACACATATGTCTTCAATACAGAAATAATTGTGCTAATTAGAGCTTGTTACGTTGGATATTTTGCCAGATCTGGAATTGTTTTCCAACAATTTCAGCGCTAATATTGATATTTTATACCAATTATAAGTTCTTAGAGCAAGAGTATTTTTAAATCCAGACAGTTTTATTACTTACAAAGAAAAAGGTCTTTAGTCCAAAACTACATCCTGGAATGCTAGTTTAAGATTCTGACTGCTCAAAAATACTATCCGGGGTCAAAATGGACCAAGATGGACTGCTTAGCTTGGATAAGTGAAGGTACGGGGACATCTTATCTATGTGTATAAATACCTGATGGGAGGGAGTAAAGAAGAGCCAGACTTTTCTCAGTGACAGGACAAGAGGCAATGGGCACAAATTGAAGTACAGGAAATTCCTTTTAAACATAAGAAAAATAATCCTGATTGATTGGCTGTGATTGACAAGGTGCATTGATTGTGAAAAGACTGAAATCAAACTCCACAGCAATATGTGACCCTAATGAATATGGATGGTTTCAGGAACTGGACTCAAGAGTGCACTAACTTGAACATGGAAGTTGAATGATGGGCACAAGTGTTTGATGAGAACTTTAGATCCACATCATAGGAAGTGTGCTCAGATATCTCCTTTCAGGTAGTTTGTTTTCTGTTTATTTCCCTTACTTGAAGT
This sequence comes from Larus michahellis, assembly GCF_964199755.1. Taxonomy (NCBI): domain Eukaryota; kingdom Metazoa; phylum Chordata; class Aves; order Charadriiformes; family Laridae; genus Larus; species Larus michahellis. The sequence continues at coordinate 25,447,544 of NC_133897.1, read as the reverse complement.
CTAGAGCAGGAGTCCGGTTTTGTGCTATTTTGCTACTCTCTTTGGCACGCTTGTTTTACTCGAGCAGTTGACCTAAGGTGACTTACCATTTATGGCCCTCTGAGAACTCTGCCTCTGCCAATTCTGTTTGAGATCTCAATGAAAATGGATGCAGGGAGAGTGTAGTGAAAGCAAAGACAGACATTGACATGGATTTAATCATTGCAGACTACTAAATGAAAGCTTGGCAATGCCTTCAAAAAGAGATGAGAGTCAAGCCAGAAGATCTTTAAACTGCTCAGATAGTAGAAAAATTGCATATGTCTCGTCTCCTGTCTATTTTCAGAAATAACATCAGAACACGAAGCACTGTAGAGAAACTCATTCTGAGCATTCATAAAGAGCAGCAAAGCTAAGGAAACAAGTTTTTCTTACAATGATTTATTATTATAGTTCCCTGGTTGTCAATATGGATATGTAGCAGTCTTGGCTTTGGCATAAAGTACAACATGGTGTTTTTTTTTTCTCTTCCTAATCTGCATCAGCTGACAACATTGCCCAGACTTCTGTAGTCAACAGTTCATGAAAAAAATAGAGACTTCAAAGACAGGATCTATGCTCTTGTATGTTATTAGGTGATCTACAAGGGGCTGAGTGTTGTTATTCATCCTTTACTCTTACTTATGAGATCCCTTATGTTTACAAGCACTTTCTTCTTATCGACTAAAGAAACTGTCTGGAGCTTTCTGCAGGGCATCTATTTAGCTCTCAGATGTTGTGGTGCTTTGCACAGCTAAGAAACCTAACTAGGCTGATACACTTAAACATCTTTGAGGAACTTCCCTGAATGACTGCTATAGAAGTATTTAATGAATATTCTTTAATAAACTGGTTTGGTAAACTATAATCCTCTTATCTTTGTCCGTAAGAAGAGACTCCTTTTGATTGACTCTTGACTAAATGGTTCCCAGTTCTACCAACTGCCACCTCTTGTAAATTTAGAGCTTTCAGCAAAACGGAAATCATGACAACTTGTGCTAATATGCACTCCCAAAACACAACTTAGAAGGGAAAGTTAGAACAAAGTACTTTCAAAAGCTGTAATTTAGTACTCTTTGTATTTTATACTCGAGAGTGTTACTTAACTTTTTCGACTCACAAGGACTATTTTATGTTGACAGAAATTGGAAATCTTTATTTTCCTCACTTATCCTGACTAGTTTAAAAATAACTCAAAATATGTGTTTCTAAGTTATCTAAAAGTCATTGATATAAAAATAGTTGAAGGGACTGATTACATTTCAATGAAGGTCCCGGCAAAGTCATAAAAATAAATTATAGAATTTTTTTCAATTTTGCTTTTATTCATACTGAGCTCTTCCCTGCTATTACTGCTTTGGAGCTAAACAAAAAAAACCCCAAATGCTGCATTTGTATGGTTTTGCACAGTGACTTTGTGTAAAATATACGTAGCTATTCGTAATTCTAGAAAAAGTATTAGGTCAGCCTTTTTTACAATGCCTTTGAAAGGAAGAGAGGTGCAACACATTTAACAGATCAGTAGAGCAAAGTAAAATGGTGATGAAATACGTTCTCTTGGTAATACATTAATTTCAAATACCAGTTTACACAGAACACTCAGATGTTGCAAGGGTTTTCATAAATGAGTCTAATACTGTAGCAGTACTAACTATATATGCAAAGAATTACAATGAAGAAAAAGGATAGAAATTATGTAAGAGAAAAAGAAATACTGTTTCCTTATACAAGTCTTTCTTCCTGCTCTAAATGTAATTATATTGTAGAATCAGAAATATTGAATGAAACTCTGAAGCTTTTGCTGTAGAGTAGAGCATGTGATTTACAATAAATGGGACTGCATTGTAGCAGAGAAAGAAGTTGGCTTGTATATAAAATTAAATCAGTAATTTGTAAACGATTGGCAGGGATGCCTAATTCTACTATTGTGGACTTGATTCAGCATCACATCTGCTTGACACTAGTGTTTGCTGGAGCTGTTCCTTATTTCAGGAACTGTTCCTTATCTCAGCGCAGGAAGAACATGGACCTCTTGGAACAGGTCCAGAGGAGGGCCACAAATCTGATCAGAGGGCTGGAGCACCTCTCCTATGAAGACAGGCTGAGAGAGTTGGGGTTATTCAGTCTGGAGAAGAGAAGGCTCCAGGGAGACGAGACCTTATAGCAGCCTTCCAGTACCTAAAGGGGGCCTACAGGAAAGGTGAGGAGGGACTCCTTATCAGGGATTGTTGCAATAGGATGAGGGGTAACCGTTTTAAACTGGAAAAGGGGGGATTTACATTAGATATTAGGAAGAAATTCTTGACTGTGAGGGTGCTGAGACACTGGAACAGGTTGCCCAGAGAAGCTATGGATGCCCCTTCCCTGGAAGTGTTCAAGGCCAGGCTGGATGGGGCTTTGAGCAACCTGGTCTAGTGGGAGGTGTCCCTGCCCATGGCAGGGGGGTTGGAATTAGATGATGTTTAAGGTCCTTTTCAACCCAAACCATTCTATGATTCTATGATTATTTAGCATCACAACAGAACATAGCTTAGCCCTATAGAGTATCCTCTGAGGAAATTCTTCAGTAAATTTCATTCATATGTAATGGGACAATTTCATTCATGTGCAAGATACTGGAATATTCCACACTGAAAGAACTTGCTGTGGTCCTTTAAATTTTGTATAAAAATACTCTTAGTTTTACTTTCACCCTTGAATAGCAGCACTTTACAGTGTAATCCACAGGACGAATGTTAATCCATAAACTACCAAGCCCTTTTTTCTTCCAGAAAGGCTTTCGAGATTTGATGGCATGAGCAAGTGGCAAAACTCTCCCATGAAATAGCATCTCCCTTTAATGTCATGCTGACCACCTCTATTTTCATTCACAAGTCCTTAACATTTTATTGGTCCTTGCTACCACAACAGTGTGGAAACAATGTATGTGTGCGTAGATGTGTGTTTACATATGCAGCCACACACATGCACTCCTCCTCCTCCCCAGAGTCTAGCTAGCTAGCTGTCTGAAACACATGAAGTTGTATTTTGACTCAGTGAAAAGAACAACTGCTTCCTGCATATTTTCTCTCCTCATCCTATGTGTGCCCTTTTCCACATGTGGCCAGCTGCTTCCCTGTGACAACCTTCCCTCTTCGGAAGAACATACTCTACTTCTGGAAAACAGTTTCTGCTCTTTGCCACCCCCCTCTTGCCCTGCCCCCCCTTCTTGGCCACTTTCTGTGGCCTGAAGAGTAAAACTTCGTTACTCCAGTAGAAGATTACTTTTTTTAAGACTAAAAATAAACTGAAGAAGTAATTTCTATTGTCCTAATTCATCTGTTTTGTTTTATCTGTGAGAAACTGAAACTTGGATGTGGGTGACTTCATTTTGAAAAAGAAATGCACAAAGTCCAACTCTAATAAGATCTGGATAAAAAAAAATAAAAAAAGCTCTGGGTGAGAAAAAAACTAACAAATACCTAGTGTTGTCTCTATCTAGTTTGGGTTCTCTGGCAAGTTGTTTTATCTCCACCCCCAGTACTATTACTAAATTAGCTACAATGCCAAAACATGCCCACATCCCGATATAACCCTAAGACCCTTCAGCTTTCAACAGCAAGCTTTCAGTTAAAGTGATTTAAAAAGTCAGTGGTCCCCACTTCCCAGAGGCTGGCTGTGATGGAACATGCTCCTTTTCTCGAGAGGGCCTTCTTCTGATGGAACAGAAGGATTGTGTCACTATTTCACCAATCCATTTCACACCGAAATAGCACATGGTTTTTGTAGGGGTAAAAGCCTGATCAAAAGATCATTGAGGTCAAGGGCAGATATTTTCCACTGACTTCAACAGGCTTTGTATCTGGTCCTTTGTAAGAAGCTCTTACACCAAAAGCTCCAAAGTGAAGGTCGGTGTCAGACTTGATGCTTGCTTTCCTCTGAAGCTGAACACCAGAGAAGAATGGAGCTGTGATTTCCACGATGAACTTGCACAGTGCCTCACTGACACTCCACAGAGGCACCTGAGATACAAAGCTGATTTTTTTGGCTCCCTGTGTAGCTTGTGGTTTATGTTAAGCTGCAATATCTCACATCTGCTATGCACTAGGAACAAGCACATGTAAAGTTACCATAACTCGGTTTGTGTTTGATAACTTGTTAAGCTGCTATCAAATTGTAACAAGAGTCTAAGTCTGAGCATGAATACAACTACCACTCCTAGCAACAAAGGGGAATTAAAATGTTGTATCAATTATGTTTTTTATAGCAGGAGTAAATCTGTTTTAATTACAGAAATGGGTTAAGTCATGTTCAACAAGAATAAAAACTAAGTGAAAACATCTGTTTCCTTATAAACTAACAGGGTGACATGAAACAGTATTAGACGCTTATTTGAAATGCCTTCCTGAAGTAATAAACACTTAGAATTAAGCAATGAAATCGCTGTAATTAAATACTACATAATGGAGGCCTAAACTTACCGTGAAGGAGGCAGCAAGGTGAAATAAGCAGGAAAGCAAACTAATATTTTCACGGATGTTATTTTATTTTAATTTTTAGTCATTGATTATTTCTACAATAACAGTTTACTTCATAAACCCACTATAAAGTCCACCAAGTTATCACGGGGACTGAAAAGAAAGCTGCTACTGTATGGGTCAGCATATTCTGCTCATCAGAACTTTTGACAAATCACAGAGTATTAAAGTGATTATTAATGCTGGAAAGAGATTTCAGAAACATAGAATCATAGAATGGTTTGGGTTGGAAGAGACCTTAAACATCATCTAGTTCCAACCCCCCTGCCATGGGCAGGGACACCTCCCACTAGACCAGGCTGCTCAAAGCCCCATCCAGCCTGGCCTTGAACACTTCCAGGGAAGGGGCATCCACAGCTTCTCTGGGCAACCTGTTCCAGTGTCTCAGCACCCTCACAGTCAAGAATTTCTTCCTAATATCTAATGTAAATCCCCCCTTTTCCAGTTTAAAACGGTTACCCCTCATCCTATTGCAACAATCCCTGATAAGGAGTCCCTCCTCACCTTTCCTGTAGGCCACTTTCAGGTACTGGAAGGCTGCTATAAGGTCTCCCTGGAGCCTTCTCTTCTCCAGACCGAATAACCCCAACTCTCTCAGCCTGTCTTCCTAGGAGAGGTGCTCCAGAGTGATATCTTTCATGATGCTCACTTTGTTTATGCAGACAAGATGTACAGTGGTATAAGCCCTAACACAACAGTGCTTCCCAACTGCTTCATAATATCAGTTTTCTCAACAGAGTATCTGTCCCCTAAGCCAGCACGCTGACTGCAGTGGGTAGTGTCCTGAGGGAGCATTCTCAGAGGAGCCACTGCATAGTTGCTGGGAGAGGCAAGGTGGACTGGAGGAAGGCATCCCAGAGTAGGACTCTGATGACTTCTTTCTTGAACGCTTTTGGCAGCTTGGTGGGTGACTTTGGAAAAATTTCATCACTGCTCTGTCTCTCTGTTTCCCCCCCTTTAACAAAAAGATATTAATCCTGCTATCTATGAAAATATTTTGAGATCATTGAGGACAAATAGTAGAACAGAGCAAGGCTAGTAGCAATTGCTATACTTACTAGGCTTGGGATGTGCTAAGTTGAAGCCTGAGACTATTAACTGTGTAGCACCAAAGTACAAATGCCTCTTTTACTTGTATATACTCTTTCTACATGTTGACACCCATCTCTACCACATGTTCCTTTGTTTTATCCAGTCTCATAGAGAAGAAGTATCCCTGCCCAGGGTGTTCTGGGTTCTCACAGATTTCAATTCATTCAAACACTTGGTGGCAGCCAGAAAGTAGTGAAGCTGCTTCCTGTCTGTGTAATATTTTGTTTAATGAATGAAGAGTTAAGCCCTTAATAAATGAGCAGGCACGTTCTAGGTCCTGATCCCAGTTGGTCTGAGCATGTGATAGATACTTGTAAATGACTCTTTTTTTGTGGAGGTACAAATTAAAATAATGTTCAGATCTCTTGCGTGTACTTTTTTTCTGATTCATTAGAATGCAAAATAGCTTCACTTGGAAGCAGATTTTGTGTTATGTCTCCTGAGGATAGTGGATGACTTGGGTGGTGGCTGTGAGAAAAGACTGTTAGGGATTAGTAGTTTCTGATGCTCTGCCACTATGCAGCATGTGTTAGAACAGCCTGAAGATTATTTTAACTAATCCCAGTCAGAGCTGCTCTCTTAAGAACGATTCATTGCGTGGAAATAACAGGGTGGATGGTGATAGCCATTCGTCCTCTTGGCCTTTCCCTGTCTCCCTCTACTGAGACTACAGGAAGCAAGGGGAAAGAGCTGACTGCCAGCTCCATGCCTTTTTGAGGCTCCTCAATGCTGAAGACCATTACAGGTTACTTGAGGAAACAACAGATGTAATAATATTTCTCATTTTCTCTGGAATAGTAAATACTTTGGTCATGAATAAACACTTTACTATATGTCTGTATACAGTGAAGTCTTCTCCAGTTGCATTTTAAGTGCTCTTGCTGTATAAACTTTACATTAATATAGTGGTAATAATAATTTATTAAAAATTTATGTGTGCCTTTCAGTGACACCAATCAGTCTTCATCATGAAATAGGATTCTGCTGTGCTTTAACATAGAACAAATGTGAATTCTTATATTGCTGAAAGAGCAGCTAACTATCAGAAGAAAACAAGTATTTAGTGGGAGGCATCGATCTATGGAGAGAAAGCAAGTAAACTCTAGCTCTGAAATCAGCATATCGAGAGACAGCTTTATAAATTTGCATTCAATCGCAGTACCTCAGGAGCAGTGAACCTTTCTGTAACTAAATTTAGGATAAAATAGGTTTGGGTTTTTTTCTTATCTGACCTTTTTCTTGTTTGTTTGTTTGTTTGTTTTTTTTTCTTTTCTTGTTTGAGGCTTTGAAAATGTTGATACTGAAAAGTAACATTTGTATCATCTTGCACATTCTCTTGCTCTGGATAAACTTTCAGGTTTTTGTTTTTTTGGGGTTTCATTTGTTTGTTTTGTTACATTGCTCTTTCTGTATTGCTTTAAAAATAAATAAAATAAAATATTAAAGAAAAGCAATAAGAAAAACGTTTGACCAAAAGGTGGCAGTGAAGACACATAAAATACACCATCCTATATTAGAATAGTAAACAGTTTAAAAGAAAAATCTAATTCACCTAAGCTTTAAGAGCATTATTGTTAAAAAAGTTACCAGTTAGGCTGCATGTTAACGTGAAAACTCCAAAAGGAGTTTGACTTACTGAAGTAACTTATTGCTCAATAAAAGCCCGCTATTGACTCTTGTACGAGCTGTGTGTAAGACAGGAAAAGAATGGCTTTGCCTTGATCTAGTCTCCTGCTGCTCAGAGAATAGATCACAGAGGGTTCAGATGGCTCTTCCTATGAAGACGGGAATACCCAAGGCACTGCTCATCCATCATTCCCACTGCACATTCTACGTGTTCGAACAGCCTTTCTCTTGCTCTTCCGATTCTAGCTCTGAGAATCACTGGTGAAGCAAAGGGCTAAGCCATTATTTGAGCTCTTCAGGCCACGGTGAAATCTTTGTCTGCTGTGGTCCGTCGGTTGTAGTCTGTAAGGATGTTTGGTTCACTGTTGTGCGTGTAGGTACATCATCTGTGGCCCTTCCTCCCCTATGCTTGCCAAATGTTTATCCATTTAAGTAACACATACGACATTGCACTCTTTTCCTCCAGCAACTGATTTTGTCTTAAAAATGTACTTTCCTTCATTATCCTTATTAGTTATGACTGTAGCTAAATATTCTAGTTGTGCTCTATAGAAAATATTAATTAAAAAGATAGCTTCTTCCTCAAGTAGTTATACCCTAGGGCTTAGTTTCCTTTTCCATTCTTAAATTGTTCCTCATTTGCACAGAAGCATAAAATTTGAAGTACACAAACACATATTTTTAAACATCATTGCTGAAGCATTCAGATTTAGTTTCTGGGTTTAGCTCATTGGTAAGGTCAAATCCTGTAAATGTCTTTTGATGGCTCTGTGTATTTTTCAATGCATTTTCTCCTGAATGTTAGTAAAATACATTATGGAAACTAGGGGCTATATGTTTCATGAAAGTTAGTTTCATTCATCTGTATACATACATTTCACAATTTGTAATCCATGGATCACTATTGACTAATAAGACATCAAAAACTTATCTTGGAAAAAATTAGTAAAAAACCAGCTACAATGTCCTTGGAATATAAACAAGGAAGTAAGCAAGTAAAATAGTGGGCAATAAGAGTAAAAAACTGAGTATTCAAGATTTAGCCTGATTTTTATTTGGTTGGAAATGACAAATCATTGTGAGAACCCTGTACAAGTATTTAAGTTTGGTTGGCTTTTTTTTTGTTTGTTTTAAAGCTGTAAATGGTCCTCCATGTGAAAAGAGCTTAAATAACACTGTTAGCCAGTATCCTACTGTATGTATGATCCATCCAGTATAAAAAACTGACAGCCTGTCCTCTGGGAAGTTACTCCACTGTGTGATAGATTTCTCTGCAGGGAAACTTTCATGCCACGCAGCCCAGATTTCCTTGGCATCACATAATGTTCATCAGGTCCCAATTCAAAAACAAAAATGCAAAATCCTCAGAAGTTATTTAATATAGTTTATACTAACCACTATTTTGTAAGCCTGTAATAAGCTGGAAGTTAAACCTACAAATGCTACAGTGTTGTAAAATGCTGTATTCTTAGAAGCCTTTACTGGCCAATGGATAATTTGTGTAGGTTAATCCCATTAAAATTAGAAACAAATTAGCTTGACATTGAGGATGGGAAAATCAATCCTTATTCTACTGAGACCAATCCTTTAATTTCACACTGGGAACTGGAGAATCCTTTTCCTGTTTTCCCAGCTTTCAGTACATTTATTTAGGAATTTTTTCTTTCTCACCACAATTCGAGTCAACCAGGGGAAGCCACTGAGAGGAGATACACTAAAAATGTTTACTTGAACCACGCCTCTTTCTGAAAGTATAAAATTTCTAATTTTATTACATGAAGATGCTGTACAACTTCTGTGGTTAAGATTTCATGTTCTTCCAAGGACTTACAGCTATAGATTTCTTAGATTAGCTCAGTTTGGAATGTCTGTACAGTTTTGATAGCAATTGCAAATACTTAGTTAAATTGTTGTAATTAAATTCTTTGCAAACTATTGATGAACCCTGAGCAGGTGAAATGAAATCATACAATGGTTTGGGTTGGAAGCGACCTTAAAGATTGTCTGGTTCCAACCCCTCTGCCATGGGCAGGGACACCTCCCACTAGACCAGGCTGCTCAAAGCCCCATCCAACCTGGCCTTGCCCACTTCCAGGGATGGGGTTATAAGGTCTCCCTGGAGCCTTCTCTTCTCCAGGCTGAACAATGAGGACTCTCTCAGCCTGTCTTCATAGGAGAGACACTCCAGCCCTCTGATCAGATTTGTGACCCTCTGCTGGACCCGCTCCAACAGGTCCATGACCTTCTTATGTTGGGGGCTCCAGAGCTGGACACCGTACTCCAGGTGGGGTCTCACGAGAGTGGAGTAGAGGGGCAGAATCACCTCCCTTGCCCTGCTGACCATGCTTCTTTTGATGCAGCCCAGGATGCGGTTGGCTTTCTGGGCTGCAAGCACACATTGTTGGCTCATGTCCAGCTTCTCATCCACCAACACCCCAAGTCCTTCTCCTCAGGGCTGCTCTCAATCCCTTCATCCCCCAGCCTGTATTGGTACTGGGGTGGCCCCAACCCATGTTCAGGACTTTGCAGTTGGCCTTGTTGAACTTCATGCACAGGCCCACCTCTCAAGCCTGTCAAGGTCCCCCTGGATGGCATGCATCCCTTCACTCCTGTGTGTTGACCACAGCACACAGCTTGGTGTCATTGTCAAACTTGCTGAGGGTTGCACTTGATCCCACTGTCCATATTGCTGACAAAGATGTTAAACAGCAGTGGTCCCAATACAGACCTCTGAGGAATGCTACTCGTCACTGGTTGCCACTTGGACACCGAGCTGTTGGCTGCAGCTCTTTGAGCGCGGCCATCCAGCCAATTCCTTATCCACTGGGTGGTCCGTAGGTCAAATCCATGTCTCTCCAATTTAGAGCAAGGATGCTGTACGGAACAGTGTCAAATGCTTTGCACAAGTCCAGGTAGGTAACATCAGTTGCTTTTTCCTTATCCACCAACCCTGTAACCCTGTCATAGAAGGCAACCAAATTTGTCAGGCACGATTTTCCCTTAGTGAAGCCATGTTGATTGCCACCAATTGCAGTCAAGTAGATGAAGAAATCAGAAACATATAGTTAAATATTTTCAGAGACCAACACATGGAAATTGCTATTTTTGTTAAGTTCATGTTGAGTGGGGCACCTTTTGAACTATATCCTTTTAACTCTTTTTTTTTGTGTGTTAATCAGTCAGAGTAAAGGTGCCAGATAAAAGCTTTAACTAGTTACCTGGGAGTATTGGGGTGGCTATGGGAGAAACTTCCAGCTGGTTTGTAGTCAGTAGAGCTTCTTCCCCATTGGAATAGGTGCTAGAAATGCCTGGGGGTGGACTTACCTGTGAGATGGCTGTAGCCTCTTTCATCAGCAATGTGGTGCTCCCCCTGTACTGTGTGGCAGGGCAAAGCTTGCAGCTCCGTTGACTTGGCTCCCTTAGATGGGACTTTTTAGATGTGGATCTCCTGCAACTGCAGAGTTCTCTGGCCAGATGTGGCTCTAAGGAAATCTACGCCCCTCTCAATGGCATTAGTTTCACCCTTTCCCATGCACTGCTATCATCACTACAGGATGTATAAACTTCTTGGGGTGGAGGAAGTATGTTCTGGGAGCATGTCGAGTTGAGACTGGGAAGAGACAAAGTGGTTGGTTCTCCCTATCATGAGGAAACTCAGAGCTGAAATGAGCTCAGATTCCTCTGTGGAATTAAGGAAATGCCACCATACTCCTGACAGCATCCCTGCAGCAAATGGGAGTCATGCCTAGAGGAGAATAAGTCCCTTCTTGTTTACTGTTTGGGTACAATCTTCCCATGTTACTGGATTAAGACAGTTGTACCTATTTTGACTTCTGGTTCCTTTGCTGCCTTCTAAAAATGTAATCCACTCAAAGAACATATAGAAGGCTTTGGTAAGCATTGGAAAATATAACTGGATGCTGGGAACTAACAATAAAAGAAAGACAAAATACTGTGTTTTGGATAATACACAAAATATCGTATTTTGAAATTTATCTTAACTTCAAAAAGTCTTAAAAAATTCTTCCCTTTTGTGTGCTACAATTAGTGGTGCAGGGACCTGCTGCCTGCTGGAAGGTAGGCTGCAAATGATAAGCAGTATTTCTAAAAAATATCCTTTATAGTTATAACAGTAAAATGATTATTTGTAAACAATAAAACAACCATCTTCTTTCCCAGCTGCCAAAGAACAGTGGGATGTAGTATCTGGGGAATTTTTTCCCTAAATATTAAGCAGTCCTTCAATTAAAAAACTTGAAGAAATATTTGGTTGCGTTGCTATTATTCCACATGAACTTGAAGTAATTCCTTCATTTAAAGTTTTTGGATGAGGTCACTGGTGATCTGAAATTCTTCTCTTGGTGTGTATAGTGAATAAAGAAGTCTAGTCAATTTGAAAGAAATTTATGTGGATGAACACAGATATATTTTTCACATATGAATGGAGAGGGAAGCACTTTCTTGTAGTGAAAAACAGTAAATTAAACCAGGAAAATTCATATAGATTGTTTCAGGAAAAGGAAAGCAATCTGTGATATTTTTAGAGCTACTTCAAATACAATTTATATATATTAGTTGAAATGTCAAAAAGACACTGGTGCTGAAATTTTAGTGAATTTCTTTGGGAACTAGGTACCCAACTACATATTGCCCTTAATCTTAGTCACGAGGCACAGCCCTTTTAGTTCGAAACATGTCAAAATTACTAATCTAAAGCATGGTTCTTTAAATCCTATGTGGGTGTCCTGATTTTCAAAATGTTATGGAATATAGAAGATCCCATTAACATTAGAGTAATCCCGCACTTTATGCCGAGAGTTTGGTTATCATTTCAGATACGGCTTTCCTTAGAAAACATAAAACTTGTGCTGAGGACAAAATTTTCCCTCCTGCCACATACACAGTGTCGGCATCAGTATTGCCATGAACCAGCACTGGCTGCTACTATGCTTACTTGATAAAGTCCATTGGGCCAGCATGCCTGGGTTTCCCCTCTGTGAAAGCTGCAGTGCTGAGGATTAACTAGATGTGTGCCTGGATCTAGCCACGATAAGGAGCTTGACTCTGCTGTAAATTGTGCCTAGGACTGGCAACTTCAAAGGATAGAGAATCTGCAAACTAAATGGAGCTTTTATGAAATAGCTGGAGCCCAGACAGGGGGTGGTAATGCTATCAGTGTCTCTTAAAGCTTCAAACTGGGACATAGAGAATCTCTGGGTAATGGCTGATTTGAGTAAGTCTTTGGATAATAAATTTTGTTTCTGTCTATAACTCCTTTTATGCAAAGAAATGATGACTTAGCTTGTCCTGTTTTGTACAAAACACATGTCTTTTCAGGTCATCCTCCTTAGTTCATCCTGTTTATTTCCCTCTCAAGGTATATGGTGAATGTTTTCTACTTTCCCCTGCAGACAGAAAAATATCTTCAATTAGATATTTATCTAAAGCTGTTATCAGCTTTAGCTGTATTTGTTACATAATAAAACATAGCCACACAGTAAACCCAGGCAGACCTGCCCTGCAGCCCTAGCTATTAACAGCAAGAGATGCACATTAAACTCACAGTATGTTCGCATTAGTTTCACAGTAACTTTTATACATTATCACAGGACAAAAATAAAATTAGCAGCCAATAATGTTGTAACCAAGAAAACAGCATATAGAGGGGATAAAGAAAGAACAATTTAGAGCTGCCAATTACAAACATTTAATGATAAGAAAGTAGCTTTATGCAGAGCTTATCTTAGCTGGATCCCTCCTTGCCAACAGGAGCATCTATGTTTTTTTCAAAACATTCCAATTTTATGAACATTCAATGCTGTTTTAAAAAATTACTAAGCGTTTTTGTCCAATTTCTTATGTTCCTTCTTACACCCTTGGTATAAAACTTCATGTTGAGAGCCTAAAGCAGGCTTCACCTTTCTTCCTGTTGAAAACTTTTTGCTTCTTACACCACGGGAGGTGATGGTAAAGAACAAAATAAAAAGAACACATGACTTCTAAGTGGGAAGTGATATGTTCTTTTCAGATGCATATTGCTCAAAATATAAACAAAGCTCTTGTTAGTTGTTAGACTAATATAAACCAAGCTCTTTTTAGTTTTCAGATGGTGTCGTTGATTTGTATATCTAAAATCTGCAAGACTGTTGACATCTGCTGTTTTGAGACTGAAACACACTGAATACTACTAATTGTTCATTGCACTAAGGAGCCTTTTATGCAATTAGGCCATGCTTTTGAATGAGGAAATTAATTTTAAATTAAAGGACTGCACTAGGGAAAGGCATAGTTAAAAGGTTCTACCTAAAAGGAAATTGGAAAACTATACAAGTATTGTAGTGCTTTGTCATGCAGCAGTTCTGAAAAGCTTTTATTTCTGCAATGGACTTCAGTACCTGAAGAAGGGTTTTGCAGAACATGGTAATTCACTTTCAGAATTTTAGTTACATTGTTTTGGAATTGGCGAGGTTGATGTGCTGGCGATAAGAAAGCATTTGGAGACCATACAGTATGCATGAATGACAGCAAGAATTAGAGACAGGACATCTGAGTAGTGATACCTGAGCAATCTTTTTTGATGCTCTCACGTGTTATTTAATTGCAGAAATATGTTTTTTCTAGAGAAGAACAAGTATATTTTTTTGCCAGGAGAGTAAATGCAATTGGTACAGAGAGCATCATTTATGACATCCCAAGGCCATGGTGACTCTTTGCTTCCTTTATTTCCCTCTTTATTCTTATGCTGTCCAAGCAGGCACACCAACTCAGACAAGATAGAGCTGCCACTGGGCTACTCCACTTTGTACAAACTAGGACAACCTGTATTTATGTTTTTCTACACCTCTTCTACCCAGTGCTGAGTCTCCTTTTCACCCAGATTCAGCGTTACCCTGCTTCCATGTGGACATGAGATGCCTCTGTGTCAGGTTAAGGTGTGAAATTGGGCTCAGCATTTAGTTTGTAAGCTCATTAGTCAGTCCTCCATAGCTACTTTCTGTCTGAAGATCTCGAATGATCTTCTTTTCAATTACTATCATTACTTAATCTGGCTTCGTCTATGTTAACTGATGAGTTCACACTGATACAATACAACTCTTCTATTTAGGCTGAACTACTTGAATCCTTCCCCGTACTCATGGAAAGATGGTCTGGTGACACACAGACATATCAGTGTCCAATACTCATAAGACAATCCCCTCACAAGGTCAGGGATACTGACCTTTCCAGTAATAGAAAATGTCTCACTCACATGTAATCTCCTTGATCTTCCGAGTAAAGAAAAAATATTGATGATGTGAAAAGTTTGGAATGCATCCTTTCACGACATGTTTTTCAAAGTGTTGGTGAGTTTGGGTCTGAAATAGTTACGTATGCATAAGAAACGTGGGTATTACATAAATGTAGGCATATCTGTGCACATGCAAGCATGAAGCATTTAAGTTTCATGTGTCCTTTAAATTACCCAAGCATGGCAACCAGTAAGTATTAGTGAAAGCTTTTTGCTCCACCTAAACTAAATAGAGAAAACACTCATCTCCTAGACAAAGAAGAGGCATTATTTTAATTTGTGTCATTGATGGTGTTTTCAATCAAATATGCAAATTTCCTGAGGCAAAATGAAAATAAAGGCACTGTGAAGACACTTCAGTATCTTAGTTCAGTATCTTCTTCTTTAACTGATCTGCCAAGGACCTTTTATTAGAGATTATTATAATATTGATTTCAATGAAGAATTTATATGGCATTATCTTCATAATAAGCCTTTTATATCTAAGCCTGTTTTAAATGTAATTTCATACAGTACATCTCATAAGAAAAGTTACAAAGGAATGCTAAAGGTGTTATCATGTGAACTTGGCGTGCTCTCTTCAGTCTGGTAGATGCTTTTCCTGCAGACAGATTATTTCTGCAGGATTTTGCCTGGGGAACTACATAGAATTTTCAGTCTTATGGTAAGAATTCAGCAAGTTGTTGGTATGTGCCTGAAATGTAATAGACTTGCTATAGTAAATAAAAGAAATACCGCTACTGAATAGCTGCTATCCTTATTAAAGCGTAGAAAGCAATGTACAAAATTCCTATATAAATACCATCATTAGATCTGCCCTGCGTCTTTTCTGTCTTAATTTCCCCACATTCCTTTTCCCACAATAAGTTTCTTCTATCCCTTCTTTGGTACATGGAAATGAAGGAATGTCTTTAGCGGAACAAGGGCACTCTCTTGCCCATTGGTCCTGTCAGGAACTTTTATCTGCTTGAGTCCTTGAGCTGTGCTAACTCAAGCTTGTTCTAGCAGACATAAATTACATTTTGTTGTGCTGCTCTTGCTGTGTGCTAAGGGGATTCATTTCAAGGCAATAAATATGATTCTGTCTCACTCTTCTCTGTGGCTTGCAAAGTGGGAGGGCAGTTTTAATTTGCTCTGGGTGGGTTCGTAGGGAGAGATATTAATGCAGTTTCTTATCTGTGCTCTGCATTTCTTTCCTTTCTGAAGTAATGTGATCCACAGCTTGGGTTGCACAGGTCTCTTTGTAGTCAAACATTGACCAAGATCTTCCATATATGAATATTGGTCTCAACCTCATAATGACATAAAGTGATAAAAATGTTTGTGAAGTTCAGGGCTCGGCCTTGTCTGTGTGCTGGATCACTTGTCTTTGTGGTGGTTTGAACCTGGTCCCTCTGATGAAACCCATAAAAAGATGTGGTGACTCTTATCAAGGGCCATCTTTGGGACAGCCATAGCAAACATGGCCTGAAACAGGAGCCTTTTTGACACTTACATGCAAAAGCAGCACAGAAAGATCAGGAGATGCCTGATACCTTGCTTAGTTGAACTGAGACCGCACTGATAGGATGCCTTATTCCACCATTGCTGGCTAGTAAGTCTGTGGGGGTTAGGAGCAAACACTGAAGTAGTTTGTGTAACTCATTTAATGTCAAAGAAACCTCAGCATTCACTAAGACAGTTTCAAGCCCAAGTGCATTTAATTTAATGCTCTGTTATTTTGTTAGTGAAGCAGATAACTTTCAGGAACTTGCCTATGTGTCTGCATTTAGCAGTTGTTGTCTTTCTTGATCAATTACAAATTCCAGAGTGGAAATTCTGGTTGTTAGCTTGCCTAATACTGATTCAAAACTGCAAATATTTTTGCTCATTGCATTTTACTTTTCCAGTAGTATATGCACTGACCTGAAAGGGCAGAAATTCCAGTGAAACATCGGAGACCACAAAAGCCTTGGCCTTAGAGCTACATCCCCTCACAGCCTTTATATAAACTAGGATATATGTAGATTGTGATTATTTAATATAGGAAATTGTACTTTCCAGTTTTCACAATTGATTCTTTAAAGATATATCTTTATTTACTCATACACTAGCTCAACATCATGAATAAAACAGAAGTGCAATGAAGTTAAATACAGACATATTGATGTGCCATAATAGACGGTTCCAATGCAAAAAAGTTCACAAAGTGTTTTCTGAGTCTGTGCTGAAGGGTAGCTTCTGTTAAGCGAAGTAAGTATATCTCCTGGCATGCATTTATTTGTGGGCCAGTGTTAACATTTCTGTCAGTCTACTCATGGTTTATTGTGTACAGAAGCCAGAAAACGGAGTAGAAAAAAGATCAAGAGCTTGCTTACCTGGTATGTATTTGGAATGTAAGTGGAGTAAGTTTTGTTCCTAAGAAGAGAACAAGTTTGTGTCTGTATGATTGGTTTGTTGTCTGTGTGGGACTGTGTGTCATGACTGAGAAACTGCTTTGGGAGCTGAAGATGTGAGGCAGGCTTCCTACTTTCAGTTTCTGCCAGTACATGTATTATTATGAAAGATAAAGGGGCATCAGAATTAGCCTACACAAAAGACTTAATAGACAAGCTCCCGGCAATAAACCCAGCAACCAGAATACAGCCCAGTTGGAGGGGATTTTGGAGGAAGGTTTGCTCCTTCCTTTGAATATATGGGCTAGAAAGAATGATGACGATGCTTCAGAGGCAAGAACTGAAGGCAACTTACTGAAGGGAGGAGACAATGAAGATAAGCGGATGCAGATTCCACAGGATGAAAATTATCCCTAAATGGGAGCCTTGAAAGAGATGTTTGGGTATGAAATGTTATCTCTGAGAGCTAACATCAAAACCCGAGGAACAGGGATGCAGATGGGTGATAGTGCTGATATTCAGAAAAGGATATGAAAAGCATGATGGAGAGAAGGCTATACAGAAAATTTTGTACCTGTGGACAAATCCTGAAAAGGGGGTGTATGGGGCAGCCCTAAATGAATACTGGATGAACATGACTGAATACAAGATACAGGAAGACACTGACTTATGAAGTAGTAGAGTTGCTACAGTATCTTATTTAGAGCGGTTGAGTTTAGGGTCCAGGGAAGACTATTCAGTAAGAGGATGAGGATGTAAGAAGGGTGGGAGGCAGCCACAAAGTCTGAGTACTCTGCTACAGAGTAGGACATGTATATTTCTAAAGTGTCATGAATTGTCTCCATAGAACAACAGCAACACACCAGAAATCATAAGCCTAGCCAAATTGTGCTATAATTTATACTTTTTATGAGGTGCAACATAGGAAGGCCAGTAAAGTCAAGAAAGTGTTAAAACATTTGTCTTGTGCCTTCTGTGGAAGAAAGAATATGTTAAAATTGCAATACAAAGGTCTTCTTAAACTGGAAATGGAGAGAGAAAAGAGGGAGTCATGATTCCAGGAAGCGCTTTGAATATCAAAGGCAAACCCTGAATATTTCATTTGCTTTGAAAGGACACTGATCAAGCTTTGAATGTTTCATTTGCATTAAAAAGGGACAGGAATACACAGTCTAAGAGAAATCATCCAGGATTGGAGGGAATCACCCAGCAGATGGAGTAATTTGATGAATTCTGCACCCTTAGCTTTTGCAACTGGAGTTTTGGGGTGATTACTATTTCTTGAGCACCTAAGGAGAAACCATTTTGCTGTTAAAATTTAGGTATGCATTTTAAAATGTATTTACTATTTGCAATCCAGTTTACAAGTTCATAATTAATTGTGTGAACTTATCTTCATAAAGTAGATTTTACTGTGCTTTAACCTTTAATACTCAAATAGTATTATAGGGGAGTCTGGGTGAAGCTGAGAATTCAGGGATTTATAATCTCTTTGAAAGTAAGAGGAATCTATGTGAAGCATCTTCCTTGGGATAATCTACACACAAAATCATGTTTTTAAGAAACACGGGTGCTTTCCTGGTAAACTTCAAGAGCTAGTGCGCAGGCTATTACATGCAGAAGTCAGTCCAGTGAACAACTGTCTGAAAGGCAACAGGCCATGGAAATCTCACCACTAAGTATGTGGAATAGAGCAGGTTCCTTCAAGACTTTTTCATCTGGTCTACTTGACCTTAGGATCAATTGGATTGGAGTAGAGTCAAGCTACAGTAACGAACTTGTCTCTTATCCTCAAGTAAGAGGGGATTTGGCCTGTCACCATGCCTAAATCAGACAGTTCAGTTTGACAGTAGCTTTCAACTTTTATTTTGCAACTCCCCCCTCGAAACCAAAAGCCTTTAGTTCAGTCGCTATGCAACCACAGAACACAAACTTTGAGCAGTCTTTGAATTATTTGTCCAGGTCCCTAAGGAATCAAAACATTTAGCACTACTTTGTAGATAGGGACAGATTTTGTGAATATCTTCTTGTGAAGCTGGCATTTTTTAAAAAGAAAAATGTTAAAATTAAATTAAGGAAGGATGATATTGGTGAAAACACCAATGTTGAGCGAGTTCTAATACAATCAACCAAGCAAATGGCTAGAAGTAGCCATTACACATGCCAGTCCTCCACAGACAAAGACATTTTGGTAAGCAAAACCAGAATTTACTACAGAGTTGGAACAATTAAGGAAGTTGAAGAACCTTCATTACAGAAATTTGGAATGTACCTGTGAATGGCACAAATTACTGCTCAATTTACTTGATCTATTGTGACACAAAGGTTCTTGCCAGAGCCCCTGGCTTGTAAGCTGAAAAAAACCCAAACCTCTTATTACTCTAATTAGACACGTAAATCAGGTCAGATTTATTCAATCTTGGCAAGAGGCAGACAACTCATAAATATAATTGTAATTGTGCTTGAAGGAATGCTTCGTAGTGTTGCTGCTGGACACTGAAAAAAGACAGGGTTGCTTGGGATTTTTTTCCTAACCCTTGAAGGAAAGGGATGTAATGCCCTCTGTAAGAATCAGATTAAATTGTTATAAACTAACCCCTCATTAAGGCAAATAATAGATAATTAGATTTCAGAATCTTTCTCATAAAAGAGGGACAATGCTTACTACTCTTCCAGATCCTGCTGGCAATGCTAGTAAGGACAACCCAGGGATGTCGGGTTAGTGTATCCATATCAGTTTAGGCTTCATCCTATGTGGAGAAAGTTTCAAATTAAAAATTGAAGGGAAAGGTTGAGAAAAGACTGTCAGCCACACATGTAAATATACACCTCCAGAATTATCTCAGTTAGTAACCGAGGCCTGGATTCCACCTATCTTGAGCTGCCAAGAAGCCTAGCATGTACTGAAAAAAGGCAATATATTTAGATATATCACTTACCTCAGATTAAAGCCCCAAAATATTTATGCCATTGAAATACCCAAATCCTCTCCTAACTGAAAGTGATACTATGTATACAGAGACTCCCAAATACACAGTGTTAGTTTCCACTGACACACCGAACTTCACACCGGCATGTATCATAAAATTGTATAAATATATTTATATCTAAATTATTTTATGTATTCTAAAGTTATATATATACACACACATGGATTATTTATGCACACACGTACAGATGCATGTATATACAGAGACACATATAAAGTTAAAAAATGTAACGAGAATTGGGAAGAAACATCTTGCTCACTTAGAATGAAAAAGCAACATAAGAGATTAAAGTAGCAATCTTTAACCATTTTACACATCTCATTCCATTTTAACAGAAATAATCTTCTAATGCCTTGGCCAATTCAAGGGCCTTATGAAATAAAAGCTGAACCAACTGACTGATGTTGGAGGTGTAGGGGAAGAAATATCATGTAGGTTTTTGTTCATGCCCTGTCTTCCAAAGTTCTGGCGTGATACTGGTGTAATTATAATACACCTCTTTGACGTTAATGAATTGTGTCCCTATACGGCATAGACCAGGCAGTTACTAAGTTTTTGGTGGTTGTGGGATGTGACAAAAAAGAATTTCCCTGCCCATGGCAGGAGGGTTGGAACTAGATGATCTTTAAGGTCCCTTCCAACACAAGCTATTCTATGATTCTATAATACTGAATAAACAGCAATTGCTAAGGAGTCTTAGTCCCTTTGAATCAGTTGAATGGATTTCATAGTCAGAGACTTAGACAAACAGCTGGAGTTAAATCCATGTGCCTTCTTCCCTTTTCTTTGTTTTCTTCCCCTTTTCTTCGCTCTGCATATTTTTCTTTGGCTTTAATTGCTGTATGTTTTTGTTTTAGTGTGTGTCATATTAATCAGTGCAGAGGGCCTACTGTGTTTAATATGTGGGCATCCAATCACTGAGAGAATATTTCATCTGTTCTCATGTTTAATATTTTTTTCTTGTGTTGACACAATTTGTTTGGTTTGATTAAAAAAACAAAGATAAAAACAGAGGAAGGCTGAAAATGTCTAATAAATAATAAATGGGTATGTTGACAACCCTTTGACACAGAGAAAGAAATACATAAAGAATTTTTAATGAAAATACAACCTCAGTAGGACGTGAACACAATATTTTTGAAATATATGACAGGCACTTAATCCATTAGGTTAAAAAAATTGCTTTGGTTAACACCCAAGGGATGCTAAAGGTATTTTTTGGCCAGCAGGTCCACAGAGTGCTCTGTAAATGGAATAGAAATTGAATCTTAATCCCACAAAGTTTGTAAGCATTTTCCTGGCACAGCACAGTAGTATCTTTTCGGTGTAAATTCTAAGAAAGCAGAGGACTTGCTGGTGAGTTCTAACTGGGTCTAAAAATTAGAAGAGCCTGAAGTAACTGTCAGAATTTTTAAAACATAAGTTTCTTGAAATCCCATATCTGTAAGTCTTACTCTGTTTCAAATGTAACTTCCTTCAAATGTTCTGTATCTTGAGGGCTAAACTTTTTGTCCTTTGGAGGCAAAATTCCTATTTGTGGACATAGTGACCATTAGATAACATGTCTGCAATACGATCCCCCATTACATGAGTTGGGCAGCAGCAACTCAAAAGATATGTTTTGAATTCAGAATTTAATTATTGCACCTTTGTAGGCAAGAACCTGCCTTGATTTCTTAATTAAATTTATTTATAACCACTTTTTATCCATATATTCCAATGCATTTGTTGCCTTTTGTCCACATTAATTATTCTTTTATCTGGTGCTTGTCCTTCTGATGTAAGGACCCATCTTATTCACTCTTCATTTTCATTTTGCTAAGCTAAACAGGCCAAATCCTTATAGTGTTCTCTACTAGTACTGGTTTCTCTAGTCTCTGAATCATCTCAGTATCATTCCAATTGGAATTCATATTGTTTGAAAAGAAAGATGTCCAGCTAGATAAATTCTCAGTGATGCCTTGTAAAATAGCAGTAATTTTCCATATTTCCATAGGAATGCTGACTCCATTTGATATAACCTAGGATCATATCTGTGCTTTCCATGGACACATTGCACCAGGAGGCAAATTCTCAATCTAAAACTGACCAACCGTTTAAGACACCCTTGTTCTTTTCTTCCCTTGTTAGTATTTCTCTATTGATGAGCTTCCAGGTTATAGCAGAAATACTTATGTCCTGGCAGTGGGTCCTTGCCCCTTGTTCTATACAAATTCTGTTCATTTCCCAATATATAATTTCTTCTGTGTAAGTTTCCAGTCACCCAACAATACCATGTTTTTCATTATTGTACCATCAGAAAATGTCACCATGTTTTGGTCATTAATGGTGACTGGTGATTTCTCATAGAGTGAACACATGAACATTTGTTGGAGTCAACTTTGGTCTTATGTTCTTAATCTTAAAAACAGTTATCTTATTGAAGAATGGATCTCTCATGATTTATCTTTAGTAAATTCATGCAGGATTTTTATATCACTTCTCATTTAGCTTCAAGCCTTACCTTTTTAAGGTTACTAGGCCATTAATATTATTGTGTTGTTACACAACCCTTTTTCTTGTTTGTAGCTAGAAGTTTTATATTTGCTATTGTGCAGCTGTATGGAACAGCCCCATTTTGATTTATTAAACAACCTCTTCAATGTTTGCCTTGGATTTCACAATATGCTTTTAAATACACACATTATGTAATTGCCATTGTCCCATCCTACTGGGAATCCAGGAATGCTTTTTTTTTCTGTAGTTAAAGTCAAAATGAGTGTTACATTCCTCCTTTCAGAACTTATCCTCTGGCTGCAGATTGTTCTGTCTGCAGCATCCCTATATTCCTATTCCTTTTTCCTCTTTGAGTCCATCCACTGGTTATCTATCTCCACCATAGCTTCACCATTTCAAATGCAGAGGGTTTAGTGGGTTCTTCCTCTTCTATTTTTGATTTTGGAGAAGGAATATAGTAAATATGGATGTTGTCTCTCTGATTTGGACCCATAAAACACGTTGACTTCTGTATGTTTGGTATTACTGCTCATCTAGAGGACTATCTGGTGTTCACCCGAGTGTGGTCCATGGAGATCATACAGCTCAGATCCTCTGCTGGTGCAACTTACTCTCAGGATTTCATTCACATCAAGATCATGCTAGCCTGCCTGAGGCTTCACTACAAAACTAATTCCTTTTTCACATTAAATTTATGGCTGATGCTTTATTGTTGTAGGTGTTAGAGTTCTTGTCTCCCAAGGAGTTAAACGGGACCAGATAAGAAAGGATTCTGAGACACTCTTTGCTAGCTAGCTACTATTTTTTTCAGTGCTACTATCCAAACATTTAGGTGTTCAGATTTACTTAATGGATATAGAAATGCTAGAGAAACCACGATAATGACTCTGAAAGCTTTCTGGATTCTGCTTGAACAGACTTTCAAATAAATACTGTTATGAAAACATTTCCTCCTCATTTGTTGGTTAGCAGCTTTCAGTCTCTCTTGTGCCATCTGCTGTCTTCTGAGATCTTTAGTTCCCAGGCCATTTCAGGTCATTCTTCTCAATACGTGCTCTTTTCAGCTTCCTTCCCCACTTCAAGTCCAAGTACTGCTCCAGCAGCCCTAATTCACTGTGTTATAGTAACTGCTATGTGCTCTATCACATTCTCTCAAGCTTCCATGCATACCATTACTCACTGTTTTTTGTCTCATTGGACTGCTAGACAAACAAAAGTTCATCTTCTCTAGAAAAATGCAGAGGTTGATCCATTATATATAGCCTGTTCTTATAGACTGGTATTACAACACTATGCATTTAAAACCTGAAAATCGAAGCATGGCTCTTGTGGATATACTTCAGCTCTGCACATCCACAGTCATCTACTGCAACATCTTTTTGCTATCTTTGTACAGTACTGGGAACAGAACTGGAATAAAACCTTGCTTTTAAGGCCAATGAGGTCTTCTCTTATTCAGATAGGTGGAACCCTGTGGGCACAGTAATATTATAGGCCCTTAACATAACAGAATTAGGCCCACAACATTCGACTCTCCTGTGTGCCATGCTTCTCTCTGAGGAGTTAATTTAATAATGGTAGGACACTAACAGACAGCTAGTGTAGTGGAACAACTGACAACAGTATGAAAATTCTGATGCAGTGGCCTTCTTTCCTCCCATAGTTAAAAATCTGCTTTTTGTTTTATTTTTCCTTCTGCAATATAGCTCCACCTGACAGCCTGTCTTTGACATGTTCATAGATCAAAGGTATTTTCTTTTCTGACTGGAGACATGATTTGCTCACATGCTATTTCAAAACTCACAGCCCAGTTGTACCACAGTAGTTATCTCTTGCACTAAATCTGGGCTGTCCTCTGCTACGCTTGACTTCCAAGTCCTTAGCTAGTATATGTGTTCAACTCTGCGTGTTTGAAGGTCCCTGTTGTACTGGGAAAATAAAGAAATCTGTCTGCCACAGACAGAAAAGGGGTCGTTGAGAAGGATTGTGTGGTGATGACTGGAGGGTGGCTAATGTGACGCCCATCTACAAGAAGGGTCAGAAGGAGGATCTGGGGAATTACAGGCCTGTCAGCCTGACCTCAGTACCAGGAAAGATCATGGAGAGGATCATCTTCAGTGAGCTCTCATGGCAAGTGCAGGGCAGCCAAGGGATCAGGGCCAGCCAGCATGGGTTTAGGAAAGGGATGTCCTGCTTAACCAACCTGATCTCTTTCTGTGACCATGTGACCCGCCTTCTGGATGCGGGGAAGGCTGTGGACGTTGTCTATCTGGAATTTGGTAAGGCCTTTGACACCATCCCCTGCAGCATTCTCCTGGAGAAGCTGGCGAATCATGGCATAGGCAAGTGTACTCTTCGCTGGGTTAAAAACTGGCTGGATGGCCATGCCCAGAGAGTTGTGATTAATGGGGTGAAATCCTCTTGGCGGCCGGTCACCAGCGGTGTCCCTCAGGGCTCAGTTTTGGGGCCGGTTTTGTTTAATCTTTATCAATGATCTGGATGAGGGGATTGAGTGCACCCTCAGTAAGTTTGCAGATGACACCAAACTAGGTGAGAGTGTTGATCTGCTCGAGGGTAGGAAGGCTCTACAGAGGGACCTGGACAGGCTGGATCGATGGGCCAAGACCAACTGTATGAGGTTTAATAAGGCCAAGTGCCGGGTCCTGCATTTCGGTCACAACAACCCCAAGCAACGCTACAGGCTTGGGGAAGAGTGGCTGGAAAGCTGCCCGGCAGAAAAGGACCTGGGGGTGCTGGTGGACGGCCAGCTTAACATGAGCCAGCAGTGTGCCCAGGTGGCCAAGAGGGCCAACAGCATTCTGGCTTGTATCAGGAATAGCGTGGCCAGCAGGAGCAGGGAAGTGATCGTGCCTCTGTACTCGGCACTGGTGAGGCCTCACCTCGAGTGCTGTGTTCAGTTCTGGGCCCCTCTGTACAAGAGGGACATTGAAGTGCTGGAGCGTGTCCAGAGCAGAGCTACCAGGCTGGTGAGGGGTCTGGAGACCAGGTCATATGAAGAGAGGCTGAGGGAGCTGGGCATGTTTAGTTTGGAGAAGAGGAGAATGAGGGGAGACCTCATTGCCCTCTACAACTACCTGAAAGGAGGTTGGAGAGAGGGGGGTGTTGGCCTCTTCTCCCAGGTGAATAAGGACAGGACCAGAGGAAATGGTCTGAAGTTGCGGCAGGGGAGGTTTAGATTAGATATTAGGAAGAATTACTTTACTGAAAGAGTGGTCAGGCACTGGAACAGTCTGCCCAGGGAGGTGGTTGAGTCACCATCCCTAGAGGTATTTAAGAAACGTCTAGATGTGGCACTTCAGGGCATGCTCTAGTGGCAGAGATTGTAGGTTGTTTGGTTGGACTCGATGATCTTAAGGGTCCTTTCCAACCATGAAGATTCTGTGATTCTGTGGTGGCCATCTACTGGCTAAAGTCTGTAGCCTTTAGAAATCAAGAGTGAAAATATTCAAGATGTCAGCCTTAATGCCCTTGACTTCATAGTATCGTCATATACCTTGTAACTCTTTGGCAGAAAGACTTTTAAAAGCTTCTAGTTAAAGAGGAATCAAACTTTTAATCTAATTCATGGATAAATAAAAGATACGTTATATCATATAATAGACTTAATGCCTTTAACAAGGCTTTCAATTTTCATATGAGAGAGAGAGACTGATAGATGAGATGATTGAATCTTGGACAAGGTTCCAAAACTAAATGATGAATATGCTTCTAATGAGAATAAGTGATTAGACAGGCATCAACAAATGGTGAACAGGGAGAAAAGAATGGGGGAAATACTAAGGAAAGAGAGTTACAGAAGAGAAAAACTCCTGAAGAGAAGGTAGCTAATTATAAGTAGGTTGCCAAAGGACATCTGAAAAGAGGATGAGAGTTTAATTATTGTTGCAGAAAACTAGGTGACATTAAATAAAATAGAGGTCATAAAGGGAATGTGGCAGTCCAGAATGAAGGATGTGATCAGGTCCCAAAGATATATGTAGATTTGGGTCTTGTTGGTCAGAGAAGAATGAAAAACTTTTTCTCTACATCAGGCAAATTTGGTGTTATCCAGGAAAATTTTCCATTGTCTTGTACTAAGAAGTCTGCAGGAAGTATGGACTGTAAGTAAGAAGGAAGTTGCAGAGAAACTGTAGGCCCAATGAAATCATAGCAAAAAATATCACAAAATTGTTACAGTATTTTATATCCTTCAATTGTCATTTATGAAGTTTATGCTAGTGCTAGAAAATGAGTAAGAGGGTTCTTAAAAGAGAAAGGATGATTATATTGGGATTGGATGAGAAAATTTAAATTGAAATAAAAAAGAGCATTCACAAATATGGTCAGTGGTGGCAGAAAGAGAAGAAGTTATGGAACTCGGTGAGTGACAATTTACAGTGCACTGTGATCTTATCATGGATGTATCATAACAACACGGCTTTCATAGGAAATGAAGCTTTTTCAGTCTATGAGCCTTTTAGAAATGGACATCAGTGAGCACCCTTAGAATACTGAGCAAGGTGATACCTGTATAAGCACATGAATAACACACACACACACACACAAACACTGTTTTCAGATCCTACATTATTTCAAATAATCCTTTTTGGTCTGTATGATAAGTAGCTTGATTCCTGTACAGGAATACTGTTGTGTTTGCTTATGCTGTTTTGAGTGTGGTTCATGGGCGCACTCATATGTTTGAAAAGCTTCAGAGGGAAAGCTAGGTTGAACCCATGAATTTTGTGCTACGTTCCGAAAATGACTAGGTTCCATTCTCTCATTAAATAGTTTAAAAGAAATGGCATTGGATTGAAGTATACTCTTGCAAGATCGAAACTAGTGGTTTTTTTTAATCTTATCTTTTAACATGAAATCCTCTTATAATTCAAGTGGATTGAAATAGATATGTCTTGTGCTAATCTGTTGCTAAAAACATGTAGGTAAGTGGAGACGATTCTAATGTCAGTTCTGCAGGATGCCTACCTCTCTTCAGTTTTCAGTTTCAAGCCTGCTCCCATTAGTATTCAATAAGGAAATCCACAGGAAGGGACATGTGGGTTGTGACAGACAGTGCTCCCAAGCTGCAAAATCAGATGCTGGAATGGAATTCAAGAGCCTCTTAAGGTCCTTAAGTTGCTTCCATAGGAAATGAGGGCTGTCACGTCCCTTAGGTTTATAGTACAGCACGTGTGGGAGTTGTTGAAGACAGCTGGTACAAAACACTAGAGAGAGCTACAGCTGAGATTTTCTCCCCTGTTAGGTCTCTCTGTGAAACTGCTGTTCAGAAACAAGAATTGTTTCCAGTGCTCACACACCTATGTTGTGCAGATGGGTACAGAAAACTGGATCACTCTTTTCTTTAAAATAGACACTGGATATGCTTCCATGTTGACCTAGCCATAAAATGTTCAGGATTTGTTCAGAACATTTCAAAGTATCTCTATAAGACATAGCCATATTCATGTTATATCCCAGTTTCCTGCTATCGGGATAAAAATTATTTTCCGTGAGAAGAACGAAGCAAATAAATCTTCGTAGACAGATATGCCATGTACAAGCATTTCCAGCTGTCCACAGTGTAGCTGAATAAAATGTAATAACAGCCACCAAAGGATCTAGAATCAAGAATATAGTCATAATTGCGTATACAACAGGTGTAAATTAAATAAGTAGAGAAATTAAGCCTGAAATAAACAACACTTCAGACAAAAGTAAGGAGCAAAATTAATATAAGAGATGATAGATGTAGGGAAGAGTTGTTCACAGCACAAGCTAAGAAGAAAGCCTTCTGCTGTGAAAATGGGTTTTATAGCTCTCTCCTAAGGTATGCAAAAAGGTTTGGGTGTAGCCACCTCTCCAGGTTCAAAGGAAGGCTTTGAAGTGCTGCTTGTTAAGTTGAAAGGAAATTGAAAAGCTATCTGTCAAGGAATGCTGAGCTTCATTAAATATTGTATATGGCAGTAAACTGGGTAGAAAATGAAAGGGGGAATCAGCACATTAACAGTTGGTTAAATGAGCTGGTTGTCTGCACTAGCAAATGGTGACTGGTCATTGAAAATTATTAATCAATCAAAGCAATAACATAGGAAAGCAATCAGAAATCAAAGAAAGGTTATGAGAAGGAAGGCAAGTTTTTCAGTGGCACAGTGATATAAAGGACATTGGAGTAAAGGACCCTGTAGGATATAGGACCCAATGGCAAATTAGGCAGAAGTGGGTGCACACTGAGCTCCAAAGACTGTATTCAGTAGAGGTTTGTTTTTCCATGTAGGCACAACTCAGGAGAATGATTGGGAGGCAAATGCCTTTCATAGTACATTATTTTCATAACTGTACTCACAGAGTGCAATAACCAGAGCTTTTGTGACCTCCTTCAGTTTGTTTCCATATGTATTTCATACTTTCCATTTCTTTGGTGGCTCCATTTCTTCTTGTTCGTGTATTCACAGTTGTTCTTTCATTCCATTTTCCTTCCATTATAGTGCAAATATTGCTAATAAACCAGAGGTGTTCAAGTGTAAAAGCTGTATGTCATACCTCTTCCAACAAACTCTGTATAGCCCACCTGGATTTAACATGAACAGTGGATATTTTTTGCAACATATGTTATCATTCCACTTCCCTTTTGTCCAGTTTATAACCACTTTGTTTCTAGTAAAAAGGGCCAAAATTTGAGAAGTTGTGCAGTGTAAAATTTCTGTCACTGAGTACTGCCATTATAGCAGTTGTTTCTGCACAGCTAAATGGTATTAGAAATTGAAACTGCAGCTTTACTGGACTTGGCATATTTAGGAGTAAGGTAATACCTTCTGAATTCAGACTTCTCTCTGGGGTGTTAAAAGCAGAAACTCATTTAGAGGCACACACTTATAATCTTGAGAAATCCTGTACACCATTTGTGAATCCTGCTGGTAGTATTGGAAGGCAAGTGTGGGAAGGTCTCCATTTTACAGACACTGAGCAAGTTCTCAGTCATAAAATAAGCAGGATAAAGAAGGGTGTTTCATAATTTGAAAATAATTTTTCTGAGTTCCTGAACTAATCCTATATTTTGCTTAAAGTTCCACAGTGGAAAGGGGGACACAATCCACATGATTAGTACAGCTCTTAGATGATATTATTAGAATAGGTGTTCTTTTTACCTGGCTGCTTCAAATAAAGTGTTATATCTTTAAATATATTTCTTCTAAATACTGTTATTAACAATGTACATTAATTCAGGGAAAAGCTCATTCTACCATAAAAGGCTAAGAAATTGTATTGGAAATATCTGTGTTAATATAATATATCGCTTAATTAATTCACACTTTTCACGTTTGGGATTAAATTGAATTCAATGTTCTGTAGAACAGCTAAGGATATATGAAAAATCAAGATAGTGTAATGTCTTAATGAGGCTTCCACACAGAGCACTTATCTCTATTTTGACATTACATTCTGTGAGAAGCTAACATCTTTTCCAAAACCTTTTAAGGTTGCATTTTTATTCACATGATTAAGCCTATAGACTAAATTAGATGAACAATCTACCATGAAAGGCCAACTGATCTCAGTACTTCATAGTTTCCTTTAGACAGAAACAGAGAGAAGATTTGATTTTATCAACCACCAGGGAACTTTATGAGATCAGGACAGGTAGACATTATTCTAACTCACTCAGTAGTTCATATATGACACATAGGTTGTGTTGTCTTACTTTATGAGGAAGATTGCCTCTAGACTTTTGGGAACTAAATAATGGGAAGCGGTACTGCACATTATAACAACTTGAAAAAAGTACCTTGCAAGTGTTTGTGTGTTTTCAGTAGATGTAGTTGTATAATCAGAGATTAACAGGACATTTGTTGTGCTCTGTTCTCTCAGGTACATTTCAAGCAGAGTTTTTCTTGTTATTTATTTTCACATGCAAGCTTAACTTTGCTTTTAGAAAGTTCTTGCTTTCTTTTTAATACTAAATTTTGTTACACAGTATTCAAGAAGGTAAGACTGAAGGACCTTGAAGACAGCAAGAGGGCACACAGCACCATTCCAAAGGCACAAGCTACTGGCTATACGGAAAACTTGTAAGTTCCTTCCTATGGAGCAAGATGCTATGTAGATCACTTTCTATTGCCTTTTTATGTAGACCTCTAGGAAAAGTCCACTCCCGTGAACAGAGTTAAGCGTCTGGGAGAAAAGTTAAAGAAAGTTTATAGAAAAAGTATTCCTTGACTCATCCTCTGTTTATGCTCTGATGATTTAAATTGGCAGGAGGACACGTTCTACAGGGTCCTCTCCTAGGTCTAACCTTTTCTCAAAATCCGCAACTACCATGTTACCTATATAAAATAATTCTTTTAATGTATTTAATGAGGTTCTTCCACAGAATATGCATAATCTTAAAAATAACTGAAAATTCAACTTAACATCCTTCTTCCCCTTTGTCTGAAGTCTGGGGCATCATCTCTATATTTCTCTGCACTGTACAATATCCTGGCAAACTTTTCAATGCTCTGAAATAATAAAGATAATCTGTCTGGATTTTTCCCTGTCTAAGACCCTCGTTCTGAGATTGCTCTTGTTCTGTTTTTGGAAGCTGAAGCAGGATATGTCCCACTGGCCAAAGTGCCGTGGGACAAAGCCCTAGAGGGAAGGGGGGCCTGGGACAACTGGTCAGTATTCAAGGATCACCTTCTCCATGTCCAGGAGCAAAGTATACCAACAAAGAGGAAGGCAGGAAAGAATGCCAGGAGACCTGCCTGGATGAACAAGGAGCTCCTGGACACGCTGTCACGCAAAAAGAGTCTTTACAAGGAGTGGAAGAAAGGACAGCTAGAATGGGGGGCATATAAGGAAGCTGTCCAAGCAGCAAGAGACCTGGTGAGAAAAGCTAAAGCTCAGTTAGAATTAAATCTAGCCAAGGAGATCAAGGGAAACAGCAAAAATTTCTATAGGTATATTAACGGTAAGAAGACGACTAGGGAGGGTCTGGGCCCCCTCAGAAAGGAAACGGGGGAGCTGGTGATAAGTGATATGGAGAAGGCCGAGGTTCTCAACGACTTCTTTTCCTCAGTCTTCACTGGCAAGGGCTCCAGCCACACTCCTGGAGTCACAGAAGACAATGGCAGGGGTTGGACAGAGCTGCCCGTCATAAGTGAAGATCAGGTTCGTGACCATGTGATGAACCTGAAAGTGTACAAGTCCATGGGACCCGATGGAATACACCCATGGGTACTGAGGGAACGGTCAGATGAGGTTGCTAAACCGCTCTCTATTACATTCCAAAAGTCATGGCAGTCTGGTGAAGTCCCCACTGACTGGAAAAGGGGAAACATAATCCCCATTTTCAAAAAGGAAAGAAGGATGAACCCGGGAACTCTAGGCCAGTCAGTCTCCCCTCCGTGCCTGGTAAGATTATGGAGCAGATCCTCCTGGAGGCACTGCTGAGGCAGAAGAATAATGAAGAGGTGATTGGGTACAATCAACACAGCTTCACTAAAGGGCAAATCGTGCCTGACAAACCTGGTGGCCTTCTATGAGAAGGTCACAACATCAATAGACAAGGGGAGAGCAACTGACGTCATTTACCTGGACCTGAGCAAAGCCTTTGACACTGTCCCGCATGACATCCTGGTCTCCAAGCTGATAAAATATGGGTTTGATGGATGGACAATTCAGTGGATAAAGAACTGGCTTGACGGCCGCACCCAAAGAGTGGCTGTCAATGGGTCCATGTCCAAGTGGAGGCCAGTGATGAGTGGAGTCCCTCAAGAGTCAGTACTGGGACCAGTCTTGTTTAACATCTTCGTCAGCGACATGGACAGTGGCATTGAGTGCACCCTCAGCAGGTTTGCCGATGACACCAAGCTGTGTGGGGCGGCTGACACGCTGGAGAGAAGGGATGCCATCCAGAGGGACCTTGACAGGCTGGAGAGGTGGGCCCATGTCAACCTCATGAAGTTCAACACGGGCAAGTGCAAGGTCCTCCATCTGGGTCGGGGCAATCCCAAGCACCGATATAGGCTGGGCAGTGACTGGCTTGAGAGCAGCCCTGAAGAAAAGGACTTGGGGGTGCTGGTGGACGAGAGGCTTAACATGAGCCGTCAGTGCGCGCTTGCAGCCCAGAAAGCCAATCGTATCCTGGGCCGCATCAAGAGAAGCGTGGCCAGCAGGTCGAGGGAGGTGATTCTCCCCCTCTACTCCACTCTCGTGAGACCCCACCTGGAGTACTGCATCCAATTCTGGAGCCCCTACTACAAGAGCGAGATGGACACGCTGGAGCGTGTCCAGAGAAGGGCCACAAGGATGATCAGAGGGCTGGAGCACCTCTCCTATGAGGACAGACTGAAGGAGTTGGGGTTGTTCAGTCAGGAGAAAAGAAGGCTCTGAGGAGACCTTATAGTGGCCTACCAGTATCTTAAGGGGGCCTACAAGAAAGCTGGTGAGGGACTTTTTAGGATGTCAGG
This sequence comes from Larus michahellis, assembly GCF_964199755.1. Taxonomy (NCBI): domain Eukaryota; kingdom Metazoa; phylum Chordata; class Aves; order Charadriiformes; family Laridae; genus Larus; species Larus michahellis. The sequence goes on along the minus strand of NC_133897.1, from coordinate 25,414,694 downwards.
TAATGGTAGGACTAGAGGGAATGGATTAAAATTAGAGATGGGACGATTCAGACTGGACGTTAGGAAGTTCTTCACCATGCGGGTGGTGAGACACTGGAACAGGATGCCCAGAGAGGTGGTGGAAGCCCCATCCCTGGAAGTTTTTAAGGCCAGGCTGGATGGGGCTCTGAGCAGCCTGATCTAGTGGGAGATGTCCCTGCCCATGTCAGGGGGGTTGGAACTGGATGATCTTTAAGGTCCCTTCCAACCCTGACAATTCTATGATTCTATGATAGCGGCCCCTTTTCATTTATTCAAAGAAGAAGAAAGGGCAATCAAATAATTTTTCCATTATAATTTTTCTGGGTTTTGCAGAACAGAAATATAACCAAATCCATAGATTTTTCTTCTCACTTATCTGGAAGTAATATATACCAAAATCAGTAAATCATTATCTCTCCAGAAAACAAGCAGGAAAGGCACAGAACTGATGGATTCAGAGTATCTCTGAAGGCATTCTTTCCAAGAGGTGAAGCAAGTAAGAGTTTGCACAGCCACTGATGATATTGTGCCTGTTTCCTAAGGGATAGGACTTTAAAACCCACTAAGATGACCTTTTTCCATTGAGCTTTTCATCCCCATGGAGAGTGTTAGCCTTTTGCTATGCTGTGTGCTGTTAGATGCAGAGGTGACTCAGTACTCAAATTAATTTTCATGAGACAAACCTTAGAATTCTTCAGGAAAACATACTGGGAGAAAATACATAGAGGTGCAGAATGCTGTAAAAGAACTGTAACCCGCAAGATAAAATGAAGAGATTTTTTTATTGGCTGTGATCCACATCTCAGAAATGTTTGTACGATCACAGTATTTTTAAAAATCCATGATTTATTGATATTCAGATGATTTATTTTAAAAAGATCTATTGAAGGATGAAAGGTATTCTTTTAAAAGCAAAATAATTAGCAGGTTTTCATTTCTAAGCCAACATTTGAAACCTTGCAAACACTTGTTCTGGGATTAAAATATCAGCATCATTAAAAAAGAACCATGTGGCATTTCTGTTAAATTCATTACATCCCCCTTTTCTCCTTTGTAACTTTCTTGTTTTTCACAGCTCATCAGATATGAATCATTTATCTCTAAAATAGTTTTAAAAGAGCTTTATTTTTGCAATATTTTACTGCAGGAACAAAATGTAGCTTTGGAGTTTTGTGAAACTGAGCCAATGAACTGAACTTTCTAAAATAGTTTATTATGACAAAGTTGAGAGGGCACCATCAGATCTAAAAAAAATTTAACTGGAGGACCAAACATTTATAAATTCTGCAAAATTTGAGTCTTGCTGTTCTGTTTTACCTCTGAGTGATTAGGTAATAATCTTATACACCATCTTTTAGGACTTTCAAAGTCAAAACCTTTATTGAAAATTTGAAGTATCCATTTTTACCTGGAAGGTTTTCTCAGCAAATGGAATGAAGTCCAGCACTGTATTGACAAATGTTTACGCAGAGATAGAACTGTAAATGCCTAGTGGGTGCTGTCTACCCTGACAGATACTGTTTTTGCAATGCCGTACATCTTAAACTGTTCGTACTAGTAGGACATACTCTTGCAGCCAAGTTTGCAGTTGCTTTTGCATTTTGTAATAGAAAGGCCTAACTCAATTACCACTGTTAATGGGAAGCTGTGAATAGCATGGTGTATCAAATCACCACGAATTTCTAGCAAGCAGTGGGTTTGCTAGTAAAGCATTTTTTGCCGGCATACATTTTTCTTTTACAGCAAAAATGGTAATAAAAGGCATTTTAGTGAACTCACCACATGATAAACTTAAGATTTTCTCCACAGGAGTCAGGTGCCCAGTTTCCAATGAAATCTGGTAGGTTTTTGATGTCTCATTTCTTTAGGAAATCACAGTTTTCTAACACCATGTTTAAACTGGAGAAATTACTGTGGTAAATAAAGTACATCCATCCAACTGAATGAAATGCTCTTTGCCCAAAATAACCATTGCAAGTTAGTTTCAGAATTTGTGAAGTAGCAAGATGCTTGCAGTACTTTAAATTGTTCCAGGTGGAAGAGGAGATTTACACCTTGAGCATCATCAAAGATGATTTCAGCATGTTTTATTTCTTGTCACTAGGAGCCTAACTATTTCTGTTATTCAAATGAAAATAAGCACTAAGTTAAGGAAGTGCTGGAATTTTTAACCTCCAAACTGGGTTTGCCCGGCTTCCTTTTAAGCAACGGAAGAAGTGTCAGATCAGGCCAGCAGAATCCATTCACAATTTTCTTACCCTACCAATGTATATGTAAAATGTTTGATACAAATCTCTTATTTATTTTACTCGTCTCACATTCATTTGAACTGGGGTGGAAAACCTGCATATTTTAGTTTGTGGGGCTGGGTGTCTCCTTGATTCAGAAAAAGTTATTTTGTGGACATGTTGGGTTTTTTTTAAAGATAAGTAGCGAGGTCCTAAAGGTCTGCCGATCCCACATTAGAATGGAAAGCAGTCTTTCTGCTTTTAATATCAAAAAATATTCTGTTTCCTAAAAACGGAAGATTAAGACTTTGATCAAAGATTCCTAGAAATTTGGATATAATGAGTATTATGCAAATTCCGAAATGTCATATCATGGAGAAATGGAGAAATAATTAACTCTCCTCCATAGACATTAATGTATCAATATATAAGCTTGGAATTCTGACTGCTGAGTTTTCCAGTATAAACAGAAGATTGTCTCAAAAAACTTTCAGATACAGATTTTTTTTCCTCTTTATATTTTCAGAAGTCTGAAATTTAAGTACTGTGGATATGAGGTCTCTACAGATTAACATAACTTTACTGGGTACAGGATCATCTGAGTGACTTCAGCAAAGGATTTATTTTAATTTAGAATATAAATTTCGTTTTTATGTATTTCCTTTGTAAACCACAAGGATTAAGTCTTATGACAGTGGAAGACATGAACTCATTTACTACATCAGCTCACCTGAATTTCTGCTTATTAAGGGCAGGATTTATCCTCTTATAATAGGAGTATATAATAAATATATGGGGAAGTAAAAGCTTTAATTAGATGTAGGTGGAAACAGAAAGATTGATTTAGAGAAGTGTTTTGTGGTAGAAATAGCTTAATCTCTGAAATAAAATTCTGATGGCATTGTTGCAAATACAGTATTGTGAAAAATGAAAAAATAATCAAAATCCCAAGTAAACAAAATACTAGCATGTACTGTGCTGAAGAGCTTCAGATGTCAGTATCCCATCTTGGGCAATTCTTGCAAAATATGAGAAAAGGTATTTGAAAGCATTTAATTTTTTGTCTTTTTGTGAACTGGAAAAAGATGAAAGAGCAAATGAATCTTTTTCATTAGAGCAGTAGCAATATTACTTCATGAGGCAGCTTTCAAAGAAAGAATTACAATACAGTAGAAGGAAGAACTATAGTTAAGAGAAGTTTAATATTATCATAAATGTGCTAAACTATTGACCGGCTGCTCTTATATGTGGTGTTTTTGTTTTCCAGAGACAGTTGTTTTAAATAATTTATTACCTGTTTGAAGAAGTTAATGAACAGCGTGAAAAGGGGACACTTTTGTACTTTCCTTTTTTTCCTTCCATAATGATGTTTACTGTCTGGCACAATGGTTATTCAATTTTCAGAGATGTTCACCACCTTCTGCTGCTGATTAAATTCCTGTTTGGTTTCCCTGCCAAATCTGCTGGATTAAATTAACAAGCTCTGTCTGCTTTAGTGGGAATGACCTGCACTGACCTTCAGCTTGTACAAAATAATAATCTTTTCAGTGATTTATTGATTCAGTGCTCTTTATCTTCTCTTAAAAAAATGTGCAATAGAAATGTTTGCCTTTGCCTTGCCTGAATTTGCAGACATGCTCTGCTTATTTCATTACGCTAGAGACTTTGGCCCTTGATATATAATAGCTTTGCACTCTCTGCTATTATTAACACTTTGTTTTCTTCAGGAGATTTGCTGGCGCTTGATTACTCTAAGGACAAAACTTCACATGATCCTTCAATCTATAACAGGTCCCAGTCTTGAAAATTACCCACAATAAAAGATCAGTTTAAGAAGATTAAAACCTTTCTCTTTTTTTCTAAAGTAAATTCAGTTTTTATTGAATTATTTCTTAAATTCAATTGCTTTGTTGTTGCCAACCAGGTAGTGAGGAAACTGTAGAGAAATTATGTTAGGAGCAAGTATGAAAATGATATAAACTATAGTGAGTATAAGAATCTTGAGTATTTAATTCTACTTCCACTGCTATTCAGGTTGACTTAATAACCACTAAGTCGAGAAACGACTTCTGAAGTCCAGAGAAATAGAAGTACAAACTTTGCTATTTGCAGTATAGATTTAGATTGGGTTGTTTTACAGTCCTTGCATTGTATGTGTGGGCTCTGAAAGGTGCCTTGACCAATGAAATCTGATGCCCATGGCCAAGGCATAGCCCTTGTGATCTGTCGTGGAAAATATTGCTCTAAGAGTACAGGTAATTTCAGCTAACATCTGTGTAATAAAGAAAAAGAAAAGTTGTTGAAATCAAAGAATCTGTCCAAGTTGAAATAGAAACAGTGCTAGATCTTTAGCTACAGCTTGGACAGCTTTCCCCTTAGAGATTATTGCTTAATACTCATTGCCTATAGTAGTGTCTTAAGTGGCACCATATTTCTAGAAATGAGTGGTTGATATGGGCGGGTGTGAAAGACAGCCCATCAGCAAGGAATTTACATTCCTCTCCTGAGATGTTAAAGATATTTTTCAAGCTCCTACCATATCAGTTTCATAGTTTATATTGAACCTAGTGGAGCTCACACAGTATAAACCACGCCTTTTCACCTGCCCCAGTACAGATCATTTTGTCATTCATGACAGTAGAATCCATGTCTTGTGCTGAAATATTTTACAACCTTTGCAGACAGTGTGGTTACAGACGGTTTGACAATCAAAGATGTGAAATCTTAGTGTGAGTTGTTTTGTCTCAGGCTGGGTAATTGGTGAGCTCTTGTGATCAGGACTGAAGAATTAGGTATCAACATACTTACAGGGTAGACAGATCCCCAGACCTGGGTTCACATTTTCCATGTTGCAGAAGACATCTGTGAAAAATGATCAAGATGAATGGATTATCATTACAGTGATCATATTACATTGCAGAGCTAAATGTTTTCTGGGCTCTCTCCCCTTATGTGCATGTGGGAAGTCTTACGTAATGACAGTACCATTAAAAGAGCACATTTGCCTTATATAAAGGGCTAAATACCTGGTGACTTCTGAAAACGTCTTTGCTAGCCATTATTTTTATGGTTTTGATATCATAGTTCATCCTTTTGGCTATGCTTGAGTTTAATATGAGCACTCCTGTCGTGCTTTTGCAAGATGTGACATTTCATCCTGTGACAATGCCTGGTTTTCTTGTCTTCAAGTAGATCTACTGTGTTATGTCTTGCGCTTCGTGGTCTCCAGTACTGGACCAAAATTGTTATGCAGTGCAGATATGGTTTCTGTGGGCAATCCTGCATAGATATATGACAATTAGGTGTTTGACTAAGTTTCTTTTAGTGACATGTTTCTGAACTTATTTTCAAACATTCTTACTCAACAACAACACTTTCAATTGTGGTACAAGCTCAAGCTTTCACTTAACAGCAAGTAAAATGGTACGGAAGGGAAAAGCTGACCTTAAAGGGAAAAGTGCCTTTGTCAAATGATGTGTAAGAAGACATACATTTAAAGACAGCCTGCTATGAAATTATCTGGTTATTAACTGTAGACTGGGAAGTGTGCATCTGGGATATGGTGCACCCTTATGCATGTGGAAGGCAGAGGATGTTAACTTACTTCTTCAAGCCCATAAGCCAGTGCTGGAAGTGCAAAAAAAGACAGTATGTTGGAGCCTCGCTGTCCAGGTGAGTTGGGAGCTATCAGTTGAGCAGCAGTGTGGTAGCCTGACACCTTAGCTGGATGTTTCAGTGGTTTCTGCTGAGGACTTTCAGACTTTGTGATCCTTTGCTCTAGACCTTTGAGGTGTAGCTGGTAGATATGCAGAAAGCCACTCTCATGAATATCTGTTCTCCGCTAGATGTGCAGTGAGTCGTACCCATGACACTCTTGGGTTACAGCTTTAAAGATAATAATCCAGGCCTTTCAGAGACCTTTGGTGGGTCATAAATTGGCAGTGGTAGGAATGGAAATTTTGCTTATGGAGTCAAAAGGACTATGGATCCAGAAAAATAGACTCTGTGGAAGCAGTAAGCATTGCTTCATTATTTTTCTATTTATTTTCATCGTTCTCTTCTGTCAGGTTTGCTAAGGTGAAGATAGTGAAGATATTTTTATTTTATAGCATTGGTTGTCACTTCACTTTTAAAAATAGAGTTAATACTGCTGTCTTCATTTGTAGATCTCAAAGCCCTTTAGGTGAATACTGTTTTCCCCTTTAGACAGGTGGGTAAACTTTTTTTAAAAAAAGATTCCCTTTATACGTGCCTTTGGAGTGGATATCTTTCCTTTGTTGTCAGGAGGAAATTTTTAAAAATCTGCTTTGTTGACACCACTGCAACATTAAACCATTTCTAAGCTATTTCAGTAAATCGGTTCTTTGGTTTATCCCAGTCGCACAGCTTCAGCAAATCCTTTTTATGTGAAACTTAACGGAAAAATGGTTGCAATACATTTCAAGCAAGAGACAAGATGAGCACTTACAGACATCTTCTTAAGTGACCAATTGATTTGTTGGTGACACTGATGAAGGGCAGTGTCCCCTAGTAAAGAGAGATGAGGTAACCACATAATACTCCGATATCAGTGTTTTTGTGTTATCGTTGTCTGTGCACACCGATAAGAACCAGAATGGCCATCTAAACCATACTTTAGTGGCTGTATTGATTGCTGGTTCTCAAACCAGCCCTGTTATGAATTGTCCATTTATCACATCAGAGGGAATGAACATCCCCAGACTTGGTGCTACGACTGGTCTGTAACGAGGGCCTTTTCAGATGAAAAAAACAACATGTAAGATGAAAACGAAAATAAGAGCTATGTTTTTCTAGCCTTATGTATTTTAGAGAATCAGGATAGTATATACAGGTCATGGTGTTTACTGCATATATGTTGTCTGTTGTGACACACTGGCTGCACTTGAACAAGTCCCCCTGCAAAGCCATTTGGTTGTTTTACTCTGATACACCCAGGAGGATAATAGCTGTCAGTGCACTCTCTGGGACGCATTCCTGTGTATTAGAGCAGTAATAAAAGTCACTACTGTGCTCGAATAAAAATTCAGTGAGGCCCAAATGCCGTAGCTCTGTGTCCGAGCTTCAAGTCTCATTTAAAAATTGTTGTGTTTGCTTGCGTTCTGTAGCTCTCCACACTCTGCTTTACTTGTTTTCTCTAAGTTTTATGTGAAATGATTAGGTCTGTTTTGAGAGCACATAAAGTATATGACCGTATTTTACCGATGATAACTTTTACTTTCAAGAGGGTCTCATTTTCCCTCAGTGCATTTGGCAGCTGAAACAGGTTAGTTTTATTTGCTTTATACAAGAAAATAAATGGACAAAGATTTTCTAAATTGATTGTCTGAAACGTGGTGCCTTAAATATGTATTGAGTTTTCTAGTTAAATGCTCTGTTTTCAGCAGATGCTTCGAAATTTGTGGTGCTTTTGAAAACCGGAGCTGCTTGACTTCTAAATTCATTCTTGACACCTTACTAAATGGTCCAATTTTTGGGTTCCTTAATCTTGTAAATATTTCTGCTAATTTTAGTGGGAACAGCTAGCTGTTTGGCACTATCACTTTAAACTCTGTTCTTAACTTAATTTGGCATTTCCCTGTATGTCTTCCCCATAAGTATTTCCATATTTTGATCTCAATTATCCAGTTGCTGGTTTATTATCCTTTTGCAGTGCCTACACTCAAGATATTTCACATGGTTATTTGGGATTATGTACCATGTATCAGTATATACAACTGGCCAAGCAAAGATGTTATTCCATATGAAAGCTTCTGAAATTACTGTGGAGCTTCTTTAAAATGTAAAAATACTTTCAAATTGTAAAACAGATCTAGGTCTATAAAGATATATGGTCCTTGTGCCATTAACCAGTCAAAAAACTAACTTACATATTTCATAAAATTATGTCGTATCTCATTGATCTCCTGTATATCCTATGAGGAAAAACAGGTTCCTCCACGGAGAGTGTCAGGTCTTGGGTGAAGTGTTTTGAGGTGTCTTAGTGAGGTGGGATGGATTGGGGCAATGCATCTGTATGGTGACTGTATGACCCTTGTGACCTTGGTCTGGAAGGAATCCTACTGCA